>NC_080782.1:99609132-100915382 GCF_028018385.1 Neofelis nebulosa | reverse complement strand
TGTACAGGGTAAATGTATAGGTTCTTTCTAACTACTACTTACACTCTGCCCTCCCACCTTCTCTCCAGTTGCATGATCATAGAAATCTACAATTCTTACAGATTGATGTCCTTAAACTGGTGCGCACTGATATGTTACAGAAAGCCTGAATCCCTCTGAAATTGCCAAATTTTGTTCACAAGCACATTTTTCTGAGGAAAAGCTCCATGTTCTCATTAGTTTCAAAGGAGCCCATGACTCAAAGTAGGTGAGACACTCCTATTATAGAACTTCTCCATCTCATCCCTAATTCCCTCCAATTTTTAACTTTAGCAAATACTCATATAGAGTTTACCATATACTAGGTAGGCACTATTCCATTTGCTTTATAAGTATTAACTCGTTTGATTCCTGTAACAATCCAATAGGATAGGTCCTGGTCTCTGTATTTTACAGGTAGAAGGTTAAACAACTTGGGAGAGCTCAGATTTAAATCCAAGGAGTACACAGTCCATGCCCATAATCACTTTACCATTAATGCTTCTCCAATTGAGAGATATGAAAAGTGATTAATGTCCTAGTTAAAGGATTAAACAAAGTCCATTCCTGCCTGAAGAGTCACTCGGATTTTAGAGGATTTATTACCAAGTACAAAGCTGTTAGTGACAAAATAAGTAAAACAATACCCTTAAACCACAAAATATTTTGAGCTTTTTAAAAATCTTCAAATCTAGTATAAATTTATCTACAGAATATTTATCAAACAACTCCACTATACTGTTTGTTTTTTTTAACTAAGATGACAGCCACACACTCTAGCTCCATTTGTAAATATAGCAGGTTATAAGACATGCGAACAAACGTCCCTTTCAAGTAAAAATTTATATAGCTCTATATCATTTATAATGATATTCTTCACCAATGTTATTCAAAAATGGTGATTCAAATGCTCTTTGTGAAATAAGACCTACTTTCCCGCTTTTGCGAGGCTATAAGATTTTAATCTGTACTGCATACTTACAGAAATTCATAGTTGCGCTCTTCAGGTGAAGGCAAGTACACAGTAACAGCATCCAACAAGGGCTGGACACCTTTGTTTTTCAGGGCACTTCCACAAAGCACAGGCACTGCTGTCTGAGCCAGTGTTACTCTGCGAATTGCAGTCTGGAGCTATAAAGCAGAGACAGAAGTAGTGTATTGTGTGTGCAGTATACTGGCTCCAACTAAAGTATCTCAGAATTAGACACCCTCGCCAACCAACCATGTAAAACAGAACCACTCAGCACACTTCCATCATTCTTCATGGCCTTATTCTTCTGTATTTTTCTTTATAATGTTAATTACTATTTGGTATACTGGATATATATTTAATGGTTTATTGTCTGTGTCCTTATACCCCAGAATATAAAATCTACATGAGCATTACAATAAGTCCCATCAAACATTGCTAAATCCCCAGAAACTACAGAAGTACCTAAAATAAGCAGGTATTTAAAAATATTTCTCAAATAAATGAATTAAACATACTTCTGATTTAACCTTGATTGTCTAAAAGAGGACCTGTACAGAAATTAAGAACATATATATGAATTACAACTTCCTCAAAGGAATTAGACCAACATTAAATCAAACTGAGGAGCGGCTGGGTGGCTCAGTCAGTTAATCGTCTGATTCCTGATTTCGGCTCAGGTCATGATCTCACAGTTCATGAGTTCGAGCCCCGCAACGGGCTCTGCATTTGTGCAGGGCTTGGGATTCATTCATTCTCTCTCTCTCTCTTTCTCTCTCTTCCTTCCCCCCTGTGCTCTCTCTTTCTCAAAATAAATAAACTTAAAAAAAAAAAATCAAATCCAAAGAAAAATGAGAAATCAGGGTAGAAAATCAAATTTGAAAGACCTCAAAAACGAAGAAAAGCATGGGTGTGTTTGCAACCTACTGGAAGGAGAAAGGTATATCAATTCCTCCTCAGATCATAAGCTCTTTGAAAAGAGAAACCATGGTATGTGACTACAGGGCACAACAAACATCACATCTAAGCGCTCAAATACTAAACGATAACATATTTCAATAATTATGGCATTTCGTTCAAAAGAAAAGTACTTTTTTCCATTCCTAACTTCAAAGGTCTCAAACTTAATCTTGAGACTCATGTTTTTCTTTAATTCTTTTTGTGAAAAATAACTAAGTACATTTTCTGGGCTCAGTCTGGACCCCATTACATACATATATATAATCCCCCTAAAATACTTGGGAGGTGCCTGGCTGGCTGAGCTGGTGGAGCATGCAACTCTTGACCCTGGGTGCGTGAGTTCAGGCTCTGTGTTGGGCAGAGTTTACTTAAAAACAAACAAACAAGCAAACAAAAAACAACTTTACCTGGTAACTCGTTTCATAAAGAAAAATAAAGATTGTTTGCCAAATTCATAGGGGAAGGTCCCTAGCAGAAAATAACAGAAATGCCTTGAAGAAATCTGTCCTAATTCAATTATTACTACTATTTTATATGCCTATTCTCTGGTTTAATGTATTTCAAAAGGAAACAAAATAAATAAGTAAAGACCTGTAACGAGCTTCTAGTAAGAATTAAAACGGTGTCAGAGAAAATAAGAAAAATCATTGCAGTAGTCTACAAAACCAGTAAATTTTCAATATAAAATTTCCACCTGTAATTTCCCTACTAAAGAAATGATCACAAGGAAAGCACTGCAAAGAAGGAATGAGTAACTTGTACTGACTCAATAGGAGTAAAAAAAATTCAATTTCTGATTTTGTAAAGCATATCTGAAAACAGTAAATCACTACCATTATTTAAGCACTTGTATTAATAGTGACTTTATCTTAATGTTCTCCTAATTAAGTCAGCATTTTCTAATGCTATGCAAAGTTGAAAAAAACTAAACACCTGAGACAGAGAAATCAAACCACATCCAATTAGTAAAACTTCATTAAAGTAAATGAATAATAAAATTTACCTTTTCAGCTGGTAGCAAATCAAAATTTTCACTAAATTCTCCTAAAACCAAGTCAGCAAATTCATCATCTAAATCTGCAACCTACAAAGAAAGGTTTTAGTTCTATAACTTGCTTTTATTGTCACAACTATCAAGTCCAAATAAATGTACATTATCCAAATATTTCAAGACAGCTACATGACCTACCTTATCCAGGCCACAGAACTCTCCTCAACATCTCAAGAGATAAACAGTATTTCTTTAATAGGAAAGGAGACTGAAAACTGAAGATGTGCTATTATAAGTTCCCTACATACATGAGAAGCAATAGCCAGATGAAGTATCTCAATAAAGTGCTATCCACTCGGAGTGCTCAAAAGAAATAAAATACCACAATTCGCAGTCAGTGATAACATATCTAATGGATTGCTGTTTTTAGATAGATTTAGAAGTCTTAGTTCATTGAACAGTTTCCTGTGGGGAAAGTTTCCTGCCTGGGTGGCTCAGTCGATTAAGCATCTGACTTCGGCTCAAGTCATGATCTGATAGTTGGTGAGTTTGAACCCCGCATCAGGCTCTCTGCTGCCAGCAAGGAGCCCACTTCCTATCCTCTGTCCACCCCTCCCCTGCTAATGTGCACATGTTCTCTCTCCCCAAAATAAGTAAAACATAAAAAAAAAAAGTTTCATCTGGTATTTGTTTAACATTATGAATATTCACCAGATGTCCTAAGACAGTCCAACTAAAATAACTCATGTTATTCTAATCCGGCACTGCAGGAACAGATATAAGTTGAGGGTCATAGGCATCATTTCAGCAATACAAATGCAATTATCTAATTCATGTTCTTTTCTTAGTTATCTGCCTGTATGAAATAGGAGAATTCAGCTGACAATAAATTTAATAAAAGTTTCAAAAGTTTGTAATAGTACAAAAGAGCAAAACATTCAAACTTGGAGACAAAAACACACTTTTAACAGCTAAGTATTGTAGAAACATACCTAACCATTCTCCATAGTGGGGAGCATATATGATGGATAAAGCACAGCTTCTGGAATTAAACTGCCTTGAAATGGCTCCACTACTTGCTGATTTATTCAAAAACTTAAGTTACATCACCCCTCTCTCTCTCTCTTTTTAAAGTTTATTTATTTATTTTTGAAAGAGAGAGATAGAAAGGATGAGCAGGGGAGGGGCAGAGTGAGGGAAGAGAGAGAATCCAAAGCATGTCCCATGCTGTCAGTGCAAAGCCCAATGCAGGGCTCAATCTCACGAACCACAAGATCATGACCTGAGCCGAAACCAAGAGTCGGATGCTTAACTGACTGAGCCACCCAGGCGCCCCCACATCACCTCTCTTTACCTTGGTTAATCATGGAGATAATACTAGTACCTACTTCAGAGGGCAAGGATTGAATAACCAAGTGAAATCATGCTTCCAGAACGTATAGTAAGAATACAGTAAGTGTAACTTATTATCACTATTCACCTCTAGAACACAGGAAGTTGCTTCTAGTCCACACTAATCTTATTCTCTAAAAAAAAAATTAATCGTGGTAAAATTTAACATAAACAGAACATAAAATTTACCATCTTAACCATTTCTCACTGAACAGTTGAGTAGTAGTGTTAAGTATATTCACATTGTTGTAAAACTAATCTCCAGAACGTTCTCAATCTCACAAAACCCAAATTCTATACCATGAGACAACTCTTCCTCATTCTCCTATCCCCTATCCCCTGGCAACTATGATTCTACTTTTTGTCTCTACAAATATGACTACTCTAAATACCTCATATAAGTGGAATCATTACAGTATTTGTCTTTTTTCCTGGACTGGCTTATTTCAATTAGCATAACGTCCTCGAGGTTCATCTGTATCGTAGCATGTGTCAGAATGTCATTCCTTTTTAAGGCTGAATAATATTCTATTGTATGTTTATACCATATTTTATCTACTCGTCTTGTTGATGAACGCTTGGTTGCTCCCACGTTGTGGCCATTAGGAATAATGGTGCTATGAACAAGGAAATGCAAATATCTCTTTGAGACCCTGCTTTCAATTCTTTTGGATATACAGCCAGAAGCAGAAATGCTAGACCATTTGGTAATTCTATTTTCAATCTTCCGAGGAAACACCATGCTATTTCCCACAGTGGCTGCATCATCTTCATTCCTACCAGCAGTGCACAAAGGTTACAGTTTCTCCATATTTTGCCAACACTTATCTTCCGGTTGAGGGGTTTTGTGGGGGTTTTTTGATTGTAGCTATCCTAACAGGTGTGATGTGGTCTTATTCTCCAGTTCTATAAATACACATGTATTCCTTGTAATCAGCACTTTAATATCATCTAATTTTTGTTATATACTATCCTGTCCTAAGACATGCATTAGACGTGCCTAAGATAAAACAAAGAAAAATCTAGGAGATTTTTGAGTTTGAGTTTACATTTGCATATTTAGAAAATTTAAAAATATTTTGTATATTATGAAATTTATGAAGTAAATATATACTTTATGTATATTTAAAGTGTAATATAAAGTGTAATGAAGAATACGATGAACACCAATGTTTCCACCACCCAGCTTAGTTCTAGGAGAACTAATTATGCACCCAATTACTGACGAATAAATGTCAATTTCAGGCACCTGGGTAGCTCAGTTGGTTAAGAGGCCAACTCTTGATTTCTGCTCAGGTCAAAATCCATGTCAGGCTGTGCTGACAGCACGGAGCCTGCTTTGGATCCTCTCTCAAAATAAATAAACTTACATAAAAAAATACACACATACATACATAAATGTCAATTCTACTTTTATTCTGTTTATGGCTCCCCAAATTAGAGAAGCAGTAAAGCAAAGTGGGTAAGAGCTCCAGCTCTAAATGGAATCAGACCTGGGTTCAGGTTCCAGCACTGCTCCTTATTAGCTATATGACAAATTCGTTAAGGATTCTAAGTTTCTGTTTCCCCACCAGTAAAACGAGGATAATATAGGCTGCTATGAGGATTAAATGTATTACATGTAAAGCACTTAAGCTAGTTCACAGTAAGTCCTTAGTAACAGTTACCTAGTAATAAAAAGAACAATGACCATTATTCTGTTAATGATAAAGTTGATGATTACTGTATGTTATAAAGGGAAATAATTACTTCAAGAACAACTTCATACAAAAGATTAATGAAAACAATTAATGATGACAGGATCTACTCTGACCAATTTAATTCAGAAATAAAAAAAAAAATCAAACAGTTCAGATTCAAATGTTTTTCACTACCATAAGATTCAGAGAGTTTATGGAACGTGCCATTCACTCTCTGAATCTTATGGTAGTGAAATGTATGTATGTATTTTTTTATGTAAGTTTATTTATTTTGAGAGAGACAGAATCCAAAGAGATAGAATTAGTGCCACTGCACTTAAACTTATCGCATAAATAAACCACGTTTATTAGTATATATGCCAACAATACCATATTAAATATCATAAATATTAACAATCTTACTACTTTCTATTAAAATTTTGAGGGTGGATAAGGTCCAGAGTTATCTATTACCTATAAAATTAATGGCTTTAAAATTTTCTAAGTTAATGTGACATTTGATAAAAGACGGACACACTCTCTGATATTCCTAGGTTTAACCCTAAACAAATTGTCACAAGTGTGTACAAGGAGATACATACAAAGATGTTCACAGCAACACTGTTTGTAACAGCAAAACAGACAACATAACCTCAAAGTCCACCCACAGATGAACGGACAAATGTGGTATAATCATATTGGAACATGACGTAAGACTGAAAATGAAGCATAACCACACATAACAACAAAGATGAATCTGCAGTGTACTGTTATAAAATACAAACAATATCACTCCACTTAAGGAAAGTTCAAAACCATGGAAAACTAAGTCCTTCACGAATATATACATTTGTAGTGTACTAGAAAACAAAGCAAATGAAAGAAAAAGGCTACAACCAAAATAGTGGTGGGGGGAGTAAATGATAAGTGGAAAGGAGAGAGATTTAAACAGAAGTGTTACACAAAGATTCAAGGGTATTGCTAATATTCTATTTCTTAAGCTGGGTGGTGGAAACATTGGTGTTCATCGTATTCTTCATTACACTTTATATTACACTTTAAATATACATAAAGTATATATTTACTTCATAAATTTCATAATATATAAAATATTTTTAAATTTTCTAAATATGCAAATGTAAACTCAAAGTATTTACTTTACCTGTTCAATTAAGGCATTCCTTGCTTCAGTTGTCTCCTTAAGCAACTCAGGATCACTCATTTCCAAAAGGGGATTCCTCACGAAGTCTTTTCCATCATCTGAATTAGGATTCCAAAGAAGTTTTTCTTTATTTACTACATCCACAACTCCTTTGAAAGCTTTGCCTTCACCAAGTGGTAACTGCAAATCAAAGCGAGATTAACTTTATTAAATGATAACTCAATTAGAACTGCATTGATGAGAAAATGTTACCTTTCTCCACTTTCCCCCAAATGGCTATTAACATTATTACCATAATCTATATCTTTTATTTACATGCCAACTTCTTCCAAAAAACATCTGAGATAGTTTCAGATATATATGTCACAATAAAATGATGAGGAAATTTGCAGCTGCTGCTATTAATAAACCAAATATTAATCAACCAACCTGTAAAAGTAATGGCTTTGCCTTCAACTTCTCTCTGATGCTTTCAACCGCATATTTAAAACTGCAGGAAGCAAAATAACTATAATTAAAAATGTTAAGATTCTTGGGCCGCCTGGGTGGCTCGGTCAGTTAAACATCCGACTCTCGCTCAGGTCATGATCTTACGGTTCATTAGTTAGGGCCCCACACTGGGCTCTGTGCTGACAGTACGGAGCCTGCTTGGGATTTTCTCTCTGACCCTCCCCTGCTGATTTGCTCCCTCCCTCTCTCTCTCAAAAATACATAAGTGAACTTAAAAAATGTTAAGATTTTTTTTTTAATGTTTATTTATTTATTTTGGGAGAGGGAAAGAGATCCCAAGCAAGCTCATTGCTGTCAGAAGGAGTTCAATGAAGGCTTTGTCTCATGAACTGTGAGATCATGACTTGAGCGGAAATCAAGAATTGGATGCTCAACCAACTGAGCCACTCAGGCACCCCTTAAATGTTAAGATTCTTAAAACAGATTTAAGAATGGTCTCTAAAATCACAACCATTTTCACTGTCCCTAATGTTCACCAGTGAACAGTTTTCCACACGACAATATCTTGAGTAAACTTTCAATGTAAACTTCAAAAAACAGTGCTTGAGTATCTACCATAATCCTGCCACAGAGATATCTAGGGTATTATTATTTATAAGCTTCACTTATTATAGTTTGAAACTAAGATTAAATAAACTGATCAAAGTCACCAATAATTAGTTAGACATTCAAATGCATGATCTGTCATTATAACTCAAGGATTCTTCTAACAGCTACATTTGCTATCACACACAGCTATCCCCTTTCTTCCAAAAGCCAGCCCAATTTTGCTATAACTTTACCTTAGGCGTTCTTGGTATCATGTTATCAGTTCAGAATTAGGATAGAAAATTACATAAACACAAAGCATACTGTGTGGTTTGAGGAGAGGGACAGTTGGTGTTTTGTATTTGCCACTTACACACTGACCAGGATCTCTCCTTATCACATTTCTATCTGTTTTGAAACTCCTTTTTTAATGGGACTGAATTGAGATCCCACGGAATATTTATACTCTAGAGCAAACAGCTATTTATAAATTTAAGTTATAGCCCATTAAAAACTCAAAATTGTATTCCTACTTTTTTTTTTAATGTTTATTTATTCTTGAGAGAGAGGGGGAGAGAGAGGAGAGAGACTGAGTGTAAGCAGGGGAGGGGCAGAGAGACACAGAATCTGAAGCAGGCTCCAGGCTCTGAGCTGTCAGCACAGAGCCCAACGTGGGGCTTGAACTCCCAAACCGTTAGATCATGACCTGAGTCGAAGTTGGATGCTTAACCGACTGAGCCACCCAGGCACCCCTGTATTTCTACTTTTAACAAATGGGGGGGGGGGGGAAGCCTTGAAATACCTTGCTCCAGTTTTGTCCATTTTGTTTAAAAAACAGATTCGAGGTATCTTGTGTTTATCAGCTTGCCTCCATACTGTGAGAGTCTGGGCCTAGAGCAAAGAGAAAGGGAAAAAAAACCACATATGGGACAAAAATAACTCCACTACACATGGAACAAATAGATCTAAGAGTCTATTATAACATGGAACTGGG
Organism: Neofelis nebulosa; assembly: GCF_028018385.1. Classification (NCBI taxonomy): domain Eukaryota; kingdom Metazoa; phylum Chordata; class Mammalia; order Carnivora; family Felidae; genus Neofelis; species Neofelis nebulosa. The sequence continues at coordinate 100,906,178 of NC_080782.1, read as the reverse complement.
CCCTGTTCCAACACAGAATTAGTGCCATTGCTCTAGTTACTCTTCTGCTAGTGGGTAAGAGAACAAAGAACATGATGAAGTGTGATACAGAATGTGCTTCAAACTGAGAATACTCCTTTGGGTGGTCTAGGTTGCCACACAAGGAGAACAAACACCTGGGAGGTATTAAGAGTCATGGAAAGAGGACTTAATCAAGAACCAGAAGATGTCATTTTTGTCTGGCTTCACCTTACCCAGTACAGGTCACATAATACTGAACTCATCAGTTTGCTGACCAGCAAAATAGGGACTTTTGACTTAATTCTTTTGTTGTCGTAATGTAAAAAGAATAGGACTGTACTATAAAAAATGATATTGTGATAAAAATATGCATTTTTACTCCTGAAACCAATATTGCACTATGTGTTAATTAAAATTTAAATGGGGCGCCTGGGTGGCTCAGTTGGTTGGGCGTCCGACTTCAGCTCAGGTCATGATCTCACGGTCCGTGAGTTCGAGCCCTGCGTCAGGGCTCTGTGCTGACAGCTCAGAGCCTGGAGCATGCTTCAGATTCTGTGTCTCCCTCTCTCTGACCCTCCCCCGTTCATGCTCTGTCTCTCTCTGTCTCAAAAATAAACATTAAAAAAAAAAAATTAAAATTTAAATAAAACTTTTTAAAAGTATATGCATTTTGGGGCGCCTGGGTGGCGCAGTCGGTTGAGCGTCCGACTTCAGCCAGGTCACGATCTCACGGTCCGTGAGTTCGAGCCCCGCGTCGGGCTCTGGGCTGATGGCTCGGAGCCTGGAGCCTGTTTCCGATTCTGTGTCTCCCTCTCTCTCTGCCCTTCCCCCGTTCATGCTCTGTCTCTCTCTGTCCCAAAAACTAAATAAAAAACGTTGAAAAAAAAAAAAAAAAGTATATGCATTTTTATTGTGAATGTTTAAATGTTGAGTTAAACTGAAGAGTAAGGGAGAAAAAAGCCAATAACTGTATTTCTTAGTAGCAATTCTCACGTATTTTTTTTTTTAATTATTTATTTTGAGAGAGACAGAAAGCACGCATACATGCATGAGAGGGGGCAGAGAGACAGAGAGAGAAGGAGAAAGAGACTCCCAGGCAGGTTCCAGGCTGTCAGCACGGAGCCCCGATACGGAGCTTGATCCCACAAACCACGAGATTATGACCTGAACCGAAATCAAGAGTCAGATGTTTAACCAAATGAGCCACCCAGGCACCCCTCTCATATGCTTTTCTTTTTTTTTTTTTAATTTTTTTTTTTTTTTAACGTTTATTTATTTTTGAGACAGAGAGAGACAGAGCATGAACGGGGGAGGGTCAGAGAGAGAGGGAGACACAGAATCTGAAACAGGCTCCAGGCTCTGAGCGGTCAGCACAGAGCCCGACGGGGGGCTCGAACTCACGGACCGTGAGATCGTGACCTGAGCCGAAGTCGGCCGCTTAACCGACTGAGCCACCCAGGCGCCCCTCATACGCTTTTCTATTTGACTTCTTTTAATTCTAATTTTTACACATTTTAAATATAAATAGTTTGAGTCTGTTACAGTATCTCTGCCTAGTGGAGTCTCAAAGCCCTAGAACAGAGCATACAAAGCCTAATGTGCTGACATTACCTGATACAGAAGCCACTTTATATAATTTGTTTAGGTAAAATTTAGATAGAATAAAAAAAGTCATCTTAAGTGTATAGTGCGTTCTGATAAATGTATAGATTTGTATAGCTATTATCCCAACCAAGATATAGAACCTAAGAAATTTTTCTTATGTCCCATCCCCCATAAACAACCTATCCTCACATTTGTCACCACAGATTCATTCTATTTCTGAATCTCATATAAATAACACGGCTTCTTTCACTAAATATAAAGTTTTTGACATTCATTCATGTTGTTAGGTATGATGGCTGTTATTTTTGTTGTTGTTGTTGTTTTGTTTGTTTTTGGCTAAACCCCTTCGTATAAATGTGCCAGCTTGTTTGTCCACCTGTGGATGAGCACCCAGATTACTTCTAGTTTTGGGCTATTATGAATTTAGCTGCTGTAAATATTTTGAAAAAGTCTTTAGGAGACAAATGTTCTCATTCCCTTGGATAAAGATACAGGAGTAGAAGTGCTGGGTGAGAGGATATGTGCAGACTTCATTTTATAAGAAACTGCCAAATAGTCTTCCAAAGTATAATATTTTACAGTTCCACCGACAGTGTATAAGAGTTCCACTTGTTCCACAACTTCAGCCAGTATTTGCCATCATTTTTTTCAATTTTAGCCATTCTCGTGGGTGTCAAATAGTTTTTCTTTGTAACTTTAATTTGCATTTCTCAATAATCAATGAGACTGAGCATCTTTTCATGTGCTCACTGGGCCATTCATGTCTCTGGTGAAAAATCCACTCAAGTCTTTTGTCCATTTATTTACTGAGTTGTAACTTTTTATTACTGATTTGTAGTTATTCATATATTCTGGATACAAGTCCTTGATCACACCCATGTACCGTGTACTATGAAAATTTCAGCACATACTTCCTAAAACAATGATATTTTCCTACGTAATCAATAGCGTTATCGCATTCTGGAAATTTAACATTCATATACTATATCTAACATGAGAAATTTTTTCATAGCCTACAGCTTCCCTTTTAATTTTTTAATTTTTTTAGTTTTAATGAGAAGATGTAATTTTGGTAAAGTCCAATGAATCAACTTTTCTTCTTCTAGTATGCTTTGTATCCTAAGATATTGTTACCTACCCCCAAGGTAACTAATTTCTGCATATGGTGAGGTGGGGCTGGGGGTATATTATAAATTTTCCAAGAAAAAAGCATATTAAAAAATATAGAAAGACTTCCATTATCCCACCTGCTAGCTAAAAGTCCATTTATTGTTTTAGCACATAAAAGGCTTCTGTGTCACAAATTCAGAAATTTCCTATTCCAATATATTTCAATTTTGTAAATAATGCCATCTGTCAAATGTACATATACAAGTCATAATGACAGAAAGAATGCAACCATTAGGACGTGAAGTGATCAGAAAGAAATGGGAATAATGTATAACCAACCTCAGACCTCAAGGTCAGGCTGTATTTAGATCAAAAAACCATCACTGCCTGTCAGCAGTCCTCAGGTCGGGCTTTCCATCACTGTATTATTTCCCCCCAACAACTTTTCATTCTGAAAAATCTCAAACCTATAAAAAAGGTAAAAAAACAGTACAATATATACCCATGTACCCTTCACCTTTGCCACACTTGCCTTTTTTTCCCCAAATGTGCATATGAACACATTAGAATGTGTGCACTGTGTATGGGAATGTGCCACTTGGATCTACTACACAGAGCATAATTAAATGATAGCTCCAAGTGCTAGTCATCTTGACTACTAACTACCAAGGTCTCTCAAGGACCAGCTAATGGCCAAGCAGAGCAGAAGTACTAATGTAGGTTATTCCTACAAAACATTCCGCCTTCTCCAACAGGCGACTTTGCCTTGAGGACTTCCATCAGCCTAGCCAAACCCCTTTTGGAAATGTGCTATAGTCTGAAACTCTTCCTACCCAATCGTCCGGTCACCAAGAGCTCCTTGATCTGCCCTCTGGTCTGAAAGCTCTCTTCCACTTCTCTCTTTTCTCCTTTACTCTTCACAGGGATATCCACCAATAAATCTCTTATGCATCTAATCCCAACTTGGCATCTAATGCTCAAAGTACCCAAACTAACAACATACGTGTATGTGTGCGTGGGAGGTGAACCACTAGAGCAAGATGCAGATATCATGACACTTTAATCCTAAATACTTCAGCCTGTATTTTCTAAAAATAAGGATATTCTCCTACATAACCATTTATAAAGATCATATTCAAAGAATTTAAGCTGATACAATACTTTTTTCTTTTTTTTCCTTTTAATGTTTATTTATTTTTGAGACAGAGAGAGACAGAGTGTGAGCAGGGGAGGGGCAGAGAAAGAGGGAGACACAGAATCGGAAACAGGCTCCAGGCTCTGAGCGGTCAGCACAGAGCCCGACGCAGGGCTCGAAATCACAGACCGTGAGATCATGACCTGAGCTGAAGTCGGACGCCTAACCAACTGAGCCACCCGGGTGCCCCTACAATACTTTTTTCTAATAACATATCATCTATATTAAAATTATTCTGGTTTTCCTACTGATGCTCTTTGTAACTTTTTGTTTTTGAATCCAGGATCCTTCCAAAGATGATATTACATTTAGTTTTCTTGTTTGTTTAGAATCCTTTCAACTACAGGGGTGCCTGCGTGGCTCAGTCAGTTAAGCATCCAACTTCAGTTCAGGTCGTGATCTCATGGTTCAGGAGTTCAAGTCCCGCATGGGGCTCTGTGTTGACAGCTCAAAGCCTGGAGCCTACTTCGGATTCTGTGTCTCCCTCTCTCTCTGCCCCTCTCCTGCTCGCACTCTCTCTCTTTCAAAAATAAACAAACATTAAAAAAAACTTTTAAGAAATTTCATTTGATTGCCTTCTCATGATTAGATTTGGGCCAAACATTCTGCCAAGAATACAACATAATGTTGTGCCCTTCTTAGTGCATCCTATGAGGAAGCCCATGGTGTCGATTTGTATCATTTGGGAAATGTTAATATCAATCATTTAGTGTATCACTTTTAGTAATTTTAAGATTAGAAGAAGTGAAGAGGATTCTATATTTAATACAAAGCCAATCTTGAAATTGTAAGACATATAGCGATATGCTAAAGAGTACATAACTGACCCCAGTATAATTTATTATAAATCCACTTTTAAGATTTATTCAAAAAACTCAGTAACTGTTAGGACACAATTCTTCATGGGTATTTCACCTTTCTACATAGTTTGTTAGGAAAGGCACTAACTGCCTTTGTTCTGGACTATGTCTTCAAAGATGTCTTCAAATATAGTAAACGGCTTAGAAAGAGAAGTGTCTTCCTCTGAGTCAAAAGGTAGGTTTGTTTATAAGCCTGGAAGATAACATCTCTCTCCAGAGCAAACAGCAGGCATGCTTACTGCCCATTATAAAACATGTGCATTTTCTAAGCATAGGGATCCATGGCATGTGCAACTCTTGACTCTCTTGACTCTCTTTAGGTCACCCTGTGGGAATTGGGGCTTGGGTAACTAAGACAAGAAATTATCGACACTCTGGCTATTGCTATTCCTGTGACTAACAGTCCTTTGTCTCTGACTCAAAAGTCTTATGTCTTATGCCAGCATGCCATAAAACTGTGGCAGGTTAACTAGTTAGCTTAAAAAAACAGGTAAGAATCTCAAGCCCTTCACAGTTTTCAGCACTAACTTTCATATTTTCTACAGAAAAGCAACTATTTCCCTTTTACTACAAAATATCTGAGATCACATATAGACCTGTATATGTGATTGCAGTATTGAATTCCAATTTCACCATAATTTGATTAATATGAACTTAACAAACACAGGGCTATTGTAACTAAATCTGATACATTCTACTTTAAGAAAAAATCATGTTGTTGGTATCTTCACTTTACTTTGAGAATATTTTTTACCTCTACACCAGCAGAGGCATCAAACACAGCTACTGCACCATCCAACACTCTAAGGCAGCGCTCAACCTCCAAGGTAAAGTCTACATGACCTAAAAAAAAGATGAGAAACATAACACTTAAAAATCTTTTATTCATTTTTCTATGTTTATTTATTTTTGAGAGAGAGAGAGAGAGAGACAGAGCATGAGCAGGGGAGGGGCTGAGAGAGAGGGAGACACAGAATCTGAGCAGGCTCCAGGCTCTGAGCTGTCAGCACAGAGCCCGACACGGGGCTCGAACTCATGGACTGTGAGATCATGACCTGAGCTAAACCTGGACACTCAACCTACTGAACCACCCAGGAGCCCCAACACTTAAAATCTTTTAAAAACTGAAAAAAAAAAAAAAAACATGATCCAGCAATCCCACTTTGGGGTATATATCCAAAAAAACGGAAGGGAGAGTCTGAAAGACATATCTGCACACCACACTAATAGTAAAACTATTCCCAATGGCCAAGAGGTGGAAACAACCCAAACGTCCATCAATGTATGAATGATGTATATTTACATACAAATTATGTTATATATGTACAATGGAATATTATGCAGCCTTAAAAATAAAGGAAATCCTCTCACATATTATAAGACAGATAAACCTTGAAAGATTTCATGCTAAGCAAAGTCACCCACAAAAGGACAAAAACTGTATGATTCTCCTCATATGAGGTATCTAAAGTAATCTCCTAGATTACAAAGTAGAAGAGTAATTACCAGCAATGGGAGCAGATGACAAAGAGTAGTAGTTATATAATGGATATATAGTTTCAGTTGTGCAAGACTAAGTACTCCTGGACATCAGTTTCACAACAATGTAAATATACTTCCCTACTGAGCTGTACACTTAAAAATGGTTAGGATGGTAAATTTTATGATATATTTTTGACCGCAATTTAAAAGGGAACACAAACATGAATAAAAACCTCAAACGATGCAGCACCTCTGCATGGCTCCAACAGCACCATACCTGGTGTATCAATTAAATTGACTCTATATCCCTTCCAATCAAACGTAACAGCAGCAGACTGAATAGTAATGCCCCTTTCTCGCTCTTGAGCCATGAAATCTGTCACTGTATCTCCATCATCAACATCTGACAAGGAAAAAGATGACACTGTTAGGCTTCATACCAAGTATATTTAATTGAGATAAGATATCTACATGACAGTTTAATTTGTTTTAAGACTGTTTATAAAATATTTGGCTTAATATCTAGAGGCCTTAATCTTACTCTACGTAAGTCCTTGTTCTAGAAAAAGCTTTTCCAGCAAAATGAGTAATTTTTCCATAAAAAATATTTTTTCTCTAAGATTAAATTCTATTTTAATTTTTCTAAACTTTTTATTTTTTCATTTTTTTCCCCTAGTTTACCTTTCAGTATCCCTTTTTATGTTTCTCATATCTGATCCCTTGACAGGAGGGAGGGTAGTGCAATGAAAAGAGCACAGACAGATCTAGATTTAAATCCCAACTTTACCATTACTACTGTATGAACCTGAGCAAGCTACTTAACCTAATTTATACTACAAGGTTAACAAAGGCAACCTCACTGGGTTGCCGTAAGAATAAAATGAGACTACATAAAGTACCTAGCCCAGTAAATGGTAAGTAAATGGTAGCTACAGGGAACAAGGTAAAGAAAAAACTCCTCCCAAGTAAAATTCTCCTTTACAAACCCTTCTGATTACTAAATCCCCCCCCCGCCCCACCCCCCAGCCAAAGACACTTATGTGTACAAATGAAAATAGTCTTGGTGGAACTTCTATAGTAAAAAGTTACGGATAAAGTTCATCTTGACTACTAAATTATTCTGCATTAAAATTCTTGTACTCTCATTAAATTTATACAGTAAAAGAAGTAAAAATGAGTTTATCGTTACCATTCAAAATTCAAAACCACAAGTGATCATGGCCTTATACTACCACTACTTATGTCAGCATTAAACCTCTAAAAATGCTAACCACTTTCCCTCACTGTTTGTGTATGTATAGATGTATATAAACATATGTACACATATGTGCCAACTGGGGGAGGAAAAGAAAAATTTATTTTTCAGGAACCCCAAATATCTATGTTAAAAATTAGTGTTGCCAGTTACTCACAAAATAACAAACCAAGAAAACAAACATCATTAATGACACAAAGACCAAATACCTAGCCAAAAGCGCTAAGTTTTTATTTACTTATCTTTTTAACGTGTATTTGTTGTTGAGAGAGAGAGGGAGACAGAGCGTGAGCAGAGGAGGGGCAAAGAGAAAGGGAGACCCAGAATTCGAAGCAAGCTCCAGGCCCTGAGCTGTCAGCAAAGAGTCCGATGCAGGGCTCGAACCCCACGAACCACTAGATCATGACCTGAGCCGAAGCTGAACAACTAACCGACTGAGCCACCCAGGTGCCCAAAAGCTCTAAACTTGTAAAACATTTGTAGGAGGAGGGGATGCAAGATGGTGGAGTAAGAGGACCCCTAAGCTCATCCCATCCTACTTTTACAGCTACATATCACTCACATCTGAGTCAATAAACTGGAGAGTGATCTGAAGACTGGCAGAACAAACTCCACAGCCAAATACAGGAAGCCAGCCCTGGAGAGGTTAGAAAGGGCAGAAAGGCAGCCAGGAGCACTGCCCACAGGAGAAAGGAAGCTGTGGTCACAGAGAAGGCAAAGCACCGGGGAGTCTACATAGGAAAAAAGAATGCCCATAACTTCCAGCCTTGAAAACCAGAGGCACTGAACTCCATGACTCTGTATAACTAGGGGAGTTGGGAGTCTAGAGCTCTGAAGGTCAGGTGACTCAGCACTGGGTAGCCAGGAGTGCACGTGATAGCCAGGTCCCCGCCTTTAAAGAGACAAGGACCTTTAGAAGAGTCAACACAGACGTGACAGCTTGCACAAAGGCAAAGGGATCTGTTTATAGAGATTTCAGAGCACACTGAGGAACTCCTATGAGAACAAAGGAACTGGCAGGTGCCATTTTTTCTCCCACCCCTCAGCATAAACAGACACAGGCAGGAGGCAGTGCTGCACAGACACCCGTGAGGTAGCGCCAGCAGTGCGCTGTGCCTTGAGTTCTCCTGAGGAATCACCCACTCTAAGTATGCTGGCCTAGGCCCTGGGCTCAGGGCAAATTTTATTAACACTGCGTGCGCCCCACCCAATCACTGCCTCCGCGTGCTGTGGCCCTGTGGCCACCGCACTCTGGCAGATCTAGCCAGGTCTAGCAGCTCAGTGCAGATTTTGCTAAAGTTGAATGTCCCCAGCCACCACGCACAGACCCGTACGCTTCTTGTCACTACCTCAGCCGTGTGCTTTGTGTCCGGCCGCTAACACATGCCACGCCGCTGGCCACCACCGTGATTTAGGGGATCTGGCCTGGGACTACTGACTCGGTGCAAATTTTGGTTAACACTGCTGCCTGGCCCCTGAGCCCTCCTATGGTCATGCCCTCTCAAGCCGGCCTGCCTGGGTCTAATACCACAGAAAGCAAGCACAGCCCACAACAAGTAGATAGTCAGTGCACAAGTCTGGACTGAAAGAGAAAGCACAATAGTAGGACGCAAGCAACACAATGCAAACAACGCAACGCAAGCAAAGCAATGCAAGCAACATACAGAAGACTCCTCTGAAGTGTCACCTTCTGGTGAATAGGAAACAGTGCACTGCGGGGCACTACAAGACCTCTTCTTCATAAAGCCACTACTTTTAACAGCAGGAGATATGGCTGACTTTCCTAATACACAGAAACAGACAGAGAGGTAGACAAAATGAGGAGACAGGGGAATATGTCCCAAATGAAAGAACATGACAAAATCACAACAGATTTAAGTGAAACAGAAATTACTAAGCCTGATAGAGAATTTAGAATAATGATCACAAAGATACTCACTAAACTTGAGAAAAGAGTGGAGGATATTGTTGAGACCCTTAGCAAAGAGAGAAAAAAATAACATCAGACATGAAGACTCAATAAATGAAACAAAAAAATATAATAAATGGAATAAAAAGTAGGCTACAGGAAGCAAAGGAATGTTATCAGTGACCCGGAGGATAGAGAAATGGGAAGCAATCAAGATGAACAGATGAGAGACAAATACTGCATAATAAGAACTGACTTACAGAACTCTCTCACTCAATCAAGCATAGTAACATTCATGTTACACGGATCCCAGAAGAGAGAGAAAGGGTGGCAGAAAATGTATCTAAAGAAAAAATAGGTGAATACTTCCCAAATGTGAGGAGGGAAACAGAGATCCAGATTCAGGAGGCACAACAAATTGCCCCAACAAATTCAACCCCCAACAAATTGCCACAACAAATTCAAACTCCCCAACAAATGCAACTCAAGGGATTCCACACAAAGACACACATTAATTAAAATGGAAAAGGGGGCGCCTGCGTGGCTCAGTCAGTTAAGCGTCCGACTTCGGCTCAGGTCATGATCTCGCGGTCTGTGATTTCGAGCCCCGCATCAGGCTCTGTGCTGACAGCTCAGACCCTGGAGCCTGCTTCAGATTCTGTGGCTCCCTCTCTCTGACCCTCCCCCGTTCATGCTCTCTCTCTCTCTGTCTCAAAAATAAATAAACGTTAAAAAAAAATAAAATAAAATGGAAAAAAAATTATGATAAAGAATTTTAAAGGTTGCAAGAGAAAAGACAGTTACAAAGAAATCCCATAAGGCTATCAGTGGTTTTTTCAGACAGAAACTGCAGGCCAGACAGGAGTGGCATGATATATTCAAAGTGCTGAAAGGATTTTCTGCAGCCATGAATACTCTATCCAGCAAGGCTATCATTTCGAATTGAAAGATAGACTTTCTCACACTAACAAAAACTAAAGGAGTTTAAGACCACTAAACGAGTCCTACAAGAAATATTAAAGGGGACTCTTTGAGTGGGAAGCAAAGACCATAAGTAAAAGTGTAAAAAAGTAAAAAACACAAAAAAACATTAAAAGTAAATACTTTCAGGGGCACCTGGGTGGCTCAGTCGGTTAAGTGTCTGACTTTGTCTCAGGTCATGATTTCACAGCTTGTGAGTTCAAGCCCCAGGGTGAACTGGAGCCTGCTTCAGACTCTCTGCCCCAATACTACTCATGCTCTGTCTGTCTGTCTCTCTCAAAAATAAATAAACATCACAAAAAAAATTTTTAAAGAAAGTAAATGCTTCTGTAAAAACCAGTTAAAATATTCAGAAAATAAAAGGATGTAAAAATGACATCCTATACCAAAAGCATAGGGGGTGGGATTACAGAGGGGTTTAAAGTTCTGCAACCATCAACTTAATATAGACTACTATATGCAGAAGAGGTTCTACACAAACCTAATGGTAATCACAAAATAAAAACCAGTAATAGATATACAAAGAATGGAGAAAAAGGAATCCAAGTATATCACTGAAGAAAGCCAACAAACCATGAAAGAAAGGGTCAGAAAAAAGGTGCAAAAACAACCACAAAACAAGTAACAAAATGGCAAAAATATATACTGATCAGTAATTACTTTGAATGTAAATGGACTAAACACTCCAATCAAAAGACACAGGGTGACAGAATGAATAAAAACAAGACCCATCTAAATGCTACCTACAAGAAACTCATTTCAAACAGAAAGACACTTGCAGATTGAGTGTGAGGGACAGAAAAACATTTATCATGCAAATGGATGTCAAAAGAAAGCCAGGATAGCCATACTTATATCAGACAAAATAGACTTTAAAACAAAGTCTGTAACAAGAGACAAAAACCACTGAATAATAAAGGGTACAATCCGGGGCGCCTGGGTGGCGCAGTCGGTTAAGCGTCCTACTTCAGCCAGGTCACGATCTCGCGGTCGTGAGTTCGAGCCCCGCATCAGGCTCTGGGCTGATGGCTCGGAGCCTGGAGCCTGCTTCCGATTCTGTGTCTCCCTCTCTCTGCCCCTCCCCCGTTCATGCTCTGTCTCTCTCTGTCCCAAAAATAAATAAAAAACGTTGGGAAAAAAAAAAAAAAGGGTACAATCCAACAGCAGAATAACAATTGTAAATATTTATGCACCCAACATGAAAGCACCCAATTCCATAAAACAGTTAGCAACAAACATAAAGGAACTAATCAAAAGTAACACAACAATAGTAAAGTGACTTGAATACCCCACTTAGATCAACGGACAGATCATTAAACCAGAAAATAAACAAGGAAATAGTGGCTATGAATGACACACTGGACCAGATGGATATAACAGGAGTATCAGAACATTCCATCTAAAACAGGAGAAAACACATTCTTTTCAAACACACACAGAACATTCTCCAGAACAGATCACATATTTAGGCCACAGTACAAGTCTTAACAAATTATAAAAATCAAAGTCATACCATGCATCTTTCCTGACTACAACGCTATGAAACTAGAAAGCAACTACATGAAAGGCTCTGCAAAGACCACAGATACATGGAAGTTAAATGACATGCTAGTAAACAATGAATGGGTCAACCAAGAAATCAAAGAATAAAAAAATTACATGGAAACAAAAATGAAAATTACAATGATTCAAAAACTTCGGGATGCAGCAAAAGTGGTTCTAAGAGATAAGTGTATTATTGCAATACAGGTTTACTTCAAGAAGCAAGAAAAATCTCAAACAACATAACCTCACACCTAAAGGGATTAGAAAAAGAAGAACACATAAAACCCAAACCCAGCAAAAGAAGAAAATACAGATTAGAACAGAAATAAATGACACAGAAAGTAAAAAAACAAACAAAAAACCCAATAGGATGGATCAACGAAAGCAAGAGAGAATTCTCTGAAAGGATCAACAAAATTGAAAAACCCGTAGCAAGATTCATAAAAAAAAAAAAAAAGCAGAGAAAGAGGGGTTGGGGGTACCCAAATAAACAAAATCACTAATGAAAGAGGGGAAATAACAATCAACACCAAATAAATACAAATAATTGTTACAGAATATTATGAAAACCTAAATGCCAACACATTGGACAACTTAAAAGAAATGGATAAATTCCTAGAAACATATAACCTACCCAACCTATGGTGAAAGAAATGGAAAAATTGAACAGACCAATTACCTGCAATGAAATCAGTCATCAAAAAACTCAGAAAAAAAGCAATGCCTGAGGGCTCAGTCAGTTAAGTGTCTGACTTCAGCTCAGGTCATGATCTCACAGTTGGTGAGTTTAAGCCCCACGTGGGACTCTGTGCTGACAGCTCAGAGCCTGAAGCCTGCTTTGGAGTCCATGTCTCCCTCTCTCTCTGCCCCTTCCCCACTCTGTGTCTCTCTCTCTCTCACTCTCTTCCCTCTCTCTCTCAAAAATAAACATTAAAAAAAAATTTTTTTTAACTCTCAAAAAACAAAAGTCCAGGACCAGACGGCTTCACAGGAATACTACAAAACATTTAATAAAGTGTTAATACCTATTCTCCTCAGACTATTCTGAAAAACACAAGAAGAAGGAAAACTTCCAAATTCATTCAACGAGGCCAGTATCACCCCAATACCAAAACCAAACAGAAACCACACACACAAAAAAAGAGAGAACTATAGGCCAATATTTCTCATGAATATAGATGCAAAAAAACCTCAACAAAATATCAGCAAACCAAATCCAACAATACATTAAAAAAAACCATATACCACAATCAAGTGGGACTTATTCCAGGGATGCAAGGGCAACCCAGTATTTGCAAACAATCAATGTGATAAGAGAAAGGATAAAAACTGTATAATCATTTTAGCAGATGCATAAAAAGCACTTGACAAAGTACATCCATTCGTGATAAAAATCCTGTGCAAAATAGGTCAAGAAGGAAACGTACCTCATATGACAAAGGCCTTCTATGAAAAACTCAACATCACACTCTATCATGAAAAACTGAAAACTTTTCCCTTAAGGTAAAGAACAGGACACAGATATCCACTCTCACTTTAATTCAACATAGTACTGGCAGTCCTAGCCATAGTAATCAGGTAAGAAAAAGAAATAATAGGGATCCAAATTGGTAAGAAAGAAGTAAAACTTGCACTATTTCCATCTGACACAATACTACATACAGAAAACCCTAAAGATTCCACCAAAAAACTGCTAAAACTGATAAATGAATTCAATAAAGTTGCAGGATACAAAATCAATGTGCAGAAATTTGTTGCATTCTTACACACTAATAGCAAAGTAGCAGAAAGTGAAAATAAGAAAACAAGCCTATTTACAAGGGTACCCAAAACAATAAAATACCTTGGAAAAAATTTAACCAAAGAGGTGAAAGACCTATACTCTGAAAACTATGAAACACTGATGAAAGAAATTCAAGACAACACAAAGGAATGAAACACATTCACAGACTGGAAGAACAAATACTGGTGAAATGTTCAGATTACCTCAAACAATCCATAGATTTAATGTAATCCCTACCAAAATATCAACAGCATTTTTCACAGAACTAGAACAATCCTAAAATTTGTATGAAACCACAAAAGATATAGAATAGCCAAAGCAATCTTGAAAAAGAACAACAAAACAGGAGGTATAACAATTCCAGATTTCAAGTTATATTACAAAGCAGTAGTAATTAAACAGTATGGTACTGGCATAAAAAGAGACACAGAGGTCAGTGTAATAGAACAGAAAACTAAGAAATAAACCCACAGTATATGGTCAATTAATCTTTGACAAAGGAAGAATGAATAACCAGTGGGAAAAAAGACAGTCTCTTCAACAAACAGTGCTGGGAAAGCTAGACAGCTATAAACAAAAGAATGAAACTGGACACTTTCTTACGCTATACACAAAAATGAACTCAAAATGGATTAAAGACCTAAATGTTGAGACCTGAAACCATAAAAACCTTCGAAAAGAGCACAGAAAGTCATCTATCTGACATCAGCCATAGCAACATTTTTCTAGGTATGTCTCCTGAGGCAAGGGAAATAAAAGCAAAAATAAATTATTGGGACTACATCAAAATAATAAGCTTCTGCACAGTGAAGGGAATGATCAACAAAACTCAAAGGCAACCAACCTATTGAATGGGAGAAGATATAGGCAAATGACATAACTGATTAGTACCCAAAACATATAAAGAACTGATATAACTCAACACCCAAAAAAACACATAATCCAATTAAAACATGGGCAGAAGATGTGAACAGACATACCTGCAAAGAAGACATACAGATGGCTAACACACACACGAAGATGCTCAACATCACTCATTATCAGAGAAACACAAATCGAAATCACAATGAGGTATCACCTCACACCTACCAGAATGGCTAAAATCAAAAACACAAGAAATAACAAGTACTGATGAGAATGTGGAGAAAAAAGAACCCTCTTTTACTGTTGGTGGGAATGCAAACTGGTACAGCCACTCTGGAAAACAGTGGAGCTTTCTCAAAAAGTTAAAAATAGAACTACCCTAGGACCCAGGAATCACACTCCTGGGTATCTACCCCCCAAAATACAAAAAGCCTAATTTAAAGGGATATATGGACCCCTATGTTTACTAAAGCATTATTTACAATAGCTAAGATACAGAAGCAGCTCAAACGTCCATCAATAGATGAATGGATAAAGATGTAGGATACACACACACACACACACACAGAATACTATTCAGCCATAAAAAAGTAAAATCTTGACATTTGCAACAACATGGATAGAGCTGAAAGTGTAATGCTAAGCGAAATAAGTCAGAGAAAGACGAATATCATATGATCTCACTTATCTGTGGAATTTAAGAAACAAAATAATGAAAAACAAAGACACAAAACAAAGAGAAAAAAAGAAATCAAGAAACAGACTCAACTATACAGAACTGATGGTTAACAGTGGGTGGGGGATGGGGGAAACAGGGCATGAGAATTAAAGAGTATAATTATGATGAAAAAAATAAAATGATAAAAAAGAAAAAACAAAACAAAGATATCTGTACCCCCAAATTCACTGTAGCATTAACAATAGCGAAGATAATGGAAGCAACCTAAGTGTCCAACAATACATAAGATGTGAGATATACATATATGTGTGTGTGTGTGTTTATGTGTGTGTGTATGTATATATATATACACGTGTACATGTGTATATGTGTGTACGTGTGTGTGTATATATATATACGTACACACACACATATATATATACACATGTACACACACACACACACACACACACACACACACACACTGGAATATTACGTATTACACAGTCACAAAGAAGGAGATCCTGCCATCCGAAAAACAGAGGGTATCGTGCTAAGTAAGTCATATCCAGAAAGACAAGTACCATGTGATTTCACTAAGTGCAATCTAAAACAAACAAAAAGCAAAAGCAGACCTGTGAATACAGAGAACGGATGGTAGCCAGACGGAAGGGAAGCAGGGGGATGGGCAAATGGGTATAAGGGAGGGGGAGGCTTCTAGTTATGGAATGAATAAGAGCTGGGGATGAAAGGTACAGCATAGGGAATGCATTCAATGGCACTGTAATAGTGTTGTACGGTAGGAGATGGTAGTTATACTTGTGGTGAGCATAACAATGTATAAAGTTGTCGTAAAGACAGAGTTGTCATAGAGACAAATCTTTTTTTTTTCCTTAAAGTTTATTTATTTATTCTCAGAGAGAGCAGGGGAGGGGTAGATAGAAAGAATCCCAAGCAGGTTGCGCACTGTCCACACAGAGACTGACGCGGGGCTCGAAGTTACAAAACGTGATGAGATCATGACTTGAGCAGAAACCAAAAACTGGGACACCTAGCAGACTGTGTCACCCAAGTGCTCCCGTTGGGACAAATCTTGTGGACACAGGCTAAGTATTAAATAAGCCAGTCACAAAAAGACCAATACTGTATGATTCTTTCCACTTATATGAGTTATCGAGAGTAGTGAAATTCATAGAAAGATAAAGTGGAATGATAGTTTCCAGGGGCTAAGCAGAGGGAAAAACATGGAGTTATTTAATGGGTAAAGCGTCTGGGTTTTACAAGATTAAAACGTTCTCAACATTGCCAACAGTACTTAACACTACTTAAATGTACACTCAGAAATGCTTAATATGGTAAATGTTTTCTTATATGTATGTATTCTTTACCACAATTAAAAAAAGGTTGCCTTGAAAATTGCCCACCTAATCTGGATCCTCACTTCAGGAATACAAACTGGGGGTGTGAGAAAAGAATTATCATCATACCTGTGATACAACAGAAGAAGCCTAATAATGTTCCACGTTTTGCTGTTATATCCCCACTTACACAGCAGTAATTCTATGAGAAATGCATGTGTTCATACATTTCAGAAACGATCATCATGAATATTCTAATCCTGGGTGTTCTTTTCTTCTATAAATACTATGCTAGGTCCTCAACCAATTTCAAGGTCTAGAGAAATGGTTCTCAATATAATGCACTTCAAAATCTCTGTGGAGCTTTTGAAAAAGATTTCCACTTCTGGTATTATGGACATGATGACCTCCACCTCAAATTTCAGAACAAAATGTTTTACCAGAGATAAAGAATGGTACTTTATAATGATAAAAAAGTTGATTCGTCAGAGAAACACAACAATCATAAATGTGTATATGATAAATAAAGAGTTTTAAAATACATAACACAAAAATACAGACACCAAGGAGATACCACATACTTGCTGAATCTTAATTTCCAGCGTGGTGCTAAGGCACTGTTATTTAAAAACAAAATAAAACAAAAAAATTACACGGGGATTCAAATGTGCAAGACTGGTCAAGAACTACCGTTTTTGACATCTTATAATTAAAAAATGAAATCAAAACTTAAGTAAACACTACTACTACTGCTACTACTTCTACTGTGGATTGGATTAACAAAATCCTTTCTTCTTCTGCAAGAGAATTTGATTCAATTAACTTTCTAGTTCTTTTCTTCTAGAAACCAGAGAACACAAGTATGTCAACTATGTTGCTAGGCAAAATCTCTCTTTTTTTTTTTAAATATTTATTTTGAGAGGGAGCATGCGTGCACATACGTGTGAGTACAGGAGAGACAGAGAAAGAGGGAAAGAGAGAATCCCAAGCTGGCTCCAGGCTGTCAGCACAGAGCTCAACCCAGGGCTCAAGCCCACAAATCGTAAAATCATAACCTGAGCCGAAATCAAGAGTCAGACATTCCACTGAATGAACCACCCAGGCGCCGCAGCAACATATCTTACAGAAAAAATAATTTGTGATTGGTAAGGTACATCTGAATTGGGAAGAGCTATACATGAATTGTAAATCCTTGATGGAGATACACAACCTTAAGCTCCCCTGAGTGGGATATGGCACGGCCTTTCTAGTAAATCTGGAAGAGAGCCCACGGAGCTGTAACAAGAGGTTTTGTGTCCTAAGGGGCCTGAAGCTTGTAAGCCAGGGTAGCTCCTGTGAATTCTGTTGCCTTAAACTGTACTGTCACTTTTAAATATTTTTAAGTTCATTTATTCTTGAGATAGAGAGAGACAGAGCATGAGCAGGGGAGGGGGAGAGAGAGGGGGAGACACAGAATCCGAAGCAGGCTCCAGGCTCTGAGCTGTCAGCACAGAGCCCAACGCAGGGCTTGAACTCACGAACCGCGAGATCATGACCTTAGCTGAAGCCGGACGCTTAACCGAATGAGCCACCCAGGTGTCCCTGTACTGTCACTTTTGAGTGGCCAAAGAAGTTAGTTCCCAGATAGCTATGTGCACTGCGTTAAGGACTCCTGCAGAAAGAAACACCTATTGCTAATATGCTGGGAAGCTATGGTTCCTGTCCTATAGCATTCTGAGTAGATGAGGGCGAATTGTTGTCCAAGATAGTCCTGTGAGTCTGAATGTTGAGTTGAACCTAAGAAAACTCTTTGGTGGGTGTTGCAACTACCTTATCTTTATGTTGTGGTTTAGACATCAGTACTTCCATGCCATACTCAAGATCTCTAGGTTGACTTCTTAAAATATTTTCCAGTGATGTTTTTGCTAATGGGGTTGGGGTGAGGAGGAATCCATTCTAACCTCCCAGCGATCTTGTGTATCCAGAATAGTACAATATTCTTTCTGTGGTGGTAGTTTTGCCTGCATCAATATGAGCCATAATTCCAATATTTCGGATTCTGTTTGAAAGGTTGAGAAAAAAAAAAGCATGTGTTACATAGTGGTCATTACTAAAACCGCACAACCAAAATATGTATTCTATATGCTGTGCAAATTTCAAAGCTAGTTACTATTTCATAAAAACGACAAAACCAGAAAATATATCCCTACCACATTATTCTGATAAAACAGCTAAATAACAAACAGCTAACTACGATCTTGTGAATTTTACTTTTAGTTCTATGAAAATTGTGCTGCTGCTACATTAAAAATATTTAGCACTGAAATGGAAAAAAAAATTGCTTTAAAGATATATACCAACATCTATTTATAGTTAGCGAGGGCAGAAAGCTAAATTAACAATGCTAAATTAAGCCCATGACAGAAACCTTTACCTTTTCACACAGTGAATGAAAAAAACAGTATCAATGATAGTACTTACTTAGCTATGGGAGGATTGATGACAGAATGAAGGGATTTGATATCATTTCCTATCAAACCTAATGGAAAGAGGGTTATAATTGAAAAGTTTAAGAAATTTTCCTTTAATTGACAAAGAAGTTAAAATAATTTTAAGCAAATACAGTAATTCCAAGTACGGTAAAATCCAAGATAAATAAAACTTTCTTTTACCTAAAGGTTATATCTCTAAAGAAAAGGCAATGGATGATGATAAGGTAAATTTTCAAACATAAATTTCTAGAAGACATCCTTAGAAAAATATAAATTTACCCCAATCTTTCCCACTTTTTTTTTAATGTTTATTTATTTTTGACAGAGCATAAGCAGGAGGGGGGCAGAAAGAGGGGATGAGAGAGGGGGCTAGAAAATCAAAGCAGCCTCTGTGCTGACAGCAGTGAGCCCGATGTGGGGCTCGAACTCACGAACTGCAAGATCATAACCTGAACCAACTGACTGAGGTCAACCGACTTAGCTACCCAGGTGCCCCTAATCTTTGCCACTTTCTACAATTCTACAATAGACATAAAAAATATAGTAGAATGTTCATAGCAACGATCTTAAGGCAACAGCTCCTGAACCAAAGAAAAATAAAATGCACAGTCCTGTGAACCTGCAATGTCAAGGCCTAAAGAGTTACGAGTGATCCTCATATCAGATGACGATGAATTTCTGTACAATTTGAAACCCATCTTCCCTCAGTACTTCCAAGCATACAGTATCTTTAACGATGGCCTGGGAAGTATCAGTGAATTGGAGTTATAACAATCTAAGACTTCTAAAAGGCCAAGTAGTATTTCTCGAATACAAAAAGCCCATAATAATTTACTCCATACTTATATATTTTATTAATTTTAAAGCAAAAATGCAGTTACATTTATAAATTTAATCTACACCTATTTAAATCAGTTTTGCAAAACTTCTACAATAAATTAAGAATAGTTCTATTGTATTTTGAAAACCTCCTAGCAGTTCGAAGACTGAAGGATGGCCTGTATGGCTGCAGATAAATTTGATGAGCAAAATACAGAAACGTAGATACAAGCCAATACCGCAGACCATTAAATTCACATGCCCTTAACAGTCACACAATCAGTATCATTACTCCATTACTCTCACATGACAAAGATGGTAATTCGAACAGCAACAGAATGCAACTAGTTTCTTTTTTTAAAAATTTTTTTTTTTTTCAACGTTTTTAATTTATTTTTGGGACAGAGAGAGACAGAGCATGAACGGGGGAGGGGCAGAGAGAGGGAGACACAGAATCGGAAGCAGGCTCCAGGCTCTGAGCCATCAGCCCAGAGCCCGACGCGGGGCTCGAACTCACGGACCGCGAGATCGTGACCTGGCTGAAGTCGGACGCTTAACCGACTGCGCCACCCAGGCGCCCCAAATGCAACTAGTTTCAATGAGTCTCCCATATGCTTGTTTGCTTCAAACACAGAAGACCATTCAGAATTAGTTGCTCAGGCTACCAGCTTTCAATAGCCATACTACCTAACGTAAACTATCCCAGATAAGTATTTAACCAACTACTCTTAAGAACCTTTAAAATAAATTATTTGGGCAAACCTCGAATGACAGAAAATACTTATGTACAAAAACCCGAAAAGGACTAGAAAATAAGTATTTTACAGCAAGAGCACTCTACAAATAGACAACCCGCTAAACTTTTGAGCCAGCGACTAAAGCCACCAACCTTTCTCTTTGTTTAGCTCATGTGGATGGGGAGCAGATAAGGAGCACAGGCCTACTACCCCTGGCATCTATCAGACCACATCCAACTCATAATAATCTTAAGGAAATAGCCAAGAAGTAAAAAGGAAGCAGTATTCTGAATGGAATGCTTGCCAACAAGAGAGAGAGAAAGCAAACGAGCAGTAAAATGAGAATCAAATTTTGTACCTGGTAGAGAACTGTAGTTTCTTCCAAGAGGCACATGTGGCTTTAGTCTTTGTAAACTTGATCTCATTTTAGAGCAACACATATTCTAGTGAGGAGAAAAAGAACCCTGACATTAATTTTATTTTACAATTTCTGATTACAGTACTTTTAACATCATAACTATGCTTTGTGAGAAGATGAAATACTTTGAATCTCCTTAAAGTAGTCTGAATTTATTAACTCTAGCTCCTTTAAAAAGTGACAACCCAAAATTATACTACAGGAAAGAACAAAAATAAAACTAAAACTGACTTGCTATTTTGAGCTGATCTTAGATGATGGTTCTCTAACATCTGCAGCATTAACATCACAAGGAACACAAATTCTACAGATCTACTCCAGACAAGAAAATAACAAACTCTGGGGACAGAGGCAAACAATCTGTGGGAATTTTCATTTAACTGAAGTATAATGAACACAGTGTTGTATTACTTTCAGGTGTACTGAACAATCTGCATTTCTACAAGCCCTCCAGGTGATTCTGATAGCTACAGTTTGAGAACCAGAGCCCTGAAGTTTCCAGAGAGCCAGAAAAGTTAATCAGGTCTCTCACCCTGGCTACTTCTTGATTCTCCTCTACAGCTGCTAAGAGCTGGTGAGGGTCATGAACTCTAAAACCATTAGCTGTTTTGGGGATTTATAAAAGCGGTTACAAATTAGAATCACCTGGAAAACTTTAAAAAACATTTGGCGAGATGGGGGGTAGTTGGGAGAACTAGGGACTGGCATTTTTTAAAAGTTTCTTTAGTATCTTCTCCCAGTGTTTCCACACAGAGGTTGATTATTACCCATCCCAATTTATCCCCAAACAACGAGATACACATTTAATGGCTGCTAATACATTTGGAATTGTTATAGTTAGTATAATAATTTGGGGTTGTCACAATCTGCCTTTTAATGCTATCTTGGAATGCATGCCTGTCTTCTATATCACTTCTACATCAGTTAGCAAGTTTTTGTCAATAAAACACTGTTATCCTAAGAAATATTTCAAAAGTATGGACTCAAAGATATTTAAATTTCCACTGCATACTGACCTGGGTAAGAGAGTAGCTACCTGTCACAGGCATGTAGTCTGAAAGCATCAGCAATGAACACACTAAAGAAAACCTGTGTAAGTCTTTGGGACACTAATGACTTCAAAATGGAATATACAAATGGATATTCTTTAAAACGCTGCACAGTGAATTTTCAAGTAGCCAAATGAATTTACAGACTAGTGATAAGGTCTGCTGCTTCTTTGTTACAGTTTCTCCCACACTCCCTGTTAAGAAAAACTGCTGAAAATAAAGATACACTAGTCTAAGAGTATACTAGGCCTTTGGGGAAGTAAAGGAACTGAACGTGCTGAAGTACATTTAATTTTGCAAGAAAAACTTACATTAACGTGCAGGATGGGTATTTTCTTATGACTGACTACAAATTTCCTCAAGTTGGACAACATGTTGATCCTCTGTTATTCTCTGGAAAAGAAATATACAAAAATTTTAAACTAAGTTTGCATATTATATGTCAGGAAGACATACGTAAAGCATATGCAACATATATGGTAACAATGTATTATGTTGAAACAATAGGTGCAATACTTTTAGCTATCAAAAACTCCATGCATCATTCAGAAAATAAAAATTCTGACAAAAATGAGAAATATGGTTCTCAAGCTAAAATATTCTTTATTTTTTCAACGTTTTAATTCTTCAAGATATGTACATACCATAAAAAAGATTGGAATTATAAAAATGTAACCAAAATGCATTTATGTATTTACATAAAATTTAGTATAAAAAGGTAAGCTTCTACATGTTAATTTGTTAATTTCTCATTGGTAATGTAACTTATTGGTTTACTTATATATTCTGATTTTATTCATTCATACCATAAATATGTAAAAAAATACACAAGAGCAAGTTGTCTTCTGTGACTATAAAAACTAAGTGTGTTTATTTTTTTTAATTGAAACCCAAGTTAGTTAACATATACTGTAAAAATTGTTTCAGGAGTAGAATTTAGTGATTCATCACTTACATGTATCACCCAGTGCTCATCCCAACAAGTGCCCTCCTTAATGCCCATCACCCATTTAGCTCCTCCCCCCACCCTACACACAGCCAACAACCCTCAGTTTGTTCTCTGTATTTAAGAGTCTCTTATGGTTTGTTTCCCTCTCTGTTTTTTATTATTTTTGCTTCCCTTCCCCTATGGTCATCTGTTTGGTTTCTTAAATTCCACATATGACTGAAATCACCTGTCTTTCTCTGATTTATTTCATTTAGCATAATACACTGTAGTTCCATCCACATTGTTGTAAATGGGAAGATTTCATTATTTTGATCACCAAGTAATATTCCATGGAATATATATACCACATCTCCTTTATCCATTCATCAGTCGATAGTTATTTGGGTTTTCCATACTTTGGCTATTGTTGATAGGTCTGCTATAAACATTGGGGTGCACGTGCCCCTTCAAATCAGCACTCCTGTATCCTTTGGATAAATACCTAGTAATCCAATTACTGGGTCATAAGGTAGTTCTATTTTTAATTTTTTGAAGAACCTCCATACTGTTTTCCAGAGTGGCTGAAGCAGTTTTTGCATTCCCATCTCCACATCCTCGCCAACATCTGTTGTTGCTAGGAGTTTTTAATTTTAGCCATTCTGACAGGTGTGAGGTGGTATTTCATTGTGGGTTTCGTTTATATTTCTCTGATGAGTGATGTTGAGCATCTTTTCAGGTGTCTGTTGGCCATCTGGATGTCTTCTTTGGGAAAGTGTCTATTCATGTCTTTTGCCCATGTCTTTACTGGATTATTTGGGTTTTGGGTGTGGAGTTTGGTAAGTTCTTTATAGATTTTGGATACTAACCCTTTATTTGACACGTCATCTGCAAATATCTTCTCCCATTCCGCTGGATGCCTTTTAGTTTTGCTGATTGTTTCCTTTGCTGTGCAGAAGTTTTTTATCTTGCTGAGGTCACAATAGTTCATTTTTGCTTTTGTTTCCCTTGCCTTTGGAGACTTGTCAAGTAAGAAGTTGCTGTGGCTGAAGTCAAAGAGGTTGTTGCCTGTTTTCTCCTTTAGTATTTTGATGACCTCCTGTCTTAGGTTTAGGTCTTTCATCCATTTTGAGTTTATTTTTGTATATGGTGTAAGAAAAGTGGTCCAAGTTCATTCTTCTGCACTGAGCAGTTTTCCTAACACTATTTTTTTTAATGTTTATTTTTGAGAGACAGAGTGTGAACAGGGGAGGGACAGAGAGAGAGGGAGACACAGAATCCGACGCAGGCTCCAGATCTGAGCTGTCAGCACAGAGTCTGATGCGTGGCTCGAACTCACAGACTGCCAAGATCATGACCTGGGCCAAAGTCGGACGCCCAACTGACTGAGCCACCCAGGCGCCCCTGTAGTTCTCCTTTTTAGTGGGATCTTTGGTTTTGAAATCAAATACTGGCCTCGCAGAATCAGTCTGGAAGTTTTCCTTCCATTTCTATTCTTTGGAATCGCTTCAAAAGAATAGGTGTTAACTCTTCTTTAAATGTTTGGTAGAATTCCCCCAGAAAGCCATCTGGCCCTGAACTCTTCTTTATTGGGACATTTTTGGTCTGTGATCCAATTTCTTTACTGTTAATGGCTCTGTTCAAATTTTCTATTTCTTCCTGTTTCGGTTTTGGTAGTTTATATGTTTCTAGGAATGTGTCCACTTCTTCCAGACTGCCCAATGTGTTTGCATATAATTGCTCCTCATATTCTCTTACTATTGCTTGTACTTCTGCAGTGTTGGTTGTGATCTCTCCTCTTTCATTCGTGATTTTATTTACTTGGGTCCTTTCCCTTTTCTTTTTGATCAATCTGGCTAGGGAATATTCTACTTTTCTTAATTCTTTCAAAGAACCATCACCTGATTTCATTGATCTGTTCTGTTTTGTTTTTTATATTTTAAGATCATTGACTTGTTCTCTAATCTTTATTTTTTCCCTTTTTCTGCTGGCTTTGGGTTTTATTTGCTGTTATTTTTCCAGCTCTTTTAGGTGTAAGGTTAGGTTGCGTATTTGAGACTTTTCTTCCTTCTTTAGAAGGTGTGAATTGCTATATGCTTCTCTCTTATGACTGCCTTTGCTGCATCTCAGAGGTTTTGGGCTGTCATGTTTTCATTTTTAATTTCAGCCTGACTAGATTTTATTTCTTCTATCTCCACAAAAAAGGATTCTTTGCTGTCTTCTATGCTTTTTTCAACCCCAGCTAGTATTCTTAACATGGTTCTAAATTCTGGTTCAGATATCTTATTTATATCTGTGTTAAGTCCCTTGCTGTTATTTCTTCCTGTTCTTTCTGTTGCGGTGAATTCCTTCATTTTGTCATTTTGGAGGAAGAAAAAATTAATAAAATAAAAAATACTAAAAAATTAGTAACAAAACAAAAAAATCAAACAAAGGAAGAAGCTAGATCCTAGGTGTGTTTCTGCTTGCTTAAAGAAGCTTGATAGAATACAGAAAAAAGGTAAAGAAAAAATGTTAAAGTTAAAAAAATTAAATAATAGAATAAAGTAAATAAAATGAAATAGAATAAAAATTTTTTTTAAATAAAAATCAAAGTAAAAAAATTTTAAAAAATTTTCTTTCTGTATCCATGAAAGAAAAAAAAGAAAACAATTTAAGCAAAAACAGAAGCAAAGAAAATGAACAAATGAACCAGCAAACAGAATGAAACCCGAATGAAGTTATATGCAGTCTCCCCTAGAAATGAAACTATGAAGCACTCTGCGTTCTGTACATTAAGCCGGTGGAGTGACTTGTGCTGATCTTCTGGGGGATGTGCTTGATGGGCGCAGTTGGGTGGGGCTCTGTTCTCCACTAGGTGGCGCTGCTTACCTTACTGGGGTGGCACATGTGTGCAAGCACGGGAGAAGTGGAAATGGCTTCACCCAGCTCCCTCCTCTCTGTTACAGGACATTTGCGCTCTCACCCACCCGTGATCAAGCACCCCTCCTCCATCTCAGGCCTCTGTCCACCCCCTGTCTCTACCCTGTAAGCTGTCCGCCCGCCTTCCAGGTGCCACCTCCCTCCAGAGTTTTATCTCACATGGGGTTGTGTTTCAAAACTCCACACTTGAGAGGACCCTGCAGCATGGACCCACAGCAACCCTCTGGAGGAGGGTCTCACTGAGCGATGGCCGGGTGCCGGCTTGCCTCAGAAAACATTCATGCAATAGTGCAGCAGCAGAGTTTGAGAAATTATCGCAAACCACAACACACAGCCAGCATCAGGTTTTACTGCACTCTGGTATCTTTGTCCCAATACCAGCAAACGTGGCTGCTCTCCAGGGTCCACTGGGACCGTGGTCCAGGAGAGGCCATATGGCCTTTACCAAATGTACTCCAAGCAGGGGAACCACTTCTCCCCATGTGACACAGGGACCCCTCAGACCCTGCTGCCTACTCCTGGGGATTCACCCTAATTCCTCCCTAGAGCACCGCCAGTCACTGAGCTCTGAAACTTCAGACTCTGCTCTCCACTGTTAATAGAATCCTGGTGGTACTAAAACCCTCTACTTTCACCCTGTCAGTAGTTTTGGAGAAGAGATTTCTTGTTCAGTCCCCTGCAAGTGTTTTCACTCTTCCTCTTTCTCTCCAGCTACTTTCAGAGAGTGCTTTTCTTGCACAATCCTGATGCACTGCACTATCCCCTTTTTTTCTGTGCTCTCTCCATGAAAATGGCTCCCCACCCTCCATGGCTTTTCTCTCCACCAGTTCACCTCTCTGTACTGAGTACCTGCCAAGTTTTGTGGCTCAAGTTATGCAGATTGTTGCGTTAATCCTCAGATCAATTTCCCAGGTGTTCAAAATGGTCTGGTGCTGATCTAGCTGCATTTCAGGGATGAGACAACCTCAGGGTCTCCGTGCTGCTCTGCCATCTTAACTCCTCGCCTCCAAAACTAAGGAACTTTAGTTTAAAAATATTTACTGAATTGATGGGGTGTTTGGGTGGCTCAGTCGGTTAAGCATCTGACTCTTGGTTTCGACCTGAGTCAAGATCTCACAGTTTCTGAGTTGGAGCCCTACATTGGTCTCTGTGCTGACAGCATGGAGCCTGCTTGGGATTCTCTCTCTTCCTCTCTCTCTCTGCCCCTCCCCTGCTCGCACTCTCTTTCTCTCAAAATAAATAAACTTAAAAATTAAAAACAAAACTATTTACTGAACTGAATGTTCACTATGTTTCAAGTACACTATCAAGGTTATGAAAAATTCATGGAAGTATCTGACACTGGGTGGGGAGCAGGGAGATAGACTGTGTGCTATGTTATACAAGAATCCATGTCAAAATTCATTATTCTTCCTCCTAAATCTGTTCCTGTGTCTTGGAACAGACATATTCACTAGCCCTCATTTAGGAAGTCATCAAATCCTTTTGATTTTATTTCCTAAATATACCTTGAATCCAATCCCTCTTCATTTCCAGTACCAAAGAATGTTTGCAGTATCATACATGTTAGATCCATTCTAAAAGAGAACAGATTTTAACACAATAAAATACGAAAAAACTCACTAACAGGGTTTGACTTCACATTGCACTAAGAAACTACCACTTGTCAAAAGCCTGGTAAAGTCATGCACAATTTTCTGAAAAGACTATTAAAATACTCTTCCTTTTCTCAACCACCTATATGTATGAGGCTGGACTTACTTCAGAAGTTCAATCAAAAATAAAAAACATACATATATAGTAACAAATACAGAAGGTGATATGAGATGTCAGCTGTATTCTGTTATGCCCCAAATTAAAGAGATTTGTAAAACTAAGGCAGTGTAAAAGATTCCTCAAATGAAATTATTTTTGTTTTGGAAAATAATAGGTTATTTCTCATAAAACTGTATAACTTACATCAACAGTTAGTTGATTTACTATGTTTAAGTGAATTACTAAAATATTTTAAAGTTTTGTTTCAATATCTAAAGATTGAATATGAATTATAACACACATAAACAAAACTCTTTGGAGTTCTGAATCATTTTTAAGAGTGTGAAGAGCTCCTTTAGCTACATTTTTAAAACTTATTCCAACACCGTTTCCCCAAGTGAATGCCCATGATTATTTTAGGTTCTAAGAAAAAAAAATGATTTACCAAATATCAGAAAAACTAGCCAAGGGAATCCATTTTGTAGATAGTAATGCTTAAGAAGTTAAAATAATTTGCTTTAAAAGGTGAATTTAAGGAAAAATATTAAGGAAATAATAACATAGCTGACATTCAGATATGACCAGTCTCAAAAAGTAGTACTCAAATCACTGAAGTGGGATATAATGCTTTAATCCATTCTTTACACATATCCTTCAAATAAACAACATCCTCTTGTCACTTCCCTACTCAAAACATTTAAAGGTTCTTAATACAACAAAACCTGTCCCAAACTACCTTCATGACTTGTACTCTCCTATTCCCTACTCTAAACCAGGGAGCTGTAGCCAAAATTCCCCAGGAACACCATGCTATGGCATCTTTGTATGTAATGTCGCCACAGCCTGAAAGCAGTCCTAGAATCCCCAAGACCCCACACCTGGTAAATTTCCATTCAATCTTCAAGTCCCAGCTTGGAACCTTTTCCTAATTTCCTAGGAAGTTTTAACACCACCTTCTTTATGTTTTTATAACACTCAGAACTTATATTTACTCACGACATATAAAATATTTATAAGCTATCTCCACTACTGTGAG
Organism: Neofelis nebulosa; assembly: GCF_028018385.1. NCBI lineage: Eukaryota > Metazoa > Chordata > Mammalia > Carnivora > Felidae > Neofelis > Neofelis nebulosa. The sequence goes on along the minus strand of NC_080782.1, from coordinate 100,877,441 downwards.
CTCTCCAAAAGGAAGGATCTTCCACTAACACTGCCCAGCAAAATGCTATACTTTTTGATTTATTAAGTTGATTAGGGCCCTCCAGTGATTTTCTTCTTCCCTGTGGATCAATGATCTTCAACAAAAATGGATGCCTACTACTGGTGCTATAAAGTGAGTTATTCTATAAGGCCCAGACCTCCTTAGGCCTTGGAGAATAAAGAACTCACTAAATGTTTTAACACCTGATGGTACAAAAGCAATAATAAGGGGAAAAAAGGGGAACTACCCATTCTACATTACTAGCAACAAGTTACACTATGAACAAATACAAAGAACTCATGGTTTGTTTTTTAAAACATCAGTAGAGAATCATGCCTGTAAAACTTAATATACAAAAAACAGAAATCATGGACCACTAAAGAACAACCACAAAATACATCAGTATGCAAGCAAAATGAAGATGATGTTGCTAAGAATCAAGTAATATATGAAAAAAGATGCTACAGCATCAAGTTCAAATGGTCTGTTTGCAGATGATATTTGTCACTGTACTTAGTAATTTCTCCTCAATTAGAAACTTCATTTCAGATTTGTGTCATATTCAATGTTTTTTAGAAAAATATCAAGTATGAATTAGCCCAATATGTTTATTATTAATGTCAATCCCTAATATCTTTGCTTTTTCTCTTTATGTTGACTAGGTCATCTCATGCTATCAATCTAAACACTCGTTTTTATTTATTTCTAGCAGAAGTTCTAAAACAAATCATCTAAAGTGAGGTACATTTTATCTAAATTTTAAAAATCAGTTCTAGACTTTAACTTCATTCAAGAAAAAAGTTTGCCCAATTAACTTTTACTCGCTAAAGGAAAAAAAAAAGCTCAGGTAAAGATACTCTTAAATTTATATCAACTGGACTGATAAAGCACTTCACAATTCCCCAGTTCATCTACATTTACTGCAGCAACACAGGGAGTTGGTTATCAGAAATAAAAAAAGTAACACATGATCCCCAACCTCAAGAAAAAGGTTAGCTTTAAAAATTCTATTCGGTCTCATGCATGTCACAGTAGTAACGATTTCATTCATGGCAATTTTTACAAAGGTCTTACCATACCTATTCTTTAATGTAAAGAAGCTTGACTTTTTTAACCACACACAATCAATTTATAAATCAGCTTTCACAACCTCCGGACGTTTCACTTATAATCTCATCTATATCAATAAATTCTACCTAAAGTTTCATCCAGATCAGAAGAATGCACTTTTATGCTTCTAACTGCCAGCATGCAAACAACAGATAGCTACTATAGACTTTAATAGGTAAAAAGAAGTGATGATAGCCAATTTGGCTACTACCATATATATAGGAAGTAAGTTTTTCTAAAAGAGTTTTGCTGACATTAATCTGCTTAAGCAACCATTTTTAACCTGCAATCACAGCTGAAAGTAAGAACAAATGATAAACAACATAGCCAACCACTTTGCCTCCTCTATTTTACACAAATCAAAATGTGACAACTGCTTAACCTTTAGAACTTCATTTATTTTCTGTTCTTAATTCAAAAGGCAAAGAGTGCATGAGTGGCTTTGACAATCAGAAATGAAAAAACATACTGATGATCTCACAACTTAAACGTACTAAAAGTTTCCATAAGCTGAAAGAACTACAACAGGAAACAATAAGGATAAATTTCACAATGTTAACCAAACAAAACCAACACAAAAGGGTTCATACTGTATGATTCCTATTATGTAAAGTATAAAATGGGCAAAGCTAATCCATTCTGCTACAAGTCTGGATAGTTCTTCTACTTGGGAGTCCAGTGACTGGAAAGAGGCATGAGGAGGACTTCTAAGGTGCAGGCTAATATAATTTCTTGATTCAGGTGTGAATTACAGGGTGTGGTCAGAGTCTGAAAACTCACTGAAGCATATGTCTATAGTATGCATTTTTCTGCGTGTATGTTACAATGCAATGAAAGTCTTTTAAAAACTTTTCATAAACTTCTAATTATAATACAAACTTCAAGTGGACCCTTCCCTTGTGGTGCAAAGATCCTACTAGTTTAGAGGACTTGCTGGAGTCCCAATTCTGTGATCTGTAATATATCAGTTAAAATCTCTGAGCCTGTCTTTCCATCTATAACACTACGGGATCAGTATGAGAATTAAGTTCATTTATTCAACAAGAATTTACTGTTGTTGTATCTACCACTGCCTTCTAAGTAAAGGGATTAAAATTTCTGATGCATAGGGGCACTTGTACCCCAATGTTTATAGCAGCACTCTCAACAATAGCCAAATTATGGAAAGAGCCTAAATGTCCTTCAACTGATGAATGGATAAAGAAATTGTGGTTTATATACACAATGGAGTACTACGTGGCAATGAGAAAGAACGAAATATGGCCCTTTGTAGCAATGTGGATGGAACTGGAGAGTGTGATGCTAAGTGAAATAAGCCATACAGAGAAAGACAGATACCATATGGTTTCACTCTTATGTGGATCCTGAGAAACGTAACAGGAACCCATGGGGGAGGGGAAGGAAAAAAAAAAAAAAGAGAGGTTAGAGTGGGAGAGAGCCAAAGCATAAGAGACTCTTAAAAAATGAGAACAAACTGAGGGCTGATGGGGGGGTGGAAGGGAAGGGAGGAGAGGGTGGGTGATGGGTACTGAAGAGGGCATCTTTTGGGATGAGCACTGGGTGTTGTATGGAAACAAATTTGACAATTTCATATATTTAAAAAAAATTAATACAATACAATACAATAAAATAAAATAAAAATAAAATTAGTGTACAAAAGACATCCTTAGGCTCATACTGTCTCTATCTTTTTTGGTGGAAATAGACAAAGGGAATAAATAAAATACATAGCATCTCATATGGTAATACGTGCTACAGAGAATTAGGAAAGAAAAATTGGGCAGTAACTGTAACCAAGGTCACTTACTCAAGTGCATTTAAATGACATTTAAGCTGAGAGAAGACATTTGCAAACGACATATCAGATAAACGGTTAGTATCTAAAATCTGTAAAGAACTTATCAAACTCAACACCCAAAAAACAAATAATCCAGTGAAGAAATGGGCAAAAGACATGAATAGACACTTCTCCAAGGAAGACATCCAGATGACCGACCAACACATGAAAAAATGCTCAACATCAGTCATCATCAGGGAAATACAAATCAACACCACAATGAGATACCACCTTACACCTGTCAGAATGGCTAACATTAACAACTCAGGCAACAACAGATGTTGGCGAGGATGCGGAGAAAGAGGATCTCTTTTGCATTGTTGGTGGCAATGCAAGCTGGTGCAGCCACTCTGGAAAACAGTATGGAGGTTCCTCAAAAAACTAAAAACAGAACTACCGCAGGACCCAGCAATAGCACTACTAGGCATTTATCCAAGGGATACAGGTGTGCTGTTTTGAAAGGACACATGCAGGGGCGCCTGGGTGGCGCAGTCGGTTAAGCGTCCGACTTCAGCCAGGTCACGATCTCGCGGTCCGTGAGTTCGAGCCCCGCGTCAGGCTCTGGGCTGATGGCTCGGAGCCTGGAGCCTGTTTCCGATTCTGTGTCTCCCTCTCTCTCTGCCCCTCCCCCGTTCATGCTCTGTCTCTCTCTGTCCCAAAAATAAATAATTAAAAAAAATAAATAAATAAATAAAAATGAGAACCCCAAAGAGCTTTGTTTATGTAGATTGTACCTACTGATATTTACTGTATCAGAAAAAAAAAAAAAAAAAAAAAAAGAAAGGACACATGCACTCCAATGTTTACAGCAGCACTATCAACAATAGCCAAAGTATGGAAAGAGCCCAAATGTCTATCGATGGACGAATGAAGACGTGGTGTGTATATATATGTATATATATATATATATATATACATATATATACATACATACACATATATATACATACACACACACATACATACATACAATGGAGTATCACTTGGCAATCAAAAAGAATGAAATCTTGCCATTTGCAACTACGTGGATGGAACTGGAGGGTATTATGCTAAGCGAAATTAGTCAGAGAAAGACAAATATATGATTTCAATCATATGAGGACTTTAAGACAGAACAGATAAACACAAGGGAAGGGAAGCGAAAATAATATAAAAACAGGGAGGGTGACAAAACAGAAGAGACTCTTAAATATGGAGAACAAACAGAGGGTTCCTGGAGGGGCTGCGGGAAGGGGGGTGGGCTAAATGGGTAAGGGGCACTAAGGAGTCTACTCCTGAAATCACTGTTGCACTATATGCTAACTTGGATGTAAATTTAAAAAATAAAGTAAAATAAAATAAATTAAAAAACAAAACAAAAATAAATGACATTTAAGCAAAGAACTCAAGTGTGTGAAGCAATACCTGGGGGAAGTGTATTCTAGGAAGAAAGATCACGTAATGTATTGCACCTGAAAATGCACAAATGTCAGAATTAGGGTTTTAAAGAAAATAAATCACATTAGAAGATACAGCCATGAAAAACTGCCTCGAATCCATACACTGAGATTGAGGGGGAGGATGAAGGCCCTCGGGGCGGGGGTGGGGTGGGGTGGGGAATCCTTTCCTCCCCCTCCGTGGCTGGCTGTTGTATCCCACAACGGGGCACGGTGGCCAAGGGGGCAGGGTCATAGGCACGCGGGAGTCGCACCGCGCGGTCCTCGACCCACCTGGCACTGGAGCGCATACCGGAGGTCGGCTTTTTCCCGCCAGGTGCTGAGAGTCGCCGGTGCAGACCGCGCCGAAGTCCGCAAAGGCCTCACCGTCACGATACACTACTCCGGCGAAAGCCCTAGTACCACCAGAAAGGAACTTCGAGCTTCCTCACCCACGTCCTCCGGCCGCCGCACTCCACCACTTCCGGCGGTGCACCACCCAAATGCCTCCTGTCGGCAACTTCCGCCCTTCTATCTAAACGTCAAAACCCCAGGTTCGGAACTGATGTGTCGCGCTTTCTCCGCACTCGGTCTTTTTAGAACTCTTTCCCGTCGGGGTGCGTGGAGTGAACTCGCGGGTCTGTGAGACCTGAAAATTGAGAGCTTCTTTGCGCCCCGGCACCTGCACCCGGCGGCTCTGCGGCTGTCACCATGGTGAGGGGGGTAGTTTCAGGCGCTCGGGTCGTAGGGCTACAGGGCTGGTGGAAGGCGGGGCCCTGGGGCGGGCGGGGGCCTTGGGGCGGGCTGGGGCCCTGGGGTGAGGGGTGGTAGGCGGAAGGGAGGTACTGCTGAAGGGAAGGGTGGGCTCGGTTGAGTGAAAAAAACTTGTTTGGGGGACACAGTCTGTTAAATTGCCGGCTTCGCCACGTGTTGTGTGTCGTCAGTGCCAGAGCCTAGGGATATCCCTGTGCTATGGACAGATCTTAATCCCTCTGCCGCCTCGTTTTATTGCTGAGGAAACGGAGCCAGGCATACAGCACAGATCTGCCACATCTGCCCTCTTTCTACTGAATCTTTAGTGTTTCTCTGCAAAGTTTTATTCCCACGTACCTTCCTGGTGGTTGCCGCAACGTTTATGTGATAGCGGTTGAAAACACCGCAGCTGATACGTAGTACCTGGTTCACTTGGCATTATTCTCTGTGCTGGAGTTGACTGCGTCATTATTTTATTTTTGCAGTCTTAAAATACAAATGGACTGTGGCCACATGTTTAAAATAAAAGTGGCCATGTAAAATAAAACTGCCCCTTAAAAAGCAAAAGGGGATCCGAGGCGTTGCTGGTGACAGCAAAAGAGTACAACCACTTTTGAAAGCAGTTTGGCATATGACCACACAAAAGACTTATGGGCGCGTGTTAATTCACTAAAAACTGGGAACAACCCAAATACCCATCAGCTGGTCAGTATATCCGTACATGGGACTCAAGGCAGTAACAAGAATCGAGGTACTGATGAATGTAACAACGTGGGGGATCTCAAAAGCCTTAAGTGAAAAGCTACACGCAAAAGGCTACAAATTGTTAATATGTAAGTTTCTATGCTCTGCAAAAGGCAAAACTAGAGTAATATACTACATACAGATTGGAGGTGGAAAAAAGGATTGCTTTCAAAGATATACAAGGAAGTTTTCTGAGGTAATGGAAAGACTCTCTTACTGATTGTGGTGGTTACAAAACTGTTATAGTTTGTTAAAACTTAAAACTGTACACCTGCACCTTAAAAGGGCACATTTCATTATATGTAAATTGTATGTAAATAAAACTAACTTATTAATTTTTTAAATAAAAAGGATAATGATGATGATATCGAAAAACCAGATTACTGATGTTAAGAAAAAAAAAAGAGAGAGAGAGAGAGAGAGATCGATCCTGGAATCAGGTCATCCTTTTTGTGGGGCCAGTGGATTTTGGAAGTTCCTTTCAATGAACAGAAACTTTCACTGAGATTATTACAGATGTGAATCCTGATGCCTGATATCATCCAGGATCAAACATTTTTTAACTCACTTGACTAGGCTTAATAGCACAAGAGTTACTTAACCAAGTGAACATTTGGATGACATAAGGCCTTCTATACTTCATATGGTGCTCAGAAAGTTTTTTAACATAATTCTGTCATTAATTTTTAAAATCAATGTTTCTTGCATTGTTACAGCCACAAAACGAATATATTGAGTTACACCGGAAGCGCTATGGCTATCGTTTGGATTACCATGAGAAAAAGAGAAAGAAGGAAGGTCGAGAGGCTCATGAACGTTCAAAGAAGGCAAAAAAGATGATTGGTCTGAAAGCTAAGCTCTACCATAAACAGCGCCATGCTGAGAAAATACAAATGAAAAAGACGTAAGTGATCATTTCTTTGTTGTAACAAGTTAATGTCTTTTTAGTTATAGGTTTTAAAATGGATAATCTTGAATCTTTTTCTTTCTTGATAGTATCAAGATGCATGAAAAGAGAAACACCAAGCAAAAGAATGATGAAAAGACTCCACAAGGAGCAGTACCTGCGTATCTGCTGGACAGGGAGGGACAGTCCCGAGCTAAAGTACTTTCCAATATGATTAAACAAAAACGAAAAGAGAAAGCAGTAAGTAATGAAAATTGAAGCATTTATTTCTTTTTTGTTCAGGAGAGAATTACTTAAATTTAATCTTAGTTTTTTTCCTTCAGTTTAATTGGATACATGAAATCCAGCTACTATTCCCATTATTCAGGTATCAAAGTCTTTGTAAATTTCATTTTGTATTATTTAATAAAATATTTACTTTCTCATCACCAGAACACGTTAGTGTTTAACAGCTTTTTAAAAATGTATTAGAATACCACACATCTTTAGTGTAAAAAAAAGTACTTAAAAAGTTAGCAGTGCATCTCAAATTCAGAGTTTTAACAACTTCCTACATTTGACACCTCCTAGTGTTGTGCTCTTGCAGAGAAAGATACGACTGCTGTTTTTTTGCTGCCCTGCTGTGCTAAAATTTGTTCAGAAGTAGAATAGTGAAAAACCCTCTAATTGATTTGACTTAAATAAAAATTCAGAATTTTTAAAAACATTACTGAATTGCGCTTGTGTCAAATTAGGTTAAATTCTGCTAAAAACAGGAAAAGATATAGGTACTGTTTTTAAACACCTGTGGATAAATTGACAGAAATCTAGGTAGCAACAGAATATGTGGTATCTATATTTAAAGAATTTTCAGTCTCCAAATTTGATTTTAAAAACCACAGTTTTTTGGTGTGTAAGAATCTACATTTAGAATGGTATAACTTGAATCGCTTCTCGGCCTTTTTGCTAAGATCAAGTGTAGAATGGTATAACGTGAGCACCAAAACAAACTGTAGAGGTTATCTACTTAACCTCTCCTCATTTTACAAATAAAAAGACTGAAGTCCAGGAGGTTGTAAATCATTCTTCATGTTCACAGATCTATGAAATGGTAGAACTGCTTCTAGAACCTATGTGTTAGTAATAAGTCAACAAAAATTTTTAGTATTTTTTTTAAAAGTTACTAAATACTTATTTTCCAGTGTTTATTTTGAGAGAGAGCAGGGGAGGGGCAGAGACAGAGAATCCCAAGCAGCCTCCTCACTGTCAGCACAGAGATCATGTGAGATCATGACCTAAGCCAAAACCAAGAGTTGGACATTTAATTGACTGAGCCACCCAGATGCCCCAAAGTCAGATTCTTTATACTGCCTTTCACTTTTTTCAAACAATTTGCATTCTAGGGAGGTTCACAGTATGTGGTGATGATTTTGCCTTACTAGTAATAAAATCTAACAGTTCACTTGAGGTAAAAATAGATATATTAAGAGGTGGAAACAGTCTTCTAATTTTACATATGAACTATTTGGTAGTCAGCACATATAGTTTCTTTTTTTTTTTTTTCAACGCTTTTTATTTATTTTTTTTGGGACAGAGAGAGACAGAGCATGAACGGGGGAGGGGCAGAGAGAGAGGGAGACACAGAATCGGAAACAGGCTCCAGGCTCCGAGCCATCAGCCCAGGGCCTGACGCGGGGCTCGAACTCACAGGCCGTGAGATCGTGACCTGGCTGAAGTCGGACGCTTAACCGACTGCGCCACCCAGGCGCCCCAGCACATATAGTTTCAAGAAGTCACTGACTTATTACAGGTGGCATTTTTCATCCATAACAAGCCATTAAGATTTTTAGCTTAAGCAAACCATTTTATTTAATGTGTTCATAATATGAAACTTCATTAGTTCCAATTAATTCGGGGCTTGTGAGGAGACAGTACAGACCTCTAGAAACAGTTGAGCCAAGATCTTGTTGGTTTAGGAAAAAAATTTGATTTTTCATTCTCATTGCCGTTTACTAACAAATTTAAATGATGGTCTGTTTTTAGGGAAAATGGGAAGTCCCTTTGCCCAAAGTTCGTGCCCAGGGAGAAACAGAAGTATTAAAAGTTATTCGAACAGGAAAGAGAAAGAAGAAAGCATGGAAGAGGATGGTTACAAAAGTCTGCTTTGTTGGAGATGGCTTTACTCGAAAACCACCTAAATATGAAAGATTCATTAGGCCAATGGTAAGTCCCTTGAAGAGTGGGATGGACTAAATATTGGTTGCTGTGTTAAATTGGGTAAAGTAGAATTTCCTGAAATTCCTGAAATTGATATGAAAAGAGATTGAAAGACATTTTTTAGGCTGTTTTTGCTATTTTAAGTTATTGACAGGGATGGCTTAGGAATTTTCCTGTACTGTCAAGAATCTTGTCTTCATAAGAAACGAGATGAAAAGTAGTTTTCATTACAGTGTCAGTGGATCCTGATTCTTAAATAAATGGCATATTAGAATCTTCATTTTCCACATGAAGTCATTTTACTCATTCAGCAAGTAATCTATATACCTGACACTTGTTATATTTAAGAACAGTTCAAAAACTTCAGTAGGGATAGTTTTTTTCAAGAAGCAAATCCTATTTATTAGGTCAATTAATGCTTTTGAAAACAGTATGTAATCACTGGAAAAAGAATTTAATGTAAGAGTGGGACTTACTTTAATTTCCTTTGACACCAATGGTCAAAACCAGTCTCGTCCCCTTTCCCAAGATGTAATTGAACATATGGTTGACCCTTGAACAACTTGGGTTAGGGATGCCCACCACCTGCACAGCTGAAAATCCACATATAACTTTTGACTCCTCAAAAACTAAACTAATAGACTGTTGCTGGAAGCCTTACTGATGGCATCAACTGTCGATTAACACATATTTTGTATGTTAAGTGTATCATATACTGTATTCTTAAAGCTAAAGAAAAAGGGGCACCAGAAAAAAAGGGGCACTTGGGTGGTTCAGTCAATTATGCATCTGACTCTTGATCACAGCTCAGGTCTTGATCTCAGGGTTGAGTTCAAGCCCCACGTTGGACTCTGCGCTAGGCATGAAGGCTACTTAAAGAAAAAAAAAATGTTAATATCATTAAGGAAAAATAAATATCAAAAAAAAGTCTTCATGTAAGTGGACTTGTGCAATTCAAACCTGTTTTTGTGGGTCAGCTGTGTATTTTTGCAAAATCCCTTTAAACAGACTGAATTACTCTCCCCACTGGATATCTAACCTGCTTAGAAAAACAATCAGAGGAAGGTTGGCAGTGTTCCCGTTTCTCAACCTGAATAATTTTTAACGGATTAAAATGTTGTCAAACAGTCTGTTTCTGTAAATTTCTGTCGAAACACAGCTGTGCCCTTTCATTTACATAATGTCTATGGCTGTGTTTTCCTGAAGACTTTTGAGTAGTTGCAGGAGAGACCATATGGCCTGCAAAACCCAAAATGTTCACTATCCCTTTACAGAAAACCTTGACCCGTCCCTGGATTGTATCATGGATGCCTCTTATTTTGATTTCATATTCATAATCTCTTAAATCTAGTTTGGTAATTTTATCAGTTCTGTAGGGAGAGAATATACTGGTCATGTTGTTCTAGGCTTTCTGTAGCTTGACAGATAAGTCTCTCATGGTGCATTAGTCAAAGGGCATTCCCAACTGTGTAAGTTTATTACAAGCTTCATTAAAGAGTCCATTACTAAGTACTTGATGTACCCTTACCCCATACGTGGAAAAATCAAATTTAAGAGACTGCAGAGTGTTGTGGCTTCTGAAGTGCTACACCCCAAGAGGCCATATCTAGGTGACTGAGTGACTGTGGTCTCTGTAAAAGATGTCTGGGCTTTCTCCAGTCTTTGACCAGTATTACCATCAATGAAAAGCTGACAGTCCACCCCACCTTTTTCATCATGTAAAATAGCTAATGTAATTAGAGACATGCCATTTAACCTGGGGAACAAGTCATTTCACATGTCAATCCTTATGTTATAAAAAAAAAAAGGGGGGGGGGGCGCCTGGGTGGCTCGGTCGGTTGGGCGGCCGACTTCAGCTCAGGTCATGATCTTGCGGTCTGTGAGTTTGAGCCCCGCGTCAGGCTCTGTGCTGACAGCTCAGAGCCTGGAGCCTGTTTCGGATTCTGTGTCTCCCTCTCTCTGACCCTCCCCCACTCATGCTCTGTCTCTATCTCAAAAATAAATAAACGTCAAAAAAAATTAAAAAAAAAAAAATGGGAGTTGTAAGGTTATAATGCTTAAATGAGCCATTTGTACACTTCAGCACAGTGCCTGGCATATAGCAAGTTCTCAGTAAATGTACGTAACTACAGAGGAAAATCTGAGTATGATGCTAGGTAAAGCTCCATGGTAACAACTCCAGGAGTATGTGTTTGGAGTTTTTCCCCCATGTATTTATCAGGTTTGTAGTCTGGAGAATTTATAAATATTTAATTGATGCCTTAAGATTTGACATTGTTCAATCCATGAGGATTTTTGTTGGGGAAGACCATTGGAAAAGCAGATGATTGCTCATCGTTAACATTTTAGACTCGTAACGTTTTTGTGTTTGACTTATTAGGGCTTACGTTTCAAAAAGGCCCATGTAACACATCCTGAATTGAAAGCCACCTTTTGCCTGCCAATACTTGGTGTAAAAAAGAATCCCTCATCCCCACTATATACGTCTTTGGGTGTTATTACCAAAGGTACTGTCATTGAAGTGAACGTGAGTGAGTTGGGCCTTGTGACACAAGGAGGCAAGGTTATTTGGGGTAAGTAAAGTTGTGAATATGGGGCTGCTGCTATTATAACCCTAAAATTGAAATTTTTAAGTTGGTAGGAAGTATGTAAGCAAATTTTAATGCAGAATTGCTGGATAAGTAAAAATGATGTAAATCAGACTTAAACTTATGAAAAATACTTCTGTAGACACAATAGTTATGAATGTGATTCTTTTTAGTTTGGATTATTGATATCAGTTTATAAAGTGTACTAGATTGGGGCGCCTGGGTGGCGCAGTCGGTTAAGCGTCCGACTTCAGCCAGGTCACGATCTCGCGGTCCGTGAGTTCGAGCCCCGCGTCAGGCTCTGGGCTGATGGCTCGGAGCCTGGAGCCTGTTTCCGATTCTGTGTCTCCCTCTCTCTCTGCTCCTCCCCCGTTCATGCTCTGTCTCTCTCTGTCCCAAAAATAAATTTAAAAAAAATGTAAAAAAAAAAAAAAAAAATAAAGTGTACTAGATTTTTAGATTTATGGCTGTTTTAAGAGAAACTATGAAAGAAGCAGATGGAAAGTTACAATTATAAGTAACATATTGGAAGGAATTACAATCCCCCCAGGAATGGGGGAAGGGAGACCTACATCAAACACATAGCCACACTATTTCAATAATAATTAAAAAACAGACGCCATGCCTCGTTTTCTTGGTTTTCTGCTTTTAGTGTCCAGGTAAGCTTTAATGTTCTTCAAAATTGAAGAGTACACTCTGACTTCTTGATTGAGTCTTTATATGAGTCATTAACTCCTACTTCATATTGGCAGACATCAGTTTTAAAATTGGTTGCTAGATTAACTTGAAACTTAATGAAAACTTACTGCATTTTCTAGTAAGAAAAGTGTGTGGAAAAGCAACAATGCTCAGGTAAATCCACAAGGGCTTGTTAATACAACGTACTAACAGAATGGAGCTGACTACTATTTGTAGAAGTGTAACAACAATATGTAAAAATTGCCTCCAGAACTTGTTTGATTTTGAGTGATTTTGTAAAATCTCATTGATCCTACTATCGTTTATTTTTTTCTTTCTTAAAAGTGTCCATTAGAAATATTTTGGGCAAAGTTAATTTTTATTAGCTAAATCTCTCCTTTTTCCCACGTTGTTTTCTTCAGGAAAATATGCCCAGGTTACCAACAATCCTGAAAACGATGGATGCATAAATGCAGTCTTGCTGGTTTGACAGCACTTTCAGACAAGTAACTCTTGACAATTACTGAAGACTACTCACCCATTAAGAAGACACCGTTTCTGTGGTGGTTCTCCAAATACTGCCCAACAGCCTTACATATCTGCAGCCTTCAAGAGAACTATTTATTCTATTGTAAGAAACATTAAAATAGGCTTATTTACAAATTGGTCTTTATTTTTTAGTCTGTTGAGCATTTAGGCGTTCATAAATCTGAATAATGTTTTAAAAAGCAATTATAGAGGAGCTGGGTAGCTTACTCAGCACTCTGTGCTGACAGTGCAGAGCCTGCTTGGGATCCTATGTCTTTTCTCTGCCCCTCTCCCTCTCTCCCTCTCAAAATAAAGATTTAAAAATACATTTAAAAAAGATTTTAAAAAGCAATTGTAGAAGTATCTTGGTCTGTATCTGCATTAAGAAGTGGATACTCAGCAATGCAGATTTTTTGTTACTGGAAAAATTAATATAGTTGAAAACACCTTTTATCATAAAGGTTCATGCACACTTAAAACTAAAGCCTATGCTAGGAAACTGTCATTTCTGAGACCTTACCTGAAGTCTTTTTTCTTCATTAATCCTAAGAAAGGTAGTGTTAACCCCTGGTAACCTTTGTTTATAAGGTATTTAAAGTACAGGAGAGAAGGCACACTACAGTAAATAGAGTTCAGAAAAATCTTTTCACCTCTAGTTTTGTATTTTACACATTTTTTCTTCCTCTCAGTCATGTATACTTCTATCTACTAGGAACTGTATTTTCTACTCAAAATATATGGAAAAAAATACACTAAAATGTTTATACTTTCATATATTTAACAGGGTTAAAAAATATAAGTAATTCCAGGTAAAAGTTTTAAAAACACTGCACTGATGCTCTTTATGAGCAATTTGTTTGCAGTTAACTTGAATGATATAAAAAAGATCATGTTTCAGGTTTTGTAACTTAGTCAAAGTGCTCTTGTGATGTGAATGTTTGCAGCTCTGAGCTTTTAAGGTGTAATATCACATTAATCTATAATCACGTTAATGGTTTTAAATTGTTTATTTTTAAAGTCTGTCTTGAAAGTACAACCAATGTGATTAATTGTGCCTTTAACAAAATTATTTTATGTCTAAACAAATTCAGTTATCAAAACACAGGCCAGGAAACGATCACAAAACATACTACTATTAAAACTTAAAAAACAAAACAAAAAAAACTACCAAGAAAACAAACATGAGTACCTCAGTAAGACTTGCTCTTCTAAATAACGTAACATCTTTCCTAAATACTGTAAACATAGAAGTTTTAGAACACATACACACTTAGGAAAAGAAAGCCTATTTCCTTGGGAATGACTATCCAGTATGATACAATTACTTTAGGATGACAGAAGCTGAACTTTTCTTAACAATTAAGATTTTAACGACTGATTTTTGCCACTAATAGAAATGGGGAATGTGTGAATGACTATGTTTTGGAAGGTGGGGGGAAAAAAAGGTTAAAGGTAAGCACAATACTACAGAACTAAGGTCCGCTTATCTTTTAGAACCCAAAATAAGCAAATTAACTATCATGTACAAAGAAAGCTTGATATTAAATATACCAACAGAAGCCTAACATTTTTAACTAATAACACTCATGAAAGACTGGCTAACACCCTAACATCAGATTAGCCACTAGTGGACATACAAGGCAGAAATTTCTAAAATGCTATTACACAGATGGGTAATGTTAGTATAAATTCTTTATTTACATTAAGATCTGTATCAGTTTGCTGGTGTGACCAAACCTTAGAAGGTAATCCCTAACGGTAAAGCAGTACTTAATAGCAGGTATTCAGATACTACGTTAAGACTCAGTTTGATGTAATCATAAACCTTCAAGATAATTTTCTAAAGTCACTGAAACAATTTTAGGTAGTGTCCTGGTGGTCAGCTAAAAGTGAACCATTGATCACCAGTAATTGCTACCTTGCCATGTTCATTCTGCAGTGAATGGAAACACCATGAATATAGACATTTTAAGTAGAAGACTGACATTCTGTCATGCTATTTGATTTTATAAAAAATCATAATAGATCCTCTCACCTTTAAAAGTTGTAGAGGAGCTTTACAATAAATTCTTAAATATATTTCTGTGATGTCTAGCAACTGGAGAATTTAAACTTGAAAGCAGAACTAAAATTTTGCTAATATATATGTTTTATATTACATAAGGAAATATATAAGTATTTATACAAACTGAAGTGAAATCTTTTCCAGAAATAAAACTTCTAAACAGAAAAAAGCAGTCCACAAAGGACTATAGCATGTGACTAGACACTCAACAACTAGACTGGCTGGCTGAAATCAGATTTCAGTCCTCTCTAATTCTGAAGTTTTTCCAATGCCTTGGCAAAAACTAGGTATCTGATTCGTTTTATTCAGATTCCTTATTGAGGACAAATTTTGTTATCAATTCTATACTCACTGAGTACAGAACTCATTTACTGGACACGAACATGTTACCATGACAGTAAGGTTTTTCTACGTGACCTCACTTTCTCTACCATCTACAAACCCCCAAAATAACATTCTCTGTCAGAGATAATATGTATCAAAAGTTTTCTGGTATGCTAAGCAAAAAGTTCTGCAGTTGCTGAAAATGCTCTTACTGTTTAAGAATAAACCAAACAAGTTTAACAAGGTGAGTGTATACTGTTAGTCCTCACTTACACACGAATAACTGATTATTTTGTGAACTCAGCAACTATATATTCACCTATCAAGAGTTGTCAGCTCAAATTTCTTAAACTATACCCGAGAATAATGAATAGTCCAAGTAAAAAAGTAAAATATCTAAGTGTTAGGTTTTTAAATCTATTGTAAGAAATTAAAAATGGAAAGGTTAAGAATTTACTAAATCTTCCTATCTTTATTTCCCTAATTGTGGTAGTAAAGTTTCTCACAAAATCTATAAAACGGCATCAACATGATAGATACACTAGTACTAGTACCAGTCATACTTATTTTTTCGACTAATCAGCATTTGTTCAGAAAACAAATGGCCAAAGTGCTTTAATTTTTCATCTGGAGTAAAGTCATCTGGCTTGCCTCTGACCAGTAACGAAGGAAAATGTAGGGGATACAAGCATTCAAAATTTACTGTCATTTTACCTGCTTAAACAATTAGCTTATTAGATCTAAAATATCAGTATCTCAAAATAAAATTTAATGACCTCACCTGACCATAGACTAGGATAAAGCATTCAACATCAATCCTTAGCACCTCAGATAACGGCAGAAAGACTTAACGTTTTGTTTTTTTCCATGTAAAGACCAATTCTGTTTTAAAAACAATCTAAATGGTCTCAAAGCATTCTCCACAAGAAGCGCAAATCTGAGCACACCTAATACTTAATGAGAATTTTTTTTTTAAATTTTCCTAGGCAAAAGCCTTTGCTACAGTAACCATGTATATATACAGGCTAGCTTGTAACCTGTCCTCAAGAACAAATTAAGAGTGAGCAAGACCAGAGCAACACCCAAAGCCTCCAATTTGATATAAGCTCTTAACTGTAGCTCCCTAGGCAGATTTATTCTTGTCATTTGGATCTAAGGTGGTGGGGGCATGGTCCAAATCTACCCAGGTGTGGATGCCAAGGACATAAGCTGGCAGACAGGCAGGCAGACCTTTTGGTAGGAATCACTCTCTTGAGTTACGGAAGTGGACAAAAGCTGAGGAGAATATACAACTCTAGAGTAAAGGCAGTGGCAGAATCAAAGAGAAGCCTTAGGAAGGGTTCTCACACTTCTGAAGTATACATGTTAATTGGATGAGGACAAAAGTTAGTCCCCAGCTTCAAATGAAATGTATATAATCATGAGTGCCGACATGCCGAAGTTAAGTCCCTAGCAGTATTGTTAGTATAAGATGTTGTAAAGATGGAATTGGAAACAGATTTTGTACCTTTCCTCAGACACAAGTCAAAGGAGGAAACAGCATCTACACAGCTACGAATCAGGAGGCCAAAATACCACCTTCATAAACCCTTCACCATAAACTTCTGTATTTGTGCTGTCATTTAGCTGAAGTATATTTTCACGTACTGA
The DNA here is from genome assembly GCF_028018385.1 of Neofelis nebulosa. Lineage (NCBI taxonomy): Eukaryota > Metazoa > Chordata > Mammalia > Carnivora > Felidae > Neofelis > Neofelis nebulosa. Next base: position 100,860,625 of record NC_080782.1, on the reverse strand, counting down.
CATTTTTGTTTTGACATGCCTACATTTTAAAAAAATGATTAGTTTTGATTTTTTAAGATAAAACTTCCGGAACCTTCACCAAGTTTACTATTAAAATCCATAGTATAAAAGATTTCTGTGATCCTTACAAGTAATGGAAAGCCTACTACTTTCAGTTTAATTTATATTTTCTGAAATACGAACGGTCAGGTGTCCCAATTGTTAAAGAAAATATAGTATGATCTGGTTTCCCCAAATCGAAACATGGTTAATAAAAATAAAAAATTGTACTTACACCAAACAGCCTGAAAAATTAAAAAGAATGGTGAATCCTAGGTCCTAAGGGGGAGGGAAAACTGGCATCATAAATAAGTTCAAAGTAAAATTTTAGAATTTTTGCCCTGTGCCCCATGCCATTTATTACCATATTTTAAAAACAACAATTATGTTACAAAGAAGAGGGTTCTAGCATCTGCATTTCTTCTTGACTCATGTCAGCTTCGCTTTCTTCTTAGCAGGTCCTTTATGCCCTTTGGCCTTCCTTCTTAAATTCCGCCTGTCGACCACAGGCACCTCCACCTCTATCTCCTCTGAGCTGCTATCCACAGTTTTCTCTGCTGACTGTGTAAACTGATCCAGTTGCTCCGAAGACGCTTCAGACTGTTCCTCTGACTGGTTCTTCTGTCCCGCGTTCTGTGCAAATGGCACATCTTCAAGTTCAACCTCTATCAAAGAACTCTGGGGAAGAGCTGTAGATGTTTCTTGGGGCTCAGGTACCCCCTCCTCACCCTGGTCTTCCAATGAAGAAGTAGTATTGGGCGATAAATTTTCAGAGATGGACTCCTCAGAAAATTCAGCTATCACAGAGTTTGGAAAACCACTGTCAGATCGTTCTTCATTTGGGACAGTACCAACATTGTCTGAACTCCCAAAATGGGCTTTCTTTCTGGAAACTAGTGGTAGTTTCTCTTCAGTGTGCCCTTTTTCATCAGATGGGCCTTCGTCTAGCAACATTTCTGAGTCAGTTATATGTGAGGTCTAAAAATAAAACACCTGGTGAACAAACCTTTGCAGTACAGTTCTTACATAAATTATTCTCAGACACTAATATTCAGTGACAATGAACTGCATTTTAAAGAATTCAGTACTCAGTCACTTTCATTAATCAGGTGTGCATACTCTGAACACAAGTCAATTTTTTCAAAACTGATGTGATCATTTGACTCCTCCTTTAAAGACATAATAAAGGTACTTCGGACATTTTAAACTTCCTATGAAGTTTCTTTAAAACCATCAATGAACTAAAACTTCTTGGTGTCTTGCTCTTACTTGAGCCACAAGCAAGAGTCCTCTGGAGTGTGACACTGGGCCATCCCACTAAGTTTGACTATGACTTCACTAGATGAAAGGGAAGGGCAATGGAAATTTTATTCATTTATTTAGTGAAACACTAATAAAATAATGCCATACAATAGTTGTTCAGCCTTAAACTGGAACATTCAAAAGTAAAAATGAAACTCCTTTTAAAATATTCCATCAGGTTTTCCCCACTCATCTAATCTCTCTCCCCAGTTAAAATGTGTTAAAATGGTCATAGACTATGGTCATAGACTGTTGGTCATAGACTACGTAAGCAACAGGTATTCGAGTATTTGGTAAACTATGTTTTATCTGTTTTTCTAAGCATTTCTCTAAATCTACAAACAAAACTCATTGCAGGGCACCTGGGTGCCTCAGTTGGTTAAGTGTCCGACTCTTGATTTCGACTCCGGTCACGATCTCACGGTTTAGTTCCTGAGAATGAGTCCCATGTCGGGACTGCTCTGACAGCACAGAGCCTGCTTGGGATTCTTTCTCCCTCTCCCTCTGCCCCTACTCTGCTCATTCTCTCTCTCTCAAAGTAAATTTACTTAAAATAAGTAAAATATAAAATAAAAAATTCATTTTGTTAACGTAAGTCACATATGTATGAATAAGGTTACAAAGATTAGAATTTATGGAACGTTACGGATTGCATTATTTTAAAATACCTAATGTAGTGTGATAATATATAATTAATTTTCCTGAAGGACTATATATATTAAGTGGAGGAAAATATATCCACTGCAATGCCCCTTCCACGTCACCAACACTGGAACAGGTGGACTGTAAGAAATTATCTCCCTCTTACCTTATCCTGTGCAACAGTCTCAGGAGGTTTTGAAGATTCTGCCACCACTGGAACAAGAGTTGCAGAGTCTTCACTGGAATTAAAAGACTGCAATTTTGTTTCTTCATCTAAAACTTCACTAGCGGAGTCCTCCTCTTCAGTCGTAAGTGAGGCCTTCAGAGTATCATCCATTATCTCACCATTCAGAGGCTCTAATTCAGATTCCTATATGAATGGGGGGAAAAAGTAAGTCAGGATACAATTTTAAGGTAACTTATTATTTGTCATGCAAGGAGAGTCCGTTCCCAGTCTCCACCTGTCATGCACCAGGACTCAAAATAAAGTTTTACCACATTATAGGACATGAGTTAAGGAATTAGTCTGAGGAAAAGACAAACTTCTCAGGCAGGGTCGGTAAAAATGCACAAGTAACCCAAACTCCCCATGTTCTCATGGAGACAGCAGACAGACCAGGATGCTCTGCAGACACAGCGCAGGTCTGAGATGTAGTGAAGAAACCCTGTTCCCTTCTTGTTCTTCCTTTTTATAGGGCCAGCCTGATGGGCACCTTTTCAGTAAAAAGGCACCAGAGACTAGAGCTGATGCCAGCTCTTTACACAACACTTGGTCAGCACTTGACATCTTTGGGGCCTGTGGGAAGTTACGGTTTACCCTACCAAGGGGAGAAAGCACTGCCAGTCTTGGAGGAAGCTCAGTTTGGACACAGCTTCTTGCTGGAAGAAAATAGCCCTCGATCTGAGTTCATTTTCCAGTCAACTTTCCAGTCAACTCTGGCTCACTTTTTGAACAATCCTGCTCCTTACATCACATTAAATACGGAAATATCAGTGAGCTGATGACACAAGCCCTCCAATTATGAAATTCTTCCAATGTTTATCAACACAAAATATTTCTATGTAATGTTTAGCAGTTCTAATGAATCTTAGTGAGATTCTAATAGAGGACGTTTGATTACCATTTTAAAACTTAGAAAACTGATGCACTCAAGTGTTCAGAAATAGATCTGTCTGAATTATGTAGGATCCCTACAATCATAGGGATACTGAAATCAGGACTTAGAAAAATTTTATCTGACCAGACAATATATGGAAAATAGACTGCACACAGAAGGTATTTACAATAAAGTTCATAAAATGATCAACTAAGATAGGAAAAAATGTTGAAAGAAAAAAATGAGAAAAACATAGCAAACGCTTAAAAAAAAAACAGAATGTTGGTAACTAAAAGTGAGAAGCAGCAGAAGAGAGAAATCTGTCCCTCAAGTTTTCGGTTTGGGAACAGAATGGAAGATTAAAAAAAAAAATTACAGGAAAAAAGGCCCAATACAGAAATAATAAGAAAGGATAAAGATTATGTTGAATTTAAGAAGATAAAAGACATCTGTCTACATAAAAATATTCAGGAGACAAGCAATATTGAAGCATTACAGTCTGAATCAATATTCAAAGTCTAGAGTTACTAGTCATCCCCACAGAGATGAGAGTTCAACCACTGGATTGGATGCATTTTCAAAGGAGAGAACATGAACCAAAGAGCAACAAGTCAAGAACTGAATCTTCCAGAATGTCCACAAATAAAGGGGAAAAAAGGAAGCAGAATAGCTAAGTAATAAAGCAAAACAAAACTTCAGAGATAGGAAAAACCAAGAAACCAAAATACAGTAGTGTTATAAGGCCTACATTACACGGGACTAGAGGATATTGAAGAAGTCACAGTAATCGATCTAGGTACAGAAAGTCACTAAGTGTCACTGGTGACCTACAAGACTATGTGTGCACAGTGTATTGCTGGACAAATGAAACTGGTTACATGAAGTACGTACAGTATAATCTTAAGGATATTTTTTTTTTTTTTCAACGTTTTTTATTTATTTTTGGGACAGAGAGAGACAGAGCATGAACGGGGGAGGGGCAGAGAGAGAGGGAGACACAGAATCGGAAACAGGCTCCAGGCTCTGAGCCATCAGCCCAGAGCCTGACGCGGGGCTCGAACCCACGGACCGCGAGATCGTGACCTGGCTGAAGTCGGACGCTTTAACCGACTGCGCCACCCAGGCGCCCCGGATATTTTTTTTTTTTAAGAGAAAGAGAGTGAGAGCAATCACGAGTGGGGGGAGGGGCAGAGAACAAGAGTGAGAGAATCCCAAGCAGGCTCCACGCTCAGCACAGAGCCCAACATGGCGCTTGATTCCACCATCCTGGGATTATATGACCTGTGCTGAAATCAAGAGTTGGAAGCTCAACCAAGTGAGCCACCCAGGCGCCCCTAATCGTTAAGTTTTTAAGAGAACAAGACCACAAATATATATTCTCATAAACGTCTGGATATGCATAAATCCCCTTTTTAAACATGTGCTTTACTGTCCAAATGTCCTACAACACAAGAAGAAAATGTCATTTAAAAACACAGTTTCACTGGGGCTCCTGGGTGGCTAAGTTGGTTAAGCAACTGATTTCAGCTCAGGTCATGATCTTACAGTTCGTGGGTTCAAGCCCCGCACTGGGCTTTGCATTGTGCTCCAAGCCCCGCACAGAGCCTGCTTGGTATTCACTATCTCCTCCTCTCTATCCCTCCCCCAATCAATCTCTCTCAAATAAACTTTTTTTTTTTAATAAAAAATAAAAATATAGTTTCATGAAATAGAGGAGGCAGGAGCTAAAGTGGAGTAAGTTAAGAAAATAAAATTGGTGGGGGTGCCTGGGTGGCTAAGTTGGTTGAGTGTCCAACTTAGGCTCAGGTCATGATCTCAAGGCTGATAAGTTGGAGCCCCGCATCGGGCTCTGTGCTGACAAGCTCAGAGCCTGGAGCCTGCTTCAGATTCTGTGTCTCCCTCTCTCTCTGCCTCTCCCTGCTCACACTATATTTCTCTCAAAAATAAGTATTTTAAAATTAAAATAAAATAAAAATGGTAATGCAGTTTCACTTATTAAGGTGCTGGCTAGACTTGGCAAATAGGTAAAAGATTTGTAAAGAAACTTAAGCATGTATGAAAGAAGAAATAAGGAATCTCTAGAGAACCAAAAGTTGAAAATACTGAAAAAAAAGAAAAGGGGGTGCCTGGGTGTCTCAGTGGGTTAAGTGTCCGACTTTTGGTTTTGGCTCAGATCATGATCTCATGGTTTTGGGGGTTTGGGTCTCACGTCAGGCTCTGTGCAGACAGCGGGGAGTCTGCTTGGGATTCTGTCTCCCTCTCTCTCTGTTCCTACCCCACTCACACAGTCTCTCTCTCTCTCAAAATAAATAAAACTTAAAAAAAAAAAAGAAAGAAAGAAAAAAACAAGAACAGGAAGAAACGGAAGAATCAAAAAGATAAGGATAAACACTTGAGGAACTATAGAAATCAGGCCAGATAAAGTTTTCTCATGTTTAAAAAAATGGAGTTATTTATCCAGGAATATGTAATAAATTATAGTCAAAATATATAAATATATACACACACATATATATATATGTATATGTATGTATATATATATATAAATATATACACACATATAGATACTATATATATACATATATATACACATATATATACGTATATATCTATCTATAATTTTTGGTTTTGATGATGAATCTTATCCTTCTAGCCAAAATACAGGTAAAACTGAGGGCTGTGGACCTTAAGGCATTTTAACTGGTTCTACAAGGTAGACCTTACAGTCCTATGATTTGTGTCACTTCTTAAATATGTTTAATTTCTCAAATTTTGTATTTTAAAAATACTGAGGCATCTTATTACCTAAACATCCTCTATTTTATCTTTGTTGTAAGTCAAACTTTTAAAAATTCACTTTGAAATATAAAATGATATTTGCAATTTTATCCTCTTCCCAACTCTAGTACTGGACCTTGTTTAGTATAGGTAGATGCTTTTTAGCATTAAATACAATTTCTACTACCACCCTAAAATGTATCATCATATTTTTCTAACGATATATGATTAAGAAAGTTAAAATTTAGTTTACTTTCATTCACTTTATTTGATAAGCAGGATCTCATACCTTTTCACCATCTTGCTTTTCCAGACGTGCCTGGGTTTCTGGTGCAGGCCGAGCATCCTTATCACTACTTTCGTCCTCAAATTCAATCACACTTTGTTCGGGTTCTTCTTCCAGGAATTCCTCTGAGCTCTCTGATGTACGTACAGTAGACTCCAATCTAGAAAAGAAAAAACATTCTTACTTGTTTTATTAAGGATGAATATAAACTTTCAGGAGTCTGTTAATCAAGTAACACTTTAAAGAATCAACTAAGTGTTGTTCAGTCAACTTCCGGTCCAAAGGCAGTCTCCTCTTCTTACAAACTTAGCTTCTTTCCTACCTTGTTTTCCGGTTTGAGTGATAACGTCACCATCTCCTCAAGCATGTAAGCTAAATCCTTCTCTTACTCTCTACCCATTTATGAAAAACAAAATGTGGCCCAGGAAGAAGTAGTTGTAAGGGAAACGAGCTCGCAGCTCTCTGGCTTCTGAGGTTTCAGGTCTGTAGGAGAGAGGAGGCAGCTAGTGAGTAGTATCCACTGCAGCTGGTCCTCGGCGACTCTCCTGTTGACCTCCACACGTCGTACCTGCCACCACTGTTGGTTGGAGCATTTGACATGGTGCAGCCAAGAAATGGTTACGGAGAAGCCCAGTCTGCTGCTCATAGGGTGGGAGTTTGTGAGGTAGGATTATACTTTGCAGCATAAAGCTCCAGAATATTTACGCAGGTTTTATGGAAGGAATTCTTCCTATGTTCATGCTGGAGTACATGCTAGCGGAAACCCCAGGAGGCTGCTTATGGCCAAAATGATACACAACACAAAGTATTATCTCTGAACTTCAGTGAGTATCATACTAAAATTCATCACATGGATGCTCATGCAACCTTGAGATCGAGTAGCCGTCCAGGTCACGGGTTGGCTATCTAACAGAGGACAGCCAGAGAGGAAGTTTATACAGACCTTGGATCCGGCTCCTGAAGCATCTGTTCCAAGTAAGTTTATGTTCACAATGATGTGTTTCGTTATACAGATGAACTATTTGGTGATTCTGAATCAGAACTCAATGAAGGATCAGGAGATGAGGTAAAAAGAGAAACAAGAAGAAAGGCAACCATCCCCAGAACCTGTGCAAGAAAATGCTGATAGCGGTTACTATGAAGCTCAGCCCGTGGCTAATGGCAGAGAGGAGCCTTTGGAAGAGTCCTCTCATGAACTTGAGCCAGAATCTGAAACAAAGACTGAAGAACTAAAGCCACAAGTGCAAGAGAAGAACTTAGAAGAATTAGAGGAGAAGTCTACTTCTCCTCCTCCTTGCTGAACCTGTGTCTCTGCCACAGGAACCATCAAAGCCACGAGTTGAAGCTAAACCAGAAGTTCAGTCTCAGCCACGTTGCGTGCATGAACAACGACCCTAGAGGTACAACCCGGGTCTCCCTCCTAGAGGACCAAGACCAGGCAGAAGAGATGCTAAACAGAGTGAATCTGACAACTGTAGAATAATTTGCTATCCACACAGTCATCAAATTTTTGTTGATAACCTCCCACATGATATTGATGAAAATGAACTTAGAGTTCTTCATGAGTTTTGTAAACGCTGTGGAACTGTGCATCAATACCAAGGGTTTTCGGAGAAAGCTTCCAAACTTTGTGGGTTTTGATGACTCTGAACCAGTTCAGAGAATCGTAATTGCAAAACCAATTCTGTTTTGAGGGGAAGTACGTTTAAATGTGGAAGAGAAAAAAAACAAGAGCTGCAAGAGAGCAAGAAACCAGAGGTGGCGGTTATGATCGCAGGGATATTAGGTGCAATGATCGAGGTCCTGGTGGTCCACATGGAATAGTGGGTGGTGGAATGATACATGACCAAGTTGGAAGAGGACCTCCTCCAAGAGGCGGCATGGCACAGAAACTAGGCTCTGGAGGAGGAACTGGGCAAATGGAAAGCTGCTTCACAGGACAACGTCACGGAAGCTCCCGTTGCCAGTCTTAGCAGTGGTACGTTATGCATCATGTTTGCATTCTTGTTAATTTTTCTTTTTCTTTGGCTTTGGAATGTGACGGCCTTTTTGATCATTTTTTGATGTGAAAAGCATCCTCTATCAGTTAAACTGAGGTGGACATTATTTCCCCAATTCCATAATAGGATTCACACTATTAATTTATAAATCTAGATTTGGAGAATTAAGGGCTGAGAAATGACCGTATCTTAAACTATCTACAACAAAATGAACTTAACAGGACATGCCCAACTGAATTCAGGTCCTCTGAGTCAAAAAAAACCCTCTGCTGCACATTTTAAGTGTTACTGTTTCTGCCTATTAATGTTGGAAACACAAACAATGCAATTTGTGCAACTGGAGAATCTTGTCTTTTTTCTTGGCTTCCCCCAAAAATACAACCGAACAGAAACTTGTTACGCACTCATCAAAAGGCACTGATGCTCACTCTGACTTCATTAACACGGACATCTGCAACAGGAGGCAAAAGGGGGAAAAAAATCTTTCCTCTCTTTTTCCAGGAGAGAATAGTCTGTGAAGTGATGAGGGCATTTTATCTGCTTGCTGTGACCAGCGTGTGTACACATAAACCTTAGCAAGACTACAAGTATATTCCAGAAGGAATATAGTTATGAACCAAATAACAAAAAGAAGAACTTTAAATGCTATTGTCTTGAACACTAGACCAGATTTAGTAGCTCCATATCTAAGATTTTTCCACCTACCCCTTTTCAGTACAGGGATGGCTGGCTGCCCAACACATTACTCATCCCTTCCTCCTCTCTTTAAACTGTGTACAGTGAAAATGGTCTCTACTGTGTTTTTGTTCTCTGGTAATGTAATAAGCATGATGGTGCCTTCTATTAATACATCGGTCTTGCTGGTAATTCTGTAAGAATAGTGTATGAACTGCTGTGCTGCAAAGCCAAACAGCTGCAAAATGTTGAACAATCACTGAAGTATATAAAAACTGCATTATCTTCAAAATCAGTAAAATTGACTAGCACATTAAAAAAAAAAAAAAAGAAAAGCAAAATTCCACAATAATTCTGGGATGTTCAATTTAAAATGCACGGCTATGTTCCCTTCTAAAAAAAGTATGACATCAAAATACTATTAAGAAAACTGTAATTATCTAACCTCTTACCTTTTCACAAATGACTAGCCTCAAATATTTAGTTATATATGCCTTGAACATAAATTTTTCACAAAAATAAACCATTTACATAATTACTCAACTATTCCAATTTAACATTATTTACATAATGAAATCAGCAGAGGTACAGAATTTTCTACTCGAGTAAAATAATTTCACAGATGAAAAGGCAAAATTATGAATGGTTAACTCAGAAACAGCAGGTAGAACTAGTAAGACAAAAATCTAGTTTTACTAAAAATTTGAAATCTTGCTTTCTTTATGATTCCAAGGAAGATAAAGGATAAAGTTTTAACCCGAGAGTTCTGTTGATTCAGCTGGCTATTAAGTTCCTAGAGGGGTTGACTGAACTTAACCACTTACGGTTATCGCTAACTTGTGTTACATCCAATAACCCAGTAAAATAAATCAGTTATAAAATAAAACAAGGTTTTTAAAAAACTAAACTTCAGCATTACTAAAAACTACAGCTACTGGGGCACCTGGTGGCTCAGCTGGTTAAGTTTCCTACTCTTGATCTCATCATCTTGAGTTCAAACCCCATGTTGGGCTCCACACTGGCTGTGGAGCCTACTTTAAAAACAAAACAAAACAAAACAAACAAAAAACTACAGCTACTGGCAGAGCTGGTGATAATGACTCATTTGGGGTAATATAATCACTAGAAAATTCTCTGGGATTTTCACACGTTATGTGTGGCTTATTTTACTCTCTTACTATCAACTTCTCACTGTAACATGTCAAAGTGACACCACTGGTAACTGTAATCAGTAATCCTTAGAAGAATTCAAATACAGACTCTTACACCAAGGTTATGTGTACACAAACAAGGTAATAATGGACTCCACCTTAAATACTAATTACATGAAAATAAGAATAACCAAATAATGAGAGTAAAATAAACAGTACTTGTTTATTGAAGCTGTAGGTGAAGTCTGGGGAGTCTTTTCATCTTCCCCTTGCGAACTACTAAATTCAGAATCCTGAAATCGCTTTCCAATCTTTGGCCGCTTTAGATGACTACTTCGAGTACGAGTGGAAACCGGTGTTTTATCATGACCTGAGAAAAAAACAGCAAAACTACAGTTAATTCATTATGTCTTGAAAGGATTACCTGTTACACTACACAGAAATTTAAGAACTATGCTAGCTTACATATATTCCCCCCAATTACACACTTCTTTCTCTCATATCAGGCTAAGAAACAATGCCAATGTCTTGTTCTAAATTATGCAATAACTTTGCGTTATTCATTCCTCACATTTCTATATTGCTCTGGGCTGTGCAATATATTTTGCATTTTCATTTATATTCTCTCCTAATAATCTTAGGAAATAAATAAGGTAGGTATCACTCTCCCGATTTTACTGGTAAGGAAATGAGGAAAAGGGTGGTGTGATAGCTTGCTTTGTTCACACAGCAAGACCAGTGGTAGTGGTGACATTAGAACTCAGCTCTAAGTTTAACAGATGACCATAGGGGAAGAGAAGGAAAAATAAGGTACAAACAGAAAGGGAGGCAAACCATAAGTGACTCTTAAATACAGAGAACAAACTAAGGGTTAATGGGGGGATTGGAGGAGAGGGGAAAATGGGTGAAAGGCATTGAGGAGGGCACTTGTTAGGATGATCACTGGATATTGTATGTAAGTGATGAATCATGGGAATCTACTCCTGAAGCCAAGACTACACAGTATGTTGGCTAACTGGACAATTAAAAAAAAAAAACAAAAAAAAAAACACCTCACCTCTAGATCTTAGGTAAGTCTTCATTTACTCTAAGGGACATCCCCTCCCCCTAAATTCTTGTGTCTGACATACTGGTAAATCAGCTGAATTTCTTACCTTCAGAAGTACTTGCAAAGGCATCTTTTAGAGAGTCCATCTAAAACAGAGATACAGATTAAAGGCAAAACTTTTAGATCAGTTTTTCTCCTATGAATCTACTTCACTCCGTGTCAAAGAAAACCTTTTGAAACATTTTTCAAGTAGTACTTTTTGTACTATTCATCAATTAAGGATACCTACTTAAGAAATTAAAAGGCTACGTTATAGCCTCAGGTTATGAGGCTGAGCACTTACCAAGCCATCTAGTATGTTCCAATGCGACACACAGGGGTTTCCTAGTGTTCTGTCCTCAACTACCTTCTCTTCTCTGTCCATGTGCTCTCCCTGTGTAATTCTATCTACCACCTTCACTTCAACATCTATTTGCTGATGAAAACAAATACACAATTTAATCTCCCCAACTCTTCCCTGATTTCCAAAGCTCTCTTTCAATAAAATACGTATGTCCAACCAACTTCAGAACCAACCTGTCCCAAACTGAACTCTTATCTTTTCCCAAAACTCTTATCTTTTCTCTATCTTGGTTAATGGCAATAACAATTCAGTCAGCCATTCTAGCCAAAAACCTGAGGGGGTAATGACTTCCTAACCCTCATTCAGCGAACCACAAAGCCTGTCAATTCTGACTCTAACGAATCTCTCAAAACTGCCCCCTCCTTTGTATTACCAAAGCTTTAGTTCATGCCTTTATCATCTTGAATGAGAACTAGTCCAATAGCCTCATCTCTGGTATCCCTCGTTCTAACCACATGCTCTGTAACTCCCTCCAATCTAATGAAAGAAAAGCTTCCAAATCACAAATTGTGCCCACTCTCTTACTTTAAAAACAAACAAAAAAAATTTAATGGTTTATCACTGCCTAGAATACAAACTCTCAACCTCTTCGAAACCAAATGCCTCTTACGTACCAAATAGGACATTTTCTTTCACACCTCTCCTTTTTACATGCTTACCTTTGGAAAGCTCTAACCTTTGGCACAAAACTCCCACCTACCCTTTCCAAGTCAGCTTGGTTGCTACTTTACCTATTCCACTCCTTGGGCAGAATCAGTCATACTCTGCTATGTACCTTCAATCATTTGCTATATGCTCTATTAAGGCAACTGTAATCCTGTAGTTTATTTCCTTATTTAACAGTTTCCAATAACGGACCATCTATTTCCTCCCATGCTTGTAAGAACCATATCTTTGTACATCCGGTACTTGCCACAGCATCTACTTTATTAGACCAACTACTGTTCATTTTTTATCACACACTTGCTGAAACCCTACAACAAAGTAGGCACAGAGACTTTAAGGCCTAGTGATAGGACACAAACAAGGGTAAACTGTGACAGATGACTAGACAAAAATCCGGTCTTCAAGAAACCTGCAGTTCAACTAGACAAAGACACAAATAAAGATCAATAAATAAAAGATACAAAAAGTCTAAGAGAAATACATGTAATGTTTTATGTCCCCAAATAGGAAAAACCAAGTAGAAATACCATCACCACTTAAAGAATAAATCACGTATTGATCACTTCACAGTGTATATCAAAACATCAAGTGTACAACTTGCAAAATGTGGACAATTTGGGGCGCCTGGGTGGCACAGTCGGTTAAGCGTCCGACTTCAGCCAGGTCACGATCTCGCGGTCCGTGAGTTCGAGCCCCGCGTCGGGCTCTGTGCTGACAGCTCGGAGCCTGGAGCCTGTTTCCGATTCTGTGTCTCCCTCTCTCTCTGCCCCTCCCCCGTTCATGCTCTGTCTCTCTCTGTCCCAAAAATAAATAAAAAACGTTGAAAAAAAAAAATTTAAAAAAAAATGTGGACAATTTTTGTCAATTATACCTCCATAAAGCTAAAAAAATGTAGATCAAATAAACAAACAAGACCACTTTCCCATGTGGTTACTGATAAAAAGAGAGATTAAAAATAGTTTAATGTGAGAAATATTTTCCTTGAACTAATTAAAATCTTAATGTAATCTGAGTAAGAATTTCTAAAACCAAAGAAAATCCCATTTATGCTGCCAACTTTATGACATGGTTTAATATATATTCTCATTTACACAACCCATTTATAAGTATTTGGCTTATTATTAAAGTAAATCATTGCATAGGAAGAGCTTTTTCTACATTCACTGACTGGTTTTATGTCTGAAAAACAGTACATAAATCTGAGTATATCTGAGAAATCTGGACCACAATATAATCGAACCCAGGCTTATCATGAAGTTTGAAGTTCCAAACATAGAAAAAATTAAAACTCCTTATATGTAATTATATTATTTATGTTATCTTTAAAAATGTTTCAGGGCACCTACGTGGCTTAGTCAGTTAAGCATCCAACTCCTGATCTCGGCTCAGGTCGTGGTCTCATGGTTTGTGAGACCGAGCCCCACGCTGGCCACACGAAACGTGTTTGGGATTCTCTCCCTCTCTCTGTCCCTCCCCACTTGAGCACACGCTCTCCCTCTATTTCAAAATAAGTATATAAACAACAAAAAATGTTTCAAAAATGTTCAGTCAACACTCATGCTAATTAAGGCAGGAATACGGGGCACAAATAATTCCCCAAAGCACTTGTCCCTAAAAGGTTACCTAGTATTTGCAAAGTGCACTACATTCCACAAAGACGTAGCATATATAGCCTCAAACTTCCCACAATAACTTCACAACTTTTAATCTACAACTAATATCACTTCTAAAAATTCATCCATGCCTCAAACTTCCCAAAGTAACTTCATAACCTTTGACTTACAACTAGTATCACTTCTAAAAATTTATCCCTGCAAGGAAAGCATTACATAGGCAAAAAGATACATGTATAAATGTGTTCACTGCTGGGCCACTTATGTATGTAAAAAACTTAAGTATATGATACGTTAAAGAAATAAACAATAATATTTCCATATACTAGAATAGTATGCTGCTACTGAACAATCATGTTTTAAACAGTAATGCCATGGGAAATACTTGCAATACCATGTTAATGGAGAAAAACAGAAGCAGCACAACAGAAAACAAAAATGTACACAAATACATGTAATATATATGAAATACAAATACAAAAGTGTTCACACTTGCTGTATCTAGGGTAGTGGAATTACAAATTTTCATTTTACTTTGTATTATTGTGTGTGTATTCCAAATTATTCTTCAAGGAAAATTAAGTCCTTAGTAACCAATTAACAGGAAATACCAAGAAAATGAGCACAGTAAAAATTACGTAAGTTTGGTGAATGACCTGAAACATTTACAAAATCAAATATTAGCTGCATCTAGTTTAAAGAAACAGAAAAATCATTTCCTACAATAAACATACAGTGTACCTACAGTTAGCTGCATCTCACTAGACTGATTGTCTTCAGTTTCTGCTTCATATTCTGGAACAGATGCAAGACCATATTCTCCAGACATGGGTCTTTTGGCTTCATTTTGAGAAACTGCTGTGTATAGAAGAATTTTAAAAATTGTAACCTAATCAGTATTTGGTTTTAACTGTAGCACTGTTTGTACTGATTTTCACCAAAGCCCTGAAGAGCATCCTGAACAGAGTGTGTTGAAAATCTAGGTGTGGAACATCTCCTTCATCAGTAACTTACAATGAAACCTTGAAATCACAAAAAGTATTAGTTACCTGTATTTAGTGACTATGAGGAAAGTGACTATGAGGAAAGTGACTATTAGGAGGACTATGAGATCGGGAATTACCCTTTGATCCCTTGATGCCTATTCTATGCTGATATCTGGGTTTACTTCTTACCTACCAATACCTGCCAGAATGTTAGATTCTTATGGGCTATTATTCTAGGTTCTCTTATTATTAGTAACCCAAATGTTAATACATAACAAAAATTCAAACTTTAGAAAAGAGGGTCTGTTACTAGAAAGGTTGCATTACAATATACCATAACTCTGGACTGTAAGACACAACCATCAATAGGCACTTTTTTAAGCTGGACACGTGTTCAAACTGAAAACCTGTAATTCTTACCAGTAATTTTAAGCGTTTCTCTCTGTAATGCTCTGGTGACTGGTATTCGCTGGTACCAGTGTCCAACACCTTCAACTTCCCAGAGGAGTTCATGATCTCCTGGATACTTTTCAAAGTACTGCTTGCAAGCTGAAAAATACATTTAGAATTTTCTAGAAATCCCTGATATCAATTGTTTTGGAAAACAGAAAGAAGAGAAAGCTGCTACACTCACTTAAAAATGCTAAGGCAACTCAAGAAAATCACACAGCAGTCTCATTTACGAAAACTTTACCATGATCAAAAAATAAAAATCCTGATAAAAGATACGTTTCTTAAAAAAAAAAAAAAAAAGATGCGTTTCTAGTAAGAAGTTGCTACAGCCAAGGTCAAAGAGGTTTTTGCCTGCTTTCTCCAATAGTATTTTGATGGCTTCCTGTCTTACATTTAGGTCTTTCATTCATTTTGAGTTTATTTTTGTGTATGCTGTGAGAGAGTGGTTCATTCTTCTGTATGTCGCTGTCCGGTTTTCCCAACTGGGAAAGTTGCTAAAGAAACTCTTGCTAAAGAAACTCTTTTTTTCCATTGGATATTCTTTCCTGCTTCATCAAAGATTAGTTGGTCATAGGTTTGTGAGTCCATTTCTTGGTTCTCAATTCTGTTCCATTGATCTGTGTGCCTGTTTTTGTAGCAGTACCATACGGCAGCTTTGTAATACATCTTGAAGTCCAGAATTATGATGCCTCCAGCTTTGGTTTTGTTTTTCAACATTACTTTGGCTGTTTGGGTCTTTTCTGGTTTTAGAATGGTTTGTTCTAGCTCTGTGAAGAATGCTGGCGTTATTTTGATAGGAATTGCATTGAATGTGTAGATTGCTTTGGGTAGTATAGACACTTTAACAATATTTGTTCTTCCAAATCCATGAGTATGGAATGTTTTTCCATTTCTTTGTGTCTTCTATTTCTTTCATGAGCTTTCTATAGTTTTCAGCATAAAGATCCTGTACTTCTTTGGTTAGGTTCATTCCTAGGTATCTCATGGTTTTTCGTGCAATTGTAACTGGGATGGATTCCTTGATTTCTCTTTCTGCTGCTTTCATTATTGGTGTATAGAAATGCAACCAATCTCTGTACATTGATTTTATATCCTGCAACTTTGCTGAATTCACGTATCAGTTCTAGCAGTCTTTTGATGGGGGTCTTTCATGTTCTCCATATAGAGTATCATGTCATCTAGAAGAGTGAAAGTTTTGACTTCTTCCTTCCTGATCTGGATGCCTTTTATTTCTTTTTGTTGCCTGATAGCTAAGGCTAGGATTTCCAACACTATGCTGAAAAACAATGGTGAGAGTGGACATCCCTGTCATGTTCCTGGCCTTAGAGGGAAAGTTCTCAGTTTTTCCCTATTGAGGATATTAGCTGTGGGTCTTTTGTCTATGGCCTTTATGATCTCGAGGTATGTTCCTTCTGTCCCTACTTTGATGGCTTTCATCAAAAAAGGATGCTATAATTTGTCAAATGCTTTTTCTGAATCTATGGAGAGGATCATCTGGTACTTACCAGTTTTTTTCATTAATGTGATATATCACATTGGTTGATGTGCAGATATTGAACCAGCCCTGCAGCCCAAGAATAAATTCCACTGGATTGTGGTGAGCCATTCTTTTAATGTATTGTTGAATTTGATTTGCTACTATCTTGTTGAGAATTTTTGCATGCATTTTCATCAGGGAAATTGGTCTGTAATTCTCCTTTTTAGGGGGGTCTTTGGTTTTGGAATTAAGAGAATGCTGGCCTCATAGAATGAGTTTGGAAGTTTTCCTTTCCATTTCTATTTTTTGGAACAGCTTCAAAACAATAGGTATTAACTCTTCTTTGAATGTTTGGTAGAACTCCCTTGGGAAGCCATCCAGCTCTAGACTCTGGCTTGTTGGGAGAGTTTTGATTAATGATTCCAATTCTTTACTGCTTATGGGTCTGTTAAAATTTTCTACTTCCTCCTGTTTCAGTTTTGGCAGTTTGTAAGTTTCTAGGAATTTGTTTGTTTCTTCCAGACTGCCCGAATTGTTGGCATATAATTGCTTATAATATTCTCTTATTATTGTATTTATTTCTGCAGTGTTGGTTGTGATCTCTTCTCTTTCATTCGTCCACAGAAACTTCTTACTAGACATGTCTCCAGAAGTAAGGGAAACAAAAGCAAAAATGAACTATTGGGACCTCATCAAGATAAAAAGCTTCTGCACAGCCAAGGAAACAATCAACAGAAATAAAAGGCAGCCTATGGAATGGGAGAAGATATCTGCAAATGGCTTATCAGATACAAGGCTAGTATCCAAAATCTGTAATGAACTTATCAAACTCCACACCCAAAAAAAACAAATAATCCAGTGAAGAAATGGGCAAAAGACATCAACAGACACTTCTCCAAAGAAGACATCCAGATGACTAAGAGACACGGGAAAAAATGCTCAACATCATCAGAGAAAATACCTATCAAAACCACAATGAGCTACCATGTCACACCTGTTAAATGGCTTAATATTAACAACTCAGGAAACAAGAGATGTTGGCGAGGATGTGGCAGAAGGGGAATCCTTTTGCACTGCTGGTGGGAATGCAAAGTGGGGCAGCCACTCTGGAAAACAGCATGGGGGTTCTTCAAAAAATTAAAAATAGGGGCGCCTGGGTGGCGCAGTCGGTTAAGCGTCCGACTTCAGCCGGGTCACGATCTCGCGGTCTGTGAGTTCGAGCCCCGCGTCAGGCTCTGGGCTGATGGCTCGGAGCCTGGAGCCTGTTTCCGATTCTGTGTCTCCCTCTCTCTCTGCCCCTCCCCCGTTCATGCTCTGTCTCTCTCTGTCCCAAAAATAAATACAATTTTTTTTTGAAAAAAAAAAAATTAAAAATAAAACTACCCTATGACCCACCAAGTGCACTACTAGGTATTTAGCCAAGGATACAGAAATGCTGACTCAAAGGAGCACATACACCTTTCAAATGCACCCCAATGTTTACAGCAGCACTATCAACAATAGCCAAATGATGGAAAGAGCCCATATGCCCACTGACTGATGAATGGATAAAGAAGGTGTACACACACACACACACACACACACACACACAATGGAATACTACTCAGCAATGAAAAGAATGAAATCTTGCCATTTACAACAACGTAGATGGAACCAGAGTTTATTATGCTAAGCAAAATAAGTCAGATAAAGATAAATATCACATGGTATCACTCATATGTGGAATTTAAGAGACAAAACAGATGAACATGGGGAAGGGAAGCAAAAATAAGATAAAAACAGAGGGAGAGACAAACGATAAGAGACTCTCAAATACAGAGAACTGAGGACTGGTGGAGGGGTGCTGGGAGGGGGGAATGGGCCAAATGGGGGATGGGCATTAAGGAGGGCACTCGTTGAGATGACCCCTGGGTATTATATGTAACGGATGAATCACTAAATTCTACTCCTGAAACCATTGTTATACCATATGTTAACTAGGATTTAAATAAAATTTAAAAATAAAAATAACCCCCCCCCCAAAATAAGATGCACATCACTTAAAGAGAAAATTACTAAATGTTACTAGAGGGCATAAAATTAAAACAAAAGGATTATTAAACTCAACAGTGTAAAATCACCAATTATTCAGTAAATTCTATGCAATTTTTTTTTTTTTTTTAATTCTATGCAATTTAAAACAAATTCCCAACAAGTTTATTTTTTAGGAAAACTTTTCAAGAACTCGATCCCAAATTCAAAATGAAAGAACAAAGGGTTAAGAAAGGATATGGAAGAAAAGGAGGGGGAAAAAATTAAAATACTAGGGGGAAACACCCACCAGGAAAAAACCACACATACTTTAAAAACTTGGCAAATGATAGAGAAGGTATTACATCTCAGGGGGGAACAGATAAACTATCAAAATAGTAATGCTAGAACAAAAATCTATACAGAAGAAAATAAAAGTCAGATCTTGACCTCACATCAACACCATTCATATCATTAAATTCTAGATGGATTCTTAGACCTATTAAGAAAAGCAAAATGTTTAAAAGAAGACCTAACAGGAGGGCCCCTGCTGGCTCAGTCAGAAGAGCATGTGACTCTTGATCTTGGGATCACCAGTTTGAGTCCTACGCTGGGTGCAGAGATTAAATAAAACTTTTAAAAAATACAAAAGAAAAACAAATACAAAAGAAAACATAAGAGAATACCTCTGGGACATTACAGTGCTAAACAATTTCTCATGAGAGATTAAAAAAAAGTCACAATCCATAATGAAATATTATGATAAAGTTTAAAACTTTCATCAGCAACAATGCAACAGAACTTTCTACAATAATGGAAACGTCTTGGGGGCACCTGGATGGCTCAGCTGGTTGAGTGTTTGACTTGGGCTCAGGTCATGATCTCGTGGTTTGTGAGCTCGAGCCCTGCATCGAGCTCTGTACTGACAGCTCAAAGCCTGGAGCCTGCTTTGGATTCTGTGTCTCCCTCTCTCTCTGCCCCTCCCCGACTTGTACTCTCTCTCAAAAATAAATAAAAGTAAACATTAAAAAATGTTTTAAAAAAGTAATAATGGAAACGTCTTATGTCATCACCGTGAATACAGTAGCCACTACTAGTCCCATGAGGCTACTGAGGAACTGAATGTATAATCACATTTAACTTTAAATTGAAACTATATTTAATTTATATTAGTGACTGCTTTACTGGACATCATAGTTTTATATTAAAAACATACCATAAAGACAAAGATTAGGAGATCTTCAGAATAAAACAAAGGGTTAGTATTCTAAGCATATTTTAAATAAATCCTAAAATCGAATTAAAAAGATAAAATGATCCCAGAGAGAAATTGGTAGAGGCTACGAAAAGGTTATTCACACATAATGCAAACGGAAAGATCACTTAACAAGAGAAGGTAAACCTCACTAGCTGCCAAGGAAATGCAAGATGAAACAGTAAGACACCATTTTCACACCCATCAGATAATAACAGGCATCCAAAGAATAAGGAAAATGGAAACTCCCACACTCTGCTGGTGTGAGAACAATTTTGCAATAGTTAGTAAAGTTGGAAAGATGTGTTTTATGCTCCAATTCTACTTCTGGATATGTGCCCTAAAGACTTACACATATGCACAAGAAGTCATTTATAATATTCACTACAGGACTGTTTTTAAACAGGGGTGGGAGGTACAACCTAAGTGCCCATCACTAAGGGATACATGAATAAAATAGTATGTATACAGTAAAATACTATGCAGCAACTACAACAAACTACAGCTATATGGATCAACATTGATAAATGTATAAAAAAGATCAGTAAAAAAAGCAAGTGAGTATAGGTGCAAAATGATGTCATTTATATGAAGTTTTAAAAACATACTGGAGCACCTGGGAGGCTCAGTCAGTTAAGCGTCCGACTTCGGCTCAGGTCGTGATCTCACGGCTCGTGAATTTGAGCCGCACGTTGGGCTCTGTGCTGACAGCTCAGAGCCTGGAGCCTGCTTAGGATTCTGAGTCTTCCTCTCTCTCTCTCTCTCTCTCTGCTGCTCCTCCCATATTGATCGCTCTCACCCGCTCTCTCTCTCTCTCAAAAATAAATAACACATTTAAAAAAAAAAAAAAAAGAATCTCAGCTGCATATATTTTTTAAATAAATAAAATAAAATAGCAAACTAAATGATGCCTTATGGTGTTTATGGTCACAGATCTAAGTATGAAACTTAGAACAGAAAGGATATACACCAACTTCAGGAACACTATTATCACTGGGGAGAAAAGGAGAAAGGGGAATGGGATTACGGAGGAGTCCAAAGAGACCATCAACTGTATCTACAAGATTTTATTTACTTCTCCCTACAAGTTAATAAAAACAACAAGGCAAAACCTTACCAACTGTTAATCTGGATAATGGATACACTGACACTAGGATACTATTGTCTCATTTTTTTCCCTGTATATTTGAAAATGTTTCTCACATTTTCTGGTTTCAGTTTCTTCTATACCTATGAGAAAGAAGAGGCCAGAGAAAACAAGCACAAGAGGCCACAGTGATCATCTGTCTGAATTTAAATGACTAAAATAGTAGAGAATGCCTTACACAGTATGAGGTCCAAAAGGAGTACTTTACAAAGGGTGACTAGACTTGAAGGTCCCAGTTCAGATTTGTCTGGCCAGAGTCAGAAAGAGAACTCTCACACTAATGTCATTCAGCTAAATAATACAGAAGGTATGTGCCCACAAGAAAGAACATCTACCAACTAAGCAGCATTAGCTATTCCTTAACAAGTTTTGAAGACTTCTTCCTCTTACTGACATTCTAATTCATTCATTACTGACAGCACTAATTCATTCAGCCTTGCAATAACATTCTTTTAAAGCATAAGCTTTATAATATGGACCCTACAATTCCCCACAGATATTCCCCAATGCTAAATGTCTCCCAACTATTTTAACCTTCTTTGCCTCACAGAATCTTTTCACAGCCATTTATTCAGCACATTCATTCCATGCAAAGAACTAGACCGAGTGGTGTTACAAAAGACATATCCGTGGACTTTATGCACAACAAACTCAGCACCTAAACTGTTGTTAAAATAAAAACTTAGAAGAAATAGAAGATTAAGGTACTTAGAAGGTACTTAAGAAGTATAAGAACACTACATGTAAAGCATCACAAGACTTAGAGGAGGAAAGATAAATTTTTGTTGGGCAGCGATCAGGCAAGGCTTTCAGCCTGGGCCCTAACAAAGAGGCAGATTCTAGAAAACTCAAGATAATTAACTCTAGAGTTATTACGAATTTACTGATGTGGATGGGTACAAAATTAATACAAATCAGTATCTTTCATATTTATAACGACTAGTGAGAAGAAATAATGTAAGAAAACACAACATCTATAATAGCAACAAAAAAGATAAAATTCCTAAACATATACATTTTTTTCCTATGTTAGTTCTAAGAACTGTATGGAGAATATACATGCTAACTGGTTTGAACAAAATCCTACAGTTGTACATATTACACAATTATAATATGTTGGATAGAAGAAAACAGTCAATTCTCCATAAGCTAACATGTAAAGGTTTTGTTTTGTTTTGACATTTTTAAAAATTCTAATTCCAGGGTAGTGAACATACAGTGTTAAATCAGTTTCAGGCGTACGACAGTTGAATGTATAGATTCACTTGGGCTGCTTATCCATAATTTTGCTATTGTAAATAATGCTGCAATAAACACAGGGGTGCATATATTGCTTCCAATTAGTGTTTTAATAGCCTCTGGGTAAATACCCAGTAGTGTGATTACTAGATCATAAAGTAGTTCTATTTTTAATTTTTTGAATAACTCCATTCTGTTTCCACAGTTTGCATTCCCACCAACAGTGCAAGAGAGCTTCCCTTTCTTCACATCCTTGCCAAAATTGGTTGTTTCTGGATTTTAGCCACTCTGACAGGTAGGAGGTGGTACCTCATTGTGGTTTTGATTTGCATTTCCCTAATGATGACTGATGTTGACCATCTTTTTATGCGTCTGTTGTCCATCTGGACATCTTTGGAGAAATGTCTGTTCATGTCTTCTGCCCACTGTAAATTGGATCATTTGTTTTTTCCGTGTTGAGTTGTATCAGTTCTTTATATATTTTATATACTACGACCCTTCACCAAATATGTCATTTGGAAATATCTTTTCCCATTCTGCAGGCTGTCTTTTCATTCTCCTGTGTTATTTCCTTTGCTGTGCTGTGCAGCAACTTTTCATTTTGATGTAGCCCCAAAAGTTTATTTTTGCTTTTGTTTCCCCTGCCTCAGGAGACCTATCTTGAAGGATGTTGCTAAGATTGATGTCTGAGAAATTATTGCCTGTGTCCTTTTCTAGGATATTTATGGTTTCAGTTCTCACATTTAGGTCCTTGATCCATTTTGGGAGTATGGTGTATAAAGGGTCCAGTTCCATTCTTTTGCATGAGCTGTCCAGTTTTCCTAACACCACTTGTTGAAGAGAGTTTTTTCCCCATTGCACATTCTTGCCTCCTTTGTCAAAGATTAACTGACCATATAATTATGTGTTTATTTTTGGGCTTTCTATTTGATCTACAGGTCTGTTTTTGTGCCAGTACCATACTGTATTGGTTACTACAGCTTTATAGTATATTTTGATATCTGGGACTGTGATACCTCCAGCTTTACTTTTCCTTTTTAAGGTTGCTGTGACTATCGGACGACTTTCATGGTTCCATACAAATTTTACAATTGCCTGTTTTAGTCATGTGAAAAATGCTATTGGTATTTTGATAAGGATTGCATTTAAATCTGTAGATTGCTTTAGGTAGTATGGACATTTTAACAATATTTCTTCTTCCTGTCCATGAGCATGGAATGTCTTTCCATTTCTTTGTGTTGTCTTCAATTTCTTTCATCAGTGTTTTATAGTTTTCAGAGTGCAGATATTTCACCTCTTTGGTTAGGTTTATTCCTAGGTATTTTATTATTTTTGGTGCCATTGTAAATGGGATTATTTTCTTAATTTCTCTTTCTGCTGCTTCCTTATTAGTGTATAGAATTGCAACAGACTTCTGCAAACTGATTTTGTATCCTGCAACTTTACTGAATTCATTTATTAGTTCTAATAGTTTTGGTGTGTTTTTTTTGTTTTTGTTTTTGTTTTTTTTTTAAGATTTTACTTTTAAGTAATCTCTACACCCATCATGAGGCCCAAACTTACAACCCCCGAGATCAAAAGTCATAGGCTCCACTGACTGAGCAGGCAGGCACCCCTATCAATTCTAACAGTTTTTTGGGGAGTCTTTAGGGGCTAATCTGTAAATATAAAAGTAATCCCAATAACATCCCAACAGAATTTTGTTTTTCATCTAGTAAACAGATTCTCAAGTCCACACAGGGAAACAAATAAGCAAGGTCAGACATATTAAATGGGGGAGACTAGTCTTTTTAGATGTTCAAAAGCTAAAATAAATATAACAGTGAGGTAATGGAACTTAAAAGATAACAGAAATGAATAAGCAAATAAGAAATCTAGGGGCGCCTGGGTGGCGCAGTCGGTTAAGCGTCCGACTTCAGCCAGGTCACGATCTCGCGGTCCGTGAGTTCGAGCCCCGCGTCAGGCTCTGGGCTGATGGCTCAGAGCCTGGAGCCTGTTTCCGATTCTGTGTCTCCCTCTCTCTCTGCCCCTCCCCCGTTCATGCTCTGTCTCTCTCTGTCCCAAAAATAAAAATAAAAAACGTTGAAAAAAAAAATTAAAAAAAAAAAAAAAAGAAATCTACACAAATATATATACACACAAAAATTTAACATATGCTATACATGAAAACTTAGTGAACTTTTTGTTAAAGGGACAGGTAATAAATATTTTAAGCTTACAGGCAATATGGGCACTGTCATATTGTCAATATGGGCACTAACCAATTCTGATGTTTTAGTGCAAAAGAAGCCATAGACATTATGTAAATGAAAGAACATGGCTGTGTTCCAATAAAACTTTATTTCTAAAGACAATTAGCAGGTCAATGGACCACTGTCTGCTAACCTGATACAGACATAAATGCCAAACACTGCAAAAAAATACATTATTCAATAAATGAGACTAGAACAACCACATACCTGTCACGTAAAATAAAGTCGGATCTATACCTCACACGGTACCCAGGATAAATTCCAAATGAATAAAAGATACAGGAGACTTTATTTAATCCATGTCTTTAGGAATGGGTACATGCTATAGTATTGTGTAAATCAGCTCCTCATAGTTAGCTAATCATCTACTCTAGCTTGCCCATCCATACTTGGCACTCATTACCTATATGCAGAATGAAAATTATCTTTCTAAAGCTTACAATGTCAAACACTATAATATTTCCTATATCATTAAAAATATTCATGGGGGCGCCTGGGTGGCTCAGTCGGTTAAGCGGCCGACTTCGGCTCAGGTCATGATCTCGCGGTCTGTGAGTTTGAGCCCCGCATCGGGCTCTGGGCTGACAGCTCAGAGCCTGGAGCCTGTTTCAGATTCTGTGTCTCCCTCTCTCTGACCCTCCCCCGTTCATGCTTTGTCTCTCTCTGGCTCAAAAATAAACGTTAAGGGGCGCCTGGGTGGCGCAGTCGGTTAAGCGTCCGACTTCAGCCAGGTCACGATCTCGCGGTCCGTGAGTTCGAGCCCCGCGTCAGGCTCTGGGCCGATGGCTCGGAGCCTGGAGCCTGTTTCCGATTCTGTGTCTCCCTCTCTCTCTGCCCCTCCCCCGTTCATGCTCTGTCTCTCTCTGTCCCAAAAATAAAAAATAAAAAATAAAAAAAAAAAATAAACGTTAAAAAAAAAAATTTTAAAAAAAATATTCATGGAAACAAGTGAAGATCATCAAAAATATTGGACACGGAGCATCATGAAGGAACTACTAATTACATTGAAAGAGAAAACCAAGTGGAAATCCAAGTTCTTCAAATTTAATAAGCATGCTACAAGATAGACAGGAAGACCAAGAAATAGACAATGGAGATGCCACTTAGTCTAAAATTTTCTATTTTCAATGTACTCCTTTATTTTCACATTTCAAAGAGTCTTATTCACAAAATTATACAAATGACATCAACAAAATATTATTAGGCAATTTCTGCCTAAAGTGAAGGATAACTAAAGCTCCATAAGACTTTTTGCAAAAATAGACATGCACCTATAATTCATTTGGTATTCAATTTATCATAATCAAGGCATTATTCATAACGATGAAAAAGTGGAAACAACCCAAAAGCCCATCAACGGATGATGGATAAACAAAATGTGGCATATCCATAAAATGGACTATTATTCATCCAAACAAATTAACCATGGGGCGCCTGGGTGGCTCAGTCGGTTGAGCGCCGACTTCAGCTCAGGTCACGATCTTGCGGTCCGTGAGTTCGAGCCCCGTATCGGGCCCCTGTGCTGACAGCTCAGAGCCCGGAGCCTGTTTCAATTCTGTGTCTCCCTCTCTCTGACCCTCCCCATTCATGCTCTGTCTCTCTCTGTCTCAAAAATAAATAAACGTTGGGGCGCCTGGGTGGCGCAGTCGGTTAAGCGTCCGACTTCAGCCAGGTCACGATCTCGCGGTCCGTGAGTTCGAGCTCCGCGTCAGGCTCTGGGCTGATGGCTCGGAGCCTGGAGCCTGTTTCCGATTCTGTGTCTCCCTCTCTCTCTGCCCCTCCCCCGTTCATGCTCTGTCTCTCTCTGTCCCAAAAATAAATAAAAAATGTTAAAAAAAATAAAAATAAAAAATAAATAAATAAATAAATAAACGTTAAAAAAAAAAATTAAAAAAAAACAAAAAACAAAAAACAAATTAACCACTGACTCATGCTACGCCATGGATGAACCTTAAAAAATTTTAAGCACAATAAGCCAGACACAAAGGGCTTATAATATAATCATATCCCATGATTACATTTGTATGAAATGTCCAGAATAGGTAAATCCATAGAGAACGAAAATGGATTAGTGGTTGCTAGGGATGAAGGAATGGAGGAATGAAGAGTGACCACTAACTGGTGCAGGGGTTTTTTTTTGGAATAATGAGAATGTTCTGGAATTAGATAGTGGTTATGGTTGTACAGCTATGACTATAATAAAAGCCACTGAATTGTACATTTTAAGAGGATGAATTTTACGGTATGTGAATTATATTTCAACTTTTTAAAAAAGCTCCCACACTTCCAAAAAGCCATTACATGAAATAAGGACATATTTGTAAAATGAAGCCCTACGGAGCCAAAGAATCCAAATTTATTTAATACTTACTCATATATGCACATTTACAATATTCTGCAGAAACAACTCAGAAGTGACACTGAGACAAGCTTAACATTTTTTAACTTAATTTACCTGTGTACATTAGAGAGGAGAGTGGATACCGCAAGCCAAGTGCATCTTCTGTAAAGGAATCAACAAAGTCCTCCAGCATTTGAAGACCAAAATCTTTGCCTCGATACTTCTTTCTTACAAACATTGTATCAAGGACTGGCAGTTGGTAGCTTTGGGTAAGAAATGAGGCACATACACTTCCTGTAGTCATAAAACAGAAACCCAACAATTTTTCACATTAAAAGGCCAAATATGTACATACATTTAAAGAACATGAGTCAACAGTCTTTCTAGAAATGGTTAGTTTACTACATCAAGAAGAATGTTAAATAAATGGATCAATTTCATAATATAAAATCCTTTCCAGCTGCTATTACACATCAAAAAGTATATATGTGATAATGAGAAGAGCTATGTATTTTGTTTGCCAACAGTATCACCTAACACAAGTAACTATTCTTTCTCATTTTATGAGCTATATACTAGAATATGCATCTCTGTAGACTTGCACAACTTTAAAACTCATCAACTGGGACGCCTGGGTGGCTCAGTCGGTTGAGCGTCCGACTTCGGCTCAGGTCATGATCTCAGGGTTTGTGAGTTCGAGCCCCGCGTTGGGCTCTGTGCTGACAGCTCGGAGCCTGGAGCCTGCTTCGGATTCTGTGTCTCCCTCTCTCTGGCCCTTCCCCGTTCATGCTCTGTCTCTCTCTCTCTCTCTCTCTCTCAAAAATAAACATTCAAAAAAATTTTTTAAAAAAATCATCAATTACTACATTTTAGAACTGAAAGAGTATTTGATGGCTGCATATAGGTTATAATACACAAAGTATCTCATTGCAGCTATGGTCCCTGAACACCCATCTTTTCCCTTTTTCTCTAGTGAGTACAGTCTCATTTTTGTCTACTTCATGATGGCAAAGAAGCAAATTAGTTCTCCAGATTTTTAAAGACTATAGATTAGGACTAAATAGAAACATTGGTCTTAGAAATGGCTATGTTAGCAATCTTTTTGCTGGGAGTCTATTTTTTAAAATACCCTGTATGTTTAAGGTTAAACAGGATAAATAATTTATAGTAACTAAATATGCCTCTTATTACACAGGTATACTGGTTTGTCTTTTAAGAACCCTGATTTGTGTTCTGACCCTCTAATTAGATGTGTTAGCACCTTAACACATTTTAAGACAGTACATAAGTTGTGGGCATCATGGTAGGGTATCCCACACTTATCTATATTAATTTTAGAATTAGTTCATATTTATCAGTCAATATTCTACTCTTTTTGTGCCATAAATAAAATAACTTACTGTTCTCAGATTATTCATGTTATTTGAGATAAATTCCAATAATGCAGTTCAAGGAGGAAACAAAATTTCAGGTAACAAACAACTTACAAATTGACTTTCACCAATCTTATCATTTGATGAACTGGTCAATATAACAAGATTTTTTATTAGTTGAACCAAATAATTTGAATTACTTATGATTAAATTGGAGAATTTCAGTAACAGTCTCCAAGACTATCAACTAATTTAAGTTTACAATAGGAAATTCACATTACTTGGATCCTAACTGCCAACATTTGGTTAGGGTATATCTATGGGTTAAAAGGTCTTAAATAATGACTATAGTTAACAATACTGTGTACTTGAAATTTGCTATGAAGAAGTTAAATGTTATCACTATACAAAAAAAAAGAGAAAATGGTAACAATGTGCAGCAATATATGTTAATTAGCTTGATTTTGGTGACTCACAATGTATACATATATCATCAAGTCGTACACTTTAAGTATGTACCACTTTTAATTGTCAATTTTACTCACAAAGCTGAAATATACAAATTACCTGTAAAAGTCTAACAGGTAGTCTCAGCAACAAGCTATTTTGACCATAATCAACTTATATATAATACCTTGAAATCAGAGTTTTTTATAATATAACTGCTAATAGTGATTCTGAAATCAAAAGAGACATTACACTTCATAAGCACTAGTAGTTCAAAGGACAAAGAAAAAATGAGAAGTAAAAGCACTATCTGGTTCTAATTCTCAATATGGAGCCTGAGGATTTATGGCCATTCACTACTGTACAAGTTTCAGGTTCCTTACAGAAAAATCATAATTTCATGACAGAAATTTTCCACAAATTGATTTTTTTTGTTTCACACAAACATTTCTTCGAGTAGAGAAGAGGTAAATTCCAGCATCTTCAAGTGTTAAAGTTTATGGAATTAGTGTCCATAAAGTTTAAAATTCTTCTATTTATTTACCACATAGATGCTCCTTGCAAAAAAAAAAAAAAACCATGCAGATTCTCTTCCTTTACTTAAATATTTATACAGTTGACCCTTGAACAACTTGGGAGTCAGGGGCACTGACCCCTGAGCAGCTGAAAATCCACCTGCCACTAATAGCCTACTATTGACTGGAAGCCTTACTAATACCAAACAGTCCATTCACATCCATTTTGTATGTTATATGTATTACATACTATATTTTTCCAATACAGGAAGCTAGAGAAAAGAAAATGTTAAGAAAGTCACAAGAAAGAGAAAATACATTTACAGTACTGTACTGTATTTATTGAAAAAAATGCATATACAGTGGAGTCATACGGTTCAAACCTATGTTGTTCAAGGGTCAACTGTACTTTGTATACAGGTTCTACTCGATTATCTAGTAAAGCAAAACCACAACCTGCTAACTTAGATGAAAGATGAAGTTTCATTAAATTTACTAACTGAAATTAAATTAAATTTAGCATTGCACATGGTAGACTGAATACTTATAATCCTCAAAGTTTCAACTTGACCACCTTCTTCCATATATTCTCTGGGAAATCTCACCTACTCCCAAGGCTTCTACCATCTATCCAAATGATGATGATCACTCATCTTTAATTTCTTTAATACATGAGACTTTTCCAACATTAAGAATGGAAGTGCGCACATAAATGTAAATATAACAAAAATCATATGATTAGTTCAATAAACAGGAAAAAGAAAAACATCTGACAAAACCCAACACCTTTCATGATAAAAATACTCAATCTCCTAAACCTCATAAACCTCATAAAGGGTCTATGAAAAACCCACAGCTAACATCACACTTAATGATGAAAGACTGGACGGTTTCTCCTAAGATCAGGAATAAAACAAAACTTCATTCTCACTGCTTCTATTCAAAACTGTACTAGAGGTTCAAATTAAGCAAGAAAAGCAAACAAAAGACAGCTAGCCTGAAAAGAAGTAGAGCTACATTTTCAGATGACATGATTTTGTATATAGAAAATCTTAAGGAATCCACAAAAAAATTATTAAAACTGATAAAAGGCACATCAGCAAGGATGCAGGACACAAGGTCAATATACATTCAATTATAGGGGCGCCTGGGTGGCTCAGTCAGTTAAGCGTCCGACTTCAGCTCAGGTCATGATCTCACAGTCTGTGAGTTCGAGCCCCACATCAGGCTCTGTGCTGACAGCTCAGAGCCTGGAGCCTGTTTCGGATTCTGTGTCTCCCTCTCTCTGTGACCCTCCCCTGTTCATGCTCTGTCTCTCTCTGTCTCAAAAATAAATAAATGTTAAAAAAAATTTTTTTTAAATATATATATATATATATATATATATATATATACATATATACATTCAATTATATTTCTATATACCAGCAATGAACAATTTGAAAATGAAATTAAATAAAACAATTTACCACAGCATTAACAAATAATAAAATTCTTACAAATAAACAACAAAAAAACTGCAAAGCTTAATATGCTTACTGAAAACTGCAAACATTGTTAAAAGAAATTAAAGAACATCTAAATAAATGAAAAGACATCCATGTTCTTGGATCAGAGGACTTATAATTATTAAATGTCAATATATTCCCCCAAATTGACCTAAAAATTGACAATTCTCAGCTACATTTTTTTGCAGAAATTGTCATGGTCTGGGGCACCTGGAGGGCTCAGTCGGTTAAGCATGGATTCCTGATTTCAGCTCAGGTCATGATCTCACAAACAGAGCACAGAGTAGCACAGAGCCTGCTGGGGAATCTCTCCCTTTCTCTCTCTCTGCCCCTCCCCACTTGCTCATGCTGTTTCTCTAAATAAATAAATAAATAAACAAACAAACAAACAAACTTAAAAAAAAAAAGAAAAGAAACTGACAAGGTGATCCTAAATTCATATGAATTGAAAAGGACCTCAAAAAGCAAAAACAATCTTAATGAAAAACAAAGTTGGAGGATTCACACTTGCCATTTTCAATCTTATAAAGCTGCAGTAATCAAGACAGTATGGTACTGGCACATGAACAGATACAGAGATCAGTGGAATAGAACTGAGGGTCCAGAAACAAGACTTCATATTTATAGTCAAATCATTTTTGACAGGGGCTCCAGCTCAACTCTACGGAAAAAGAATAGCCTTTCCAATGAATAGTCCTGGGATGACAAGATATTCACCTATGCAAAAAAAAAAAAAAAAAAAAAAGAAAAAAAGAAAAAAAAAAACATGTTGGACTCCTTTCCTCACAACTTATAAGCAAATTAAATGCAAAAGGATTATCAATCTAAATATAAGAGCTAAAACTATAAAGCTTTAGAGGAAAAGATAGCAATATATCTTTATCACCTTGGATTACACAAAGCTTTCTTAGATAAATACCAAAAGCAAAAGTGACAAAGAAAAAGAAGATAAATTGTATTTCATCAAAATTTAAAAATTCTTTGCTTGAAAGGACACCATCAAGAAAGTGAAAGACAACCCCAAAATAGGAAAAAATATTTCCGTATTATATATCCCAGAAAAGAATTGTATATCAAATTGATAAAGAATGCTTATTAACTCAATAATAAAAAGACAAACAAAATTGTATTTTAAAATGGGCTAAGGACTGGAGCACGCCTTGGTAGCTCAGTCACTTAAGTATGTGACATCGGCTCAGGTCATGATCTTGCAGTTCGTGGGTTTGAGCCCTGCATCGGGCTCTGTGCTGACAGCTCAGAGCCTGGAGCCTGCTTTGGATTCTGTGTCTCCCTCTCTCTCTGCCCCTCCCCTGGCTCATGTTCTCCCTCGTCCCTCCCTCCCTCTATCTCTCCCTCTCTCAAAAATAAATAAACATTAAAAAAAATCTTTTCAAATAGGCTAAGGATTTAAATACACACTTCTCCAAAGAAGACATACAAATGGCTGACAGGTATATGAAAAAACATTCAATGTCACTCATCATTGGGGATACTCACATCAAAACAATAAAGAAGTTATCACTTCACACCTGTCAGAATGACTATTACCAAAACAAAACAAAACAAAACAAAAAGACATCAAGTGTTGGTGACGGAAAACTGGAACCCTTGTACACTGTTGATCATAATACAAAATGGTGCAGCCGCAATGGAAACACTATAGAAGTTCTTCAAAAAATCAAAAATATAACTACCATATCATCCAGCAATGGCACTTCTGAGTATTTATCTAAAAGAATTGAAATCAGGATCTCAAAGAGATATCAGTAATCCCATGTTCATTTCAGCACTATTCAAAATAGCCAAGATGGTATGACAACCTGAATGTCCACTAATGATGGGTGAGTCAATAAAGAAAATGCGATATACACATATAATGGAATAATATTCAGCCTTTTAAAGAATAAATCTTGTAGAGCACCTGGGTGGCTCAATCAGTTAAGCGTCTGACTTCAGCTCAGGTCATGATCTTGCTGTTCCTGAGTCAGAGCCCCACATCAGGATCCTCTATTCCACTTCAGATCCTGTTTCCTTCTCTGTTTACCCCTCCCCTGATGGTGTGCACACGCACACACACGCTCTCTCACTCTCTCAAAAATAAATAATGTAAAAAAATAAAAAATAAATCTTGTGATATATGACAACATGAATGAACCTTGAGGACATCATGCTAAATGAAATAAGCCAGCCACAGAAGTAAAAATACCGTGTGACTCCAACCATAAGAGGTATCTAAAAGAGTCAAACTCTTAAAGCAGAAAACAGTAGTCACCAAGGCAGGAGAGATGGAAATGGCGAGTTGCCAAACAATGGGTTCAAAGCTTCATTAATATAAGCTCAATAAATTCTATCGATCCTCTGTATAACATTATTCCTATAGGTAATAATACATCCTACACTTAAAAATCTGTTAAGAGTATCTTGTGTTCTTAAGCCAATAAAGTAAGGATTTAAAAAAGCTTTTTCAAGATAAATAATGCACATAGAAAGTAGATTAGTGGTTTCCAGGGACTGTTAGGTGAAGAAAATGAGTGACTGCTAATGATCACAGGCATTCATTTTGAAGTGATGAAAATGTTTTGGAATTAGATAGTGGTGATGGTTGCACAACTTTGTGAATACATAAAAATCACTTTAAAAAGAGTAAATTCCTTGGGGAGCCTGGGTAGCTCAGTCGGCTGAGCATCCCACTTGGGCTTAGATCATGATCTTGTGGTTTCTGAGTTCAAGCTTCACATCAGGCTCACTGCTGTTGGTGCAAAGCCTGCTTAGGATCCTCCGTCCCCCTCTCTCTGCCCCGCTCCCCCCTTGAACTCCCCCAAAAATAAATATCTAAAAAAGTTTTTTTTAAAGAGTGAATTTCATGATATGTGAATCTCTAAATTAACTAATGTGAAAGAAACCTGACTAAAACAAAAATGTACATAATGTAATGATTCCATTTTATGAAATTCCAGAAAAAGCAAGCTAATCTATACTAATAGATAGTTTGCTTGGGGATTCATAGCGGGCAGAGGGATGGTTACCAAGAAACACAAACAAACTTTTGGGGATAATGGATATGGTTATTATTTTGATTGTGGTTAATAGTTTCACAGCTTGTATACATATATCAAAACACAATAAATTATCAATTTTAAATACTAGCAATTTTTGCATGTCAGTTATACCACAATAAAGCTGAAGGGGGAAAAACACACACACACACACACACACACACACACACAAAGACAACCCAATCTACAAATGGTTGCGTAAAGGATCTAAAAAGACATTTTTCCAGAGAAGACATATATACATGAAATGGCCAATAAACACATGAAAAGACACTCAAAATTCTTAGCCATTAAGGAAATACAATTCAGAATTATAATGCCATGCCACTTCATACCTATTAAACTAACTAAAATGAGAAAGATAGATAAAAATAAGTATTGGTGAGGATGTGGAGAAACGTGGTATATTGTTGGTGGGAACGTAAAATGGTACAATCGCTTTGGAAAACCATTTGGCAGCTCCTCAAAAGGCTAACCTTAGAGTTACCATATGATCCTGCAATTCCACTCCTAGGTATATACCCAGGAGAAATAAAAACACATCCACACAAAAACCTACACACAAATCTTCACAACAGCATTATTTATAATAACCAAAAAGTGGCAACAACTCAAAAGTCCATCAAATGATGAAAGACAATATTGGTACATCCATAGAAGGGCACAGTATTTGTCCCTAAAAAGGAATGAAGTGGTGATAACATTAACACGCTGCAACATGGACGAAACTTGAATAGTACTCTAAGCCAAAGAAGTCAGACACAAAAAACTACTGTGTCTGATTATATTATTGTAGGACTCCATTTATATGTCCAAAATAGACAAATTTAGAGAGACAGAAATCTAGAGACAGACTAGTGGGTGACTAAGGCCAGACGCTGAGGGAGTTTAAAGTGACTGCCAATGAGTACAAGGTTTCCTTTTGGAGATGACCCAAGTGATCTAAATTTGGTTAGGGTGATACTTGTACAGTTTGGTGAACCTACTGAAAAAGAAACTGAATTGCATAATTTACATAGGTGAATTGTATGAAATGTGAATACTACCTCAATAAAGCTATTAAAATTTAAACAAAACAGAATAATAATTTATACCTGTGATTCCAATAAATGATTTTTAATCAGATTTTTCATGGAAACTCCCCAAAGCTGATCTTCCCTTACCAACTCTTCAGTAAACCTCATCACCACCCACCCAGCTACTCATAGCAAAAAGTCTATAATTCATCCTTAACTCATTTCCTTCATAGCCCATGTACAATCCATCAGAAATCCTGCAGCAGTAATTTCATAATTTATCTCAAATATGATGACTTCTACCACATCTCCCTTGTCCAAGCCACCATCAGCTCTCACCAGGGCCTCTGTGCAACAGCCTCTTAACGAACTAAACTCAACCCCGGCATCTCCTCTCCTGGTTTTTCATACAATAGAGTTAATTATTTATTTTAAACAAAACTCAGATCGCATTGCACCCATGTTCAAAACCCTTCAATGGACTCTCATTACCAGAAGAAATTCAAACTCTTTCCTTGGCCTACAAGACAATTTAAGATATGGACCTGCCTCTCTCTATCCCCATATCACTCACTCCCTCTACTATAGCGACTGGCCTTCTTGCTCTATCTGAAACACCCTAAACTTGCTTCTGCCTCAGGGCTTCTACGTTTCAGTTCTTTGCCTGAAAACCTCTTCACCTGAAACATCACGTATCTAATCATCACTTACTTCCTTCAGAGATGCGTATGTGGACCTTTCTATTTAAAACAGTACCTCCCACACACACTCCGTTCTTTTGTCTACTTTAGTTTTCTTCACAGCATTGTCCACTTGTCTCTGTTCATTGCTAACTCCTCTAAAATCTAAGTTTCACAAGGAGAATTTTTACAATTTTTACTCTCTCATTATCTCCTTGCTCTTTCTCCTAATCACCTTCTTCCCCCTTTCCTTCCTCCCCTATCTATATAACACTTAGAAATAATTTTTAAAAGATGAATAACATTTGACAGTATCATTCAGGGTCTATGCGTCAAATTCAAGAACAGATATTCTGCCCCAACTGAGTGGCTTTCTGTTCTCATGGAATCACCATTTCTTCTTTGTCCACCAGGAATATGTCTTCCCTCACCTTCATAAAAACTGGTTTAATGTCTCATGAAGGCATCAGTGTGTGACTGTCTCCAGAGAATGCATGCATAAAGTGAATTCTTTTTTTTATTAAAAAATGTTTTTACTGTTTATTTCTGCAAGAGAGAGAGACAGAGCACAAGCAGGGGAGGGGCAGAGAGACAGGTAGACACAGAATCCGAAGCAGGCACCAGGCTCTGACTGTCAGCACAGAGCTCAACGCAGGGCTCAAACTCATGAACTAGGAGATCGTGACCTGAGCTGAAGTTGGACGCGCAACCAAATGAGCCACCCAGGCGCCCCTGAAGTGAATTCTAAACAAACAATGTGATTATATCTACATGAGAGATCTTGTCATACACCACTAGTCAAGTCTCCTTATCACAGTCTTATCACAGCATAAATGCTCTATAAATCAGTTTCAGTAACATTAGCTGTTTTAACAAACCAATATGGAAAGCTTAACGTAAGACTTATTTTTGCTTAAGTAGCAGTCCCACATAGGTGTTAATGCAGAGTGGTTGGTTTTCTGATGCACAACCATCCAAGAAATGTTTCAGTCACCTATTGCTGCCCGACAAACCATCCCAAAATGTACTGGCTTAAAACAAAAACTTGCTTCATTTATCACAACTCTCACATGGTATCAGATGGGGCAATGAAACAGCTCAAAGTCCAAATGGCTTCACTCCCACAAGATACAGTGTATTAGCTTCTGAACTACAAGCGCAGCTGGGCTTACCAGCTGGGAGCCTCATTTCTCCTCAACGCAGCTGTTTGGACTTCCTCACCACATGGCAGTCTCGAAGCGGTCATATTTCTGACATAGCAACTTAGCTTCTAACAGTACAAACTTCCAGGCTTTAAGGTTTAGCACAGCGTCACTTGTGCTGCCTTCTACTGGTAAACCATGTCACAAGGCCAGCTCAGATTCAAGCAAGCTACACAAGCACATAAATACTGGAAACTGGGGGGGCGCCTGGGTGGCTCAGTCGGTTAAGCGTCCGACTTCGGCTCAGGTCACGATCTTGCGGTCCGCGGGTTCGAGCCCCGCGTCGGGCTCTGGGCTGATGGCTCAGAGCCTGGAGCCTGCTTCCTATTCTGTGTTTCCCTCTCTCTCTGCCCCTCCCCCGTTCATGCTGTGTCTCTCTCTGTCTGAAAAATAAATAAACGTTAAAAAAAAAAATTTTTTTTTTAAATACTGGAAACTGGGTAAACTGGACTACCACAGGAACTCACGTTCCCTTCTATCTTGTGGCTTCCCCACAGATGGAGAAAAGCAGTGCATCTTAACCACTTTGCTCTGTCACACATATCATTTTTCATCACTTTGGGAACAACTAGTCACACAGCCCCACCTAGCTTAGCCTCAAAAGTGAGTGGAAAATATAATTCCTGACTGTGCAGCTATTGGCCAATGACTAGAATAAAGAAGATGAAGCACAAATATTTAGTGGACAGTTGGCAGCTTCTGCTAACTTTCCCCTTTCTCTTATCTCCCACTAGATTAACATTTCCTTTTTAACTGTCAGGAAATCAATGAGCACATCTCAACAGATACTACCTTCCCCAGGCAGATTCCCTCCACAGTTATGTTTGTTTACTTCACGCTGCTTCCAGTAACTTATATCCTCACACCAATATTCATAAACACACACTCACTTTACACAAGCATTATGACTGATCTCATCTTTGTTTTAAAATGACACTGATTTCTGGGGCACCTGGCTGGCTCATTCGCTGGAGCATGCGACTCCTGATCTCAGGGTTGAGTTTGAGCCCCACAATGGAGGCAGAGATTACTTATCACAAAATCATAAAATCATGCATCTACAAATACACTCATGCATAGATATTAAGCAGAATTGCACTGCCTTCTGTCAAAATCCACACCTCCCCCATGCGATCAAACTTCTATTTCTAACTATCTCTTAGAAGTCCCATTGGATCATTGAACTTTACATGTCAAAAGTGAACTCAAATATTACCAAATCCACTCCTCCTTCCGTACTCCCATCTTAACATCTTCCCACCTGAGCACCCAAGCCAAAACCCACGGAAATCATCACTGGTTCCTCCCCTCCCCTTTGACATACAGACTGGAGTCATCATACTCTGTCCACCCAAAAATCTCCCTCAAATCTGTTTCCTTCTCTATTCCTATTCCCGCATCCCTAATGTCAGTCCTTCTTTCTCCTGGACCACTAAAATAGCTCCCAATTAACTGACTTCCCTGATTTCAGAATACAATTTCCCTACCCAATCACCAAGTCCTACAAAAATTATCTCACTAAAATATTTAATCATGTTACCCTTACATAAAATCAATAGCTTCTTTGCCAACAAAATGCCAAACTTTAGTATGGCATTTAAGACCTTTCACAAGGGGACCTCCATCTTTACCTCTCACCCACTTAACCCTCCCTACCCTTTAGTCCCACCAGCTTATCCAGGATGGCGTCCCAAATACACCTTCAATTTTCATGACTCTGTGCCTTCTTTCATGTATTTATATCCCATTTATAAGTTTACTAAGAAGTTCTTGCCCTTCGCCCCTTCTCTGCCTACTAAAAGCCACTTTTAATTGTTACTTCCTCAGTGACACCTTCCTCTAGGCAAAATTTGCTGCTCCACTCTTCAGTGACTCCTGTTTGATAACTCGAATACAGCACTTACCAAACTAAATTATAAGTAGCTGTTTAATGACTATAGTTTTCTGTCTCATCCACTAGATTTTTGGTGCTTTGAAGGCAGAGGAACCCAAGACCAGCCATCTTTGTGTCTATATTGACAACGAAAGCACCCCTATATCTCCCTAATAAACAGAGCCCTTATTGGAAAGCATGTGGCTTTTTAGATGGCTAGAAATTCACCTGAAAACAAAGTAGCCACTTCATTTCCCAATGACACACTTCGGGTAGCCAACAGTGGTTGAGACTTCCCCGTGCCTTTGTTCATTTCCTTTAAAAAAAAATTATACCTAGACAGACTCAAGGCCCTACAATATAATCTCACTCCTCCAACACAAATTTCTGCTGTTTTGCCTTTACCTATACTACCAATCTTTATCATTTTATATCACAGTTTGATGTTCCTTTAAAAACAGAAGGGCCAGAGATAGGAATTTCAGTGAACAGGTGGTGAGTGATTTGCCCACAAAAGGAGGGAAGACAACAGATCATCTCAACTAAAAGATCTAAAAATCATAAAGAAAGCTGACTAGCAAATAATGAGAGAGAAAAAAACGCTTCCATTATGAATTATTACAGATGAGGGTTACAAAAACCAAACATATGTCCCTTAGTACTGATCATAAGTCCCTTTGGTAGTGACTCAACAAAATGATAGCTGTTGATTAGATTGTGCCTCCCTGATATGGTTAATTATACTTTCCAAAAATGTGGATCTTCATTTTTTTCCCCAAAAATATGGGTCTTCAAATTAGATCAAGGTGGTTCACAGTTGAAACCAAATAATAATGGACATTTCCCAAACAGCAACAAATGACAGTGTCTTCCATTTTGTTTTTTTCTCTCAGCTCATATACGCTAAAATGTGATATGTGATTTACACAAATTTACATCTTTTCTGTATCTTTTTTTTTTTTTTTTCAACATTTTTTATTTATTTTTGGGACAGAGAGAGACAGAGCATGAACGGGGGAGGGGCAGAGAGAGAGGGAGACACAGAATCGGAAACAGGCTCCAGGCTCTGAGCCATCAGCCCAGAGCCTGACACGGGGCTCGAACTCACGGACCACGAGATCGTGACCTGGCTGAAGTCGGACGCTTAACCGACTGCGCCACCCAGGCGCCCCTCTTTTCTGTATCTTGACAAAGGGCAACGTTATAAAATTTCCACTGAATTAACCACTGAATTAACAAACAGGTTTCTTGTTTTGTTTTTCACAACTACGTGAGATATTTTTCATTAAGTAGTTTTCTAGTTAGCACAATGCTTTTATCGTTACAGATGCTGTGAGGACTTACAAAGCTCAGGTAGAGGGCTACCTGGGTGGCTGAGTCAGTTAAGCATCTAACTTAGATTTCGGGTCAGGCCACGATCTCACAGTAATGAGATCAAGCCCTGCATCAGGCTCCCCGCTGAGCAAGGAGCCTGCTTGGGATTCATTCTCTCTCTCTGTCTCTCTCTCTCTCTCTCTCTCTCTCTCTCTGTCCCTCTCTCAAAAAAAAAGAGAAAAAAAAAAGTTCAGCTAGGTTTTGTGGTAGACACTGATTAGACTCTGGAAATATAGTAAAACCCCGCATCACAAGTAACTTGGTCTGTCAATGTTTCACAAGACAAGCACCCATTTCTAATATATTTTAACTTGATAAATGAGAGCGATGTCTTGCAATACAAGTAGTATGCGACACCGAATGCCACATGATCAGAACTGAACCAATGTTTCTTGAAATTTGCTTTGATATAGGAGTGCTCTGGATTACAACCAAGTTTCCAGAACAAATTATGTTTGCAAACCAAGGTTTTACTGTAGTTCCATTTTTTTAAATGTTCACTTTTATTTCGTTTTTTTTTTTTTTCTTAACATTTATTCATTTTTGAAAGACAGAGAGAGACAGAGTGCAAACGGGGGAGGGCTAGAGAGAGAGGGAGGGAGACACAGAATCTGAAGCAGGCTCCAGGCTCCAAGCTGTCAGCACAGAGCCTGATGCGGGGCTCGAACTCACGGACCGCGAGATCATAACCTGAACCAAAGTCAGCCGCTTAACCGACTGAGCCACCCAGGCGCCCCTCACTTTTGTTTTTAATCAAACTTTTACATGCATACTGTTTAGAACACAACAGTCCTTTGAGACTCAAAGGAAAAAAAAGCAGTCCCATGACGGCCTCTGTGATCCATAAATATTTTCCGCTCCCCAGGAATGACCACTCTGAAACTGTTTAACTGATCTTTCTGGTATTTACTTCCATCTCTAATTAACTTACTACTTTTCTTGATGTTTCCATTCCAGGCACCATCAACAGACTTCCCAGTAAGGAAGGGGAGAGTTTACCTCTTCCACACATTTATACACCCAGTCCCAACTGCACCATAACCACAATTCTTCAGTGCCTTAAGGGCACTATTTCACTTCTTGTGCTCAGTAGTGATGAGAAATCTAATCCTTCTGATTCTTGATCCTTTGTACATATGCTTCTCTCATTCTCTGGAGATGTACAAAATTCTTTTATCCCGGATTTCTGAAATTTCACACTAAACTAGCTCAGTATGAGTCTATTTCATTCACTGTGATGGATTCTCAATGGGTCCTTTTAATGTGGAAATGCATGTTCTATAGTTCTGAGAAATTTTCTCGAATTATTTCATTGGTCATTTCTTCCCCTCCAGTTTCTCTGTTCTCTCTTGAAACACCTATTTTTCAGACCATTCCTGTAATTTTCTTTCCTCTTTTCCATCATTTAGGGTTCATGTTGTAATTGCTCTACTTTCTGAGCAATTTCCTCAACTTTATCTTTCATACATTGTAATTCTGAATTTCCAAGAGCTCTATACACATTCTTTTAATATATCTTGTCCTCACTTCATCAGTGTAAGGACTATATTAACAGTTGTTTTGCTTTTGCATTGTCTGTCTCTTCCAAATTGCTTTAATTCTTTTTTGGTCTCTGTATTTCCTATCAGTGGCTTTCCCTAACTAAGCAATTTCTTCATAGTTAGGAATGAGACATTAAAAAGCTGACTAGATGTTCTGTGTGCACAGTGGTGACGGCTGACAATGAGCTTCACAGAAGGATGATCTGACTGGGACCTTTCCAAGACAAACCACTTACATTGGTATTTGTAAAAATTTTTTTTTTCTCGGGGCACCTGGGTGGCTCAGTAGGTTAAGCATCTGACTTCAGCTCAGGTTTCCTGGTTCCTGATTTCCTGGTTCGTGGGTTTGAGCCCTGCATCAGGTTCTGTGCTGACAGCTCAGAACCTGAAGCCTGCTTCAGCTTGTGTGTCTCCCTCTCTCTCTGACCCTTCCCTGCTCACACTCTCATTCTCTCTCTCTAAAACCAACACTAAAAATTTTTTTAAAAAAGAAAACAATTTTTTTCTCTTGGCCACTTCAAATTCCTCAAACATTTTTGCTCATGTTGTAACCTTAAAAACTTTTTGAAATACCACGTATTCACACATCTTTGGTAACATCTAAAATTTTCTTAAGTTTCTATAATTTCGAGGATAGAATTTCTATATTACCAATATCAACTTCTAAGAAACTATTATAAAAGTTTTAAACTTACAAAACCTTGCAAAAATACAGAGTCCAATATACCCTTCATCCAGCTTCCCCTAATGCTAACTTCTTACAGTATCAAAGTACTGTTATCAAAACCAAGAGATGAATATTGATAAAATACTATTAACTAGAACCTTATTCAAATTTCACCACTTTTTCCACTACTGCCTCTTTTCTGTTTCCAAATCCAATCTAGGATTCCATACTGGATTTCGTTTAATATGTCTTTAGTTCTCATCTTTGATAATTCCTCCACCTTTGTCTTTCATGATCTTGACACTTCTAGAGATTACTGATCACTTAGTTTGTAGAATAACCTTCAATTTGGCTTTGCAAATGTCTTCTCATTATAAAATTAAGGTTATGCGTTTTGGGCAAAAATACCAAAAATCATGTTATGCCCTTCTCAGTACATCAGAGATCAGGAGTCCATGATATTGACAGGTGTTACTCCTGGTGATATTAACCATGATTTATTAGTTAACAGAGTGTCTGCCATGATTCTCTATGTAAATGTACGATTTTTTCCCTTTACAATTAATAATATTAAAGATAAACAAAAATTATATCACTTTAATAAATCTATCTAACAGGCCCTAGAAACTATTATCAATTTGATAACCGTTATCATCCCCTTAACTATTCGTTTACTATTGAACTAACCATTCCTTAACACTCAAAAATGTTACGATGTTCCTTTTTCTCCTTGAATTTCTATTTCTCTTATATGTATTCTACAGAATGTTATCATCATGTAATGTACTTTTACTCTTGGATTATATACTTGATTATTCAACTGTTTTTCAGTGCAAAAACATACCTGTACGCAAATATAAATTTTTAAAATTTCTTGTGACCATACAGTTCTACTTATAAAACCAAAATAAACTTTGGGTTATTATCATCATTAATAATAGTACACAATGGATCAAAACATAAATGTATTCTACATATGGAAAATTACTTATCAGGTGAAAAATAAAATTTTACTCAAAATGTATCTTGAATGAAATAGATGTATCTCACTTTTTTTTTTTTTTTTTGGTTTGTAAGTCCATTAAGGAATATTACTTACTACCAGAATGAGACAAGGTTCAGCGCTAATCCTATTCCTTTTTTAATAGATAAAAATACTCAATAACTATAGAAGGGACCAGAAAATCTTTTGTTATAATGATGTTATTAAATTCTGTGAATTCCCTTTGAGTTATGTTCCAGATTTCACACAACAAGCTACTGTAAAAAACTACTTTTAATAATGACATCTCCATAACCCCAAAACCATACAAACTCTAAGTCTCCCACAGTGATCTCTGTACTTGAGACAAAAAAAAATTATACAGTTTCTTAAATTTCATTACACTGTAATAGGATTTGACTTCATAAACAGTCAAATCCTATTATATATATAAAACCTTTTATATACACATATAAATATATATATAAAAGCATATATAAATATATATCCTTATAAATATATATATAAATCCTTATATACATATAAATATATATGTAAATCCTTTTTATATATAAATATATATGTAAATCCTTTTATATATATATATGTAAATCCTTATATATATAAATACGTGTAAATCCTTACATATATAAATATATATGTAAATCCTTTTAAATGTGTATATATATATACTTTTATATATATATAAATATATATATATAAATCCTTTTATATATCAAAACTAATTTTACATCCCAACAAATATCCCAATATACCAATATGCTATTTAACTTAAAAATCATAAAGAGTAATATCATAAGGCTTTCATTCAATACATATATGTTTAATAAAGATTTTATCTTTTTGTTACTGGGAGTTTTTTTCCTGATACATAGATTATGAATACTTCTATCAGAAAGTGTTTTAGTGGGAAAGCAAGCTGGTGCAGCCACTCTGGAAAACAGTATGCAGGTTCCTTAAAACACTAAAAATAGAACTACCCTACGACCCAGCAATTGCACTACTAGGCATTTGTCCAAGGGCTACAGGTGTGCTATTTCAAAGGGACACATGCACCCCCATGTTTATAGCAGCACTATCAACAATAGCCAAAGTATGTAAGGATCCCAAATGTCCAACGA
Source organism: Neofelis nebulosa (assembly GCF_028018385.1). NCBI lineage: Eukaryota > Metazoa > Chordata > Mammalia > Carnivora > Felidae > Neofelis > Neofelis nebulosa. The sequence continues at coordinate 100,816,389 of NC_080782.1, read as the reverse complement.
TGGATGAATGGGTAAAGAAGATGTGGTGTATATATACAACAGACTATTACTCGGCAATCAAAACAAATGAAATCTTGTCATTTGCAACTACGTGGATGGAACTGGAGGGTATTATGCTAAGTGAAATTAGTCAGAGAAAGACAAAAATCATATGACTTCACTCATATGAGGACTTTTTTTTTTTTTTTTTTTTTTAAATGTTTATTTATTTTTGAGACAGAGCATGAACGGGGGAGGGTCAGAGAGAGAGGGAGACACAGAATCTGAAACAGGCTCCAGGCTCTGAGCACTCAGCACAGAGCCTGACGCGGGGCTCGAACTCACGGACCGCGAGATCGTGACCTGAGCCGAAGTCGGACGCTCAACCGACTGAGCCACCCAGGCGCCCCTCATATGAGGACTTTAAGAGACAAAACAGATGAACATAAGGGAAGGGAAGCAAAAATAATATAAAAACAGGAGGGGGACAAAACAGAAGAGACTCATAAATATGGAGAACTGAGGGTTACTGGAGGGGTTGTGGGAGGGGGGATGGGCTAAATGGGTAAGGGGCATTGAGGAAGATACTCCTGAAATCATTGCTTCACTATATACTAACTAATCTGGATGTAAACTTTAAAAAATAAAAAATAAAGTTAAATTACAAAAAAAATAAATAAATAAGAAAATTAAAAAATAAAATAAAAAGAAAGTGCTTTAGTATTTGTTTTGAGCAATTTTTCCAAAATATTTTACACTTGGGTTTCCTTTAAAAAAAAATAATAGTTTCAGACTGAATTAAATGATTATTAATTCAAAGTCTGGTATAAGCACACCTAATTGCAGTGTTATCTGGTGGATGAGAGCCAAAACTTAAAAGTGAGAAAGAACTAAAATAAATAGTAAGGAGGTAATGCAATTAGTAGAAAATTGCGGAAGGTGCTAAAAGTGGTAGACAAGCGGCACTTGAAAACTCCAGGATATAATATTTAGTTAACTACCAGAACAAGCAAAACTAGAGGCCAGGTCACCGAGGAGAGAAGGAGCCCAAATGAGCATGAAAAAGGAAGAGAAGCACGCTCCTGGAATCAGGTACTGATCAGAAACACTCAAAGAGCAATGTTATGCCCTTTAACTGTGTGCCTTTCATCTAAAGCAAAGCTCCAAATAAATAAGTATAAACTAATATGTGCTCCAAATGTCTATGAGCTAGTTCCAAACTTGATCAGACCAAAAAAAAAAAAAAAAAAAAAAAGAGCTAAATCTGGAAGGTGTGAAATGTAAAAAAGACCAAAAATTAATCTGAGTGTTCTCTATGAAAGGTCTTCCGGTCAAGGTACAGAACAGGCCGACTTTGCTATGTGGTGGGTATATACGTATACACAGATCAAGCAAGTTAGAGCTTTGTGGCTTCAGTACCTCCAGGGAACTGAAACAGCAGGAAAATAGGTAAAGCAAAATGAAGTGGCACCCATCTTTTAGGAATAGGGTATAGCTAAGTCTTAGGATCAAAAATCCAAACTTCAGGGGTGTCTCGGGGGCTCAGTCTTGGTTAAGTGTCCAACTCTCAATTTCAGCTCAGGTGATAATCTTGCAGTTTGTGAGTTCAGGCCCCACAGTGGGCTCCAAAATGACAGTGCAGAGCCTGCTTCGGTTCTCTCTCTCTCTGCCCCTCCCCTGCTTGTGCACTGGAGTGCTCTCTCTCTCTCTCTCTCAAAATAAATAAACTTTTAAAAAAATCCAAACTTCAGAAGATTAACAATTTCAAAGTTGTCTAAATTCTCGAAATAAATTGTTTTTCATGGTAATTAGCAAAGCTGCCTTTAATAAATCAGGCTTAATCACTTGTGTGAGGCAGACAGAGGCCATGCATTTGGTCCACAGGTAGAGAGTGGTTTTAAAAGGAGCCTGTAATGGTGACAGCAGCAGGAATCGAACAACCACTTTAAATTAAGGGAAGGGTGGGGGCGCCTGGGTGGCGCAGTCGGTTAAGCGTCCGACTTCAGCCAGGTCACGATCTCACAGTCTGTGAGTTCGAGCCCTGCATCAGGCTCTGGGCTGATGGCTCGGAGCCTGGAGCCTGTTTCCGATTCTGTGTCTCCCTCTCTCTCTGCTCCTCCCCGTTCATGCTCTGTCTCTCTCTGTCCCAAAAATAAATAAAAAACGTTGAAAAAAAAAAATTTTTAAAAAAAAAAAATAAAAAATAAATAAAAAAATAAATAAATAAATTAAGGGAAGGGTGATAGGTACTAAGGAAGGCACTTGTGATGAGCACTGGGTGTTGTATAAGTGAGGAATCACTGAACTCTACTCCTGAAACCAATATTGCACTGTGTGTTAACTAACTAAAATTTAAAGGGGGGGGGGGGAGGGGAGAGGGAGAGAGAGAAGGGCATGGTAAGAAGTCAAGACAGCCAAATCAGAGGCTCAAAGTACACCTCTCTTTACACATATGTGTACAAATCTTACCCTCTGTCAAATGTTTATTTTTTTTTTAAGACTTTCCTAACAATCCTTTTTTACATAGAAAGGTAGAATCAAAGTACTCCTAAGAAATACTAAGTAAAATCACGTCAATTTAAACTCTACAGAGTAATTTAAAAGGATACGGATACAGTTGGGGTCTAAAAAGGAAGCTTCCATAATATATAGTTTAAATAACTTTTAAAGACTCACCTGTAGGCTTAACTGAATAAAACCCAATGGCCTCTCCTTTCTTCCACAGAATCTTAGCGTAATCAGTACTGCTATGGCACAGGAATGGTATCTCATTTCTCTCCATTTCCTGTTTTCTATAAATAATTCGATTCAGAACATACAGTACCACTCTCTCCCCAAGAGTTCTCACCTGGAAAGAGAGTCAGACACAGGCACAACAGTTATGATATGCATTCAGAGATGCTATCCACCTTGCTCCCTGCTTCCACACCTCATACTGGCATGCACAAAGCACTTTAAATACACTAATAATGATTTCTTAAACTTATCATCACAGTAAAAGTGATGAGTAACCACTCATGCCAACAACAATCCATTTCTATAGACACATAGGCATGGAAATAGTGCCTCTCAGCAAAATTCTAAAACAGGAAAAACTAATTTCCAATGTACCAATGATCTAGCCATCTCTTCCTTAGCGCTCAAGTGTTTTGTTTCTGCTACCAGCTGCCCAGACCCAGGCTACCTCTACTGCTTCAGTTCTTTTCACCCCATTCCAGTCTCAATATTAAATAAAAAAGAAAAAAGAAAAAAAAAGAAAAAAAGAAAGCTTCCTGTTATCCTCTAGATCTTTAAGAACCATTACCTTATTTGATGAGGAAATCCATAATTATGTTCCTAGGAAAGGAATCTCTCTCATTTTTTCCAGGTAAAATGTTCATTTAACAGTCATGTCTATAGTTAGACAACTATAAGAAACACCCACCTCACCCCACATACATACCCACAGACCCTTCTGCCAGATCAGATGAGTGATGACAGTGGTACCAGGCAAGTCTGATAAAAAACAAACTTGGGGCAGTCACAGAATGGAAACAGAGCCTCACTTCCTACATGCAGGGTTACATGGTCACAGGGACCACTCACCAACTTTCTGACATCAAACAATGGGGTTTTCCTCCCACAGACATCTTTCACCACTAAAAAGAGTACTTACTACCCATAAGGTATCTCTCCTCAAGCCTCCTTGAAGAAAAACAAGAGTGCCCTATAATTAGGTGAGTGAAGAAAAAAAGCATTAACCCATATACAACACTCCTCTCAAAACTAAACAAAAACCCTTAACTATACTACACACTAGGAGATGTCAGATACGAAACAACACACGAAATGACAAAGCTCACTTGCTTTCCAGGCAACCCATTCCTTCCTTGAACAGCTCTGACCAGTATATAATTCTTCTTTATACTGAGTTGACTACAGCCAAAGACTGTACTTTGATACTCTGGAGCCATACAGTCTAAAAATAATTGAAGAGAGCCATGACATTCCCCTAAATTCCTACAGGAACATAGGAACGAATAAAAGAAAGGACTGATCTAATGCAATTTGGGGTACTTTTGCCATTCCAGTTCTCACTCTTGAAATGCTCCAGATCCTTATCATCTCTCTTCCCACTGGGGCTTGAAGATACTACAGACATAAACACTGAAGATACTGTTAAAACAATCAGGCTTTGCTATACAAACTTCAGTTCTTGTATTAGCTTTTTTGTTTACCTTCATTTTACTTCTAATTAACTAAAGCCCAATTGTTTTCATATGCATTGTTTTAGCTTATTCTTCACGGTGTACATGTGCAGTTATTTTTTTGAACCTATGGGTAACTACTTTTCATCACGTTAGATCCTCTTTGTTTCTTAATTCTGCCTTTCACAGCCTGGTTCTCCCATTCAGCACTGCGGCATGCAGAATTCAGGTCATCTATGTCTTCCTCGAAGGAAATGAGAAGATAGTGACGAGGACAGAAAAAAAGGGACAAAGCCTGGAAGTATGCTAGTGAGGATCTCCCTTCTATTCCACTGTGTAGAGCACTTGAATAGACCACCTGAAATGGGCCTACTGATAGGCAAGGTTCCTGGTCAGTCTCTCCTAGAGACAGAGAACCTAAGCAAACACACGGAGGGAACTAGGTTTTTCTCTACCCTATACGGAAATCAGAAGCTGAAGCCAATAGAGGTAACTACCATTCAAGTAACCCATAGAGACTCACTCTTCATCACTCAATTCTCAGATACATTCAGAGCTACATAAAACTGAGGAAGCCCAATGAGAGTACCAGCTTCATCAAAACAATGAAACTTTAATCATCTAATACAACCTGGTCATACTAAAATGGAGAAGTGCTCAATAACTTTAAGAACTATCAATGTTTAATGGGAAACAAACTGTGAAATGGCCTCATAAGAAACACTTTTAAATACAGGATCTTGTTACCTGCTTAAGCCCTTCTCTAGAAGGGACAGATGTTTTCACAATATCATCAATAGCCCACCACTGATCAGCAAGGTAAAGTGCCACAGCTAAAAATAGAATAAATGATTATTAACATTTAAGTCTTATAGCATACAATATTACTATTTGATAAGGTTTATATAGATAAATATATCTACACTTTATAATACAATGTGCCCCATTTATTAAGAAAAAAAAAAAAAAAAGTACCTGTGAGTGAGTCCTCAGGTGCAAAGAGAGCAAGAATTTTCTCAGTCTGATCTCCACCATAAAGAGGTACAAAGCCTACATTGGACAGGCTAATAGGAATCTGAAATGACAAGTGAGTAAAGATTAGTGAAAAGTCTATTAAGATAATATAGGACAAAAACAACATGCTTCTACCAAAATATTAAACTTTTCCTACATTAATGCTAATTATGTATTTTCATAGAAGGTATTTCTCGTGTCAAAAAATTATATCAGACTTCCCTTTTGCAAGAATTTTATTATCTTCGGGGACAAAAAACTGAAGTTTATTTGAATAAATATTATTATTGTACATTAGCCACAGATACGAATAAAAACAAAGGCATGATATGGTACATATAAACTCATTAAAAAAAAGACACTAGTTTATTATCTGTTACACAATTTCACGGGGAAAAAAACTCCATTTTATAGTAAAAGACATCAGACAGGTAAATCGGTTTTTCCAGTGAGATACATGGATACTCTAAGATTTGCCTACCTTCATTAATCTGAGCATAATTCCCCACTTACAGATGATACTACAATTCAGATAATTATAAAATACTGGTGCTTTACAAGAAGAGACTTTAAAGAATCCCTTAAACATCACTTACTAGAAGAAAACTACAAGGCCTATAAAGGTTAGAGAATTTGCCTACCATCTAGTTCACAGGGAAATTCTAACAATTCCAAGTCTAATTATCTTTCTTTCACAATATATCATGCTTACTAATTAGAAAGCTTGATTCTAGTACTTTAGGAAAAGGAAGATCTGTGGTACAAAAATGTGCAATTTAGTGTTCTGATTTTTCTTTCTTAAAAACCTTCTAAAATCACAAATTCTCAATCTAAATTTAGTCAGCTCAAATCCCGTAACCAGTCTCAGCAAACTATTACACAACTTACATATAATTTTAAAGGCATAATATAAATATTAAGCAATAACCTGTAGAGTGTGTTTTTTTAAAACTTGATCATACTGCTATACTAACAAATCAATATTTATTCACTTTACTGAATAGTCTTTTGATAAAAATTTCAAAAGTGAGTAGTTAACATTTTAAAAAGTAAGCAGATACGATTTCACATATAAACTCAACTGAAAAGACTGATTACAATCACCTTAGCACACCTTACCGTGATATTGAGAAGAGAAAAACGTTCAGGGTTTTCAGGGTCGCCACACCTTAGATCTGACATGTAATCTTCAGCAGAATTTTCCAATTCTTCATGACTGCAAGTATCCAGCATATCCACAGGGAATGCCATCCTCTTCAACAAACAACATGGAACAAATGTTTCAGAATATGAAACGTTACCTTTCTTTACTCATAGAAAAAAAAAATTTTATTGTAACACCACACATCAAGGAAACTTCATTTTCACTATGCCAAGACAGACAAAAATTTGAGCCCACTGATTGAAAATGTATATCAGGGGCGCCTGGGTGGCGCAGTCGGTTAAGCGTCCGACTTCAGCCGGGTCACGATCTCGCGGTCCGTGAGTTCGAGCCCCGCGTCAGGCTCTGGGCTGATGGCTCGGAGCCTGGAGCCTGTTTCCGAGTCTGTGTCTCCCTCTCTCTCTGCCCCTCCCCCGTTCATGCTCTGTCTCTCTCTGTCCCAAAAATAAATAAATAAATTAAAAAAAAAAAAAAAAAGAAAATGTATATCAAACAATAAAACTTTTAAACGTTCATTTGTAGTAAAGCAAGCAATGAAATAGAAATTAATCGGGGCACCTGGGTGGCTCAGTCGGTTGAGCGTCTGACTTAGGCTCTGGTCATGAACTTGCGGTTCACGAGTTCGAGCCCCATGTCTGGCTCTGTGCTGACAGCTCAGAGCCTGGAGCCTGTTTCAGATTCTGTGTCTCCCTCTCTCCCTGCCCCACCCCCACTCACACTCTGTCCCTCAAAAATAAATAAACATTAAAAAAAATTTAATATGGGGCGCCTGGGTGGCTCAGTCAGTTGAGCATCCGACTTCAGCTCAGGTCATGATCTCGCAGTCTGTGAGTTCGAGCCCACATCAGGCTCTGTGCTGACAGCTCAGAGCCTGGAGCCTACTTTGGTTTCTCTGTCTCCCTCTCTCTCTCTCTGCCCCTTCCCCATTCATGTTGTCTCTCTCTCTCTGTCAAAAATAAAGAGTAATAATTTTTTTTTAATTTAATACAAATAGAAATTAATGAATAATTCCTTAAAATGATAAAAATATATTTATACACGCATAGGATATACATATTTACATATAAATACACACGCATATATCATCCTATACCTGCCAACATTTAAGCCACTGTAAAAGGACAAACAAACACATAGGAACTTTTGGGAATAACAAAACTGTTCTACAACTGGATTATAGTAATGGTACAACCCTACAAATTTATTTTAAAAATCATTGAGGGGCGCCTGGGTGGCTCAGTCGGTTAGACGTCCGACTTCCGCCCAGGTCACGATCTCACGGTCCGTGAGTTCGAGCCCCGCGTCGGGCTCTGGGCTGATGGCTCAGAGCCTGGAGCCTGCTTCTGATTCTGTGTCTCCCTCTCTCTCTGCCCCTCCCCCGTTCATGCTCTGTCTCACTCTGTCTCAAAAATAAATAAACGTTAAAAAAAAAATTAAAAAAAAAATCACTGAATTGTACAGTTGCAATAGGTAAACGTTACAGCATGTAAATTACATCTCTCATATATATAGATATTAAAAAAAAAAAACCACCTTAGTGGGGAAACACTAAAGCCAAGAAAAATAAGGACACTACTACTATATAAAATTATACAGGTATCTGTCAATGCAATTAGATGAGAGAAAGCAATTAAGGCATAACAATTCGGGTTAGGTGTGAGGGTTGCAGCAGAAGACTATCTCTACCTCAATTTGCAAATAATTTATTTAATTGAAAAATCCCAAAGAATTAATGGAAAAATTATTCCAAATAATACGAAATTATAGTCAAATAGCAAGATATAAAATTAAACATATAAATCAAGCCTTCATATTTACAATAACCACTGGTAAAAAAAAAATAATAATGAATGGAAAAAAATGAGTAAAAATAGAAAATAAGATCCCATTTAAACACCAAAAATTAAAACAGGCTTAAATTTAACAACAATAAATAGGAAACCTAGTTAAGTCTAAAACATTACTATAAGAAACAAAGTGAACAAACAGGAAACACAAATCATATTCTTAGAAAGGATGCTTCACCACCAAAAAGGTATTAGTCCTCCCTAAGATAATCTATTAATTTAATGGAATCCTAATGAAAATACCTTCAGGGTTTTATTGTTTCCTGAGGGAAAACAAATTATAAAGTTAATTAGAAGGAATAAATAAGCAAGAGTAGCTAGAAAAATCCTGAAAAGGCAGAGCAATGATTGGAGAAAAGTATGAACCCTGTCAGATACTAAAACACATAATTATCAACAATAACCAAACTATGGAGAGAGCCCAAATGTCCACTGACTGATAAAGAAGATGTGGGGTGGGTGGGCAGGTGGCACGCCCACATAGAATGGCATATTACTCAGCCATCAAAAAGAATGAAATCTTGCCATTTGCAATGACATAGATGGAGCTAGAACATATTATGTCAACCAAAATCAGACAGAGAGAGACAAACACCATGATTTCACTCCTACATGGAATTTAAGCAACAAAACAGATGAACATATGGGAAGGGAGTAAAAAAAAAAAAAAAAAAAAAAAAAAAAAGGAAACAAACCACAAGAGATTCTTTAACAATAGAGAACAAACTGAGGGTGGATGGAGGGAGGTGGGTGGGAGATGGACTAGATGGATAATGGGTACGAAGGAGGGCACTTGTGATGAGCAGTAGGTGTTGTGTGTAAGTGAGGAACCACTGAATTCTACTCCTGAAACCGATATTGCACTGTATGTTAACTAACCAAAATTTAAATACAAATTTAAAAAAACAAAAAAGTTATCATAAAACTTTTTAGGGGCACCTGGCTGGCTCAGTCAGTAGAGCACACAACTCTTGATCTTGAAGTTGTAAGTTCAAGCCCCACACTGAGCAGTCTACTTCTAAAAACTAAAATAAAATAAATAACAAAAAGGGGTGTCACCTAGCTGGCGCAGTAGATGGAGCCTGTCACTCTTGATCTCAAGGTTGTAAGTTTGAGCTCCAACTTGGCTGTAGAGATTACTTAAAAATAAAATCTAGGGGCAACTGGGGGGCTCAGTCAATTAGGCATCTTTTTTTTAACGTTTATGTATTTGGGGGGTGGTGCAGAGAGAGGGACAGAAGATCCAAAGTGGGCTCTGCACTCACAGCAGAGAGCCTGACATAGGGCTCGAATTCACAAACCATGAATTCATGACCTGAGCTGAAGTCGGATGCTTAACTGAGCAACTCAAGTGCCCCAGCCATCTGACTCTTGATTTCGGCACAGGTAAAGATCAGGCCTGCTTAGGATTCTCTATCTCCTTCTCTGACTCTCCCCTGCTCATGCTCTGTTTCTCTTTCTCTCAAAATAAGTAACCAAACATGAAAAAAATAAAATCTAAAAAAAAAACAACAGAAAAAAGCACCGTACTATCAAAACATTAAACAATGTGATGACAAGCATATGAATAGACAAACCAATGTAATAAGATATGGGAATATATCCTAATACCTATGGAAACTGAGTATATGATTAAGGGGAGCTATTTCAATCAGAGGGGGGCAAAGTTTTTAATAAGGTAGTATTATTTCATTGGTCTTAGAGTACGTTTAAAACAGACAATTTTGCCCATCTTTGAACTTCTTATATCTGAAATCATACAGCAGGCTCTTTGTTGCATTAACTCTCTTCACTCAACATTACTTCTGTATGAAACATCAATATTGTTGGTTAGACCAGTTAATTTGTCCCTTTTATTACTATGTAGTGTTCCATCATACCAAATACAGTTTGTTTACCTATTCTACTACTGATGGACAGTTGAGCTACTATGAATATTTGGGTATGATTATTTTGGTAGGGATACATGCACTCATTAGTGTTAGGTCTGTATACCTACAGTGACCAATCTTACTAAAATTAAGATGAGCAGACATATGCATTCTCACGTGATATGACAAGAACACTGGACCCAAATCTAACCAAGCCATTAGACAAGCATGAAATGAAACCGTAAGTATGCAGCCATGCATATTTAGAACTCAGTTTCTTTAACAGAGAATGGAGTTTTAAAAAAAAAGAGTGGAAACTGATGTAAATTAAAAGAAATTTAAGAGCAGCACCTGGGTGGCTCACTTGGTTAAGTGTCCGACTCCTGATTTGGGTTCAGGTCATGATCTGCCCCTCATCAGGCTCCACAATGAGCGTGGAGCCTGCTTAAGTTTCTCTCTCTCCCTTTCCCTCTGCCTTTTTCCCCCACTCATAAAAAAAAATAAATACAACTCCATTATAAATAAATAAATAAATAAATAAATAAATAAATAAATAAATAAATAAATAAGAGAGAGAGAGAGATAAATGAAATAAAAAGAAAAGAAAACTTAAGAGACCTGTCAGATGCATTGTGGAGAGGATGCTTATTTGTGTACTCTTTAAAATCTCCATGATAGGGGCGCCTGGGTGGCGCAGTCGGTTAAGCGTCCGACTTCAGCCAGGTCACGATCTCACAGTCCGTGAGTTTGAGCCCCGCGTCAGGCTCTGGGCTGATGGCTCGGAGCCTGGAGCCTGTTTCCAATTCTGTGTCTCCCTCTCTCTCTGCCCCTCCACCGTTCATGCTCTGTCTCTCTCTGTCCCAAAAATAAAAAAATTAAAAAAAGTTGAAAAAAAAAAATCTCCATGATAAAAAGTTAAATAAAAACTTACAATCTACATCAAATACTGAGCTACCAGTTCTTCTGTTTTTATTTTTTTTTTAATGTTTTCCTTTTTGAGAGAAAGACAGAGTGTAAGCGGGGAGGATCAGAGAGTGAGGGAGACACAGAACCTGTAACAGGTTCCAGGCTCTGAGCTATCAGCACAGAGCCTGAAGCAGGGCTCGAAGCCCCGAGTGGTGAAGTCGATGCTTAACTGACTGAGCCACCCAGGCACCCCTGGAGCTACCAGTTTTTAAAGGAAGTATAAAGTTAGTACAGATAATTTTGTTTTAAAATTTTCCTATTTTATATTTACCCAAAATAAAAACTGAAGAGCAGAACTGCTCTATTTGTCAATAAATTCTTCAGTTTTGAAAAAGGAAAATTTAAAAGGGGAAAGGCAGAAGAAAATCAACTGAGAAAATAGAAGTTATTTTTCCCTGAAGTGACCTTCAGCTACGTTTTATCACAACAAAAGTATTAGTAGCCAAGAACTGAATATCTAATGGAAATATGAGATGAACACATAAAAGACAGGACACATACAGTAACAGTTATATATAATTAAATATATTTTTCTGAAGTTTGAAGATATGAGGATAATGAGAACTAATTTTTTTTTTTTTACCATAATCTGAAATCTTGATCCTAAGAACTTTAAAACTTGGTGCACATATGACTGAGAACCTAATTTTATTCAAATAATTTATTATTTTATTCAAATAATGCTGTATATTTATATATTTAATCAAACTGATTTTTAAAATCAAAACCTAGAAATAGAACACACCAATTCAGCCCATCTGTCAGTAAATGTAAAAGTCTAAATAAAGGGAAAAAGCAAGATACATTTGTCAAACTATTGACGAAAGCAATGCCACAAGATTTCCAGCCAATTTATAAAAAGGAAAAATAAACCTAAAGATTTTAAGAGAGCCCAACCAGGAGCCTATATATAACTAAGATGGTGGAGTCTGAAAAGGATCATAAAATAAAACAGCAATACTTAAGCAAGCTTATTTGTTAGTTTGTGACTATCTTTTTATCTCTGTCAAAGTCAGTATGTAAAAGTAAACTAAGGAAATACATCATTACATTCTATAGTCCGATCTAACTATTCTAATGAAGATTAAAATTTTAGGTCAAGCTAAAAACACAAAACAAATGGTCAATAGTAGATGAAAGACACATAATTAGGACACTAGTTAAGAGAATGTATAACTGTTTTTACTTATTTGTAAACAAGATTCCAGCTTTATATCCATGTAAAGCATTAAGAGATTTTTGTTTAAGTTTATTTATTTATTTTTGAGAGAGAGAGAGAGAGAGAGAGAGAGAGAGAGAGAGAGAGAGCAGGGCAGGGGCAGAGAAAGAGGGGCAGAAGATCCGAAGGTGGCTCCGAACCTACAGCAGAGCCCAAAGTGGGGCTCAAACTCACGAACTGTGAGATCATGACCTGAGCTGAAGGCAGACACTTAGCCAACTGGAACTACCAGGCACCCTAAGAGACATTTAATGGTCCATACCACTGACTAGACAATGCTCAAGAAAGATTACTATTATACCATTTCCCTTAAACCAAAAGACTCTGTTGAAAATTAGCTACCAGAACAAGCTATGTATGAATGAAACACATTTAAAAATTTCATTTGCTGGGGGCACCTGGCTGGCTCAGTAGGTGGAGCCTGTGACTCTGGATCTCAGGGTTTTGAGTTTGAGCCCCTTGTTGGGTGTAAGGGTACTTAAAAATAAAATCTTAAAAAAAATTTTTTTTAAGAATAAAAATAAAAATTTAACTTGCTAACAGTAATTAGAATCTGAAGAATCAAACAGGGGCATCTGGGTGGCTCAGGTGATTGAGCATCCAACTGTGGCTCAGGTCATGATCTCATGACTCGTGGGTTTAAGCCCCACATCGGGCTCACTGCTGACAGCTCGGAGCCTGGAGCCTGGAGCCTGCTTCGGATTCTGTGTCTCCCTCTCTCTCTGGCCCTCCCCTGCACACGCTCTGTCTCTATCTCTGTCTCTCTCTCTCAAAAATAAACATTAAAAAAAATTTTTTTAATAAAGAGTGAAACAGAAGTTAATGTTTGAAGCCTGCTACCAAAAACTTAATTTACAAGTTTAGATTTAGATTTAAAGTCGAGGCAAAGAATACGAAATGGACACAGAATGAAAAGTAGTCTTGACGGGACAGCAAGTTTATAGGTGATTTTCATCTGTTACTATGCTATGGTTTTTAAAAGATTTTAAATGCTAATGTCGTGTTTTAAATGCAGTTTTTTGGTTTCATTATTAAAAAGACAACAATTCTATCAAACAGGCAAAGGAGGTGATCTGAATAAAGAACCCAAGATTATAGCCCGGAATAAGACAATTTGAGGGCAATAACCAGTCTTAGAGAGGGCTTAGTTTCTCATCTAATACGGTTCAGGTAAAAGTCATGTGTCTGCCCACCCACTAGTCCACAGCTCACTGAGACTGAAACATGTGCCACTCTCTGTAAGCCATTGAACTTTCCTCTCGTGTTGCCCAACCTTCAATAATTTGCATACCACCACGAACATTTCCCCCAATGTGTTAAGTGCCTACATCACTATTCAATACATTTCTCAAGTGACTTCTTTTTTTCTTTAGTTTTCTTTTTTATTAGGTAAGCTCTACACCCAATGCGGGGGCTTGGACTCTTGACCCTGAGAGCAAAAGTCACATGCTCTACCAACTGAGCCAATTAGGCGCCCCCCAATTTGCTTCTTTAAAAATACACACACCTCTCATCCTATTTCCTCCCCTCTGCTTTTTTTTAATTTAGTATAACATGCATATAAAACGCAGCAATTTAACCATTTCTAGATTTACAATTCTGCAGCAGTAAGCACTGCAGTAAGCATACAACACTGTTGTATAAACATCACCACTGTTCATCTCCACAACTTTTTCATTATCCCAAAGAGAAACTATGTACCCATTAAACAATAATTTCCCATTTCTTCTTTCCCCAGCTGCTAATAACCACCATTCTGTTACCTGTCTCTATGAATTTGCCTATTCTAGGCAATGCAATAACTGTCTCTTAGCATTTGGCTTATTTCACTTAGCACAATGGTTTTTAAGGCTGCATGTTGCAGCATACATCAGAATCTCAAGCCACTTTTTTAAGAAATATTTTATTCACCCGTAACTATAAAACCACCAATGTGATACATCGGATTACACGTTTTCCTATTCAGCATTAAAATTTTTAACTACCATCATTTAAACACTCACCTCAAAACCACTTAAGAGCATCTCCTAAATCACCAGTACTACATCAGCGCATTTTAGAAAACACTGCACTATAGGTATAGGACTAAAGACAAGAACAACGTGACTAAATTAATTAAAGTGTAAAAACAAATTTATTACCCTTCATTCTTAAACCTTTGTAGACTACAGTCTTTCAACAGAAAAACATTGCTTCTGGGCTTATTATTATTATTAGCCAAAGATTATTCATACACACACACACACACACACACACACACAAACACAAACACAAAATGGAACAATCATGTGTTCCTGTAGTCCTACAAGTTAAATACTCTGAAATTTGCATAAAGAGCATTACTGGGGAGAGAAATTTTACTTACAAGTTGTGATTTCTGAATAGAGTTTAAAAACAACCATAGTTTCATAATTTTTAATATGAAAAGAATTAGAAAGTATTTCTCTAATTCCAATGTGCATATACATACATACACACACACATACACCTCTTCTAAAATGTTTTTGTGTTGCAAATCTCTCCTTAGATCCATTACTTTTATTACTGCTTGCTTTCAGTGTTCAATTTTTTTGGCTAAATAATCACCTGATAGTATTTAAATGAAGACAGAAACTATTATACATCAGTTGGTTAACAGCAACAGGTAATATTTACTGAGAAGGGACCATATACAAGACTTTAAAGAGAAAGCCACAGCCACATTGGATATATAGTGAGATATTTCTATCAGCTTCAATCTATACATGAAGAAACAGAACATCATACCACTAGTAGGGCTAGAAGAATAGGTACAATGAGACATGCCTCCCAATACAATTGTTTTTACTCAATATGCAAAATCATATTTGTCATGGTTATAAGAAAGCTCCTTTTGAAAAATACTGCAACAATTATCTTGTTATTAAGTATTCTATTCACCTATTACACCAGAAAGAGCAATTGGAATTGGAATTCTATGACCCTGGTTCCTGGGTCAGCTCTGCTACTAGCTAAGTCAGTGACCCTGGGCAAGTTACTTACCCTCTTCAGGCTTCTGTATTCTCATTAGTAATGTGATGCAACTGGACAGGATAATCCTAAGGACCTTTTCACCTCTAAATGTTTGTAATTATTTAGAAAAAATACTGGTTAAGACTTTAAATTACTAGCCTTATGGTGGTTCTGCTACAGTTTAGAGGCAAGAAAAAAGTGGTAAAGCTCTAGACAGAAATATAGGTTGCTATGATAAATCACTCACTTCTCCCTCTTTTTTGTTGTTAAGCTTCTGTTCTATGTTACATAACTGTAAAGCTGTCAGATCAAATTTTGTCAAGCACTTTATGCTCTGCCCATGAGATAAACCAAAAGGGCTAAATAGGTTCTACATGAATGAGAAAGCTTAGTGTTGCCTTAAGCAAACTAACTCATCAAAAAATTTACGCAGAATGGATAATGAAGTGTAAAAAGTGTCCAAATTAATTTATAAATTAAGCAAATGTTATGCTCATTAATCCTGGCTAACTTGTATAAAAACACAATACTAATACCTCTTACGTAAGAATTCTAAGATGCCCATCAGCTACTTCACATCCATCTTTTAATAATTCTACCCCTTTTCCCTAAATTATTACATAACTACTTAAACGAATGAATGTTCTAAGGAAGAAAATATGAAAAAGAAAAAACAAATTGCTACAATTGTGATGGTTTTCCCTATTTAAGGTTAATCACCAGATGTCAAATATACACTTTAAAAGGGGGAATGTATTTTCTAAATTCAGTTCCTAAATTCTTTCAAAATTCTTATAATTATTTTTACTTGGTGGCTTTAGGGCGAACGGAATATCAAAAAAATATGGACATTTTAGAGCTGAAAGAGTTCTTAGAAAAAAAAATAATTATCGCAACCAATCCAAGTCATGATCCTGTTTCCCCAACATTGAAAATAGGTTAGGTATCCAAGCAACATAATCTGTAATGCTCTCAACGTTTTACACAAAAAGCCTGTTCCTGAACCTTATTATGATTCTTCTCTTGATTCTTCCCTTTTTTCTAACATCCTTTTCTTCCCTAACTCACCTAGCCACTGTACATTAGCTCAACAATCTCTCTTTTTATTCTTCTCTCCATCCTGCCCTACACAAGGCTCTAAATCCTAAATCCTTCTCCAGTGTTAGAGCTAAGGTTGTGAACATGACAAAAATGAAACCAGTGAGCAAAGTGCTCCAGCTATCAAATCTCAGATAGGCTCAACATGGTGCACAAATCCATTTCTGTCCTCTGAGAAAGGAAAAAGATTTGATTACCTATGGGTGAGGACTGTCCGCAAGTTTATGGTTAACGGGGCACAAAGTTAAAAAGCATTCATACCTGTTGCTTGTTTTTATTTTAAGTAGGAAGCAAAATCATCTTCTGAAGTAATCATCACTGAGCCAACAGCGGACTGTGTGCCTATTCTATTCAAAACACTTCCCATGTATTCCCAGAAATAGTTGTTATCACAAACCGATGAAGTGAGGAATTTAATTACCTTCACTTGCCAGACGAGGAAACTAAGCTGAGTAGCCTGTTCAAGGGCACACCCTAGTTAAGTGGCAGAACTAGTATTTTAATCCAGGCAGTCTAGCTCTGAGGCCTGTTCTTTTTATCACAACGCTGTGTCTAAAAGTAGAGCCTTTTAGGAGTCCTACCGTAGTTAAAGATTGATTGCATATATCAGAAGAAATATTACTAGTTTTCTTTTTAAGAATTAGTTCTCTCTTCATATCTAGGAAGATTGTCCTAGATCTAAGAAATCATTTAAACATGAAAATGTAGGGGCGCCTGGGTGGCGCAGTCGGTTAAGCGTCCGACTTCAGCCAGGTCACGATCTCGCGGTCTGTGAGTTCGAGCCCCGCGTCAGGCTCTGGGCTGATGGCTCGGAGCCTGGAGCCTGTTTCCGATTCTGTGTCTCCCTCTCTCTGCCCCTCCCCCGTTCATGCTCTGTCTCTCTCTGTCCCAAAAATAAATAAAAAACGTTGAAAAAAAAAAAAAAATTAAACATGAAAATGTAATCTCTCTTGGATGCATCTAAGTGACAAGATTTGGTTTACGTGCCTGCATCCAAACTACAAGGGAGAAAGAACGTGACTGGAGGGGCGGGGTGGGGGGGGGGGGCATATTCTATCCTGGGGAGGCAAAACAGGACTCTTGGGCTGAAATAAGATTCATAAGCAAAAATAAGTCAGAACACAAAATACTAAATTTTACCACACCCAAGAATGGATACTCAATTCTTAACTATCAATACATTTTGAGCAAGATATAGAGAGAGCTGGGGCACCTGGGAGTCTCAGTCGGTTTAGCATCCCACTCTGGGTTTTGGCTCAGGTCTGATCTCACGTTAGTAGTTCGAGCCCATCGGGCTCTGTGCTGACAGTGCAGAAGCCTGCTTGAGATTCATTCTCATTCTCTCTCTCTCTCTCTCTCTCTCTCTCTCTCTCTCCCCCCTCCCCTGCTTGCTAGCTCCCTCTCTCTCTTAAAATAAATACTTAAAAAAAGTAAAACTACTTATACTGCTCAGATACATATGCAAAGAAATAGATATCACCTGTAACTGAAGCTTCCACTTGAATGACTACATGTTGTACCGCAAAAAGAATAGATTTGCCTCTAGAAGATGCCAGCAGCTACTCCAGTACCTCATAACCTGGATTCTGTTTCTATCTCACAGAAGCAGTTTACAAAACTCTGGGAAGGGCGCCTGGGTGGCTCAGTCGGTTGAGCGTCCGACTTCAGCTCAGATCATGATCTTACAGCTAGTGAGTTCGAGCCCCATGTCAGGCGCTGTGCTGACAGCTCAGAACCTGGAGCCTGCTTCAGATTCTGTGTCTCGCTCTCAAAAATAAATAAGTAAATATATAAATAAACAAGTAAAAATCTCAGGGGGAAAAAGCACAATAAGGATTTAAATAAATGCACCATAAAATTTTGCTTTCATTTCAACGTGAGACAAACTAAAATCCTTTGACCTAGCTTCTTTACCACGTAACAAATCTAATTTTATAACGTTTCATTAAAGTTAACAGGAGTTTGGCACAGTAAAACTCAAGGACACGAGCAATTGTTAAAAACAGGAGTCTCAACAAAATGCACAATGTTGTAGGTATCTTTGACATAAAGTATCACAGAGGCTTATCTCATTTAAAACCATAAAGAAGACTGATGTTTTCACTTCAAAGAAAATACACCTAGCCCAAAGAGAAAGCAACAGCCAAACCAAACCTGGTGTTTAATACTGGCAAACAATTTGTGAAATATGCTGCCAAGTCACAATCACCACCCCAGCCCCTCATACTTTCACTACACAACTAAGAAATGTAACCAACGGTTGCCACTATGGGCAGAGGAGCATACCAACTTGGAAAAACAGCAGATTCGGGATCACAGGCTACCCACACCTCTTTCCCTCCAGGCCTCTCCAACGCGGCACTTCCATCCGTGGCTCCATGCACCTGTTCTCCCACGCCTCCTGCAATCTCAGGTGGGTTTGCTTACCCAGATGAAGTAAATTCTTTTCTTGCCTCTCGTGGGCAGCACACCCAGGAGAAAAAGAGGTAAGTGATAGTAGGAGCCTTCCTGTCTGACTTCGATCCATGTTTACTAAATAAATGACTAAATGAAGGACTGAACAAAAGTTTGTGGAAACAAATCACACAGTGGTGCCAGGAGGAAGAAATGCTACAGCTGAGACATGTACGGCTCTGAGGCTAGGTGAAAAGCTATCCATGGACCTTCAACAGTGATAGAGGGGAAAACCCTCTAAAAAGACGGAACATACTACGTGGAAGCCAGAAAGCGTGTTGAAAATGGCACGTTGGATTTACCAAGAGAATTGAGGTATATTAGAAGTAGTGGTAGAAATACAAGGAAAATAAACTCCGTACAGAACATAAAAGGCTAAGAATACCAGACTAAAGAGTCTGAACTGTATTTCGGATGCAGGAGGCAATTTAAGGCTCTTGAGCAGGAAAAAGACATTTAAGTCAGACAGTTGTTCCCACGGCTTTAGGTAGGATAGATTAATAAATAGAACTAAAGGAGACAAGTAGAGAAACTCCGGTAAGTACCTCACGCATACTTCTTTTAGTATACTTACCACAGGTTAATGTGATTTTTCTTCATCTGTACTACCAACCTCAGAACCCCAGGGAAGCAAAATCCACTTTTTCGACACATGAAAAGTGGGATGGGTAAAATTATCTACTGCCTCTTCTGACCAATAACTTGTGTCTATACCTGATTACTTGGAGAAAAAAGACAGGAAAAATGTCTTAATTTACAAAAGGGTAGTATCATCAAAAATTCATTTATAATTATTTTTTAAAACTGAAATGTGTTTCCCGATGATGACAGAACTACCATTTATTGTTTGTTTGCCTTTCACTAGGCGTGAGCTTAACACTCTACACATCTCACTCATTCCTCCAAAAGACCCTCTAAGGCAGATATTCTTAAGTCTCCCAATTAGGAGCCTCAGGTGTGGGGAAGTTAAGTAAGTTGCCCAAAATCATACAGCTACTAAGTGGCAGTCAGGCTCTAAACCTACGCAATCGGTCTCCAAGGGATTTAACCTGGGGGCCAGGTTCCCAGGTCGAGACAGAAGGCCAGTATGACCCAGGATGTATCTGATCGCACAAATATCACAGAGTACATCAAACATATTGTTTAGTCACTCTGTAGGAGGAAGATTTTTTAAATCTTGCAATATTCTCTCTTCAGATGTTAGATGCACTGTCTCCAGCATTTTTAAATGGTTACTACACAATACGAAGCCAACCGTTGTGTTTTTTTTGTTTGTTTAATAAACACATATAAAGAGAGTCTCTGCTTTATTCATAATCAGGAAAACGCAAATTGGGACCACAATTAAATACCATTTTGTACCATTTTAGATTCTCTGTCTCCCTTTCTCTCTGCCCCTTCCCTGCTCATGCTCTCTCTCTCTCTTTGAACAGTAAACACTAAAAAAGTGGTACCATTTTGTACCCACTAAATGAGCAAAAATTAAGAAATCTATTCATATTTTTTAAAGATATCTATTCAGATTAAGTGTTGGGACAGGTAGTGAATCAACAGGACCACTTAAGATACACTGGTAAGAGTGTAAACGGGTTCAAATACTTGAGAAATAATATGGTATCATGTATTATGTTGCACAAGTATACAACCAGCCTAGAGACAGCAAAGTGTTCCAGGAAGCATGCATGAAAATGTTCTGAGCAACTCTCTTTGCAACAGTATAAGAGAATAATCTGAGAAAAATCTTGAGAATAATCTGTTAGGACAGTGGATAAGTCATGTAGTCAGTGCAGCCACATCTCACAATGGGCACAGAGTTAATGGTGAGTAAAAAAAATTCAGGCCTCAGAGAATATAAATCCTATGAAATATCTTTTAGAAATTCAAAAATAAGAAAGCCAACTGTTTGAAAAGTTAAAAACTAAATGGGAAACACAAAAACTGACAAAGTAAAATGCCTACTAAATAATTACTATACAATAGAGCTAAAGAAAATATGAAATTCACTAAGTGGCATTGTAGTTCTTAAATTATTCGTTGCTGAAGGCCAGAGACAAGTAAGACCTTGAAATTTACATGACAGTAGACTCAAAATGAACCATGAGCAAGTTTTTCTTAAGTTAAAGCCAAAAAACCTTAGAATGGTGCTTCTTTATTAAGGTTATGACGATCCAGATCCACAGACGGAAAAGTATCCCTGCACTTTTCATGGGTCAGACAGCATCCACTGTTTTTGATTCCACTCGGATGATCACATTTTAAGAAAAATCACACTGAAAAACTGGAATGCCTGCAATGGAAAACCACCAGGATGGCAAAGGATCTAGACACCATGGTACAATGGATGAGGAACAGGAATGAGGAGAAATTAGTGAAGGGAAGTCTTGGGGAAGGGAGGCCAAGAATGCTGCCCTTCAAATATATGAAGAGTCAATACCCAGATGAAAAGAGAAGAGTTATTTGCCTGTATCTAAAGGGTAAAAAGAATGGGCCATGCTAACAATAAACGCTAGCCACAAATGAATTATACCACATGAAAACACAGCCAACTAGCTAATCAAAGACTGTTAGTTATAGCTGGCACGTTCCAACACAGGACAGGGGAAACTTTTCTCGGCCCTTCTGCAGGTACAGGTACAAGAACATCCCTGTCTCCATCCAAGCCAGTGTCAAAGTTCTGGAAAGGAGGGCCAAGAGCCCACAGACTTCAGCTGAGTGGTCATTTGTACATCAAACTGTAAAACCATATGAATCATTTTATAAAACTATGCTTTTTTTGGCCATTCTGAGAAGATACTCAGATATAAAAAGTTTGTATTCTCCAAACAAAATTTATTCAGAATCACATCAATTTCTTTTTTATGGTTTACAAAATATTATCGATAAATCTCAGTCTTAAAATTAATTTCAAGTACTTTTATTTTTTTAAATATTTTTTTAATGTTTACTTTTTTTTTTTTTTTTTAATTTATTTTTGGGACAGAGAGAGACATAGCATGAACGGGGGAGGGGCAGAGAGAGAGGGAGACACAGAATCGGAAACAGGCTCCAGGCTCTGAGCCATCAGCCCAGAGCCTGACGCGGGGCTCGAACTCACGGACTGCGAGATCGTGACCTGGCTGAAGTCGGACGCTTAACCGACTGCGCCACCCAGGCGCCCCTAATGTTTACTTTTCAGAGAGAGAGAGAGAGAGAGAGAGCGAGCGAGCATGAGCAGGGAAGGGGCAGAGAGAAAGGGAGAGAGAGAATCTAAAGCAGGATCCAGACTCCAAGCTGTCAGCACAGAGTCCAATGCAGGGCTCGAACTCAGGAACTGCAAAATCATGACCTGAGCCAAAGTCAGACACTTTACCTACAGAGCCACCCAGGCACCCCTCAAGTAGTTTTAGATATGCATTATATTCTAAGGCCAAATGTCAAGACTTCAAACATGTGCTTGCTTTTTGGTAAATTTAGCTATATTTTCCATCATGAGCATAAATAATTAATAGAAAACAGGGCCACATTTAAAATTAGAAGACAGGTTCTGGGATGCCTGGATGGCTCAATCTGAAGAGCATTCAACTCTTCATCTCAGAATCATGAGTCTGAGCCCCAGGTTGGGTGTAGAGATAACTGAAAAAAATATATACTTGAAAAAAAAAAAGATACGTTCTTCATCTGGAATCCACAAAAACTACAAAAGGTTTAAAAGGCTTATACTTTATCCCACGCAGTACAAAATCTCCGACTAACAAGTGGTAGATCACAATTTTGAAAATGACAATTGTTGCCTTGAAACATACCTTAACAAAGTGTTGTATTGAACACAGGGTAAAAAAAGATAATAAAAGAGAGGAAGATGAGAAACACTGAAATTGGTACTAAAAATTATCCTAATTTCATTGATAATATTAATAGCTCACCTTTAGATACATTATCACATTTAATTCTACCAACAACATTTTAAGACAGGCTCTCTTATAACTACCTTTTAGAAGAGGAAACTGAGGTCCATGTATCTTAAAAGGCAGCTAGAAACAGCAAATCCAGGTTTCAAACCTACGTCTATTTGGCTTGAATTGCGGATTATTATACTGCCTCTGGATAATAACTACTGGTAAGTGAAGAATCAGAGTTAGGTCCTCAGGTATTATCAAACTTGAAAGCACTAGTATGTACTGGTATATGTGTAAAATATTTTAAACTATAAAATTAATAATACGGGGGGGTTCCTATTTTTTCAATTAAACTTTTTTTTAATTTTTTATTTTTACATTTATGTATTTTTGAGAGACAGAGTGAGACAAAGCATGAGCGGAGGAGGGGCAGAGAGAGAAGCAGACACAGAATCCGAAGCAGGCTGCAGGCTCTGAGCAAGCATTCAGCACGAGCCCGACGCAGGGCCCAAACCCATGAAACATGAGATCATGACCCGAGCTGAAGTCGGACACTTAATCGACGGAGCCACCCAGGCACCCCTATTAAACAGTTTTTTTTTAAGTTTATTTATTTGTTTATTTGAGGGTGAGAAAGAGAGTGTGAGCAGGGGAGGGGCAGAGAGAGAGAGGGAAAGAATCCCAGGCAGGCTCCTTGCTGTGGGCCCAGACCCAACACCAGGTTCAATTCCCACCAACCATGAGATCATGACCTGAGCTGAAATCAAAAGTCGTACGTGCAACCAACTGAGCCACCCAGCCCACCCTGATATTACTCCTCTTAAGGCCTCCAATAACCTCTCAACTCCCAAATTCAGTGAATTAGTTTCATTCTCACCTGACCTTGATTCAGACCAAACCCAACTGACCATTCTACTGCTTATAAGTCCACTCCCCACCATCCCTGTCCCTGGACAACACTCCAGACAATTCCATTCCTTAGTATTCTTCCCTCCTCAGTTTCTTTCGGCAACTGAACCCTCTCCACTGTACAACCCATAAATGCAGGGGGTTTCCCCTCACACATACATGCAATCTGGCACTTCTTTTATTATTTTTTGGCACTTCTTTTTTAAAAATATAATTTACTGGGGACGCCTGGGTGGCTCAGTCAGTTCAGCATCCAACTTCAGCTCAGGTCACGATCTTGCGTTCGTGGGTTCAAGCCCTGCGTCGGGCTCTGTGCTGACAGCTCAGAACCTGGAGCCCGCTTTGGATTCTGTGTCTCCCTCTCTCTATGCCCCTCCCCTGCTCATGCTCTGTCTCTCTCTCTCTCGAAAATAAATAAGCATTAAAAAAAAATTTAAGGGGCGCCTGGGTGGCGCAGTCGGTTAAGCGTCCGACTTCAGCCAGGTCACGATCTCGCGGTCCGTGAGTTCGAGCCCCGCGTCAGGCTCTGGGCTGATGGCTCGGAGCCTGGAGCCTGTTTCCGATTCTGTGTCTCCCTCTTTCTCTGCCCCTCCCCCGTTCATGCTCTGTCTCTCTCTGTCCCAAAAATAAAATAAAAAACGTTGAAAAAAAAATTTAAAAAAAAAAAAAAAAAAAAAAATTTAAGATAAAAATAATAAAAAATAAAGATTAAAAATGTAATTTATTAAACTGACTTGTTCCCGATTCATAGTTGCAAAACTCTGTGTGCAGTTAAGATTTTAAGGAAATCTTTAACATTTTAATACACAATACTTCACTATAAACTCCATGAAGGTGAGGTCTACTTGTTTTTGTGTCCTTTTTTTTTTTTAATTTTTTTCATGTTTATTTGAGTGAGAGGCAAAGCACGAATGGGGAGGGGCAGAAAGAGAAGGAGACACAGAATATGAAGCAGGCTCCAGGCTCTGAGTTGTCAGCACAGAGCCTGACGCTGGGCTCAAACACTTAACCAACCCAGCCACCCAGGCACCCCTTGTGCCCCTTAAGGTACAACAGACACTCTGTGTTTCTTGTTGAATAAATGAAAACACCCTTTGGTGTAGCCTAAAATTAACACCTCACTGGAGCAGGTAGTAGCTAAAAATGATACATATTTTTAAAAACATGTGATGAGTCACAAACTTTCTGGACAAAGAATAGGTGGGACTAAATGAGTAGTTCCCTCCTACAAAGCAGATAAGATCTCATACCAGCCCTGAAACCGAATGAGTCTAATTATTTAGGTTATCTTTAGTAAATTATCAGCTTTTTCCTGATTATTTTTAAACCATGACACCTTTTTCTTAATAAATTCAACCTCCAGTAATTTTGTTGTTGTTGTTGTTATTGTAAAGAATTGTGAAATGCCCTACTACCAGTGAAGCATGCCAAATTTAGAACTTTAATTTCAGGGTTAAATATACAACGGATCAGAAGCCTAATGATGTGTGAAGAGAAAATCATCTCAAACACAATAACCATGCAATTCCTTTTTCATTTCAGATTCACAACATCTTAGAAATGGGAAGAAACATGATGGTTTTGTTTCACTTCCTAGTCAACTTCCAATCCTTTCTACAGAACCCTTGACACATTTTTGCCTGAATACTCTGCCTGAATACTCAATCCTCTTAAATTCTAATTACCTTTAAAAAGAAAATCTCTGCATTTTTAGGCACATTACTGAACATAACACATGTAAGGGTTTGAAAGGGTTAGATAAAAGCTAATGGAGAAAAATATTGAAAGGCCTTTTTCCTTTTCAATTTCTCAAATATTGGTAACATGATGCCCAAAATCTCCAACTACGTTAATTCAAACTGGAGTTAATAAGGCCAGTAGCACCAAATCAGTGAACCTCTGTAACCTGTGCATTTACAAAACTTAAAGGTGCAGGAACTGTGTCTGGCTCAGAGCTGAACGTGCTGGGAGGAACAATCTCGTTCCCCACGGACCTAAGACACATCCAATCAGGGCACCTGGAACCCCTAGAAAACAATCGGTGCTTCCTTAATTTTCCTAAAAAAACAAGACTCATCTCTCCATGTCCGAGGTCCCTGTCACCTCCATAACTCTCCTCCTGGAACACGTCATTTAGGAGAGGCATGACATTTCTGCTAGGAAAGGCCCATGATATGGACTCACTTGTTTATAAAGAATTAATGGAAGTCTTCAACTATTCAAAAAAAGTTGAGAGTAATTTCATAAGGAGGGTGGCAATGACATTTTACTCTCAAGAGCATCTAATTATAAAACACTTTGTTTTCTCCAATTCAAGAGTTAAGTCCTTTGACATATACTATACCTTTATTAGGAAATGATACCGTTTGTAATGAATCTAATACTGTTTTGGACGAATCTCAGGTGAGACTAATTTGAAACTTTTCAGAACCTTAAATCCACAGGTAAGGCACCTCTGGTTACTATAACCACTCGAGCAGCAGGCTAGTATCACCAGTCATAACCTATTTCTAAATTCCCTAAGCCAATCCTCATCATAAATTCAAAAAGAGGAGGCTACTATGACACCTACAAGCTTTCCTTCAAAGACTCTTCATCTTTGTACTGTAAGTCTTACCACACATAGATGTTTCCCAGGTTCCTCTCACTATTTCATTCCCTGTCCAAAGCCCCACCACCCTCAACAGGAAAACTCAGTCCGGTCCGCAGACCAGAAAAATCTTTTCTCCTGTAGGAGAAAAACAAGCTATAGTTTGCAAAGATATCCGGTACACCTTACATGCTATCAATCTGCCAATGCAAGCATATAATAATAATACATGGTACAGATCTATTTTGGTGATTTCCCTCGGAGGCCCAAACGTGTGTATTATGCAACAGCCACCATGCCAGGTTTTAATCCCCGTCTGTGATGCACTGATAAAATACAAACGGCACAAGTATAATCCACTAGGTACTCAAGCACATTTGCCAGAAGATAAATCAAAACAAAAATTACCAAATTCTGAGGAACCTTGAAAATCACAAAGTGCCTAACAGTTCTGAAAACAATTACAACTTTTCCTTCCCGTAGTCTCTGAGTAACCTGCTCGCTCAGCCCCAACCCCCTCAAAAATCCTCACACTTGAGCATTTTAATTGATGTTTCCAAAGGATCTCTCCAAGGGGGGAGGGGGCCTGCATCAGGTGGTTATTTTAGAATCTACTCTAATAATCTAAAATAACCTAAGATACCCACACCAGTTTCCAGAATCGAGTCAGAGGTTTCATCATTTCTTCCAAAGGACAATAATAGGAGTAAATGCAATCCAGATCCCCGAGGCATAAACAACCCAGGGCTCGATGCTTCACCCACCGATCTCCTGGGGCACAGGCCTCGAAAAACTGCACAATGGGCGGCTAAGAATTAGAACAAGATTGCGATGCCCTTCATTCTAGAAGAGAATCTATACAGTTATCTATTCCAGAGGTTAAATGCAAGGGAGGTGGGCAGAGCATCTCCGGAGGCCACCTGCGTGGCTGAACCCGAGCCTAAACGCCTCGGCGCGCCGCCTCACCAGGTCCGCTTTCCACCGAGCCAGGGCAACGGGCGAGCGCGGCCAGGCTCCAGGTGGGGCGCAGTGGGAGGGGAGGGGGCTCGGCACGCAGCAGCCGGGGAGCCCAAGCCGATCCCAGGCCAGCCAAGGAAGAAGGCGGCATTCCCTCACACAAAATGGTGGCGCTGACGCGGAGGCCCGCGCACCTGGGGACGCGCCACACGCCCCTCGGGGGACGCGGCCGGCCGCCGGCAGCTGGACGCGCGCCCGGGGCCCGGGAGGCCGGCGTGGGCCTGCGCCGCGGCCGAGTCCACAAGGCGGCCCGCAGCCGGCGGCCCGCGTCGCCGCCCGCGGGGGCGCGGGGCCGGAGTCGGCGGGGCGCGGGGTCGGGCGCGGCAGCCTCGGCCTCAGCCCGCGGCCCCCGCCCGGGACGGACAGCACACTCACCTCGGACGCGCCTCCGGAGCCACCGGAGCCCGGGAAAGGAGGCGGAGCCGCGGGAATGAATGGAGCCGGCGGCTCGCTGGCGACCCCCGGCCGGTCCCGGGCCGCGTCGCTCGCGGCTGCCAGGGCGGGTACGGCCGCCTCCCCCTCGCCCCGGACGCCCGGCTCCTAGTCGGCGGGTCGGCCGCAGCCCACCGTGCCCTCCGCCGGCGTGACGCACTGGCGCCGCAGCGCCTCCAGCCTTTGCTGCCGTGCAGCGCCCGCGCCCACCGCGAATCCCCCCGCCCGCGCCGCGCGGCCCCTCCTCGGCGCCGGGGACGCCGCCCTGCCTCCCTCCGGACCCGGCCTTCAGACGGCCTCCGGGCAGGTGCCGGCCGGGCCAGCCGGGGGGCGCCGCGCGGCCCCCGCCTCGCCCCTGGCGCCCGCTCGGCCCGCCTGGGCCGCCGTCACAAGGCAGGGCGCGACGCCCCAGCTCAGGGCTGTGGCCCGGTATTAAAGAGTGACCTTGGCTTAGATATAAAAATAGGTGCGGGTAAGCTGTGGGGACTACGACGCTGAATTTGCGTATTCCTTTAATGTCAACATTCGCAGAATCCCGTTTGCACACGCCAGCGGAGATCTCCTCCAGTCTGGCAATGGCGCGGGCCCTCCCAGAATGTATACTGGGTGAACCAAGACATCCCGGCCTCTGGACTCGGATGCAGGGAGCGCGGGCGAGGACCGTGGGCCTGCGCCCCGCCACCTACTTCCTAAACCCACTGCTACCTAGGAGGATGCAAGGGAAAAGGAACTCTCCATGCACAGTCTGGACGAGTCCAAGAGCCATGACTTCCATCTTAAGATAATAAGGAATCACTAAATTTCCTGCGTTGACCTTTTCTCTTTCAGAATGTAGGACAAGCAAACTAGCCCAGACCCAGAAGGATGACGGCCCCATCCTCCTTTCTTCCTCTTCCCGCTCCTAACTCACTTCAGGGCCCTTTTGCTAATTACACTCCCACGAAAGAAAGATATGCTCTCAAGTATTTAAAGCGTGGTAGATTTCTTAAAAGTAATGCATTCCATAGTTTAAATATGTTTAAGAAATGTATTGAGGATCAGTATTCTATGTAATTTTAAGACCTCTTTTTATACACAAACTCTGGAAAATAAACATCCAAGATCTGTGGCATTGTTTTCAGCTCATCCAGTGAATTTCAAATTGTTTCTTTCACTCCTCAAAAATACTTAGCAATCACAATACCAGTCTTTCACAAATTTAATAGTGATCAACAAGGTCAATAAATACTTCAGAGAAGACTTGTTGATAGAGACATACTGGATTCAGATTTTTTTTTAATTGGATAGGCTTTTCTGCCTCGAGTTGCTCTTAAAAAATAAGGTCACATCTACTATGTTTAATTCGTAACATTTAGCAGAAATCTTAAATGTTACATGCCAAAGATTTACCATTTTTAGTGGACCTTAACAAACTAGACCTAATTGAGCAGGAATTTTGAATAGTTCGGTTTTTATGCATGGCAAATGTTAAATGAATGAAGTTATAAAACCTTTGAATTTCTATTTTTAGAGCTGTACGGAAGTAGGAGTCTCCAGGGTAATCCCAAACAATTGCCACTTTGGGAAGATATTCTTCTTTTTGCTACCAGAGGCTACAGTTGTTGAAGCTGTAAGCCCCAGTACAAAGCTAGACAGAACAACTTGTTCCGAATGTTTGAAATCATGGGCGTGATTGAGTTTTAGCTATAAGTTTTGTGGGTGAGTACTTGTGCTTGAGAGGCTTGTCTCCCAAATGTCTGGCCACTCTGGTGGGCATCAGAACCATACCCACCCAGCCCTATAAAAGAGTCCAGTGACCTCATCCAGGCAGCTAAACCCAGCTGTCTTCCTATGGCAAGGATCCTACCTTCAGAGAACCACTGAAGAAGTTCTGTCTCCTACTTATGTGAGGAGTGTTCTGTGAGGACACTCTGACTTCATTCTCTTTTCTCTCCTTGCAACATTATGTGGCCTTGGGTGTTTAAGAAAAAAAAATCATTTACTTACTTCTTTGGCCACGATTCATTAAATCTTGCTTGTCTGTTACCCCATAGTCTTGGGGATCCATGAGCAATTAGTGGGCAAAGAACTAAAAAGTGAGCCTTTATCAGATTAATACATGCTGTGAATGACTACCAAAACATTTTGAAATATATTTGAGGCTTTGGTCTAAAAAGTTTTGTAAAGGGGCCCCTGGGTGGCTCAGTCAGTTGAACGTCTGTCTGACTTGGGCTCAGGTCATGATCTCATGGTTCCTGGGTGCGAGCCCCACATTGGGCTCTGTGCTGTCAGCACAGAGCCTGCTTTGGATCCTCTGTTCCCCTCTCTCTGTCCATCCCCCACTTGCGGTCTCCCCAAAGTAAGTAAATATTTAGAAATAAGAAATACATACATACATACATACATACATACATAAATAGTTTTGTAGAGAATAAAAGGACTATTGCTTTGGTTTTTGTTGTTGCATATGCTTGCTCTGATTATTATTTTGTTAAGTTACAAGCGTAAGGAAACATGCTAAGAGTTTCCATTGCATTTTTAGTACATGTTCAAAGGGGAATGGAACCTTTTTTTTTTTTTTTTTAAGTAATGTCTACACCCAATGTGGGGCTTGAACTCATGACCCAGAGATCAAAAGTCACAGACTCTTCTGACTCAGCCAGCCAGGCGACCCAAGGGTGGAACTATATTAAGAGAAGATTGCCACAACTGGATTTTGGAGGTTGCTTACAAGAGAAGAGTCCTGCACTGGAAAAGAGGAGTTCCTAATGGCTAAAATAATGGCTAATGTTTTTGACTGCTAACAAATGCCCAGGTACTCATTCTACTAACTTCTTTGTGGAAATTAACTCATTTATTTCTCACACTCATCCTTTGAAGTACATACTAATATTGTCCCCATTTAACCTACAAAAGACTGAGGCGCACACGGAGAAGCTAAGTAATTAGCCCATGGTCACACAGCTAATAATTCTGGCACTATGGCTCAGTAGTACACTTCCTTAACCAGTATTCTATACCACCTTTTATGTGCACAAAATCCTATGCCATATGATTGGATTTTGCTTTTGAAGCCCTAAAACATACCAAATTCTCATTGCCTTCATGTTTAAATTTTTTCTTAGATCTAGTGGTATTTTCCTGGACATGAAGAGAAAATTAAACCCTTAGTTAGAAAACTTGTAAGACTTCCTCATATGTGTTAAACAAAACTGTATCCTCTGTTAGTTTTTGAAAGGCAAAAATATTTTTTAAAAACCGTTCTGGGGGCGCCTGGGTGGCTCAGTCAGTTAAGCATCCGACTTCGGCTCAGGTCATGATCTCGCGGTCCGTGGGTTCGAGCCCCGCGTCCGGCTCTGTGCTGACAGCTCAGAGCCTGGACCCTGTTTCAGATTCTGTGTCTCCCTCTTTCTCTGACCCTCCCCTGTTCATGCTCTCTCTCTCTCTGTCTCAAAAATAAATAAATGTTAAAAAAAAAATTAAAAAAAAAACCGTTCTGCATCTTTCAAGGGTAATTGCTCTCCAAGTTTGTTTTTTTTTAATTTTTATTTGTTTACATTTTTATTTTATTTTTGACAGAGTAAGACAAAGCGTGAGCAGGGGAGGGGCAGAGAGAGAAGGAGACACAGAATCTGAAACAGGCTCCAGGCTCTGAGCAAGCGGTCAGCACAGAGCCTGATGCGGGGCTCGAACCCACGAACTGTGAGATCATGACCTGAGCCGAAGTTGGACGCCCAACCGACTGAGCCACCCAGGAGCCCCCCAAGTTTTTATTTTTTTTAGGTTCCAGAGAGTAATTATAAGTTTTATTTATATTTATATTTATATTTATATTTATATTTATATTTACTTAGTCTATGGAAGAAATACGATTCCCCAGAAGAGATTTACTACCATCACTGACCCTCCATTAGACTAAAATGTGTAGAACCAGGATCTAATATATAGAGTATATATGTTTTAAATTCCTAAAATCACGGTAGGAAAGTTTTAATGAATGAAGCAGCTCAGGGACTTCCAGATCTAAAATGTTAGTCAATGGATTAACTAGTTGGCTGATAATGTCAGCCATGGCAAAGGCGAAATGAGGAAGCAATCCTTCCTCCTTGGACTAGAAGAAAATAGGACTCCATACCGTAGAATGCTTTGTTTCTTTCTCTGGCTTATGAAATATGTCACAGGAATGCTTTCAGGATTAAATGCAGCACTTTGATGGGGTTTTCTTTGTCAGGCACTACTACTGTCTGCAGATGTCAAATTCCTGAGTGATACTATGCGCAGGGTTGAGGGAGGCAGGTGAAAAGAACCTGAAGAACGAGAGAAATGACAGGTTTGAGAAGTCCAGTTACACTTGTTTTTTTCTAGTTTGCTTTGGTCTAATGTGAAACAGAAGTTTAATCACAGAGTATTTGGTAAGTTCAATTTGGGTTTAAGGGAAATAACACGTGGTATTTTTCATATTACTAATGAAAAATTATATACATATTTACATCTATGGCCGATACTGCCAATTTGCCTAGTTAATATCCATTCCCTCCGCTTTTCTCTCACAGCCCCTATGTTGTTCAGGGTGGCAATGTGTCCAACTAAAACTATTTTCCTCCCCAGATTCCTCTTGCAACTCGGATAGTTATACAGTTACTGTGGCCAATGGAATGTAAACAAAAGATTGTTCAGTATAGCTTTCAAGAAAGCTTTATTTTTCTGATAAAAAAAAAAGATTCAGATATCCCTTTGCCTTTTGCCATTTGTGCTTTTTTCTTCTTCCTGCTTGGGAGGAAGACTTATGTCTGGGATCAGAGCAGCCATCTTGAAGCCATGAGCTGACCAAGGGAATGAAATCCGTGTATAACTATACCCCAGCCAAGAGATAGGAACCTGGGACAATGATGACATTCTGGAGCTGCCACACCAATTCCACACCACCTACCTCCAATCTTCCATTACTTGCCAACAAATGCAACCCTAACCAAAAGTCAAAGTTAAACCTAAACCAAAGTCCTTGATATAGCTGGAAAAAAAAATAAAGCAACATTCTTCTATAGTATATATGCTATACTATAGAGATATTATTCTTTGATTTTGCTGCTCTATTAAGTAACTGCGTTCTGGAGAAATCAGTGACTTACCTACCATAGTACTTGGTGAAAAAAAAAAACACATCAGTTTTGACTATCAAAAGAATATCATATTTAACCAGGTAGTACATTTTATTTTTAACACATTTCACACATGACCTCAGTAAGTCTCTAATATCACTATGAGAAAGGATGACAAATGGCTGTCGATAAGAGTCATCTAGAAACAAGTTACTGGTCAAAGTGATCGCCGTGCCGTATACATAAAGGATATACAGAAAAGTATAATTATGTTTTCATTTTTAATGAAAAACAAGCGGAAGAATCAGGATTTAGGGAGGGATCATAAAATTAGAACTTGTCTGTACTTTACAGAAAGCAACCTGGTGATACATATCAAAACTTCTGAAAATGTGAATGTGTTACCGTAATACTACTCTTGGAAATCTATCTGAAGGAACCTTTTAGGAAGAAAAAAAAAAGTTATGTTCACGAAGATGTCATTGAAGCATTTTTTACCCTTTTTAAAAAATTTATTTTTTTAAAGTTTATTTATTTATTTTGAGAGAGAGAGAGAGAGAGAGAGACTCTGTGTGTGTATCTGTGTGTGTGTGTGTGTGTGTGTGTGTGTGTGTATGCAAGCAGGGAAGGGGCAGAGAGAGGGAAAGTGAATCTCAAGCAGACTTTGTGCTCTCAGCACAGAGCCCGATGCAGGGCTCGATGTCACGAACTGTGAGATCAAGAGTGGGAGCTTAATGGACTGAGCCACCCGGGTGTCCCAGCCTTTTTTTTTTTTTTTCAACGTTTTTTTAATTTATTTTTTTGGGACAGAGAGAGACAGAGCATGAACGGGGGAGGGGCAGAGAGAGAGGGAGACACAGAATCGGAAACAGGCTCCAGGCTCCGAGCCATCAGCCCAGAGCCTGACGCGGGGCTCGAACTCACGGACCGCGAGATCGTGACCTGGCCGAAGTCGGACGCTTAACCGACTGCGCCACCCAGGCGCCCCCCAGCCTTTTTTTTTTTAATTTATTAATTTTTTTTTTTTTTTTTAGTAATCTCTATATCCTACATGGGGTTCAAACTCACAATACGAAGATCAAGAGTTACATGCTCCCCCAGGTGAGCCAGGCAGGCACCCCTGAAGCATTTCTTTTCTTAAGAAAGCCAAAATGTATAAATACCATGAATGTCTAATAATAGGTATACTGTTGCTAATCACAGAAATGCAAAATGTTTGCCTTTCTTATTGCAGGCAATAAGAGGGATTATTTTTAATTGTTAATAGGAACTGGGAAGGCTTACTGAAACAGCTAAATCGTGTAATAGGTTGGCGTGCAAAAGGGAACACCCATCTGGAGGCAATGTATCATAATCTCCATTGTCATTATTGTTGGATTACGTTTATTAAGCACTTCTATGCCAGATATTGTACTGATGGGATTCAGAGCAGTCCACCCCAGAATGTGCCACTTTGGCATGAAGATTATTTGGAGCTAAAGACAATCAAGGCCCAACAGACTCAGAAAGAGCTTTTTACCTTCCCTTTAACTGCTCTAAAATTTTAGATAGAAAGCCTATACCAGGAAGAGCGCTATTACCAAAATTAACCTTTTTTTTTTTTTAACATAAGACTCCTCCTCATGGCATGGCATACATTTGTTTACCAAATATTGGCTCTTCCCATCTCCCTATGAATGATCTTTCTCCCGTGTGAAATGCCGGACTTCTACCCTCTTCTCTGTAGCTCAGGATGGCATATGAACCTCAGTTGCCTGTCAAAGAGCCTCTCATGTGTTAGTGGGGCACCTGTAAGTATGTAATTAAGTATTTCTCCTTTTAATCTGTTTTATGTCAATTTAATTATTAGAGCAACCAAAGACTTAAAGGGAAGAAAGGAAAAGTTTTCCTCCCTTGCAGTACTAAACATTTTACCTTAGTTGTCTTGCTTAATCCTCACACTATCTATTTGAGGTAGATACTATATCTTCATTTCAAAGATGAGGAAACAGATTTAGAGAGGTATGGAATTTTTTTTTTAATGTTTACTTAATTTTGAGAGAGAGAGACAGAGAGAGACAGAGCACAAATGGGGGAGAGGCAGAGAGAGAGGGAGACACAGAATCCTAAGCAGGTTCCAGGCTCTGAGATGCCAGCACAGAGCCCAATGCGGGGCTCAAACTCACAAACCATGAGATCATGACCTGAGCCCAAGTCCCATGCTTAACTGACTGAGCCACCCAGGTGCCCCAAGAGATATGGAAATTGACCCAAGGTGCTGAAGCAGGAAATTGACCATTGTTCTCAATTACTCTAGACTTAGACATTAGACTACAGACTTAACTATACCTCTTCTCAATTAGCATATATCCAGCTTCTAGAAAATATTTGCATTAACATCCTCTCACCCAATATTTATACATTTATTGACTCAACACATGTGTTTTAAAATGTCTATTATGTCAGGCACTGCTCTAGATGGACTCTGTGATGTGGTAGTGCAATGAATGGGACAGGCAGAGCCAATTAGAAACGTGAATACGGCCTGTAGAACAATGGCTTACTGGCTGAACTGAGAAGACAGCCAAGGCTTTTAGCAGAGTGTAGAGTGTCAAGAAATGAGGCTGGAGAAACAGGCAGGACAAGTTATTCTTTTAAAAAGTCCTGGCCAGCCACGATAAAGAGCGTGGACTCAATCCCAAAGGCAATGGAGAGACATTTGAAGAGTTTAAATTTCAGACTGACATGACCACACTTGCATGTTAGCAAATTTTCTTAGGCAGCAATGTGAAAAATGAGTCGAAGAGAAGACTGGAGGCAAAGAGCCACTTATGGAACTGATACAGACTGATGACAGTCTGGTCTAGAGCCCACAGTGAGGATGATGAGAAGTAAATGAATTCTAAAGCCTAAAGGTGAGAAGTAGAGTCAACATGACTTGGCAAAATGTGCCATGTAATAGAGAAGACAAGATCACCGGGTTTTCAGCTTGAACCATTGGGTGGATGCTGGTGCTGCTCAACAAAATAGGAATCACTGGAGAATAAGGATTTGGGACATAAAAATCATTATGTCCATTTTGGCTATGTTGAGTTTTTTTTGTTTTGTTTCGTTTTTGTTTGCTTGTTTGTTTTAGAAACAGAGAGCACTTGAGCAGGGGAGAGAGGCAAAGGAAGAAAGAAAGAGAATCATAAGCAGGCTCCATCCTCAGCATGAAGCCTGACACGGGACTTGATTCCAGACTCTGGGATCATGGTTCAAGCCAAAATCAAGAGTCAGACACTCAACAGACTGAGCCACCCAGGCGCCCCTTGGCTATGTTTGTTATGTGCTGTGAGATATCCAAGTGGAGACATATGAAATAGATCTTTAGGAACTACAGCTCAGAGGACATATCTAGACTGAAATTATAGATGGAAAGCCATCAGCACAGGAAGGGTTATGGAAACCATGGAATGAATGGGCTTGCTGAGGAAGAATGGGAGAAAAAAACACATGCCCAGTCAAAATCTAATAGGATTTAGACGATCTAAATCTTCATAAGAAGATCCTACATGGGAAGCAGAGCTGTGACGAGAGGAAAGGGAAATTGTGGTGTTATAGAAGCCAAAAGAAAAAGGAGCTGATCTTCAGTGGAGTTAAATGCTCCCTTCAGAATTTATCCAAATGAACTAATTAAGGATGAGCACAAAGATTTGCTTATAGGACTATTTCAATATTGTTTGTAATAGGGAAATACTGGTGGTGGAGAAAGGGCAGGAAAGTCCACCAAGAAGTTGCGAAATAAATGCTGGCACATCCAATGTACCAAAGATACAATGTTGTGTCATTTTTTAAATTACATTTCTGAAAATAAAATAAAATAAAATAAAATAAATTGTATTTATGAACAATATTTAATAATATCAGGAAATATTACGTAGAAAACACATCTGTTTAAAAAGATCCCACTTTTGCTTTTAATATTATGCTTAATCGTATGGATATATTCAGAGAATATATAGGTCATAAAGACATATATTGAAATGTTAACAGCAAAAGTTGGAAAATGGATTAGAAAGAGGCAAAACAGGGTAGTAGGATTACTGGAGAGGAGATTTATATTTTGTTTATAGTAGTTTTTTCATTTTCCATGATGAACACATAGTCCTTTTATAATAAAAAATCCATTGGGTTTTTGGTTAAGAAATTTATAGCACATAACCCATACTGTGCAGTGATTAAGTATTATATTTATGGGCGGCACCTGCCCAGCTCAGTCAGAAGAGAATGCAACTCTTGATCTCCAGGTTGTGAATTCCAGCACCGCGTTGGGTGTGGAGATTACTTGAATAAATAAAACTTTTCAAAAAAACAAGAAGTACTATATTTATGGAAACTAGATAGCAACATGGAAAAATATGAGTGCTAGAATATTAAGTTACAGCAAGTTATATTACTTTCATAGAAAGAACCGGATAAGGGCCAGTTAAAGAACTATCAAAGATAAAACCACACACTGGTTAAAGTGAGTAAAGACAAATGTTATTCAGTAACCAACCATCGTGGTCGGGGCGGGGTGGGGGGGAAAGAGCTGACTTCAATTCTGATTTGTGCAGAGGTGACTGAACCTTTTGAAAAGAGAACTGTAAGCAGAAAGAGTTAGTGGCCCCAGAAAAAGAAAGACCAGACATAGATTTTGTAACCCTTGACAAATCATCTTAGGCCGCCAGCTATTTTCCAAGATCTGTGCTTCACCCACTCTACGTGTCCTAGAACACTACTTGTGGAACTTCCTAGGAGGTATCAGAACTACAAAGAAATGCAAAAACCTCGCTAGTTAGGATTTTAAGGGAACAAAGGGAATGCAAAAACGGGCTCTATGAGGCCAGGAAATAGCCCACCCATATCAGAGACAGTAAATCAATGGTAAAACTCGAAGTGCGTTTCAGAAGTAAGCAGGGCCCTCCATTCCTAACTGTAGATAAGGAGCCCAAGACCCCATCCAGTTTATACCAACTCTCAGAGTGTGCCCATAGCCCCTTCCCTTTGTCTGACAGTTACCTTGCTTCGCTAGAACATTAAATTCTCTGCCCTAGGAGGAGCACGAGCTTCATTAACATAACAGAGGATACATGTATAGGCACATTTTCTAAGGATGCCTGAGCAACCATCAGCCCACCTTTCCAAGCGATGACAAAGCTCCCCTTTCTGAATATTCATCCTAAACTGTAAATTAAAGGAACCCATCCATCCCTGCTCAGGGAGTCATGGCTTTCAAAGTTATTCCCCATGATCTCAGTTCCTGCAAATAAAGTTTCCTTTGGTTTACAACTCCACTTGGCGTAGTCTCCATCTGTAACTCACCAAGAAACCAACTCACCGTGGTTCAATTACAGAATGAGGGAGGAGGGTGGAGGAACAAGGGGATGTTGATCAGAGCCGGAGAAGTGAAAAGTTACAAAAAGTGGGCAAGAATATTGGTTAGTGTCACTGTGATTCAGTCATCTGTGTCTGTGAACTGGAATTTATCCAAGCTAGGCTTCTACTTCCCACAGAGCCTGGAAGACAGAGGTCCTATTAACTAGATTATTACATTTCAAAGAAATGGCTTTCAAGTTTTTGGAAAAGGCACTCTGGGGGTTGTAGGAGATACATGCACAACTCAAAGGGACAGAGGAAGAATTTACAACTGGAAGTTGTTTGTTTTGTTTTGTTTTGTTTTTTTAATGCTCTAAGAAAGGGAGGTCAAGGGCATTTGATCAGGTGTTGGCTGGAACAAACAGTAACTCTCTTGGCAGCTGTGAGCTTTTCCAGACAGGAACTGAAGCAGGGCCAGATCATCCCAGGGCCTGGGACTGCTGGAAGCCATGCTGGAGTTCAGTCAGCTCTCCTAGTGCAGGGGTTTAGATGGAGTTGTAGGTGCCCAGAGTTTCCGCAGTTCTCAGGGCCAACGTGTCCACAATCAGAAAAGAGGGACAACTCCAAGAGAACTGAGAAGGTTCTCTTCCTGCGTAACAGGGTAAAGGTCTCTGCCCCATCAGTCTCACAATAAATGAGTCCCTATACTTCAATCGTTGCCCACTGCCCTAGCAGAATCAATATGTGGATAAAGAGAGGTTCTGGGAGGAGCACCTGGATGGCTCAGTAGGTTGAGGGTCCAACTTTGGCTCAGGTCATGATCTCATAGTTCGTGGGTTCCAGCCCCCTGTCAGGCTCTGTGCTGACAGCTCAGAGCCTGGAGCCTGCTTTGGATTCTGTGTCTCCCTCTTCTCTGTGCCCCTCCCCCTCTTGCACTCTGTCTGTCTCTGTCTCTCTCTCTCTCAAAAATAAACTTCAAAAATTAAAAAAAAAAAAAAAAGAGAGAGAGAGTTTCTGGGAATGCATGCAATACTGTCATTGTTTCACTGGCTCCATACACAGCTGGGCCCTGTACAAGGCCACACACCACAGACGGCCCAAGAAAAGGCTGAAACCCTGCTGGGGTTCTGTGTGCCAAGCCAAGCCTCCTAACTCTAGGCTTCATCAGCCAGAAGGAGGGGTGCCTTTTTCTAACTTGTCTATCCTGAAGGAGAACCTTTTTTGAACGAAACAAAGTGTTTTTCGACACTGAGGTGATCTTAACTCTATTAGGTGAAGGATCATGAACACTGGCAAGCAGATCCAGGATAATTTGGGATTGCCCTAATGGAGCTCCATAAGAAGATATAACTCATTTTAAATGAAAATCAATTTCCAGCCCATTATTTTGGGTTTTGGTGGCATGGTCCACACTCTGAGAACATTGTTATGCAAACACCCTACTAACTAAAACGTATACAATGCTTACACTTGTGTTTACTAAAGATAGAGGCATTATAATCTCACCCCCACCCCCATTCACTTTCCTACACACCTATTCAACACCCCCACCACGAGCTTCTTTTTTTTTTTTTTTTAATTTTTTTTTCAACTTTTTTTAATTTATTTTTGGGGCAGAGAGAGACAGAGCATGAACGGGGGAGGGGCAGAGAGAGAGGGAGACACAGAATCGGAAACAGGCTCCAGGCTCCGAGCCATCAGCCCAGAGCCTGACGCGGGGCTCGAACTCACGGACCGCGAGATCGTGACCTGGCTGAAGTCGGACGCTTAACCGACTGCGCCACCCAGGCGCCCCACCACGAGCTTCTTTTACTGATTTCGAAAAATATTAGAAAGTAGGAGGTGGCAACATTACTGACCAGCTTTCTTCACGTCAGGGACTGCACAAGGGACTCGATTCACAGGTAAATTCTGTCCTACAGGTAATGGTGGAACATAAAATGCTGTCCAAGTAAAGATTTGCATAGGGAAGCCTTAGATACTGTAATTAAGAAAAGCACAAAGCTAGGGGCGCCTGGGTGGCTCAGTGGGTTAATATCCCACTTTGGCTCAGTTCATGATCTTAAGGTTTGTGAGTTCGAGCCCCTTGTCAGGCTCTGTACCAACAGCTCAGAGCCTGGAGCCTACTTTGGATTCTGTGTCTCCCTCTCTCTCTGCCTTTTCCCCACTCATGCTGTCAATCTGTCTCTCAAAAATAAACATTTTTAAAAATTTTTTTAAAAAAAGGAAAAGAAAAACATAAAAGGAAGACTCCTTTACTCCAACTTCAAAACCCCAAAATCAAAACAAACAAACAAAAACCTCTGAAACTCTGAATACTCCAGCTGAACCAGGATGATTAGGGAGGAAAAAAGGAATTCAGCAAATCACTTGAATTCCTTTATATTGCAAAGGAGAAAAACGGGATGGAACTTTGAACCCAAACAAAAACACATCCGACAGCAGCAAAAGGCATGTCCTGCCAAGGCTTAGAGGACAGTCAGTCTTCTGCTTCCCCCCACATCAAGGCAGAAACAATACACAATGTCTCTCAATTTTTCTGCCTGGCCTTGGTTTGAAAATGCTACAGAGGAACTGATTAGAGACAGGGTGGGGGATGGGGTGACCCAGGCCTTCAGTGTGGTGCAGACTCCCTCGTGCTTTCCCTATTGCAATGCCTCTCCAGCTTCTCTGCTAAAAATGCATTGTCCCAAGTC
This sequence comes from Neofelis nebulosa, assembly GCF_028018385.1. Taxonomy (NCBI): domain Eukaryota; kingdom Metazoa; phylum Chordata; class Mammalia; order Carnivora; family Felidae; genus Neofelis; species Neofelis nebulosa. The sequence continues at coordinate 100,775,685 of NC_080782.1, read as the reverse complement.
TCTCCCCTACAGATTTCAATCCAGGAGATCTAGAATGGGGCCAAAGAATCCACATTTTAAATAAGCACCATAGCTACGATCTTTCTCAAAACTCTTTATAGATGGTGAGATTAACTAACACAATAGAGAAACTGGGATGAGACAAAGAGCATCATACATGTATGGCAGAGTGAAGGGATTTAAAGAATTTATTTTTAGGTATTCTCTTGCACCCAAGGCAGGGCTCGAACTCAAAACCTTGAGATCAAGAGTCACATGCTCCACCAACTGAGCCAACCAGGTGTCACACAAAGTGAAGGGATTTAAACTTCTGATTTTTCTATGTTATTTTAAGATCTAACACTTACAGGAAGGTGCATAAGGTCTCTAATATTAAGGGTATAGTTCAATTATTATTTTTTTTAAGTTTACTGATTTATTTTGAGAGAGAGAAAGTACAAGTGGGGAAGGGCAGAGAGAGAGAGGGAGAAAGAGAGAATCCCAAGCCAGCTCGGAGCCGTCGGCATAGAGCCCGAAGTGGGGCTCCAACTCACCAACCGTGAGATCATGACCTGAGGAGAAATCGAGGGTCAGGCGCTTAACTGACTGAGCCACCCAGGTGCCCCTCAATGAATTTTTAATATGTAGACAACCAGATAACTACCACCCAAATCAATCACCACTACCAACACATCAGCACACTGCTTCATTCCCCCTACCAGTCAATACCACTCCCTAATGGTAACCCGTCTTTTGACATCTGACATCACAGTTTTGCCTGTTTGTGAATTTCATGCCAATAGAACTTAGTATTCTTATATTTCAACTTTTTTGTGTCTGGCTTCTTTGGCTCTCAGCCTTACATGTGTGACAGTCAACTATGTTGCTGAGTGTTGAAGTAGCTTTTTTTTAATTTCCGTGTACTATCCCATTGTATAAAAATGCCAAGATTTATTTTCCCCTTCTCTTGTAGATGGACACCAACCATTTCAGAATCGTTTGGCACATCTATATGAATTTTAGGAACAGCTTGTCCGTTTCTGCACAAAAGGCAGTTGGATTCTTGTACAGATCGCATTGAATCTACAGAATCTAATTCGCACATTGTTGTCATCTTAACAATATCATGTCTTCCAATATGTAAACACTGCATGTCTTTTCATTCCTTAGATCCTCTTTGCTTTTTGTTCAAGAATGCATTGTCACAGCCTGCAAGTCTTGTGCTTCCTCAGTTAAATTTATTCCCATTTTTTTCTTTCTGATGCTGCTACACATGAAATTGGTTTCTTAATTTTCAGACTGTTTATTGCTAACGTATAGAAATTCAATTGGTTTTCATATAGTAATCTTGTATCTTGCTCCTTGAAATAATTTATCAGCTTTAATAGATTTTTGGTGGATTCGTTAGGGTTTGCTCTGTACAAAATCATGTCATCTGCAAATAGAAGTGTTAAATGCATTCCAACTGGCCTCGAGGGTTAACTTGCTTCAGGCTAACACGCTCCTTAGGTGCTGACCTAAGTCCCTGGATCCACGGCATACAGACCACAGGACTTGGGAAATGAAGGACTGGAAGGTTCCAAGGCTGCAGAGGCCAGCAAGCTGGTCTGAAGCCACCTCAGCTTTCTGATTAGCCTAGCAAATTTTTAGCAAAATGCTTTGCTGTTTTGGGTCACACAAATAATTTCACCTTTGTGTATCTGTAGACCTTGCCCTCCTTTGAGGAAAGAACAGAGCACATCACAAAACAGGAACTGGACCCCTTGGTACAACCCCTGAGCCGTGAGATAACGTTTGTAGCTGGCATCACGGAGGCTGCACATGATCAGGACATGTCGCAGGCCACTGCACTCCCTTTGCCAATTAACTACCCCAAATCCCTTTAAAACCTCCTGGGCCAGGCAGAAACCCTGGAGCTGGTTTTTGGACAAGAGTCTGCCTTCTCCCCAGGTGGCTGGCCTCCTGAAAAAAGTTCAAATTACTTTCCAATCAAAACTTGTCTCTTGAGTATTGGTCTTTTGAGTGGCAGGGCAAACTTGGGGTTCGGTAATAGAAGGCGTTTCACTTCCCCTTTTCCTGTCTTGATTCTTTTTTTGTTTGCTTGTTTTTGCGTAATTGCTTGGCCAGAACCTCCAGTACAATGTTATAAAGAAGTGATGAGAACAGACATCTTTGTCTTTGTTTCTGATCTTAGGGAAAAAGTTTTCAGTCTTTTACCAGTAAGTATGATTTTAGCAATGGGTTTTTCACGGATGATCTTTATCAGGCTGAGGAAGTTTCCTTCTTTCCTATTTTGTTGAGCGTTTTTACCATGAAAATGTGTTGGATTTTGTCAAGTGGTGTTTCTCTATTTAGAGGATCCTGTGGTTTTCCTTTAGTCTAGTAATATGATGTATTACATTCATTGATTTCATATGTTGAACCAACCTTGCATTCTCAGGGATAAATCCTGTTTGGTCATGGTGTATAATCCTTTTTATATGACATAGGATTCAGTTTTCCAGTATTTGCAGAGGATTTTTGCACCCAGTTCATTAAGTGACATTGGTCTATGGTTTTCTTTTCTTGTGATGTCTGTCTTTATTATCAGATTATACTGAACTTATAGAATGAGTTAGGAGATACTGTCTCTCCTGTTTTTTGGTAGACTTTGAGAAGGATTTATACTAATTCATTCATTCTTCCTTTCTTTTCTTCCTTCCTTCCTCTTTTCCTCCCTCCCTCTCTTTCTCTTTCTTTTCTTTTCTTTTCTTTCTTTCTTTCTTTCTTTCTTTCTTTCTTTCTTTCTTTCCTTTCTTTTTCTCCTTCCTTCCTTCCTTCCTTCCTTCCTTTGTCATATCTACACCCAACATGGGGCTTGAACTCACAACCCCAAGATAAAGAGCCACATGCTCCACCAACTGAGCCAGGCTGAGCCAACTGAGCCAAGCACCCCTGTACTAATTCTTTAAATATTTGGTAGAATTTAGCAGTGAAGCTATTTGTACCTGGGCTTTTTTTTGGTGGGTAGTTTTTGTTTACTAATTCAATCTCTACTTCTTAGTGTATATATTATCTATTTTTTTTTTCCTGAATCAGTTTTGAGTGTTTGTGTGTTTTTAGGAATTTGTCTTTTTCATCTAGATTATCTGATTTATTGACAGGCATTTGTTCCTAGTATGCCCTTATACTCTTATGATTTCTGTAAGGTCAATAGTAATGACCCCTTTTTACCCCTGATTTTGGTAACTTTAGTCTTTTCTTTTTGTCTTGGTCAGTCTATTTAAAAGCTTTTCAATTTTGTTGGTCTTTTCAAGGAAACAATTTGGGGTTTTGTTTAACTTCTCTATTGTTTTTCTCTTCTCTGCTTCATTTGTTTTCACTCTAATATTTATTATTTACTTCATTAGTCAATGCTTTGGATTTAGTGCACTCTTCTTTTTCTAGTCTCTTTAAGTAGGGGGTTGGGTAATGGATTTGAGATCATTCTTCTTTGTTAATATAGCTGTTTACAGGTATAGATTTCCCTCTCAGGACTATTTTTGGTGTTTCCCATAAGTTTTGCTATGTTGTATTTTTGTTTGCATTCACTTCAAAGCACTTTTTAAATTCTGTTGGGATTTATTCTTGGACTCATTGGTTATTTAGGAGCATGTTGCTTAATTTTCACATACATGTAAAATTTCCAAATCTTTTTCTTACTAATTTCTAATTTCATTCCACTGTTATCAGCAAACACATACCTTGTATGACTTCAGTCTTTTAAACTTTGTTGCGATTTGTTTTATGGCCTCCAATTAAATTCCATCCTCAAGAATGTTTCATGTGTACTTAAGAAAATGTATGTTCTGGAGGCGCCTGGGTGGCTCAGTCGGTTAAGCATCCGACTTCAGCTCAGATCACTATCTCGCGGTCCGTGAGTTCGAGCCCCGCATCGGGCTCTGGGGTGATGGCTCAGAGCCTAGAGCCTGCTTCCGATTCTGTGTCTCCCTCTCTCTCTGCCCCTCCCCTGTTTATGCTCTATCTCTCTCTGTCTCAAAAATAAATAAACATTTAAAAAAAAAAAAAGAAAAGAAAATGTATGTTCTGCTGTTGTGCAGCAGACTGTTCTATATACGTCCATGAGGTCTAGTTGGTAAATAGTGTTGTTAAAGTATTCTATTTCCTTGCTGCCTTTCTTTCTAGTTGCTCTATCCATTATAGCAAGTTGAGCGTTCAAGTACAACTATTATCACTGAATTATCTATTTCTCCATTCAATTCTGTTAAGTTTTGCTTCATGTCTTTTGGGGCTCAGTTTTAGGTAAATATATCTCTATAAACTATATAATTATTACATCTTCCTGACCCTTTTATTATTACAGAATGCCCCTGTTTATCTCTACAAACTTTTATATTAAAGTCTGCTTTGATAGGAGTTTAGCCCCTCCAGTTCTCTTTTTCTGTTTGTATGGTAGGTCTTTTTCCATCCTTTTACTTTCAACCTATTTATGAACAATATCTTTTTATATGCTTATTGGTCTTTTGAATACCCTCTTTTGTGACTATTCAGATCTTGGTCTATTTTTAATTTTAAGTTTTTGTCTTTTTCTTATTGATTTGTAGGAGTTCTTTATATGTTCTGAATACAAGTCCTTTGTAGACTATTTCCCAGTCTGTAGATTCCCTTTTCACCCTTTTAATAGTGCTAACGAGGAGTTGATGGAGGGTTTTTTTTGTTTTTTGTTTTTGTTTTTAAATTTTTTTTTAATGTTTATTTTTTTTTTGAGACAGAGAGAGACAGAGCATGAACGGGGGAGGGTCAGAGAGAGAGGGAGACACAGAATCGGAAACAGGCTCCAGGCTCTGAGCTGTCAGCACAGAGCCCGATGCAGGGCTCGAATTCACAGACTGCGAGACCGTGACCTGAGCCAAAGTTGGCCACTTAACCAACTGACCCACCCAGGGGCCCCTGGAGTTTTTTTAATCAGTTTTCTTTCATTTCTTTTTCTTTTCTGTCCTATTTAAGAAATCTTTGCTGACTTGAAGAGTTCTTTTGGTGTATCTGTTTTGTTTTGTTTTTACACAGCATTATTATGGCAATAGCTGACTAATACATTTGATCCTACCAACTTGTTCTCCAAAGTAGTTGTACTAACTTACCCTCATATCAGCAGTATTTTGGTATTCCATTGCTTCACAACTCCCCTTGTCACACTTTTAAAGTTTAAGGCTGACTGATGTAAAATTCATTTTTACTCTCGTTTGAATGTGCATTTTCCTAATTACAATGAGATTGAGAATATTTTCATATATTTATTGGCCACTTGAATATACACTACTGTTTATTAACTGTTCATTTCTTATATGCTCATCTTTATGTTTGAAAGATCCCAGAACAAGTTTAAAAAACAAAAGCAGGGGCGCCTGGGTGGCGCAGTCGGTTAAGCGTCCGACTTCAGCCAGGTCACGATCTCGCGGTCCGTGAGTTCGAGCCCCGCATCAGGCTCTGGGCTGATGGCTCGGAGCCTGGAGCCTGTTTCCGATTCTGTGTCTCCCTCTCTCTCTGCCCCTGCCCCGTTCATGCTTTGTCTCTCTCTGTCCCAAAAATAAATAAAAAACGTTGAAAAAAAAAATTTAAAAAAAAAATAAATAAATAAAAATAAAAAACAAAAGCAAGGAGCGCAACAACATAGGGAGAGACACATTCACCTATGTGTCTATGTGGGCTTGCATATATGCAATACACATGTACCTATGTGTTTTAATATGCCTAGGATGTTTTTGAAAAAATATGAAACAGGGGTGCCTGGGTGGCTCAGTCTGTTAAGCGTCAGACTTCGGCTCCGGTCACGGTCTCACAGTCTGTGAGTTTGAGCCCCGCCTCGGGCTCTGTGCTGACAGCTCAGAGCCTGGAGCTTGCTTCGGATTCTGTGTCTCCCTATCTCTCTGCCCCTCCCCTGCTCATGCTCTGTCTCTCTCTGTCTCAAAACAAATAAAAACCTTTAAAAATTTTTTTAAAAAGAAAAAATATGAAACAATAAAGTTGGAAGAATTATTTAAAAGGCATTTATAGTGAACTATAAATACAAAAAGAAAATTCATTATAATATGTTGAATTATCAGGGAGTTTGAAAAAAGTGGGGAAAAGTGAAGAATAAAGCTACTGAGCTATGTGTGTGGTGTGGGGGCAGTGAAAGGAAGTTAAAATATTTCTAGAATTTTGATGGAAATAAGGAGGACCCAGGGAGTCAGCCAGATGGCAGAGAATGATCTCAAGTGAATCTATGTGAAGTCTTTGATCTCTCTCTGGTAGAGAAATGTCATAAGAAATGACCCTGGGGCATTAGTCAATCAACTAAAGCAGTAAAACTCCAACCTGGCTACAAGCGAACATCACTTACTGTTTAAAATAAGGGCCACCTCGGGGCGCCTGGGTTCGGCTCAGGTCACGATCTCGCGGTCCGTGAGTTCGAGCCCCGCGTCGGGCTCTGTGCTGATGGCTCAGAGCCTGGAGCCTGCTTCAGATTCTGTGTCTCCCTCTCTCTCTCTGACCCTCCCCCATTCATGCTCTGTCTCTCTCCGTCTCAAAAATAAATAAACGTTAAAAAAAATTAAAAAATAAAATAAAATAAGGGCCACCTCATGTCCGACTTCAGCTCAGGTCACCATCTTGCGGTCTCTTGCGGTCCCTGAGTTCGAGCCTCGCGTTGGGCTCTGGGCTGATGGCTCAGACTGCTTCTGATTCTGTGTCTCCCTCTCTCTCTGCCCCTCCCCTGTTCATGCTTTGTCTCTCTCTGTCTCAAAAATAAGTAAACATTAAAAAAAAAAATTAAAATAAGGGCCACCTCAGACCAGTTGAATCAAAATTATCTGGAAAATTTCAACCTGTCTACAAGCTAACATCTCCAACTTTTAAAATAAGGGCCACCTCAGACCAACTGAACCAAAATACCGGGAAGTGGCTCTGGGGAATTGAGTCTTTTTTTTTTTTTTTTTTAAATACTCTCTAGGTGATTCTCATGGACCAAGAGGTTGAAATCCCATGAAGCAGATGCTGATATGTATAACATTAAATTATACTTCTGGAGAAGTGTAATAAAAGAAAATAACCTTTTATTCAGAGGCATGGTTATTATGATCTTTTTTTTTAATTTAAGCGTAATAAAATTAGGAGAAAAGGATTTATGGTAAGTGACATAAACAGAAAAAAAAGAAATTCTAGCTTTCAAAACGTTTCTATCTCAATATATATTTTAAAAAAAATTTTTAACGTTTATTTATTTTTGAGACAGGGAGAGACAGAGCATGAACAGGGGAGGGTCAGAGAGAAAGGGAGACACAGAATCGGAAGCAGGCTCCAGGCTCTGAGCTGTCAGCACAGAGCCCGACGCGGGGCTAGAACTCACGGACCGCGAGATCATGACCTGAGCCGAAGTCGGCGCTTAACCGACTGAGCCACCCAGGAGCCCCTCAATATATATTTTTTAAATGATGTTCATTCTATGAGCATTTATTGAGAATCTATGACATGCAAAGCCTTGCACTGTTAGGTGGTTTTTGTTTCTTTGTTTATTTTAATGATAGGAAATGGCTCTTATCCTCAAAGTTGTTACAGTCTAGGGGCGCCTGGGGGGCTCAGTCAGTTAAGCGGGCTGACTTCAGCTCAGGTCATGATCTCACAGTTTGTGGGTTTGAGCCCCGCATCAGGCTGTGTGCTGACAGCTGAGCCTGGAGCCTGCTTTGGTTTCTGTGTCTCCCTCTTTCTCTGACCCTCCCCAGCTCACACTCTGTGTGCGTGTCTCTCAAAAATAAATAAACATTAAGAAAAAAAGTTGTTACACTCTGTTTAGGATATATAAATAACCTAGGGCTAGAACAAGGCAGAAAGAAATGCCATACTTGAAGAAACAGTGCCACGGAAACACTAAGGAGGTAACTCTACCAAGGGCTGGGAATGCAGAGGCTTTACAGAGAAACTAGGATTTTAACTCAGCTTTGAAGGATGAACAGAATCTCAGTAGGTGGAGAAGTGGGGTAAGGGAGCAAGTTCCCCATTTGGAGAAGAGTAGAAGCAAAACCTCAGCAATGAAAGAGTGTGTATAATTTATACCTCATTTGCTCCTGGGTCTACTGCAATGGGTCCTGACTGATCTCCAGCCTGTCCCCACCTCCATCCTCCTGCAGCCCAGGCCTCTGGCCAGCCAAGAGGGCCACAGCTTTTGTATTTCCATAGGACAATGGGCAACTGATTAAAAAAAAAAAAATTCATTATTAGCTTCTATCTACAAACTGTTCCCTAAGTATTTATGCTTTTGAGATTTTTGTATTACCAAATCAATGTATGCTCTTGTATCAAATTCAAATAATATCAACTAGGATATCAGGATATCAAATAGGAAGTGGAAGCCCCCTTACAATTCAGCCCCCAGTGGTAAGCACTATTAATAGTTAGGGTCGGGGCGCCTGGATGGCTCAGTCGGTTGAGTGTCTGACTTTGACTCAGGTCATGATCTCGTGGTCTGTGGGTTCGAGCCCCATGTCGGGCTCTGTGCTGACAGCCCAGAGCCTGGAGCCTGCTTCTGATCCTGTGTCTCCCTCTCTCTCTGCCTCTCCCCCATTCTCACTTTGTCTCACTCTGTCTCTCAAAAATAAATAAATGTAAAAAAAAATGTTTTTTAAATTAAAAAAAAAATAATAATAAATAAATAAATAAAAATAAAAATAAATAGTTAGGGTAGGTATCCATCCAGTATCTCTGTTTATCTGTCTCTGTTTGCCTGTCTTTCTTTGTTTCTCTTTCTCTCTCTGTATACACACACACACACATACACACACACACACACACACACAAACACACGCGCATGCATATATAATATTCTTTATATGTACATACTAAACTGTGTATATATACATATATATACATATATATGAATGTGTACAGACACACTATATGTGCATACGAGTATAATAACTGAGCAATTGTTGTAAACATATATATATATATATATATATATATATATATATATATATACTTGATACATTTACAGAGAATCTAATGTCTCTAAATACAGGGTGTCTATCTATACATACACATACATGTTTACGTGTGAAGGGAAGTATGTATTACTCTCAGACTCTGACACCTTTTGCTGACTGCCCATCTCTTACCGGTTAAGGTACAAACCCTTAGCATGTTGTCTTAAGCCCTAGCAGTCAGGCTGCTGCCTACCTCCGTCTCCGGCTTCCTCTTCAGCCATTCTGGCTACTTTTGAGAAAGACTATAGTTGGAGAGAAATGAAATCATGTTCCTTTTGAGTTCATTCTTCAAAGCTGGGGTCCTTTCAGCAAGTGTCTTCAGGATTGGTAAGTTGACATGACTTGTTATGGCAATAAGAAAAGACCTTGCGGGAAGCAGTATGAAAGCAAGACCAGGGACCTGCAGACAGGAAGTCAAATGCCTGTGTTATGTGCTCCCTCCCCCACTCCCAAGGACAAAGCCCTCCCTCTTCCAGACTGACACCCCCACCCCCACAGTAGGACTTAACCTTGACATTGCTTCAGTCACACTGAGGGCTTTGTGAACTGTGAGCAGTTCGGGGGAACAAGCAGCTGTTTCACTTCTCTGTGCTTTTACATATTTTCATTCCTCAAGTTGAAATGCCCTTACCTGCCACCGCACCCTGGGCAAACGTGAATCCTCCACATTGTGCAGGGGCTTTTTTTCCAGGATGGAGGCCACGATGAGACATCCCCCACCCGGTGATTTAGAAATAAGGCTGCCACGGAATAAAACAAACAAACCATGTACACTGGGGATGTGATTAACCCCCTGGAGGAGAAAAACAACCAATTGTGTATAAATATGTGACTGAAGAATTTTAAAACTCTTGAATTTCAAAAAAAGTGAAATAAAACAAAAAGGAGAAAGTGGTGCTGGGAAATCTCAGGGAGGAAATATGGGAAAAGGCTGTAATTTAACAAACACTTAATTGTGTTTGCCTTGCTCACAGTAAGACCATGCTAAGAGAAGGGTCTGGTAAACCTAGCAAGCAGTGGAGAGAGGGCAGTGGGGAGGTACACAGAGACACGGGCGACCCGGTGTGTGTAATTTTCACTGCTGTATATTTGGCTAGCATATGAATCAATTACAATTTATCTCCTATTGGTAGAAATTAAGATGGTTCTCACTAGTTAGCCATTATTAACTGCTCAACAGAAATTCTCATCCATGTGTCTCCACTCAGGATTTTCTTTTAATGTTTTATTTATTTTTGAGACAGAGAGAGACAGAGCATGAGCGGGGAAGGGGCAGAGAGAGGGAGACACAGAATCCGAAGCAGGCTCCAGGCTCTGAGCCCTCATCCCAGAGCCCCATGTTGAGCTTGAACCCACAAACCGTGAGATCATGACCTGTGCCGAAGTTAGACGCTTAACCGACTGAGCCACCCAGGCGCCCCAAGAGCTTGTATTTTCTAGAGTACATGTTTAGGAGTGAGATCACTGTGTCATAAGAGGTAAGCCCGTTCAACTTTACACCATATAAGGTTAGATTTTCTTCAACATGTCTGGGCAGTCCATGCTGCTGCTAATGTAATTAGTACATTACATTAGTAATGTACTAATGTTCCAACTGTTCTACATTCTTACCAGCACTTGGTATTGTTAGTCTTAAACGTTTATGGGGTAGATACAGGGGAAATGCTACCTCATTATTGTCTATGCATTTCTCCAGTTACTATTGAGATTGCACATCTTTTACATTTTAAGAGAAGACTTGGATCTCCTTTCCTGTTCGTGTCCTTTGTCCAGTTTTCTGCTAAGTTATTTTTATTCTATCTATTGTTTCACAGGAATTTGGTATGTGTCTGCATGTGCATGGTTTGGATATACTCTTCGGGTCCATGGCTTGCTTTTCACTTAAAGTCAGATCTCTGTGCCTCAGTTTCCTCATGTGTAAAATGAGGAGACTATTATTAAACAAGTTAATATATGTAACATACTTAGAACAGTGCCTAGCATATAGGAAGCACGGTGTAAATATTTATCACTATTATTACTAGTGTGCTTTGATAAAAAGATTTAGTTATTTTCTATAGTATCTCTCAATGAATGAAAAATTTTTGTTTTAATGCCTAAATTTATTACTCTTTTTCTCCATGGATTGCGCTTTTTGTGTCTAGCACCAGCTTTTTATAACTTGTATGCTTTGCCAAATCTATGAGTGTTTTTACAGTCGAAAAGTTTTCCATCAAGCACTCTGGAACCCATTATAATTGGGAGAATAAGGAGGACACTTAAATCATTGCTTCCGTCTTTTCGTTCTTGTTTTTTGCAAAGAACACATGAGTTAGTAAAGACAACTTGCCAACAGCAGCATTGATTCAAGGAAAAACACTGATGAAAAAACAAAGCAGACTCCCATTCTGACCCTGGAGTGAGACCTGCTGGATTTATATAGCCCAGTCTGTAAGTGTCCAAAGTCCTGGGGCAGTTTCCCAAGCAGGAAGCCTCGGCCAATCTGGCTCTCAGAGAACCTCCCTTGAGAGTCTGGGGAGAAGGAATCACCAAGGGCCGCTTCTTTCCTCATGCAGCATCTCGGGGAGCTCAGCCTAATCTGGACATGGTCCCTGTGCTCTTGACCCTCATCCCAATGAGGGCACTGGACCCAAGCCTTCAACTGAAGCAATTAGATTCCGTGATTCAAGTAATGTGGCCCCAGGAGAGACGGCGGGGGATGGGCAAGAAGGAATGCATCAGGTGTCCTGGGCAGGGTCCACTGGGGCCCAAGCTGTGGCCCAACCTCAGGCTATGAAGGGGTCAAAGTTGAGACTGAATCTCCAGCTGACAAGTTCTGGGAAGAGGCTGAGCCAGGCTGATGAGAAGCAGTGTATCTCTGAGCCCACTGGTTCTTAGAGTCTGGCAAGGATACCAGCCTTCTTGTCTCCCTTACACTCAATTCCATTACAGAGCTCATAGGCCAGCAAGGACCTGCTGGAAAATCAGGATGGCCCCAGAGGCAGGGGGAGAGGATGCTGACTCTGACCTTAGAAGGTCAGGAAGACTGTGTCTCCAACTGCTTTATATCTTCCCATCCCCATCCTTCATCCCCAAACATAGCAGTTACCAGTCTATAATAAATAGCCAGGAGTCTGAATAAATAGTAAACCATCTCCTAAATAGAGCATGTTGGGAGAGGAGGATCATTGCCTTTGTGTTTTAAAGGATGATGGCTGCTTTTCTAGACATTATCATGAATCCCAAAAATATGCTTTAGGTCACTTAATTTTCTCTATAAAGCAAGACTTTTCATCATGGTGTCATACTGAACATATACTTGTACTCTTGTATGGTATTAAATTTAAAATTTTTATTTTTTTTGTTACTTTCCCCCCATTTTCTTTCAAGTTGTTGCTTTTCCCCCAAATGCTGATAGTATGTGTGTATGTATGTGTGTGTGTGTGTGTGTGTGTATATATATATATATATATATATATATATATATATATACCAGAATTTTTCTTCTGCTGCTTTCGTAAAACTTACTAGATCCAAACAGATCTCTGAATGTTTTACCAGAGACCGTGTCTGTTCAGTGAACTGAGTTAATCTGCTGTTCTGTGAAATAAAACCTTACACATCACCTCAAGTATTGTAGTCATCTTGCAATGTCATTCTCAGTGATTAAAATCATTTCCAGTCCCCTCTGTGGCCGATTACTCCCTCTTACTCTATTGAAGACATTATAATACTTGTGGGGAAAGTTTCATGGCTACAAAAGCAGGGGCAGTTACTATTCAATGGAGATTCTGCCTGACACAGAGCAGCACTGTCCAAACTCGTGGAGATCAAGATGGGCTGGATGCCATGGAACTGCACTTCATAGGACAACTCAGCTGAAGAGAATGCTGGGAAAGTTCCAAAGCTTTTTCCTAGAGAAAAGTCCACTTTGCTTAGATTCCCTCAGGACTCTCTTCTATTTGGGATTCCTCAGGGAGTATATGTTGAGTTTTCTGCCATTCAATCTATATCAGAAATCTAGCCCAAAGATTTGATACTCAGGGGAGATCACCTATACTTTTCCAAATTTCCCTGGTCACGAAATTCTTACTCTAAGACAGCATTATTCAGAAGCTTCTCTGGTTGAAGTGAGAAGGAGACATTCAGAACTTTAGTTTCTTGAAGGAGCTGATATACTTATTTCTTTCCAACAGTGAAAGCCATGTACTGGAATATGTGTCCCTTGTTTCTCAGGCTGGGGAAGGTCAATGCCCAATTTAAATTTCTTTTTTTTTTTTTTTTATGTTTATTTTTGAGAGAGAGAGCGCACATAAGCCAGGACAGTGAGAGAGGGAGACAGAGGATCGGAAGGAAGCAGGCTTTGCACTGATAGCAGAGAACACAATGAGGGGCTCAGACTCACGAATGGTGAAATCATTACCTGAGCCAAAACTGAAAGCTTTAACCAAATGAGCCACCTAGGCGCCTCAGTTTAAATTTCAATCATAGCATGTTTGTTAATGTTTGTCATTAGTACAGAGGCATTCTCTTTTTCTCTTCGTCTTGATTTTCCATTCCTATTTTCCTCATTTGCAACTTACATCCCAAGCGTCTGCCTCCAGCCTAGATCATCCTCCAGAGATTTAGAATCAACTGTCCTCTCAACATTTCAATTTGGATTATCTCAAGAATCTCAAACTCAGAACATCTAAAACTGCACTTAATTCCCCACCAAAAAAAAAAAAAAAAAAAAAGCCAAACCAAAACAAAACAAAAAAACAAAGAAATTTCTCCTTGCTCTTCCCAGTCCCAAAGAATGTTAACCCCATCCATTCAATAGCCCAGTCATCCTTAATTCTTTTATTTTCCTCACTCCTCTGTATCTGTCAAGATATGCTAGGTCATGTTGCTGTATATTGAACACCTCCCACCTCTCAGTGGCTTAACCCAAAGAAAGTTGATTTCTGGCTCTGACTAATGAGTCAGAGGTGGGGCTCTGCTCCCCTTTGTCACACTGCCTCTGGGTCCTAGGCTGACAGAGTAGCCACTGTCTGGAACATTTCTGGTCACCACAACAGAGGGAAGAGAACTCTCAGAGGCTTCATTCATTCATATGATGCTGAGCTCAGAAGCAACACACATCATTCTGCTAGAGCTGATAACTCAGCTCCATCACCCAACTATGGGAGGCCAGGAAGCACAGCTCCACTGTGAAAAATTAATAAGAGCATTAATGACTACCACACTGTGTTAGGATGGACTCCCCAGAAGCAGACCTTGAGATGCCAATTCATGTGAAAATGATTGGTCAGGAAGTACTGTTTGGAAAAAAAAAACAGTATGGGAGTGGGAAAGAGAGACATGAAAGAGAAGGAAGTGAAGCAAATATCTGACATCAAACAAAATCCCATGTAGGGCAATTTAGGCTCCACTCCATGAGAATTCTGGAGACCGTCATACCTCAGAGCAATCTGGACAAGGGGCAAGGAATCTGGAGCAGTTCTACTTCTGCACCAGGAGTCATTTGCCAGGGCTCTGTAAATCCCAGGTGCTTCTGGATCTCCTTGCCAGTATTGCTGTTGGAAGTGAAAGCCCAACAGGAAAATGGCAAAGGGATCTGAAAGCATACAGGTGGAACACAGACATTCTCTACCACCACCCCACCTCCCCATGCCAACAAATCACAGCATCCTACTGGTTCTATCTCCCATGTATTTCCTAAATTGTCCCATTTCTCTCTACCCTGAGCGGCCTCATCCCTCAAGTACCCCTTGAGGCTATCATCCTTGATCTTCTACAGTACTGCAGTCAGGATAGTGATTGGCATTCTTCACATCTCGGATCTAGACTTCCAACTATAGCGAGATTGTTCTTTCTGATTCATGTGGCCTTTCCCTAGTAACATCTCAGATTTGTCACGTCTGCTTTCTAATCAAGATATAATCCCCATTTTGCAGATGAAAAAACCGAGCCTCAGAGAAGTTTTTACCAATAGTCATTCAGTTAGTATTTAGTAGAGCCAGAATATGAATCTACTATATGTCAATTCTAAGATCTTACCCACTGTATTTCACTGTTTCTGGGTCATGATTAATCTGTCCACTCTATTCTGATTACTACTCAATTTGACAAACTTGAAATTCAATTTGTTTAAAGCCAAATTTATCATATTCTTTACCTCCCTTACCAAATGTCCTGCTCTTGAGTTCCCCATGTCAGTAATAGCTCTGCCGTCTTTTGGGGTCACCCTTGACTCTTCTTTCTCTTTCTTTCCTTGTTTCTAGTGATTTCCACAGTGATAATACTTCTGATTTCTAAAGCCCATCACTGCAGGTAGGGCTGGCTTCTGTGCCCCACCCTGTGGTGTACAGAGTACCTGACAAGTACCCCTATGTGGGAGGTCCTGGAGCTGGGCCCAACAAGGGCTCATCAGTAGTGGATATCATTCCAACAATATTCTATGCCAAGAAATGAAATCAGAATCCAGGGAAAGAAGCCAAAGCTGGCCAGTCAGTCTGCCAAGCTGGAAGTCTTGGACACAGTTATAAACAGAGGGAAAGAAGCCAATGGAGAGGGAAAGACTGACTGATGATGGAAATGAATAAAGCAGTAATGGATGGAATAGGGTCTTGGGGAGAGGCAATGAAAGGTCTTGGCATGTGACTCTTTGGGAGATGGCTGACTCTGATGACTGGGGTCTTGAGGAGAAGGAGGTGTATGCCTGGCATATAATAGGTGTTCAAAATAGTATTGAAAGATCTTAAGGAAAATCTCTGTCCCTTATTCCCTGGAGGCACCTAATTTGAATTAATTTAGTTTTCCCCCCTTTAATCTAGCATTTATCTTCATATTTCTTTTTTTAAATATTTATTTATTTATTTTTGAGAGAGAGAGCATGGGGGAGGGGCAGAGGGAGAGAGAAAGAATCCCATGTAGAAAGAATCCCCACTCGGGATGGAGCCCAACGTGCACAGCTCGATCCCGCAACAGTGAGATCATGACCTGAGCAGAAATCAAGAGTTGGACACTTAACCGACTGAGACGCCCAGGCACAGGTACCCCCTCTTTGTATTTCTAACTAATATATTTATACTGCTATTTCTTTTTTTCTTTTTCCTTAATATTTATTCTTTTTTTTTTTTTTTTTTTTTTGAGAGAGAGAGAGAGAGAATGAGCAGGGGAGGGGAGAAAGAGAGGTGGACAGAGGATCTAAAACAGGCTCTGTGCTGACAACAGAGAGCCTGACATGGGGCTCAAACCCACAATCTGGGAGATCATGACCTGAGATGAAGTTGGATGCTTAACTGACTGAGCCACTCAGGCATCCCGCGGCTATTTCTTGATTTATCACTTTGAAACTATTAACTTCCTATTAGGTGGATGATGATTTAGTCTTTTACATTATCACTTCCTACTTCGCTTCTCCAGGATAAGAAATTCTAGATGAATTAATAGTCAGTGTATTGGGTCTCCTGCCGGCTCAGTTGGGGGAACGTGAGACTCTTGGTCTCAGGGTTGTGAGTTTGAGCCCCATGCTGGGTGTATAAACTTTAAAAAAAACAGCCAATGTATTATTATGGCTGCACAAATATGGATTAGTGATGAACCTATTAATTACATACTGTATCTTTACAAATTTTTATGTTTCCAGGAATTAATAATTTTTAAAATTCTGTTTTTTACAAGCCTATCTTTAATGTTTTCCCAAGTGGTCCATCTGCTCTTCAAATACTCTCTCAGTAAAACTTTATTCTTCTCCACAGTGCCCCAGCATATTAGATAATCTATTCCCATTTTTTTCTTGGAGCCCCCTCGTCCCCCCCCCCCCCGTCATAGGTCTCCTCCCCTTATTGTAGTTTGTATAGGTTGCTTGCTTTAAAGCCCTACTGCTCCACTATCATCCTGAGAATTCTCCTCTCTATCAAAGTATTTCTTCTGCTGTGTTTCCTTTTCCTGGATTCTTTTCCTTGGTCTGCTCTCCATATTTGCTGAAACACAGCTTACGGCAGGCTTTACACAAGGAAAGTGTCTTAATCTATCCCTATGCTCGATTCATGGCTTGGCTAGGTAATTTTGAAGGCATTACCCTATTATCTTCAGCTATTTTGAGTACTTAATATATGCTAGGTGGCTTATGAACAACAGCAATTGGTTTTTCAGAGTTCTGGAGGCTGGAAATCACATAGCAGTCTGCTAGCATGGTTAGGGTTTGGTGGGGTCCCTCTTCCCAGCTGCAGACCGATGCCTTCTACTCATTCGTATCTTCACATGGCAAAGAAAGGGCAAGAGAGCTCTCTGGGTTTCCACTAATCCCATTCGTGAGAGCTCATGACCTAATTATCTCCTAATATTATCATATTGCAAGTTAGTATTCAACATAGGAATATTGGGGGTGACAAAAACATTCTGTCCACTGCAGGCTTGTCCAACACGGCTGTTTACTTCATCAAGCCTAAGAAAATTCTCTCACTCCAGTCTGCTAAAAGAGTCTTTTATAAAATAATATCACCATGGGAGTGAGGTCCCAGCATCTTTTCCATATACTTCAACCTAATTAAAGGACTGATATCATACCACCTTTGCCATATTCTATCGGTTAGAAGGAAGTCACAGGTCTTGCCCACACCAAAGCGATGGGGATTAAACAAAAGAATCCACACCAGGAGATGGGAAAATATTGGGGCTCACTTTTGGGTCTGTCTGCCACAAGGTACACTCTGTATATGTTTGGTATATATGTATATATATATATATATATATATATATATACACATATATATGTATATATATATATTTATTTATTTTTATTTTTTTTGAGAGAGAGAGAGAGAGAGAGACAGAGGGTGTAAGTGAGCAAGGGGAAGAAAGACAGAAAGAATTCCAGGAGAGGCAGAGAGAGAGAAGCGGGGCTCACTCGAAGCAGGACTCATGTTTTTGCACAAAGTGGGGCTCGTGCTCACATGATGCGGGTCTCCAGATCACCCAAAGTGGGGCTCATGCTCACCTGAAGTGGGACTTAAACTCATGAACCATGAGATCATGACCTGAGCTGAAAGTCAGATGTTTACGGACTGAGCTACCCAGGCACCCCTGTGTATGTTTGGTATTTAAAGTCTTTGTAACATTAAGAAAATTTGGCAAACTAGAGCATCGAACGGGTTAGCTTTTTTATTCCAATTTAAAATGAGTGGATAGTTGACTTAGATTAGAAACTTTGAGTTAAGGGGCACCTGGGTGGCTCGGTCGGTTGAGCGTCCGACTTCGGCTCAGGTCATGATCTCACGGTCCGTGAGTTCGAGCCCCACGTCGGGCTCTGTGCTGACAGCTCAGAGCCTGGAGCCTCTTTCAGATTCTGTGTCTCCCTCTCTCTCTGACCCTCCCCCGTCCATGCTCTGTCTCTCTCTGTTTCAAAAATAAATAAACGTTAAAAAAAAAAAAAAAAAAAAGAAACTTTGAGTTAAGAGGTATAAGAAAGAAAATTATATTGGACTATTTAAAAATAACATCCACCATACTCATATGTTTCATTTATTACAAATATGAGGATTATTGAAGTACACAAAAGGGGAGTGGCCAAGTCTCCAAAGAGAGCCACAATAAATTCGTGTCAATTTTGCTCTTCATAACAAGAAGAGGGGCTTATTCTCTTCCCCTTCAATCTGGGCTGCCTTGTAACTGACTCTGACCAGGTGAATGAGGCAGAAAGGACATTCTGGGACTTAAACCCAGGTCACACAAGGACTGGTTGCTTGTACTTTGTATGTCTTGGAATGTTCTTTCTTGGAACCCAGCGGCCATGCTGTGAGGAAGCAAGTCATGTATCTGATTGTAGAATATATAAAGAACTCTTAAAACTGTATAATAAAGAGCTAAAAACACCAATGTAAAATGCAAGAAAGAAATGCAAATTATTCAAGAAATGCAAATTAAAACCATAACAAGATACCACTTCATACCTGCTCGAATGGCTATAATAAAAAAGACAGATAATGATTACTGTTGGTGAAAATGTAGAGCAAATGGAATGTTTGTACATTGCTGAGGTGAATGTAAAATGGTGTAGCCACTTTGGATAACGGTTTGGCAGTTTCTTAAAGAGTTAAACATATGTGTATTTTTTTCATTTTTTAAAATGTGTATTTATTTTTGAGAGAGAAAGAACACGTATGAGAATAGGGGAGGGGCAGAGAGAGAGGAAGAGAGAGAGACAAAGAGGATCCAAAGCAGGCTCTGTGCTGACAGCAGAGAGTTCTATGCAAGGCTTGAACTCATAAACTCTGAGATCATGACCTGAGCCGAAGTCAAACCTCCAACCGACTGAGCCACCCAGGTGCCCCTAAACATAAAGTGTATTAAGCACTTTTTTTTCTTCTAATAGTTCTGACATCCGGGGCTTTACAGACCCTGGGGAGGCTGCCCCTCTCAGGTCTAGCTAATTTCTAGAGATGGTAAACAATTTGTCCAGGAAGGCACCTTTCACATGTAAACTAACCAATCCAAAGCTGGTACCCCGACTACTTCCTTTCCAGAGCACTTAGGTATAAAAGCCATTATTTCCCCACCGTAATCACCTCAAGGATAAGTAACTGAGAATGTGAGACAACCCTGATGCCCTAGAGCTCGCTAAAAATTACTCAAACTAGCCAATCCCAAACTTGTTTACCATGTGTCACTTGTTCCTTCCTGCAGATACCATAATACATGCTTTTGCCCACGTTTTCCCCTCTCTGCCTCCTAACTGATGTGGTGCTTCCCCATATGGCCCTGCATGGCATAGAGTGACCCCCTTCAACTTGGGAACTGTGAGTAACTGAATATTTTTTTCAGTGAAAATCATCTCTTGATCTGCTGGGCTCACCATATGTGAATAAAACTAAAACCAACATTTTAAAACAATATGTTTACCATTTGATCCAGCAACTCCATTCCTAGGTATTTACCCAAGTGACATGAAACTGTATTTCTGATGTGGGGAACAAAGGCAATATGGAAAAGTTCGGTTTTCTTATAATTTACAGCCCATTGACAAGTCCTTGAGACAGGCAGAGTGACCTTCTTCTAGGAACTTAACTGCCTCAATGTTAATACTTTGCTAAGGGCAAAAGGCAATGTTAGCTTAACATTATCCCAACCTCCAGGATCCTGTAAGTCTACTTTAACATATACAAGTTTCTTAGAAAACTTCCTTTATCTCTACCCCCATATATGTGTTAGCAATCATCCTTCAAGCATATGGCCTCCTGAGATACATCTGAATGGTCTCATGACTGAGTTTTTACTCAACAGTAATAAATGACCTTTTCCTATCAGCAGCTGGCCCCCCAAGGTCCTGGAAACCTTGCTTCCAAATTCCTTAAGAGACTTGGGCTATCCCTAATCCCATCCCAACTTGAAGGTATATAATCAGTCACCAGTCACAACCCAGTACAGCTCTTTCTGCCCATGGATCCTGTCCCCGTGCTTTAATAAGACCACCTTTTTGCACTGAAAACGTCTCAAGAATTCTTTCTTGACTGTTTGTTCTGAACTCCAACATTTCCACACAAAGATTAGCACGTGAATATTCATAGAATCATTATTCATCATAGTCAAAAAGTGGAAATAACCCCCAAATCCATCAACTGATTTATATTATGTATTATAAATACATAATATATACATATTATATAATAATATAAATAATAATAAATACAATGTATTATATCCATACAATGGAATATATTTTATATGTTTTTTATTCAGAAATAAAAACCTTGAACTACTGAAAGATGCTAAAACATGACAAAACTAAAAATAGTTATACTAAGAGAAAGAAGCTAAGGCACGAAAGACCACACACTGTATAATTCCTTTTATAAAAATGTCCAGAAAAGCCAAATTTATAAAGAGAAAACGTATTTGTGATTGGCTGGGACTGGGATGGGAACAGAGACTGCAAATGGGCATGGAAGTTCTCTTTGGGCTCATGAAAATATTCTGAAACTGGATTGTGGAGATACATGTGCAGCTACGTTAACGTACTAACCGTCATTGAATTGTGTCCTTAAAATAGGTGAATTTTACAGTATGTAAATTATTCCTCAACAAAGTTGTTCTTATTTATTTATTTATTTTAAAATTTTTATTTAATGTTTATTCATTTTTGAGAGATGGAGAGAGACAGAGCATGAGCAGGGGAGGGGCAGAGAGAGAGGGAGACACAGAATCCGAAGCAGGCTCCAGGCTCTGAGCTGTCAGCACAGAGCCTGACGCGGGGCTCGAACTTGTGAACTGCAAGATCACGACCTGAGCCGAAGTCAGATGCTTAACCGACTGAACCACCCAGGTGCCCACGAAGTTGTTTTGAAAAATAAGAAAGTCTGGAACAAGGAAGTCAACGCCTGGGGGATGAATATAATGTTCCAGCAATGTCAGGTTGCCATTCGGTTTTCCTACATCTACCAGTACCTATCAGATGGAAGTTCTGTGGGGTACCCAAGAAGCCATCCTGACTGGACTAAACAAAATCTGTGTAGACACGCTGGATTCCCCTCCAGGTAGGGCCACATCACATTAATGCTTTGTGTGTGTATCTATGTATGTATAGGGAGAATGTGTGCTTCAATGGCAAACTACACAATACACCCTTTCTGTTTACAGATGCTGATTCCGTAGAAGCCACTTTATTTATTTATTTATTTTTAAAGTCTACTTATTTTTGAGAGAGTCCTTGTGTGCAAGCGGGGGAGGGGCAGTGGGGAGGTCGGGGAGAGACAGAGAATCCCAAGCAGGCTCTGCACTGATGCTTAATCTACTGAGCCACCCAGGTGCCCTCATGGGAGCTATTTTGTAACTCTTTACCTTGTAGGTTACAGAAATGTAAAATGATTCTTGTCTAGAGGCATGCAAATTCTGCCCTGTTCAACAGAGGCTCAATTGACTTCCCTCCCCCATACGGAGGAAGCTCATTTTGCCTCCATTTGCACATTCATTGAACCAATTCCTGCTTTATAATTGTGTCCGTTCTTTGACTTCTCCAGTCATAACATCTCTCAGATTCCCTAATTCTGAAAAAAAAAAAAACCAAAAAAAAACCCCCATAATCTTTAACATGTTCATTTTATTTCTGAATGAGAATCATGATTTTATCTTTATTTATTTATTTATTTATTTATTTATTTATTTATGTATTTATTTTTTAAACGTTTATTTATTTTTGAGAGAGACAGAGTGTGAGCGGGGACGGGCAGAGAGGGAGGGAGACACAGAATCCCAAGCAGGCTCCAGGCTCTGAGCTGTCAGCACAGAGCCCAATGTGGGGCTCAAACTCGTGAACCACAAGATCATGACCTGAGCCGAAGTTGGACACTTAACCAACTAAGCCATCCTGATCCCCATGATTTTATCTTTTTGTGTAAGCTATCTTTCACATATTGTCTTTAATAGACTTATTTTTATTTACTTTTTATTTAAAAAAACTTTTTTAATGTTTATTTTTATTTTTGACAGAGAGAGAGAGAGACAGAGCATGAGTGGGGGGAGGGGCAGAGAGAGAGGGAGACACAGAATCCGCAGCAGGCTCCAGGCTCTGAGCTGTCAGCACAGAGCCCGATGCGGATGCGGGGTTCGAACTCACAAGCTGTGAGATCATGACCTGAGCTGAAGTCGGACGCCCAACCGACCGAGCCACCCAGGC
Source organism: Neofelis nebulosa (assembly GCF_028018385.1). Classification (NCBI taxonomy): domain Eukaryota; kingdom Metazoa; phylum Chordata; class Mammalia; order Carnivora; family Felidae; genus Neofelis; species Neofelis nebulosa. The sequence continues at coordinate 100,753,074 of NC_080782.1, read as the reverse complement.
GCCCCAAGACTTATTTTTTTCTAAGAGCAGTTCTAGGTTCACAGCAAAATTGATCACAAAGTACAGAGTTTCCATATACCCCTGTCCTCACATACACACAGCATCCCCAGCTGTCAACATCAGGCACCAGTGACTCATTTACCACATCAAGAATGTACAGTGACACACCATTATCCCCCAAAGTCTATATAACATGCTTTTAAGGTATCAATAAGTTTTTGTCATCTTTATAAAATCTCAAGATAACCTTGCAATGCATCATACTACCTAGATGCAGTCCAGATAGGTCTCCTAAATGAGCCACCTCAGCGCGTCTTTCAGAATTCTGCTTCAACATAGTTTATTTCTGCCTAAGGGCGCTACCTGTTATAAGAGGATGACAGATGTCATCCACAGAGAAGCCTGTGGGATCCTTAGAGAGCCAGAGAATGAACCTCTTCCAAATCTCTATCATGCATGCACATACCCTCATGCTTTATTTCATAAAGAATTAAACTGAATTAAGCTGAACTGAATTTCACAATTCACCTACTTGCTTGTGCCAGAAACCCGATGGTTACCCATAGAGTCCCTCTTTACCTTCCTTTATTTTTTGTATTCAACAAATAACTGTCAAATGTCCGATCTGAGCAGACACACCACTAGACCTTGGAGAGACAATGAGCGTGGGTGCAGTCCCTACTTCTGTGGAACTTATGATGCCTAGATAATCATACAAATATATACTGAAAACATGCTATGAAAAAAACCCATGACTTAAAATCAGGGCCCCTGATTTTTAGCTGGGCAGCGAGGTGGGGCCAGGGGAAGCTTCTCTGAAGAAATGACATTTGGACTGAAATCTGAAGTTGAATGGAAGTTAGGCATGGATGAAGTGGAATGGAAGTGTGGTGTGTGTGTTCACGTGTGTGTGTTTGTGTGTGTGTGTAGGCAGTACGGTAGTTAAGCAGTCCCTACCAGGCAGCAGAAAAAGCTAAGATAAAATTCTTTTTTTTTAAAAATGTTTTTATTATTTATTTATTTTACAAGAGGGAGAGAGTGAGAGAATAAGCAGGGAAGGAGCAGAGAGAGGGAGGGAGAGAGTCCCAAGCAAGCTCTGCCTTTTCAGCCCAGAGCCCATCACAGGGCTGTATCTCATGAACCATGAGATCATGACCTGAGCCGAAATCAAGAGTCAGCTGCTTAACTGACCGAGCCACCTGGTTGCCCCCCACCATAAAATTCTTGAGGAGAGAAAGAGCATTCTAGTTGCTGTCAGGCCACCATGGTGGGAGTGTGGGCAGACAGTGGAGGATGGAGATATGAGTTTGGTGATCTAGAGAGGTCAGTCTTTGGAGGACATGGGAAGAAATTTTATTTATTTTAAGAGCAGAGGGAAGATGTTAAAATATTTGTATCCCAGGGCACCTGGCTGGCTCAGTCAGTGGAGCATGTAATTCTTGATGTGGGGGTTTTGAGTTCGAGCCCCATGTTGGGTGTAGAGATTACTTAAAAATAAAATCTTTAAAAATATATTTGAATCCTTTGTGAAATACTCTATATTGGAAAAATCATTTTATAGAATATGGTCAGGGGACACATTGGATTTTGCAACAGTCCAGGGTGGAAAAGAGTATTTGTTTGTTTGGACTAGAACCGTGGCAGTGGAGTTGAAAAGAAACGGAGGTGTAAGCAGGAAGAGTTAGAGCTCCCTGGAAAAAGAAAGACAAGACATAGCTTTCCTTGACATGAGAAAAGTCATTTTAGGCACCTGGCAATCTTGTGACCTGGGCACTACTTGCCCAAAGCACATTTCTTGCAGAACTTCTTGGAAGATGTTGAAACTGCAGAAGGATAGACTCTATCATTAATGACTTTAAGGGAACAAAAGAATGTAGGCACAAAGGGCCACTATCAGGCCAGGAAATAGCCTAATCGTATCAGGGACAATAAATCAGTGGTAAAACTCCCAGTGCTGGTTCCAAAGTAAAGGTTGACCTGAAGCACATTCTTAACTTATCTTTGCAGGATCTAAACTCCTTTGAGTGCTCAAATACTGGACCAACTGGAGCCAGAGAATTGATGACATCTGACCCTTGCTGGCCCTCATGACTCAGATCAACCAAGACCTGGACACTGTTGCCTTAAGAGGACTTTTGCCTCAGTTCCATGCTGAGTTCCCCATTGTGCAAACCTCTTCATGAATACGTATGCACCTCGTCACCAGTTTTGTTGTTTGAGGAGATACTGCTTTGGGAAATATCATCTGTGTTCTTCTTTACTTATTGCAAGTAAAACCCTTCCTTTTCCTTTTCTTTGGCTTGGTTGTGTCTTTTGTCTTGACACCCACAAAGAGGCAAACTCAGTTCCGGGTAGCAGAGGGACACAGGTGATATTTAGAAAATAAATTAGAAAGGACTAGTTGATGGACCAAAAGTGAGAGATGATGCAGGAGATGAGTCAAAGATGAGTTTTAGGAGAAAGCAGGAAAAGACCTCTCTGACCTCAGCCGTCGCAATCTCTTACTCGACACATCCCCAAAGGCAAGGGAATTAAAAGCAAAAATGAATTACTGGGACCTTATGAAGATAAAAACTTCTGCACAGCAAAGGAAACAACCAACAAAACGAAAAGGCAACCAACAGAATGGGAAAAGATATTTGCAAATGACATACCGGACAAAGGGCTAGTATCCAAAATCTATAAAGAGCTCACCAAACTCCACACCTGAAAAACAAATAACCCAGTGAAGAAATGGGCAGAAAACATGAATAGACACTTCTCTAAAGAAGACATCCGGATGGCCAACAGGTACATGAAAAGATGTTCAGCGTCGCTCCTTATCAGGGAAATACAAATCAAAACCACACTGAGATATCACCTCACGCCAGTCAGAGTGGCCAAAATGAACAAATCAGGAGACTACAGATGCTGGAGAGGATGTGGAGAAACGGGAACCCTCTTGCACTGTTGGTGGGAATGCAAACTGGTGCAGCCACTCTGGAAAGCAGTGTGGAGGTTCCTCAAAAAATTAAAAATAGATCTACCCTATGACCCAGCAATAGCACTGCTAGGAATTTACCCAAGGGATACAGGAGTATTGATGCACAGGGGCACTTGTACCCCAATGTTTATAGCAGCACTCTCAACAATAGCCAAATTATGGAAAGAGCCTAAATGTCCATCAACTGATGAATGGATAAAGAAATTGTGGTTTATATACACAATGGAGTACTACATGGCGATGAGAAAGAATGAAATATGGCCCTTTGTAGCAACGTGGATGGAAGTGGAGAGTGTGATGCTAAGTGAAATAAGCCATACAGAGAAAGACAGATACCATATGGTTTCACTCTTATGTGGATCCTGAGAAACGTAACAGAAACCCATGGGGGAGGGGAAGGGAAAAAAAAAAAAAAAGAGGTTAGAGTGGGAGAGAGCCAAAGCATAAGAGACTGTTAAAAACTGAGAACAAACTGAGGGTTGATGGGGGGTGGGAGGGAGGGGAGGGTGGGTGATGGGTATTGAGGAGGGCACCTTTTGGGATGAGCACTGGGTGTTGTATGGAAACCAATTTGACAATAAATTTCATATATTGGGGGGGAAAAAAAAAGATGAATTTTAGGTCACCTACTGGGTGAGGTCCTTCCCTGAGGCAGGGAACACCAGAGGAGACCACACTCCCCCATCCCCTGTTTTTGTCTCAGGAAATCTCTCCAGCTGCTCCCAAGGGTTTGGTTTCTTACACAGAAGGGCATGAGTGGTCAGTCTCCTTTTCCTGGAAAATGACCAGCATAAACCCAAAATGAACATAGATTTTTCTAAACAAAAGCCAGTAAAGGGGGCTGTCTAATGCAACATCTCTGTTAGGTCCAACTACACAAATGCTCAAGAACAAGGACACATAAAAGCCTGCTCAGCTGCTTCTTCTTCTTCTTCTTCTTCTTCTTCTTCTTCTTCTTTTAATGTTTATTTTTGAGAGAGACAGAGACAGAACGTGAGCAGGGGAGGGGCAGAGAGAGAGGGAGACACAGAATCCCAAGCAGGCTCCAGGCTCTGAGCTGTCAGCACAGAGCCCCATGTGGGGCTCAAACCCACGAACTGTGAGATCATGTCCAGAGCCCGAGTTGAGTGCTTAACTGACTGAGCTACCCAGGCACCATAAGCCTACTCAACTTCTTGAAGTAGGGAAGGGAAAATGTTGGGAGAGAAAAAAACAGCAGGTAGGGGGGGAAAAGTAGGAGGACAGTGACCTACATGATCCTGGAACTCACAGGGAGAAAAAGTTATCTCACTGATGGTAATTCCCAATAGGCACATCCAGTTAATCACAGAGTCCTATTGAATTGGCTTCTGTAATAGCCTGTGAGTTAACCCTCTAGCTTCATTTCACTGCCTCCGTTCAAAGTAGGTGATCAGGTTCTCGTGACTTCTTTACCTGAACTGCTAAAATAACAATTGTATCAGGACCGTATTTGGCTGCATGGAACAGAAACCCAAATATAGTGGTCTCACCAAATAGAAATGAACAGTACAGAGCTGGTAGCGGCTCAAGAAGTTATCAAGGACTGACCTCCAGATTCATAATCACATTCCAGGCGGGAAGGCAGCACCTTAATCAGAAAAGTAAAACTTTTGGGGCTCCTGGGTGGCTCTGTCGGTTAAGCGGCCAACTTCGGCTCAGGTCATGATCTCACCAGTTCGTGAGCTCGAGCCCCGCGACGGGCTCTGTGCTGACAGCTCAGAGCCTGGAGCCTGCTTCAAATTCTGTGTCTCGTCCTCTCTCTGCCCCTTCCCCGCTCATGCTCTGTCTCTGACTCTCAATAGTAAATAAATGTTTAAAACAATTTTTTTTAAAGAAAAGTAAAACTTTTTTTTTTTTTTTTTTTAACGTAGGCTTTCAGCCCAGCACGAAGCCCAACACTGAGCCCAATGCAGGGCTTGAACTTAAGGCTTGAGATCAAGTCCTGAGATGACACCAAGAGTCAGACATTTAACCAACGGAGCCACACAGGTGCCCCTCTTTTTCTTTTTCTTTCTCTACTGAGAAGGTATGGAGGATGGATAAAGACTAGGTCATGGATAGTATCTGCCTCAGCTACTCAACTTAGTTCACTGTGGCTAATCCCACCCCTTTTTCCAAAGACTTCTCTATGCGCTCTCTAGAGGCATCATTCTAAGATCAGATCCTGTCACTCTCTTGCTTCAAGTATTTTAGTGGTAACCAAGGCTTTCAGGATAAAATTCCAATTCCTAGCTAGCGCACGAGGCCCTTTGGGATCCGGGTCCACCTCTCCCTCCTCCCATCTCCCCTCTCCTGTAGGGTCCCAGGGCACAGCTGCCCCTGCACATCCCAAAGCTGACAGTGTTACAAGTCCGTGCACCCCCCCACTCGTTGCCTTCCCCAAATTGCCAGTCCCCTCTCATCCCAAGCTCAATTCTAGCTTTTGCCAGATTTCAGTGGGGATGCAATTTCTTCTCAAGTCTTTCTGGGTGTTCTTTCTCTCCCCTGGCTTTTTGGCTTTCCCTCTGCTGTAGATGGCACTTCTCACATGGCAGGCCTGTTATTGGTTCACTGGACCCGAGAGCCCCTCAAGGGGAGAGACCGTATTTTAGCGTGAGCCATCAGGAGATAGGCTCTGAATGAATCCACCCCCATTTGGAATGATCATGTCTTTGCAGGGGAGACCGACGTAGAGAGCAGCCCATGTATTATATATTTAGCAACCTTGCCCTTTGAGGAAAGGCGGAAAATGGGAGACGAAGTTGTGGCAAATGCTTCAGGGTGGTCTTCCCTTACCGATCTTTGGAGTAGCTAAGAGCCTTCAACCTCCTTTCCTAGAGAATGCTTTCCAGATCAAGAAGGAAATAAAATTTTCTTGAGTCTCATTTTGAGTCTCATTTTCCCTCTCCTTACCTCATAAATCCATATGTAATGGAAGTTCCAAAAGATGAAAAAGTAAACAAAACACGAAGAGGAAGAAACACAGGGTTTATGCCATTACCTCCAACATGAGTGAGACATGGGCAAAGATTGTGCCTTCCTATTCACCTGTAGAGGCTTCACAGCCTGTTATAGGGGAATGTTTGCATAATATCCACTGTCCCCTCTCCCAAATATGTATGTTGAAGCCCTTCCCCCCCAGTGTGGCTGTATTTGGAGTAAGGAAGTAATTAAGGTTAAATGAAGTTGTACAGATGGGGCCCTCATCCAATAGGATTAGCGTCCTTATAAGAAGAGACAACAGAGACCTCTACCCACACCCTGCATCAACACTGAGGAAAGTCCGTGTGAGGGCACAGCAAAAGGGTAGCCACCTGTAAGCCAGGAAGAGAGCTCTCACAAGACACCAAATCTATTGGACTTCCAGCCTCCAGAACTGTGACAAAATTAACTTCTATTGTTGAAACCACCCAGTCTGTAATATTTTGTTATGGCAGCCCAAGCAGACTGTGACACAGCCCTTGGAATGTGCTTCCTACCTAGTGAGTAGCCAAGTATTTGCCAAATTATGTATGTGTATAATGATATATCTATAAAAGGGTATAAAATAGCTGTGAAGATTGTGATTATGGGTGATTTTCATTTGTGTTACTCCTGTTTCTGTATAATTTGAACTCTTTAGGGTGTTTGTATATTACTCTGTGTAGTTTTTTTTTTTAAGGTCTAAATAAATTTTTAGGGGTGCCTGGATGGCTCAGTCAGTTAAGCATCCAACTTTGGCTCATGTCATGATCTCACGGTTTGGGAGTTCAAGCCCCCACATCGGGCTCTGTGCTGACAGCTCAGATCCTGGAGCCTGCTTCGGATTCTGTCTCCTTCTCTCTCTGCCCATCCCTTGCTTGTGCTCTGTCTCTTTCTCTTTCAAAAGTAAATAAACATTTAAAAAAATTTTTAAAAAGATTAAAAAAAAATTAAGTACAATCTACCTCACAACATGGGGCTCAAACTCATGACCCCCAAATCAAGACTCACATGCTCTTCCCACTGAGGAGCCAGGTGCCCCTATACTAAGTTTTAAAGAAGCAATTTATTTATTTATTAAAAAAATTTTTTTTTGACGTTTATTTCTTTTTTGAGACAGAGAGACACAGAGCATGAATGGGGGAGGGTCAGAGAGAAGGAGACACAGAATCTGAAACAGGCTCCAGGCTCTGAGCTGTCAGCACAGAGCCCGATGCGGGGCTCAAACTCACGGACTACGAGATCATGACCTGAGCCGAAGTTGGCCGCTTAACCGACTGAGCCACCCAGGCGCCCCTTAAAGAAGCAATTTAAATCATACACCATACAAAGCTAGATGGTTTATACTCAGAACAGACCAGGATATAATCATGGGTCATAGAGGCGACGTTCTTGATCTCTTGTGTGGGCTGTACACAATGTCTCTTATCAAGGTTAAAGCATCTGGAGGTAAATTTCTTGAGACTCTGCTTAGAGGTGTTAGGATTGAGGTTGCAGGTGTGAGCTCTGATAGGCTAGGGATAGTGTCAGGCTTTGCTCATTATTATGTTCTCAGTACCTAGGATGGTGAGACAGAGTTGCCAATAGTTCGTTGAGTTAAAAAAAAAAAAAAAAAAAAAAAGACATCATTCTTTTGGTTAAACACAAAGAGATTTGCCGAACAATCAAACGAATGACCAAGGGGGATCTCAGATGTAAAGTGATTCTGTTTCTTTTGAAATTTGAGAGCAACCATATCTAAGCAGGAAAATCAATTTGTAGGAGACGGGTGGGTGATGGAATGCAGAGAAATTCAACCGTGCAGCACTTAGCTTCCTGAATCACTAACCTCTTGCTCCTGGCTCTCTCTTGCTCTGTTCAGGAAGTTTTGTCTATGTGAGAGGTCTGTTCTTAGCAGGCCAGAGTAATTTCTAAAATCAGAATTAGTGAACCAATCCACTCATGAAGATCCTGATTGTTGGGACTTAAACCCAACAGGCTTTAGATTTCAATATAATTTGTGTGATAGGGACCTCTTGTGGTAAGTCTGTGTACTTGATCTCATAGCACCTAGAAAATACAAACATACTCAGAGGTGAAAGGACTATTATTTTTTGGGACATAAATACAAATGTTGAACGTTAACAATATAGAAATACAAATGGCCAGTAAATAACTAAAAGATTTTCAATGTCTAGTATTTAAGGAAATTTAAAGGGTAATGTGTGTGTATGTGCATGTGTGTTTAGTACAGCATTTCATTTCATTTCATGTCATTATTTTTTAAGATTAAAAAAATTTTTTAATGTTTATTTATTCTTGAGAGAGAGCGACAGAAGATTAGTGGGGGAGGGGCAGAGAGAGAGGGAGACACAGAATCTGAAGCAGGCTCCAGACTCCAGGCTCGGAGCTGTCAGCACAGAGCCGGTCACAGGGCTTGAACCCTCCAATCATGATGAGATGGTGACCTAAGCCGAAGTTGGAGGCCCAACCGACTGAGCCACCCATGTGCCCCTAGGATTTTGTTTTCAAGTAACTTCTCCACCTAACATGGGCTCAAACTCGGAACCCTGAGATCAAGAGTTGCATATTCCACCAGCTGAGCTGACCAGGTGCCCTAGTACAGAATTATAAAGGGAGTTATGGCCAGTGTTGAGAGAAGGGAAATAGAAGGGAAATAGACACCAGGCACACCTACAGAATTTCCAGGAGGGTACAGTGACAAAACAACTACTACATTCCCTTTCTGGAAAGAAATAAGGTGTTAAAGTTGCTTTAAAATGTTCGTATTTCCTAACCTAGTAATTCTACTTCTAGAAAATTTTCCAGTAGAAATGATTAAAGACACTGACACGTTTTGCATATCAGGCTTTTCTTAACTTACAGAACAGAAAAAAAGGAAATGTATGAAAATAGGAAGATAGCTAATTAAATGATGCTATTTCCACATAAAGGAATACTACTTAGCATTTAAAATTCCATTTTATTTTTATTTTTTTATTTTTAACTAACCTTTGCACCCAACATGGGGTTTGAACTTACAGCCCCGAGACCATGAGTCACATGCTCCACTGACCAAGCCAGCCAGGTGTCCCTAAAATTGTGTTTTCAAGTAATATTTTTTATTATGGAAAAATGCTTATAATATAATGCTAACTGAGTAAAGCAGAATTACAATTGTAATATCTATGTCTATATCCCATATACACATATATGACAGATGCAAGAAAGAGAGAGAGAGAAGCTGTAAGGAAATCTATCGATACAGTAATAGGAATTATTCTGTGGGGAAGTATTGTAGTTTATTTGCCATTTCTTTTCCTAAACTTTTCTGTTTTTACCACAGTGTAGATGATGAACATCGTATTATAAATTATACGAGTCAGAGAAAATAAAGAAAAAAAAACATACAAGTGGGTTGCACCTGGCTGGCTCAGTCAGGAGAGCGTGCGACTCTTGATCTTGGAGTTGTGAGTTCGAGCCCCATGTTGGGTGTAGAGATTACACCCAATCCAAAAATTAATTAATTTTTATAATTAAAAAATTATACAAGTCATACAGATAATATTCTTATTATAAAACATTAACTTGGACTTTAAATTTTTTAACTTACGGCCATATTATATATAATTGTGTTAAAACTAGCTTTTTTCGTTGGAGGTATTTCTATGCTAGTAATTATAGCTCAAACTCAAACTCAAATGGATATTAATTTTTATTTTGAGAAAAAAGTCATTATTAAAACAATTTTTTTAATGTTTATTTTTGAGAGAGAGAGAGAGTGGCAGATTGCAAGCAGGGGAGGGGCAGAGAGGGCAAGATGGAATCTGAAGCAGGCTCCAGGCTCTAAGCTGTGAACACAAAGCCCGTCATGGGGCTTGAAACCATGAACCATGAGATCATGACCTGAGCCGACATTGGACGCTTAACCCACTGAGCCACCCAGGAGCCCCAAAAAGGTCATTATTTTAAACTGATATGTATTTGTTGCTATAGTTCAGTTTCAAAATATATCCTTTCAGGGGAAGTATCTAGTTCCACCAAAGAGGATATGAGAAGTTTGATGAGGTTAGCTGTTTCCTCTCTAATGAGAATTTGAGGTTATATCTTAAAAAGAGCTGCACTGCCTGGAGAGCAGATAGAGAACTAGAAAGCAGAGCGCGTCTGCTTATCTCTGCAGGGACTTTGGTCAATGCTCACACCTTCATGAAGCCGGAAAGTCTGAGCTGAGCAGGTATAGGAGTTTCTTCAATGGGAAGTTTGTATAAAACTCAAGCAGTGTGATTGCAACTTGTAACAGAAGATATATTATTTGATGCATTTTCAGTGGAAACTAGGAGTTCCTCTTAAAAAATTCAGGTAGATTTAAAAACTTCTCTCTCTCTCTCTCTCTCTCTCTCTCTCTCTCTCTCACACACACACACACACACACAGTAAAATATTCAAGCAATATAAAATGTCCTCCTACTTCAGATCCCCAGTTCTCTAGTTTCTTTCTTTAGAGGAAACTGTTAGTAGTTACTGATGGATTATTCCAGGAGTGCTTTCTTTGTATGAGAGTAGTGAATACAAACACATCTCTGTCCCTCTTCACTAAAACACAAGTGGACGCATGATATAAACATACTTTTCAGCACCATGTAATTAAAAAAAAATTTTTTTTAGGGGAACCTGGCAACCTCAGTTGGTAGAGCATGTGACTCTCAATCTTAGGGTCATGAATTCAAGCCACACATTGGAGGTGGAGCCTACTTAAAAAAATATTGTTGAAAAAAAATTTTTTTAGTTAGAGTATAGTCGACAATGTTACATGAGTTTCAAGTGTACAACACAGTGATTTGACAATTCTATACATTATGCTATGCTCACCACAACTTGCTACCCTTTGTCACCATATAACTCTATTATAGTGTCATTGACTATACTCCTTATGCTGTACCTTTTATTCCTGTGACTTACTCATTCTATTTTTTTAAGTTTATTAATTTATTTTGAAAGAGAGAGAGAGAGCGAGTAGGGAAGGGGCAGAGAGCAGAGAGGGAGAGAGAGAATCCCACAGCCTGATGAGGGGTTCAAACCACAAACTGTAAGATCATGACCGGAGCTGAAATCAAGAGTCAGATGCTTAACCGAATGAACCACCCAGACCCCCCAACTTACTCATTCTATAACCAGAATCCCATATCTCCCACTCCCCTTCATCCATTTTGCCCATCCGCTCTCCACCTCTGGCAACCACAAGCTTGTTCTTTGAATTTATAGGTCTGATTCTGTTTTTGGTTTATTCATTTGTTTTGTTTTTTAGATTCAACGTGTAAGGGAAACCATATGGTATTTGTCTTTATCTTATTTCACTTAGCACAATACTCTCTGGGTCCGTATATGTTGTGGCAAATGGTAAGATCTCAACCTTTTTTATGGATGAGTAATATTTCATTATCTATCTACATCTATATCTATATCTCACATCTTTTTTATCCATCCATTTATCCATGGACAGTTAGGTTGCTTCCATGTCTCGGCTATTGTAAACAATGCTACAGAAATACAGGGGTGCATATATCTTTTCAAATTAGTGTTTTCATTTTCTTTGGGCAAACACCCAGTAGTGAAATTAGTGGATCATAATATCTTTCCATTTTTAATTTTTTTGAGGAACCTCCATACTGTTGTCCACAGTGACTGCACCAGTTTGCATTCCCACCAACAGTGCACAAGGGTTCCTTCTTCTCCACATCCTCACCCACACTTGTTGCTTCTTGTCTTTTTGATTTTAGCCATTCTGACAGGTATGAGGTGGTATCTTACTGTGGTTTTGATTTGCATTTCCCTGATGATGAGTGATACTGAGCATTTTCTCATGTATCTCTCAGCCATCTGGATGTCTTCTTTGGAAAAATGTCTTCAGATCCTCTGCCCATTTTTAGTTGGATTATTTTTTGTATGTGTGTGTTAAGTTGCATTAGGTTCTTTAAAAATTTTGGATATTAACTCCATATCAGATGTATTATTTGCAAATATCTTCTCTCATTCAGTAGCTTGCATTTTTGTTTTGCTGATGGCTTCCTTCAACTTGCAAAAGCTTTTTATTTTGATGTATTCCCAATAGTTTAATTTGCTCTTGTGTCACATGCCAGAGGAGACATATCTAGAAAAATGTTGCTACAGCAGATGTTTAAGAAATTACTGCCTATGTTTGGCACCATGTGATTTTTAAAAACTCGAACAGAATATTTAGTGGATATTTTATATATTTGTAAACATATGTGTGTGTATATATTTATATATCTATAGATATACAGATATTTTTTAAAAATATATGCGACTTCAGTATTAAAAGAGATAAGTTAGGAAATTTACATTTCTGACAATATGATAGATATCCTGAAAAATACTTCTGCTATAGAACACCTATGAATATGAATAAAATAAAAAAATTACATGCATGGCTTAGCAGTTAAAAAGTGATAAAATTTATCTTTTTAAAAAAATGTTTATTTATTTTTGAGAGAGAGAGAGCAAGCGAGCACAAGCAGGGCAGGGGTAGAGAGAGAGAGAGAGGGAGACACAGAATCTGAAACAGGCTCCAGGCTCTGAGCTGCCAGCACAGAGCCTAACACGGGGCTCAAATCCATGAACCATGAGATCATGACCTGAGCCAAAGTCGGATGCTTAAAGGACTGGGCCACCCAGGTGCCCCCAAAATTTCATCATTTTTAAGTGTGTAATTCAGTAGCATTAAGTTCACAATGTTGTATAACTAACACTACTGCCACCCAAACTTTATCACCCCAAACATAAACTCTAACCGCTAAGAAATAGATCCCCATTTCTCTCTCTTCCAGCCCCTGGCAACCACCATTCTACGTCCTGCCTCTATGAATTTGCCCACTCTAGATACCTCATATAAGTGGGATCATATAATCTTTGTCTTTCTGCGTCTGGATTTTTTCCCTTAGCATGTTTATGCTTGTTGTAGCATGTATCAGAACTTCAGTATTTTTGTGGCAAAATAATAGTCCATTGCAGGGACATACTACATTTTGTTTATCCATTCATCTGTTGACGGACACTTTGGCTGTTTCCATATTGTGGCTATTATGAAAAACGCTGTTATGAACACTGGCATACAAGTATCTGTTTGAGTCCCTGTTACCAGATCTTTGGGGGATGTACCTGGGAGTAGAACTGCTGAATCCAATGAGAATTCTATGTTTAAATTCTTGAGGAACTGCCAAACTTTCTGAGTGACTGCACCATTGTACCTTCCTATCAATAATGCCCAGGGTTTCAATTTCTCCACACCTATCAAAATTTATGCTCTAGGGGCGCCTGGGTGGCGCAGTCGGTTAAGCGTCCGACTTCAGCCAGGTCACGATCTCGCGGTCCGTGAGTTCGAGCCCCGCGTCAGGCTCTGGGCTGATGGCTCGGAGCCTGGAGCCTGTTTCCGATTCTGTGTCTCCCTCTCTCTCTGCCCCTCCCCCGTTCATGCTCTGTCTCTCTCTGTCCCAAAAATAAATAAAAAATGTTGAAAAAAAAAAAAATTTAAAATTTATGCTCTATTTTTTCTTTTTTCTTTTCTTTTCTTTTCTTTTCTTTTCTTTTCTTTTCTCTCTTCTCTTCTCTTTTCTTCTCTTTTCTCTTTTCTTTTTTCTTTTCTTTTTAAGTAATAGCCATCCTAGTGGCTGTGAACCAATATCTCATTGTGACTTAATTAGCATTGCCCCAACGATTAATGATGTTAAGTATCTTGTTGGCCATCTGTATATTTTCTTTGGAGAAATTCAAATCCTTTGACTATTTTTTATTTGGGTTGTTCATTTTTGTTGTTGCTGAGTTTTAGGAATTCTAGATATTAACCTCTTATCAGGTTAATGATTTGCAAATATTTTCTCTCATTCTATGGGTTGTCTTTTCACTCTCTTAATAGTGCCTTTGGATGAAAGTTTTCAATTTTGATGAAGTCCAAATTATTTGTTTTTTCTTTTGTTGCCTGTGTCATATCCAAGAAATCATTGCCAAATAGGTCATAGAAATTTTCCCTTTTATGGGGCGCCTGGGTGGCTCGGTCAGTTAAGCGTCCGACTTTGGCTCAGGTCATGATCTCATGGTCCGTGAGTTTAAGCGTCCGACTTCGGCTCAGGTCATGATCTCATGGTCCGTGAGTTCGAGCCCCACGTCGGGATCTGTGCTGACAGCTCAGAGCCTGGAGCCTGTTTCACATTCTGTGTCTCCCTCTCTCTCTGCCCCTCCCCTGTTCCTGCTCTGTCTCTCTCTGTCTCAAAAATAAATAAACGTTAAAAAAAAAATTAAAAAAAAAAAGAAATTTTCCCTTTTATTTTCTTTTAAGAGTTTTATAATTTTAAGTCTTATGTTTATGTCTTTGATTCATTTTGACTTAATTTTTGTACATGGTATGAGTTTAACTTCATTCTTTTGCATGTGGGTATACAGTTTTCCCAGCACCATTTGTTGAGAAGACTGTCCTTTCATTGAATGGTTTTGGCATCCTTGTCAAAAATCACTTGACCATATTGATGACGGTTTATTTCTGGGCTCTCTATTCTAGTCCATTGGTCTATATGTCTGTCTTTACGACTGTACCACACTGTTGGATTACTGTAGCTTTGCAGTAAGTTTTGGAATCAGGAAGGGTGAGCCCTCCAACTTTGTTCTTGAGTTCCTGTTTTATTTATTTATTTATTTATTTTATTTTAAATATGAAATTTATTGTCAAATTGGTTTCCATACAACACCCAGTGCTCATTCCAACAGGTGCCCTCCTCAATACCCATCACCCACCCTCCCCACCCTCCCACCCCTCATCAACCCTCAGTTTGTTCTCAGTTTTTAAGAGTCTCTTATGTTTTGGCTCCCTCCCTCTCTAATCTTTTTTTTTTTCCTTTCCCTCCCCCATGGTCTTCTGTTAAGTTTCTCAGGATCCATATAAGAGTGAAAACATATGGTATCTGTCTTTCTCTCTATGACTTATTTCACTTAGCATAACACTCTCCAGTTCCATCCATGTTGCTACAAAAGGCCGTATTTCATTCTTTCTCATTGCCACATAGTATTCCATTGTGTATATAAACCACAATTTCTTTATCCATTCATCAGTTGATGGGCATTTAGGCTCTTTCCATAATTTGGCTATTGTTGAAAGTGCTGCTATAAACATTGGGGTACAAGTGCCCCTGTGCATCAATACTCCTGTATCCCTTGGGTAAATTCCTAGCAGTGCTATTGCTGGGTCATAGGGTAGATCTATTTTTAATTTTTTGAGGAACCTCCACACTGTTTTCCAGAGTGGCTGCACCAGTTTGCATTCCCACCAACAGTGCAAGAGGGTTCCCGTTTCTCCACATCCTCTCCAGCATCTATAGTCTCCTGATTTGCTCATTTTGGCCACTCTGACTGGTGTGAGGTGGTATCTGAGTGTGGTTTTGATTTGTATTTCCTTGATGAGGAGTAATGTTGAGCATCTTTTCATGTGCCTGTCGGCCATCCAGATGTCTTCTTTAGAGAAGTGTCTATTCATGTTTTCTGCCCATTTCTTCACTGGGTTATTTGTTTTTCGGGTGTGGAGTATGGTGAGCTCTTTATAGATTTTGGATACTAGCCCTTTGTCCGATATGTCATATGCAAATATCTTTTCCCATTCCCTTGGTTGCCTTTTAGTTTTGTTGATTGTTTCCTTGGCAGTGCAGAAGTTTTTATCTTCATGAGGTCCCAATAGTTCATTTTTGCTTTTAATTCCCTTGCCTTTGGGGATGTGTCAAGTAAGAAATTGCTACGGCTGAGGTCAGAGAGGTTTTTTCCTGCTTTATCCTCTAGGATTTTGATGGTTTCGTGTCTCACATTCAGGTCCTTTATCCATTTTGAGTTTATTTTTGTGAATGGCGTGAGAAAGTGGTCTAGTTTCATCCTTCTGCATGTTGCTGTCCAGTTCTCCCAGCACCATTTGTTAAAGAGACTGTCTTTTTTCCATTGGATGTTCTTTCCTGCTTTGTCAAAGATTAGTTGGCCATACTTTTGTGGGTCTAATTCTGGGGTTTCTATTCTATTCCATTGGTCTATGTGTCTGTTTTTGTGCCATTGAGTTCCTGTTTTAATAGCTATGTAGATGACAGGACATGAAGTCTAGTATCCTCAGGGTTTAAAGCAGTGAAAGGCTAAGCTAGAACAACATACAGCCCACAAAAAGAACAATAAGAAAACTCAGGTTTGTAGAGGAGGAATGCCATCCATGAAAAATGTTTCATAACCACTTTTAAAGAATCACTGCCATAAATAGTGTTCCTGACAACTTACATGCAAAAGTCCCACCCTATCTTCACCACACTCAACCCTTCCTAGGCAAATGTCACAACAGGTCCTGTACACATGCCCTTCAGATGGTCTGTCTCTAAGGTCAGTGTAAGGCTGTTTTGAATGTTCCTTAAATACCTTAAGAAAATTCACTGCCACAAAGCAGAATCTCTACTACTCAAAACTCTTGAAGCTCTCTCCTATGGGGTTCTATTAGATTATCACCAGGCTTGATGTAATTGCAAGTGTGGTTGTTGCTGGCCATGGTCCAAAAAAGCTGAGCTGAGAACCAGAACTGCTGCTGTGGGTGTGGGTACTGAGGAGCCTGATACAATGATTCTGGATTTGTGTACACCTACTAACATGACTTAAAATACACATAAAGCTAAAATTGACAGCAATAAAAGGATTGACAAAGCCACACCACAGTGGAGGATTTTAATATACCTCTCAATCACTTATTTTTCTTTTCAAGATTTCATTTAAATTCAAGTGAGTTAACATACAGTGTAGTCTTGGCTTCAGGAGTAGAACCCAGTGATTCATCACTTACATGTAACATCCAGGGCTCATCATCACAAGTGCCCTCCCTTACTGCCCATCACCCATTTAGTCCATCCCCCTACCCACCTCCCCTCCAGCAACCCCCAATTTGTTTTTTGTAATTAAGAGTCTCTTATGGTTTGCCTCCCTCTGTTTTTACCTTATTTTATTTTTCCTTTTATTTTTTTTCCATTTATTTATTTTGAGAGAAAGCAGGAGCAGGGGAGAGGCAGAGAGACAGGGAGAGAGAGAGAATCCCAAGCAGGTCCCACACTGCCAACACAGAACCCAATGTGGGGCTCAAACCCACGAAGTGCAATATCATGACCTGAGCTGAAACCAAGAGTTGGGTGCTTAACTGACTGAGCCACCCAGGTACCCCTCATCTGTTTTGTTTCTTAAATTCCGCATATGAGTGAAATCATATGGTATTTAACTTTCTCTGACTGACTTATTTCACTTAACATAATACATCAAGTTCCATCCACACCATTGCAAATGACAAAATATCATACGTTTTGATGGCTGAGTAATATTCCACTGTGTGTGTGTGTGTGTGTGTGTGCGCGCGCGTGTTGCGCGTGTGT
The DNA here is from genome assembly GCF_028018385.1 of Neofelis nebulosa. Classification (NCBI taxonomy): domain Eukaryota; kingdom Metazoa; phylum Chordata; class Mammalia; order Carnivora; family Felidae; genus Neofelis; species Neofelis nebulosa. Next base: position 100,735,713 of record NC_080782.1, on the reverse strand, counting down.
GTGTGTGACATCTTCTTTATACATTCATCAGTTGATGGATATTTGGGCAAGGAATAAGTCTAACTTTTACTCTTCAGAGATGACATGATACTCTACATGGAAAACCCAAAAGACTCCACCAAAAAACTGTTAGAACTTATACATGAATTCAGCAAAGTTGCAGGATAAAAAAATCAACATACAGAAATTGGTTGCATTTCTATACACCCATAATGAAGCAGCTCCCTTTTACAATTGCACCAAAAACTATAAAATCTCTAGGGATAAACCTAACCAAAGATGTAAAATCTCTGTACACTGAAAACTACAGAAAGCTTATGAAAAAAATTGGAGGTGAGAAAAAGAAATGGAAAAACATTTCATGCTCATGGATTGGAAGAACAAATATTGTTAAAATGTTTATGCTTTACCCAAAGCAATCTACATTAACGCAATCCCTGTCAAAATAACATTAGCATTTTTCACAGAGCTGGAACAAATAATTATAAAATTTGTATGGAACCAGAAAAGACCCCAGATAGCCAAAATAATGTTGAAAAAGAAAAGCAAAGTGGGAGGCATCACAATTCTGGACCTCAAGCTAAAGTTATAATTATCAAGACAGTATGGTACTGGCACAAAAACAGACACTTAGATCAATGGAACAGAACAGAGAACCCAGAAATGGACCCCAACTATATGATCAACTAATCTTCAACAAAGCAGGAAAAAATATCCAATGGAAAAAAGACAGTCTCTTCAACAAATGGTGCTGGGAGAACTGGATGGTGACATACAGAAAAATGAAACTGGACCAATTTAAAATGGATAGAAGACTTAAATGTGAGATAGGAAACCATCAAGATCCTAGAGGAGAACACAGGCAGCAACATCTTTGACCGTGGCCACAGCAACTTCTTACTAGACATGTCTCCAGGGGCAAAGGAAACAAAAGCAAACATGAACTATTGGGACTTCATCAAAATAAAAGCTTCTGCACTGCAAAGGAAACAATCAGCAAAACTAAAAGCCAACCTACGGAATAGGAGAAGATATTTGCATATGACATATCAGATAAAGGGCTAGTATCTAAAATCTATAAAGAACTTATCAAACTCAACACCCAAAAAACAAAGAATCCGGTGAAGAAATGGGCAGAAGACATGAACAGATACTTCTCCAAAGAACGCATACAAATGGGTAACAGACACTTGAAAAAATGCTCAACATCACTCATCATCAGGGAAATACAAATCAAAACCATAATGAGATACCACCTCACACCTGTCAGAAGGACTAACATTAACAACTCAGGAAACAACAGAAGTTGGGGAGGATGTGGAGAAAGGGGAACACTCTTACACTATTGGTGGGAATGCAAACTGGTGCAGTCAGTCTGGAAAACAGTGTGGAGGTTCCTCAGAAAGTTAGAGATACAATGACTCTAAGACCCAGCAATTGCACTACTAGGTATTTATCTAAAGGATACAAAAATACTGATTCGAAAGGGCACATGCATTCCAATGTTTACAGCGGCACTACCAACACTAGCCAAATTATGGAAATAACTCTTAAATCAAGTAGATAAAAAAAATCAATGAATGTACAGGGATATGAAGAAAATCATCAAGTTCATGTAAATATGAATTCAGTGCCTATGAATCGGAGAATATGAATTTAATGGCACAAATGAAGCAGTTATGTTCTAGATCAGGATTTGGTAAACCTTTTCTGTAAAGAGTTAGATAGTAAATGTTTTAGGCTTTGAGGACCATATGGTCTCTCTCACAAATACTCAACTCTTGCTTTGTTGACACAGACAATATATAAACAAATGAGTATGACTGCATATCAATAAAACCTAACAAGCCACAAGCCATTTTGGCCCATGGGCTGCAATTTGCCCGCTCCAAATCTAAACCTTATAACAAGTCTCAACCTACTTTAAAGACTTAGTCTCATGAAAACTATGTTCTTTGACTATAGTGAAATAAAATTTGAACTTAATTACAAATAGGTGTCTCAAAACAACAATGTGTTGTTGTTTTTTTTTAACATTTTAAAGCAGATTTCTAAATTCAATGTTTTCTATTGCTGTATAACTCCAGCTCCAAAACTCAGTGCCTCTGTGATCAGCTGGGGTGGCCGTAGGGGACAGTTATCCTCGTCTTCCCTCCTATTATTTGGATTGTACCTGTATCTCTGGTCAGGCAGGCAGATTAGCTGGAAGCGGTCTGAAATAGCCTCCCTCAGAGTGTCTGGATGTCTGTTGGCTAGGGTACTGAGGGTGACTAGACCACATGTTAGTAAATTTGAATGTGGGTAGAAGACCCTGAAATTCCACCCCAAGGTATTTATCCTAGGGAAAACATTGCATATATGTAACAGAAGGAAGCTAGAAGAATGTTCAGGGAAGCATTACTCATGCGAGCAAAAAAATATTTACATCAACAAGAGAATGAATGAATTTTGCAATATTTACACAATGGGAATGCTATATGGCAGTTAAAAAATGAGTGAACCACAGTTATACACAGTAACGCAGAATAGCCTGAAATGAAAAAGCAAAACACACTCCAATATAAAACTATTTATATGAAGTTTTAAATAATTCTAAGCCAAAATATATTGCTTAGGTCATAAACATATGAAATAAACCATAAAGAAAATGAGAGAATCACAAACACAAGGTATTTATATAGAAAGATCAAATAGAGAAAGGTATACAGAGGACTGCAAAAACATTGGTAATTTTTAAATGTTTGTTTATTTCTGAGAGAGAGACAGAGACAGAGAATGAGTGTGTGTGTGTGTGGGGGGGAGGGGGCAGAGAGAGAGAGAGAGAGAGAGAGAGAGAGAGAGAGAGGCAGACACAGAATCTGAAGCAGGCTCCAGGCCCTGAGCTGTCAGCACAGAGCCCGAGGTGGGGCTCGAACCCATGAACCATGAGATCATGACCTGAGCCAAAGTCAGACACTTAACTAACTGAGGCACCCAGGTGCCTGAAAACATTGGTAATTTTAATTTCTTAAATGATTGGTGAGTATAATGCTTACTTATTTTCAACGTTTTTTTTTTTTGTTTTTTTTTTTTATTTATTTTTGGGACAGAGAGAGACAGAGCATGAACGGGGGAGGGGCAGAGAGAGAGGGAGACACAGAATCGGAAACAGGCTCCAGGCTCCGAGCCATCAGCCCAGAGCCTGACGCGGGGCTCGAACTCACGGACCGCGAGATCGTGACCTGGCTGAAGTCGGACGCTTAACCGACTGCGCCACCCAGGCGCCCCAATAATGCTTACTTATTACAACTTACACAGTACATATAAAATATGGACTAATGAAAAATAAAAAATAACTTGTAAGGAAACAAAAATGAAAGCAGAGTTGTTGCAGTATTCCAGGTGAGAAGGGATGGCATATTAGAAAAAGAATAGTAATAATAATAATAGTTTAGCAAAATGAGTTTAAAATTAAGTACTACATACACACGTACTTTTTTAATGTTTATTTTTGAGAGAGAGAAAGAGAGCACATGTGCGTGCAAGCAGGGTAGGAGCAGAGAGAGGGGGGGACAGTTTCTGAAGCTGGCTTTGCACTGAGAGCAGAGAGCTGGATGTGGGGCTCGAACTCATCAACCATGAGATCATGACCTGAGCTGAAGTCGGCCACTTAACTCACTGATCCACCCAGGTGCCCCTACGCATATTTTTCAAACATATAAATGGGTATTGAAGTCAGCAAATACCTTTACAAAGTTACTATGTTTTTCCAGCCTGGAAATAAATAAATGTAGTAGATGTTACAAAACATTTTTTCTGATGTTATAGTTGTATGAATATGTAATCTAGACCAATAAACCAAGATTAAAATAAATGGTTGGGCTCAAACTCATTCTCTAGAGAATAAAAGAAAAAGGGAACAGTCTAATTCCCTTTAAAAATGATTATGTTGGGGCGCCTGGGTGGCGCAGTCGGTTAAGCGTCCGACTTCAGCCAGGTCACGATCTCGCGGTCCGTGAGTTCGAGCCCCGCGTCAGGCTCTGGGCTGATGGCTCGGAGCCTGGAGCCTGTTTCCGATTCTGTGTCTCCCTTTCTCTCTGCCCCTCCCCCGTTCATGCTCTGTCTCTCTCTGTCCCAAAAATAAATAAAAAACGTTGAAAAAAAAATTTTTTTAAAAAATAAAAATGATTATGTTTACCTACCAAACAATTATACTCTAAGTTGTTCGAATAAAGTTACCAGTTTACTGACTAAAGATCTAAATTCTTCGTATTTGATGAACGGTAGGTGTTAGGTTTTGCTCTCTTTCATGCTGATGCATGCTGTGCTACCATATTCTTGATATTTATTCCTGGTATTGAAAGTGCTTATAGCCTAAGAGATTCTGCTGTCTGAGCACTTCCTCTGTCTCTCTCTCTCTCTCTCTCTCTCTCTCTCTCTCTCTCAATGAGACCATTTAAATTAAATCAGTCAGGGCAAGTGTGCAATTTCCCTTCGTGCAGTTTTCGAACCACTCTCCAGTAGTCAAATATATTTGTGATTTTGAGAGGTTTACATGGTGCTTCCTGTTTTCAAAAGCAATCCTTTTAAAACAAAAATAATTCTTCACTATATCTTTAGAGGAATTGGTAAAAGCAACAATAGTGGGTTTGTTATGAAGCTTTTTCGAAACTGTTACGATAATTCAGTGAAGCTGAAGCATTTTCAAGGGTTTAAATAGTTTCCCAGATTTCCCCATGGCAGTCACTGGAACTGAGTTTTTAAAAAGACAAATATTGTCCCTGGAGAAGAGGGGTCAAATGGGACACACAGTGGTTATGGGGATGCGGGGAAGATACTTTAGACATTTAGGTGTTTGCTAGAACCAGGTAGTAAAAAACGTGGGAAGTCAAAGAATAATACAACTCGTATGACACATTTTGGAATTAACAGCAATGTAAAAAAACTTTGCTTTTCTGTTGTACAACATAAGGGATCAGCTTAAAACAATAAAATTATGCTGAGTGTTTAAAAAATTCTCTTTTGGTAGCTGATGAAAACTTACAAAGGATTATAAGGCTAGTCCATACAAATGGGTGATTTATTTAATTTTATAATTGATTATCTTATTTGTACAGAGATTTTTTTTAAAGAAAAATATTAGATTTCAGTATGAAATAACTTAGAGAATGCATATATAGATTATTATAAAAATTCTACCAGGAAGCCTTTATGTACATTGTGGGTGCTTTTTTTTTTTAATTTTTTTTTTAACGTTTATTTATTTTTGAGACAGAGACAGAGCATGAACAGGGGAGGGTCAGAGAGAGAGGGAGACACAGAATGTGAAACAGGCTCCAGGCTCTGAGCGGTCAGCACAGAGCCCAACGCGGGGGCCCGACGCGGGGCTCGAACTCATGGACTGCGAGATCATGACCTGAGCTGAAGTCAGACGCTTAGCTGACTAAGCCACCCAGGCACCCCACCCCCACCCCTTCTTTACAGACACACGACAGACCTCAAAAGACCAACGCAGTGCACTGCCCTTCTACTCTGGTAAGGTACATGGGAAATTATATTTTTCACCTCTAGATGGTGCAAGCTTAAAGTAATTTCTCTTTTTCAAGGTTTACTATATGAGGTGATTCATAGCATCTTCAGGTGTGCTGTTTCTGCATAACCATGTGAAAGGGATTTCTGACCTTATTCATTACAGTTTGCTTAGTTTATTTCTTAATACACTCATTTATGATGTATGGAAGCCAATAAATATGGAGAAATTTTACTAAATGTTCCTAATAAACATTTTCTATCAGATTCAACTGAATTAAATTTCTAATGCAAAACAATTATATTAAATGTTCTAACAACATATTCTGCAAAAAAATGTTTTAAAAAAAATTTTTTTTTTATTTAATTTTTTTTTTAACGTTTATTTATTTTTGAGACAGAGACAGACAGAGCATGAACAGGAGAGGGAGACACAGAATCGGAAACAGGCTCCAGGCTCTGAGCTGTCAGCACAGAGCCCGACGCGGGGCTGGAACTCACGGACCGCAAGATAGTGACCTGAGCTGAAGTCGGATGCTTAACCGACTGAGCCACCCAGGCACCCCAAAATGTTTTTGTTTTAAGTAATTTGACATTAAAACCTGGCAGAACCTTGTTAGAACATAATTCAACACAGCAGATTCACATCAGCTAAAGGTCAAAATATTATCATGGGTTGGTGAACTTGTAAAGGGCCAGATAGCAAATATTTTTAAGCTCCCTTGTAGCAAAAAAGCAGACACAGATAACATGTAAATAAATGGATGTGGCCATGTTCCTATCAAACCTTATTTATAGAAACATGACAGGTTGGGGTGCCTGGGTGGCTCAACTGGTTAAGCATCGACTCTTAGTTTCGGCTCAGGTTGTGATCTCACGAGGTTCGTGATATGGAGCCCTCTGGGCTGAGAGCTTGGGATTCTCTCTCTCTCTTTCACTCTGCTTCTCTCTCTCTCAAAATAAACACACCAAAAAGAAACATGACAGGCTGGATTCCTCCAAGCTGTAGTTTGCCTATTCCTTACCAGCACCGGGCCCCCCCCCCCCCCCAAACTGGTTACCCAAGTCTGTTACAAGTTATAGGCATGTTTGATTATGGCAATACATAGTACAGTTCACACGAAAATCCAGATTTCTATCTTTGCTTGAGAAAATAAAAAACTGAAGACCTGGGCACATTCAGCTCAAATAATGATCTGGGGTTGAACACTCTGTTCCCTCCCTAGAGGGGTCAGGTCCTCTCCAGCTGCACCCTTCCCACAGGCTAACCTGTGCACTTACCTCTCACTGTGACGGGCAGTGGAACTGAGACCTCTTAGCATCGAAAACCTACATTAATGCTGTTCCCCAATGGTGTTCCTTAATTGTCCTCTCACTGACTATCCATTCATCTGCTCATCTTTTGGCCTACATTTTTCTGTATTTCAACTCTCACTGTTTTCATTTCAATGCATCAAAAATACCTAATTATAACATGACAGCAATGCTTGATTTTTTATGACATGCTTTGCCACAAGTATGAAAACAAGAGCTCTCATAGGTAAACATCTTCATTTTGGTTAACTATCCCCATATACAACGTAAGAATGAAATAGTATTACTATGTTTCATATACCCACCATGAAACGTTCCAATCTTTAAAACTTCTTATTTAAAAAAAGAACAATTGTTAATAACGAATAAAAAGTTACATTTTATAGTAGTCGATGGCTTAAAAAAAAAAAAAAAAGCTTTTCTATGCATCAATGCCAGCATCCATGGATGTCTGGAAAAGTGGATTTGAAAAATAAATCTGAATAATTTATGAAACTAGTCAGATTGTATTGTTACCACATTCATAGACGGTGCTTTGTATTTATCAAGACATGTCTGAATCAATCTGAAAAATTATTTCCGGATCGATGCCCTCAGAAGAAAGACACTTATTGACTCCTGTGCTTTCCTCTTTTTTGTATTTCTTTCCTCATTCCATACTGATGGGGAAATAACAAATATTTGCCCTTCCCCACAGCATTTTCCCTGAGCTGATGTCGGTTTACACATCAGTGCAAGTTTCCCGAGTGCCTCCTATCATTTGTCCTCCTTTACTTTCAAAATAAGATGCAGTTCAAAAAATCCTTTGATTTTTAAACCTTTTGGTTTTGATATGAGTGGATTATTATTGAGCCTTTTGTGAGGTGTGACTGTCTTGTCCAGGTCAATGTCAGCTTGTGAATGGTTTCCCTTTGGAATTCTGTGCTATTCACTTCTGCTCTTGGGAAAAGTGGGTCAACTTTTATCACATTTTAAATCTGCTTGAGAAGGTAAGACATGCACATGAAGATCAAAGCACGTATAAAGGAGGGTATACCTTGAGGGGGTTTTTTCTCACCACCCCCCCCCCCCCACACCCCCACAAGACTGTCTCTACTTCAGACACCAATTGTAGGTCCTGGGTTGTCACTTGTACTTCTGACTGATGGGCTATAAATCGGAGTTCTGGGGTACCTGGGTGGCTGAGTCAGTTAAGTGTCCTACTCTTGATTTCGACTCAGGTCATGATCCCAGGGTGTGGGATCAAGCCCTGTGTTGGGCTCTGTGCTGAGCGTGGAGCCTGCTTGGGATTCTCTCTGTCCTTCTCTCTTTTCCCTCTGCCCCTCTCCCTCACTAGCACTCTTTCTCTCTAAAAATAAAAATAAAAATTTAAACAAACAAATAAATAAATAAATTAGAGTTCTAAAAACCTCCTCTTCAGGTTTGATCATTTGCTAGAAACGCCCATAGAACTTAGGGAAGCACGCTTACCAGTTTATTAAAGGATATGATAAAGGGTACAGATGAACAGTCAGATAGAAGAGACCCAGAGGGTGAGACTCTGAAGAGTCCCAAGCACAGGAGCTTCTGTCCCTGTGGAGACGGGGTGCACGACCCTCCTGGCATGTGGATGTGTTCGCCAGCCTGGAAGCTTTTGAAACCTCCCAGTTCAGGGATTTTTACGGAAGTTTCATCACATTGACACAATCGGTTATTGACTCAACTCTAGCCCCTCTCCCTTCCCCAAAGGATGGGAGACAGGGCTGAATGTTTCAAGCTTCTAATCAGGGCTTCGTCTTACTGGTGACTAGCCCCCTCCTGAAGATATACGGGAGCCCACCAAGAGTCCTCTTATTGGAACAAAAGACACTCCTATCACTCAAGAAATTCCAAGGTATTTGGGAGCTCTGTACCAGGAACCAGGGTCAAAGACCAAATATTAAAACAAAAATGCTGCTAGCACGCTTATTATTAGGAAATTACAAAGACGTTAGGAGCTCTAGCCAGGGGCCAGGGACAAAGACCAAATTTATATTTCTTATTTTATCAAAATATCATACTACCTTAATAATTTTGTCATACGTTTGTACCATCTGAACCATTACTTAAATTTTTAATTGATTTAGGAAACAAAAGCCCAGTATTGCTGACCATAAATAGAAGATAATGATACAAATGAGACTATAAAAATTGATATTCTTTAAATATACCACCAGTACACTTAATCAAATATACCACTGATATATCTGGGAAATGCGCTGTGGGCTCATCAGCTTCTAAACCATCATGAGAAGACTTCCAAGGGCTACTCAGGGACAGATAGTTCGATGGGAAGAGTTTCCATCAATTCTTTCTAAAATACATCAGCATGAGAATGCGCCCATGAGAGAGAGTTGGGTTCTCCATTCTGTCTCCCTGTTTTGAAATCCCCTTACTACTTTATAAAATAAAATGAATCATTCTGTGGTGCATCACATGGGTGATGTGGGTGGCAATGGGCCAGAAAACAGAAAAATAGTTTGAAATATTTGTATCAGTTTTGAAGAAATGAATGAATCTAATAACCAGGTTAAAAAAAAAAAATCCCTTTGCTCGCCCGGTGGTTTACAGTTCTTTGGTTTCAACAAAACAGACAGATGTAGTTTAAAATAACTGTCAATGACAGCTCAAGATATAAATTTTGGCATAAAACTCAGGAGTTCACAGAATTGAGTGATTGCTCTAAAATCCATCTTTTTTGTCATGTGTGAATAAGATTTCTTATTGCTTATATGTATTAAAAAACACAAAAAGGAATAGAATTAAACACTATGTTATTCTAATAATAAGTAATATTTCTCCACAAAGACATGAATGGGGGAAATAAAAAGCAATCTCAGCCATTTCTTCAAGAGATGCATTTCCAGTATTTTACTTTTTATCAAAATCTCACTGAAATTTATAATATATTTACTTGTTTTAGTCAGCTATAAATTGACTAATTGTAATGATAAAACCCAGGATACATTTTTATTTTTAATTTTTTAAAATGTGTATTTATTTATTTACGGAGGGGGGGGAGAAAGAGAGAGAGGGAGAGAGAGAATGTGGGGGGAGAGGGGCAGAGAGAGAGAAGGAGAGAGAATCCTAAGCAGGCTCTGCACTGTCAGCATGGAGCCAGATGTGGACTCCATCCCACAAACTGTGGTATCATGACCTGAGCTGAGATCAAGAGTCGGACGCTTAACTAACTGGGCCACCCATCCAGGTGTCCCAGGATACATTTTAAAAACTGTTTAGAGCCTTATGGTTACAGCAATTTTTTTTTTTTTTTAGTTTTCATTTCTTTTTTTTTTTATTATCAAATTTATTGTCAAATTGGTTTCCATACAACACCCCAGTGCTCATCCCAACAGGTGCCCTCAATACCCATCACCCACTCACCCCTCCTTCCCACCCCCCATCAACCCTCAGTTTGTTCTCAGTTTTTAGGAGTCTCTTATATTTTGGCTTCCTCCCTCTCTAACCATTTTTTCTTCTTCCCCTTCCCCATGGTCTTCTGTTAAGTTTCTCAGGATCCACATAGAAGTGAAAACATATGGAATCTGTCCTTCTCTGTATGACTTATTTCACTTAGCATAACACTCTCCAATTCCATCCACGTTGCTACAAAAGGCCATATTTCATTCTTTCTCATTGCCACGTAGTTTTCCATTGTGTATATAAACCACAATTTCTTTATCCATTCATCAGTTGATGGACATTTAGGCTCTTTCCATAATTTAGCTATTGTTGAGAGTATACAGCAATTTGTTTTTATAATTACAACCTATACACATATTTTTATCATAATGAAATAAAGATAAAATGACTAATAATAGACTTTCTAGCACAAAACATATTAGGATCAAATTCTGTGGGAGAATGGAAATATGAGGTCAGACTCAAAAGGAATGATGTAAAATTTCTGATTGTCAAAGAGCTTGCTCATGTGTTTGGTAAATGGTAACAATGAATATCAAATTGCTATGGTATTGAGAATCCACTGGCTACTTTATTTTTTTTATTTATTTATTTTTTTCCACTGGCTACTTTAAAAATAGGAAAGGGACAGTTTTATTTTAAAGACTCAATACATACCATATCCTAGAAAGTGTACCTTTTATAATTCTATAAACATGATAGAAACTCATCTGCCAATTTAAAAATGTGTAAGAGGGACACTCTTCTATAAAATTCTTTTTGAGATTATTTAAGCAAATTAATTTGAAAACCATTGCAGAAGAAATCTCAAGTATGCGAGTTTTAAAAATCTACTATTCATGGGGGCATCTGGGTGGCTCAGTTGATTGAGCGTCCAACACTTGATTTCACCTCAAGTCATGATCCCGGGGTCATGGGATCCACCGTGAGCATGGAGCCTGCTTAAGATTCTCTCTCTCTCTTTGCTCCTCTCCCACTCACGTTCTCTCTGTAAAAATTTTTTTTTAATTCCTTTTAAAAATCTATTATTCATGCATCCTTGCTGAAAAAATTACTCAAATATGCATTCCAACTATGAGAGCAATGACTCAAAATCAAGAACCCAAGATTGGAAAAGTCAGAAGAAGACAAAACAAATGGAACATAGAACTCCATTCCATTCATAAAACTGAATATAAATAGTTATATTAAAATTTTCAAATGTAAAAATTTTCAAAAATAATCTCCAAATGAATGCAAACACCAAGGCAGTTCTTGAAAAGGATTTAGATGGTGAAAAGAAAATGCCACCAGCTAGACCCCAAGACGTGACTTTTACTGCCCACCTGCTTGAACTCATGACATTTCCCTTAACCTCATCTTTTTCTGCTTATCTCTTAACTCAGATATAAGACTGGAGGGGCATGGCATCCTGATGGACACCAAAACTACCCCTCAAACAAAAATGACTGTCCGGAGGAAGAGCTTCAGAGGCCCAGACCGTTCAGTCAAGTTTAAGCTCAACCCCCAACTCACACCTGCACAGATGGACCACAGGGAATGCCCCATGGAGTGACTGACAGTTACCTTTACCTCATTAGAATTATGAAATTTCCGCCCAAGGGAGAGCACAAGCCCCATTTACATAACATACAGCGTATGCATAGGCGTGTTTCCTTAGGGCACACCCCATGACCTTATGCCCGCCTCTACCTGCAATGACAAAACTCCCCCTTCCAAGTCTTCATTCTAATCCTCAATAAAAGGAACCCATCCACCCTTACTCAGGGAGTCATGGCTTTGGAATCTCCCCGTGATCTCTGATGAGGGAGCATAAGGCAAAGTGAGAGCAAAGGACAAACTAACAACACCTCCTTATCCCGAGGTGGGATGTGTGATATTCCTCAGGCACTCCGGGCTGCCCAAGAACAAAGAAAGGAAAGAAAACAGGTGGTTAAGTGGTAGAGATCACAGTCATGCAGGACACGAGTCTCCATCAGTTTGCAAATGTCTTAGTAAATTATAAGAAAAAGGCAATCTTATCAAAAGCCAAATCTCCAGAAACCTGTAGAGTCAGTTTCCTGGAGCTCCAACATCACCCTCCCCTCCATACAGGTAAAATGAAATTTCTTTATAACCTGCAGCCATTGACAAATACTTGAGGCAAATACGGAGTATAACAGTTCTCCAGGAACACCCTACTGCCGTAGGGTTAATGCCTAACTAGAGGGAAAACAACCTTAGCTTGACAATAGCAAGTCCCCTGGCATCTTATAAGTCTTCTTTAGCATATCAAAGTCTTTCTGGAGGCCTCCATTTTGCCTTTACCTCCTCCAACACCAGGGTATTTAAGCAGTCACTCTTCACACCCCCCAGAGCAGCTCTTTCTGCCCACAGGTCCACACTTTAATAAAATCACCTTTTTTGCACCTAAGACATCTCAAGAATTCTTTTCTTGGTCATCAGTTCTGGTCCCCCACCACTCCAAAACCCCATCAATCTCCTTTTGGGCTGCAAATGAAGTTTTCTTTGTGTGACAACTCCACCTTGTGACCCACCAAGGAGCAAACTTAGGTTCAGTTAAAAACTCCCGTGGTTCTACAACACCAGATTAAATCAACAACTGGAGTAATGGAAAGTAAATGCTGGACAACTTCCCTAAATGCATTATATGCTGGCAGAATATGATTCTTGAGTGCCAACTATGTGCCAAGCACTGTCGAAGAGGCTCAGGCTGTATCACTCAACAAAGTGTTCAAAGATCCGAGCAGAATTTAGAATTCTCTGCATGGAAATATAGTGTATGTTTGGGGAGAGAGGGAGATAAAAATTGTTTAGGTTTTTGATGATCCTTATTAGGGACATAGAATTTTAAGTTGGTATTTAGTACGTGAACTTAACTTTCAACTTGAGAAATAATCAAAAAAAGAACACCAAGGAATATAGAGAAAAGGAAGTGCTAAAAGAAAAGTCATATGAATATATAAATATTATTACTCTATGAAATGAAGGATGTCTGAATGCATGCAGAATAGTCCTCACTGTCCATTTGTTTGAGGCATTTGCTCTCCAAACCCAGACACTTAGGGTTTAGATGAATGTTCCACCAGGCAGGCACAATTGATTAAGTCACTTAATCTTGGATTAACCACACTGGTGATTTACTCAGTCCCCAGCCCCTCTCCCCTTACTGGTGGTCAGAAGGCAGGGCTGAAAGTTCCAAATCTTTAATTACAAGGTTGGTGCCTCTGGCACGAGCCCCCATCCGCCCCATGAATCACGCATTAGCATAAACTCAGGTACAGGTTTACTATGAATAACAAAAGATGTTCCTCTCACCCCTGCCACTCCAGAAGTTTCAAGTGTTTTAGAACTTCTGGGCCAGGAACTAGGGGCGAAGACCTCATACATGTTTCTCATTATATTATAACATCAAAGTGCATGTATGTGTTCGGGTGCAGAGGAGGACAGGGAGAGAAGGTGGGGAGACAACACTGTTCCCCTGTTCCCCTTCTACTCACACTGAAGAGATGGCAGGGGCTCCTGTGAAAGAGGGCCCGCCCCCTCTTCCCAGCCCTGGCCAGGTCAGAACTTTGCACTACCTGAAGGGGTCAAGAAGGCCCAGAGTCACCTGTCTTGAAGAGGCATGGATGTAAACCACCCAAGTGGGTCCAGGGGGAGATTCATGTCCTAGAAGGCATCTCTCACCTCCAATAATCTTCCTCTGGTAACAAGGGAACAACCAAGTAAGGCTCTGGAACTTACTCTGACAACTAACAGTGGGGTCTTGTTTTTGTGAAGCCCTACCTGTGAGTTCTGGGCAGCCCCAAACTCCAGGCCTGAAAATGAAAATATCTTCTCTGCATGAACTAGGGACTGCTGGGAAAAGCAGAAAGGGTTTTTCTCTTTTGTGAAGGGAAGAACTCATCAAGTGGTTGATATGTGCTAGTTCTGACTTGACGCAGAGGAAATATAGGAAGTCATCAAATTTACATTTATATGAGTTTATAGGGAAAGGCAGACACTCATTCCCACTCACTGACACGGCTTTGCATGCAGGAAATGTTAACTCACGGAAATCACCACTCTGTTTAGCAGTGAGGCTTGAAGGCTTTATAAACAAAATGTGATGGCATCTTCCTGAACCACAATAACGGAGTTGCTTTACTATGAATACAAATTTGTGAGGAATTGATGAAACACAGTGTAGGTGCTGCTGGAGTATGCTCCTATTTAAAAAAACAAAACTTTAATGCATTTTGAAAAAGTAGACTTATGACAACGTCCAAGATTGACTGTCATTGTTAGTTCCATAGAAATTGTCTTCCTTCCTTGGGAAAGTGTAGAAGATGAGAAAATGCATTTTAAGCTATTAGGTGATGTTTTCTAGTCAAATCACTTTTTTTGTGTGTGGCTGGACAGCCCTGTTGGTAATGTATCAATTCCATCTGTAGCTATCAAAGTTCCTCTCACCTAAGCTAACTGATAACATTCCTGCTAAACCACAGTGGTGCTTCGTGGCTGGTTCTTATTATCAGATTGTTTTCCTAAAACGACACCGGGAACATTTGTCTGGCACGTGGCATGAGGTCAGGCAGGAGCTATTTCCTTACCCGTCCTCTTCCATTGTTGATTTTCTTTCTTTTCTGGATAGGCTGTTTGCTTTTTTTTTTTTTTTTTCCAACGTTTTTTATTTATTTTTGGGACAGAGAGAGACAGAGCATGAACGGGGGAGGGGCAGAGAGAGAGAGGGAGACACAGAATCGGAAACAGGCTCCAGGCTCCGAGCCGTCAGCCCAGAGCCTGACGCGGGGCTCGAACTCACGGACCGCGAGATCGTGACCTGGCTGAAGTCGGACGCTTAACCGACTGCGCCACCCAGGCGCACCTAGGCTGTTTGCTTTTGATCATTTCTCCGCTTCACGCAGGCTCCTTTTGTTTAGGAAGTCTCTAGAGTTGTGGCATCTTCTTGATGTTGAGTTTTTTAATGCTGTTTGCTTGCTTTTTGTTTGTTTCTGGGTCTAGACATTAAACGCTAGATGGATCTTGGCTCTCAGTTGTCTTGGGGCTGATGGGTTCACTGACAAAAAAACCGGACATGCATAGACTCCAATCACAAGAAATCAGCATAATTTTATTGTTATTTTTACTGTTTGAGTTTTCATCTTTTTTTTTTTTTTTTTTCTTAAGAGCCTGATTAAAACTTTCTTTCTTGGGGGCGCCTGGGTGGCGCAGTCGGTTAAGCGTCCGACTTTAGTCAGGTCACGATCTCATGGTCCGTGAGTTCGAGCCCCACGTCGGGCTCTGGGCTGATGGCTCAGAGCCTGGAGCCTGTTTCCGATTCTGTGTCTCCCTCTCTCTCTGTCCCTCCCCCGTTCATGCTCTGTCTCTCTCTGTCAAAAAAAAAAAAAACAACTTTCTTTCTTGGGGCACCTGGATGGCTCAATCAGTTAAGTGTCTGACTTTGACTTAGATCATGATCTCATGGTTTGTGGGTTCAAGCCTCACATGGGGCTCTGTGCTGACAGCTCGGAGCTTGGAGCCTGCTTCCCATTCTGTGTCGCCCTCTTTCTCTGCCACTCCTCTGCTTGCACTCTGTCTCTCTCTTTCTCTCTCAAAAATAAAAATGAACATTAAAAACAATTTTTAAAAAACCTTTCTTTATTACAGCTATAAAGAATTTAAAATAAAAGTTGAATTAGCATGCCATCAGTGGACAAAGAGATTTTTTTAAAAAACAGAAACAGCTTCCCCTACCCCATCTCCAGTCAATATTGATCAAAACATACTATGGTCATTTAGTCAAAATGATTAAAAATCCAAAAACAAATGCAGTATTCTTGTACGCAGACCCATAGAGGAATGGGAAAAGGCAGAATGAAAGATTAGAGAAAAGTAAACTTCATAGCAGCTAGGATATGGTGGGACCAAATTACAGTTTTCTAACTGAGGGTGTACCCTTGCCTATAGAAGCAAATTGTGGGGTCAAGTAGCAGGTGTTCTTTTCAGTAAACGCTTCACTCTTGCTGCCCAACACATCGATTTTGTTTTCTGTCTCCATTCCACCTACACAGCGATCTGCCTCATTGATTGGCTTCTCATGAAACAGGGTGTGACCTGCCTAACTGACAAGCCCTGTCATTCACAACACGCTCCAGCAATGGAAGCTCTGACTGAGCCTAGGATCTAGGAACAGCTTCACAAGTGGCTCGTGCCAAAGCCTGGCAAGTGACCACTGGGTGCTGGCAGGAGGCCTCAGGTCCTCACCTTCAGGACCTCTCCAGAGGGCTGCTTGAGAAGTGACCGACTCTGGCTGCACCCAAAGCAAGTGATCCAGGCCTCAGGTTTTGATGCAGAGAAAGGAATCCCTTCCAGGGTAACTCTCCTGGCCTGTTTCTCACTCATTCTTATGCAAGGGAAGAGGAGGGGCTTCTGATTGGTGAATTTGCTAGAAGACACCAATCATGGTCAATCAGCTCCTTTGGGGGTTATTTTATTTTGGAGCAAGCAAGTCCCCAGGATGCAGGCATTCTAATCTGTTTTGGGCGAAACCAGAGAAAGGACCAGCTGTTGGGGAGTCCTTGACTTGTCCAGCTATGCCAGTAACTGCTGGGTAAGTCCATCTTATTGGGGTGAATTGGTGGTAAACCCACATAGCTGTAGGTCTAAAGTCATGATCTCTCATCAGCATTGCCAGGGATGTTCTGGTTGCCAGTGAACAACTAGTTCTGAACACTAGGAGGGAAGATGGGGCCTCTTCAAAACTCAAAATTTGCTGGAAGAGAATAAAACTGGAGTGATTCAGCCAGAAATCTGAACATTTATTTTTTTTATTATTATTTTTAATGTTTTTATTTATTTTTGAGACAGAGAGAGACAGAGCATGAGCGGGGAAGGGGCAGAGTGAGAGAGAGACACAGAATCTGAAGCAGGCTCCAGGCTCCGAGCTGCCAGCACAGAGCCCGACGCAGGCCTCGAACTCACAGACTGTGAGATTGTGACCTGAGCTGAAGCCGGACGCTCAACCACTGAGCCACTCAGACGCCCCTGAAAATCTGAACATTTAAATAGCTTTTCCACTAGCCAAACTTTAACATCTTCAAAGCTGAGGGTATTTCTCTGTTCAGTTGTTTTCTGTGGAGCCTAAGAAGGTATTTGCAAAACGTTTTCCAGAGGGACGTCTGGGTAGGGAGGGCTAGGGAGTGGGAGAGTTGTCTTTCTTTATCGTTCTTGCCTTCAAGTATTCTCACCTGGTTTGGTCAAATGTCTGGTGGTTGTAACTATGTGAGAAATACCAACCAGTTAACATTTTCCTGGAAGACCTGTTGATTCCAATCTCTACTTCCTGTTCTAACAACAACAATAACAACAACAACAAGGGCACTTACTGTTTTTGAGCGCCTCCTATGAGCCAACCAGTTTACTATGAACTTTACATACATTGTTTCTGATATTTTTTTAAAAAGTTTATTTATTTATTTAAATAATCTCTACACCCAGCCTGGGGCTCAAACTCATAATCTGGAGATCAAGAGTTGTGTGCTTTTTCAACTGGGTCAGCCAGGTGCCTCAGGTTGTTTCTGATCTTTACATCAGCTCTGTGATATAGATATTACTTTCTTGCAGATGAAGACAATAAGGCTCAGATAAATTAGGAAACGTGCCCCGGGTCATGCAGAATGGAGATTGGAACCCCACTGCAACTCCAAAGCTCAGGCTCCAGTCACTTTCGCCCCATCTGTCTGATGCCCCACCCCATCTCAGCTTTGCAGCCTGGGAAGACCAGTACGAGGATGTTCTTGTTTTTCAAGGCTGGCTGACTTTTTCCCAGTGGGGTTTTCCAAATAGCCTAGAAACCCAGGAGCCATTAAGGCCAAGAATTCTACTTGGAGACTATCTTACCCTTCCAGTACCCCCACCTCTTACCCGATGCAGAACTCCCAGCATGCACCCTGCTTTCTGCTATGAAACTGTTATTGTACTTATCCCAGAGTTTGCCAAGAGGCCATCTGTGCAAACAGGAGGTGCCATTATCTTTACAGTCTTTTAAAACGGCCAATGCCTGAGTAATGTAAATTGCATTTGACAATGGAAGATGGGATTCTGGGTCCCTGAGGGACCATATCTACACTGTTACTTTGTCTTCCCACGACAAAAAAAAAAAAAAAATTGAAACAACTCTAATATTGAGAGAGAAAAGCAGCAATTCCCTTAGTAGGTGTGGTAGGCAAAATGATGGTTCCCCAAAGATGTCTACGTCCTTTTCCCCTGGAACCTGTGAATATATTACCTTACATGGCAAAGAGACTTTGCAGGTATAATTAAATTAAGGATCTTGCAACACAGATAAGCCTGGATTACCTGGTGGGCCCAATGTAATCGCAAGGGTCCTTACAAGTGAAAGAAGTAGGCAGGAGAGTCTGAGAGGGAGATGTGGCAACAGAAGGAGAGGTTGGGGTGAAGGCACCGCTGGCTGGGGGCCATGTGCCCACGATGGCAGGAAGTCTAGAAGGTGGGAAACACAAGGAAACAGATGCTCCTGTAGAGCCCCCAGAAACAACCAAGCCCTGCTGACACGTTAATTGTAGCCCCAGTGAGACCCATTTTAGAATTGGGACCGCCAGAACTGGAACATAATAAATTGTGTTGCTTTACAGTACGAAGTTTGTAGTAATTGGTTACAGTAGCAACAGGAAATGAACACAATAGAACACTCTCTGCTCCTTTCTCCCCTTAATCATTTATGCCATTGGCCATTAAACGTCCCGGTCAGAAACTGTGCCAGCTAGTGACCCTGCCATTTAAACTTTTCTCGCACAAGAAACATCACAGCATATCATGTCTGGCGTACTATTTTACTGCTGCCCTTTTTCGTAATAGCCTTTTGGAAAGATGAGGTTAACACAAATCCTGTTTCATATCGATAAGACAAATCTTTATAGATCAGAACTCTTCCCGGAGACCACCAGAGGCCCCTGCATATCCTCTTGGTCTGAGGTATGAGAAATATCAATCAACAACAATGTGACTAATAGCTGTCACATGTCCATTTGCTGCCTGTGCTCCTGGAAAACAAGGCATGCCCTCTCACCACTAGGAAACTCCCCTGGGTTTCCTGAGTTAGCTATTATCAACAGAGCTCTTTCAGGCCTACAGGAATCGAGGTGAAAGAAGTCAATGACTCCCAATCAGGCTCTGAAGGAAATTGTACAGCCAACGTAAGTTCCTCTGAAGCTAACCCAGTCTGTGGGTGTGGAAGGTTAATGGCCCTGGGCTGGGGTACCATTAAAGAGTAGAGCAAAGAGCCTCTTAACTCTGTGTTCAGCTGAACACTTTGGACACTGCCTTGTTGATTAAAGGCATCCACTGTCTAAATGCCAGCCAGCAGGATAATGATTTAATTAACCCTCTTATTGGTGGGAAGCTGGTGGGAACCCAGAGCAGTGATTTCCCGGCAGAAACTTTCACCACAAAACAAATTCAATTGATTTCTGCCCACTCCTCCCATTGTCTATGGAAATCTGAACGAGCAAACCAGTTCTAGCTGATTAAGCCAAAGATCCCTCGAGCAGGGCTTTGATTTGTCAACCCTTCGGGGGTCCGGAAGGTGCCAGGTGCCAATAAATTCTATGTGGCTACAGCGCGAGGTGTCAGGCTATTCTAGATTCTTGTACCCCACTGTGCTCCAGTCTGCTTCCTCCGTGCACACTAGACGGAGGCTCTCATTCACTGATTAAAGGCTTCATTTTCCATAATGTGTGCCTAGGCAATGACCGCATTATTGCTGTATCTCTCATTAGTCATTCCTGCTTCAAGCACTGGCAATCATCCTAGTGATTTGCTAATGCTTGTCATTTGCTAATGCTTGTCGTAATTTCAGAATTTAGCATCCAATTAGTCAGTCAATTACCAGGAGAAAAAAAATTTTGGTGTTTGCATTTTACTGACAGGGCTAAAATCGGTGTTCCTTTCAACATATTCTCTGGGCCCCTCTGATGTGCTGACATACTTAGAGAAAGCTAGCTAACCTAACATGAATGTGTGCAGTTAGGATCCTCAACCTACATCTCGCTAGTTTCCCAGATTATTCACTCCTTGGGATTATTTACATTTCTATTGTTTTGTCGGTAGGAAGATGGCAAGATGGACTTTAATGAAAACTGAATTCTGGGGTAAGCACTTAGCCAGATATCTTTTTTTTTTTTTAAGTTTATTTGTTTATTTATTTATTTAATTTATTTTTTAACGTTTATTTATTTTTGAGACAGAGAGAGACAGAACATGAACGGGGGAGGGTCAGAGAGAGGGAGACACAGAATCTGAAACAGGCTCCAGGCTCTGAGCTGTCAGCACAGAGCCCGACGCGGGGCTCGAACTCACGGACCACGAGATCATGACCTGAACCGAAGTCGGCCACCCAACCGACTGAGCCACCCAGGTGCCCCTGAAGGTTTTTATTTTTGAAAGAGGGGAGAGAGACGGAGCGAGCAGAGAGAACAGAAGACAGAGAATCCCAAGCAGGCTCCAGGCTATCAGTGGAGAGCCCAATATGGGGCTTAAACTCACAAACTCTGAGATCATCACTTGAGCTGATATCAAGACTCAGGGCGTCCCTTTGCTTTTTTTTTTTTTTTTTTTTTTAAGTGCTACATGTCTTTTTTTAATCTACAGAATAACTGTGTCCTTTTGAGTCTTCTGATAAGCAGATGCCGGTTTATTGGGGAGTAACACCTGTGAACTATAAAAAGCATGAACCGAAACAGAGGCTCAGGCCACAGTACACAGCTGATACATTCCAGGTCAACCCAGCAGAGGGTGGTGATGGGTGGTGTGGGCTCAGGAGAGTTCCATATTGGACAGAAAGGGCCGCCGCGGTCTAGTACTCCCCTGTGCTCCGTCATTGGCTGGGCTCCAGGCAGGAAGAGGCTGGCCTCATCTCAGATGATGTGGCAAGTTCCAAAGGCACTGGAACTGGAGGGTGCCAGCTGTCTATGTTCCTCACAGCTGCAGGACAAGTCCTTTCTGGACAGGAGATCTGAGCTGCACACCTCCAAAGTGCCAGGACAACTCTGAGGGAGGCACTGCTATTGCAGGTGGGGGAGGAAAAATGTTGCCTCTACCCTCTTAGAGCTTTTTGTCTGGGCCAGAAAATTAAACTCACATCAGTGAGACTAACAGGAGAAAAGCATACACATTTACGTAAGTTTCATGTGACTTGGGAGCCCTCGTAAGGAAATGAAGACCCAAAGAAATAGCAAAGCCTACTTGTCTTTATATCAGGCTGCTCCAAGAGGGGCAGTTAGAGAGAAGCATCTACATGGGGAGGCTGATAGAAGAGAAGAATTATTTTCACAATGTCTGTTTGTGGAGAATTCTCTCCATCCCAGCTTCCCATCCTTGACGACACGAATGCTACTTTCCTTCTGGTACAGGGAGGGCATCATTCACACAGGAATTATGATCTCTTGTTTATAGGAGGAAAAGGAGTGATCAGAATGCCTTTCTTGCAACTGCTGGTTTTTGGGGTGCATTTGGCTCAAAATAATCCTTGTGCTACATATTTTGGAGTGGTATGTTTTGCCGCCCTTCATGTGACCATTTCATGGGAAACTCGTGTATAGAGACCTTAACGTCATACAGCAGGACTCCTAATAGAGGAGACAGAACAGCTGAGAATCATTCCGGGCACATGAGAGGTATTTGGGGAAAAAAAAGTGCTTAATCACATCAGTTCAAGTACATAACGTGTTTTATTAACCAGGGCAGTGGAGTTAGAGAAGTTCCAATGCTGGGCACCTGGGTGGCTCAAACGGTTAAGTGTCTGAACCTTCATTTTGGCTCAGATTATGATATGGTTCATGAGATCGAGCCCCATGTTGGACTCAGTGCTGGGCATGGAGCCTCCTTAAGATTCTCTCCCCCGCCCCCCCCCCTGCTCCCCCCTCAAAAAGAAGAAGAAGAAGAAGAAGAAGAAGAAGAAGAAGAAGAAGAAGAAGAAGAAGAAGAAGCTCCAATGCTGTATTATTAGAGGGAGATCCTTATTCTAAAAGCAGTTTTCTGCTGGCCTTTAGGGTACTTGAAATGTTACCACTCACTCTCTTTAAATTTTTTTTTTTAACGTTTACTTATTTTTGAGACAGACAGAGACAGAGCATGAACGGGGGAGGGTCAGAGAGAGAGAGGGAGACACAGAATCGGAAGCAGGCTCCAGGCTCTGAGCCATCAGCCCAGAGCCTGACGCGGGGCTCGAACTCACAGATCGTGAGATCGTGACCTGAGCTGAAGTCAGAGGCTTAACCGACTGAGCCACCCAGGTGCCCCACCACTCACTCTCTTTAAAGCATAGTCCATTATGTTGCCAAAACCTGAGTGGGGTGACACATTAAGGTTTTCTTGGTTGCTATTAGCTTAGTTTTCAAAATATTTTCTGTATGATGCTTTTTTTTTTTTCTTTTTGACATTTGTGCTTCTCTGTGGTGCAAAATTTATTTATTTATTTATTAATTCAACAGATATTATTGAGTGCCCTGTGGCAGTGTTCAAGATACTTGGGACATTAGAGACTAAAATAAAAATTCTTTTTTTAAAAAGGTTATTTATTTATTTTGACAGAGAGAGAGAGAGAGAGTGCATAAGCAGGAGAGAGGAGAGACAGGAAAAGAGAGAATCCCAAGCAGGCTCCACACCATCAACACAGAACCTGATGAGGGGCTCAATCTCACTGATCATGACATTATGACCTGAGCTGAACTCAAGAGTTGGACTCTTAACTGACTGAGCCACCTAGGTGCTCCCTAAAATAAAAATTCTTGCTTTCTTAGGTCTTATATTTCAGTGTGGAAGACAGATAAAGAATGTAAAAAATAAGTAAATTAGGGTGAATTGTGCCAAAGTAGGGGGGTGGGGGAGGAAGTAAAGGGGGATATTAAATATTGAATAGCAGGGTCTGGGAGGTGGATTGTGTGAAATTTAAGTAGGATGGCTAAGAAGTTCTCACTGAGATGGTGACTTTTGAGCAGAGACCTTAAGGAAGCAAGAAGTGAGCCATATAATGATTTGGAGGAGGAGAACAGGCAGAGGGAACGGCAAGAGCAAAGGCCCTGAGGTAAGAGCATGAATTGTATATTCGAGGAACAGAAAGGTGGCCAGCATAGCTGGAGTAGAGAGGAAGAGGTGGAGAGGAAGTGGGGCGGGGGGCGGGGGGCGTGTAGAGCAGCAGAGGAATTCAGAGAAGTCACAGTCATGGCAAGTCACATTAAATATGGTCTTACAGGTCACGGTCAGGACTTTGGCCAGCACATGTGCCCAAAATAATCAGGAGAGCAATTACAGTGCCTGCCAAATTCTGAAGGCTTCCTTTCTGTCTGTTTCCTAAATCCTCCAAATCACTCCGTATCTTGAACTTTCCACATTTTGAGTCTTTTTGCAAGGGCACCAGAGCCCTTCTCTTCTCCCTTAAGACATCACATCAGGAATTATTTCTCCTGTATTATCAGTTTTTTTCCTTCTCTTCGGAACAATTTTCATTAACATACAAACAGGCTATCCTATCTCCCATATTTTAGAAGCTGTGCCTTAAAAAAACCCAGGTTTGACCGTCAAATCACAGTGTAGTTATGAGGAGGACCACATAGCATCAGTAATTTGTACATGGGGAGTACAGCCATGTACTAGGAGCCGGGCCTGGTATATTCCTGCAGACTTTTATAGCTGCCAACACCACATTCAAAGCTCCTAGGTGTGTGGTTGATTCAGATCCCAAGATCTGCTTCACATAAACTGAGTATTGAGAGAGTGGACATAGGACAGGTAAACATAGAGGAAAGAGGTTAGTAGCACTGAAAGCTTGAGAATGAGAGGAGAGAAAAATACAGTGATGAGGCATAGGAAACAGCATGATGGTGTTCGAGCCTAGCCACACTGGGGAGCGGTGCTAAAGACAGAGAGGGTCTAAGAAAGGGCAGAACGCTGCCTATTTTAAAATTCTAGTTGGGGAATTTTCAATCATGTCATGCTTCCATCCCTAAATTTAGTTTAAAATGAGTTCAATAAATTGAATTTAGTTTATTATTTAGTTTAATATTTCCATTGATAAATTCCGATGTAGGCAAAGATGGGGCCTATGATGATTTTGGTTGGCCAGCTCTCTGCAGGCTCAGTGAACTGCCTTGGCAAGTAGGACTTTGAGTATACAGAGCCTCAAAGGGGTGAAAGGGCAAGAAGAATGTGCTCGGCATGAAAAGGGAGTGACTAACGGAAGACTTGGCACACTGGATCTGCAAGGTGACCGCCCTGTGTCACCTGTTCCTTCCTTTCCTTGCTCCATATGCTTGCTCCCCTCGGAGGTCGCCAAGGCAGGGTCAGAAATGCCGTAAAGTGGGCATGTTTGCAGGTCGGCAATTTACCTTGATATGATAGTTCTCCAGGGGTTGTAGCTCGCGCCTTTATTTTGACAAAGGCCCCGAGACAATAGAACTTCCTCAAACCATAAAGAAATATACACATAGTAACCAGCTGTTCTCTAAAACTTGAAATGAGTAACAGTTAAGGGGAGTACAAAGTCCGCATAAGTCGTCGCACCCAATTAAAAAAAAAATTACTGCTAATGTCAAACTAATAATCAGCAAAGTAGACTAGACCTGACGAAGAAAAAACACAAACACGTTTAATATTTTTCAGGCTTGGGGCGCCTGGGTGGCTCATTCGGTTAAGCGTCTGACTTCGGCTCAGGTCATGATCTCGAGGTTTGTGAGTTCAAGCCCCGCATCGGGCTCTGTGCTAACAGCTCGGAGCCTGGAGCCTGTTTCAGATTCTGTGTCTTCCTCTCTCTGACCCTCCCCCGTTCATGCTCTGTCTCTCTCTGTCTCAAAAATAAATGAACGTTAAAAAAAAATATTTTTCAGGCTTGACAGCATTGTTGAATTATGAATCTCTAGGGAAAACAGAAATGATCTCTTACCTAAATATAAGACTTATGAGCAATAGTTTGCTACCATTTGCCAGCCAGCAGAAGAACTGATTCTCAGTGATTAACACCAGCAAACTGATAAAAAATATATTTCCATAAATATTCTAAGAAAATTAAAGGAAAAAAGAGTAGAAGAAAAGGATAGTAAAGGAAACAAATACAAAACAATGATATCGTTTGAAAGCTGTTAATTGGATTCTGTTTGCAAACTTCTTTTTGAGTGGCTTAAAAGAAAAATAAAAAAATTAATAAGATCCTGAGAAGCGTCTACCAGCATCTAAAAGCTCTAGCAGCTAATCTCGTAATTAAACATGGCAATGATCATTTTAAATACTTGCACTATTTTTATACAAATAATATGTAGGTATTAGAGAATGCAGACTTAAAAAATTACTTATAATTTCACCATCCAGAGAACGGTGAAATTCACCTAACAGAGAATCCATTAGGATTTGGATGCATATCTTTTCAGAGTGCTTCAAGGAGGAGGAGGAGAAATAGAATGAAATTGGAAGTATCAAGATGCAGTTTGATATTTTTAGTGTGTGTGTGTGTGTGTGTGTGTGTGTGTGTGCGTGCTGAGTTGCCATGAATAATGCACTTCCTACTCTGAGTTGTGGGAAAAATGTATACATGTCAAGGTAGTAGAATTAAATCTTACAGAACAAAGATTAAGTGGAGAGGGGATCCCACCTCCAGATAATAATACTCTCCAGTCTAAAGGGGAATAAGAAAGGGGAAAAGCATCGCATCCAATCAAAACCTAGCACATGATCTGAAACTATGCTTAGACTGCCTGGCTAATAGAGATGCATTGACTTGCTGGATACATCATTAACACTTTAGAGGCTCATCACATGTCCTCCTCATAAAAGAGTTGTACTCCTTTAAAATGCTTCTGATGCTTCCCTGCATGGTCCAGTAGTAGTTGAAAGAATATACTTCTTCTGGCTGGTTTGTCTATGCCTTGCAGCCTTGACTACAAACTTCCCCAGGTTTAAGGGGTTGGTTGGATGAACTACCGCATTGGGCCAAACTTGGAGCCAGTGGTTCTGGGTTAAATTAAATCATTGCAAGATCTACAATGCTGAGGAGGAAGAAGACTGCCAGTGGTTTGGAAGAAAACCCAGTGTGCTATTGAAATGCACAGGGCAATGGTACGATGTGCTGTCTGGTTGGGCTGTAGAATCACTACCATCAAACACCAAAACAGGCATGCTAGAGGGGAGAGGGCAGGGTGAGTATGAGCCAGTCATTGAGTGAAAGCCAGCCATGTGTCAGCCACCGAATCCTGGGAGGATCACATGTTGCAAGCACTGAAAGCCTAGGCCCATGTGAGAAGAACGAGATGGCAGAGTTCTCACACACACACACCTGTGAAATCCATCACTGTCCCGTAGGGGAGTTCAA
Source organism: Neofelis nebulosa (assembly GCF_028018385.1). NCBI lineage: Eukaryota > Metazoa > Chordata > Mammalia > Carnivora > Felidae > Neofelis > Neofelis nebulosa. Next base: position 100,709,093 of record NC_080782.1, on the reverse strand, counting down.
GTCTGGTCTTTAAGTTATTCATTGAAAAAAAAAAAAATGGCAGAGATCTGTTGGTTGAATTACTCCTTTCTGCCCATGGATGCCGCTGAGGAAGCATCGTTAAAGTTTCCCCTCCCACCGCCGTCATGTCTAAGTCAGAGTCTCCCAAAGAGGCTGAACACATGCAGAAGCTTTTCATCGGAGTTTGAGCTTTGAAACAATGGATGGAGTCTGAGAGCCATTCTGAGCAATGGGGAACGCTCACGGACTATGTGAGGGATCCAAATGCAGAGTGCTCCAGAGGCTTTGGGTTTGTCATCTAAGCCACTGTGGAGGAAGTGGGGGCAGTGTGAATGCAAGGCCACGCAAGGTGGATGGAAGAGTTGTGGCACCAAAGGGGGCTGTCTCGAGAGAAGAGTCTCAAAGACCTGGTGCCCACTTAACTGTGAAAAAGATCTTTGTTGGTGGCATTAAAGAAGGCGCTGAAGAACATTACCTAAGGGATTATTTTATTTTATTTATTTATTTATTTATTTATTTATTTATTTAACGTTTATTTATTTTTGAGACAGAGAGAGAGAGAGCATGAACAGGGGAGGGTCAGAGAAAGAGGGAGACACAGAATCCGAAACAGGCTCCAGGCTCTGAGCTGTCAGCACAGAACCCGACGTGGGGCTCGAACCCACGGACTGTGAGATCATGACCTGAGCCGAAGTCGGCCGCTCAACCGACTGAGCCACCCAGGCGCCCCAGGATTATTTTAAACAGTATGGGAAAACTGAAGTGACTGAAGTCATGACTGTTCGAGGCAGTGGCAAAAAGACAGGCTTTGGTTTTGAAACTTTTGATGCTCATGACTCTGTAGACCAGCGTGTTATTCAGAAGTACCATACTGTGAATGGCCACAACTGTGAAGTGCGGAAAGCCCTCGCTGAGCAAGAGATGGCTGGTGCTTCATCCAGCCAAAGAGGTCGAAGTGGTTCTGGAAACTTTGGTGGTGGATACGGTGGCAGTGGGGATGGCTATGATGGGTAATGATGGGAACAACCTTGGGGGTGGCGGGATTTACAGTGATTTTGGCAATTACCACAATCAATCTTCAAATTTTGGACCCACGAAAGGAGGAGATTTGGAGGCAAAAGCCCTGGCCCCTATGGTGGTGGAGGCCAATACTTTGCTAAACCACAAAACCAAGGTGGCTATAATGGTTCCAGCAGTAACAGTAGCTATGGCAGTGACAGAAGGTTTTAATTACTGCCAGGAAACAAAGCTTAGCAGGAGAGGAGGGCAAGAGAAGCGACAAGGACACTACAGGTTACAATAGATTTGTGAACTCAGCCCAGCACGGTGGTGGCAGGGCCTAGCTGCCACAAAGAAGACATGTTTTAGACAATACTCATGTGCATGGGTATAAATCTCGAGGACTGTATTTGTGACTAATTATGCTTCTTTTTTTTTTTTTAATGTTTAGTTTTGAGAGAGAGAGCAGGGGAGATACAGGGACAGAGGGGGACAGACGATCTGAAGTGGACTCTGTGCAGACAGCAGAGAGCCTGATGCGGGGCTCAAACTCATAGAGCCGTGAGATCATGACCTGAGCTGAAGTCGGACGCTTCACTGACTGGGCCACCCAGGCTCTCTTGTATTTGTGACTAATTGTAACAGGTTATTTTAGTTTCTGTTCTGTGGAAAGTGTAAAGCATTCCAACAAAGGTTTTTTAAATTTAAAAAATTTTTTATGTTAGAGAGAGAGAGCGTGAGTCGGGGAAAGGGATAGAGGTAGAAGAGAGAGAGAGAGAGAGAGAGAGAGAGAGAGAGAGAATCTCAAGCAGCCTCCAGGCTCAGTGTGGAGCCCAGTGTGGGGCTTGATCCTACAACACTGGGATCATGACCTGGTCTGAAATCAAGAGTCAGACGCTCAATTGACTGAGCCACCCAGGTGTCCCTCCAAGGAAGGGTTTTAATGTTTTTTTGGTTTTTTTTTGCACCCATGCTGTTGATTGTTAAATAGTCTAATCATTACACTGAATAAATTGTGTCTTTTTTTTTAAATATTTTTTTTTCAACGTTTTTTATTTATTTTTGGGACAGAGAGAGACAGAGCATGAACGGGGGAGGGGCAGAGAGAGAGGGAGACACAGAATCGGAAACAGGCTCCAGGCTCCGAGCCATCAGCCCAGAGCCTGACGCGGGGCTCGAACTCACGGACCGCGAGATCGTGACCTGGCTGAAGTCGGACGCTTAACCGACTGCGCCACCCAGGCGCCCCTAAATTGTGTCTTTTTAAAAATGTGCTGCGTAAAGTTAGTCTATTCTGAAGTCATCTTGGTAAACTACCCCAGTAAAGTTAGAATTCCTTCAGGGTGATGCCAGGGTCCATTCAAGATTTATTTGCAAACTTCTTGGGCACAGAAGCCATTGTCCCCACAAACCTTGGTGTAGTTGAACTGACAGTTAATGTGTCATGACCTGGAGTTCACTGTTAAAAGGGTCACCCAAGCCAAGTCCTGGAATTTATTTGGTTATTAATATAATCATTGGCACATCCTATGCAATATCTCTAAATTACAACATCAGATAGAAGTATAGATGAGATTAAAGCTTGTGTATCGTCCATTATCACGTGTAATCCATAAACGATTTAATATTCTCTTGAAAAAAAGAGAAGAAATGGCAAATACAAAGCCCCTTTTGGTTAATGGTTTCCACAAGCGAGGTTAGGACAGCTGCCTGTCACTCCACTAAGCCTTCTCCCTGGGTGGGGACACGGGTTTTGGTTCTCCAATTCTGGGAGTAATCTGGAATGGCAGAAGCAGCTAGCTCTTTCTTTCCCTTGGATCAAAGGCAGTGAAGAGAATCTGAGTATAGAGAGGCCAGGAATCCTGTGAGGGAATCATTATAGATGGTTCCTTCACATTTTTACGGAATGTCGTTCCTTCCATTCCTCTCCCTGGCTCTCTCATGTGTTTATCCATTCTGACCTTCCACAAAAGCACTGTCAGAAAAGGGCCAGACATTTGCTGCTGATTGTTTTCTAATTCTGGTTGGATCCCTAGTTGGCACTCAATGGGTTAGGGAATTTGAAAGATCAGGGAAATTCCCAAACTGGACAGAGTCTAGATGCTTACAAGACCCCCTTGGTCTTAGAGTGACAATGACATATATTCAGTAAATACTGATCGAATCTCTGTGTTGTTGCAAGGCTTTGCATGTAGGGGATATAAACCTTTTCTGTTTTAGTGATGATTTTAGTCATATCATAATCAAACCCCTACATCTTCTAAGACAATATCTCTTTTCTTCTGTTTCTTGGTGACATGGTCTATTCTTGGCTTCCTGTAAGCCCCTTATCCAAAGCTGGGCTGAGAAGCTTTAGGGACATGTAAGTAGCCACCCCACTGCGGCATCTCTCACTTATCACATGGATGTAAGAACACAGAACTGGACACCCTGGGTGTCCCCGCCCCTGTCAAGGTGAATGCTGGGCCCTAGGAGATGGGTGGTGACAGATAAAAAGCACACACAGCATCTTGCCTGCAAGGGCTTCTGAGTGTCCTGAAAACACTTGGGTCTCATGATGCCCTTATTCTGTAAAAGGATCATTGCTGTGGTCAAATGACTTGGCCCGTTATCACTCGGCAACTCAGCAGCTACACCAGAAATAGAATGCTGCCCAGTGCTCCGGATTGCCCAGCAGATGCTTAAAACACGGTCAACTCCCAGGGCAGGAGAATGAAGTCATCCATGGAGTCCTTGCCCCCAGGGTAATACAAAAGCTCACCGGGCCCCTGAGGTCACAGTAGTTCTTGCAGCTTGGACTGTGGCACCATTCCCCGCCGCTCCCCGCCCCCAACCCCACCTCAACTCAAAAAGTAACCCAAGAAAGCTGCTCGTAAGCAGCTAGCAGAGCAGGTGTGCATTTGCTCTGTCAGAGAGCAGAGTCAGTTCCGAGAGAGTGATCTAAACCGCAGCAGTGGGGGTGGGTGCTGGGCTCCCCAAAGCAAGCACTTGAGCTGCAGGGAGAAAACTGGAGATGCCCGCCTCACAGTCTCGCCTACTCACTGAATGAGGAGGGAGCAGGGCCGCTGGCCTCACAGGGCACTTGGCCAGTTGCTGGCTGCAGCAGAGGCACAAAGCTGCAGAAGAGGGTGGGAGCTGAGATGCTCCCGCAGAAGAGGGTGGGATTAAGACTACCTGAGTTCAAATCCCAGGTCCGGTGCTTGCTACCATCTACACTATAGGTGGGACACTGGGCAATTTATGTTAGCACTTTCTGCCTCAGGTCCATCTGTGAAATGTGGGTCATAAGAACACCAACCTCATACGGTCCATTGTTAGGATTAACTGAGCTAATATGAGTAAAGTACTTAGTACCTGCATGTAATAGGCACCATGTAACTGTTTGCTGTCATATATTTACCAAAGGGCTATTAGGTGCCCATTAAAGATGATGGTTATAAACAATGATGTGAAGGCAAATGTCTAGCAACCTGCTCTTTGAGGAAACAAAGCTCCCATTTGTAATGTTTGCTGATGTTCATGGCTTACGTAATCTCATAATGACTGACTTCAAGAACACAGAGCTAAGAAGAAGCGTTTTTAAGGCTTAAGAAGAGCTGTGAGCTCACGTGTCACAAGAGTTGCCACACCACTGGTTATGAAGCCCGAGTAATGACATGAAAGATGCTATGATATTTTATGGAAAGATAAGAATAAAATTTGGAATGGACAATGATTGCCAACTCTGTAAAAATCAAGTGTGTGCAGAGAAAAAAAATGCAAGGAAATACATTAAATACTGGCAGGGATTGTTTTTAGAGTAGTGGGAAATAGTTAATTCTTTTATATATATACACATACATATATATATATAACAAAAAATATATAAATAAACAAAATATATATATTTTGTTTGTTTTTCTTAAAGTGTTTATGCTAAAAACATTAAAAAAGCAAGCAGAATTAGCTAGCACACACATTTTTTTATTATGGGAAATTTCAAACATATAGAACAACAGTACAATTTACTCTAGGTTCTCGTTAACCAACAGTGATCAGTAACTTGTCAATTGTGTTTTATTTTAATTGAATAAAATTTCTTTCATTTATCCCAGAGATTATGTGACATATCCAATATATAATACAGGGCATTAAAAATATATGTGAACACAACACCATTATCGCATCTAGCAAAATGACTAATTCCTCAGTATCATCCCCAAATGGGAAAGATGTCTTTTACAGTGTTTCCTTGAATTGTGGCTCAAGCATGACATTGGGTTGTTATTCTTTTAGCTCTCTTTCATTCATACCAATTATCTTTTCTTTTCATCTCTTTCGTGTCACGAGTTTATCGAAGACGCTGATAATTCCTGTAGAATGTCCTGCATTCTAGATCTGGCTGAAGGCTTCCTTATGGTTACTTGTATGTCTAATTCCTGTATATCCCAAAAACTGTTGGTTACATCTAGAGAGTGATTCAGACAGGAATCTGTCCTGGGTCATGCAATGGACTTCTGAATTTATCATGTTAGCACACATGTAATGTCTGCTTGTGCCATTGTTAGTGAGGCTAAGATTGATCTGTGGATTTACAAGGGTAACACATTTTAAAAACTAAATTAAATCAGAAAATTGGGGTGCCTAGGTGGCTCTGGCGGTTGAACATCCGACTTCAGCTCAGGTCATGATCTCACTGTTCATGGGTTCGAGCCCCGGGTCGGACTCTGTGCTGACAGCTCAGAGCCTGGAGCCTGCTTCAGATTCTGTGGCTCCCTCTCTCTCTTCCCCTCCCCTGCTTGTCTCTGTCTCTGTCTCTGTCAAAAATAAACAAGCATTTTTTTTTTTAAATAGGAGAATATAATCGCAAGAATTCATTTACAGGATAAGGATAAGTAAGTACAAGGTCTCGATCACTCACGAGAAGGTGCCCTGTTATTTTCATGTCAAAATTTGCTGACAGAAGAGAGATACAGGCCCTTGACCCTGAGTTTCTCAGAAAGTTGGGAGGAGGGGCGCCTGGGTGGCGCAGTCGGTTAAGCGTCCGACTTCAGCCAGGTCACGATCTCGCGGTCCGTGAGTTCGAGCCCCGCGTCAGGCTCTGGGCTGATGGCTCGGAGCCTGGAGCCTGTTTCCGATTCTGTGTCTCCCTCTCTCTCTGCCCCTCCCCCGTTCATGCTCTGTCTCTCTCTGTCCCAAAAATAAATAAAAAATGTTGAAAAAAAAAAAATTTAAAAAAAAAAAAAAAAAAAAAAAAGAAAGTTGGGAGGATATGACAATTTTAATATAGGCTTGGTGAATTCTTTGCAAATACACTAATTCATTTTCTGGTTTGAGGCCATCACAGAAACGCCAGGCACAGAATAAACCGATTAAAGCAAAACATTAGACAGGGTCCATCCTAAACCCCTTCAGCCCCACTGAGAGCTTCACTTCCCTCTTCTTGCCACTACAAGAGCCTTCTTGCCTTCTGACATGGACTCCCTCTTCTAATTCAGCCCTTGAGCTGTTACTATCAGAGGGCTAAGGTGCACATCAGACCAGCTCAGTGTCCTGGTTAGACTTTTCCAGTAGTTTTCTATGGCCTGCTAGAAAAACTGGAAACTCTGATTTGTCACTTAGGGACCTTCATGATCTGGCCTGGCCCACCCTGCCCACCTTCCCACCCAAACCTCTTTTTCTTCCTTCATCCAACTCACCTAACATAGTCATCTCCATGTCGTTCTCCAGATACCATGCTCCTTCACAACTCTGGGTCTTGGCTGTGATTAACCCCCTGCCTAAAATACCTTTCCTTTTGTCTGCCTGGCAGTTTTCCACCCATCCTTGAGACTCCTGTGCCAAGCCAATTTGACCTCCTTGGTCAAGCCAATTTGACCTCCTTGGTCTGGTCTGAATATCTTCTCTGTTTCCTCGGAGGTCCTCACGAGTACCTCAGCTTATCATCATTCTGTACCCATGGACTCTCCTGGGCCTGGCACACTGCAGGTGCTTAGCAAACATTTGTCGAATGAATTAATTTAAAATGAAGCACTGTTGAAAGAATGAGGAAAGTGCACGGTGAATTTGCCATTGGCCGAACAGGTGCACCCAGAAGACTGCTGAGTCCTGAGTGACCACATTTGCAGCTAGGTTTGTCCTTATTGCTGTTTCCTCAACCTTAAAAAAAATTTTTTTTTCAAATGTTTTATTTATTTGAGAGAGAGTGCATGTGGGGGAGAGTCAGAAAGAGAGAGAGAGAGGGATACAGAGAATCGGAAGCAGGCTCCAGGCTCTGAGGTGACAGCCCCAAGCCCAACACGGGGCTCGAACTCACAAACTGTGAGATCATGACCTGACCCAAAGTCGGACGCTTAAAGGACTGAACCACCCAGGCACCCGTCTCCTCAACATCTTTGTCCCTTTAAGAGCTCAGGTTCAAATACAAGCTTCAGACCTCTGCAGCTGTGTGGCCTCAGGTACTTAGTGTTATCGTTTATTAAATGGAGATGATCATAGTATCAACCACCAAGTTTGTCTTGATGATTAAATGAGTTAATATACTTAAAGTGCACGGTAAGTTCTATTTAAATGCTTATTTTAAGGGGCGCCTGGGTGGCTCAGTCGGGTAAGCGCCCGACTTCGGCTCAGGTCATGATCTCGCAGTCCGTGAGTTCGAGCCCCGCGTCGGGCTCTGTGCTGACCACTCAGAGCCTGGAGCCTGTTTCGGATTCTGTGTTTCCCTCTCTCTCTGACCCTCCCTTGTTCATGCTCTGTCTCTCTCTGTCTCAAAAATAAATAAACGTTAAAAAATAAATAAATAAATGCTTATTTTAAGATTCCACGTTGGTCTCAACAGCTCTGCTTGGTGATTGGCTCTTCAAAGGCATAATTTGTGTCTGACTGAGTTTCCTTTTCCCCATAGCATTTGGCATAAACTTCTGGAAGATGAACAAACATTATAGAAGCAAGTGGGGAAACTGTTCAGAGTGGTAGTAAAGAGGATGGACTTTGAGGCCAGGCTGCCTGGTTCCACCCTCAGCACACATATTTAAGCCGTTGGAGCCTCTCTATCTCTTTATCTGCAAAGTGATGATAGTCAGGGGTCTGTTGACAGGGTTATATGAGATCATTTGTGTAAAGCTCTTGACACAGGGCCTGGCACATGGGGACCACTCAGCAAATATCAGTTGTTATTATTAAGTATTTTCCTTTCTGGGAGTATTTGCATTTTTGCGTGAACTAAATAGGGGACATATTTCGGGGCAAGTCAGCAATTTGGATCTATCCCAGTAATGAGTCCTCTTTGGTTATTTTTTTCATGCTAGAGTATTTGACTCTCACACCAATTCTGCTTGTACTTGCATAGATGAGGCAGTTGGAATCCTGCCTGTTCACCAGAATGAATGACTTCTATGTCTGTCGTTGGCTGTATTCAGTACAGCCCCTCCTACTAACTCAAAGTAAAAAATTTAGCAGTCAAACCATTTGGGTCCAAAAATGAAACCAATCCAGAGATCTCAGGATAAAAGTAGGTTTCCAGCAGCCCACTTTTGTCAGCCAGGATGTCAGAGTGGATGAGAACCCCCAAAGGTGTATGACTCCACAGCCAGGGCAGCTTGGGTGAAAAACCAGGCCCAAATGGACATTGAATCAAATTCAGGGATTGCATTAACAACTCAGCACTGCCCTTGAGCTGAACTGACTGTCCCTCTGGGAGTGCTCCTTAATGGGTTGCAAGAGCCACTTAGCAAACCAGAAGTGGGTACGTGGCCTGTGTTTCCACTTCCTCACGGGCTAAGGCCCTCAGGGAAATGGACAGTAGAGGGAGCTGAGTAGGGGTCAACCCACAATGGTTGTTGTATCCTACACATGCCATGTTTTCCTCCTGAAAGTTGATCTTGGAGATGTGAACATATCTTCCTTGCTTTTTAACCCAAGTTCAAATGTCCTTTTCATGTGACTTGTTAAAAGTACTTTTCTTTCTTGTATCTCACTCCTTACTAACTCCCATTGAATTATTAGTGCCCCAAAAAAGCCCTTATGATAAGCTATCAGACCACTCTAAAATATCTTCAGGCTGCCAAGTGAAGTTTCCCATACCTACACAATGTGTAGTGATTAAGGAGGAGCGGGGTTTTTGAGGAGGTGAGGTCTTTGCTATCATAAATAACAGCAGCTAGCATTGACTGAGCACTTACTATGTGCCAAAGATGTTCCTGCATTATCTCATGTAGTCTTACAGGACAGGGCTAGGTACCAGAATCAGCCCCATTTTCCACATGAGAAAACTGAGGGAGCAGAGTCAAAGCAATTGCCCAAGTTTGTAACTAGTGAGTGACAAAACTACATTTCAAACCAAGAGTGTCTGCCCCAAGGGCAGAGCTTCTATTCTGTAGTGTGTCCACTCTTATCTGTTCTCCACTTCCATAATTACCATATGCTGTGGTCCGAATGTTTGCGTTCCCCACAGATTCATATGTTGAAATCCTAACTCGTGAGGAGATGGTATTAGGAGGTTGGGCATTTAAGAGATGATGAGGTCATGACAAGGGGAGTTGCCATGACTGGGAACAGGGCCCTTATAAAAGAGACCCCACAAATCTCCCTAGCCCCTTCTGCCACGTGAGGACACAGCGAGAAGTCAGCAGTCTCACCCCAGCAGGGTCCCCCACCAGAACCTGACCATGCTGCATCCTGGTCTCGGACTTCCAGCCTTCAGAACGGGGAGCAACACATTTCAGCTGTTTATAAGCCACCCAGTCTACGGTATATGGCTATTGCCGCCTGAACAGACTAAGACAGTACATATGTTTAGGATAAGATCGCAGGGTCTGGAGCTCACGATGAACATACACTGCCTCAGTTCCTTGAGGTCACAACCTTCTCCCCACTTGCCATTCATCCATTCAGTCATCCATTCAACAAATATTTGTAATGGAACACCAACAACGCGCCACACCCCGAGGACAGAGGTGATCAAAACCAGGAGAGGCCCTGCACTTACAAAGCCCACAATTTACATGGGACACGAGCCCAGGTGCAGTGATTACACACACATGTGAAACTGTAGCTGGGGACCAGAGCTACAGTCAGAGGGACGAGATACTGTGAGAATGTGCCAGGGGAAAATCGCCCTGGTTGAAGTGGTCAGGGAAGGCTCAAGATGTCTAAAGCAAACGGAGAAGGGAAAGCATCCTGATGGGATGAGGAACATAGGAGGAAGCCCTGTGACCCACATCCTGGGTCTGAGAGTTGACCGGTGGCCGTAGGGGGCCCAGCCATGGTTTTTATCTTAATGACCATGGAAGGCCCTTGAACCACCAACTCTAGACTCCATTTTTGAAAAGTTGTTCAGTGCCAGCAGCGCCCCTACAGCCAGGCTCTGTGCGTGTCTGGTACCCATGGAATATTCAGGAGGCAGATCTTTACAGCATCAATCAGCATCCTTCCCCCTGCCCCAAATTTGACTCAAGTCATGGTGTTGGCTGGCTTGGGAATAGAGAGAACCCGGTTCTCGCAGCTTCCTGCCTTGTCTGTAGGCTCATTCTCTATGGTTGGTGGGGGACTGACAGTTCTACAGAGATGAAGGATCACATAGTGGACACAGGAATGACAGAGTTTGTCTTGAACTAAGGTTACCTTTACTTCTCTGCAGACAAATCATAACAGTAAGTTGGTGCACTCAGCAGAATTCCACAGATAGTACTCTCTATCTCTGCCTTTTCTGCAGATAATGCTGTAAATTCTCTGCTTGAAAAAAGCAATTATGCAGTTTTCTGGTACAAAGCTCACTGCTTGCATTCCACAATCATAAAAGAATAAAGACATGATGACTCATTTATTACTCTTGTTACTTACATATTACTCACCAAACTTTGTTAACAATAGTTACTAGAAAATGACTTCTCTGCCTCACTACATAGAATTTTCCTTTTGGTTTTAGATGCCATTTCTGGTGCTGTCTAAGAGAACTCACTTCTCTGAAATGTTTGTGTGTGTGTGTGTGTGTGTGTGTGTGTGTGTGTGTGTGTGTGTGTGTTGGGGGGTGTTATTTACTTATAATTTAATTTAATTTAAGAGACAAAACTCGAGTTGGGGAGAGGGGCATAGGGAGAGGGAGGAGAAAGAGAGAGAGAGAGAGAGAGAGAGAGAGAGAGAGAGAGAGAGAGAGAGAGAATACCAAGCAGGCTCCGTGCTCAGCACAGAGCCCGACACAGGGCTCAGTCCTAGAACTGTAAGATTATGACCTGAGCTGAAATCAAGAGTCAGATGCTCAACAGACTGAGCCACCCAGGTGCTCCTATTTATTGTTTATTTATACTTTTATTTCAATCTGTCTTTTAAGGAACCCCCAGTAAATGATTCCAATGTGAACATGTACAGTCCCTTTCCACAGACTCAAAGATCCTTATGATGACACAAAGTGAGCCTCCTCCAAAGGATTTCCAAAAGACTGACACTTTTCCTCCAGAAGTATAAATGTTTAGATTTCAAAGCTGGAGGAGTTATCTGGATGTCTTTTAGATAATGCCTTTAACTCTAAAAAAGTGAAAACAAAATCATCCTTGATTTGTATTTGTACAAGGTTGGGGCGGAGGGCAGCCCAATCCACAGCCTGTGCCAAGTGAGGGCTGCTCCAAGTGAAATCTACTATCTCAGCCCAGGACGAGGGATGGGAGAGTCAGTCAGGGAGATCCTTGGGAGAAAGCGGGAGAGATGGTGAATTTTATATGTCAGTTTGGCTCTGCCAACCAGGGCACAGATATCTGGCCAAACATTATTTTGGGTGTTTCTGGATGAGTTGAACATTTAAATTCACTGAGCGAGTAAAGCAGATTGCCTACCTTGGCCTAAAGGGCATCATCCAACCCTCTGAAGGCTTGAATACAACAAAAGGCCCATCTTTCCCTGAATAACTGGGAACTCCTCTTGCCTGATTGCCTTTGACATGGGACATGGGTGAAGGTTTTTGTTGTTGTTGTTGTTCTTGTTTACCTGTCCTCATGCTCACTGAAACATTGATTCTTCCTGGGTCTCCAGCCTGCCAACCTACATCACTGGGTCTCCAGCTCAATGACTGCACATCTTGAGATTTGTCACCTGCCATAAACATGTGAGCCAATTTCTTATAATAGGTTTCTTTCTCTCTGTATATATATATACACACATTGCATTGGTCCTGTTTCTCTGGAGAGCCCTGACCACTGTGGTATGAGAGGAGGCTCATCACCTCCCAAGACGTGGGTCAGAGCTGCTGGAAGTCTTGCCTGATGAAGCACCTCTCTGTGCAGATCCCCTCTAGATCGCCTCCATTCTCTCCTTCTAAGTCCCAAATTTCTCCGTGAGGTTTATTTTCTCCATTTCACTATGAGAATCTGCAACAGGAGATAAGGAAAGGGAAACTGTAGTTTGGGCTTGGCAAGTCCAGACTCTTGATTAGGTGGAAGGTAGGCTGGAGCCTGGAGGTCATCTAATCCATCTGCCTCCTACTCAAGGCAGAAGAGCTTCCCACACTGAGCTGAGCATGCTGACGCATGCAGTCCTTCCGTTGAGAAAGACACTGTGTTGGTTCAGAGCAGGGATCTGGAATCTGACAGCTGGGGCCCCACCTGGCCTCCACTTCTCAGTAGCTATGTGATCTTGGGCACTACTAGGTCCCACTTGACTCATTTCTATAATGGGGATAATTATAACATACGTTTCATGGGTCACTGAAACGATCCCTTGAAAATACAGAAGCACATAGTCTAGCATCTGTGTTGGCTGTTACTAATAGTCCTGCCTATTCTATACCAACTTTAATTTAGGGTATAAATGTCTAGATTTGGCAATTCTACATTAGCATTTGCTTTAAACTTTGGGGAAAAAACCCAAAAACCAAAAAACAAACAAACAAAAAAAAACTTTGGGACCTCTGCAGATTTAAGAACCACAACTTGTATGTATTCAAGTTCCCACTGCTCAAAGTACAGGCTATGCCCCAGCCCCCTAGAAGCCTACCAGAAATGCAGAGCCCAGGCTCCGGGTAAAGTGCAGCTACATTAAGGTTTGATTTAAGGCTCTGACAGAAATGACAAGGAGCATAGGGCTAGTGACAAATTCTTATGACCATACTCTGGAGACAACTCTCAAATTTAATATTGATTAATGTTCAATTCTGACCAACATAATGAAAAACAGATTTACACAGGAAGGATTCTGAATGGTAGAGCAGAACCCAGAGGAAGGCAGGACCAGAGCAGCAGCAGGAGCTCCTGGACCCCTCTGGGGTATGGCTTTAGACGCCTCAACTCCACCTGCCTGTGTATTCCATTCAAATTTTCTCTTACTGGTCCAGTCTGCGTCAGTGTCTTCTACTCTTGGACCAATCAGCACTGGCCAGTCTTGAGTGGGCAGCCAGGAAGGTGCTAAGCCAGAAGCTAACCTACTTTGTATCCACTACAAAACCATGTTCCTGAAAGATGAGTCCACATTCCTGCTCTGAATAGCTTTTACACGTGTCCATTTAAATACTAGGGGCGCCCGGGTGGCTCAGTCGGTTAAGCATCCGACTTCAGCTCAGGTCACGATCTCGTGGTCCATGAGTTCGAGCCCCGCGTCGGGCTCTGGGCTGATGGCTCAGAGCCTGGAGCCTGCTTCCAATTCTGTGTCTCCCTCTCTCTCTCTCCCTCTCTCTCTGCCCCTCCCCTGTTCATGCTCAGTCTCTCTCTGTCTCAAAAATAAATAAATGTTAAAAATAAATAAATAAATAAATAAGCTATACTAGTTGTCTACAATGGATCCTAAACAAAGTTAATGCCTAAAGTTAGGCATCCAAACTTACCTCAAAAAAAAAAAATGGAGAGGGGTGCCTGGGTGGCTCAGTTAGTTAAGCGTCCTACTTTGGCTCTGGCCATGATCTCCTGGTTCTTGAGTTTGAGCCCCACATTGGGCTTTGTGCTGACAGCTCAGGGCCTAGAGCTGCTTTGGCTTCTGTGTGTGTCTTTCTGTCTGCCCCTCCTCTGCTCACGCAATCTCTCTCTCTCAAAAATAAATAAACGTTTAAAAAAATTTTTTTAATCAAAAAAAGAAAGAAATGGAGATAGGAGGCTGACTTTGAGAGATGCTATTTTTGAAGGATAACAATATATTTACCTTATTAAATTATTAAAAACAACAGCTAGCACATTTGATGTTTGTTCTTAGCAAAGCTTTCATTTGGAGAGTTTAATCGGTCAGAAGATTCTTCTGGAATTTTAGCTTCCTCCAAAAGCACTAGATCTAGAGGAACAGATTGTTCTGGGTCTGGAAAATAAAGCTCAAATTTCCCAGTAGGCCATATTTGAGAACTGATGTTAGAATAGGGGCTATGGTAACCTGAGGGAGAAGAATGAACTCTATACCTTCATCTGACCCATTGTTTAATCTGTGACAAAAACATGCATGTTGATAAAATCTCAACCATCTGGAACTAAGGTCAGGAAAAGGAGAGGCACATTTCTGGTTCCCAGTCAGCTAATGTATTAAAGGAATATTGCAGCCAATATTTTGAAAGCAATAATCCCACTGTTCTTTGGAGCAGCTAAGCTTTACCTGGAGTGTATTCAGGCATGTGTGCTACAGCCTAGGAAGGGCATTGGAAGGTAGATGGATTCCAGGCAAAGGGCATCAGGAGAATGGGTAGCATGGTTTCCAGAACTTTTTTCCAAAGAACCATATAAAATAGAACCAGGAATTGGGAACCATGGAATTTAGCTGGAAGAAGCATCTTCGGCCAGGGAGGCCATGTGAGAGATACCTCAGATGAACTAAGTGGCAAACTAAGGCCACTGAGTGGCAGTTTTGAAGAGAGGGTTTTTAGTGAATCCAAACATCATTTCTTTATCTCTGGCACAGAATTTATTTCATGGAGAAAACTGTCTATGATGGGGGAAATGTCTTAATAAGTCTAATTTGGAAAAGAAAACCAAAGCTGGAGGCATCACAATCCCAGATTTAAAGCTGTATTACAAAGCTGTAATCATCAAGATGCTATGATACTGGCAAAAGAACAGACACTCAGATCAATGGAACAGAATAGAGAACCCAGAAATGGACCCACAAATGTATCGCCAACTAATCTTTGACAAAGCAGGAAAGAATATCCAATGGAATAAAAACAGTCTCTTCAGCAAATGGTGGTGGGAAAATTGGACAGCAACATGCAGAAGAATGACCCTGGACCACTTTCTTACACCATACACAAAAATAAACTCAAAATGGATGAAAGAGCCAAACATAAGACAGGAAGCCATCAAAGTCTTCAAGGAGAAAGCAGGCAAAAACCTCTTTGACCTTGGCTGCAACAAGTTCTTACTCAACATGTCTCCGGAGGCAAGGGATATAAAAGCAAAAATGATCTACTGGGACCTCATCAAGATAAAAAGCTTATGCACAGCAAAGGAAACAATCGGCAAAACTAAAAGGCAACTGACAGAATAGGAGAAGATATTTGCAAATGACATATCAGATAAAGGGTTAGTATCCAAAATCTATAAAGAACTTATCAAACCCAACACCCAAAAAACAAATAATCCAGTGAAGAAATGGGCAAAAGGCATGAAGAGACACTTTTCCAAAGAAGACATCCAGATGGCTAACAGACACATGAAAAGATGCTCAACATCACTCATCATCAGGGAAATACAAATCAAAATCACCATGAGATACCACCTTACACCTGTCAGAATGGCTAACATTAACAACTCAGGCAAAAACAGATGTTGGTGAGGATGCGGAGAAAGAGGATCTCTTTTGCATTGTTGGTGGCAGTGCAAGCTGGTGCAGCCACTCTGGAAAACAGTATGGAGGTTCCTCAAAAAACTAAAAATAAAACTACCCTATGACCCAGCAATTGCACTACTAGGCATTTATCCACGGGATACACGTGTGCTGTTTCGAAGGGACACATGCACCCCAATGTTTATAGCAGCACTATCAACAATAGCCAAAGTATGGAAAGAGTCCAAATGTCCATCGATGGATGAATGGATAAAGAAGATGTGGTATACATATATACAATGGAGTATTACTCGGCAATCAAAAAGAATGCAATCTTGCCATTTGCAACTACGTGGATGGAACTGGAGGGTATTATGCTAAGTGAAATTAGTCAGAGAAAGACAAACATCATATGACTTCACTCATATGAGGACTTTAAGAGACAAAACAGATGAACGTAAGGGAAGGGACACAAAAATAATATAAAAACATGGAGGGGGACAAAACAAAAGAGACTCACAAATATAGAGAACAAACTGAGGGTTACGGGAGGGGTTGTGGGAGGAAGGGATGGGCTAAATGGGTAAGGGGCACTAAGGAATCTACTCCTGGAATCATTGTTGCACTATATGCTAACTAATTTGAATGTAAATTAAAAAATAATAATAATAAAATAAAAAAATATTTTATTGCCAAAAAAACAAAAAGACGTTTCCCTATGGTTTCTGATGCAATTAGAAAACAAACTTAATGTTGGAAACCACAACATTAAATGACTTTTAAGGTTTCCTTCAATTCTAAACATTTTTTAAAATTCTTTTGTTTATTTTTGAGAGAGCACAAGTAGTGGAGGGGCAGAGAGAGAGAGAGAGGGAAACACAGAATCTGAAGCAGGCTCCAGGCTCTGAGCTGTAAGCACAGAGCCCAACGTGGGGCTTGAAACCACAAGTTGTGAGATCGTGGCCTGAGCTGAAGTGGGACGCTTAACCTGACTGAGCCGCTCAGGCACCCCTAGTACTAAACATTTTGAATGGCAGGAAATGTCAGCTCTTACACGAGGTTATCTCATGCACATATATACATGGATATGGGGGCGCCTGGGTGGCGCAGTCGGTTAAGCGTCCGACTTCAGCCAGGTCACGATCTCACGGTCCGTGAGTTCGAGCCCCGCGTCAGGCTCTGGGCTGATGGCTCGGAGCCTGGAGCCTGTTTCCGATTCTGTGTCTCCCTCTCTCTCTGCCCCTCCCCCGTTCATGCTCTGTCTCTCTCTGTCCCAAAAATAAATAAACATTGAAAAAAAAAATTATACATGGATATGATAAAACCATTAATCCTCTGATTTACAAAAATATGGTAATAATTACTGCAATTTGCTCTGTACACTTGATAATATGTGTTAAGGATCTTTCTATGTTAGTACATACACAGCCACCTCATTCTTCTAATGACTGCCTCGTGTTCCATTGTAAGGCTGTATCATAACATAATAGACATTTAAGCTGTTTCCAATGTGTTACTATTACAGCCAATGCTGAAATAAACATCACTGTAGTATACTGATGTTTATTACAAGCATGTATTTGGCACACATTTCTAGAATTGGAATTTTGAAGACATTCCATAAGACCCTACCAGTTTATTCTCATACCAACAGCTGAATAAAGATTCTGTTTCCCCGTCCTTCTACCCTTCAATGATACTATCAATCTTTTAAATTTAAGATAATCAGATGCATGAAAAAATCTTATTGTTTCAATTTGCATCTGTTTGGTTGCCATTTCTGGCACACAGCTCCTAAAACCTTTGGAATTTCCTGAGTGACTTTTGCTATTCATAACAAGCCCCTTCCAGCCACACCTGAGTTTGTGTTAACGAGGTGACTTTTCGAAAGCACCCAGGGATAGGGGCCGGTTGCCAGTGGAACCAACTTTATGGTTAGAGGGATGGAACTTTCAGTCCCATCCCCTGATCTCTGGGGATGGAAGAAGTGTTAGAGAGTGACTGAGTCACTAATGGCAAAGATCTAATCAATCGTGTGTACATAAATGAATCCTTCACAAAACCCCCAAATGAGGAGCTCAGAGAACTTCCGGGTTGGCTTGCAGGAACACTTTAAAGTGCCTGAAGGTGGTGCACCTCAAATTCAAAGGAACAGAAGCTCTGGAACTTGAAAGATGTACTTCTTCATCTGGTTATTCATTCGTATCCTTTAATATCCTTTGTAACAAGCCAGTAATCTAGAAAGTACTGTTTTCCTGAGTTCTGTGAGTGGCTCTAGCAAATGAGCTGAGCCTGAGAAGGGGGTCATGGGAACCTCTGATTTATAGCCAGTTGGTCACGAGTTCAGGTAACAACCTGGACTTGTGATTAGCATCTGAAGTTGAAGGGCGGTCTTCTCGGATTGACTTTGACTTTGTGGGATCTGATACTATCTTCAGACAGAGTGTCAGGATTGAGTTAAATTATATAACAGCCTGCTGGGGTTGCAGGATTGCTTAGTGTGGAAGAATTACCACACATTTGGTGATCAGAAATAGCAGAAGTGAAGTAGAATGCTGGGACTAGAGAAGACACATAGGAGTGTGTTTTTTCACAAGAATCTTCTTTGTTCATTTTTCTATTAGATTGAAACTTCTTATTGATTTATGAAGGCTTTTTATTTATGATGGCCTGTCTTAGTTCAAGCTGCTGTAAGACTGGGTGGCTTAAACAACAAATATTTCTTATAGTTCTGCAGGCTGGGAAGTCCAAAATCAAGGTGCTGGCAGATCCTGTGTCTGGTGAAGGCTGACTTCCTGGTTTGCAGATGGCTGTGTTTTCATTGCAAAGAGAGAGGAGAGAAGAGAGAGAAGGAGAGAGAGAGAGAGAGAGAGAGAGAGAGAGAAGGACCTCTAGTATCTCCTCTTATAAGGGCACTAATTCCATCACGAGGGCTCCACACTCATAACCTAATTACCTCCCAAAGACCCCCATCTCAAAATACCATCACTTTGGGGGGTTAGGATTTCTTTCTTCTTTCTTTCTTTCTTTCTTTCTTTCTTTCTTTCTTTCTTTCTTTCTTTCTTTCTTTCTTTCTTTCTTTCTTTCTAACATTTATTTATTTTTTGAGAGAAAACAGAGCACAAGGTGGGTGGGGCAGAGAGAGAGGAAGAGACAGAATCTGAAGCAGGCTTCAGGCTCTGAGCTGTCCACACAGAGTCTGATGCGGGGCTTGAACTCACACACCACAAGATCATGACCTGAGCCAGAATTGGAAGCTTAACCAACTGAGCTAGGATTTCAACGTATAAATTTGGTGGGGGGGGGGGGGGGGGAGGAGGGGTCACAGATATACATTCCACAACATTCCATGACAAACATTCAGTCTATAAGACGGCTGTTAGTCTTTTATGTAGTTTCTCTAGAATGTCATTTAACTTTTGTATTTACATTTTAAAAATAGTTATCTTACAAGATTCAAAAGTCAAAACTATACAGAAAGATAAACAGAGAGCAGTCTCATTTCCACCTTTATCCCTTCACCTTGTCCCTCCCTATCCCCTGTATGCAATCATTTTTCCTGTTCTTCATTTTGTAAACATAAGCAACAATGTCTATATAGTCTTTCCCCTCATTTTCTTAATAAACTGTATCAAACAGTAGACAATGTTCTGACCTCTATGAAGTGTTTTCACTTAATATACATTGTAGATATTCTAATAACCACTCCGCATCTTCCTCATTCTGTTTCTCTGCTTCTTCAGACTCCATTGTGTGGATGTACCTGTAGTTTATCCTGGACACTTGGGCCGTTTCCAACTATTTTACCATTACAAACAACAATGAAATAAATAACTTTTTGGATATTCTATTTTGTTTTCTTTTTTTTTTTCAACGTTTTTTATTTATTTTTGGGACAGAGAGAGAGACAGAGCATGAACGGGGGAGGGGCAGAGGGAGAGGGAGACACAATCGGAAGCAGGCTCCAGGCTCGGAGCCATCAGCCCAGAGCCCGACGCGGGGCTCGAACTCACGGACCGCGAGATCGTGACCTGGCTGAAGTCGGACGCTTAACCGACTGCGCCACCCAGGCGCCCTGGATATTCTATTTTGTATCCGGAAGTGTATTTGTAGGAGACAGATTCCTAGGAATGAAATTGCCAGGTCAAGGAGCTATCACTTGTTTTTAACTTTGCTATGACATCTTTCATTACGGAGATGTTTTAAGTTTTTATGTTGATTTTTTCTATTTAAAACTGGAAGTGGGGGCTGGGTGGCTCAGTTGGTTGAGCATCTGACTTCAGCTCAGGCTTTGTGGTGGGTTCGCACCCTGTCTCTGTCTCTCTCAAAAATAAAATAAACACAAAAGAAAAATTTAAAAAATATGTTGAAGTTGCTACCTACCGTTTAAAAGAAAATGTCATCTTTGTATTATTCTTTGATTCACCCTTAATCTTCTTTATATCCTTCCTAAGTATTTTTAATCTTATAAGCATTCTTTTACATTATGTTTAATATACTTTTGAAGTCATTGTTACTGAGGCACGATTTATATTTATGTTAAAGTTTCACTTTTTCAAGTGTATGGTTCAATGAATTTTGACAAACGGATGTGGTTGTGTTACCACGGCTTTAATCAAGATGTAGAACGTTCCCATCGCCCCAGAAAGTTCCCTCCTGCCCTTGTCAAATGTTGAATTGATGAACTGAATTATCTGTTGGTAGACTGGGCTCCTGCAGTCTCTCTTCTGTATTTTATTTACAGACCGCCTCTTCTAGGTGTGAGGACAAAGGTCTGGCAGAGACAGAAGTGGTGGGGACCTTCACAGCACCCAGAAGATCTGGGAAGTTTATCTGGATCAACTAGTGGGTGTTCAGTTGGGCTGGGATCAGCCAGTCTGCGCGGGAAACCCACTAACGTCAAACCCACCTGGGAATGTTTCTTCTCAACCAGAGTGTTCAGACCTTCGTGATTTATCTCCCTTTTAGTTTGCACCCACTCTCTTTGCCCAGATACTTCTTATCTTAGCCTCCTGAAGCCTTGAGCTTTCTCTGAAGCCTTGAACTGTTTTGGTCTGAAATTCATGGTTTGTGGATGTCTGTGTGGGCTGGACACATATGCTCCAAGTGTGACCTTCATTTGAAGGGTCTGAACATAGAAAGAGAAAGAGGACTCTAGCAATGAAAACCTCTGCAGAAAGAGGTTTAGGGATGTGTGCTCTGATTCACAGGGAAGTGTAACAAGTAACAAAGCTCGTGATTCACATGTGGATTCAGCAGCTGTGCAGAGGAGGCAATGAGACACTAGTCAAAGTTTGATCTCCTTGCTGACTGTAAATGGACAAAGAATAAATATTGCCAAGCAGTCATAGTCTATATCACCAGCCTTTCAAAGGAATATCATACACTGGTATTCTTTTCTGGTCTTCAGGATTTATAGCCACCATGCAGACTGTTTATTTTGACAAACAATGTATGCAAGTAAATCAAAGTGGCAGTAATGTCTAAAGAAAGTCTTACTAATATAGGCAGTATTAGATAATCAATATATCAATAAGAACATAGTAATGGATTTTTAATCAATTTATTGGTTATCTAATACTACATCTATTGCTATAGAGAAGTAATTCCCAAATGTGACAGACTCTTAGAAGTACCTTTAGAGGTTGTTGAAAATACAGACGTCCTGGAGAGTCTAATGTAGTCATCAGGGAAGGTTTCTAGAAATCTGCATGCTGATCAAACTTCCTAGTTGGTTCTCATGTTGCTTTCTAGGGTCTATCCTTTAAGGGCATTACACTTGAAACTGGAAGGCTTGGGTTCCAGAGTTCTGGATTCTAGGCTTCCATTTACTGTCTGTGCAGACTTGATTTTAGCATGCCATTGCTCTGGGCCTCAGTGGCCTCATTTGGGAAATGAATCACAAGCAGTTTTTTGAGCAGGGCAGACACATGGTAAGAGGTATGCTTTTGAGAGGTTAGGCTGGTGAGTCCCTGTGGATAGGGTAAGGGCTAAGACATGGGGGAAGGAGGCTAGTCAGGAGGAAGTCACCACAGTATAGGAAGACCTGTAATGAGAAATGACGGGAGGAAAAGCAATGAGGGGTCAGAAGTGACAGAGGACACAGAGTGGGAGTCACAGGACTTGGTGACTGATTGGATATGCAGCGTTAAGCAGAGGAAGGGGAAAAGGGGGCTCCAGTGTTTCTGCCTGGGTGACTAGGTCAATAGAGGCTGCATTTCTAGAAATAAGAACAGATGGATGAAACCTTCAACAGCCCCCTCAGAGGATACTCCCTAATGGTACCATGTTCCATTCCAGAACTTTCTTCCCCATCCTGACTGAAGAAGGATATGGGAATGTGCTGTGGAAGACGCAGATACCAGCTGGACTCCTTCCATCACCTTGAGCAAATCATCTCACCTCCCTCCTCCCTGGAACTTAGTTTCCTCATTTGTAAATGAAAGAAGGTGGAACAGAACTTCTTTTGGGATCCATGGACGATCCGCAGGGATTCTAAGGATCTGCTGAAACTGTGCACAGGACTTTCATACATGGGTCTATCTAAATTTTTCTTTTTCTTTTTTTAAGTTTATTTATTTATTTTGAGAGAGAGAGAGAGAGAGAGAGAGAGCACAAAAGCAAGCATGAGCAGGGGAGGAGCAGAGAGAGAGGGAGACAGAGAATCCCAAGCAGGCTCTGCACTGTCAGCACAGAGCTCAATGCACGTCTCAGTCTCATGAACCATGAGATAGTGACCTGGGCCGAGATCAAGAGTCAGATGCTGAACTGACTGAGCCTCCCAGGTGTCCCCGATTTAAATTTTCTATGGAAAGGCCCTAGGCTGTCATCAAATTCTCATCAGTTAGTGACCCAGGAGGAAGTAACAGCTATTATTATAATAGATAACTTCTTAAAAAAAACTTTTTATCATGGAAAACTTAAAATACACATACACACAGGTTAAATGAGAATTGTGTCCTTGTTATTCAAGTTTTAATAATCAATATGGTCTCTCAAGTCCTTTTTGAAGTGTTAGTATTTCATTGAATGCAGGTACCATTACTTCTGTTGGACCTTTTTTTTCATGTATTTCCTCTAAATGGGTTTTATTCTTTAAAAATTGGAGTTGGGGGCGCCTGGGTGGCGCAGTCGGTTAAGCATCCGACTTCAGCCGGGTCACGATCTCGCGGTCTGTGAGTTCGAGCCCCGCGTCAGGCTCTGGGCTGATGGCTCGGAGCCTGGAGCCTGCTTCCGATTCTGTGTCTCCCTCTCTCTCTGCCCCTCCCCCGTTCATGCTATGTCTCTCTCTGTCCCAAAAATAAATAAAAAACGTTGAAAAAAAAAATTGGAGTTGGGGCACCTGGGTGGCTCTGTGGGGTAAGCCTCTGACTCTTGATTGTGGCTCAGGTTATGCGGGTTCATGGGCTTAAGCCCTGTGTGCTCATGCACTTGCTCTCTCAAAATAAATACATACACATTTAATTTTTTTGTGTTTTTAAAAATATTTTTATTTGTGGGAGAGTGCAAGTGGAGGAGGGACACAGAGAGGGGGACAGAGGAGCCCAAATGGGCTCTGCACTGACATCTGACAGCAGGGAGCCCGACACGGGGCTCGAACTCACAAACTGCGAGATAATGACCCAAACCGAAGTTGGACTCTCAACCGACTGAGCCACCCAGGGGCCCCAAATAAATAAACACTTTTCAAAATAACAAATAAAGAAGTAAATAGTGGGTCTTTAAAAGAGGGAATGGTAAAATTCACAGACCTCCACTTCAGCCACTCATTCACCGCTAGGGATTCTCTGTACAACATGGTGGTGAATGTGCTTGCTTCTTTCCACCCAGGTGAGGTGTTGTGTTTTTTGTTTTTGTTTTTGTTCTTGTTTTTGTTTTACTCCTGTCAATTTCACTGTGTGTTTTTTTATTTAAAAAAATTTTTTTTAACGTTTATTTATTTTTGAGACACAGAGAGACAGAGCATGAACAGGGGTCAGAGAGAGAGGGAGACACAGAATCCGAAGCAGGCTCCAGACTCTGAGCTGTCAGCACAGAGCCCGACGCGGGGCTCGAACCCACAGACCGTGAGATCATGACCTGAACTGAAGTCGGTCGCTTAACTGACTGAGCCACCCAGGCGCCCCTCACTGTGCGTTTATACCAAGAGTCAGTTGTATCTGTTTCCAAAACTGTGCCAGTTGTGGTAAGTATTAAAAACATGTAATTTCCTTCAATGTGTACCTAAAGTATTTAGTAAGAGGTCAGAGCATATAAACTGAAAAAAAACAAACCAATCCACAACTTTACTCTTTGTCACGTATGCTGGTTTGAATTCTCTGTCTGCCGCTGGCCAGTCTCTCCCCCAACATTTCTACTCACTTTCAGCTCTTGGTGAGCAATCTCACATTTAGTCATTCACAAGTGCAGACCAGCTAGCTGTCTATCAGAGCTTTACCTCCTCCTCCACGGTGGCCTCTCGGATTGCCACTGAGGGAGGAGCTGGTTCTCAGCCTTCCATCTTCCTCTGCCGCGGCTCCTCCCTCCCTCTCCGCACCCGCATCTGAACAAGCAGGCTTGAAATCAGGCAGGGAAGGACAAAGGACGCATTTGAGACCAATGACTCTGCAATCTGGCACCAGGGCTCGTGAGTGACAGACGCCTAGATATTTGCCCGTTCTCTATGGGGCGCTTTTGGGGGTTCCCGCCTCACCACGGACCTCCCGCTTCACCACACCCTGGTACAGGTGCTGCTTCTCCATTTATGACTTTCCACTCAGCTCCTAACTCCTGAGGCCTATGCTGGGTTCGCAGGCGGAGGTCTTGGACAGGGCTGTTGCATGATGATCAAGTTCAGCTACCTTCAAGGAGGTCCCCTCTCACCACTGGGGAGCATACCTGCCTTCCCCGCCATTGGGGAAGTCTGATGATAGGAGTGCCCTTGTTCTCCCTGTGCACTCTCTCCTTCTGCAGCCAGGGGCAGCTTCCCGCTTTAAACTTTTCTAGGCACAAGTCCAGCTTCAGGTCGTAGTGACCTTCCTTTCCAGGGTTCCACATCATACTCTGCTAGCTGTTCACTTGAAGGTCACTTTCTGACCTTATCTTCAAAGAAATTCCTTCTATCAACCTCCCTTTCTCGTGTAGCCTGGAAGTTGGTGATAAGCTAAATTGTGGTGGAAAATTTTGGCCATACCCCTTAGCAAATCGGGCAAAGATGATGTGCGTCCTCTCTTAAGACGTGTGTACTCATAACCTTTATTCTCAGTTGTTAGGCCTCAGGCAAAATTGAGATAAGGGAAGTGTGCCATTTAAACATCCACTGTAGAAATACCACTTAAAATGGGAAACGGGGAAAATGTGAGTGTGAAAGGGAGTTACTTCCATGAAAGCTGTTAAACGTTTGGGAAAGGCAAAAAAACAAAAGAGAAAACCCAAACCCCAATCATTACAAAGATCCTGTAGAAATAGGTGCAGGTGAGATACCTACTGATTTAGAGAATCATAAAAATCAGTAAGATTATGTCCATAGTGTTCAAGAACTTTAAGCTCCTGCTTCTCCTTTTTTTCCCCCAAAGAGAAAAATTTATTATTTGCTGCCACACAAAGAATAATATATTACTTAAATGCACATTGTATCTAGGGGGACAAAGGCAAGCCAGGCAGTTACGTTTTTAAAGCAAAGAAACAACAGAATATTCATGTACTTTCATTTTTGAGTGTCTACAAACTTTATTATCTGAAAAATTCACACGTTTCTGAATTTGTACTTATAAATCTTCAAACACTTGCAAGTTCACATTAGACAATAGATGAAAATCTATAACCAGGTTCCAAAAATTCAGGTATGTGAATGGAGAGTTCATACATGGCTCGGACGTGTCACTAGCGGATTTCAGAAAAATCCCGTCATCCCTCTTCTGAACTTCACAACCCATGGTTTAAAGTAAGACAGCATCTGCCAAGCCCCGTTCCTCTGTCTTTGTGGTCAAATCTTGGTTTTGGCTGCTGTCTTCCTTCAGGATTCAGAGAGCATGCACCACCCACTGGGTCAGGAAGGGGTTATTGTCATCGGTGCCGCAGCTGTCTAGAACCAAGAGAGTGCCACCCAGCTCATTTTCCTTGCCTTGGATATCTTTATTCTCATAACGCAGATTTCCAATCAGACAAATGAAATGGGACTTCAACCCCTTGGCCACATTGGAGATGTCACCTGCAGCTTTTATCCAACCAGAGGTGCTGAACATGTTCGTGCGGTCTTTTCCGGCTCCATGAATCAGTCATAAAAAGATTAGATTACTAGGTTATTGTAAAAGGATATAACTCAGGAACAGCTAGAGGGAGGAGAGGTATAGGGCAAGGAATGGGGAAAGGGCATGGAGCTGCCAAGCTCTTTTGGAGGATGCCACTCTCCCTCCATCTCCACATGTTCAACCAACCCAGAAGCTCCCTGCTTCTCTCTAAAGAGCGTGTGGTGATCTCCACTGAGAGGATTCAAGACTAACTGCAATCATCTGCCTTGTACTCAGGGAAAGTGAAGAATGACATACTTTGTTGTGTTAGAAGTTAAAAGCAGCATTTAAGGGGTGCGTGGGTGGCTCTGTTGGTTGAGCGAAGACTTCGGCTCAGGTCATGATCTCACGGTTCGTGGGTTCGAGCCCCGCGTCCGGCTCTGTGCTGACAGCTCGGAGCTTGGAGCCTGCTTTGGATTCTGTGTCTCCCTCTCTCTCTCTGCCCCCCTCCCGCGTGCACTCTCTCTCTCTCTCAAAAATAAATAAAGATTAAAAAAAAAAATTTTTAAGCAACATATAAGGTAAATATCATTGATATGTAAATATCTTCTTTGTAATTCCTTCCTTTAACTAACTTTTTAATTATCAAACACCTACCAGTTTTAATAGAGTTGGCTAAAAGTTTTGCAGAGAATGCTGTTTTCCCTTCTCTGTACATTCTTCCCTTCTTCCATATTAATAGAGTTTCATTTTTATTTCACTGGGCTCTAGCTTCCCAGAATAAAAATATTTCTCTTTGTCTCTTGCAGCTTAGCATAACAACATGACTTAATCGTGGTCAAGAAATATATGTTGAAATATCTTTTGGTAGCTTCTGGGAATGTTCTTTAAGCAAAAGCTACCATATGCCCTTGCCCATGTCTTTTATGCCCATCTTCCAACCTACTACCTGGCATACAGATATGATAGCTGGAGCTCTAGCCACCATATTGGGTCATGAGGAAAAAAAAAAAAAGGAAGGCGGCTGGGTCTCTGAGGACTTTGTGGAACCAAAGTGCCAGAACAACATGGAAGTAAATGTCTGCCTTCTTTAAACTGCTACTGGTTTTGGTCTCTGTGATTATGGTCAAGCTTAACCATAACTGAAATACAGGGCTTGGGACTAATTTTTTTCTGAGCAGAAATGCAATCCACTCTGCATATTCTCTTAAGAAACTTATAGGCAACCACTATCTATGTAGATTTTTTTTTTTTTTTTTTTTTTTACAATACTCAGGAGCTTTATAGAGGGGCTACCTGAATTAGGAAGAGAACCCTCTTCAGGTCTTTTGGACTCAAAGATTCCATAGTGCATCATTTTACTTAAAGAACATTCAGTTTTAAATCATTGCAAAGTCCATACTTTGCCCAGAGATAATTCTTTTAAAATCAGTGATTTGGCTTACTGTTTCTGGTAAATGTTTTCATGTTCTGCAAAATTTCCTCAGGCCATATTGATTTATTTTCCCAAGCCTAACTCCAGAGCTGGGAACACACCATTTTAGAGCCAGCACCAATGTGCTAACATATTGTACCTTGGGGGCAGAAGGACCTCATTCCCTCAATTCTGAGATGTCATCACTAGAAGGTGCACCAAGGGTGTCCTGACAGCTTTTGAGAAAAGAGGAAAACACGTTAAAGGACCCATCTTTTTCTCGGCAAATGCTAATAGCACACATATATATGCTCATTCACTCCTTTTTTATTTTTTTCATTCATTACTTTTTTTTCCTCCAACTTTGAATTCCAATCATTTTCACATTCAGTCTAAAGATTCTTTTGAATTACTTTTTGTTTCACGGCACCCCGACTCTTTGCTTTATTTAACCAGTTCTTGCATTTTGGAGTCTTTTGCCCCTTCGTTACAACACAAGGAATGATTAATGCTGTGTGCTCACATGTAACTGTGTTGAAGTATGGTTCTTCTCATCCCTTCCTCTATCTTTGCCCATCAAATCAGTCTTTAGTCCTGACTCTTGCTTTGAGAGTTAACTAATAAAATTCCAGACCATGGCTCTAAGTTGCAATGCTTCACTATGAGCAAGATGGCGTCGTCTCTCCCCAGTGAAGCCCCAGAGGGAGAGGATCACTATGTCGTTGCTCAGTTAAAAGAGTCATCTTGGCAAGGTGGTAGACTGAGAGCCCTCACAAGCACATTGGTCTTGTTTTCCTGTGCCACACAGAGGCCTGTGTGAAGGTATATAATTAGCAACCAACTGTCCTTGGAGGTACAATTTGAAACGAGGAGTTTTGGAAGACGCTAAAGACTTTAGAAACATCTTGCTACGTCCTGTGAAAAATAATTTCCAAAAGAGATCTACAATTCTGACTGGCTGATTGCTTTCCTTAAAAAAGTTGCTGCCTTGGTCCTAATGTTGAATTAACATCTCCATGTCTTTAACCGTATAAATATTTGCGAGATGGTTCTGTCAGATGAGAAAAGGATTATTAGCTCTTTCCCTGTCATGTACGTGATAGAAATAATAAATGCTTACCACTCATTTTAACAATGGGATGAAGAGTCCTATCTCATTTAAATTTACATTATAATTTCAGAGCACATTAAAAAAACATCAGGGCACTGGATATCCTGGTAAGATTTTTTTTTTTTTTTTTACATCAGTTGTGAGACAGCAGTTGGATTTCAGAGATGCAGCTATTTTCAGAAATACAGATTTTTAAAGGCATCTTCACATCAAAAAAACTTTGTATTTTTATAATGTAATTCTTGTCATTGTGTGTGTGCCACCAGATATTTAATTATCAGTCACATTTCTGTAATTGTGAGGCCATTCTTAACAGAGTATAACATTTAAGAGAAATTACAGCGAGTGTCCTTCTCTCTTATCTGTTAACATTTCATGCTGGGGCAATCTGTTTAAAATCACTATCCAGAACAACTTAAAAGGTCGATGACAGTGCAGTATCTCAAGGAGGCAGTGCCTGGCATTTTGAATGGTGTGTGTGGAAGTTCCTGGGAAGACTTGATGCTTCCTGGCCATCCATCAGGTGACCGATGAGATACGGAATATTCTGTCTACCTATATATGGACACTCGAGGCTTTTAGCACAACCCTGGGTGGCACCATTTCTGCTTCCATCGGCAGGCTGCTGCCTTCTCAAATCCTTGGCACAGCACTGGGCGTCTCATCTAAGCGGTGTGGGACCCAGATTGTTCCCTTTTGCTCTGCCCGAGGGCAGTGTTGCCCTAACTTCAGTCATTCAGGTCCCACCTCTATGGTTTCAGCTATATCTATATTATTTATTCGTTAGGGGTGCCTGGGTGGCTTAGTCGGTTAGCACCTGACGTTGGCTCAGGTCATGATCTCCTGGTTCGTGAGTCTGAGCCCCACATTTGGCTCTGTGCCGACAGCTCAGAGCCTGGAGCCTGCTTCAGATTCTGTGTCTCCCTCTCTCTCTGCCCCTCCCCTGCTCACACTATGTCTATGTGTCTCAAAAATAAGTAAACATTGAAAAAAATTTATTTATTCAGTATTTTTATACTTGTACTCTGTTTCCTTAAATGCATTTGCTTTAAAAGAAAACTTTCTATTCTCTTAAATGGCAAAATCGAGTATCACACTATAAATGGAAGGCAACTGTAGGTCAGAGATGGGACCATATCAGAAAAACCCAGAATTTAATCATGTTCTCCCCACTTAACACAACCAATTTCTTCTGAACACCTCTCCCAGATGACAAAGTTCTGTGGAACCTGATCTCCCAAATACTACTCTTGGCTTTGCCCTCTAGAGTCCTGGCCCATGATCTTCTCCCTAGACCTTAGACCTACCAAGCTCACTCTTCCTCTGTATTTGGCATGGCCAGATTTCCCTTCACTCCAGGGGCAGCCTAAGTGACCTGACTCCAGGAGGGGAGTGGTCACTGTTGGTGTCCTGCCCAGAAATCCTTGAATACGATTTACTAGTTCCATTTCACCACTTTCTTTCTCCAAAATTCCCCAAAGCACCAACAGAATACTTTACTTACATATACATATATACATATATATACACATATATACGTATGGGATATATATATATATATATACGTATATATATACACATATATATACGTATATATATATATACATATATATACGTGTATATATATACGTATATATATGTGTATATATATACGTATATATATATACATATATACGTATGGGATATATATATATATACACATATATATATACATATATATATGTACATATATACACATATATACGTATATGTGTGTATATATACACATATATACATATGTGTATATATGTACATATATACACATATATACATATATACATATAATACATTTATTTAACTTATATATAAATACATATAATAAAATACATATTATACATATACACATATGTATATAACAATACATATTATAATACATAATATAATACATGTTACATATATACATGTATGTACATATATATAAATATACATACATATTTTAGAATTTATTGAATAGCAGGGGGAACAATGGTAAATGGATGGATCAATACATTTGAAGTTCTGAAATTAATTAGTTGATGTGAATAATTCATTAATTGAAAAGGCAGAAAACATGTTAACTATTATGCATTTGTAGAATCATTTTCAGAACAGCAGAGAATCAACTAAGGGAATGGTAATAACACAGGAACATCTAAGGAGGATTTATCAAGAGGAGGCATCATAACCAGAGAGGGCCATCCTGGGTGAGTCAGCACTGAGGAGGAGGGAAGATCTGCTTATCTGGGGACTGGCACAAAGGGAAAACCAAGGACAAATTTATTTTCTCTTCGCTTCCGTGAGGCAAATGCATAAAATATCTCAGTTTTGGGTGCAAGGCAGACTGAGCCTTCAGGAGACACAAAGCTCACCGCCAGTATCTGGACACCGTACTCGGCGGGCTGGAAAATGGCTGAGGATGCCACCCGAAGGGGCCAAACATGGCTGTTTCGGATAAAACTCCCACTGTCCCTGGCCCCATTGGGATTTGATTTCTGAGTCCCCAGACTGATAAGAACCTCCCAGTGTGGAGAGCTTGTGAATCATCTGGCTGCACGTCTTCCTGTCTGCCTTCCTCCCAGCTCATCGATTGGGTTGAGCGCTAAGCAGTCTGATTCCTGCTGAGACAACCGTGTAAGTACTACTCTTTGCTCTCCTGCTCTCCTGGATGCACAGACACGCTCCTAAGAGGAGATGAGCTCTCAGAGTTAGAGCAATAATCTAATCTATTGATCGGGCTCTTCCGGTTGCCTGTTCTGAGAAGACACATTACCGTGAGGGCAGGTGTTGCACTGCTGATGTTTGCAGGAAAAAGAGCTTGCAGCAAGGTATCGGCACAGACTGAGGAACCATGATATGGGGAGCCAGTGTCTCAGGAGTACTGCCACTGATCCCCCAGGCCTCCCTGCCCTTGGTGGCCCATTGGTGGCCTGCCCATTTGGCACTTCAGCTGATACCAAATGTGCACATGCTCACCGCATCACACATGAAGCTCAGACACTGTAAGCAACAAGACAGGGGAGAGGGAGAAAGGTGGCACTGGGGCACTTTCCTCACTCAGAACCTCTATCCACATCCTCCAAAGCTGCCAGAAAAAAAAAATCCATATAATGATTGTTTCTTCCTAGGCAGTTTTAAAACAAGTAACTTAATACCTCTTCTAACCGTGAAGCTGCCCATGAACCCCTTCTGGAAGAAAATTCTGAACCTGCAAACTTGGCAAAGAATTCTTCCCTAAGAGAAGTTTTATGAGTTAGAGTAGTATGTTTATCATTATTGTGTTGACCAATATCTGCTTCTTTTCCTATTTTAGGCATATGAAAGTCTGCCCTCCTTAGTCTCTGCAGTCCTTGCAGTTGGACAGGGCCACATGACTAGTTGTGATGGCCAATGTAATGGCATATATCATTTCCAGGCTGAGACAGTGAAATGCCCATGTGTGATCCTCTAGGCTCTTTCTGTTACACGAAGGAAATCACAGAGAAGGCCTTTTGCTGAGATAGAGGGCCCAAAAGTTTGAAGCAGCCAGAAGAACTAAGTCTTTATGCAGAGGATAACTGCCCTGGAGAGCTGCCTGGGCCCACAGAGGATTTTGCATGAGAGAGAAATAAACCTTTGTTGCATTAAGCCTTTGAGATTTGGAAATTGTTTGTTACTGCAGCATAACTTAGCCCACCCTTACTAATATAGAATTAATGTTCCATAGCGTGCCTGTTGTTTCTCCTCTGATCCCATCCTTCTCCTCTAGCCAGGTATTCTTTTCTAAGCTAGACTTCTCTCCTGCAATTTTCTGCTTGGCCAGATACTCCTCTCATGTCTTTCTTCCCCCTGTCAAACCATCCTCAGGCCCAGCTCAGTTATAGAGTTCATGCTTCAACTGCTCAAACCTTACCATCCTGAAATCTTTCTCAGCCACAATGGCCTAAGTAAGCAGGAAATTCTGCTGAAGACTCATCCAATTGTTTCATGAAACTGAAACTGTCAAGCCCCATGGAGAATTAGTTTAAGCACTGAGGGAGGAGAAAATATTTGACTTTCTTTACTTAATAAGCATTTTTACCTAACTAAATTGTGGAGCAAGTCAAGATAAGACTACTTTCCTTTCATTCTGACACCTATATGTCACCCTTAGGATTTAAAATGTTGCTGTAAAAATAGTTGTTTTTCTGTGAAGTTAACAGCTATGTGTCTGGGAGGCTGTGCTACTGACCCAAACTTGAGACACCAAGCATTTGTACGGAAAGATGCCTCCCTGGCCAAAGACAGTGCCTCCTTTGCCTGCAAGTCAGCAAGTCAAGTTCGTAAAGGGCTCCAGTGATCTGAAACTTCGCACTCTTACACCGTGACTGCTGGAAGGAACGTTGGTAACTAACAGGATCATCATTCTCTCTGATCACCTGTGAGCTGAGCCAAGCAGCGTAAACAAAATGAGGGGCCCGTAGATGTGCTTCAAGAAATCTACTGAGATGAACTGTGGAGTTAGGAAAGTAGACACCACTTGGATGAAATGCCTATTTGCCATTATGACTTAGTTAGAAGCAAATAACAGAAAATCTCATTATAGAGCCTTAAACAACTGGCAGTTTCATTGACCATTTCTCCTGGTTTGATACCTTAGAGCTTCAAAGAACTCTCTGAAGGTGAGAAGTAGACCTCCGGGAGTCCCAGAATGTTATTCTGGCCCTCATGATACAGGACTCTGTCAGCTATGGAGAGGTCAGAAAGCAGTTAAGTGTGAGAAAAAGCCTCTGTGGACCATGAGCAGGACAAAGAGACTCCAGGACAGAGACAAAACTGATCCGCTTTCTGTAGAGGATGTTATCGGTTGCTTCAGGGGTAAACCCTGTTAATTAATTATCCACCCCAAATCTTATGTCCCCTTCCCCTTCCTTCCACAATTCTTCTGGGGTAGCAGGCAACACATCTGATGATAAATGATTCCTAAATATAAACCAATCATGACAACACTATTTCCTGCTTCCTCAGACTCATTTGCAGATAAGAATGGCAGGGGACCTCATCTGAACCAATGGGTAAGTTTGCTAGGGGACTTCTGGGAAAAATATGTTGCATTTAAAATGAAATGGACAAGCATGGCTGGCAAGAAATCCTCGGTTAAATGAAATGACAATGCTCAGTGATACAGTAACCATTTGTGATCATTACTAGGCCCCATGCATGAGGGAAAGCTTCCAGAGAAAGATTAAGATTGTAGACACCCCCTTGCCCCTCAGGGATTTCTGTTTCTGGCTGAGATGGTATAACAGGGATCAGATTGACCCTTCTACCTGAAGTGAACATAAAAGAGGACAAAATATATGAAATGACAGATTTCAAGACCCAGGGACATCAGGCAATGAAAAACATGGATGCATAAGAGGCCAGAAAAAAAGAATGTGAGCCCTATAGTTACCCCAGAATACTGCCTTGAAAGAGTTTCCAGGCTGTGTGGCAGGGAGGGGAAAACCAGGTAGAGCCCAGCAGACTCCTTGAGTGGAGGTGATAGGGACAGAGTTGGAGGAGACCACAGCAGCTAGAGTTTGCAGGACAGAGAACCAGAGAAGAAAGAGCTGTATAAAGAGAAAAATCCAGAGATCTGCAGAGGGCCCTCCTTGAGTTTTAGCCAATTATTTCTTAGGACAGGCATGTAAGAAAATTACCTAAGGCTGTGAAAAAGAACCACCTGAATGGATTATGGTATGTTGCCTGACCATAGGGAATTAAATTAGAAATGAGTAACAGAAAGTTCTCTGGAAAATCCCAAAATATTTGGAAACTAAACACCTTTCTAAAAAATATATGCTCAAAGAAATCAAAAGGAAAATTAGAAAGTAGTTTGAACCAGAAAAAAAAAAAAAGAATACAACATATCGCATTTTATGGGATGCCACTAAAGCAGTACCTGGGGGAGGGGGGATATCATAACATTAAACATTTATATTAGCAAAGAAGAAACATCTTAAAATCAGTGGTCTCAAATCAGTGGTCCAAGTTTCCGTCTTAAAGAACTAGAAAAAGAATCAATGAAACCCAAAGTAAACAGAAGAGTGGAAATAATTAATACCAGGGTAGAAAACACTGAATTAGAGGAGACAGAGAGGGATAGGGAGAGGGAGAGGGAGAGGGAGAGGGAGAAGAGGGGGAGGAGGAGGGGACGATGGGGAGGAGGAGGAGGGGAGGGGGAAGGGAGGGGGAAGGAAGAGGCAGGGGTGATGGAGGAGGAGGAAGACCAATGAAACCAAAAGCCAGTTCTTTGGGAAGGTCAGTATAATTGATAAATCTTATTAGCGGGGGAAAAAAAGACACAAATTACCAATGTTAGAAATGACCGAAGTATTATCACTATAGATTCTATCGATATTAAAAAGATAGGGGCGCCTGGGTGGCTCAGTCGGTTAAGCGGCCGACTTCGGCTCAGGTCATGATCTTGCGGTCCCTGAGTTCGAGCCCCGCGTAGGGCTCTGTGCTGACAGCTCAGAGCCTGGAGCCTGTTTCAGATTCTGTGTCTCCCTCTCTCTGACCCTCCCCCATTCATGCTCTGTCTCTCTCTGTCTCAAAAATGAATAAACGTTAAAAAAAAATTTAAAAAAAAGATAGTAATAGGCTATAATGAATGCTTTTATGCCAATAAAATTGATAGCTTAGGTGAAATGGAAAAATTCTTTGAAAGACAAATTATTAAACTCACACACACAAAGATAACCTGACTAGCCCTATTGAAGAAATTGAACTTGTAGGTAAACAGTTTCCCATAAATAAGACTCTAGATCCAGATGGCTTCAATCGTAAATTCTACCAAACACTTAAGAAAGAAATAATACTAATCCTACAAAATATCTCTTTCTGAGATATTTCTGAGATGAGGAAAATATGTCCCAACTTATTCTATGAAGCCATCATTACCATTAGACTAAAACCAAAGACATTACAAGAAAACTAGAGCCAGAAATGAAAGACTGGTTTAGCATTTGAAAAAAAAAAATCTATCAGCAACAATCTATCAATAATTCACTATATAAACAAACTAACAACTTAATAAAACAACTCTACATGATGATCTCAATAAATGAGGAAAAAAGTTAACAAAATTCAGCATTCCCTCCTGACATAAACTCTTAGCAAACTAGGAATAGAAGGAATTTTCCTAAACCCAATAAAAGACATTTGCAAAAATACACAGTTAATATCATTTTTTTTTTTAATTTTTTTTTTCAACGTTTTTTATTTTATTTTTGGGACAGAGAGAGACAAAGCATGAACGGGGCAGGGGCAGAGAGAGAGGGAGACACAGAATCGGAAACAGGCTCCAGGCTCCGAGCCATCAGCCCAGAGCCTGACGTGGGGCTCGAACTCACGGACCGCGAGATCGTGACCTGGCTGAAGTCGGACGCTTAACCGACTGCGCCACCCAGGCGCCCCTAATATCATTTTTAATAATGAAAGACTAAGAATAAGAACAAGACAAGGACGACTCAATACTTCTGTTCAACAATGCCCTTGAGGTCCCAGCCAGTAAAATCAGTCAAGAAAAAGAAATAAAAAGCACTCAGATTGGAAAGAAAGAAACAAAACTGTCCATTCATAGACAACATAATCTGTAGAAAAAAAAGCTACAAGAATGAGAGTTTGACAAGTTAGCAGGATACATGCATAACGTATAAAGATCAATTGTATCCTTGTATACTTGCAGTGGACAATCAGATATTTGAAATTAAAAAAAAAATTAGCATTTATTCATTTTTGAGAGACAGAGAGAGACAGAGTGCAAGCAGGGGAGGGGCAGAGAGAGAGGGAGACACAGAATCCGAAGTAGGCTCCAGGCTCTGAGCTGTCAGCACAGACCCCAACACGGGGCTCAAACCCACGAACCATGAGGTCATGACCTGAGCCAAAGTCGGATGCTTAACCAACTCAGCCAACCAGGCGCCCTGAGATATTTAAACATTTTAAAGGAATACTAATTACCATACATAAAATATATGAAAAACTTAAGGAAAAATCGAACAAAAAGGTACAACATCTGTATACTGAAAACATTACTGAAAGAAAATTTCCAATACACAAATAAATGGACAGATAAACTGGCTCATGGGTCTGAAGACTCGATACAACAACAATACCATTCCTCATTCAATTTATATGTTCCATGAATCCCAGGGCACCTGGGTGGCTCCGTCAGTTAAGCGTCCAACTTCGGCTCAGGTCATGATCTCACAATTCGATTCGTGAGTTTAAGCCCTGCATTAGGCTCTGTGCTGACAGCTCAGGGCCTGGAGCCTGCTTCGGATTCTGTGTCTCCCTCTCTCTCTGCCCATCCCCCACTCACACTCTTCTCTGTCTCTCTCAAAAATAAATAAAACATTAAAAATTTTTTTTATAGCTTCCACGAATCCCAATCAAAATCCCGGGAGGCTTTCTGGTAGAAATTTGAAAATTCATATTATGATGCAAAAGACAAAAACTAGCCAACCATCTTTGAAAAAAAATTATAGGACTTACATTACCAATTTCAAAACTTCTTTATTATTAAGCTATAATAATTGAGACAGGGTGATACTGACACAAAACTAAACAAATAGATGAAGGAAGTAGAATGGAGAGATCAGAAATAAGCCCAAACAACTTTTCACGAAATTACAAAAGCAATTCAGTAGAGGACAGTCTTTTCATCAAATGATGTTGTAACAACTGAATGTCCATGAGCAAAAAGAAAAAAAGTGAAGGCTGATCTAAACCTCAACTGCATACAAATTTAACTCACTCGGCCTAAGTGTAAAATTTAAAACTTGTTCTTAAAAAGCTTCTAGAAGAAAATGTAATCTTTGTGACTTGGGATTACACACAGATTTCTTAGATACACCACTAAAAGCATAATTCATAAAATAATTTAGCAATTGAATTTTGTCAAAATAAACAACTTCTGCTTTTCAAAGACACGGGCAGAAGAATGAATAGATAAACTGCACACTGGGAGAAAATATTTGCAAATCATATATCTGATAAAAGACTTATTTCCAGAATAAAGAATCTTCAAAACTTGAAAAGTGGAAAACAAACAACCCAATAAAGAAAAGGACAAATTTTTGGACAGACACTTCACCAGGAAAATGTTCAGAAATAAACACATACAGGGGATACTTAACATCATTAGGGAAATGTAAATTAAAACCACAATGTGATACCATTATATGCTTATCAGAATGGCTATGGTGAAAAAAAATGACCATACCTGGTGTTGCCAAGGATAGAGAAGAACTGGAACTTTCTTACACTGCTGGTAGTAATGTAAAATGGTGGAATCATGTTGGAAACAGTTTGGCACTTTCTTTAAAAAGAAAAAAAGAAAAAAAAATCTACTTATCAAATGATCCAGCCATTCTGCTCCTAGATATTTACTCAAGAGAAAAGGAAATACATATCCGGACAGAGATTTTTACACAAATGTTCATGGCGACTTCATTTGTAATAGTCAA
This sequence comes from Neofelis nebulosa, assembly GCF_028018385.1. Classification (NCBI taxonomy): domain Eukaryota; kingdom Metazoa; phylum Chordata; class Mammalia; order Carnivora; family Felidae; genus Neofelis; species Neofelis nebulosa. Next base: position 100,671,173 of record NC_080782.1, on the reverse strand, counting down.
ATTCTGGAACCAATTAAAAAAAAAAAAAGTCTGGGGCGCCTGGGTGGCGCAGTCGGTTAAGCGTCCGACTTCAGCCAGGTCACGATCTCGCGGTCCGTGAGTTCGAGCCCCGCGTCAGGCTCTGGGCTGATGGCTCGGAGCCTGGAGCCTGGAGCCTGTTTCCGATTCTGTGTCTCCCTCTCTCTCTGCCCCTCCCCCGTTCATGCTCTGTCTCTCTCTGTCCCAAAAATAAATAAAAAACGTTGAAAAAAAAATTAAAAAAAAAAAAAAAAAAGTCTGGAAACAATGTCAATACCCTTCAATGGATAAACAATCTGTGATATATCCATACAGTAGAACACCACTCACTTTGTAATTAAAAGGGATAAATTACTGATACATGGCACAACATGAATAATCTCAAAATAATTATACACAGTAAAAAAAGTCAGGCAAAGAAGGGTATATACTATTGATTGCATTTATAAAAGTTTCTAGAAAATGCAAACTAATTTATAGTGACAGGATGTAGATCAGTGGTCACTTGAGGGGTGTGAGAAGAGACAAGAGGGAGGGACTAAAAAGGAGAATGAGGAAACTTTTGAGGGTAATGGGCATGTTCACTATCTTGAGTGTTGTGATGATTTCATGGGTATATACATGTGTCAAAATCCATTAAATGGTACAGTTTCATTAGTGGAGTTTACTGTAGGTCGACTAAACTTCTACAAAGCTATAAAAAAGAAAAAAGAAGATGCTGTCCCTGACATTGTTGAGCCATTCGACCAATGATAGATAGCTATCTGTCTCCAAATGTTTGATTATGAAAAACAATGTAAAGAATTAAGCCATGGCAAGCCATTTTCCCCATATTCGCAGCTGGAAACAAAATTTGCTGCTACATCAACCCCAAACCATGGCATACATATAAAGATTACAGAAAACTAAAGCTTGAAGGGACATTGCAGATTAGCCATGCAAAGCCTTCCCATGCTCCCCCATTAAAAACAAAAACAAAAACAAAAAGGAAACAGAAAACTAGAGGGACTTGCCCAGATCTGTTGGAAGATACAGAAGAGACTCACACTGTCTTGACTCCCAAAGTGGGGATCTTTCTAAGTACAACATACTGCGGTGTGCCATTTCAATTATTATTTTCTAAATTGTATTTTCTTAAAACAGCAAAGACAAAAAAATGCAGAGTGAAATTGAACGCGTACAAGCGGAATTAGCAAAAAGAATGGTTGTATGTTTTATAAATGAGGTAATGGAGCCTTGAGGTATGGGAAAGAAAGGTGATATTTTCTCCTAGACTCACAAGGCAAACATTAACACTGGTCTCTTGAGGTAAGTAAAGGAAAATGACACCGCGTGCCCTAAACAATCTCAAATGTAGAATTACCTCCAGGAGTCAACATCTGTCTCTGTTAGGTGTCCCTCTGAGCGTATGTGTGTGCCTGGAATAGCATCAGACATTTCAATCCTGATGTTTCCGAGGGTGTTCACATGTTAGAAGTGTAAAAATTCAGTCATTCTGTGTTAGTTGACATTTTTTAAATGGCATATCTTTTTTGGTAATTTCACACTAAATTTGTTTCAGATTAGGCTTACTCATGAAGGGCTGAAAGTTTGTTTTATTCCTTAAATGGTCTCATCTTTGAGCCAAGGCCAAAACAATGAAAATTCTAGCTGAGGTAGAATAAGGAAATGAATATTTTGCCAAGTTATGGGTGATGGAAAACCTTCCTGGCTCCATATGCTATCAATATCTTATGTGTCAAACCAAAGTTAGGAACACGGCTTTCATCTGTGCGGTTAACTTTATTTTTCTGGGCCACAGCACCAACGCACATACTTTATAGAACTGCCCAGCTGAGAAAGGCTGATCTTTACTATTCTTCCTTTATAGGAAGAGTAACTCCAAATCCTGGCTCACCAGGGATGTTGGAAAGTCAAAGGGACTTGGGGAAAAGTTACCGAAATGACTGAATTTTGAAAAATACAAACGAACTGTGAAGGAAGATGAAAGGAATTGAAATCACTCAGCCTCAGTGACAAGTTAAGAGGATATTGAATCTCCACTGGATATTATCTTCCAGCCTTCCTGTCCAAATTCTGCTGGAATTCTTCATGACGTTAATGACACCATAGGGCAGACGCTGCTATTTGCCTACCCAATATCCATTCCGGTCTCATCCCCATACACAGAATCAAGGTCTTGTTTAGGAGTGGCAGTGTGCCCACCCAGACTACCCTCCCACATTCCCTTGCAGCAAGGGGTACCCATGTGACACTCATCTGACCAATGAGAAACAAGCTAAGAGTTTCTGGCCGGCTTCTTCCCCTGTTCTCCTGCACCCCTCCCTCCAAGCCTTTTCTGTCACAGAGGCAGGAAGCCTGGAGGTACAGCAGCCATCTGGAGATAAAGGTAATGAGCATGAAGATGACGTACCAGGTAGCCAAGTGACTTTGTGAAATTCTCTGCCAGGAAGAATGCTCCTCAGGCATCTCAGTCACAGCATGCCCAAAAGGGAACCCAGTACCTGCTCTTAGAATTTTCCTGTTTTGGTAAATGCCAACACCAGGCATGCTGTCACTATCATCAAAAACTTGGAAGTCACCCTCGACCTACTCCCCTCACTCCCAAGTCCCTACAATTCTGCCAGCCAAACATTGCCCAACAGGCTCCTTGTGCTCTCTTATTGTGGTGAAATACACATAACACAATTTACCATTTTAATTATCGATTTGGTGGCATTTACTACATTGACAATTTGTACAAACATCACTTCTATCTTGTTCTGGAATATCATCATCATGCCCTAAGAAAACCCCATGCCCTGTAAGCAGCACTTCCTATTCTCCCCTACCCCTGCCTCCTGGTAACCGCTAATTTGCTTTCTGTGTCTATAAATTTGTCTATTCTGGATAGTTCATGTAATTGAAATCACACCACATGTGGCTTTTTGTGTCTCGCTTCTCTCACTCTGAGTAATGTTTTTGAGGTTTATCTGTGTTGCATTATACATTAGTATTTCATTCTCTCTTATCGCCAGAGTACCCACCATGTAGCTATATCACATTTTGTTTATCCACTCATGAGTTGAGCGGTGTCTGCTTTTTTCTACCTTTTGGCTATTGTGAATCGGGTTGCTATGCACATTTGGGTATGTTTTTGTTTGAGTACCTGTTTCCATTTTCTTGGGATACCTGCAGGTGGAAATGCCAGGTCATATAATAAACTACATCGAACTTACTGAGGAACGGCCCCTATTTTTTAACAGTGGCTGGAAAATATTTCGTTCCCACCAGAAACTGGAGGGTTTCAATTTCTCCACATCTTCACAACACTTGTTATTTTCTGTTTTGTTTTCCTCATAGTCATCCTAATAAGCGTGAAGTGATAATCTCACTGTGGTTTTGATTTATACCTCCCTAATGACTAATGACATTGAACATCATTAGTGCTTGTTGGGCGTTTGTGTACCTTCCTTGGAGAGGTAATTGGCTTGTTTGGTGTACAACTGCTGAGGTAGAGTTCTTTATACATTAGATATTAGATCCCTAGCAGATATATGATTTCTGAATTTTTCCATTCTGTGGGTTGTCTTTTCATTCTCTTGGTAGTGCCCTTTGATGCACAAAATTTTTAAATTTTGATGAAGTCCAATTTATCTATTTTTTCCTTTCATTGTTTGTACTTTTGGTGTCTTACATCCACCTTTGAGTCATTTAATACATTCACAGAGCAGGATGATATTTTACATACTTAAATCTGATTATCACTCCCCTCCTTAACACCTTCTATAGTCTTCCATTGCACTTAGGATAAAGCCCCAAATCCTCCCCATGGACTACAAGGCTCTGTATATATAATTTGGTCCCTGTCTTTCTCTTTATTATTTTTTTCAATATATGAAATTTATTGTCAAATTGGTTTCCATACAACACCCAGTGCTCATCCCAAAAGGTGCTCTCCTCAATACCCATCACCCACCCTCCCCTCCCTCCCCCCCCACCCCCGTCTTTCTCTTTAGTCTCATTGTTCCACATTTCCCATCATCTTCTTTGCCCTCAGTTTCTCAGGTATGCCAGGCTCTCTTTAATCCCAGGACCTTATTTATTTTTTTTTAATGTTTATTTATTTTTCAGAGAGAGAGAGAACATGAGCGGGGAGGGGAATGGGGGGGAGACATAGAATTCGAAGTAGGCTCTGTGTTGACAGCAGAGAGCCCAACATTGGGGCTCAAACTCTCAAGCCACGAGATCATGAGCCAAAGTCAGAGGCTTAACCAAGTGAGCACTCCAGGTGCCCCTAATCCCAGGACTTTCTCCTGTCAGGAATGGTCTTCCTCACCTCCTCTGTATTTAGCTAATTCTAATTCAGCCTTCAGGTTAAGGATGTCACCTCCCTATGTCACCTCCCTTAAGTGTCACTGCCCTAGGCGTCTTGCTTAACCCCCAGCCTCAAACTTGTTCCAGCTTGTGAGAGGTGCAGGTTTGCATCTAGATGTTAAGCAGGATCATTAGAAATTAAATTATATAAACACAGTCAAATGCATTATATTAAGAACAAACATGTGAAACATTACATCCTGATTATTATGTTGTACTATTTTTTAATTTTTTTTTTTTATCGTTTATTTATTTTTGAGACAGAGACAGAGCGTGAACAGGGGAGGGGCAGAGAGAGAGGGAGACACAGAATCCGAAACAGGCTCCAGGCTCTGAGCTGTCAGCACAGAGCCCGACGCGGGGCTCAAACTTACAGACCGTGAGATCACAACCTGAGCTGAAGTCGGACGCTTAACCGACTGAGCCACCCAGGCGCCCCTATTATGTTGTACTATTATCCACGCTCCTGAGGCCATCTACACCTGGCAGTACAATGTACTGGTCTCCTACCGTGTATCTCATCCCAACTCTGCCTTTGGTGGCAGGCACAGCCTGAAATCAGTCACGGTGGCAGCATTTACACAAAGGACACAAAGCAGGGTATTTTGGGGGTGAAGTAGGGGTAAGAGTTACCAGCACAGCACCATCAGATCTCCCTCAGGTGCTGACATGGCATCCCAGACTTTGGTCTTTTCCACTCCTGTGATCTCTCAATTTATTATTGAAATAGCAGGTTTCCTGTTGGTGCTTCTCATAAGGATGCCAACTCCACGAGGGAGGCGAAGCTGTACCTGCCACCCCCTGTTGATCGCTGCACTCCCAGCACCCAGCACAGTCAACAGCATACGATAAACACTTAATGATTTTGTTGACAGGTTGTCAACAAGGCTCAAGAAGCAAGCTCTAACCTTTTAAACACAGAGGGGTTGACAGCAGGGATTCATCTAGAAGAGTATGAAATTTTCCATTTCACGGACTGGGCTATCTTGAGGATGTACACACTGGTGATCACTTAATTATGTTCTGAACTTGACCAGGCTTGAACATGGCCTTGAGGATTTTTTCATTAGAAGATAGTCAGTGATGGCCAACGATGCTTTTCACCTTAGTTCTCTATACAGATGTGCTGGTTTTCCCACCCTGTCTGTTGGTTTCCAGCTGCCTACCTCTGGCCTCTGCTCCATTCCACATGGCATTCTTCCTCATATGTTTTCAACATTTTCTTACAAGGACATCAGTCGTACTGGATTAAGTAAGGGCCTACCCTTGTCCAGTGTGACCTTATCTAAACTAACTGCATCTGCACAGACTCTATTTTCAATGTCACATTCTGAGGTACTGGGGCTTAGGTTTAACTGTTACTAGTAAAATACAACCATCTTGGCAAACAATTCTTTTTTTTTTTGTTTACTAAATTTTTTTAAAAAAAATTTTATTTATTTTTGAGACAGAGAAAGACAGAGCATGAACAGGGGAGGGTCAGAGAGAGGGAGACACAGAATCGGAAGCAGGCTCCAGGCTGTGAGCTGTCAGCACAAAGCCCGATGCGGGGCTCAAACTCACAGAGTGTGAGATCATGACCTGAGCCGAAGTTGGACGCTTAACCGACTGAGCCACCCAGGCGCCCATTGGCAAACAATTCTGAAGGCACTGGGTCTGGAGCTTTGCAATCCAGGTTCATTTTATTTAGAGACTTAAGAAGAATCACACATCGTCAGGTCTGATCAGAAAAACCAGTATCATATGCCAGGCTAGCACTCTTACTTCCGAGAGGCCTATGTGGCTCTCACTGTAAGTTCCTGGGAAGCTAACTGAATTAAAAGTGATTGTCAGAGTTATATATTGATGTTTCTGAAAGGCTCTGGAAAGTCTCTGGTTAAATGTGGCAGACTAAACACTTGCTTTTATCTCCACCATCTCCTGAAATCCCCCCCCAAAATGAGAGGGAAAAAAAGTGGGGGAGGAATAGCCATAAATCATAATTTCTAAGAAAATGGAATCGAGGTAACTAAGATATAACAACAACAACAACAACAACAACAACAACAACAACAACAACAAAAGGTGTGGGGAGTTGGAAAGAGAAATAACTGTTACCTGACTTATCAGACCAAAGGACACAGAAACCTAAGGCTGCAGTTGGGGAAGCCAGCAGGAAGGGAGTTAATCTCCCCCCGAAGAACCCTGAAAAGACTTGGGAATCTGAGAGCGAGAGGCGCAGAATACGCTGAGAACTGGAAGATTGGTCGCAGTGAGGCAGGAGGGTCTCTCCTTGACCTGGCAGGAAACTGGAGATGGACTCTGTGAAGAAACTGAGTCACAGAGGGTGTGGTCTAGGGGACCCAAGACAGGGCTGGCAAATGTGTGTGGGGCAGGGTGGGGGCCTGTGTCTCACAACAAAAACTGGAGTCTGATCTCTCAACGGTGGCTTCCAACTTGGCCGCACATTGGAATCACCTGAGGAGCAAGGTAGGCTCCACTTCCAGAGCCGATGAAATTGCTCTGAGGTGCAGCCCGGCAACAGGAATTTTCAACGTTCCCCAAGTGATTGTAATGTACAGCTAAGCCACAGAAATTCCACTTTAATGTAACCTACAGGCAACAGCTTCTTGTGTGTCATTCCTGATCTTTTCAAAGAACCAACTTTTAGTTCTACTGATATTCTCTATTCTTTGTCCATTTCCTACTTCACTCATTTGTCATCTATTTCCTTTCCTCTCCTTTGCTTATTTTGGGTTTAATTTGCCCTTCTTCTTCTAGTTTCTTAAAGTGGAAACACGAAGCATGGGCTTTATGAAGACTTTTTTTTTTTTTCTAAAAGTAGCATTTAATGCTATAAATTTCCCTTAAAGCACTGCTGTAGCCATGTCTCACAAATGTTACGTTGGGTTTTCTTTTTGATTGTGTTCCAAATATTTCTTAATTTCTCTTGTGATTTCTTCTTGGGCTTATGAATTATTGAGGCGTATCCTTAGTTTCTAAGAATTTAGGTTTTTTTTTTTTTCTGGACATCTTTCTGTTATTATGTTTAATTCTATTGTATAGAGAAGAATTTTGACCCTTTTAAATTCACTGAGACTTGTTTCATGGCCCAGAATATGTGACACCCTGGGGCATCCTATGTTCGTTTGAAAAGAATGTGTCCTCAGTTGGGTGAAATGTTCTATAAAGGTCAATTAGGTCAAATCAGTTGTGAGTGTTATAAAACTGTCTATAGGCTGATTCATTTTTTGGTCTGTTTCATCTGTTCATTCTTGAGAAAGGAATATTAAATCTTCAACAATAACTTTAGCTTTGCCTAGAAATTTCTCCTTTCAATTCTAAAAGTTTTTGTTTCAAGTATTTTAAAGCTATGTTATTGTGTGCCTACACACTTGGAATTATTACGTCTTCTCGATGAATTGTCCCCTTTACCATTATGAAAAAGCTCTTATCCCTGCTAATATTATTTGTTCCAAAGTATACTTTATCTGAATACAATTCAATATAGCCTCTCTCTAGCTTTCTTATGATTAGTAATTGCACAGCATGTCTTTTTCAATTATTTTGCTTTTAGTCTATTTGCTTTTATACTTTAAGTCAGTTTCTTGTAGATAGGGTATAGATGGGTTGTTTTATAAGATCGTGAGATTCTTTTGATGGGAGGTCACAACAGAATGATGCTAGGATAACAGAAAGGCAGAACTGTGTTATTTACAGCTCCAAAGGGGAGCAGGCTGTCAGGCAGGGCCACACAGGGCTCTGCCCATAGGGGACAGGAAGACTGAGCTGCAGGCAACAGTTTTTGTTTTTTTAAAAATTTTTTTAATGTTTATTTATTTTTGAGAGAGAGAGAGAGAGAGAGAGAGGGCACAAGCAGGGGAGGAGCAGAGAGGAAGACACAGAATCCAAAGCAGGATTCAGCTGTCAGCACAGAGCCCGCCGCTGGGCTCGAACTCAGAAACCGTGAGATCATGACCTGAGCTGAAGCCGGACGCTCAACCGACTGGGCCACTAGGTGCCCTTGCAGGCAACATTTTAGATATGGTAAGTGGGGTAAGGTTAGCTAGGTTTCTTGGGGCCCCTTAAGTAGTATCAAGGGCTCCAGGGGCAGGGGGGCTGTACCTAGCTGTTTGGTACCTGACCCTGGTTAGTTAGGGCTGGTGCACAGTGGTGTGGGGTGTGACAGCCCTAATAAAGGAAGTTGTGCGAGTGCAGACTCCATCAGTGCTCAAGAAGAGGAACTCACTGGCTTCCAGCCAGGGACAAGATTGGATTAAGACAGCAGTTCAAAAAAAAAAAAAAAAAAAGTTGTTTTTTAAATCAAGTGTAATAATGTCCACTTTTATAATTGGAGGGGTTAGATAATTTACATTTAATGTGATTATTATTTTGGTTAGGCTTAAGCCTATTACCTTGCCTTTTGTCTTCTATATTGCTCTTTGTTCCTTTCCTCCCTTTTCCTGCCTCTTTTTATTTATTTATTTTTAAATGTTTATTTATTTGTGAGAGAGAGAGAGAGAGCACTCACAAGCTGGGGAGGGGCAAAGAGAATGGATCTCAGAGAATTAGAAGCCTGCTCTGTGCTGGCAGCAAAGAGACCAATGAGGGACTTGAACCCACGAAGAGATCATGACCTGAGCCGAAGTTGGGTGCTTAACTTAACCGAAAAAGCCACCAGGCGCCCTGCCCCACCTGCCTCTTTTTAAATTTAGTATATTTTATGATTCCACTTGATCTCTACCATTAATTTATTAGTTATATACCTGTTTGCTGCTTTTCATTTTTCCCCTCACATACTATAGTTTATATTTTTTGTTATTGCTTTTCACTTTTAAATATTTGCCCTAGGGTTTCAGTCTATACCTTTAACTTATCACAGCCTCCATCCAAATAAAAGTATGTCTTAAGGACCTTGTAACAGAGAACTTCCATTCCCTGAAAACCACCCATTCTTTGTGCTGTTTTTGTGATAAATTCTGCTTTACAGATGTTTTAAACCCTGTAACACATTTCAATGTTTACAAACTTAAACAATTATCTTCTAGTTTTTAAATAAGGAACAATGTTTTTTATGATTATCTACATATTTATAATTTCCAGCATGCTTCATTTTTTATGTAAATCCAAATTTCCATGTGGTGTAAATTTGCTTCTGCTTGAAGATTTTCCTTTAAGGTTGTGTGTGTGTGTGTGTGTGTGTGTGTGTGTGTGTGTGTTGCAGGTCTGCTGGCAGTTAATTCTCCCGGCTTTTTGATTGTTTGAAAAGCCTCTATTTTGCCTTCATTTTAAAAAGATTTTTTTCATAGATGTAAAATTCTAGATGGACCTTTGTGTCTTTGTTTTTGTTCAGGGCTTTCAAGATGTCACTTTAGTGTCTTGTGGATTGAAGTTTCTAAGGAGAAGTCTAATTTAATTTTTAACTGTGTCCTGTAATTTGCTTTTCCCTCTGGCTGTTTTGAAGATTTTCTCCTCATTATGGATTTCTGGCAATTTGACTGGCATTTTCTGTCTGGTTTTTCTACTTGGATTTCCTCGAGTTTCTTAGCTCAGTGTGCTTATAGTTTAATCAAATTTTGGACTTTTTGGGACACTGTGCTCAAAGATTTCTCCTGCTCCCTCTCCCTCCACTGCACGTATGTTATGCACCTTGAGGTTGTCCCAAACTTCACTGAGGCTCTGTTCAGGGGTTTCTTTTGTCTTTCAGTTCAGGTGGCTTGTACTGCTACATCCTTAAGTTCATTGATCTTTTCCTCTGCACTAAATAGTTAATCTCACCCAGTACGTATTTCATTTCAGATATTTTTCACCTCTAAAAAGCTCCACTTGATTCTGTTAACCATTCATCTTTCTTCTCGTCACATCCATGTTTCCTCTTACATCCTTGAACATAAGAAGCACACTTATAATAGCTGTTTAACGTCCTTGCTGCTAATTTCATTTTCTCAATCATTTCTTAGTTTGCTTTTAAAGGCTGCGTTTTCTCCTTCTTATGGGTCCCATTCTCCTGCTTCTTTATAGGGCTAGTGGTTTTTGACTGGATGTGAAACATTGTGAATTTGTTATTACCAAATGCTGGGTTTATATTCCCTTAAAGAGTATCAAACTTTTGGGGCGCCTGGGTGGCTCAGTCGGTTGGGCGGCCGACTTCGGCTCAGGTCATGATCTCATGGTCCGTGACTTCAAGCCCCGTGTCGGGCTCTGGGCTGACGGCTCAGAGCCTGGAGCCTGTTTCAGATTCTGTGTCTCCCTCTCTCTGACCCTCCCCCGTTCATGCTCTGTCTCTCTCTGTCTCAAAAATAAACGTTAAAAAAAAAAAATTAAAAAAAAAAAAAGAGTATCAAACTTTTTCTGGCAGGCAGTTTAAGTTGCTTGCGGATTAGTTTGATCCATTTGAAGTTTGTTTTGCACCTCTTTTAAGGGAGGTCTAGAGAACCCACTAGCCTAAAGCCAATAGAATCCCACCTTTAAGGCACGGCCCTTCTGGTCTCTACTGAATGCCCAGGTATTCCATGAGACCTTTCCACCCTGACTGGCGGGAACTTAAGTGGTTTTCAGACCTATGTGAGATTTAAAATCTATTTATGTCATGGCTCCCTGTCAGTTATTCTTTTCTCGAAAAACGTTGTTGTCCACACTAGTGAAACTCTACCATGGGCATAAGCAGATTAGTATTTAGCCTAAACCTCAAGAGAGACCATATGCAGATTACTGGAGGTCTAACTTCTGCCTTTTAAGTACTCTGCCCTGAAAAGTTTAGCCACCTTGCCCTCTCTAAATTCCATTCTCTAGTTAGGCTTCTTTTTTTGTACCATGGTTTGAGCATTTCTTCCCGGCAGAAAGTCTAGGTGATAGTAAGGCTCACCTCATTTTTCTCCTTTTCTCAGTTTTGTGCTGCGTGTTGTCCAAGTCTGAAAACTGTTTTTTCCTATATGGTTTCCAGTTTTCTAGCTGTTTATGGTGGGAAGATACTTCCGGATTATCTTATCAATAGGAGCACAAGTAAGTATCCCGCTCTTTTTCTATTCTTTTCTTTTCTTTCCTTTCTTTTTTCTTTTATTTTTTCTTTTCTTTTCTTTTCTTTCCTTTTCTTTTCTTTTTCTTTCCTTTCTTTTTTCTTTTATTTTTTTTCTTTTCTTTCCTTTTCTTTTTTCTTTTCTTTCTTTTCTTTTTTTTTCTTTTCTTTTCTTTTCTTTTAGCACTAGGGTTTATTAAGCTGTGCCTTAGTACAGACACTAGGGCTTGCCCGTGGTGTCCTTCATGTATAAAGCCTGGACATCCTGCCAATTCTTCTTGAGAAATTACATGAGGAGATGACAGCTAAGTGGATGCTGTACACACCTTCATTATCTGTCATCTTTACACGGTCAACGGCCACTACCAGACAGAGCACCTTCTTCATCTGGACTGTGATTACAGACTCCACTTCATCCACTGTGGCCACCATATTCTCATTGTGGGTCAGTCAGAAAGGGAACGTGCCCGCCTTTTAAAGGCCTGGGCCCAGGGTTCATGAGAGCCGCTTCAAGAGAGATGCTGAAGCAAAAAATAAGGCATCATATTTCTTGGCTAGCTTCTTGATCAATTTCTTATTTTTGTTGAGTTTCGTTAGTGCCTCAGTGTCCATGTGGGGAATATCCACCCCCTTGGCCTCATCACAATGCTGCTGGTCCCCTCAGTACGTATGGAGAATTTGGGGTGGGGAGTGGACCCAAGCCGGATGGTGCCCCAGAAGTGTTCGTCCTTCTGAGTGTCACAGCTCTTCAGGCTGATCTGCAGCTCTGCCATCTCCCGACAATTCAGCGCTCACAGTAGTTCCCATGCAGGACCCCCAGCACCACCTCCCACAGGGTGTCTTGGGAGACTTTGCTGCTCATGGTGTGGAAAGCCACAATAACCAGAAAAGAGAGCAAATGCCCCACTCTTAAATTTCAGTTTCTGGCAGCAGATTACCTGATTGAGGGAGCCCTCAGTAAGAAACACCGACACTAAAAGAGGAAGAGGGACCAAAGAAAACAGATAATGCCAAGATCAGAGTATTTTTTTAATGTTTATTTTATTTTGGGGGGGGGGAGGGGCAGAGACAGAAGGAGACACAGAATCCAAAGCAGGCTCCAGGCTCTCAGCTGTCAGCACAGAGCCCGACGCGACACTCAAACTTACAAACCTGTGAGATCATGACCTGAGCCGAAGTCAGATGCTTAACCGACTGGGCCACCCCAAAGAACAAAGTATTTTAAGAATTTACAATTAAAACCCTAAAAAGGACCCAGGAAGATACTACATCACTGAAATCAGAGAATGCTGTGAAAATTTTTTCTAATTCAGGGAATAAGAAAGTTTTGAAATTAAAAATATGCTAGCAGGAGCTAAAATTTCAGCAGAAAGTATGAAAGGAACAACTGAGGAAGTTTTTAGGCAGTTGAATAAAACGACAAGGAGAAAGCAAATACAAGAGAAGAGACAAAATCATTACAGGACTGATCAAGAGATTCCAAATTGTCAATTGAAAGGATCTTTAGAAAAAGACCATAGAAAAAAATGGAGGACAGGAAATTACAGAAAAAAGAAGAGAAAATTTCCCAAATAGCAGTGTGAACCTCTAGATTTAAAAGAGCCAGTGACTGACCAGCTCAATGGATAAAAAAAAAAGAAAAAGGATCCTTACCAGGTAAATGTGACAAAATCTCAGGACGCCTCAACAAATGAGATGCTCTCAAAAGCAGACAAGTGGTCAGAAATTAGAGTGGCACAGAGATAAAGAGATGAGAGGGTAATGGGCTAGTGCCTACGACTTCTAAGAGGACGTGACGGCCATCTGGAGATTCATACCCTGACCAGTTATCAAGTGAATTTGAGGGCCTAATAAAACTATTTTCAAACAGCAAGGCAACAGAAATTTGACTTTCTATACATTCATTCTCACGAAGGAACAGAAGGATGTACTCCATCAATCACAGTGAAAACCCAGGGGAAGATACAGGGTCCAGAAAATGAAGCATTTCCAACAAGAGATTGTGGGAAGCCCCTGGAAAGTTCTGGAGGGAAATTCCAGGGTTACAGCTGTGTAGCCAGCCCAGAGGACAAATAGCATAGGCCTGAGCAGGACAATGGCAAGGGCATATGCAGAAAAGCAGACAAGGGGACCTGACTATTGACTTGATGTGACTGTATTGCTAAGACTTTTTGTTTAGTGTGTTATTTAGAATTACGAAGGCAAATACAAAACACTGCAAAGATTTAAAAATGGTTGCTCTACAACGTGAATGGAACTAGATAGAGAGTGTTATGCTGAGTGAAATAAGTCATACAGAGAAAGACAGATACCATATGTTTTCACTCTTATGTGGATCCTGAGAAACTTAACAGAAGACCATGGGGGAGGGGAAGGAAAAAAAAAAAGTTAGAGAGGGAGAGAGCCAAACCATAAGAGAGTCTTAAACACTGAGAATAAACTGAGGGTTGATGGGGGATGGGAGGGAGGGGAGGGTGGGTGATGGGCATTGAGGAGGGCACCTGTTGGGATGAGGACTGGGTGTTGTATGGAAACCAATTTGACAATAAATTTCATATTAAAAAAATAAATAAAAAATAAAAATGGTTGCTCTGCGTAGTAGGTATTGGAGATCCCAAGGGCCTCGGGGAGTAACTGTCAGTTTTTGTTTTAACCCAGTACTTCTGTTTAATTTTTAAAAACTTTTCATTTATTACTTTGATAAGTAAAAATAATAATAAAAGGGTAAGAGGCCTAGAAACAAAAATACACAAACACTAGACCCATTCCTGGCACAACTTCTTGGCTGCTCCCCCAAGGACGTGTGACTGTGGCAGGTGGTCAGGTCACCCCAGTGGGGTGGGGTCAGCTCAGGGCCAGAGTGTGGTCTTCCAGCCCTGGAGATGCAGCCCTAATATCCGGCCAGGAAAGCTAGAGCCCTGGACAACTGGAGTTCCCACTGTGAATTTATTTTTAATTTATTTTTTTTAGTTTATTTATTTATTTATTTATTTATTTATTTATTTATTTATTTTTTAACGTTTATTTATTTTTGAGACAGAGAGAGACAGAGCATGAACGGGGGAGGGTCAGAGAGAGAGGGAGACACAGAATCGGAAGCAGGCTCCAGGCTCTGAGCCATCAGCCCAGAGCCCGACGCGGGGCTCGAACTCACGGACCGCGAGATCGTGACCTGAGCTGAAGTCGGATACTTAACCGACTGAGCCACCCAGGCGCCCCTAGTTTATTTATTTTTGAGAGAGACAAAGACACCATGAGTGGGAAAGAGGTGGGGGTGGGGGGGAGAGAGGGGGAAAGAGGGGGAGAGAGAGAGAAAGAGAGAGAGAAAGAGAGAAAGAGAGAAAGAGAGAAAGAGAGAGAGAGAGAGAGAGAGAGAGAGAGAGAGAGAGAGAGAGAGAGAGAGAGAGAGAGAGAGAGAGAGAAATCTCAAGCAAGTTCCTCACTGTCAGGACAGAGCCTGACACAGGGCTCAAACCCACAAAACCGTGGGATCGTGATCTGAGCGGAAACCAAGAGTCAGACACTTAACTGATCGAGTCACCCAGGTGCCCCCACCCAGTGTAAATTTATAAGGGACTGCACCAGAGGGCCAATTTAGTGAGAAACAGAATCATGAAGGCTGATTGGAAATTCACATGAACAAGTCTACACATTCTCTCCTTAATAGAGAAACAAACTCAAGAAGTCTACATTCAGAAGGTGGCTTGATAAAGAGGGAATCAAAGTGTAGGGAGTCATATAGTTCTCAGAAATACTGTAAATACTTAAATAAGATATACGATTAAAATAGCCTGGTGAGTCACCTGCTCCTTTAATAGTTATCAAAGATCAACAAACTTTCTCTGTAAAGGGCTAGATATTCAAAGTTTCCACTTCACAGGCTGTCTCTGTCATAACTGGTCAACTCAGCTGTTACAGCTGGTCCTAAGTTTTATCTGACCTGGTGTTATAGATAGCGTGTTCTGCCTTTTCATTCAAGTCCTATTTTTGTTTCTGTTCCAAGAAAAATAATAGCAGAATTTGCACCAGTGGATTTTCTAGAACAAGTTGGTTAATGGCTAAGATGTCTGGAAGCATCTATGCATTTTGGCTTGTCATTAAGATTTCATTTCATGAAAGGGTGTTTCATGAGATTCTTACATACAAGGACAATTTAAGGTTGATTCTCTGAACTTTCAGATGCTCTTAAAAAAACTGAAGAGAGGGGCGCCTGGGTGGCGCAGTCGGTTAAGCGTCCGACTTCAGCCAGGTCACGATCTCGCGGTCCGTGAGTTCGAGCCCCGCGTCGGGCTCTGGGCTGATGGCTCGGAGCCTGGAGCCTGTTTCCGATTCTGTGTCTCCCTCTCTCTCTGCCCTTCCCCCGTTCATGCTCTGTCTCTCTCTGTCCCAAAAATAAATTAAAAAAATGTTAAAAAAAAAAAAAAAAAAAAAAAAAAAACTGAAGAGGTTTTCTTACAGCTTGGCTATCTGACCAGCTCTGCTTTTTGTGTTCATTTGTTTTCACCACAATTAAAAACCACAGCAATTACTCAAATGCAAAGAACTGAAACAGCAAGAATTATCGTTTGACTCTTAGAAAGTGAACATTTTGCTTTCCAGTTGCTACATTCTGGTTTATTTAGTCTGCTGAGAGCAAAAGGGCAAAATAAGCACTGTTTTCCAAGAGTTACGTCAGTTCAGATGACAAACAGCAATTGTAGGTTCAGCCACAGAAAACTCAGAATTTTAGTCATTCAGCACCTATTTACTGGGTGTTTACTGTGTACCTGGTACACACACAGAACAGAGTGCTGAATGAAACACCTTGGTCCCTGGCCTTTTGGAACTTAAGTCTAGTGGGGGAAGACATAGGTTTAAAAAAGAAAAACACTTGGCATAACATCCTCCAGATCCATCCACATAGTTGCAAATGGCCAGATTTCATTCTTTTTCATTGCCGAGTAGTATCCATTGTAGATATATACCACATCCTTTTTATCCATTCGTCAGTTGATGGACATTTGGGCTCTTTCTGTAATTTGGCTATTGTTGATAGTACTGCTATAAACGTTGGGGTGCATGTGCCCCTTCAAATCAGCATACCTATATTCTTTGGATAAATTCCTAATAGTGCAATTGCTGGGTCACAGGGTAGTTCTATTTTTAATTTTTTTTTTATTATTAAAAAAAATTTTTTTTTAACGTTTATTTATTTTTGAGACAGAGAGAGACAGAGCATGAATGGGGGAGGGTCAGAGAGAGGGAGACACAGAATCTGAAACAGGCTCCAGGCTCTGAGCTGTCAGCACAGAGCCTGACGCGGGGCTCGAACTCACGGACCGCGAGATCATGACCTGAGCCAAAGTTGGCGGCTTAACCGACTGAGCCACCCAGGCGCCCCTATTTTTAATTTTTTGAGGAACCTGCACACTGAAGAAAGACAGCACATGATTTCACTCATATGTGGAAACTGAGAAACTTAACAGATGATCATAGGGGAAGGGAATGAAAAATCGGATGAAAACAGAGAGGGCGGTAAACCATAAGAGACTCTTAAATACAGAGAACAAATTGAGGGTTGATGGTTGTGGGGTAAATGGGTGATGGGCATTAAGGAGGACTCTTGGGATGAGCACTGGGTGTTGTATTTAAGTGATGAATCACTGGGTTCTTCTCCGAAAGATTACACTTGAGAATAAATAAATGAATGAATAAAATACAAAAGAAAAACACTTGTAATTAAAAATTGTGATAATTGCCATACAGGAAAAGTAAACAGAGGAGAATATCATTTAGACTGTGGTATCTAAGGAGATTCTCTCTTTAGTATCTGAGGTATCTAAGGAGGACTCTTTGGAGAGATATTATTTGATCTGGGACTTACAAGTTATGAATAGGAATTTCCAGGTATCTGTACCTGCATGACAAACCGCCCCATACCTAGTGGCACAGAAGACTCTTTTGTGCTCAAAAATAGGTTAGGATTTCAAACAGGGCATGGTGGTAACAGCTTAATTCTGCTCAACTTGTAGGGTCTTAACTGGGAAAATGGGAATGCCTGGGAGCAATTCCAATAGCCAGGGACTAGCATCATCTCTGGGCTGCCTCATGCACATGACTGGTGCCACACTGGGCTGGATGGTGGTTCCAAAGACATAGATGCCCAAGTTCTAGTGTCAGTACCTGTGAATAGGACCTGATTTGGAAAATGGATCTTTGTAGGTGTGATCAAGTCGGGGATCTCAAGATGAGATCACTCTGGCTTTAGGGTGGGCCCTAAAGCCAATAACCAGGGTCCTCCTAAGAGACAGCAGAGAGAGAGAGTGGAGAATAGCAGGAGCACAGGGGAGAAGGGAAAATGAAGGAGGAGGCAGAGACTACAGGGAGGCATGTACAAGCCCACGAGTGGCAAGGATGGCTGGCTACCACCAGAAACTTGGAGAGAGGAGCGGGTCAGATCCTCCCTCCGAGACCCCAGAATGGGGGGGCAACACCAGCTGACCCCTTGCTTTCAGACTTGTGGCAGATTTCAGAATTGCCAGACAATGACTTTCTGTTGCTTCAAACCACGTCTGTGGTCATGTTATTACGACAGCCACAGGAAACGAGGACAGGTGCCTAGGCTGGGATGACTCAAGGATGCAGCAGCCACAGGTGGCCTCTTTATGTGGCCTTGGCTTCTCACAGTGTGGCACCAAGGTTCTGAGACAGAGCTTCCTGAAAGCAAGGGACCCAAGAACACAACCTTCAAGAGACCAGGGCAGAGGCTTTCCTTGCCTGGCTTGGGAAGTCACACTGCAATCACCCAGATTCAAGGAGAGGCGACACAGGCTCCACATCTCAATTGTAGAATTTGTGACCATCCCCTAAAATCGCCTCGAGGACTCAGCCATTTCTAGTAGGGAGCAGAGTGAACAAGATCCGTACTGTCCAGGCCGGCAGCTGCAGGCCCCACGCGGCTATTTACACTTGAACTAACCGCCTCTGAAGTACTCCTTTGCCACACGTGGCTAGAGATGACCAAGTTTGACAGTGCAGACAGAGAACATTCCCATCACCGGACAAAGGTCTAGTGGACAGTACTGCTCCAGACTGAGGTAACACTATGGGCCAAGTCTAGGAGCTAGAAAATAAATGGCCTGGAAAGTGGAATGGAGAAAACTGGCTTTAAGGACAGGTGTTTGGGCTGGTTTTTGTTGCTGTATGCCCAGCATCTGGGGCAATTTTGTTTTGTGGAATGAAAGGATGCATACATAAGGCTTAAATATACCATGTGTCACGCTAGAGAAAAATGCCTCAGAGTAGACTGGAGAAGTAGACAGGGGTCAAATCACACAGGGCCTTTCTGAACACTTTATGGAGTGTGTATTTTAAGTAAAATAGAACTTGCAAAATATGTTGTTTCTTATTTTGAATATTTATGACAGGCCTAAAAAGAAATACATTTATTGTGGCTAGTTGGTTTATTTGTTAGTAAAAAAGGCAAGAGACAGAAATCCAGAAATAACAAAGGTTTAACCAAATTAGAAATCTATTTATCTCCGTTTATAGAAATGTAGGCTGCTATGGCAACTCCAGAATCATCAGGAACCCAGGCTCGCGGTGGAAATTTCCCCCTTATTCTCTAGGATGTCTACTTTGGTCCAGACAGGAGAAAGAGAAAAGGGGAGAGGGAGAGCTTCTGGCCTTCATATCCCGGATCATCTCACCTCCAGATCCTTAACTTCATTATGTCTGCAAAAACCCTCCCTCCAAATAAGGTCATATATACAGTTATGGGGTAGCGGTCTTGGACATCTGCTCAATTCAAGGACACTTGTCAGGAAGTTGCTTGTAAAACTTTCACTATATCCCTTTGACCAGTACTTTATTGTACAACCACACGTACCTTGCAAGGGAGGCCAGGAAGCATAATATTTATCCTGGGAAACATGTACTGAGCTAGCAAGGAGAGTTCTATTACTACAGAAGAAGCAGAGATAAGACATGAGAGGCACCAACTATCAATCTCTGGCATAAATGTATGCACATGTGCATTTCCACTAGACCATGAACTCCTGGAGAATGAGTAGGTCTAATTCAACCCCGATCCCCAGCACAAAGCACCGTGCTCACCATGCAGTAACTCATCACTGATGGTGTGCTGAACTGCATGCTTTTCAATTTCAAGGTTCTTAAATTCCAACATCTTTTTCAGAAAGATTTATTTCCTAGAAGCCACGTTCCCCACCCCCCACCCTTACTTGCTGAAGCCTGAGGGGACTTTTCTCCAGGTTTCACCCTGAGAATCTGATAAGGCTCCCGGACATTAACAGAAGTGTAGGATTCCCCTAAAATTCCTCCCCACCCCTGTCTCAGGACTTTGAACTCTCACCCCTAGCAATGTGCCACTTACAGTTGAAGTAATCCCTCTGGTGCTGGCTCCAGCTGTGAGCTTGTGCTCCTGGTCAGGAAGTTGCTGTCTCTCCAAGTCTCAGGGTGATGGTGGGCCCTGGGAAATCCGTTCTCTGAGGGATCCAAAAATAGTTGTTCATTTTCAGTTTGTTCATCTTTTTTTTTTTTTTTTTACTGCAATGGTTTGGAAGAGGAGAGGTTGGTAGGAGGACAACACGAGAGAAGGAAAAGGTGAGGGTCAGTAAGGAGAGGCAGGAAGCACAGGAAATAAAGACGCTCACGAGCCAGGAGCTCCACCTTCCCGTAGCCCCCGCCCCCTTCTTCCATCCGGCCAGGTGTGCCCCCCACTGGCCACCCAATTCCTGCTGCCACTTCAGCCTCCGAACACTTTTCAACTCTGATTGGTCATTAGAATCCCCTGGAGGGCTTTCATAGCACCCTGCACCTCGGTCTCCCCTAATTAGAAACACTTCCGCGGCTTGTAATGTGTAACTGGTGTTGAGAACCAGCGGTCTAGATTCTTGCTCTTCTGAGTATGGCCCACGGACAAGTGCCATCGGCATCAATTGGGAGCTTGTCAGAAAGGCAGCGTTTCAGGCCCTACCGGACCTACCGAGTCAGAGTCTGCCTTTTAACAAGATCCACAGGTGATTTCTATGCACATTCAAGTCCGAGGAGATTTGAGGAGGTGACCCTCCTATAACCCCAATTATGGCTGTCTTTACGAAGAGGACAGCTCTCTGAGAAGTGCTATGTGAGCCAGGTGTCCTACGGAACACATGGTCCGTGGAAAAGTCTGACGCTGCCAGTGTAGACGGCATGTCTGCTGTCATTCCCCAAGCAGAATATATTTGAAATAAAGAGAATTACAACCTCCAAAGGGAAAGGGGCTTGGGCCCTTTAGTCTGAAACACCAATACGGGGTTCATCAACTTCAGGGTTCACCAGAGGAAACATCGCTCTAATTCAATTAATTGAATAGGTTATAATTGAAGAATTGGGGTTAACTTGGAGGCTGGGGTTGGAAGCAGGCATAAGAGACTTTGGCGTAAAAACAGGGTCAGGCATGAGGCCAAGAGAACGACATTGAGATTAAGGAAGTAAGAGCAGGAAGATCACAGGTCAAGTCAGCTCGGGGGTGAGGGGAGCACCACAGAGAGGGCTGGTGGCCTCCAGCAGAGTGACTAGGCACAAGAAAGGCAACGATGACCCTCAGGACCCAGGGTCTCCAAGCCCCACGATATGTCCCTCAACCCTGGCTTCCTGTTTACATCCATAAGCTCTGGTTGCCTCCTTCCCTACAAGATCTCAGCACCGTGTGGAGTAAAATAACCACAGGCATGTGTCTGGTACTTTCCTGCTCACCGGGACTGGTGCATAAAGTGCAGGTGTTATCAAGTGGCTAAGAGCGTGGCCTCAGCAGCCACAAAGCCTCAATTCCAACCTCAGCTCTACCATTTACCACCTGGTGACCTTGGACAAGTCAGCTGACCTCCTCGGGGTACTTCGTCATCTACAAAATAAAGATGAAATAGGCAACCACTCATAATGGTAAAAGCAGAAGGTTTGGAAGCAAAGAGTATCATGCTTGGCACAGTGATATACACACACATATGATATATTATTTACACTGAGACCTGATTCTTTTGGCTTTTTTTGTCTGAAGATTGTTCACCATTCCATGTTACCTGTTAGGTTCCTTTGAGAGTACTAAATGAGAATTACAACACTTAAAAAGTTCTTTGCTTTCTTTCTCTCTTTCTTTTCTTCCTTCCTTCCTTATTTTAGAGAGAGAGAGAGAGAACTCTAGCAGGGGAGAGGAGCAGAGGGAGAGAGAGAATCCTAAGCAGGCTCCACACTCAGTGCTGAGTCCAAAGCAGGGCTCGATCCTATGACCGTGAGATCATGACCTGAGCTGAAATCAAGAGTTCGATGACTGAGCCACCCGGGTGCCTCGAAAAGTTATTTTATGTATTTATTTTTTTTCTGTGAAAAAAATTTGGTGTTTCGCAGTCCTCCCTCACCAAAGAATCCCTATTAAATTCGAACTGTAACTCCATTACATTTATAAATTGATTTTGTATCCTCATTTTAAGGGTGGGAAACTGAAGTTCAGTGGGGTAAGTTCTTCCCCCAACAAAATTCACTTGGTCCAAAGAGGCAGTTCTGGGACTAGAACACAGATTTTCTGGTTCTTAAATCAGTGTCCTCTCCACCAAAACAGCTTCTCAAATTTTAATATGCATAAAATCACCTGGGACTCTCATTAAATGCAGATTCTGATTCAGTAAGTCTGGGGTAAGGCCCAAATTCAGCATTTCTTCTTTTTTAAAAAAATATTTATTTATTTATTTTTGGGAGAGCGCAAGCCAGGGAGGCGCAGAAAGAGGGGGACAGAGGATCTGAACTGGGCTCTGAGCTGTCAGCACAGAGCCCAATGTGGGGTTGGAACTCATGAGCTGTGAGATCATGACCTGAGCAGAAGTCAGATGCTCAACCAACTGAGCCACCCAGGCACCCCCAAATTCAGCATTTCTAATAAGCACCCAAGGGATGCTAATGCTTCCATCTAAAGATGAGATTGAGTAGCAAGGGCATTGTATCTTTCAATCCATATAGTTCTGACGTGGCTGCTCCGTATTAGTTGATAGGTCTTGGGTGCCCCTGCTTAGAAGAAACGGTCACTGAAAAGAAAACTTCTTTCTTAGCTTGGGCTGCCTTACACCCACCAAGCCTAGCTTCTGTCTTTCCTAAGGATATCAGAGCAACTGCCTTGTTCCTGAAGTCCCCAACTGTGTCATTTGTCACAAGAGGATTCACAAAGCTGATCTTGTGGTGCCAGCCCATTCTTCGCTCTTGGGAAGAAACCTTGGTGGTGGTGATGTCTAGGTCTTCATAAACCTGCACGGAATCGGCACTGACGATTTCGCCACCGAGGGGTCGGCCTAGCTACAACGTCAGGGGGTTTCCCGGTACCCGTGGCCCCCAGAATCACTACAAGACGCAGTGTCCTTGGCAGGCCTTCTAAGCCCAGAGCCCACGGAAATAGCCGCCACCGCCCCCATCTTGAAGATCTCTCCAAAGAATTATTTTTAACAAATTAATGTGCAGACCTTGTCTGGATCCGGATTGCAACATGGTGGCTACAAAGACGTAGCTGGTAAATTTTGAAAATGGACTCAGTGTTATATATTAAAGAATTGTTAATTTTGTTAGGTGGGGTAATGACCTGGTAGTTATGTTAAAAAAAAAAGAGTCCTTAACACTTTGATTCATATGGAAGTATCAGGTAAGACCATCAAACATTGCCAGTATTTGCCCGCCTTTGACCTATAAAAGCAGCAATTGCAAATACCTCAAACATGGACAGAACAGGAGTGTGTCCGGCACTGTCTTGCTCACGAGGACCAGAGCATAAAGCACAGGCAGACTGCATATCGCTAAGGGAAGTGTTACGATGTCTGGGATTTTCTTTTAAAAATATTTCTGGGGAAAACAGGGTGGAGGGATAGGCAGATGGAAAAAGATGGTCACAATGTTAGTAAATGTGAGGCTGGGTAATGAGGATTTATCATGCCATTCTGTCTACTTTTGTGTTCGAAATTTCCCATAGTAAAATTATTTTACACTTTTGTTTGGTGGCATTCAACTGTATATTCTTATTCTTTACGCCTACAGCTGAAAGAAACTCAAACCCGTCTTGTTTAAACAAACAAAAGGAAGGCTTTAATTGGGCTAACTGACCAGAGGGCAGGCTGGAGCTGGTCTCAAGAAAGATGGGATTTAGCACCTTCGATACTTTGAGGATCCTTTCTCTCCTCTATTTCTTCTCTGCTCCTTGTGGCACATTGACTTCATTGGCTGATACAAACTTGTCCAGGTGGGGTTCGGAGCTGCCCATGGCTCATGTGCCTATATCCTTGGGTTTTTACGATTAGGGACAAACAAGAGGTCTATCATCTATCTATCTATCATCTATCTATCTATCTATTTATCTATCAATCTCTTTTTCTTTTGGAAATATGGGTCAGCCTCTCTGCTTTCTTTTCAGGTACAAGAGGTTCTAATCCCCTGACAGGAATTTGGAAAGTCCCAGGAACCCCAATTAGCCTAATTAGTCCACGCATTGGACAATCACTGTGGCTATGGTGGGGGGAGGGGGGCTGTGCCGGCTCGTTCAGTAGCCAGGAGGACTGTTTTCTGAAGATTCGGGGAGGAAGGAGGGCTGCACAGACAGAAGTGATAGCCACTCTTATGAGGTCTCTGGTTATTTGCACTAGCTATTAGATTATAAGAAAAGTTGCTTACAGATCATGTCTTTTTCCTTCCTGGTTGCTTAATTGGCTTTTTTCCAGTTTTTATTTGAAAGTTTATACAGGTGGTTGCAAACTTTGTTGCAAAAAAGCGTAGCAGCTTCCATTTCTTCCCCCATTTCCCTTCCCCAGTGGCAACTAGTTTCACCTCTCTGCATTGGTTCTTTCGGTTTTATTTCGACCTATCTGAATGGCATTTTTGTATTGCTAGGCCTGATTTTTCAGTTTTAGGCATTATCTCTTGATTCCTAGCATGGGAGATAAAACCTTTCACACACACACCCACACTTCCCACCCCACATATTCATCCTTTCTATCCCCCCAAATTCATAATAAATTCTCTCAGACCCTATTGATGAGATCAATATTTAAAATTCACACGTTAAATATTACATGATTAACATTATCTGGTCATGACTGTGTAAACAGTATGTCCAACTGAGTCACAGTCACAGCTACTCAACTTTCTGTTCTTCTTCTTTCTTCTTATAAATGTTTCCCATAGACATTCAGTCCCTCATTCTCCACTTGGTCTAATTTGCCTCTAAACAAATACATTCAGACTTATGAGGTCTCTATATCTTCATCTTCCTGAAGAAATATCTGAAGCTTTCTGGCCTACTCCAGCGTGAACGGGATGCCACCCTTCCTGACACCTAGCTCCCATCCTGGGATAGCCCTTCATCATCGCTCCAAGAATCCACTTCCCTTCTTTCCACGTGGGATCCCCGGTTTCCTGTGGAGGTGGCCTTCCCAACGACAATTGGGGAAACTACCTGTAAAGCTGGATCGATGATTACCCTGAATAAAAAAGAATTAATAGCCAGTAAGAGTAAATGAAATCATGGGCCACACTTACTGCCATGAAAATTACCTGTTCCACGTTGCTGTTTAAAACAGGGAAATATTTGTTTTTTTCTCTTTAACGTTTATTTATTTTTGAGACAGAGAGAGACAGAGCATGAATGGTGGAGGGTCAGAGAGAGGGAGACACAGAATCTGAAACAGGCTCCAGGCTCTGAGCTGTCAGCACAGAGCCCAACGCGGGGCTTGAACTCACAGACCGTGAGATCATGACCCGAGCTGAAGTCGGCCACTTAACCGACTGAGCCACCCAGGCGCCCCAGTGGGAAATACTCTTAAATAAAAGTAGGAGCTAGTTTCCCTTAGACGGATACATTTTTCTGAGTTTTCTCTGGCCAATTTTTTTTTTTTTTTTGAGTTTCCACCCAAGGCTAAAGTAAAAACTTAGAAACATTTATAGGATGACATATAACTCTGAATCTATTTTGCTTTGGCATTCCTATAGTAGCTTGAAACAGTGAAGAGTTAGAATGATATGGCTGTTTCAATATTTTTAAATTTTTTAAGACGGTTACATTGAAATGCTCATGAAATAGTCCATCTGGGTAGTCTGCCTCAGCAGCACACATTGTTAAGAGAGTTAACACACAACTCTGAATTTGAGACTTCACCACAATAATTTCAGGTTGGGGTTCCCGGGTGGCTCGGTTGGTTAAGTGTCTGTCCGACTCTTGATTTCAGCTCAGGTCATGATCTTGCAGCTCATGGGTTTGAGCCCCACATCAGGCTCTGTGCTGACAGCACGTAGCCTGCTTGGGATTCTCTGTCTCTCCCTCTATTTCTGCCTCTACCCCCCTGACTTGTTCTCTCTCAAAAATAAATAAACATTAACAAAATTTTCAGGTTACCTACACCCCCAAAGTTCATTTGTTTTTTTGTTACATTTTATAAAATAGTTACAAATAAGGCAGCAATGTGGTTGAAAATAATTTTAGGAGGACCTGTAGTTATGGAAATATATCAACTTTGGTCATAATTAAAAATAGGTAGAGTGGGTTTCTGCACGGAGCCTGGATCCTACTTAGGATTCTCTTTCTCTCTCTCTCTCCCCTTCCCCACTCACACACTCCCCCCCCCCAACAATAGATAGATATAGATGTAGATAGATATAGGTGATATAGGTATAGAATATAAATAGATAACCACCTCTTCAACAACGTAGAGACAGCATATAGGGCAGAGCATATAATCTATTTCTGAACTTCTGATCACAGCTTTTTAGGATCTTGAGGTATGTGTGCTTATCGTAATATTTGGTGCTTTCTATATGCTAACTTGGCCAAATGTTTCTCGTGTAAAGAAATAATTTCAGGAAAGATATCCTACAAGTGGTTCTCAAAGTGGGGTTTAGAACAGCATCAGCAAATTCTCCTCTCCATCCACCACTCTACTTCATGAAAGAGTGAAGAGGGCAGAGGGGGAGCAATTTGTATTTTAACAAGCCTCTAAATGATTCTGCTACAGACTAAAGTTTGAAAACCATTGTCCTCGGAAACACCGTAAGTTAGGGATCATGCTCCACTGTTAGGAATGGAGAGCTGAGGTCACAGCAGCTCAGAGTATGTATCACCCATAAAAGAAGACGAGATAGGTGGTCTTGGATGGTTCAAATGTTGTATTATTTTTCTCTCCTTGCTATAGAACTTAGCATCCGCATGGTTTTAAAATGGCTGCTGAGATTCCAGCTATTACAAACACATTCTAGACAGTAGGAAAAGCAAGGAAGGTGGAGGGAAGGCAAACTAAGTAAGCCATCTTTAAAGTGTATTCTCGGATGCCCCACCCAATAACTTTTGTTTTTTCTTATCTGCCATCCCTAGTTGAAAGGGATGGGAAATAACGGTTATGTTGTAGCTCAGAATAAAAAAAAAAATAAAACACAAAAAACACAGGAGCCAAGGAGAACGAGGACTAGAAGGAACTGGCACCCTTGAGAGCCGTCCTGGAACAGAGTTCATCATCAAAGGCAAAGTTTTGAGAATATTATTCTGAACGAGCACTTCACTAACCATACATTAAAACACCTTCTTTGATCTGTTAGAGGAACGGCTGCCTCCTTGCTTTAGATAAAGATCTTTGCTACTTTGAAAATCACAATAGTCATTTATCAGAAAAAATAAATACAGTTGACTTCTTTTTAAAAAATTTTTTTTTAATGTTTATTTATTCTTGAGAGAGAAAGAGAGAGGGTGTGAGCAGGGGTGGGACAGAGAGAGAAGGAGACACAGAATCCGAAGCAAGCTCCAGGTTCTGAGCTGTCAGCACAGAGCCCAACACGGGTCTCAAACTCCTGAACCATGAGATCATGACCTGAACCGAAGTTGAATGCTCAACCAACTGAGCCACCCAGGCACCCCAAATACAGTTTATTTCACATAGGTTGAGGCTATGTTTGATATATACCAACCAAATGTCCTATGCAATTCTTTGACAGGGTGATTTATAACATATGAAAAGCAATCAGAAAAAAAATATCCATTCTCTTCAGAACTGTAATTCTTTTTCAGAAAGTAATTCAAGGAAAGGAGAAGCTATATGTATAAAGCACAGCACTGTTATCTATGACAGCAAAGGGAAAAAAAAAAGTAATTTACAATCCAAATGTCCTGTAACAAAGGAAGGGCTGAGTGAATTATGGTATGACCATTAGACAGCCATAAAGATCATGCAGCAGCATGGGAAAGTGGTTGCAAATACATTGGTGGGAAGAGAGACAAAAAGCGTATATGTATAGGGATAAGGTAGGAGAGGTATTCCGAGAACTATAATGGTTTGGTCAGGATGTTAGAATTATGAATACAAAGGGTTTCTGTTTAAATTTCCTTTATTCTATAAGGAGCAATGGCAGCAATGACAACAAAAAAAGTAAGATAAATTCACCCAATCACCGACCATAATTTTTCGTCAAATTCTCTTCTGTCTGTCTGTCTTCTCCATGATTCAGTGCCAGGGGCTCCCAGGAAGGGCTCTGCTGCTCTGTCGTGAAGGCTACACCTGAGGCCAGGCGGATAGTCTTCCTGTGGTTTTTACACACCCATACGATTTGACACACTGATTATCTGTCTCCAAAGCAAAGCTCAAGCTGTTCATTACACATCCTCATAGGAATATTTTTCCAGTAGTGAGAATAAATTTGCAATCATCTGCTCTCTCTCCTGCCAGGGTGTCCCCATAATCAGTTTCATGAAACGAGAAGCCAGTTGTCCTAGGTTATATGTAGATTTGTAGACCCCAAAGGGAATAAAAAAATATGGAACTAATTATCTAGGAATCAAGCCTATGGGTCTTTAATATGATGCCGAGTACCCCCACCCCCAACCACTACTGAAAGAAGTCCCAAATCCTTCCATGACATTGCTTTGGATTTGTATGGCTGTCCAGCTTGGCAAGACAAAGAATTAACCATAGGTTAAGAGTAGATTTAATTTTTATTATGTAGAAAATTCCCAAAATGGCCTTACTCCTTGAGCTAGATTGTGATTTGTGACAATGACATTTATACTCCTTGCCAGCTAGGGAGGTTGGTGATGGTTACAGCTTTAGAAAGGGTGACAGAGGAAAACTGGCCACTGGGATTTTCAGAGTGGTTGGAAGGCATAGCAATCAGCAACAACAAGTAGTCCTTAGCTTAGTAGGGCTAGGAATGGCATTATCCAGAACAGAGGGGCAGTTCATCAGGAATAGGCAGCCAACCAAGCCTGAGGGCCTAGTGGAACCACAGTCAAGGGGACTCACACCAAGGCAGGAGTCCTGGTAGAGAAAGAAAAAGCGTCTTGATTTTCCAGGAACTGAAGAACCTGACATGAAGAACCTCAACCTATTATATTAAAAACTAACTTCCAAGGGCTCCTAGGTGGCTCAGTTGGTTAACCGTTCGACTTCGGCTCAGGTCATGATCTCACGGTTTGTGGGTTTGAGCCCCGCGTCAGGCTCTGTGCTGACCGCTCGGACCCTGGAGCCTGCTTGGGATTCTGTGTCTCCCTCTCTCTCTGCCCCTCCCCCACTCATGCTCTGTCTCTCTCTCTCTCTCTCTTTCTCTCTCTCTCTCAAAAAATGAATAAATATTTAAAAAAATTTAAAAAAGAACTAAAATCCATAAAGTCATCAAGCAAACACGAATACTTGTCTAGATAATTAATCTTGGAGGAGAAGTCAGTCTGAAGGAGAATGAAGACAGAGATCCTGGAAAACAACTCAAGTTTGTGTGCCCATATTTTGTGTATAATCCACATGCTGAATTCTTTTACTCTGAGTGAAATTAACTTGCTCTTCAAATACTGGGCAAGTGTCATAAACTGAAAGAGTCTTTGTGAGGAGCCAGCACAGGCAGAGAAAGGAAATATAAATTCCAGGGACTTGGGGGCACCTGGGTGGCTAGGCGGTTAAGCATCTGACTTTGGCTCAGGTCACGATCTTGTGGTTTGTGAGTTAGAGTTCGGCATTGGGCTCTCTGTGGTCGGCACAGATGCTGCTTGAGATCCTCTGTCTCCTTCTCTCTCTGCCCATCTTCCGCTCTCTCTCTCTCAAAAATAAATAAACATTAAAAAAATAAATTCCAGGGATTCGGCTTTTGGAGCACATTTTTATTTTATAATACCAGAGAATTAACATCTACCAGCCGCACAATACCAAAATGCAATACCAATCTATTTAAAACTCACAGAATGGGAAATATGCTTTTCAAAATGGTAAAAAACAATAACACAAACATCTGTAACATACACATAGGACATTCACTTTACATTCACAAAGAAGACTGTCTTTTTGTTTTCAGGAAATATGTCAAAAATATATATATATGTATGTATAATATTCACACTCTGGAAGGCAAGAGAAATCTTCATATTCAACTCTGCAAATTTAAACATATATATATATATATATATATATATATTTTTTTTTTTTTTTTTTTTTTTTTTTTTACTTAGAATAGCCAAAACATTAAAAATAGCAGCAACATTGATCTTTAAATATTATAATGTTAGAGTAGATTATTCACATAATGTAGATATATTTTGGTAGCTCTTTCTAATATCTAATACAACTTACAAACTTCAAGTCCTGGTCTCATTGCCAAACAACTTAGAATCTAGATTCAATAAATACTATGCAAAGAATGATTATAAAACACAGACTGTAGAACATTCTCTAGAGCAGGAAAAATCATACCAAAAGGTTTTAGGGGAGAGTCAGGTTTGAAGGAGGTTTGAAGGCCTATAAGGAAACTGTAGGATTCCCAAGGCAAAAGAGATGACCAGACAAGCCCCCCGAAATGTTGAACTGAATCATGGGAAATGTGTCACTGGGGAAAACAAGGTGCTGTCATCTCTTTGTGGTGGCATGTTTCATGTGGATATGGTGTGAAAGTGATTAACAACTGGAAAATTTCCCAATAAACAGGGGATAGAATCATTTGTCACCAAGAGGCAAGACACGGGACAAGGAGATCGAGTTTTCAGCCTTTACATTTATTCTGATGACCAAAGCCATAAAAACCAAGCTATCTGTGAGAACTTGTGTATTTAAGACTAGAAGGTAGGAAAAACATTTCTACCCCTAACCTCAATCCAAGACACGGGATCAATCTGCTAATTATATTGGCTTAAAAAGAACCCCAGATGTGGTGACAGGGGTTTCTTTGTACCTGGATTCATTTACAGAAGTTGCTCCTGCAAATGTGGCTTCTTTTATATTTCAGCGGTTTTCCAGAAAAGGTAAAGGGTTAAGTTTCACAATGGGGTTGGATCTCTGTTTTGCCTTGTAATAAGACTACTCTCTGATATTTATTGTCAATAGTTTGTCTCCATTTTCAAACCAGTTCACATATTTCAGTTGATTCACATAAACACACACACACACACACACACACACACACACACATGTGTGAGGAAGTCAGGGTAAGCATCCAAGTGTTCACTTTAAAGATCAGGAAACCTGAGGCTCATAGAAAGTGACTTAGCTTGTCACAGTCACACATGCTAACAAATGGTTAAGTATCTTCTGCAGAACTTAGCTCTGTCCAAGGGTGACTTATTTTTAAGAACAGGGGCTTGGTCACAGTTTTCTGAAGAATGAAGTAATTTGGAGTGGGGCGGGGGGGGGGGGGGGGAGGAAAAAAAATGAGTTCCAGAGAAGAAGAAAGGGAGAATAGTGATCCCGCTTGGCAGTCAGTATCATATACTTGAAAACAAGCAAAGTGCATTTCACATGGAGAACACAGACATTTTAGAAAATATTTAAATACATAGATTCTGCGGCCGACATTGAAACATAAGATCAGGAAGAAATTTTTACATGAGCTCCATGATTTCCCAAGAGACGTAAAAATATTACAGCCTGTTCTCAGGACTCTGCTCCCGTCCCATTTCAACTCAAGCACAACAAAGCTACATTGAGATAGATGTATATTTGATTCGTTGTGGTAGTTTTCTAAGGAGTAGGTTTTACAAAATACCATTAGTGAAAATTCTTGCTATGTCCTTAAGAAAATTAACTTTTTCTCTCTCTGTATCTAAGCTGAGAAGACTTCAGTGAACTTAGAGGTTTTATCATTTAAGTCTAGATTCTATTTGGATAGTTACTGGAGATGTAAGCAAGAATTTTAAATGACCATAATAGTTAATGTAGAAAGCTGTCATATTTTATACAATCTTTTTGAGAAAATTCAGTGGCTCTTAGCTTAATGGTTCCATAAAACAAAATTATAACAATTCCACTGTAAAAAAAAAAAAACCCTACTTTTAATGATAATCTATGAACTAGAAGACTTAGGTTTAACGTTCAGGAGTGTGACATTTAGAACTACTAACAAGTTCTTATTTTTCATCAATAAATGTGTTTTAAAGAAATAATTGAACTCAAAAAAGGAGACCATTCATGAAATCGTTGTGTACGATGATGCAAAAATCCTGCAAATCCCTTTGTTTCTCTTTAGGCACCACCTGTCCCAATCCCCTCCCCACCCCCCAACCTCCCCAACATTCATACACTATAAATGCCCCACTGACAGAGTCTTGTGACTCCGAATTGAAAGAGTGAGGCTCTAATAGGTAAATTATGCTTTGGCAAACAGGAAACTGGACATTCTTTGAGCTTTCCTGAGGTAGTGGTTTCTCCTTCTAATATTCTTTTTTTTTTTTTAATTTTAATTTTTTTTATTTTTGAGAGAGAGAGCATGAGCAGAGCAGGGGGCAGAGAGACAGGGAGACAGAGGGAGGGAGAGAGAGAATCCCAAGCAGGCTCTGCACTGACAGAGGGGTTCAAACCCATGAACCAACCATGAGATCTTGACCTGAGCCAAAGTCAGACGCTCAACCAACTGAGCTACCCAGGTGCCCCTCTCCATGTAATATTCTAAAGGTTAAGAAAAGTCTAGGGAGCTGAATTAAGAGACAAGAGGAGAGTTGGTCACTATACTTAAACAGCCTTCTGAAACTGGGGGTTTAAAAAGTTATGTGATTATCGCACACGCCAACACCTTTTCGGTAGAATCCTGATGGCTATGTGGAAAACTTAAAGTATAAGTGTGATTAGGGTAAGCCTTGAGGGCATCATATAACTCAATCTCTGATGTAGCTCCATAAGATTACAAGGAAAAACAAACATAAAAATCACCCGACCAAGTGCAGTCTTACTGTCATCAAAGCCTAGGTCATTTTGCCTTATGTGTGGCATTTTGGACACCACTCCAACTATGAGAAGGTTAAGCTCACATGGTAGTGGGCATAGTATAGCATACAGTTCCATATTGGCTCCATTTATCAGATAGCTTCTTTCTGTCATGATTTTATCATGATGTGATTATGGGACTTTTAGCCATGAATAACTTTTTTGAAGACAAAGTAATCCATTCTCTCTGCTGTTCTTCAAGCTTCTCTGCCAGGCATTTAATCAAGACAGGGTCCACCTTAGAATCAAATTTATTAGCAAACCAATGTCCATCATTTATAAGCCACCTTAATTCTGCTGCTCCGTAGATACACACACTTCGAAGGTGGGAGCCAGTACAACGGGGATACAAAAGGCCTTCATGATAATTCCATTTGACAAGGCGGGTCTTACTCTGTAAGTCAGACACGTCCTGGGCTGACCTAGAAATCTCCCCAGGGATTCCTGGTACCCGAATTAAGGTAGCCCAAAAATGTTCATCAGGTGAGTACGTATCTTTAGACCAGGCAAAAAAGTCCTTAACGAGGGAGTTGTTGAAAATATATTTAACAAACGCTCGACTTAAAACAAAATAAGCACTTCCAACAAATATCTCAATGTTATGAGGGGGGGCTTCCTTGGAGATGTTTGTCCTTATTGGTAGCTTCACATATTCATAAGGCACCTGTCTTAGTTCATGGTGGTAAGTGAATCTTTCCATTTTACTGTTAGGGGGTTTTACCGTTTCTAACATATTTGCCCCATTGAGTTTCTTCAGCTCTGACACTAATTCGAAGTTTGACTTCAAAGGAAAATCTTGCCCACACAGATTGATAACATATTTCCACTGAACCGAAGACTTCAGGAGGTCTGACAGGCAATTTAAATCAGCTTGGAGTCTGGAAATGTGTGCATATTGTACTGTCTCTATTTTGGAGGCAATGAAAACATTGGAGAAGCACTTAGCTAAATTGTTCATGGCAACTTTGAAGGTACCAGGTGACTTATAGTCATAATGGATGCAGTAAATATTGTGCTCGTTGTATATAGCATGGATTAGTCTTTCAACCATAATTGCGTCTTTATGAACAACCAAAGAATAGGCTATCGGGAAGCTTTTCTCCTCCCTTGAAACAGGCTTTTGATGGTACCTTCTTAGGGTCTGATAAATGTCACAATCACTGGTTATTGCCACGACATCCTCATCATCCAAGTCGATGATTTCTCTCCTTCTTATTTCCAGACTCTTGCCAATTTCCAAAGGTGCCTGTTCATAGACACCTGAACAGTTAACTTCATACCTGATTTCATTCTTAACATTGGTGTATCTGTTTCTTACAAAAGGTGAGGTACTCAGGGAGTATTCAACCAAGTAAATGCCTCTTTGAGGGAAGAGGAGTCTCCTCACATTTAGAAGCTTCAACAGGGAGAACAGCCATAGAGTTAAAAATAAGACGAAAACTTTCTGCTGTGCTGGGTATTTAAAACAGCATTTGAATGTCTTCATTCTGTAAGAAGGAAAAGGAATAATTCAGGTGGAATAAGAGAAAGACAACTAAGAGGCCATTAGTTCAGTTCAATCGACATTCACTGGGTACCTTCCACATGCCAGGCAGAAGGCTGGGCCCAGAGGTAAATAAAACAAGGTGCTCACCCTTATAAGAGGATCCAGAAATCAGGAAGTGAGAACACACAGAATGGTGGTATTTTGTGGTATGCTGTGTTAACTATACCTAAATTCTGAGAGACATTGGTTACCAAATAAAGGCAAATAATGTAAGCACCTAGAATATAGGTACTAGGTAACTTTCACTGTCTGCATTTCTACTTAGAGTATTTGGGGAGAGATTACTCTGGTTTGGGCGGAGGTCTACAGAGTTAGAGGTCATCAAGGGGTCATCAGAGATGCAAATGGCCCACTGAGCCTAAAAGTAACATCCATCTTGATTCTACCTTCAGATCCTTATTAGATATAGATCTGAAGTCAGACGGGAAGAGCCCAGTGAACCCCACTGCTATAGACTGAATGTTTATGTCCCTCCCCAAATTCATAGGTTGAAAGCTAAGCCCCAGGGTAATGACATTAGGAGGCGGGGCTTTGGGAGGTAATTAGAACACGAGGGTGGGTCCCTCATGAATGGATTAGTGCCCTTATAAGAAGAGACCCCCTCCCTTATCCCCTCTGCCACCTGAGGTATGGATTAATTACATCCATACTATGTGAAAAAGCTGGAGACAAAACCTGCATGTGCCCATGTGGAACAATTTCCAGGATATACTGTGAAATGGAAATAAGCGAAATGCATAACTGTATTTAGTGCACTCACGTGTGTGTCAAAAAAAAGATGATACAAACCGTATCTACAGAAAAAGAGCACACGTTGGCAAACTTTTCTTTCCCTGTCACAAGTACTCGACTCTGCCACTGGAGTGGGAAAGCAGCCACAGATAACACATCAATGAGAGGGCATGGTTGTGTTCTAATAAAACTTTATTTATGAAAAGGCAGCTGGCTGGCTATTTCCTGAAGGATACTATGGAGACTCGACATGGGGAATGGGAGCTGCTTTGCAGGGTGGGGTGGGAGAGGGTGGAGGGTTAGGGGCCTGGGTAGGAGGGAGATGTACTTATCCGTGAATATCCTTTTGTATTTGAATTTAAAAAAATGATTATACCACTTTTTTTTTTTTTCTTCAGATAAAAACAGGCTAATCAAGTGAGGGCACAGATGAGTTTATTTTGGGAGCAGCAGGAAGGGGGGGTGCTATTGCAAGGCTTGAGGACAGGAGGGCCAGCTGAGTTCACAGAGCTGCTTCAAAGAGGTTCAAATCCTGAGAACTGGGAGGTCTGAGGGCCCCAAGTGCAATTTCCTAACACATCTCAATAAATCTTAGATGAGGACATAATCATTGTTCCCAAGTGTCTTAGAATTAACAAGCAATCTGAACCTCATTTATTTTTGTAGTTCAGATGAATTGAACTAACTCTCCTGGGAAGGTCATGCCCTCACTCACTTTGTTTGAATCACTCTCGTTACAGAACAACACCTTATGGACAACAGACTGTCCTGCAGAACCTGGTCCTCCCCAGCCACCTCGCAGCCTCTCCTCGGGTTTCCCCAGCGCCCTACTTCAGCTCACTGCTCTTCTCGTGCACACTCTCCCTAGCCCTCTGGATGCTGATGTCCACACACACATTGCCAACACCTTTATCTCCAGTCCTCACCTGCTGCCCAAGCTTCTGACATGAACATCCAGTTGCTTGACGGTCATATCCACATCTCCACTAGATATCCCACAGGCACCCAGCTGAGTCCAAAACTGAATCTGACATCTTCACCTCGCCTGTGTTTTCTGTGTCAGTTTATGGTGACACCACCCATTCAATGACCCAGGCTTGAAACTGGAGGGTCATATGACTCTTTCCTTTCCCTCACGTCCACATTAACAAGACATCTCATAAATACGCCCAATTCCATCCCTTCTTCTCCATTCTCATTAGCTGAATCAGCACCCAGGTCACGGAATCCCCGTTAGGCTCATGGCTCTGGGTCCCTTTGTTAGGTCTCAGGCTTCTCCTCTGAAGCAAAACGAGTAGGGTTCCATCCACACCGGCTCAAGGCCAATGTTCCTGCCAGTTCTTACAGAGCATGGGAAAACTGACTCCCCATGCACAGGGCAACAAGTTTCTTCAGAAGTTGGAGCACATGTTTAGAAGCAGGTGTTGTGATAAAGTTTGATTCCGAAGATTCATCAATCCCAAATCAATCTATCTCATCATGGTCCTAGTTCATGGCAATTACTCATACATAGGAAGGAGCGTACATAAATGGCTAGAATTAGAATGAATCTTACCCAAAGTAAAATTTTGCTTTGTCTTTTCCGGTCCACGGGATCCCTACTTAGCATCAGTTAATAGTTCCCCCTGATACCATAGTGGTAAAATGAAAAAATCTCCTTACATTTCTAAAGAGTCTTCAAAGTCTTCCAGAGTTGTCATGGCATTTATGATGTACCATTTAACTATCATCTTCACACTTACATAAAAAGGCAACGGCTGGGGCGCCTGGGTGGCGCAGTCGGTTAAGCGTCCGACTTCAGCCAGGTCACGATCTCGCGGTCTGTGAGTTCGAGTCCCGCGTCAGGCTCTGGGCTGATGGCTCGGAGCCTGGAGCCTGTTTCCGATTCTGTGTCTCCCTCTCTCTCTGCCCCTCCCCCGTTCATGCTCTGTCTCTCTCTGTCCCAAAAATAAATAAAAAACGTTAAAATGGTATAAAAAAAAAAAAAAGGCAACGGCTGGCTCCCTGTCCCGTCACCCGTTTTCAAGGGCTCCTCTGTACCCACGCTTCCCCTGTCCTTCCTGAGAACACCTGGAGCACACACTTCCTGATTCCAGCCTGGTGCCTAGTCGGTTCGATTTGGGCTAGCGGGCGTGGCTGCCTGCCCACAGAGGGCAGGTGGCAGGGCATGTGTGGAAGGGAGACGTGGCAGGCTTGCTGTGAGAAGTCCTGTGGGAACTGGTTCTAGTTCCACGTCTGAGCTTCGCCAGCGGGATGAGAGTTAATTTTAAAGGAACGAGGGGAGGGAAGTGGGACAGCCCAGGCATCTGGCTGTCTGATTCTCCTTTCCTCCTCTGGGCATCTTTAAGGAGGAGAGCTCATACGTCTACGGGTCAGCCCTAGATGTCAAGGGATCTCAGCAGCCCTCCAATACCACCTTGTCTCAGGTCAAAGTAAAACCCCTCCCCTTGCTTACCATGGCCAGAAATTCCTTTGACTGAAAGGAGATGTGGTATATACATACGATGGAATACTGCTCGGCGATCAAAAAGAATGAAATCTTGCCATTTGCAACAAGGTGGATGGCGCTAGAGTGTATTATGCTAAGTGAAATTAGTCAGAGAAAGATAAATACCACATGATTTCACTCATATGCGGAATTTAGGAAACAAAACAGATGAACATAAGAGAAGGAAAAATAAGATAAGAACAGAGAGGGATGCAAACCATAAGAGGCTCTTGAGGACAGAGAACAAGCCGAGGGTTGCTGTAGGGCTGTTGGGTGGGGGGGATGGGCTAAATGGGTGATGGGCATTAAGGAGGGCACTTGTTATGATGAGCACCGGGTGTTATATGGAAGTGATGAATCACTAAATTCTACTCCCGAAACCAATACCACACTCTATGTTACCCAACTGGAATTTAAATAAAATCTTGGAAGAAAAAAAAAAATGCATTCCTTTCCCCACGTGAGAAGTCCGAAAGGGGGAAGTGAATAAGCTTCTGTCAAATCCTGAAAAGGGCTGTGGGCCTCTTCCCAGCTTTGGTGAGAAGTCAGCAGGACATCCGTGGGCACAAAAGCCTGCAGGAGGTTAGAGACCACAGTTTCCAACCGTGGCTCTGCTGTTTCCTGGACAGAACCTGTGTGTGACATCCACGGTCAGGAGCTGCGGAGGGCAGAGGCGGGCAAGGGGTGGGGTGGCAGGCACCTGCCCGTTGTGGCACTTCCTCCCCTCCCTGCCACCGGCAGCCCAAACTCGCGAGTCCCCATGAGCCTCAGGTTTGGAGGATGGAAACGAGCTCCTGATGGCTCACGAGAGCTGGCGGGTGCCAGGCTGCCAGTTCTACCGGCCATATGGTTCCTAGGAGACTAGGGCAGCAAGGCCACCTTCTGCAAACACCCCACCCTGGCTCCTTCCCTGTTACAGGCCCTGAGCAGGAAGCAGGCTGGGGTTTTGCTGCCAGGAAGTGGTCTTACAATTACAATACAAATGAGCGCCCACCCACCTGCCAGGCAAATAAGGAAGCCCGGCCCGCTGCCAAGTTCACTGCCACATAGGTACCAGTTCCTAGCAATGAAGACAGGGCTGGAAAGGACATGATATCGCTATAGCGAAGCGGAAACAAGCTGTTTGGATAATTCAATAAAAGCCCAACAAAGATGCTGAATGAAGCCTTTCCCCCAAACCATCTTCTATTCCCAGTCCTTCCAGGGGCTGATTACAGTCTTAAAAGAAACAGCAGGCACACACAAAGTGTACTCAGCTAAATGGTTAGAACTGTAGTCAGGGCTAAGCGGCCACAGCCATTAGCAGCTCGTCCACGGACTCTCCTTAAGTCAGCAGTTTCAAAACCCAGGACTGTCCAAGAGCGGGGCACTTGGGAGAGAAGAAAAAGTATGCGGGCTTCACGATGCCCCAGACCCGGGCTTGAATCCCTGGAGGGACACTGAATCCAACGAATTCACCTCTGAAGCCCAGTTTTCTTATCTCAAAACGGGAACGACAAATCCCCTCCTGAATTGCGGGGAGCAGCTGCGAGGGGTCAGGAGACCCGGCATGTGAACGGGGTCACCCGCAGAGGTGTGCAGCTTGCCTGACTCCAAACCTTTTCCTAGTTTTCTAGCTTTTCTAGTACGTTACACAGAATGCGCGGAAATGCAGACAGTGTTGACCTTCTCTTTTCTGGCCAAAGTAGGAGGTGGAAACATCGTAAGGGAGCAGCCGACAGCTAAGCCCTTGCTCAGGGGCTGAGCTGGAAAAAGCAGAAGCCACGCAGGGTCCTGCGATACACGTTTCACCCTCCGGCCACACAGCCAGGACTTCAGCTCAGAGGAGACCCTCTTTCAGCTCAGGAACAGCCTACTGACCGCCTGGACCCTTGACAAGTTGCTCAACGTCTCCACATCTCTGTGTCCACATCAGTAGAAGTACGTTAATGCTAGCAACTACCTGTGGGATTTTGAGGTAAGTGGGGTAACGCATGCAAAGCCCTTTAACACAGTCCTGATGGTGACTTGGCTAATGTGGGCTGTGGCTTCATCTTCATCAACATCTTCACCTGGCCTAAGCTACCCTCCTCCTCCTGACTTCTTTAAAGATCCTGCCCAAGACCTATGGCTTACTGTCCTATTTTTTCAAATCTATTTTCTATTTCCCCCCAAAGTTCTGACACAAATGCAATGTTTTAGAATTAATGCCTGAATGCCTCCGTGTAGTGCTCCTTACTAACTTAATACCAACATTATTATTAATGAAGAGTCACCGAACAAAGAGGTGTTACCTGGGGCCATGTTCTGAGCCCTCTGCATGTACGCAATCCCCTCATTGGGTCAGTGAGGTAGGGACTACTTTTATGGTTCTTTACAAGACAGGAGACTGAAACATGTGGTAATTAAGAAAGTCCCCCAAGGTGAGCTAGGATCCCCGTCACATGGAACTTGAACCCAGAGACTCTTGTTCCAGAGATGTACTCTTAACCTTCTA
Organism: Neofelis nebulosa; assembly: GCF_028018385.1. NCBI lineage: Eukaryota > Metazoa > Chordata > Mammalia > Carnivora > Felidae > Neofelis > Neofelis nebulosa. The sequence goes on along the minus strand of NC_080782.1, from coordinate 100,631,345 downwards.
GGTAATACCATCTTTTACAACATAAAGGTTTCCACAATGGTTTTAGTCCTTGACTGAAATTTCTCATTACTATGTCTTACCGATCCGTCCTAAAACTGAAACAGGGATGAACATAAAATCGCCAAGTCCTGAGACCTTCCGCCCAGTTTAAGGGATTATATACCTGGAGAATCAGCTGCAAGAACACTGGGGGAGGAGCTCATTCTATTCCTACAGGCAGAGGCAGCGGCAAGCCAGGTGCTACTGATGAGAGTAGTCAGTCTTCCAGCCATGGAATCCATCGAAGGAAAAGAAAGCCAGCTCATCTTACGGAACTCTGACGGCAGTTATTCTTGTCTCATATCCCGTCACTGACTACTTACTGATTTACTTGTTCTCGTAGTGACCAGTCAGTCACTGAGAGTTCAGGCTCTCTGAGAATTAGTACCTAGTTTAAAAAGCTTTCTCTCCACATGAAGAAAATTCTCTCTGTGGGCCACCTTCGAATTCTTAAACGTAATATCCATACATATTAGTATGAAAAATAGGATTTGAAGACTTTATTGATTTAGAAATATTAGGATTTTGTTTCTTCCTAAAGTTTTCCAAAGCAGAATCATCACTTAAGAACACTGATATAAAGATGAATTCATTAAAAAAAGAAAAAAAAAGTCCTGATGTAGTTGAATAAGCTAAGGTCCTTCTACCGCAGCTCCTTGATTTCAATAAGGTCATTGATTCTCCCTTTAATGACATGCTCATCACCAAACTGAGAGAAAGTTTTCAAGTAAGACCATTCGTGGGAGGATGACTCAGCCGGGATGCATTTCCTCAACACCCCCACAGCACCCTACGAGTTCCTAAAGAAGCAGAAAGGCCACAACTTCTTACTCAACATGTCTCCAGAGGCAAGGGAAACAAAAGCAAAAATTAACTCCTGAGACCTCATCAGAATCAAAAGCTTCTGTACAGCAAAGGAAACAATCAGCAAAACGAAAAGGCAACTGACAGAATGGGAGAAGATGTTTGCAAATGACATATCAGATAAAGGGTTAGTATCCAAAATCTATAAAGAACTTATCAAACATAACACCCAAAAAACAAATAATCCAGGGAAGAAATGGGCAAAAGACATGAACAGACAGTTCTCCAAAGAAGACATCCAGATGGCCAACCGACACATGAAAAAATGCTCAACATCACTCATCATCAGGGAAATACAAATTAAAGCCACAATGAGAGACTATCTCACACCAGTCAGAATGGCTAAAATAAACAACTCAGGCAACAACAGATGTTGGTGAGGATGTGGAGAAAGAGGATCTCTTTTGCATTGTTGGTGGCAATGCAAGCTGGTGCAGCCACTCTGGAAAACAGTATGGAGGTTCCTCAAAAAACTAAAAATAGAACTCCCCTAGGACCCAGCAATTGCCCTACTAGGCATTTATCCAAGGGATACAGGTGTGCTATTTCAAAGGGACACATGCACCTCCATGTTTATAGCAGCACTATCTACAATAGCCAAACTATGGAAAGAGCCCAAATGTCCATCGATGGATGAATGCATAAAGAAAATGTGGTATATATATACAATGGAGTATTACTCGGCAATTAGAAAGAATGTAGTCTTGCCATTTGCAACTACGTGGATGCAACTACGTGGAGGGTATTATGCTAAGTGAAATTAGAGAAAGACAAACATCATATGACTTCACTCATATGAGGACTTTAAGGGACAAAACAGATGAATATAAGGGAAGGGAAACAAAAATAATACGAAAACAGGGAGGGGGACAAAACAGAAGAGACTCACAAATATAGAGAACAAACTGAGGGTTCCTGGAGAGGTTGTGGGAGGGGGGGATGGGCTAAATGGGTAAGGGGCACTAAGGAATCTACTCCTGAAATCATTGTTGCACTATATGCTAACTAATTTGGATGTAAGTTAAAAAAAATAAAAGATAAAACAAGTTTAAAAAAAAAAAGCAGAAAGGCCAGTTTCTTGCCCAGATGACCTTACATTCTCATTGTTCTAGAAGATGGCAAAGCAAATAATGATCTGACTGTGAGTGGATAAACAGTGAGCATACAAAACATAAGAATGGCCTGATTGGTCCAGAAAGACAATACAAACGGAGGACAATTCCTCCACTAATAACAGGTTATAATCTCAGAAAGGAAAAAGAAACGCTTTTCCATTCTCCGTTTACAAAAGTAAACACATCCATTAGAAAAAAAAATGAACAAGTCCATAAAGTGTAAGGAGGGAACTAAGGCTCACCAGTAACCCATCACCCGGCAAAAGCATTCTGTGGACCTTCTGTCCTTCCAGACCATTTTCAATAACGACACTTTTGTGGACTTGCTTTTGTTTAACAAGAAGTTTCACTACACAGATACTGTCTTATCTGTTTTTTTTTTCATTTCACAATATACTGTGATTAAGTCCTATCCTGAACTGTGTCTATAAATTGTTCGAAAGTAAACAATTTCTAACTGAGGTCAACATACTTTACTGTAGGGAAAAACAAAATTCAATAATAGAATTTACTTTTCTGGGCCTTCTTCACCAAAGCTTAATTAATTATCCCATAATTCCTGAAGAAGCCTAGAAGCAAAATCCTAAAACTGACAAAGGACTTTAATGGTAATTGAGTCCAAAGTCTTCCTTCTCTAGATGAGAAAACAGAGTCCTAGCTGTTACTTAACAGTTTCACCCTTGGGATGCCAAGAATATGTTTCCTCCATTACATACATGGTTTTTTTTTTTTTTTATGTTTTTATTTATTTTTGAGACAGAGAGAGACAGAGCATGAGCAGGGGAGGGGCAGAGAGAGAGGAAGACACAGAATCCAAAGCAGGCTCCAGGCTCTGAGCTGTCAGCACAGAGCCCGATGCGGGGCTCGAACTCACGGAGTGTGAGATCATGACCTGAGCTGAAGTCGGACGCTCAACCGACTGAGCCAACCAGGCGCCCCACATACATGTTTACACATCCAACTGCTCTCCCTCAAAGGACTGGACAGAGCGGGGACTTCTCTTCCCCAGTATCCAGATCCCTCATGGTGGTACTCAGTCCAGCCTGGCTCCACTGCCCCCTCGACTGAGTCTGTTGGTCAAAGTCAACAAAAATTGTCATGCTACCAGATTCGGTGGACACATACCTGTCATTTCCTAATGGGCTACACTGAGCACTAATACTATTTGTGTTCTTTATTCCCTTCAATAAGCCTATGAGGTTTATTACCCCTATTACTCATTCTTTATCCCCCCTGTCAATATCCTCATTTTTCAGATTAGGAAACTGAGTCACAGAGGATAAATAGCTAGTATGTAGAGGAGCCAGGACTTTCAACTCTGGCCCAATTTCCGAGCTTACACTGTCAACCACAAGGCCAGCCGCCTCTCCAATCTCTTGGAGGAGAACCCTGTTGGTTCTAAACGTGTTTTGAATCCATCCACACCTTTCCACTCCACCGTAGGCCAAGTTACCATCCCCTCTTGCCTCTAAAGGAAATAACTTCCTCACTAGCCTCCCTTGAAAGTCCCTCTAATCCATCCTCTGTACTGTTGCCAAAATGATCATTTAAATACATAAATCAGACCACTCCTGCTCCCTAGTCCCACTCCCTACACTTAAAACCCTTCACTGGGATTTCTGTTGCACTTAGAATAAAATCAGAAATCCTTTCCATGGCCCCAAGGCCTAGCCAGTTCCTGTCCCTACCTTCCTCTCCAACTTCATCCTATTCTGCTTTTCTTGCTCATTCTACTCTAAGCAACACTTGCCTTCTAAGTTTTGGTTAGCAAAACAGAGCCCTGCTTCCAGCTCGGCACCGACAGCGTGGAGCCTGCTTGGGATTCTTTCTCCCTTTGCCCCTCCCCCACATGCATGTACTCTCTCTCTCTCAAACTAAATAAATAAACTTTAAAAAAAAAGTTTCTAGAACACTAGTCTCCTGTCTCAGGACCCCTGCACTTGCTGTCCCCATGTTCAATTTTTCTCTGGATCCTGGGGTTACTGGCCCCCTTCTGTCCTTCAAGCTATTTTTAAAAAACGTTTATTTATTTTTGAGAGAGAAAGAGAGTGAACAGGGGGAGGGCAGAGTGAGAGGGGGAAACACAGAATCCAAAGCAGGCTCCAGGCTCCAAGCTCTGAACTGTCAGCACAGAGCCTGATGTAGGGCTTGAACCCACAAACCACGAGATCACAACCTGAGCCGAAGTTGAATGCTTAACCAACTAAGCCACTCAGGCACCTCTGGCCTTCAAGCTAGAATAGAAATGTCCTTCCCTTGGGTTGTCTCCGATCACCCTTCTCCAGTCTTTCTCCTGACTATTGCACTCCTTGTTTTCTTCCAAGCACTTACCACAGCAGCAGTTAACTTTGTTTGATTGTTTATGCCTGTCTCCCAGACAGACCTTGTTCCCGCTCTACCTCCAGCCCCTGGAACATACCTAACTGGCACAGAATAGTTGCTCGGTGGGACAAAGTCAGAAGACCCAAGTTCTAGTCTGGGCTGTGCCATCAAAAACTCAAGTCACCCTGGCAAGTCATTTAATCTTGGGTAAGTCTTTACTTCCCATGTGTTAAATGGAATAATGGTTTTCTATGCAGCAATGCGATCATGAAGGTCCTATGACACAGGCAAGTCAAAGGGCTACAGAAAGCAACTTTGGTATGCAAATGTTGGTTACCAGGACCTCTACAAGAGGAATGGTTTCTTGGAAAAACCAGGAATGAGTCTGTATGCTGTGGTTTACTTTTATTTTTCTAATTTTTTTTTAACGTTTATTTATTTCTGAGAGAGAGAGAGAGAGAGAGAGAGAGAAAGCATGAGCAGGGGAGGGGCGGAGAGAGGGAGACACAGAATCCCATGCAGACTCCAGGCTCAGAGCTGTCAGCACAGAGCCTGACATGGGGCTTGGATTCAGAGACCGTGAGATCAAGACCTGAGCCAAAGTTGGACACTTAACCGACTGAGCCACCCTAGGGCCCCTAGTTTTATTTTTCTAAAACAGCACATGCATTGCTTCCTTCATTCTGACATTCTAATTATTTTTTGTTTTTCGTTCCCTGACAACGGTCTTTTTTGTCAATGTCTGGTATATATATTGTTCCTAAAGACATACACCTGTCTTGGATCTTGAAAGACAGGAACATAGTTACTGTAGTTAATCGTTAGAGGTTTTTATTTTTTTTCCCCTCCGCCTGCTCATTATCTTTCGAAAGACTGCTAACCAAAGAATTCCTTATCTTTTAGATGGTATTATGTCATTTTTGTACTTTTCCACTAGGATTTTTGGCAAATATTCAAACGTTGCTGTATTACATGCCTTCTGAAAAGTTTAGATTTCTGCATTAAAAATGTATGCAATTATTATTCATAAAAAAAAAAAAAGATACCTAGGGAGACACATGTAGCCAGTTCTGCTCAGTCACGTTCAGCTAACCAGCTTCTGTAACTACGGATGGCAGATGCTATACAATTTTTCTCTCCATTCAGTATGTTCAGGGGCAATGCTTCTCCAGACAGTACAAAGCTGCAGTGACCCGTTCGGGCGTCCCTGCTTGGCAAAGCCATCCCTAAGGACCACATCACAAACAAAGCAGCACCGAGGACTCTACAGCAGTGGAGCGCACAACAGCCTCAACGAGGGCCTCTACCAGTGCTCAGGGGCTCAGAGGGTTAACACGGTCTGGTAGCAGGAAAGCGGGACGCCCCTCATCCAAAGGGGATGTGGTGGGGGGTGCCGGCAGAACGTGGCACAACTGACAGCTTCGTCCACAGGCCCAGCGCTTGGCCTGCGAGTGCAAACACTGTGGTCACCACCTTTGAGAGTAAAGGTCTGAATGAAAATGCTGGGCGTGAACATCAGTTTGCCAACCACCTCTTGATAATCCTTCCAACCAGTAACTTAAGCGGAGCCCCTTAGTTTCAGGGGGAAAGAACGAGCAACCCACATCAGGATGTATTTACCGGATGGTGGTCCCTCAAGGTCATCTGAAATCTGGACTGCGGCAATGGAGCAAAAGAAGTGGCCAAATTCAGCCAGGTTTTTTATAGTCACAAAAACTGGGAGGTGGCCAACTTTGCTCTGGCTTTGTTGCCTTTGGTTCACAGGACAAACATCAAAAGCTGGTTGTATATGGGTTTTTTTGCTTTGCTGTTGTTGTTGTTGTTGTTTGAGGGAGAGAGAGTGAAAGGAGGGTAGGGGGAGAGGGAGAGAGAGAACCCTGAGCAGGCTCCACACTGTCAGCACAGGGCCCTGTTGGGCTCTATACCAAGAATCCGTGAAATCATGACCTGAGCTGTAATCAAGAGTTGGACACTTAACTGAAGGAGCCACCCAGGCACCCATTTTTGGGTTTTTTTTTTTTATGTTTATTTATTTTTGAGAGAGAGAGAGAGCACAAGCAGGGGAGGGGCAGAGAGAAGAGAGGGAGACACAGAAGCTGCAGCAGGCTCCAGGATGTCAGGACAGAGCCTGATGCAGGGCTTAAACCCCCAAACCGTGAGCTCACGAACTGAGCCCAACTTGGACGCTTAACTGACTGAACCACCCAAGTGCCCCCCATGTACCCCTATTTGTGTATCTTATTGGGCAAAACCACAGGGCTAAGTCTTTAGCAGGAAACCTAAAGGGCCATAAATGATACTACTGAATGAAGGGTTTATTTTTTAATGGTTCGTGACCCTCATTATGTTGCAAAACATTAAGAGCTTTTTTCCTACAGGAAAACAAAAACAAAAAAGGAAAGGTGGATTTCAAAAATATCTATGCTCTTAAATTTTAGCTTGGATGGAAACAGCTTAAATGAAATGTTACCTCCTTTGCAGATACAAAAGATAACAAAAAAAGAGGTTAATTGATGTACTTGAACTTTGCCTCTCAAGCTTTCTAAACACCAATCTTACATTCTTTCTTAGATTCTCCTTCTCTTCTCTGCCTTCCACACTTAGCTGGACACCATATAAAACAAAAACATATTTAATATTCTAGATGTAAAATGTGGATTGAGTATATCTCGGCTTCTTTTTCTTTTCTTTTTTTTTTTTTAATTTTTTTTTTTAACGTTTATTTATTTTTGAGACAGAGAGAGACAGAGCATGAACAGGGGAGGGGCAGAGAGAGAGGGAGACACAGAATCCGAAACAGGCTCCAGGCTCTGAGCTGTCAGCACAGAGCCCGACGTGGGGCTCGAACTCACAGACCGTGAGATCATGACCTGAGCCGAAGTCGGACGCTCAACCGACCAAGCCACCCAGGCGCCCCTCGGCTTCTTTTTCTACAAAGAAGAAGAACTGAATTGAAAGACACCGGTGTCTTTTTTTTAACTGTATGTTTAGTGTGCTAGAAAGAGAAAAAAACTCTTTCCCCACCCAAGGTCTGCATGGTATACAATTCACCACCCACCCCGAAATTTCTAGAAGCACTTATTTGCTATTGTACGGCTAACTTCATATTTTATACTGGCCAAAATGAATTCCTCAGAGGTAGCAGCAGAAGAGATACAGCTACCCTGATTTCCATGTGTGCACTTGAAGTAGAATCTTTAATGTCCGTCACCACATCACAGAGGCAGCGTGGGGATAAACAGATGTGAATGAAGAATATGGATGGCAGGGATGGCTTAAGGCCAGGCCACACTCTCTACGAGTGGATTGGACACACTCAATTTTACATCTTCAGAAGAGCGCCTTTGTTTGCTGGGTTTTGTCGACACAGTGGGGGGCTGAGCTGGGGACGTCAGTACACTTCTTTACTTCCACTAAAAAATTCAAGCCCAGCTACTCTGGCCTGACTCTACCATTCCGTAAGATCTGTGTTCTTGGTTTACAATGTACATATTGCCCTGAGAGCTTGTGTGCCTATAGATGCCACAAAGTTAAGGCCCAGGAATTTAAAATTAAGATAAACAGGTGGAACAAAGACAATCAGCAGTGCTCGAAAAACTTCTGCCCAAATAGGAATTTTCAAAGCAGGATTTCGTGGAAAGGGTCTCCAGAAAGTCAAATCTAGAAATTACTCCAGGAAGCTCTCCAGTTGGCATCTGCTACAAGGATGTATTCTAGCAATGGCTTTAATGAAGATAATAGGTCTCTCAATACGAAGGTTTAGATTTTGGATTAATGTAATAAAGAAGTCAAAGACTTTGGTGAAAAACCACCTAAGCAAACTTACATGCCAACGGTACAGAATGCAAAACTAAGAACCAGCCTCTTCAGATGTTCACGCGGATTATAATGTTACGATCATCAGAACAGTCGGGTGCTGGTACCAGAACAGACACTGATCAGTGAGCTGAAAGTCAGCAACAGACCCGGTACGTAAAGACTTCATCTATGGCTCTGATAGAGATGGCCGGTTGCTTTCCAACATCCATCCTCCCTTCCTTCTTTACCAAGCAAACCTCTACATTGTTGGCGGCAGAAATATGCCCCTCTAAAAGCTTTTTTCTTCAGCCTCCACTGAAGAGGAACAGTCAATAACAGTATATTATACCGTGGGGTATCTGGGCAAGTTCTCTAAAGGAACCTGATTCAGGGGGAGGTACGCCATTTGGTCCTTTTTTTGTTTTTTTTTTTAATAAACAAAGAATGCACTTTTCTGCCTGGAAGTCCGACATGATGGCTAGAGTTATAGTAGCCATGCTGGGACCATGAAGAGCAGGCTGAGAGAATATCAGCAACCGCAGCCCTGAAAGCCTCAAACCCCTGACCCAGCAGCAGCAAACATCTACGCTGTATTCTTGTCATGTGAGAAAAATAAGCCCTCACATGTTTAAGCAACTTTGCAAAGATGCACTTTGGAAGATGAGCATTTGAAAAGGGGAATGTTTCATGCATATCAAGCAAGCTTCACACACAAGCAAGATCAAGCTTAAATGGAAATGAGGTTACAATATAGGGGCGCCTGGGTGGCTCATTTGGTTAGGCATCCAACTCTTCGTTTCAGCTCAGGTCATGATCTCACGGTTTGTGAGTTCGAGCCCCGCGTAGGGTTCTGTGCTGATGGCACGGAGCCTGGAGACTGCTTGGAATTCTCTCTCTCTCTCTCTCTCTCTGCCCCTCTGCCGTTCTCTTATCAAAAATAAGTAAGTAAATACTAAAAAAATAAAAATATATAAACTAGGTTACAACAACTAGGTACAACTACTTGTCCAACAGTACAATCTGTATGTGGTCAAGCGTGAAATTCTAGGTCTCAGACGGAGCAAACTAGAAGCAGGTGGATGCTTTAGGTAAACATCTGAAGGAAAGTAGTCTCCACGATTGACCAAATTGCCTCTGATACTGGCACAAACCGTGCAGTCTGCACACCATGCTTCAGGTACAACACAACACAGCTCTCGGCAAACCTCTACTTTGTATGGTTCTGGTCACCAGCAGGGGGAAGGCCACATAATCTCTGAAAGTCAATTTGGGCAGGCTGCCTTCTTGTGAGTTTATCTGTAACAAGCTTCTTACCTGTCAAGAAAGATAACAGCACCACTTAGGGTGAAACATGCTGAGTAGTTCCGATCGCCCCCTCCCTCCCTGACCTGCCTGACCCCATTCCTCTCTTCCCTGCCACACTTGACCCCTCTGCATCATACCCTCCTGCTCTACCCCTCTATTTACAGCATAGCTGGTTTGGAACTTAAAGCCAGCGGTTCTGAATTTAAGTCCTGACTTCACTAAGAAGCTGTCACCATTCTTGTCAGTCCCCTGCCTCCTTACCTGTGAAAGAGGCCAAGGTGCTAACTCCCATGGGTACTGTGATGACTGACTGAGCTCCTGCGTGGGGTAAATTCTGGCAGGAAAAGCAGACGGGCACATAGGTTGCATGACAGTAAGGGGTCAAAAGCATTTAAGCAAGAGAAGCACCCAGTACCATAGTCCAGGGGCCATTCTGCAGGCAGGGACTGGGCTCATCCTCAACGTGCCACACCGGCTCCTGCACCCAGACACCACCTCCAGGGGACAACAGCCAGGGCTCTCCATTGGGCAGGATGGTGCAGAAGCCATAGCAAAGCCTTCCACATTCACCTGCTCCAGGGGAAATGAGGCCGTGCCCACTGTTGTAGGCCTACAACTTTTCTGTAGGCTTGAGATTTTTTTCAAAGTAAAAATTTTTTTTTCTTTTTTTAAAGCGGGAATCAAAGGGGTAAACGGGAGTGCACAGGACTGCAAGGCTTCCAAAGTCTCCGCCTCATACGGAGACGCAGGCAACGCATTTTTAGTAGCATGGTCTTAAACATCTCAGTAAGTCTGGGGTCACTGCTGTCATCCTTCTTTAAGTATGTGTTCCAAGTATGACCTGGTTCACTACTTTGTTATGAAAATATCTTCTCTCTTGTTCCATATTTATGAACTAGTCGATGATCATAAAAATATTCTTTCTTCTATTATTTATTGTGGTTAAAATATACTTGATATAAATTTTACCATTTTAATCATCAGTGCTAAGAAGTCTCTGCTTCCTAGTTTATATAAATGATGGAGACATCATGAGTGGATGAATGTGTGGACAAATGGTGGATGGATGGGTAGATGGATGGATGGAGAGGTAGAGGGACATGGATGGATCAATGGTTACAATTTTAACCATTTTTAAGTTCTGTAGCATCAAATATATTCACATGGTTGTATAACCATCACCACCTGCATCCACAGAATTTTTTCCTCTTCCCCAGTGGAAACTTTGTACCTGTTAAACACTAACTCCTGATTCCCACCCCCCCCCCACTTCTGCAGTTCCTGGAAGCTACCCCCCTACTTTCTCTTTTTATGAATTTGATTCCTCTGGGAACCTCGTATGAAAGGAATCACAGTCTCTGTCCTTATTTTACTTATCATCATGTCTTCCAAGTTCATTTGTACTGCAGCATCCATCTAAAATTCCTTCCTTTGAAGGCTGAATGATATTCTATTGTATGTATACACCATGCTTTGTTTAGCTATTTGTTGGTGGATGCTTGCATCGCTTCTATCTTTTGACTATTATGAATAATGCTGCTACAGACGTGGGTGTACAAATATCTGTTCATGTCCCTGCTTTCACCTCTTTTGTGCACACCTTCATGCTTGTATATCCTACTTCTATCCCCCTTCAACTGCTTGCCTGTCCATCCAGCAAACGTCTACTGTGTGCCCACCATGTGCCAGGGAGGCGCTATGTTAGATTCTGGAGAGATAATAGAAACTGTCCTGCCTGGAGGGATCCAGAGAGAAATAAATAGCGAGGTCCCAAGAAATCCCAAGTTACTTCGGTACCTCTGAATTTTATTGTATAATCTCTCAGAATTATAATCACCAGGTAGCATGTAGAAATGATTTTTATTCAGGGATTTTCCTGGCACAGTGTTAATTATATGTCCTTCCTTTTAAGGATCTCTTCTCTGGTTCCGCATCCCCTTCCTTCAGCTCCACGATCTCCGTGTTATTCCCTTAGTACTTTTTCACGATCTAGTCTTTGGAACTTAATTTGTGTTTGCCTTGAGTGTCACTCCACTACCGTCTCCTGACCCCTCGGATATTATATCCAACTCTGTCTGCCTGAGAGTATGGCAGGGTGCTTGCTGGGATGGCTACAGGAAGAAAGAACCTGGTGGAAGAGGGTGCCTGGGCAGAGAAAGCCCCTCCTTGCTGCACCCAGGCATTACGTGGGGGTGTGGAGAAAGGACACGACAATGCAAATATTCCAAATATGCTACCATGATGCAGAGGAGCAGAAGGAAGAGAGAAGGAAGGCTGGCCGGCACAGGAGCTACGTTAGGCTTTGCTCTTCCTGGTCCTGGGCACAAGTGGCCACCCTCTGCTGTAGTCTGAACGAGCTGCTGTCACTGGCTGTCTGGATCTGGAAAACGACCAGGAGAAATACCACGGTTTGCAGAACTTTTACAAACAGGTCCAACCTATCCAAGAGCAGACGGGCTGACTGTCTGAGCCTGAACACAGACAGGAAACTCTCCTCCAAAGGGACCACCTCATCTGTTTGCCCCTTAACTAGATGAGTAAAGCAACAGAAGGGACTGGGGAAGGAAGAAAAAGCAATCAAAGAGCTAGAAGTCCAGAGTATTCATAGAGATTACCTTGAGGTTACAAAGAGCTCCCTTATCACCAGGCACTTTTGTTTTGCTTGCCATGGCAAGAGAGCACATCACATCAAAAGGCGTTTGGTAGCATCTTGGATGGGAAAGCAGGCTTGAATTTTATGGACATCTTTGCAGTTTGGTTTAAAGCTAGTCTTTCAGTGCCCGGGGAAAGTACATGGGAGAGGGCTTGGGTAGGACTGGATACGGATCATGAATGATAGCACCGTGTTGGATTCCAGGCACTCTTTCATGCTCTAGCAACCATGGCTAAAAGCATTCTTGTCATAAAGCTGTTCTGCTTTCTACATTCTTTTTTTTTAATTGTTTTTTAATGTTTATATTATTTATTTTTGAGAGAGAGAGAGAGAGAGAGAGAGAGAGCGAGCAGGGGAGGGGCAGAGAGAGAGGGAGACACAGAATCTGAAGCAGGCTCCAGGCTCTAAACTGCCAGCACAGAGCCCAACGTGGGGCTCAAACTCATGAATGGCAAGATGGTGACCTGAGCCGAAGTCAGACGCCCAACCGACTGAGCCACCCGGGGGTACCTGCTTTTTACATTCTTAAACTTTGTGCAATTAAAGTATCTAATTATATTCCTTCAAAAGCCATATATGGACAAAATTCTACATTAAAAAAATTTTAAATAACCTGAATCTCTTCGCTAAAATGTAAGCTTTAGCACAAAACCCTCTTAAAGTCTAGAGCTTAGTGGTGGTTGTGAGGGGTGGGGTGAAGGAGAGGGAAATGACAAGGCACAATTATTGCTTCCTATTATTTTGAAATATCTGAATCCATCCTAATCTGACTATAAAGAAGTTGAAATTTACCTCTGTGTCACTTACAGAAAACCCCCTAAGCTGACAGTATAAACAAATCAGGACAACAATAACAGTCATGGAGCTCCTGACCATAAGCTGCCAGTGACTATAAGGGGTGCGGGGTAGGGGGACATGGAGGCTGGAGTCAGAGAAGATGGTCCTCTTGTCCTCTCCCTCTCTTGGAGCAACCGCATGGGGATGCTTCAGAGCAGCTGTAATTTAAACCAAACAACGATGGGCTGATGACAATTCTTCTGATGTCAGCCCCACAAGGACTGCAAAAGATGCCAAGTTTTTAAGCCTCATTAACCGTGAGGAAGGCCTCTACCAAAGCTACTCACATTGTTATTAATTCCTCTGGCCAGGACATCAGCAGCCAGATCAGCAGAGGACATGAAGGTTTATACGAAAGAGGACAGAAGGAGGATCCAAACAGATTTGGACAGACTTGAATCCAGTAAGATGCAATCTAACGTCAGTACAAAGACCAGCGCTTAGGTCCAAGAAATTAACTGCACTCACAGCAGATGGAGAAATGGGGTTTAACAGGAGCATCTGGAGAGAACAGTTCAGGGTTTGGCGGACTGTATGTCTGGGGGGAGTAACAGTTTGTTGGGGATGAGACTGCCAAAAGATTTTTTTTTAAAGGCAGCAGATGCAAACCAAAACCCAAATCAGTGTGGTTCTGGGAAGCATGAGAACCACAGGGCTGCACAACCTGAGAGCTTAGAGGGCCCTCAGGAAGCATCTTCCCCGGGGTTAGACCCTGGTGCAGAGGAAGGGATGGGTTTGTGTCTGGGTACAACCCCCCACAAGGACACTGACCAGCAGAAGTTAAGCAGAACAGTGAGAAGCTTGTGAACACAAGAGGGAAACGGAAGGTCGAGACTGAAGAAACAAAAATTCAAGAAGAATGAAAGCTGGCTCCAAATATTGAAACACAGGGTGCTGGGCCCCATCCCCAGAGGTTCCCATTCAGCAGATCCGGGTGGTCTCGGAATTTGCATTTCTAAGTTCCCAGGGGAGGCTGATGTGGCTGGTCCAGGGACCATACTCTGAGAAACAAAATTGTAATTCAGAAAAAAACATGTATGTATTTCTGAGATTTTACTAAGACACAATGGCCATTCCCCAGCAAGTCCAAATTAGGGATAATTTATTGGTTTTAAAACCCCACATATTGGGGCACCTGCGTGGCTCAGTCAGATAAGTGTCTGACTTCAGCTCAGGTCATGATCTCAAGGTTCATGAGTTCGAGCCCCACGTTGGGCTCTGTGCTGACAGCTCAGAGCCTGGAGCCTGCTTCAGATTCTGTGTCTCCCTCTCTCTCTGCCCCTCCCCTGCTCACCATCTGTTTCTCTCTCAAAAATAAATAAACATTTAAAAAAACACATTTATTTTTACGATTGTGCTCTTTTTAAAATTTTATGTTGCTGAACAGAAGTTTCACCTTTACTTCTGACCCTTAGCACTTCTTATTAGTTCAGCTTCATAGAGCAAAATTCTGTCTCTCTCTCTCTGCTTCATTTCTTGCATTTTATGTAGTGGGCAGTCTCCTTCTGGTATTCTTCCATGCATCCTGTCCTGATGTATTATATTCGGCAGGTCAAGCCTCATTACATATTAAAATGTGACCTGCTTTCATCAAATGGTATCTGGCTTCCCACATCTGCTAAAATAGTAAATACTGATCCAGTCCTTTCCCCCCAAAAGCCCACACCGAACCCACTGTGCCCAGGGGCCCATTAGATTTCAAACCAGCTGCATTCAATTCCTGATTAATTTTTATTTGATCTTATATACTTGAAGCTTTAGCCTTTCGATCCCAGTAGGAAAATTACCAGCATATGGAATGCATATACAATGACATGCAAAGCAATGCAAATTAATACAAAACATACACTTCTAAATTGCTTGGGAAAAGTCTGTAAGCTTTGACATTGATATTATCTGCTTTGCTTCTCTACAGTCTGGCCAGCAGTGACCAGATTCTTTTATTACAGTTAATTTTATATGGCACCTAGCACCTGACACTGGTTAGCCTGTTAAATAGAAGGCGCCCCTGTCCGGGAGTCAGGCAAACGGGATCCTAGCCTGAACTTGGCCACTGTTCGGTTCTATAGCCTTGTACAAGTTCTCCCAATTCTCTGGTTCTCAGATCCTACATCTGGAAGTAATGAGGTGACATCATCCTAAAACCGCCAGCACTAAGGCTTACAGGCCGGCACAATGCACACATCGTGTACACGTTGTGCGTGCGGGATGCACACGTGCAATCCTCACCACAGCCCATGAGAAGGTACGATCAAGCGTGCGCCCCGTCCATGTGGTGTCATTTCAGAGGCCAGGAAACTCTCATGGGTAAGCGAGGGAGCGGCACAGCCAGAACTGGCCTCAGCAGTATCGCTCCAGGGGCCACTCAGTGGAGCTGCTGCTCTGTTGCCCCATTTCCAGCTGTGTTACTATGAAACATTAAGTTTGCATGATTCACGAAGTCAAAGTTCACATCTCACAGTCATATGTGCTTCAAAGTACTGTTTCTGTGAGATGCTGAGAGTTACGGGAGTTCGATGTCAAAATGCCAGCTCAATCAGACTGTATTCACCTGAAGGGACTCTAGTATCTTCGTTCCATCCCTTTCACGTATTGTGTGTGAAGCTCCGTCATCTCACAAAAGCCATCCCCCTTTCCCTCCTCTCACCTGAGGAGTGGCTTCCAGGGAGGCAAGCGTGGAGGCCACTGCCAGCCCTCAGCCCGCAGCGCGCCCCGCGGACCGGGCAGGTGCTCGCTCCCATGTGTGAGACGCGCCCCCCTGGCTCTCACCTCTCCCCATGAAGGCAGGGGCTCTGTCCCAGGTCCACACCCCTGCCCCGGCCACCCCAAGCGTTCAATAGTGCCCCAGCACAGGTGACGCCTACTCCACTGGAGCATCAGCCAGGGTCTCAGACTCAACCAACCGAACATATCTTTCCTCCAAAACCTGCCCTTCCTCTAATGTTCCGTTTTTTATGAATGGCAGCAACATCTGCCACAACCTGGAGAGAGTCGCCCTGCCCTCTCCACACAAAAGTCGTCACCAAGTCGCTCCAGAGTCTGCCTTGAATGCAAGCACTTGCTGCCATGGCCTCAGCCCGGCCCAGACCCCCAGGCCTCTCAGACCCTTGGAACAGCCCTGTTTACCTTCCAGGTACCTCAGATCCATTCTCACACAGCAAACCTAGTCTTGTTTTGTTTTGAATGCAACTCTCACCAGGACACTCTCAGGTGTGAAACTGTCCAGAGGATTAATTCCATAAAAGGGCCCCAAGGCCTGGCATCATGTAGCCCTGGCACCTGCTCAACTCACCTGTGCCACTCTCCCTTCACATCAAACTGGACCTCTCCATTCCACAAACTCTCTGCTAGTCCTTCTGTCTCAGGGCACGCTGCTCCCTGGGCGGGGAGAATGCTCCTTTCCCCCTTCTCTTCCGTGCACTTAGTGGACACCACTCCCACTCATCCATGAGGCCCACCTTAAATCTCCCCCAGAAGGCCACCTGCCTCTTTCCCAGACTCAGCACATCTGCCCCCTCCCCCTTCCCCCCCCCCCCCCAACAGCACAAGGCACTGGCCAGACCCACAGTAAGGTCTCAACAAATTTGGATTGATGAATTGACTTTTCAACCCAGCATCACATAATCCCATTCTCGTGCTGCTTTCTTCCACTTCCCAGCCTAAGAAGGAAATCCTTTCTTTGAAGGAGACACAGTTTACTTCTGGTAGGGGCCCTAAGATAAGCCCCAGGTTACCAACCAAACTAGCAGCTGCAGTATTCAGTGATTTTCAAGGGAGAAAACAGAAGCTGGGCACAGTCATGTACATTCCCTACTTCCTCACCCCCCACCTCCACCCCCCACCCCCCACCCCCCACGCAGCCATGATCTGCATTCATTCAAAGTCACATTGATAACTATTTACTGCCTGCCTATCTTGAGGGTACTTACTTGTCATGGTGCTATCAAGTGCCGACTTTGACTTATTCCCCAATTATGCCATTCACTCCTACCTACCACCGTGCTGATAACTGTGGCATTTAGCAAATTACTTTGGAATGAGTAAACTCTGGAATGAGTACAAGCAATAAACAGGAAGGAACCCTGCTCCTCATCTCCCCCTCCCCCAAATTCTTCTATCAGTTTTCCGAACTCCGGACCACACAACCAAATTCTTTGGCTATTGTTTCTCTGCTAATAAAAGAGGTAATTCAACAGCATCTTAATCGGTCATTTCTCAGACAGTATTGGATCCTTGCAAAGTGCAGCACAGAAATGTTCCCTGCCATCATTCATTTATTTGTAAAGATTTTACTTCCTCAAGACACTATCAACGAAGGCTGTCAAAAGGGACAGTTAGGTTCTAAAATGCCTTAGGCTGATAAGTGGTTTGATAAGGGCACGCTTCATGCATGTAAGATCAAGAAGGGTGACTTCTATGTCTGCCAACTCTCACGGGATACTTAATATTAGCCCTAATTCCCCTAATATTCTGGGTTGTTCCTCTTCAACTGTACGGACGAGAAGAGAGAAGGGTAAGAGTCTGAGGGCTAACACCACCTCTTCGTGTGCCCAGGTAAGGGGGCAAATCACAAGCTTCCCGTGCGACAACAACCCGGAAAACCTCCCCAAGACCGAGAAGTTGCTTCTAAAACTACCAGGCAATACCAGCTCACTCACGCCGTCAGTCTAAGTAAAGATGGTAAACTGACTCGAGAGTACAAACCTCTTGGCTTGGATCCCCGGAGGCTCCACGCCTGCCCGAGCGGCGCGGCCACCTCGCAGGGGGGACGTCCTGGTCAGCTCTGCGGCATGAAAACTTGACCTTAAAAAGCAACGAAGCTCGTCCCTGCGGAGGACACCGCCAGGAGGTCCGCCCCACAGCTTGCGATCTCCAAACTGGTAAGACCTCACCCCACCCCAGCCCACCCCTCCCCTCCGCCCCAGAGCGCCCAGTGCTAATGGACAAGCCACTGGTGCAGCCCATCCCCGAGCGCCTCGTCCCTCTCCCGCCCACGCGCTTCCCGCCTACCAGGGACGAGGACGCCAGGGACCCGAATCTCGGGCAGCGTCGCTGCCAGCGGCGCTGGGGCTGCGGTGAGGCTGGAGCGCTGGGTCGGGGGGGAGGTGGGAATAGCCGGCGTCGCGCCCCCTCCTCCTTGGCGCCCCTCACCAGAGCGGCCCTTGTGCCGCGGGACGGAAACTGCCGGCCCCCCGCCTCGGAAAGGGCGCGTGCTGGAGCCGCGTTCTCACCGCTCGGGGAGAGTCCGGGGAAACCCTGGTGCGGACACGCCGCGCGGATTCCCGAAGTTGCGGCGTCCGCGAGTGCCGAGGCGGAGTCACCCGCAATAGCCCCCGACTCCATCTCCGCCCGCCGGGTGCCCGCGCCCTTCCTCCCGGCACCCGCTAGGCGCGCAGCCAGGCCGGGGCTCAGCCCGGGATCCCGCTGCGGCACCCCGTGGTCGGCGTCCCTGCCCCCCCCCCCCCCCCGAGAGCAACGCGGCGCCCAAGTTTTCCCTAGCGGGAAAGTCAAAGTCTCGAGGAGGAGAGGGTCCGGCTCCGTGGCTGGGATCGGAGCCCTGCACCCCGGCCCCGGCCGTTCCTCGCTGACCTGCGTGGCCAAGTCGACTTACGAAAGGGAGCAGGGGAGCCCCGAACGCGGGGTCCCCGCGGCTGCAGAGGCCGTCCGGGAGGGGGCCGCGAGCTGCGCTCCGGGCTCCCAGCCCCTCTGCGGCGGCGGCGGCGGCTCGCTCCCGCCTCCTCCCCTTTCGCCAACTCGGCGGCGCGCCCTGCTAGGGAGTTGCTTTCCCTCGGCCGGGGGTGGGAGAGCGCCGAGCGGCCCCCGTGACGTGGAGGAGAAAGGAGGAGCGCCGTCGCCGCGCTCCCGCAGCGGGAGCTCCCCGCCCCTGCACTCCGGGGTCCCCGCTCCAAGCTTGGGACAAAGTTGCGAGGCGCGCGCGGCGCGCTCCGCTCCGGCCGAGCCGTGCGGCTCTGCGCCGCTGCCCTGAGCGTCATCCAGGTTCGGGTGCCTCCCCGCGTTAAACAGACAAGAAATCCGAGGTCCGGGGAGCCAAGAGACTTGCCCAAAGTCGCTCAGAGGGCGGTGACAAAGCAAACTTACATCTGCGACTCCTTGCTTTCCCCCAAGGCTGTGCTCTGTGAAGCTCGGGCCCTGCAGGATTTGCCTCGCTCTCATTGGTGAGACTGGGACAGTGTCCCACGCAGCCGGGAGAAATATCTAGGAACAGCGTGGGAAGGTGGAGCTTTATGGCCAATAAATAGGGTACAAAGTTGTTTTCCGTCAGTGCCTACATGCCAAATAGACACTCGAAGGCTTCCTTTTTACCCTAGAAAGCGGGGCGGGGTGGGGGTGGGGGATCGGTGAGGGCGTCAGGCCTTGAGGGCGTGGGATCCGGTACCAGTCCAGATCCCGGAATAATTGAATGAAAGCAAGCTCAGACCTACTTAACCAACTAAGAAATATCTACAGCTTGAAATATACTAATTTTTGGAAGTGGATGTGATGCAGGCAGGCCAGTCTGAGGACACGGGAGGGGGATCCCAAAGGACGAGCCAAAAGGATCCCTGGCTTCGGGCAGGATAGAAATCACATGTGGAAAGTTTATGGAATAGTGGGAGTGACCGAGAATAGCAGAGGGAGTGTCTAGGAGACTCCAAAGGGGGAATGAGTCTAGTGGTTGCTTTGGGTTAGGGATTTATATTGGAAAGGTGTCCAGGGTATGTGTTCCTTGAGGATTCCAGGAGAGGGGCCAAAGGCACAATGACAGGTGAATATTAGGTGTTATTTTAGAAGGTCCGCGGTGTTGATGCCAGCCTCAGCCCAGATTTGATCGAAGCTAATGTCCTGGAATGAGTTTTGGATCTGGCTCTTCTTAGATGTTATCAGGTGTCTGAGAACTTAGGACAGAACTCAGAGAGTAACTTTCTTATTTCCCCCTTGGAGTGGGAACATAGCTCCTCTGGTTTATGCAAACGCAAAAAATAGAACATGAGTAAATGGGGCCTAGCAGAAGAACAGCAGAGATCGAGCCTTTCTAAAAATGGAGTCCCTTCCGTTTCCCTATCTCAGATGCTTTATCTGTGCTGGCAGTTGTCTACTTCCAGAAGTCTCCTGCAGCACTCCTGTTCCTTTTAGGGCCAGAGGCTCCTAGGGCCTGACTTTTAGAACAGGAGGCCCACGAGGCAAGTCAGTCACAGCTGGTTTGCTGCTTCCTTCAGTGTCAGTCCGTGTTGACTAAGGGCTTGCCATATGCCCGGTTGGTGGGTGGAGAGCCAGATAAGACCAGACTGACACCCAGTGAATCCCAACTAGGGAGCACTGCATAAGACTCCGTATCCTTTACTCCCAGGATCTACAGTCTGTCCACAGTAGGAGAGACTCTGAGACTACTCTGCCTCTTAAAAACTTCTCTGTGCCAGGGGAGCAAATACTTCAAGATCCGTTTTGCAGACACTTTCAAGTAAATGGCCAGCTTTGCACTCATCTCCTTTTCCCCAGTGGGACCTCCTTTTTCTGCAAGAGTCACTAAAGATCAGGTAATTCACTCTGCTTGTCTCCCCCGTCTGCACATGAAGAAGATAATGATAAAAACAAGGCTTCTATCATCCATCTTGGGCGCTATTCTAAGATATCTATACAGACTCCTTTAATCATCACAAAGTTACGAAAGAGGTGCCATTTCTATTCTGATTTTATAGATGACAAGAGGGAAGCAGGTGAAGTGAAATAAGTTGCCAATAAATGGAAGAGCCAGAACTCAGACCCTGATGGGCTGCCCCAAGTATCCATGCTGTTAATAGCTGAGGAGACTGAGGCCTCTGAGACTGGGATTTGAATGGCCCACCGGCCCACACCAGCTCAGTCGGTAAAGGATCCAACTTCTGCTCAGGTCATGATCTTGTAGTTTGTGAGTTAGAGCCCCGCATCAGGCTCTGTGCTGACCTCTCAGAACCTGGATCCTGCTTCAGATTCTGTGTCTCCCCCTCTTTCTGCCCCTCCCATGCTCATGCTCTCTGTCTCTCAATAATAAATAAATGTTAAAAAAATTTTTTTTAAAAGTGGGTATCCATTCACTCTCTTGCTCCCCTGTCTCCAACTCCCAGATCAACCTACTAGTCATAAAGCAAACTGTTTCTATGATGGGACCTTAAAAAACACCTTTAGCATAAAGTTTGGGCACGTTGCTTTGGATTGTTCTATATTCAGACCATGCCCATTCTCTCCCTGCCCTCTCCATTCACTGCCATCAATTAGTCCTTTTCCTTAAAACAGTGCCCCAAGTCTTCCAAAAGCTGATTGTCCAAGGCTGGATGGTGGCCACGGAAGGTCTCTGCTACGCTGTGCAGCACGCTCAGTATTCCTGTTAGTTTCCCAGAGCTGCCGTAACAAATTACCACGAACTAGGTGACTTAAAACAGTAGAAATGTATTCTTTCACAGTCTGGACCCAGAAGCCTGAAATTAAGGGGTTGGCAGGGCCATGCTCCCTCTGAAAGCTCTAGGGAAGAATACTCCTCTGTCTGTTCCTCGCTTGCGGTGGTCAAGGGCACTCCTTGGCGCTCCTCGGCTTGCAGAAATATCACTTCAGACTTTGTTTCCTTTACTACGTTAGCCTTCTTTTGTGTGTGTGTGTCTTCTCTGTGTCCAAATTTCTGTCTTCTTTAGGGTTATTGGACACTGGATTTAGGACCACCCTAATCCAGTATGACCTCATCTTAACTTGATTACATCTGCAAAGACCCTATTTCCAAATAAGGTCAGGTCCACAGGTTCTGGGCGGACATGAATTTTGGGAGGACACTATTCCACCAAGTACCAGCCCTAAAAGTCACTGTTAATGAAAATGTTTGCTTGAGCTAAGGATGCAAAGAGTTATAAATCACAGGGCCTCTCCTCCAAGTAAGACATTGTACTTACAGACATAGTCCCTGTACCCAGAACATCAATAACCAACAGGACAGGAGATGCCAAGCTCCAAATGATGGGCCAAATGACAGCCATGCTCAGGAAGTCAGCCAAGGGGACACAGTCACTGAGGACACCACCAAAGCACATCACTCCGAGCAGAGGGCAATCTAAGCACACCCTTGTAGGAAAGCAAAGATAAGTAAGGATAGCTTATCAAAAGCACAGCTGTGAGTGGGGAAGGCGTGCCTGGCAGAATTTTACTTCTGAAGTTTTACTGCAGAAATGAGAGGCTAAAAGGACACCTACCATATGGAGTATAAGAACATGGTAGATTATTTGGCCACAATAATGGTATGTTGCAATGCCATTGCAATTAGCATGCTTTAAAGTGCTCTTTCCTTTCATTAATTTCATTGGGTCTTTTTTTTTTTTTAATGTTCTATTTATTTTTGAGAGAGCACAAGTGGGAGAGGGGCAGAGAGAGAGAGGGATGAAGGATCTGAAGGGAGCTCTGAGCTGCCAGCACAGAGCTGGATGCTGGGCTTGAACTCACGAAACACAAGATCATGACTTGAGCCGAAGTTGGATGCCCAACTGACTGAGCCACCCAGACGCCCCTCATTTGGTCTTTGTAACAATCAGAGTGTCATCAGAGAAAAGGACATTATATCTTACATCTCAGGATCCTGGGACTCCAAGGGGGCAAGTAATTTCCTCAGGTCAAACAGCAAATCAGTTGTAGAATTGGTATGAAACACACTGGCCTCAATAGTCCTTGTTCAGGAATTTCCTTACCAAATGATGTTTTCCCCTGGGTGAGCCTTCCAGTACTGGCTGTGTTGTCCTTGGCCCAAGGAAAGCATCTGAAGAACAGGGTAATCCTGTAAGAAATGAAAAGCCTTCCTAAAGCCATGTGAATTCCAAATTGGAATTGTGATAAACCTCCCCCAGACATCTGAATTGGTTTCACTAAACCTTCCGAGTATTTTTGGCTGTATTAAAGAATCTCCTTTGGCCTTCTAGAAACATAATAGGATACAGTGGCCTTCTGAGAAGCTCAGCTGATTACCTCATGAAAATAGAGGTTGGAGAAGTTGGGATGTTGGATACAAAAGGCAACAAATTACATCACAAAATGGTAAGCTGACAAAAACTGATAATCACAATTTCGTGTTGGATCTCACCAGTGTGGAGTCGTGCGCAGATGACCAGATCTTGGCATGTTTGAAAGATTTTCCACTAAGTATCTGTAACTGTGGCAAACAGCTGGAAGTAAGCAGAAAGTCTAACCTTGGGCTGAGTATCTGATGATTGATGTGTATTTTCCTGGATTTTCCTTTACTTAGTAATCAGGGAACTTGCTGTATCCTCTGCTGGCTGTGTTTAATGGTATGTTTAAGGATGAAATGCTTTTGAATCTAGTGTGATCCACTGAGTTCTTACCTGTGCAAAGTGCTACACTGGTTGCTACAAGAGAATACAAAAATATAAGAGACAGTCCCTGACCTTGAAGAAAAGCCCCTATCATTTAGGAGAGATGAGACGTAGAAATTAAAAATGGTATAAGTGGGGCTGCAATGATATTCTCAGCAGCTTCTCATCAATCAGTTGTCTGTTCAGATGCAACTTCTCTTGCCACCCTTTTTACAACAATGGCTTCCTGTACCTCCATATCACCTTCTAGCCCTTTATCTTGCTCTCTGGCCTTTATGACATTTGTCACTATCTGAAATTAACTTCTTTGCTTGTTTACTCTGCTCCTAGACAGAGGACATGGAATTGTCTCGTTTTTTGGTGTATTCCTAGCAGCTAAAAACAATGCTGGGCACATATTTGGTGCTCATTAAAATTTTCCAAACAAATGAATGAAGTACATATTAATCAACTGAAAATGGGCCAAGATAAGTTAAATTAATGTAGTGTTTCCCACATTTGACTGATAAAACTTATATGGGCACTATCAAAAAATTTTTTGTGAAGGTTTTGATTCAGTAAGCCTGGAATGGGGCCCAGGAATCTGTATTTTTAAGAAGCATCCCAAATGATTCTTTTAATGGGACAAGTTTGAGAAACAGAGGATTAATGCAGTGATTGATGCATTGATGGTGGTTGGAAAAAAAAAAAAACAAAACTGAAGTTACAAGATCAGTTTCCAAAGATCAGTGGCTGCTCACTGGAATCACCTGGTATAGATTTAAAAAACCCTGTGGGTGCCTGGGTGGCTCATTTGGTTAAGCAGCCTGCTCTTGATTTCAGCTCAGGTCAGGTACTCCTGGTTAGTGAGTCAGCTGCGCTGACAGCACAGAGCCTGCTTGGGATTCTGTCTCCCCCTCTTTGCCCCTCCCCCCCACATGGGTATGCGTGCTTGCTCTCTCTCTCTCTCTCTCTCTCTCTCTCTCTCTCTCTCAATAAATAAATAAATAAACTTACAAAAAAAAAATCCCGACAGCACAGACACTACTCCAGATCAATGAAACTAGAATCTCTTGGGATGAGGCCTAGATTTGGTCTGGGTTTTAACATTCATCAGGTGTTCCTAATAAATATCCAAGACTGACAATCCCCTGAGATCTGCAGAAATATTTTATAAGTACTCCATGTATATTGCTAGGTTGTGGTCCAGTGGCTTCCAGCTTCTTGTCTCCCAAAGCTAGAATCCTTGATCTCCTAGTTTGGAAGAAACACATGCAGACACTTACACAATAACCCAATTTGGGGAGAACTATAGTCACTTTTTGCTATTGTAAAACATGTTATTGGGGCACCTGGGTGGCTCAGTTGGTTAAGTGTCTGACTTCGGCTCAGATCATGAGCTCGTGGTTGGTGGGTTCGAGCTGTGTGCTGACAGCTCAGAGCCTGGAGCCTGCTTCCAATTCTGTGTCTCCCTCTCTCACTGCCCCTTCCTCGCTTGCATTCTGTCTGTCTCTCTCTCTTAAAAATAAACAAACATTAAAAAAATTTAACAAAAAAGGTTATTTAAAGCAACAACTGAATAAAATCTCATGTACTTCATGGCCAGAGAAAAAAACACATACAATATTTTGAAGGTGAGAAAGCCAACGCCCCTTGGGCATAGCCTAGATGGTTAGAATGAGTCATAGAGAGTAAAAATGCTACGCTTATAATAAAATGGGAGAAAACAGGGGCACCTGGATAGCTTAGTCAGTTAAGTGTCCGACTTTGGCTCAGGTCATGATCTTACAGTGTGTGGGTTCAAGCCCCGTGTCGGGCTCTGTGCTGACAGCTCGGAGCCTGGAGCCTGCTTCGGATTCTGTGTCTCCCTCTCTCTCTCTGCCCCTCCCACACTCACAATCTGTTTCTCTCTCTCTCTCTCTCTCTCTCTCTCTCTCTCTCAATAAATAAAAAAAAAAAAAAAGGGAGGAAACATAGGAGAATCCTGAGTTTCTCTTGGAGGCCTACAGAAAAGTGAGAGGTGGCCCAGCAAAGAGAGAAAGGGGAAGATGTGGAAAGAGTCTATAACAGTGGTTCTCAATCTGGCTGCATATTAAAATCACCTAAGGTGCTTAAGAAATTACCAATCCCAGACTCATTCTCAAAGATTTTCTGTATTAAGTATAGGGATGTAGTGTGTGTGTGTGTGTGTGTGAGAGAGAGAGAGAGAGAGAGAGAGAGAGAGAGAGAGAGAGATGCAGCAAGGTTGTTAATCACAGGTTCAGAGAGGGGAGCCCGGGCAACTTACCCCTCATAACAACAACAGCTATCATTTATTTTTTTATTTTTTTTAACGTTTTTTATTTTTATTTTTATTTTTGAGAGAGTCAGCACAGACCCTGACTCTGGGCTTGAACTCACAAACGTGAGATCATGACCTGAACTGAAGTCCGTTGCTCAACTGACTGAGCCACCCAGGCGCCCTGACAGCTATCATTTATTGAGCAACCCCTCTGTGCCAGCCACAGTGGCTGATGCCTGCTTTATGCAGCTTACCTCATTGAATCCTCACATACATCTGAGGAGGAAGGTACGTTGGTAGCTCCATTTACAGACATGGAAACCTAGAGAGGGTCACAAGGTTCCCTAATTAGAGAGTGGCAGAGCTAGGATGTCGGCCCAGAGCCTGCTCTCATATCCACTGTCTTGTCCTGCTTCAACCAAGGCAGGGTCTGATGAGGACGTCCTTAAGGAGAAACTCCCTGTGGCAGAGGCCATGTCCAGTCATTAAGTTTTGTGCTGTACTGTGCTGGAACTCCTTCCCCTTTATCAACAAGCCTTCCGGGAAGCCCCTGCTCCACAACAGCTGGGGTGGGTGGTGCTTTGGGGAAAGGACCAGGTGGGGTGAGATCAGCATGAGGCAGAGGGATATGGGAGGTGGTGAGAGCATTAGTGGCTGAGAGCAGTGTCCAAGGACCAAGCTGACCAGTAGGCTGATGGAGTTTCACAGAAAAACAGCTACAGTAGAGAATGTAGAGAAACAGCAGCAGAGGGACCAAAAATGGGGCAGTGGCGGACTTTGCCCTGTGTGTTGACTGAGAGGCTCAAGTCTGTCCCCTTGGCTTCTATAGGAAAGGGACCTCCACCATTTTAGAGAGGGGCTCTCTGGGCTTGCGTTACAACACATAAAATAATTTGTGACAGAGAGCCAGGTTCTTCCACATTTGACTGTCTACTTATTTATTTATCCTGGATACCTTTTTTTTTTTTTTTTTGGTTAAGTATCAAAATTTTCTTAAACCTCTCCATATCTACCACTAGCATTTCTGTTTCGGGGACATTTTTTACACGAGGAAACCTAATTTTTGTTTTGTTCTGTTTAGTCATTTCGTAACAGTTAATGTGTAGGCATAATGAGCAGAGAACAAAAATGCTGTGCCGAGGTGAAGATGTTGGGTGATTGGCAAGTCTCACCCACCAGCTGGGTAACTTGTCTCACCACTTCCTGGCCTCCAGCTTTGAAGGACATGACCCAACTTCATATCTCAGCCAACCTGCCAGACGTCATGGAACTTTAAGGTGTCTTGTGAAAATCTAAAAACAGAAATGTTAACTGCTTTTACTTTTAGAAATACCACTATTTACATTACAGCTTCAAATGTTTGCATCTGCCGTTCCTACTTTAAAGTCCCTGGCAAAGTAGCCTAAATGAAAGAATGTGAAGTAACAAATATGTCCAAGGAATTTAAGGTTAACCATGCAGCCTGTACTCAGGGCTTAAACAGAGACCGAGGCAAGCTGATATGACATGGCCTGAAATTCTGTTCCTCTTATTTAGGTCCATAAAAGAATTATGGATGTGAGAACATTATGATTAAGTTTTTTTTTTTTTTCATTATGATTAAGTTTAAGCAGAAGCTTACTGTATTTCTTGGCTTTAACAAGTTTAAGAATGATATAGTCCTGGTATCCTTCTGTGAAATAGGCTTCAACATAAATGTGCTGAGGAGAAATAGGAGAGGGTGTCCAAAGAAATACACATGGTGGGTATGTGCTGTTACCCCTCATGGAACTGGGAATCCAAAGGGACTTAAAAGTCCAGGTCCTCTGGGCACATGCATTCCTTTAAAAACAATAGGACAGTTTCCCATGAAAATTGAGTTTGGGCAATATTTCAGATGAATAAGCTTTACTCATTCTTTGTACCGGAACTCCCTAGATTGAGAAAGAGAGAGCCCAAGAACAGATACCAATGTGTTCATATTGCAACTCATCCAGTAAGACTGCTGCATTCCATTTGCCACTTATGTCTCCGTCTGCCATGACTACCTGTCATTCACTGAAGTGAGCAAATACTGACTCCCTCAGAGTGTGTAGGAGGAAGGAGTCGATACGGTCGTCATCACTCAAAATGATGTCAATACTCTTGTAATCATTTTGTATATATATAATCAGGCAAATACTTTTGGTTGAGAGAGAGGAAATATATGGTAGCTGACAGCATGAGTTCTGAAGCCAGATTATTAGGTTTGAATCCCAGCTTTACCACTTGGTAGCTGTGTGACTTTGGGCCAAGTTACTTCATTCTGTCCCTCAGTTTCCTTATTTGTAAAACAGGAATAATATCTCTGCCTCATAGGGTGTGGTGAGGATTAAATGAGTTATTACATTGAAAGTGGTTAACAATGACTGGTACATATTAAGTGTTCAATAAATATTGCTCTTAGCCCAACTCTTCCCCCTCACACATGTGTTTGGTGTTTTTGTTTGTTTGTTTGTTTTACTGACAGATTCTGGAATCCGTACAACTGACTACTCTCCTGCACATGGGCAAATCCTTTTCCCTCTCAACCAATCAAGTTAATCCTACTTCCCAGGCCAGTGACTAGTTTACAAACGGGCAGATGGCATAATTCTAGCCAATGAGACACAATGTCCCGGTGTGGTCGTGGTGCTCGGAAAAGATGTGCATTGGAAGAAAGTTATTTCTGTTCTTCGTCTAATGAGGCTGTTTCTACATGTACACCTCCTGTAACAGCCCAGCCATCTTGGCACTGTGAAGGGAGCTGGAAGAAAGATGGAAACAACAGTATCAATGTTGAGTTGAAGAATTAATGAAGTCTAAAGTTTCTACCTCTGGACTCGTTATAGGAAATAAATTTTCCTTATTGTTTAAGCCATTTTTGAGTAGAGTTTTCTATTGTTGTACCTGAAACCTTCTAACTGGTTGATATTTCTTGAGCATCTAGTATGTTTGAGATATTTTATGGAAATAAGGTATAAATCTCTAAGCCTGATCTCAACAAGTTTTCCAGCTATTTGCAGGG
Organism: Neofelis nebulosa; assembly: GCF_028018385.1. Taxonomy (NCBI): domain Eukaryota; kingdom Metazoa; phylum Chordata; class Mammalia; order Carnivora; family Felidae; genus Neofelis; species Neofelis nebulosa. The sequence continues at coordinate 100,602,787 of NC_080782.1, read as the reverse complement.
AGATGAACCATGAGGACGAATAACACCAGGCTGTAAATATTCGGTGCTTGGATCAGGGTGGTCTGAGAAAGCAATATGTGAGGTCATATATGAGGAGAGGGCTCAAAGAGTAAAGAACACATAGATGGGCAGAAGAGAGAGGGAATATTCTAGGTAGTATAAACAAATGTATGGGAGAGTTAGGGATTGCATTAACTTGCTCAGAGCGCCATTACAGAATACCACAAACTGGGTGGCTTAAACAACAGTTACTTCTCATAGTTCTGGAGTGTAGAGATCCAAGATCAAGGATTCAGCAGTGTTGATTTCATTCTGAGCCCTCTGTCCTTGGTTTGCAGATGGCTGCCTTCTTGCTGTGACTCACATAGTCTTTAAAAAAAATTTATTTTTAATGTTTGAGAGAGAAAGAGACAATGAGCAGGAGAGTGGCAGAGGGAGAGGGAGATACAGAATCCGAAGCAGGCTCCAGGATCTGTGCCGTCAGCACAGAGCCTGATGCGGGGCTCAAACCCATGCACAGCAAGACCATGACCTGAGCCAAAGTTGGGCGCCCAACTGACTGAGCCACCCAGGCCCCCCTCACATCATCTTTTATTTGTACATGTGCATCTCTGTTATCCCTCAATGTGTCCACATTTCTTCATATAAGTACAAGAGACTGTATGAAGACCTACCTTACTGGCCATATTTTAATTTAATCACCTCTTTAAAGGCCCTATTTCCACATATAGTCACATTTTGAGGTCTCAGGGGTTAGGACTTCAACATATGAATTTTGAGGAGACACAATCCAGCCTATAATACGGACAAAGAAAGAATGACTTGCTTTTAAGAGTGAGTCAAGGACTGGAGATTATTGGCAGATGAAGCTCAAAGGTTATGTTAGGACCGGAGAGTGGGGGGACTGGAATGTTGGGCCTAGATTTTACTCTTGCAGCAGCAGGGAAGGAAAAGAGATCTTTAAGAATAATTTGGCACACTGTGCATGTTTTATAAAGAACTGGGTGAGGGAAATGGGGTAGGATTGCTGTTGCACATAGTCTAGATATGCACTGATAAAATTACTGAACTCAGGGAAGTAAGGTGGAGGGAAATGAACGAAAGAGAAATTGAGAAAAGAACAAGATGTATGCTTGGACATTCCCAGCAATCAGACCCGTGGTCTGTGCCATAGTAATTCAACTCATAAAAAGAAGTATGATTTTATCATAATAGGATTGTGAGGTCTGGGACATTGTGGTTCCAGCTTCCTAACAGGACTACCTGTCTGAAAGGGAATAGGCTTCTTTGTTGAGTATAGAGTATCCTAGAGGTGGTCAAGAAGTTAATGTTATAGAAAGGATACAAATATCAGGTAGAAGACTGGATTGTTAGCTATTCTTGGAGGTCCCATACATGGCTTAAGGCCAGAAGCTTGAGGGTTTCATTTAGAACTCAAAATAGCCAAAACATCTAGCAAACACTCCACACTGTTGTTTTCTCACAGGGATGATCTGGGGTATCCATAGCTCTCTGAACTCCAGACCCTTTTGTTGTTTAGTTTGGACAAGACTCAGCATGCCTCAAGGGCACTGGGGATTATGTTAGTTACCAGTTGGTAGATACATTCTTAATGGGCTTAGAAAATTAAGTTTAAGAATTTGACCATTAAGATGAAAACTCAGAATTTTAAGTTCTTGTACTATCAACTTAGAATGTATGACTTTTGTAAATTGTAATCACTAAACAAAATACCTGCTTAAGTTATTCTTTAAAACCTATTTTTTTAAGTTTCAAAAGAAGCATGTGTTGGTTTTTTTTAAGTTGAATCTACACTGCAAAAGCATCCTTCCACCCTTCCCAGTCCAACTCTCTTAAGGGCAGACACTACAAATTGTTTTCTTTCTGGCATTCCAGAGCTTTTACTCGACATACCTGCACCCCACCCCCCATGCTCATTATCTACAAGTACACATTTCATGACTCATCAAGTATATGTCACACACATAATATAAATACATGCATATTTATTGGCTATAAAAATTATATACACACTCAAAGGCACATTTTTTATTCAACACAATCAGGACTTGCATTAACCACTACCTATCAACGTGAATTTTTTCATTTACATATATAATTTCTCATGTTAGTACATATATTTGCAAATGAGTCATGTTTTAAACATTTCCTTAAATAACAAAAGCCAAATAGGCCACCTCATGTACATTATTCAAGATTCAGGGGCACCTGGGTGGCTCAGTTCATTAAGCGTCTCTTGGTTTCAGCTCCAGTGATGATCTTATGGTTTCATTAGTTTGAGCCCCACATTGAGTTTGGGATTCTCTCTCTCCTTCTCTGTCCCTCCCCCACTCACTCTGTCTCTCTCTCAAAATAAATGAATAAACTTAAAAAAAAAAAAAAGATTTACAAAAATAGGGAGGCCTGGGTAGCTCAGTCGGTTAAATCTGGCTCTTGATTTCAGCTCAGGTCATGATCTCACAGTTTGTGACATCGAGCCCTGTGTTGGGCTCAGCGCTGAGTGTGGAGCCTGCTTGGGATTTTCTCTCTCCACTGCCCCTCCCCCCTCCCCACCATTCCCCTGCTTGCATGATCTCTCTTAAAATAAATAAATAAATAAATAAATAAATAAATAAATAAATAAATAAATAAATAAACAAACATTAACAAAATTCTATAATGTTAAAAAAAAGAATTAGAAAAATATGGTAATCTGAAGAAATGATAATAGCGTAAGAAACTTGTTAGTTCTCAAATATTACGACATGTAGGGGTATTCTAACCTGAACATTTTCAATGGACTCTCACAAGAAGAAAAATGATCCAAGATGTCTTTACACTTTTATTAATATGCAAACCTTTCCAGGTGCTTCCTTTTCAGATATTTAAAATTTTTACTTGAACAAGAACACACGCATAGTACGCATTTCAAAAGGTGCCAAAGAGCACATGTGGTTCAGAGTCCCCCTTTCTTCTCAGTTCACTAGCCCCACGATTTTTCTTCCCACAGACAACTGTTAACCAGTTTCCCATGTATTCTAAAGATATTTAAGACTCTATACATTTAAAATAGGAAAATATCAAAAAAGCAAGATTGTATCTCCCAAAGTCTAACACTTATGAGAGTAATTTTTATCACAGTTTGGTTCCTCTACCCAGATGACCCAAGCCATGGAGTCAAAAAGCTTCTTTGGGTGCCTAGGTTAATGACAGAAAGGCAAAGAATAAGATGGCAATCACAGGATTAAGATAGACCCTTGAGGGGTGCCTCGATGGCTTACTGGTTGAGTTGGACTCTTGATTTTGGCTCAGGTCATGATCCCAGGGTCAGGAGACTGAGCCCTGTGTTGGGCTCTGCACTGGTGTGGAGCCTGCCTAAGATTCTCTCTCATTCTGTCTCCTTTGTCCTTCCCTCATGCACACATGCATCCTCTCTCAAAAAGACAGACAGACCCTTGAGAACTCTTGCCAAGTTTCCTTTTTTAAATTTATTCAGGGGAGGGAGGGACAGAGAAAGAGAGAGAATCCCAAGTAGGCTCTGTACTGACATGGTGGCTCTATCTAAGGAATCCTGAGATCATGACCCGAGCAGAAATCAAGAGTCAGATGTTCAACCAATGTGCCATCCAGGTGCTCCCCAAGTTTCTCTTATACAAATCTTTCTTACAAAAAAAAAAAATAAAAATCTTCATGACAATGTAGCAAAAGGTTAAGTATATCCTATTTAAAATAATCAGCCACCAAATCAACATTTGATTCATTTTTTGTTTTAAGACTTACCATAGTTACAGTTTTATCTATGCTAAATTTTATGAAATTTAAAATAAACCTCTTTCATAATTTTATATTTTGGTCACAAGATAAGTTCCAAAGTAAATGGGGGAAGGTACCAGGACATTAAGTTCTTGTTTTAAGTAGATACCCTTTAGCCTGGCCTTTTCAGGACCATTTATCTTTTTTTAATCCTTACTTCCCTTTAGTTAACTGTTATTTATACAAAGGTAGAAGTATTGACTGAAAGATGAGTTTTACATTTATGTTAATAAAAAGAAAGCCAGAGATTCAATGTGGTTTAATTCAAAAACGCCTTTATTACAATGGCAAAAAAGTATTTTATCTAACTACAATAGTTTGAGTTCTATTTTTTCTTACAATAGTAAACACACATCTTAGTAGCAACTCATAAAGCGTGTATTAAAATAGGCCCTCCCGCCCATATAAGATAAAATATGAATGTGGCTTAATAATATGAACAAATACCTATTAAATTATTAAGAAAACAAGGTTTTAGAATGTTAGCTCTTCGCATTCCACATAGAACTTCCAATGTTGATCCATTATATGGCATGGGAGAAATTCTTGATCGCTGATTAATAGAATTTCTTTTATTTGTAGATAATGTGGGAAGCTTTGCATTGACTCTCTGGAAGTTCCTATTTAAAGAAGAACCAACAAATTAAACCCTATTTTTAAAAAAATAATATTTAAATTTGCTTATTACAAATCTTAGACCCTAGTCAAGTCTACTGAGCACAAAATGAGATTTCTGACCAAGTCATAATTCACTCACTCCATTTTCCATACCCAAGATAAAGCTATAAATCAGCATTGACTTATCTTGGGAAAAAGAAGCCTGTCTGCAGTATAAAACAGCAAGGCGAGAAAAGGATGACTGCAGCTTCTGAAGGTGGTTATATAAACCCCTCTGTGCCATAATTTCCAGTAAATTGAGAATGAAACAGTAGTGAGGACTAAATGGGATAATGCATGTCAAATGATTGGCTACTGAGTAGCATATAGCAAATATTCAATAAATATAAGCTGCTATTATTATCGTTATTTCTTACTGAAAATAGTATTAGGCTGGAAGACAGATAATCAGTTTTCTAGGCCACACAAACTTGTGTTGTCTCATGCAAGTTTTATGGCTTCTCCGGCCCAGTACAACTCGGAAAATAGCCACAGTGTGAACATTTGGCTCTTCTCGTTCCTCCTTGTCCCCAAAAAAGACCGCACAGCTAACTAATGAACCATTCTACTCATGCAAGAAGTAGGAAGAAACCCATTTTCCTCAAGCGAGATCACCAAATATTAGATATTCTGCACAAGTCTCCTTAAACTGAATTGCTAGCTTCATCACTAGGCAAAAGGACAGGCTCATGCACCTATTCATGTTATCTAGTGGCCTAAATTAGCACTTCAAAATGACAAGCTAATTAGTTAGGTTAAAAATAATTTTAACTTTTACTTTTCTTTCTCCTGTAACATTTTAAAAAATTCCCTTAATAGATCGTAAGTAAAAATAATCAGACTCATTATTTTAACTGATAGTTCACTCCTCAAACATCACTAACCTACGTACTCCTTTCATTCAACCCATGTTACCTCTCTGGTTCTCAGTTTCATCATCTGTAAAATAGGTCCAAGACTAGATGATATAGAAATTTCACTTCTTTGCTTACTCTAGTTATAAATGGAAATGAATATGTATATATATATCATTTTCCCTTTGATTGGAATTATACTTCTTGTTCAGAAGTGTATATATATACATACACATTCTCATTCTGAACAAGAAGTATAATTCCAGTCAAAGGGAAAATGATTAGGAATTATTTTAATAGATTGTAAAAGTACATCTGCTATAGTTACACTGGGGAAAAAATTCAGTTACAGCTATTTAAATACAAAATTCAATGCCTTTTTAAAATAAAAGGATTCTAAAGGCTAAACATGGTGGTAGAGTATTAGGTGATTTGATATTTAAAACTAAATTAATAGTATGAGATAGATTTATATTGATAAGATCAAAAGCCATCTGTGAAAACTATACTGGAATCAAGAAACAGACTTGGACATTATATTTTGAAGTTTAAATTATTTAAGCCCTTTCTTTATGGGAAAATAAATTTTATACGTGGTTTCTTAAGCTGAACTGGGTTTGAGACAGTTGACTTTATATGTAAAGTGTTCATGTTTTTTTCTGTGTTGTACAGACATCAGGTCTGGAGTTTTACTAATAAGAAACTCATCAAAGGCCTAAGGTCTGTAAAACAATCTGGCAGAGGGCCTGGCACACGGCAGGTGCTCAACAGATAAATTAGTTTTCTTCTCTTTTCTCCCCTATCAGTGGATATATATCCTCCACTTTAAGAATTAGGTCAAAGTTAATCATGATACTAGGATGAAAAAAATTATGATTAAAGTAATGAAAAACAATCAAGAATCATCAACAGGAGCTGAAATAAACACCTTCTGCTCTGTTATCAGGCACCCATCTTCCTTAGGTGTTTAAGTTTGAAGAAGTTCTTAACCACATAAAACAGAAGCACCTGTGAATGTTTGTGCTCTCTCTGTTACACATACTTTTACAGAGCAATGAAGCACAGTAATAGCACTGGAATGAACAAAACACTTTCTTTAAAGTAATTTATTTACAACATATTATCAGTAGGTGAAGGACAGTTTTTAGCAAAATCAAAAAAGAGTCTTTTTTTTTCTGAAAAAGCATGTTCTATTTTCAAATGAAGAAATGATGAAAGAAAATGATATAATTAATATGCATTAAATGATGGCTTGGGAAAAGAAAGACTTCAGGAGATACTCTTTTTTTCTTAGATGAATACATTTGACATAATTTTCTTCGAGTGTTTTACTACTGTGCTGACAGGGGACATAGATACATATAAGTAAGACTGGCTTTCTGAGTAAATAATGAATTGTGATCTACACTAACAGATTTTTTTTAAGTACTGTAAAAAAGATTGATATGTCTGTACACAGTGATCACAAATTATGTAGAAGTTTGGGAATGTTCATTTTTTCCTTCCAATTTATTCTGAAATATCAGTGAAGATTTCCTCAATAACACAAGAAACTACAGCCAAGTAGGCAGAGGCTTAAGAGGAAGTTGTGAAATTTCAAGGGAAAATGCACCATAGATTCACTCCATTTTATAGCTTCTAAGGACTTTAGTGATATATATATATCAGGATTTCACCAACAGAATTTCATTTTTTTTAGAAATAATTATTTTATTAATTGTCCATTGATAATTAAATTCATTGTTAATTTATATTCATATTTTCCCACACTATTTTTTTTTCAATATATGAAATTTATTGTCAAATTGGTTTCCATACAACACCCAGTGCTCATCCCAAAAGGTGCCCTCCTCAACACCCATCACCCACCCTCCCCTCCCTCCCACCCCCCATCAACCCTCAGTTTGTTCTCAGTTTTTAATAGTCTCTTATGCTTTTGCTCTCTCCCACTCTAACCTCTTTTTTTTTTTTTCTTCCCCTCCCCCATGGGTTTCTGTTAAGTTTCTCAGGATCCACATCAGAGTGAAACCATATGGTATCTGTCTTTCTCTGTATGGCTTATTTCACTTAACAGAACACTCTCCAGTTCCGTCCATGTTGCTACAAAGGGCCATATTTCGTTCTTTCTCATTGCCATGTAGTACTCCATTGTGTATATAAACCACAATTTCTTTATCCATTCATCATTTGATGGACATTTAGGCTCTTTCCATAATTTGGCCATTGTTGAGAGTGCTGCTATAAACATTGGGGTACAAGTGCCCCTATGCATCAGTACTCCTGTATCCCTTGGGTAAATTCCTAGCAGTGCTATTGCTGGGTCATAGGGTAGGTCTATTTTTAATTTTCTGAGGAACCTCCACACTGCTTTCCAGAGTGGCTGCACCAGTTTGCATTCCCACCAACAGTGCAAGAGGGTTCCCGTTTCTCCACATCCTCTACAGCATCTATAGTCTCCTGATTTGTTCATTTTGGCCACTCTGACTGGCGTGAGGTGATATCTGAGTGTGGTTTTGATTTGTATTTCCCTGATAAGGAGCGACGTTGAGCATCTTTTCATGTGCCTGTTGGCCATCCGGATGTCTTCTTTAGAGAAGTGTCTATTCATGTTTTCTGCCCATTTCTTCACTGTGTTATTTGTTTTTCGGGTGTGGAGTTTGGTGAGCTCTTTATAGATTTTGGATACTAGCCCTTTGTCCGATATGTCATTTGCAAATATCTTTTCCCATTCCGTCGGTTGCCTTTTAGTTTTGTTGGTTGTTTCCTTTGCTGTGAAGAAGCTTTTTATCTTTATAAGGTCCCAGTAATTCATTTTTGCTTTTAATTCCCTTGCCTTTGGGGATGTGTCGAATAAGAGATTGCTACGGCTGAGGTCAGAGAGGTCTTTTCCTGCTTTCTCCTCTGGGGTTTTGATGGTTTCCTGTCTCACATTCAGGTCCTTTATCCATTTTGAGTTTGTTTTTGTGAATGGTGTGAGAAAGTGGTCTAGTTTCAACCTTCTGCATGTTGCTGTCCAGTTCTCCCAGCACCATTTGTTAAAGAGACTGTCTTTTTTCCATTGGATGTTCTTTCCTGCTTTGTCAAAGATTAGTTGGCCATACATTTGTGGGTCTAGTTCTGGGGTTTCCAGAATTTCATTTTTTAAGGATGGTGTTTGTATGATTAAAATCTTTAAAAAAAAAATTTTTTTTTACATTTATTTATTTTTGAGAGACAGAGCCAGACAAAGTGAGAGTGGGGGAGGGGCAGAGAGAGAGGGAGACACAGGATCTGAAGCAGGCTCCAGGCTCTGAGCTGTCAGCACAGAGCCTGACACGGGGCTTGAACTCACAGAGGGCGAGATCATGACCTGAGCCAAAGTCGGACGCTCAACGGACTGAGCCACCCAGGTGCCCCTGATTAAAATCTTTAATTACAAATAGCATATACCTTCAAATCTGTTAATGTACCACATTCTAGCACTCTGGAGTCCACCAACACATTCACCTGAGTTACCAACTTGACTAGTTTTTGTGTGGGACTAAGAATAAAGCTCTTCCATCATCTCTGATTCATTGGATAAAGTCTCAAAACAGCAAGATTAAAAACTTTTATCACTAATCTTTGTGACTCAGGATTTTTTTTTTTTTTGAGAGAAAGAGAGAGGGATTGAGTATGTGTGTACCCAAGTGGGAGTGGGAGAGGGACAGAGAGACTGGGAGAGAGAGAATCCCGACACTGGACTCGATCTTATGACCGAAATCATGACCTGAGCTGAAATCAAGAGTCAGATGCTTAATTAAATGAGCCACCCAGGAGCCCCCAGGAAATTCTTGATACCATGATTCCAAATGATATGAAGAAATAAATTAGTTATTGAGTTTGCTATTTGTCCCATGAAATGCTGACATCATCTGATTAAAGAGGTTTAGGTGGGGCGCCTGGGTGGCGGATTCGGTTAAGCGTCCGACTTCAGCCAGGTCACGATCTCGCGGTCCGTGAGTTCGAGCCCCGCGTCAGGCTCTGGGCCGATGGCTTGGAGCCTGGAGCCTGTTTCCGGTTCTGTGTCTCCCTCTCTCTCTGCCCCTCCCCCGTTCATGCTCTGTCTCTCTCTGTCCCAAAAATAAATTAAAAAAAAAATAAAAAAAAAAAAATAAAGAGGTTTAGGAAATGTTACCAAAGCTAAACAGATTTATTATTTATCATGAAGAGGGGGAAGTAGAAGGATATAGCTCTCTTTTAAGTATCTGGTTGAAAAAATGTGAAGGGCCATTAGTCTTCTATCTCACAGTCAGATGTCGAAGATTCAGATAAAGGAGATAATATTACCTAACCGAAATCCTATTCACAATCTGTTGAATTCTTCACAACAAATTCCATTAAGTCTGTGAGATCTAGGCATGTCTACTTATTAGGACAGTCAATCACAAGTAAATTCAGTTTTAAATTAGCAGTCCTTTGGATCATATTCATGCATCCATTAATTCATTATTATTTGATGAACATTATTCAATAAACATTTACTGGCAAGCTATTGTGCTAGTCTTTGGGGAATATAATAAGGAGCAAAAGCCCAGAAAAGTCTCTCTGAACTCAAAGATCTCAGTCCATCAGGGGGTTAAGATTAGGTAGCCAGCAATTATTTATAATATAGAGTGCTGGGGCACCTGGGTGGCTCAGTCAGTTGGGCGTCCGACTTTGGCTCAGGTCACGATCTCACGGTTTGTGAGTTCGAGCCCCGCGTCAGGCTCTGTGCTGACAGCTCAGGGCCTGGAGCCTGCTTTGGATTCTGTGTCTCCCTCTTTCTCTGCCCCTCCCCTGCTCATGCTCTGTCTCTCTGTCTCTCTCTCCATAATGAATAAACGTTAAAAAAAATTTATAATATAGAGTGTTATGCATAAGATTTGACCATCTATTTGCACAACAGTATGTAAGAATCTATATAGTTCTTATAGAGAACAAACTGATGGTTACCAGAGGGCATATGGGTGGAGGGGTGTGTTAAAACGTGGCGGGGATTAAGGAGGGTACTTGTGATGAGCACCAGGTGTTGTATGGAAGTGTTGAATCACTATGTTGTACACTTGAAACTAATACTACACTGTATGTTGACTAATTGGAATTTAAGTAAAAACTTTAAAAAAAGTAAATGAAACTGGAGAGTTTCTCTTTTTTTTACCTTGTCCAAATTTCATTTTTTCCAACACCTATTTGCTTGGTTCCTATACTAGGTCATCTAAACAAGGCGCATCTGCAAGTCAAAGGGAGTGCTACTAATAAATTTGCTGGATTAAGGAATGCCCTGGTCCAGCTGGGATGCATAATCACCCTAGGTTTGGGAAATGTAATAGGTCTTCCTAATTTCCTTACTCCCAGAAAGCACTATTCTGAAGAGTGTGACCATTAAAAAGTGTAAGAGAACAGATTATGTTCATGATATGAAGCAGGCTGATGAAATCTGTAAGGCCTTGTTTTTCCTTCAAACTTTGTGTATCCTAGAATGTCAGATCCCCAATTTCCATGACATTTTGATATGCAAAAGAGGGAAAAAGATTTTCTCTTGAATGGTTGGCTTGTAATAAGGTTATAGAGTTTACATTTTTCTAATCTGCCAGGTTGTTGGATTTCTGTCAGGTACTACAAAACCAGGTACAGAAGAGTCCTAAATTAAAGAGGTTCAAATAAAGTTCCAACAGCAGCCTACAGAATGCCAGCAGAGACCTGCAGCATCCTAGGCCCAGATGAAGGCAGCAAGAAGTTGGCTGGCATATCGGCACTCCATAGTTCTCAAATTAGTGTTAACACTGTATGAAATATCTAAAGGAAAGAAAATTCAGTATTTCTGTAAACAGTGTTTACGATTTAGAAATTTGTTTATATTGCAGGCAACAGAAGCAGCAGTTCAGAACCCATTTTTTATTTCATGCTCACTTAGCAGGGGAACCATGAGCCCTCTGAGGAAGGAGAGAAATGGCTAGGGTTGGAAATGCCTGCCTAGAGCTAGGAAACCTGAGGAGCAGGTAACTTCTGTGAAATAGGAAATAGGGAAGATCCTGTATTTCTGCTCTGATTCTTGAGGTTAGAAACCAGGAGGATAAAGGGTTTGCTTGACTTTCCTGTGTGTGTGTGTGTGTGTGTGTGTGTGTGTGTGTGTGAGAGAGAGAGAGAGAGAGAGAGAGAGAGAGAGAGACTGAGAGACTGAGAGACAGAGATGCAATGTGAGCAAGCATGAGAATGGGTATGCTTTGGGATAGACGTGAAGGGCTGACTATCAAGAGTTTTCAAATTATTATCTGCATAAGAAATCAGACACTGCTAGTCATTCAAAGTCTATAGTCAGGCTACATAAGAATCACTTAAAAAAATTCAGGTTCCTGGACCCCACTCCAAGATTTGATTAGGTAGATCTGCAGTCAGAATTAGAAACCAAAGACCATGAATTATGACAATAACTTCTTTCAGTTTAAACCCTTTAACTTCTCCACAATTTCTGTTTTACCAGATCTATTCTCCCAGAATGATGAAAAGCACTCTTGAGGCTATCTTCACAAAAATGGGGAAAATGCATCCTATTCTAAAGCCAGTTTTTGAGACAAAGAAGGACCCTAGGAGGTTACAGTGGATTAGATATAAAGTTAGGAAAGGAAAGTCCTTGGAATTATTAAGGTTTGTCGTAGGAAGCATGGCCCTGGGGAGACTCTGGTTAGGGGCTTAATGATAGTAATCCCTGTTTGGTTGTTGACTCTGGTTATCACAGAATTATTATCTTCTGTATTGTACTTCCTTTTCTGCTTATACTGTCCCCAACTGGTCTGAGGCAGGGACACTGGGGGAAAAAGCAAAGGGTAACAGAGACTTAGTTATATTCGTTTTATAGAAATGTGTGCAGCCTCTTCCCAGATCATTTCAAAATCTGCTGCTTAACGATGAAGACAACATTCTCTTCAGCTTTCTTGGGTTAAAGTTGATTCCACCAGATAAAGCACATTAGTTTACACTAACAAGCAAAGATTTATTTTAGTACTTGATTTTAGAAAACTAACCAAATCATGCCTGCAGGAAGGAAAAAAGTGCCATTTTTCCTTTTATATGACAATTAAAAATCTACCCAAAGTAAGTATAATATAGATTTAGAGAATGGAATTGTGAGAAAAGTTGTCATTTAAAAAGTTCTCCTAGAATCACCTATGCTTAAAAATGGAGTGCTATAAACAAACCAACAGAAAATAAGTGTTGGTGAGGATGTGGGGAAATTGGAACCCTTGTATGTTGCTTGTGGACATGTAAATGACTCAGTTGCTGTGGAAAATGGTTTGGCTGTTCCTCAAAAACTTCAACATATAATTATCATATGATGCAGCAATTCCACTCCTAGGTATACATCCAAAAGAACTAAAACCAGGTTAAAATATATGTATAGACATGCTCACAGCAGCACTACTTCCAAAAAAGGGAAACTGAATGTCCTTCAGGGCAAGATCCTTAAAAGCATTATGCTAAATGAAAGATGTCAGACACAAAAGGTTATGTATTATATGATTCCATTTATATGATACATTCAGAACAGGCAAATTCATACAGACAGAAAGTAGACTGAGGGGAGCAATTGTTGAATGGGTGTGGAGTTTCTTTTTGGGTAATGAAAGTTGTTTTGGAACTACACAGAGGTGGTGGTTGCTCACCACTGTGAGTGTACTAAATGCCACTGAATTGTTCACTGTAGAATGGTTATTTGAATATTACATGAATGAAAATACAAAACAAGGAATGCTTTCTCAGTAGCTTTGGGCACTTTCCTCACAACTAAGAAATGGGTGTTGGTCTGCACGTACCTGGAAGACAAGGTTGATGTTGCTGAGGCGCCATGTTTGGCTCTGAGGGTACGGGTATTTCCTCAGAAACATACTTTACAAGCTCTTTCCCCATATATGTTACCTGCACACAAGTAAGCACAGAATTCAAAAGTTCTGCATTTCAAAAGAAGCAAATACACGTCTCTCTTGCAAACTGTAACTTTGTTAAAGTACTGACTGTTGTCTATCACAGACTGGCAAACCATAGTCCATAGACAAATCTGGCCTGCCCCCTTTGTTTGTAAGTAAAGTTTTATTAGAACACAAAGATACCCATTCATTTACTTACTATCAATGGATGCTTTTATGCTACACCATCATTGAATATTGGTGACAAAGACCATGTGCCCATGAAGCCTGAAATCTTTATTATTTGGCCCTTCAGAGAAGAAATTTGTTACCCCTGCTTTTTATCATTAAACCTCTTTCCATTCACTTAGTAAACAACCATTAAACCATCATGGGCTACTTTATAGTGTTAAAGAAGTAGCGTTGTACTAAAATTAAACCACAAAAGTAATAGTACTTTTCAAGAAATAAGACATTTAACTGTTCAGATTAATATCATTTCAGGGCTATGCATCCAATTTTTTTGGCTTTTTCTGGCTTGTTTGTGAACTTAGCTATTGTTTATCAGCCTTGAAGGTCAGATCTTAGAGATCCCTGCACACCAATGGGCTGGGCTGAGGCACACTGGCAAACATTTGCCACAGGGTCCTTGGGTTCTCCACTCTTTGTTCCAGGGTGGCCTAATAATATGCCTCAGAAGCTAGGCTCACTGTGGCTAAACCATCCAGTCTCAACTCGAACATCCCTTCCTCCAGGATGCTTTCTTAGAACTTCTAGAAACTTAGCCAATAACCTTCCTCTAGACCCCCATAATTTCTGTGCTTATTTTTCTGTCAAGGAACTTATCTCATTTAAATGAAATTATGTGTTAAGAGGTCTGCTTCCATTAACATAAACTCCTTGAAGACAAGGTCTGTGTCATATTCATTTTTATACTCTTAGCACTTCGCATACTGCCTGACAATTCTGGGGGGAAAACCTCTGCAGTCTGAGCTCTTAAGCAAGATTCTTACATTCTCTGAGCCTCTGTTTGTGCATTTGTAAAACGAGTACCTCCAAGCTTATCAGGCTGTTGTGAGGATTAGAATACATGAAAAGCATTTGGCATACTGTCTAGCATGTCCTGAGTGCTCAATAAAAGCTGTTATTTAACAGAATGGGGCAGACATAAGGAATCTGGAGGGTTTAGGCACCCTCTGGGCTCAATCCCATGACCAAACAAACTTAGTAATGGAAATGGAACAGATCTGTCTGACCCACTGTGCTAACCCATCCCCACCTGTTACAGGAGAGATGAGGCCTCTGAATGCCATCTGTCAGTTCTCCCAACAACTAACAATTAGAAACAACAGATTTTGTTCACGTTGTGCCCTGATAATATCCAAAATACCTTACAGGCCTGTCAATATGCAGGCTCAGTATATTCTCACCTGCACTTCAGATTTAAAGCAGATTTTTATCAGTTAGTACTGGGTAATATAAAGTGGTAAAATTGTACCTTAGTAGCCTTAGAAGTCATGAGTCCGCATAGGTCTTAAACATAGCACTAGGGGTAATTCAGACATAGAACACAGCTTTAAGAAAACCCACGGAGTTAAAGATCTAGTTTCTTCAAGGTGGGGGTAATTTATTGAATGAGGATAATAATATATAGACCTCAAACTGAACAGGCACTAGTCACTCCTGGAAACTGTCCATTTCATAATAGTGTCTGCGCTCTAGTTGTCTAAAGCATAAGAGCCAACAGTCATCATATTTGCATAAATCAAACTCTGAATCCTAAACTAAATCTTGAATCCAAATCTAGCTCATATGCCTGCTCTGATAGAGGCATGTAGGATGAGCTGTTGGTGAGGTTTTTAGGGTCTCGGGCTACATAGCTGCCAGCAATCTTGACAACTTTACCACTCAAAACCCATTGTGATGAGGGGCAGCTGATGGGATGCCACCTCCCCCAAGAGGAGAACAGTAATAAAGCCGGAGTTAGGGTAAGATGCGTGCTGTGAGGGTTACCTGCAGGTTGTGGTGGTCCTGCTTTTCTAAAATGTATAACTACAGGAGTGCTTCATCCGAAGGTCACTGATGCTTTCCTTGAGGCTCTTAGGTAGAAGGGCCATTATTCTTCAGAAATTAGTTCATTGTGATTTCCTAATATTATACTTGGGAAAGAAATGGTGTGCATTTGTGTGTGTGTGTGTGTGTGTGTGTGTGTGTGTGTGTGTGTGTATGTATGTGTGTGTGTGAAGTAGATGCATGATTCAGTTAGCCACTATTCTGGAAATGTAGTTAATCAGCCAAGTGAAATTATTAATTAACTTTATTTTGGTATGGTCTCTGAAGAAATAAAGTACAATCTCAATTGTCATTAACTGCAGTCACAAATGTTTCTCTATACTTTATGTTCTAACACATCAAGAGAAAATATAAAACATAACCTGCCTTTGAACATTAAAGAGGTGTCCAAGAATTTACTTCCCTGCTGGGGCTCTATTTTATTTCAAAGTATCAGTCCATTTTTCGTATGTCTTCAGGAAAACCATTTGTTGGTACTGACTAATGGGAATCTGTTCATGGATGATCAAATGACTGTTTTACTTCCATTTCAAGTTTTGTGAAGCAAGTCTTAACAAATTTACACTATCCCAAAAGGAAGAAAGAGGAAAGGAAAATTGTTTTTGTTGGAGAATGGGAGAGGGGGCAGAAAAGGGCAAAGAAACAGAAGAAAACTGTAGGTTTTTCTTTTAGGTTCACTGTAACACCAAGACATAATTTGGCTAAAAAATTAAAATAATTCTCAAATATTTGAGAAGGGAGGATAAAAGTATAACAACTGCCACAAAAGACAGATCCTGGGGAAATATGATGGAAGTGAGGTTCACCTTCACACCACCCCCCTCTTCCCAATCCCCATCCTAGAGCCTTCTCCACTTCCTTCTCCACTTCCCCCAGGCAGTCTATGTAGCTCCAGGCAAGAGAAGGGCAGTAGGCCTTTCATATTATTTACAGTCTTCACGATTCACACCTCTTTGATATTTGTATTTTGAAAGGGCCCACATCTCCAGAGTAGAAGCAGGACTCACAGAAGTTTAAGTTAATTAAGACACTTTGGGAATGATTAATTGACCCAATGAGGCTGGCTGGCTCTCCAGATCAACAATTCCCATCACTTTCTATACTCCTACCTCAACCTTTCCCTACCTTGATATTCCTAATCATGGTGGTGGGAGGAATTATTTTAGAAAGTGTGTACGGTGAGGGGTAACCACAGAGAAAAGTTAATACTAGATCCAAAACAGTGAATTTATAAGGGTCGAAACTCAGAGAGTGAGTCATTTGGATGGAAAGTATGTTGCCCAAGAGAGCGGTCACTGCTCCTTCAGTCACTGCCCAAAATGGCAGTGTATTCTTCAACTGCAAAGATCCAGTCCTGAGCATTCACAAAATGAATGGTCACTGCCATTCTTAAAATTTCCTACCATAAATGTATCACAGAAAGGCATTTTTTTCTGCTAGAAGTGAGCAATTCTTGCTGCACAAGAATGAGACTTTGCATAAATCCACAAAGACAGCTAGGTAACACTGTGTGCTCTTTTCAGTTCACGGCAACTGGTTTCCAATGAAAGGAATGTGGGCTCCCTTGTGTTGTAAATGTAGAAAATAATGTCCTTCTGTCCTTACTTGTTGTAAATGTGGAAAATAATATACAGGGAACCAAAAGACCAGATTCTAATCCTAGTTCTGGCACTTACTGGCCTTGGGGGTAATCAACTCACTTAATCTCCTATAACTCTGGTTTTACATCCATAGATAGAGAAAATAGTTAATTTTCTTGCCTCTTGGGGTTGTTGTGAAAGAATACATGTAAAACCCTTTATAAATCACACATAACTATCCAAGTCCTAGAATTTCCACATTGGAAGGTCTTTAGAGACCATTTAGCACTACTACTTACTTCATACATAAGAAAAATGATGTTCAGAAAGGTGAAGTGACTTGATCCAGATCAGTGATTCTCACTCTAGGCTGCATATTACAATTACCTGGAAAGCTTTTTCAAATATTGCCACCTGGTCTTCAGTCAAGACTATTAGATCAGAAGGTATGGAGCTGGGGTCCTCTAGGCATTAGCAGTTTTTAAAAGCTCCTCAAGTGATTCCAATGTGTAGACAGGATCGAAAAACATTCCCAGATCATGTAACTTATCATGAGTGGAACTGGGAACCAGCCTGGTCTCCTGTCTCCCTCCCAGAGATCACTCTGCCATATCAGGATGATACCTAATAGTCAGGAGACTGCAGGAGTGAGAGGGATCAGTGATGCCCAGTGGGAGTAAGCATCAGAATTCCCTGTATAGCAGCTCAGCTGCTTGGGTAGGAAGTATGAGTCATCTCTGTGTCTAGTGGCTGTTGTCATTCTGTCTGAGGCAGGATAAGACCTAGTTTTCTGGCATTTCTTGCCTGACAAGCAACCACTCCGGGACCTATAGCCACACCAGCATTCTCAGAATGAGTCAGGAGAAATGTTCACATTGACCAATGTAGCCAAAACACCCTGTCACTCAGAAGCAACTGTGAATTCAGGAGTTACTTCAAGATAAGAGGAGGCAAAGGTTTCTGTGTTAAGTTTTAAAAGAGGGTTTTAAACACTGCAAAAATTTTTACTGGGGTAGTGTTTCTCAGCTTGGGGTATTTATTAAAAGTACATGAGCACCCTGTGGTAATTTTTAAGACTATTTTTTTGAATATTAAAAAAAAATCTAAGCCTACTTAGATAATCTGTACAAATATCTTATACCCAATAATTCTTCTATTTTTAGCACCCACATTCGCCTTTGACTTCACTATCACCTTGGTGTTAAACCATATGACTAACTGACATGTCCAATGAGAAAAGACCATAGGCAATGTGATATATAAATGAGGCTTAAGTACAGAGTGAGGGCCAAATGATGTCACAGCCAGCTATTCAAAAGCAGAAAATGCAGTAGTTCCAATAAAGAAAAAGAGTGGGAGAACTGAGTCATCACTGGGCACACTGTAGCAGAGGCATGTCGAGCTCAAAAAAACTAAACTACAGAAATCAGAACCATATTCAGGCTGTAAGCATAGACTATTTCAACAAAATGATAAAATCTATCACAAGTTTGAGAAACTTTTTAATAAAAAGGGATTTCCAAGGGTAAAATGTTAATTACTAACATGCAAATATGACTTATGAATCCATGGAAAGGACTGGGCAGGGTAAATTGAAAGCAGGTGGCCTGGTGACTCCAGGGGTGGGAAATAAACAACTAGAAAAAACCTTTAAGAAAAAACCCATAAAGACTATAAAGTAGAAAACAATCCAAGATGTATTGATGTAAGTGAGGGAACTACAACACAATTTTGGAAGCACCTGCCACAAAGGTCTAGAACACTGGAAAGCAATTTAGGGATGCAGAAGGAGAGGAGAAACTAGGAGGGAGGGTGGGCAGAGCTAAGTGGGACAAAAAAGGAGAGAAGAAATTGGGCCTTTTATTACTAGTACACTGAGGCTTACTGTAATGGCTAGTGGAGGCTGAAGGCATCTGTAATTCTGTTTAACAGTAATGGTGGATGTCTGATGATTCACACTTTCCTGGGTGAATCATTCCAAGACTCTTCCCTGAAGTGTGGCAATGGATATCTGGAGGTGGCTGATCTTGGCCATCAAAGGTGTCAGTCATTAATTGTCTTCAACTGGTGGTTAAACTGGGCTTACAACTCAGAAGAGAGAACTGAGGGAAAGATTACTAAGTCTGGGAAGTCAGAATGAAAACAAGTGTTTCTTTTTGGGGGTTTAGCAATTGATGGATAAGACTGAGTTCAAACAAAAGTGCAGCATAACCTCTGTGGGTCTTAGGCTGCTTGCTCCTTCCTGTGGTCTTGGGGAAGATTTTCCTTCACTGCACCAGAATATTAACGTATTAACTTAATTATCAATACGTCAGAGGTCCCAAATTTTCTCTAGGGAGTCACAAAGACCTGAAATCACCTGGGGAAATCCTAGGGGGGAATCAGGGCATTTGAATTTCTGAGACTAGGTGAGGAACAAGGATGGAGAGGCTCAGTCAGCTGTCCAAGTCTGCCCCTGGGGAATTCTGTTAAACAAGAGTTGTAGGGGAAAGCACGTAGCATATTGTATTAAGGATATATGAGGACATAAACGAGCTTGGAGAAGTTCAGATTTCTTAAAAATAATAGTTTTATCATAAAAAATGTACATTTCTATTTGAATATGCAGTTACAGATAAATTAAGAATGACCCACCTTACTCCAAGCATAATTCCAAGTCACGTAACTGTCGTCTCCTAGAAGATCCTTGAGCCAGGTGACTGGATTTTGATAAATCTGACCATTTTCTACCTTAATTTTACCACTCAATAAAACACTGGCTTTGTGAGTAGTCTCCTGAAGTGAAAAGTAAAAGAAAAATTAAGAAGGAAAAATACCTGAAATATGTGAACGTCTGCTTTTGGCCAGGATGAAGTAAGAGGAGGCAGATTTGTCCTAACACGAACAAAAAATAGACAACATATATAAAGCAATAGTTTGTTAGATACCAAACAACATCAGGCAACAAAGTACAATGATCCGTGAGAAGTGAGAAATTAATGAGGTGAGCCTTCAAGTGTCCCAGCCATTGACTTGAGAGAATTTTCAAGTCATGGTGCAGGGAGAGGGGATCCAGGCAAAGCCTGTGGACTCCCTGAGGTGAAGAGGCAGAGCAGAGTATAGGAAGGCAAAGTGCCCAGAGTCTGTAGGACAGAGTACTGAAGAAGAGAGAAATACAAAGAGAGAGAGAGAGAACTCTGTAGATCTTCAGAGGGTCCTCTTTAAGTATTCAGCTGAGTAGTGATTAGAGGTAATGACACCTGGCATTCTGAAAGGGCAAAAATAGTGCCTGTTCCCAACAGAAAACCTCAAAACTGGTAGGGCACTGGTAGGGTACACAGAAGAAACTTACTTAAGTAGTGAGAAATAATTAGCCCTAGACTGAAAACATGCTCCAATCCTGCCTACCACATCTTAACAGCAAGACTTAAAAGGATCAAATTGTTTCCAAGGAACTTACCTGTATTTTGGAACAAATATATAAAATGTTTACAAGACTACAAAAATATCCAGCATCCAAAAAGGTAGATTTCACAATGTGTGGGATTCAATAACAAATTAACAGGCCTGCAAATAAGTAGGAAAACGCAACCCATAGAGAAGAGACAAAGCAATCAACTGAAAATGACCAAGACTGATAAGAATGTTATAATCAGCAGATAAAGACATTAAGTAGTTATTATAATCATATTCTACATGTTCAAAAGTTATGTGGAGGCAGGGAAAATATTTTTTAAAAGACTCAACTCAAAGTTCTAGAGATGCAATTACAATGTGTGAGATGAAGAGTACTAGATGGGAATAGCATGTCCAATAATAGATTAGACACTGCAAACAAAAAGATTGGAAAATTCAAAGATAAAGCAATAGGAACTGCATAAAAATGAAACACCGAGAAAAGAGAACTTAAAAAATGAACAGATAATCAGTGAATTGTGGAATGATTTCAACCAATCTGTGTGTAATAAGAGGTTAAAAAAGGAGGGGAGGGAAGTAAAAACACTTGAAGAAATAAATTGGCTGAAATTCTTCCACATCTGAGATTCAAATTTGGAACCCAGAAACTCAAGAAATCCAATAAACCCTAAGTATAAGAAACATGAAAAAAATTATGCTAATGCATCTCATAATCAAAATTGTTTAAATCCAGAGATGAAGAGAAAGTCACTAAAAGCAGCCAGAAGGAGCAAAAAGACACATTATGTACAGAGGGACAAAGTTAAGGACAACAGTGTATTACTTGATGAAAACAATGCAATCAAGAACACAGTCAAGCAACATCTTTAAAGAACTCAAAGAAAAAAACCATTCCAACCTAGAAATCTGTATCTAGCAAAAATATCTTTCAAAAATGAAGGTAAAATAAACTTTTTCACACATGCAAAAGTCAAAAGGATTCATTATCAGTAGAAGACCTTCAATACAAGAAATGTTAAAGGTAGTCCTCCAAGAGAAGAAAATGATAGCAAATGGAAATCAGGTTCTGCACAAAGAAAAGAAAAACAGTAACAGTAATTACATAAGAAAGATATTTTTCTTTTTATTTAAATCTCAAGATAATTAGCTGCTTAAACAAAAATAATGATGTAGTATGGAATTTATAACATTGGGTAAAATATATAACACAAAGGTCAGGAGTAGAAAAATGGAAGCATACTACTTTGCAGTTCTTATAGTATACATAAAGTGGTACAATATCACTTAAAGGCAGACTGGGGGAAGTTAAAAATATGTACTATAAACTCTAAAGCCACAACTGAGTAAAAGGAGTTGTAGCTAATAAACTAACAAAGGAGATAGAACACACACACACACAAAAATGAAAAAGTGAACAAAGAAGAGATGAGAGAAATAGAAAGCAGATGACATGTGATAAATTTAAACCTAACTATATCAGAAGTCTCACCAAATATAAATATTCTAGAATCAACTTCTGGCATGACAATGTGAGGATCCACTCCCAGGTGAAAAAGCATTTAAAAATCGTTTAAATCTCTGAAAATGGTCATAAAGGCATGCAGCAAACAGACATCTATTCAGCTAAATCTATGACAATTAGGTTAAAAAAAAAGGGGGGGGGAGTCTGTGGTATGGGAACCAAGATTGCTTCCTTCCTCCCTTCCCAGTTCAGTGAGGTGCAGATTCTACTCCAGAATGTGTAGCCACAAACACAGGGCTCCCTCTCCCTACAGCCCCTAGTCAGAGGGCCACCTTCTTGTCAAGGGCAGGATATCGACATTTCTCATCCTGCCGTCAGCTATTTGTTGCTAAGGTTAAGTTGAAGGTAAGTGCAGCCAAGAGGCTGGATGCCTGGGTGGCTCAGTTGGTTCAGCATCTGACTTTCGCTCAGGTTATGATCTCATGGTGTGTGAGTTCAAGCCCGCATCGGGGTCTGTGCTGACATCTCAGAGCCTGGAGCCTGCTTCCAATTCTGTGTCTCACTCTCTCTCTGCGTCTTCCCCACTTGCACTCTATCTCTCTTTCTCAAAAATAAACATTAAAAAAAAATTTAAAGAAAAACAAAAATAAAAGAGGCAGGGGATCCTTTCTGTATAGCCTGCACTGGCGAGGTAGGGGCTCCACCTTTGGCATGGTGTCACTATGACTACTGGGACCCTGATCACCCTTGCCTGGCTTAAAAGGTGGTGGTTTCACATCAGGAGAGAGAAGCTGTAAAGGCACGAGGCTACTGTGCCTGCCTCAGCTAAATGCTCAACTACTAAAGCCGGGGTGCCGTTCAAGAAAAGCTGCTGTGTTCTCACCCAGCTCCCGAGCTAAGGTACAGAGATTTTGCCTGGGAAAAGAAGCAAGCCTTAAAACAGATGGTTCCTAATCTCCTCCAAAGGAAATGACTTCATTTGCAACAGAACATAGAAGTTCAAGCTCAAAGGCACTTTAAAGGCAGTAGAGGTTGTGGTAAAAGGCAATTGAAAGTAAACTGGTGGATTCATTGGAGATACAGGCTAAGCTGTATGCTGGCTAGTTTTCAGGAGAAAATTGGGAAAATAGATAGTAGGGCAGAGACTTCTTAAAGTCAGAATAGAACTCCAACACTGACCTCAAAAACTATCCCTTCAAAGGAGCACACATTTGATTGGATTAGTCTGTAGCAATTTATGCTTCAGGTCATTGTTGTAAACAATAGAACAATGAACCAGCAATAAGTGGAGCTTGATGGTTAGGTATGGTCAGGGAAAGAGACACAGGGAGACCTGCCAAGGCCTAAGTCCATGTGATATAATATCAAAAGTTTAACACTACAGTAGGTAAAAATAACCTCACTAAAACAATCTATCCAGTAACTAAATAAGCAGGCACATAATAATAACAAGCCTAAGAGAAGGTGGAAGCCAGTACGCAGATTTGCTATAATCCATGACCCATTTAAAAATATCTAAAATGTCCAGTTCCAACAAAAAATGATGACAGATATAGGAAAACAGGAAAGTAAGACACATACACCAAAATAAAACAACAGAAAACATCTGTGAGAGTGACCATATGTTGGATTTAACAAAGACTTCAAAACAGCTACTATAAAAATATTGAAAGAACTAAAGGAAACCATAATTAAACAAGTAAAGGAAGGAATGATGATAATGTCATATCAAATAGAAAATATCAATAAAGAGAATTTAAAAAAGAGAACCAAGTAGTAGGTATGGAATTGAAAAGTACAATAACTAAAATGAAAACTTTACTAGATGGACTTCTAGTACTAGAAGGACAAAAGAAAGGAATAGAAAATATACTGGAAACAATAATGGCTAAAACTTCCCAAATTTATTGAAGAACATTAATCTGTACTTTTCGAAGGAGGCTTAGTGACTTCTAAGTAGGATAAACATGAAAAAGTTCATAAACAGACACATGCTGAAAGTCAAAGACAATGAGAAAATAATGTACAAAAGAGAAAAATGACTCATTACTTATAAGGGGACCCCAAGAAGATTAACAGCCAGCTTCTTACCAGAAACAAGGGAAGTCAGAAGCAGTGGAATAATATCTTCAAAGTGTACAAAGAAAAAAAGTGTCAACCAAGCATTCTATATCCAGCAAAGCTATCTTTCAAAAATGAAGTTAAATAAAAACATTCCGGAGGAAGATGGCAGTGTAGGAGGACGCTGGGCTCACCGCGTCCTGCTGATCACTTAGATTCCACCTACACCTGCCTAAATAACCCAGAAAACCACCAGAAGACTAGCAGAACGGATTCCCCAGAGCCAAGCATAGATAAGAGGTCCACGGAAGAGGGTAGGAAGGGCGGAAAGGCGGTGTGCGCTACACGGACTGGCGGGAGGGAGCCGGGGCGGAGGGGCAGCCCACCAGCAAAGAAGAGCTCGAGTCTGGCTTGCAAAAGCGGAGGGGCCGGAAGGAGTGTGACAGCAAGAGGGACTTAACATCTGGAAGGTTATAAGCTAACAGCTCTGCTAGGAGAACGGGAGGGCTGGAGGACAACGGGAGGGAGAGTTGTTGAGCCCCGGACAACAGAGCGCAGCTTGGAGGGGAACAAAGGCGCTAGCCAGCGCCATCTCCCTCGCCCATCCCCCAGCCAAAATCCCAAAGGGAACCAGTTCCTGCCAGGGAACTTGCTTGCACCGTGCAAACACCCAACGCTGTGCTTCTGCGGATCAATCCCTCCGGAGGGTCTGACTTCCTCCCAGTGCCACAGGGCCCCTCCCGAAGCAGATCTCCGAAGTAAAAGCAAGCTGAACCTGCCCCTCCCACCCCTGTGCACCTTGCCGATCCACCCCAGCTAATACGCCAGCTATTACAGCACCACAAGCCTGGCAGTGTGCAAGTAGCCCAGACGGGTCACGCCACCCCACAGTGAATCCTGCCCCTAGGAGAGGGGAAGAGAAAGTACACACCAGTCTGACTGTGGCCCCAGCGGTGGGCTGGGGGCAGACATCAGGTCTGACTGAGGCCCCGCCCACCAACGCAAGTTATTCAAGATAGTACAGGGGAAGTGCCCCACAGTTCCACACCACTCCAGGGACTATCCAAAATGACGAAACGGAAGAATTCCCCTCAAAAAAATGTCCAGGAAATAACGACAGCTAACGAACTGATCAAAAACGATTTAAAAAATATAACAGAAAGTGAATTGAGATAATAGTCATAAAATTATCGCTGGGCTTGAAAACAGCATAAAGGACAGCAAAGAATCTACTGCTACAGAGATCAAGGGACTAAGGAACAGCCAGGAGGAGCTAAAAAAAAGCTATTAATGAGCTGCAAACTAAAATGGAGATGACCACGGCTCGGATTGAAGAGGCAGAGGAGAGAATAGGTGAACTAGAAGATAAAATTATGGAAAAAGAAGCAGCTGAGAAAAAGAGAGATCAAAAAAATCCAGGAGTATGAGGGGAAAATTAGAGAACGAAGTGATGCACTAAAGAGAAATAATATACGCATAATTGGTATTCCAGGGGAGGAAGAGAGAGGGAAAGGTGCTGAAGGGGTACTTGAAGAAATAATAGGTACTTGAAATAATAAAGCTGAGATCTGGGGAAGGAAAAAGGCATTGAAATCCAAGAGGCACAGAGAACTCCCTTCAGACGTAACTTGAATTGATCTTCTGCACGACATATCATAGTGAAACTGGCAAAATACAAGGATAAAGAGAAAATTCTGAAAGCAGCTAGGGATAAACCTGCTCTAACATATAAAGGGAGACCTATAAGACTCGTGACTGATCTCTCTACTGAAACGTGGCAGGCCAGAAAGGAATGGCAGGAGATCTTCAATGTGATGAACAGAAAAAAATATGCAGCCAAGAATCCTTTATCCAGAAAGTCTGTCATTTAGCATATAAGGAGAGATAAAGGTCTTCCCAAACAAACAAAAACTGAAAGAATTCATCACCACTAAACCAGCCCTACAAGAGATCCTAAGGGGGATCCTGTGAGACAAAGTACCAGAGACATTGCTACAAGCATGAAACCTACGGACATCACAATGACTCTAAACCCATATCTTTCTATAATAACACTGAAGGTAAATGGACTAAATGCGCCAGCCAAAAGACACAGGGTATCAGAATGGATAAAAAAACAAGACCCATCTATTTGCTGTCTACAAGAGACTCATTTTAGACCTGAGGACACCTTCAGATTGAGAGTGAGGGGATGGAGAACTATTTATCATGCTACTGGAAGCCAAAAGAAAGCTGGAGTAGCCATACATATATCAGACAAACTAGACTTTAAATTAAAGGCTGTAACAAGAGATGAACAAGGGCATTATATAACAATCACAGGGTCTATCCATCAGGAAGAGCTAACAATTATAAATGTCTATGTGCCGAATACCAGAGCCCCCAAATATATAAAACAATTACTCACAAACCTAAGCAACCTTATTGATAAGAATGTGGTAATTTCAGGGAACTTTAACACTCCACTTACAGAAATGGATAGATCTTCTAGACACACGGTCAATAAAGAAACAAGGGCCCTGAATGATACCTTGGATCAGATAGACTTGACAGATATATTTAGAACTCTGCATCCCAAAGCAACAGAATGTACTTTCTTCTCGAGTGCGCATGGAACATTCTCCAAGATAGATCACATACTGGGTCACAAAACAGCCCTTCATAAGTATACAAGAATTGAAATCATACCATGCATACTTTCAGACCACAATGCTATGAAGCTTGAAATCAACCACAGGAAAGTCTGGAAAACCTCCAAAAGTGTGGAGGTTAAAGAACACCCTACTAAAGAATGAGTGGGTCAACCAGGCAATTAGAGAAGAAATTTAAAAATATATGGAATCAAACGAAAACGAAGATACAACAATCCAAACGCTTTGGGATGCAGAGAAGGCAGTCCTGAGAGGAAAATACATTGCAATCCAGGCCTATCACAAGAAACAAGAAAAATTCCAAATACAGAATCTAACAGCACACCTAAAGGAAATAGAAGCAGAACAGCAAAGGCAGCCTAAACCCAGCAGAAGAAGAGAAATAATAAAGATCAGAGCAGAAATAAACAATATAGAATCTAAAAAAACTGTAGAGCAGATCAACGAAACCAAGAGTTGGTTTTATGAAAAAATAAACAAAATTGATAAACCTCTAGCCAGGCTTCTCAAAAAGAAAAGGGAGATGACCCAAATAGATAAAATCATGAATGAAAATGGAATTATTACAACCAATTCCTCAGAGATACAAGCAATTATCAGGGAATACTATGAAAAATTATATGCCAACAAATTGGACAACCTGGAAGAAATGGACAAATTCCTAAACACCCACACGCTTCCAAAACTCAATCAGGAGGAAATAGAAAGCTTGAACAGACCCATAACCAGCTAAGAAATTGAATCAGTCATCAAAAATCTCCCAACAAATAAGAGTCCAGGACCAGATGGCTTCCCAGGGGAGTTCTACCAGACATTTAAAGCAGAGATAATACCTATCCTTCTCAAGCTATTCCAAAAAATAGAAAGGGAAGGAAAACTTCCAGACTCATTCTATGAAGCCAGTATTACTTTGATTCCCAAACGAGAGACCCATTAAAAAAAGAAAACTACAAGCCAATATCCCTGATGAATATGGATGCAAAAATTCTCAATAAGATACTAGCAAATCGAATTCAACAGCTTATAAAAAGAATTATTCACCATGATCAAGTGGCATTCACTCCTGGGATGCAGGGCTGGTTCAACATTCGCAAATCAATCAATGTGATACATCACATTAATAAAAGAAAAGATAAGAACCATAGGATCCTGTCAATCAATGCAGAAAAGGCATTTGACAAAATTCAGCAACCTTTCTTAATAAAAACCCTCGAGAAAGTCGGGATAGAAGGAACATAGTTAAACATCATCAAAGCCATTTATGAAAAGCCCACAGCTAACATCATCCTCAACGGGGAAAAACTGAGAGTTTTTCCCCTGAGATCAGGAACACGACAGGGATGTCCACTCTCACCGCTGTTGTTTAACATAGTGTTGGAAGTCCTAGCATCAGCAATCAGACAACAAAAGGAAATCAAAGGCATCAAAATTGGCAAAATGAAGTCAAGCTTTCACTTTTTGCAGATGACATATTATACATGGAAAACCCGATAGACTCCACCAAAAGTCTGCTAGAACTGATACATGAATTTAGCAAAGTTGCAGGGTACAAAATCAATGTACAGAAATCAGTTGCATTCTTATACACTAATAATGAAGCAAGAGAAAGACAAATAAACTGATCACATTCACAATTGCACCAAGAAGCATAAAATACCTAGGGATAAATCTAACCAAAGATGTAAAAGATGTGTATGCTGAAAACTATAGAAAGCTTATGAAGGAAATTGAAGAAGATATAAAGAAATGGAAAAACATTCCGTGCTCATGGATTGGAAGAATAAATATTGTCAAAATGTCAATACTACCCAAAGCTATCTACACATTCAATGCAATCCCAATCAAAATTGTACCAGCATTCTTCTCGAAACTAGAACAAGCAATCCTAAAATTCATATGGAACCACAAAAGGCCCCAAATAGCCAAAGTAATTTTGAAGAAGAAGACCAAAGCAGGAGGCATCACAATCCCAGACTTTAGCCTCTACTACAAAGCTGTAATCATCAAGACAGCATGGTATTGGCACAAAAACAGACATGTAGACCAATGGAATAGAATAGAAACCCCAGAATTAGACCCACAAACGTATGGCCAACTCATCTTTGACAAAGCAGGAAAGAACATCCAATGGAAAAAAGACAGTCTCTTTAACAAATGGTGCTGGGAGAACTGGACAGCAACATGCAGAAGGTTGAAACTAGACCACTTTCTCACACCATTCACAAAAACAAACTCAAAATGGATAAAGGACCTGAATGTGAGACAGGAAACCATCAAAACCCCAGAGGAGAAAGCAGGAAAAGACCTCTCTGACCTCAGCCGTAGCAACTTCTTACTCGACATATCCCCAAAGGCAAGGGAATTAAAAGCAAAAATGAATTACTGGGACCTTATGAAGATAAAAAGCTTCTTCACAGCAAAGGAAACAACCAACAAAACTAAAAGGCAACCGACGGAATGGGAAAAGATATTTGCAAATGACATATTGGACAAAGGGCTAGTATCCAAAATCTATAAAGAGCTCACCAAACTCCACACCCGAAAAACAAATAATGCAGTGAAGAAATGGGCAGAAAACATGAATAGACACTTCTCTAAAGAAGACATCCGGATGGCCAACAGGCACATGAAAAGACGCTCAACCTCACTCCTCATCAGGGAAATACAAATAAAAACCAGTATCACCTCACACCAGTCAGAGTGGCCAAAATGAACAAATCAGGAGACTACAGACACTGGAGAGGATGTGGAGAAACGGGAACCCTCTTGCACTGTTGGTGGGAATGCAAATTGGTGCAGCCACTCTGGAAAACAGTGTGGAGGTTCCTCAAAAAATTAAAAATAGACCTACCCTATGACCCAGCAGTAGCACTGCTAGGAATTTACCCAAGGGATACAGGAGTACTGATGCATAGGGGCACTTGTACCCCAATGTTTATAGCAGCACTCTCAACAATGGCCAAATTATGGAAAGAGCCTAAATGTCCATCAACTGATGAATGGATAAAGAAATTGTGGTTTATATACACAATGGAGTACTACGTGGCAATGAGAAAGAATGAAATATGGCCTTTTGTAGCAACATGGATGGAACTGGAGAGTGTGATGCTAAGTGAAATAAGCCATACAGAGAAAGACAGATACCATATGGTTTCACTCTTATGTGGATCCTGAGAAACTTAACAGAAACCCATGGGGGAGGGAAAGAAAAAAAAAAGAGGTTAGAGTGGGAGAGAGCCAAAGCATAAGAGACTCTTAAAAACTGAGAACAAACTGAGGGTTGATGGGGGGTGGGAGGGAGGGGAGGGTGGGTGACGGGTACTGAGGAGGGCACCTTTTGGGATGAGCACTGGGTGTTGTATGGAAACCAATTTGACAATAAATTTCATATATTGAAAAACAAACCAGCTTAAAAAAATCTGTTGTTTATTAAAAACAAACATTCCCCAGATAAACAAAAATGGAGACAATTTGTTGCTAGAGTACCTGAGAAGAAATACCAAAGGAAGTTTTTCATGTTGTAAGCAAGTGACCTCAAATGGTAATATGAATCCACATGAGAAAACAAAAAGCATCAATAAAGGTAATTATACATTATAGAACACAGAATGAACAAATATTTATTCCCCTTCCTTAACTGATTTTAAAAATCATTGTATAAAACAATAGGTATATAATGTATATATTTAGAAATAGCACAAAGGAAGTGTGTGGGAGCAAGGTTTTCTTGGGCTAGGGGAATGATACCAGATGGTAACTCAAATCCACAGGAACAAATGGAGAGAACCAAAAAGGGCAAATAAGAAGGTTAATAAAACAAAACCTATAAATACATACTTCCTTTCTTTTCTATTTCTTTACAAATCACAAAGTTTTATGAAGTCATAATTACAACAATGAATTGTTGCATTTGAGATATAAAAGGGGGAGAGAGGGATAGAGCTATATAGGAGTTACAGTTCTTTATCTTACTAGAATTAATTAGTATAGATATGAAGCTGATTCTGATAAGTGAATATATCATAGCATAAGCATTATGGAAATACTTAAAAAAATATGTCACTAAAGTCACTAAAGAAAAGTCACTAAAGAAACTAAAGTGACTAAAGAAACTAAAATGCGACACTGGAAAATATTCACTTAATGCAAAAGAAAGCAATAAAGGTAACACGGAGGAACAAAAAAGACATGAGACACATTAAAAACAAAAAGTAAAATAGCAGACATAAGTCCAGTAATATTAATAATGTTAATTAAATGAGAGTGGATGAAAAAACTTATTCAAAAAGTAGAGGCTGTCAGACTTAGTTAAAAGAAAAACAAGATGTATGCTATATGCCGCATATAAAAGACAGATTAAATTGAAAGAGACAAGAAAATTGAACTTAAAGGACGGAGAAAGATCATGCAAACAGCAACCTCAAAAAACTGCAGCAGTTATACTAATATCACACAAAATACACTTTACAACAAAAAGTAATACTAGAGATAACAAGAGACATTTTATAATAAGAGGGTTAACGCATCAGGAGAATATAACAATTATAAACACACACGCACCTAATAAAAGAGCACCAACATACATGAAGCAAAAATTAAGATAAATAAAGGGCGAAACAGACAATTCAACAATATTATAGTTGTCAACACTCCACTTTAAATAATACATAGAACAAACAGGCAGAAGATCAATGAGGAAAGAGAAAACTTGAGCAATATTATAAACTAACTACCCCCAACACAGGCATCTATAAAAAACCTTCTAACAACAGTAGAATAATTATTCTTCTCAAGTGCACATAGGATGGGCCACATGCTAGTTAAGCCACAAAGTAAATCTCAGAAACTTAAAAAAAATTTTTTTTAAATGTTTTTATTTATTTTTTTGAGACAGAGACAGAGCACGAGCGGGGGGGGGGGGGGGGGCAAGGGGAGAGGGAGACACAGAATTCAAAGCAGGCTCCAGGCTCCAAGCTGTCAGCCCAGAGCCCAACGCAGGGCTCGAACCAGACTGTGAGATCATGACCTGAGCTGAGGTCGGACGCTTAACCGACTGAGCCACCCAGGCGTCCCTAATCTCAGAAATTTTAAAAGGACTCGAAGAATACTAGGTATACTCTCTAAATGCAACAGAATGAAATTAGAAATTAATAAAAGAAAAAAATGGAACACTCACAGTTATGAGGAAATCAAACAACACACTCCTAAATAAGTAAAGGATTAAAGACATAATCAAAAGGCAAATACTTTGAGATGAATAAACAAACAACATACCAAAAATGATGGGATGCAGCAAAAGCAGTAGGCTAAAAGTAAATTTATAGCTGTAAATGCCTATATTGAAAAGAAAGAAAAATCTCAAATCAATAACCTGCACTTATAATGATGACACTGAAAAAAGAACAGCAAACTAAACACAAAGCAATCAGAAAAAAGGAAATAATAAATACTAGAATGGAAATAAATAAAATAGGCAATAGAAGAATGATAAAAATCAATGAAATCAAAGTGGTTCTTTGAAAATATTAACAAAATTGACAAAACTTTAGCGACAGTGACCAAGAAAACAAGTGAGAAGACTCAAATTACTAAGATCAACAATGAAAATGAGTGCACTACTACTGACCACACTGAAATAAAAGGGATTATAAGAGAAACTATCAATAATTCTGTGCTAATAACAAAAAATGGACAAATTTCTAACAAAATAAAACTACCAAAAATGATTCAAGAAGAAATAGACAATTTGAAAAAACCTGTAAGAGACTGAATTAACACTCCAAACACTATGTACATAAAGAAAAAAAAATCCAGGTACAGATGGCTTCATTGCTGATTACTATCAAGCATTTAAAGAGAATTTAATACTAATATTTTGGATTACCAATATTCTAAAACTAGAAAAAGAGAAACATTTTTGTGAGATCAGTATAACCTTAATACCAAACCAGACAAAAGACAACACAAGAAAACTAAAGACCAATATCTTTAATAAATATGGATGCAAAAATCCTCAAAAACATATTAGAAAACCAAATCCAGCAACATATAAAAAGAATTATATACCATAACAAAGTGGGATTTATCTGCTTTTCCAGGAATGCAAGGTTGGTTTAATATCCAAAGATCAATTAATGTTCTACACCATATCAAGAGAATACAAAACAAAAACCTTATGATCATCACAACCAATGTGGAAAGAGCATTTGACAAAATCCAATACCCTTTCATGATAAAGACACTCAAGAAACTAGGAAAAGAACTTGCTGAGCCTAATATAGGGCATCTAAGAAAAAACCTATAGCTAACATTGTACTTAACAGTGGAAGCCGAAATTTTTTCTAAGAAACATAGTCTCATCTTAGGGAAAAAACAGAAGTGTGATCTCACTGTTTTATTTCAATACTGCACTGGTGTTAGCCAGTGCAGCTACACAAAAAGAAATGAAAAGCATTCACAATGGAAAGAAAGAAGTAAAACTGTCTTTATTCATAGCCAACTTGATCATCTATGTAGAAAATCCAATGACTTCTACAAAAATTTACAGGAAGTAGTGAGTTTAGCAAGATTACAAAATAACATCTCAATATACAAAAATCAATTGAACTTCTACCTATAGCAATAAACAACCAAAAATTGACATTTAAAAAATATCATATATATTACTATCAAAAACATGAAATACTTAGGGATAAATCTGGTAAAATATATGAAAGACCTGTATACTGACTCCTACAACTGCTGGGAAAAATCAGAAAACGTCTAAATTAACAGAGAGCTATATCATGTTCATGATTTGGACAACTCAATATTGCTGAGATGTCATCTGTTCCAAAATTCATCTACAGATTTAGCTCAATACCAATATAAATGACAGCACCCCCTTTTTTTAAAAAAAAGAAGCTGACAAACTCACTCTAAAATTCATATGGGATTGCAAAAGACCTAGAATAGCCAAAACACTTTATAAAAGAACAAAACTGGAGGACTAACACTATCTGGTTTTAACCCTTATTACAGAGCTGCACGAATCAAGACAGTATTCATGGTAAGATAGACAAATAGATAAACAGAACAGGGAGTCCAGAAATAGGCACATATATGGACAAATGATTTTCTACAAAGGTGCAAAGACAATTCAATAGAGAACAATTTTTTCAACACATGTAGCTGGAAGAATTGAATACCCATACTCAAAACTAGGAATTGGGATCTTGCTCTGTACTACATAAAGAAACTAATGGACCACAGACCTAAATTCTGGGAGAAAATCTTTGTGACCTTGGGTTAGACAAAGACTTCTTAGATATGATACTAAAAACGTAATTAGTCAAAGAGCAAATTGCTAAGTTGGACTACATCAAAATTTTAAACTTTGTTCTTTATAACACAATTTTGAGAGAATGAAAAGGCAAAACTATATTAGGAGAAAATCATTTTGCAAAGTATGTATTGGATAAAGGACTTATATCCAAAATGTATCAAATAAGAGAATGAGCAGCCAATAAAAAAACAGGCAAATATTTGAAAAGGAACTTCACCGAAGAATAAGTATGGATGGCAAAGAGCATACGAAAAGATGCTCAACATAACTAATCATTATGAAATGCAAAATAAAACCACAATAATAAACTACTATACATATGTACATATTATATACATACATCTACATTATATGTTAGTATGACTAAAATTAACAGACGGATCATACTAAATGCGATAGTCAACAACTGGAAATAACCTAAATGTCTATCACAGATGAAATGACAAATTGCAGTACATACATACACACTTAGCTAAGTAAGAATATGGAGGAACCACAACACTCATCACAGCTGGTGGGAATGTAAAATGTTACTAACAACTTCGGCAGTTTTTTTAAAGGTTAAATATATACTTACCGTATTTCATCCAGTCACTCCACTCCTAGGTATTTACCCAAGAAAAGCAAAAGCCTGTGTCATACTGAAATTTGTACACCAATATCCATAGTAGCTTATATGCGATAGTCAACAACTGGAAACAACCTAAATGTCTATCACAGATGAAATGACAAATTGTAGTACATACATACACACTCTAATGAGGATGACTCTCAAGTAATTATGTTCAGAGAAAGAGGCCAGACAAAAATGAACACATATGGTGTAATTCCACTTTTACAGAATTCTTAGAAGTGCAAACAAAAGTATAAGGACAGAATGCAGACCAGTAATTATCTGGAGTTCAGCATGGGAAGGAAGAAGTATGAAGGAGGTATACAAAATTGCAAAAAGAAACTTTTGGGGGTAATGGATATGTTCATTACCTGTTTGTGGTTATGGTTTCACAGATGTATACATACATCAAAATCTGTCAAAATGCTTAATTTAAATACACATAGTATGTATTTACTATGTAAATACATATGTAAAAACATGTAATTTAAATACATATGTTAATTATATCTCAATAAAGCTGTTAAGAAATAGCTGAAATATGAAAAGTTATATGAAAATTTTATTATGGCTGCTCCAGAGAAGTAGCCACAACTGCCAAAATTTGAGTTAATGTAACTAATTTACTAACTAAAATCTGAGTTTCTCTGGCTAATCTGATGTAGGTACTACTTAGCAGTAACTGGTTGACAGGCAAGCAAACAGGAACATCAAGAGACCTGAGATCAAGCCACTAATTTGGTCTTTAAACTACAATGTGAAATTTTAAAATTAATTTTTTTGCTCCTAACTTAAGTAAAGTTTTTTTAACTAGGAAAAGCCTTATTAACCAGCAATGGAAGGACTAGAACAGTGGTCATTCAGATTAAATTCCAGTTAGCCTAGACCAATTTCTATTGAACTGGTTGCCCGTTAGCAAAGAAACATTCCAGGATTCTTAAAATCACTGCCATTCTGAATTCCTCTTTCAAAAAGTCAAAATCAATGTAGGGAAAGGGGACAGGATGCCTGTTTTGTGGGCATTTTCTAGTAGAACAATTTTTTCCTCTTCTATTTATTAAAAAATTTTTAAATGCTTATTTTTGAAGGAGAGAGACACAGAGTGTGAGTAGGGGAGGGGCAGACAGAGAGGGAGACAATCTGAAGCAGGCTCCAGGCTCTGAGCGGTCAGCACAGAGCCCAACGCAGGGCTCGAACTCACTAGCCGTGAGATCATGACCTGACCTAAAGTCAGATGCCTAACCGACTGAGCCACCCAGGTACCCTTTCTTCTTCGATTTTTATGCATATGTGATATTGTTTTCATTGAGTCAGATTTATCCAAATTCCAAGTCACTTCTTATTTCTAAATTGAACTTCTATAGAAGATGAATTTATATCTATCCTTTATCTGGGTAAGCTTCAGCAGTGCACAGTAATTCCTAAAACTGTAGAACCAAAGATAGCTCCCATTTATTATTTTTATGTTGTTCTTAAATTCTTCCAGGGCCAATATAATTGACTAACTCTGGCCTGAGAGCCCAAAGGTGCTAGTGACTAAAATGTATAGAGCAACCCAAAAGCATGATTTCACTAGCTAAGAATACAACGTTTTTGTCCCTTCATTCAAGAAGCCAGCCAAACCCTACATCCATAATCAGAGCTAAATGTCTACACTTTATGAAAGAAACATTTATTTGCTTATTTATAAAATTACATGATTTTAGAGAAAAAAAAGGATACCTGTGTTTTGAATTCCAGAATGTTATTTCCTGGATTAATTCTTCCTAGTAATATCAGATCTTTTATCTGCATACATTTCTTTCTGGGAGCTGTGCTATTGTTTAAAGGCTTTTTTATAATATGTTGACGGCCAGATCCCGAGGAACAGGAGCTCTCACCATCATGAGCATGGGGAACAGCAAAAACTGATTTTTTAAGATATGATTTCATCTGATGCCCAGTAGTACTGCCTAAGGCATCAGTCCCTTGGTGTGCTGAGGATTCTAATGTCCCCCTAGGTGGCTGCTGGGAAGCTATTTTCCTGTTTCCTCTTTTCGGATCACAATTGGTAGGAGCCTGATCGCAAATAACAGTTGATAGATGGGCATCATTTTCAGCAAGTCTGCTTGTAGTCTCTGAAATATTTAATGTGCCAGTTACTGCCGAAGGACTACTGTAAGATTCATTCCCTTTGGCTGGAGTTTCTGTAAGATCATTTTCTTTTTGTGAATATTCTGCTTGAGCAAGAAAAGCAACAGGCTGGGATGGTAATTTAATCTTCTTAGTGCCATCTGAATGTCTGGATTTTGATAACCCATCCAAGGTACAGTCATTGACATTCTGTTTAGAATTCAGCTCATTTCCAAAAAATTCTTCCCTTCTCACTGTCTCTAAATTTACACAAGTGTTGGTATTTTGGCTGCCATTCCACGTTTCCAGAGATGACTGTGTTTCCTGTATGCTTCCACAAATAAGGCTGACAGGAGAACATGAACCTGAATGGGGCTGCACTGAATTTCCCAGACTGGTAAGCCTTTGGCTGTCCTTTTCACTAGAGATTTCTGAGCTGGATGGCAGCCTCTTCAAACCAGGACCAGACGTAGATGTAATGTTTTTATAGTTTTGAATTTTCTGGCTAATTTTTTTCTGTTTTTTTGCCACAACTAAAAGGCTCTTCTGTCTTGTGGCCAAATTAGCCAGTTGTTCTCTGAGGACTCCTTGCTTAAATGATTCTATGGACACTCTAGAGAAAGAAACAGAAAGAGAAACAAAAAAACAAAAACAATAGAAAACTTTTTTTAGCAATCATGTAGATTTTAAAGATACTTTGTCTCAATTTAAATTTTAATCAGCCCAAAGTACACAAGTATTTCCTTTGAAAGGAAAATGACTCTTAAGGTAAGTAAGACTGCCTTTTTCTGGAGGTGATGGTGTGGTTATCCACATTTATATTATTTATCAGTTGTGAGTCAACCCTGAAAAAAAACAAATGTGGATTGTTTAGTTGGAAGGAGGAACACCATTTTTAAATTCAGAGTTTGCTTACCTGTTTATAGTGGAAAGGTGTATCGGGAAATAAAATTTGGGAGTAAGTTCCACTCAAGTTCCCTTAGAGCTATGGAGGAGTGAGACTGTTTTGAATAATTATATCTGAGCTGGACCTGAGAAATGTCAATCCATCAAGTAATTACTGTAATTGTACTTTGAACCTGTATTGAGGCACTTTCGGGTCCAGAGGGACTACTGGGACAAGCATTAACCTGTGTGACCACAATGGGCTTGAGAGCGAGAGAAAATGGCTGCTTCACACCCTTCTTTTGGTTATACTCATCTACACTACAGTGACCTTCAGGATACTGGACTCTTTGTTTCCAGTAGTTCTCAAACTTTTTGGTTTTATGACTGTTTTATACTCTTAAAAATTATTGAGGACCCCAAAGGGCCTTTTTTCATATGGGTCTATCTATCAATATTTACTGTTCTACAAAATAAAACAGAAAATTTTAAAACACAAGAATATACAAAGATACATCCCATCGGCTATTAGAATAATGATAGCACCACACATGTGGCCTCTAGAAAATTCCATTATACACTCATGAGAGAATGAGAGCCAAAAAGTTTCATTATAGAAACAGTTGTGACTTCATACACCCCTTGAAATGGTCTCAATGACCTTCAGGGATCACCCTAAAGCAGCTGCTTTAAGGGATAGCAATAGTATCACAGTTTAGGGTTGTTGGTACTGAACTTCAAGCAGACCAGATTTCAGAGTGAATAGTAGACGTAGGTGGAAGAAGCAGTAAGAATATTAGCAAACAGCTAGTAGCATAAAATACAAGAAGCTGAACAGAGGAGAAAAAATTAGTAATATCACATTTAAAACAGAGTTCAGACAGAAAATAAAAATGGTTTTAAGATTACAAGATTTTAAGTCTTACAATAGTATAAATAAGGACTTACACCCCTACAAACCCAACTGCCTGGGAACTTCCCAAAACTCCAGGTATATTGTTAATCATAGAACATAAAGGAAAACTGAAGCTAGTCTTCTCCAAAGTTTACCTTCTCCAAAGGTAATTGACCTACCTGTAGGTCCTATAAGCTCACTTGCTTTATACTAACAGGAAAACAGAAAAGAGAAATAATCTGTAATATTTATTCACTGGGGAGAAAAAAGCAAAATGAAGATAAAAGATTTGTAAATGAAAATAGAAAACTGATTTTTAAATAAGTTCAGAAAAAAACTGAACATGCAATAGATGTCAAATGATTATAAGAATATAAAGAAAATTAGAGGGGTGCAGGTGGCTCAGTCATTTAAGCACCCGACTTTTGATTTTGTCTCAGGTCATGATCTCACGGTTTGTAAGATTGAGCCCTGCATCAGCGTGGAGCCTGCTTGGGATTCTCACTCCCTCTTTCTGCCCCTCCCCCAATGGTACACACGCACAGCACTCACACTCTCTCTCTTAAAAATAAACAAACTTTAAACAAAAGAATATAAAGGAAATTAGAAAATAACAGGTGAATAAGGAACAAGGTCAAAAAGATAACTGCAACCCCATATTCACTGCAGCATTATTAACAATAGCCAAGACATGGAAGCAACCCATGTGTCCATCAAAGGCTGAATAAAGAAGATGTGGAATGTACAAATGTACACACACACACACACACACACACAGAGGAATATTATTCAGACATTAAAAAGAAAGAAATCCTGTCATTTTTGACAACATGCATAGACCTTGAGAGCATTATGTTAAGTGAAAGAAGTCAGACAGAGAAAAACAAATACTGTATGGTCTCACTCATATGTATAATCTAAAAAAACAAAAAACAAAAAACTACAAAACACAAAAAAATGAACTCATATATACAGAGAACAGATTGGTGGTTGCCAGAGGTGGAAGGTGGAGGGTGGGTGAAATGGCTCACCCATTTTGACCCCAGGTCAAAAGGTACAAACATCCAGTAATAAAATAGGTCAGTCATGGAGGTGTAATGTATAGCATGGTGACTATAGTTAATAATACTGTATTGTATATTTGAAAGTTCTAAGAGAGTAAACCTTAAAAGTTCTCATGAGAAAAAAAAAAAAAGAAGGCATAGGTAGCTAAGTCTATGTATGAAAAACTAATAAAAATATGCCCAAACAAAAAAACAATATATCTTTCTCAAAAAAGGGAAAAGAAGAGGATATAATATAATCAGGATAAAACCCCTTAAAAGCCCTGAGAGTTTAAGACATACACAAAACCACAAAAAAACACATGGTTACACCACTTAGATAACATTTGTGATAGCAAAAAGAAAAAATTTTAGTGTAAAAAATCTGAGTTTACTATGGAAAGAAATTTATTTTGGGGATTCATGACCAGAGAGGCTGTCATAAAATTCTTGGCTATGGACAACTTTTTAAGATACTAAAATGTCCTCTTCTGAATATTTCAAGTAATAAAAAAGAAAAATATCTTTCTGGGAAGTACAATTCCCCATGAAGGTAATAGATTAGATGACCTCATGGTCATTCTTTGGCCCTAAGCAACAAGTGTATTCTTAAAAAATTCCAGACCTAACTATTGTAGCTAAAAAGGGGTAAATTATGAAAATTCTAAAGCAGTTCTACTTTTTTCACTCACCTGTATTTTTTAGCCAGATCATCCCTTTCTGCCTTCTGTTTGGCAAGCACATTATCCATAACCTCTTTTATCTCTAACATCTTTTCAATGTATTGTTCTGGAAACATGGTAATAAAATAAAAAGTTAACTGAGAGATAGCAATTGTTACATTTGATCACAGAGGACTCAGCCTTACTGTTAAATTTTAAAAAATTTATTTCCCTACTCTGCTCCCCAGTATCAATGGCCCAGATATATAAACCAAGGCTCATTGAATTATGCCACCCTATGGAAGTACCCTGAAGAGGGCAGGCCAGCTTGAGTTCTAATCCTGCTACTCCACTAAGTTCTGTGACTCTGGACAAGACATATGACCCCTTTGGTTACTTTCCTTATTTGTGAAATGAGGGTAGGAAATAAATATTTTGTTAAACTTACTTACTTTTAAAACACAAAAGGAACACATTGTAAGAAAAATTTTCAAATAATATGAATGTTTACACAGAAGAAAAGTAAAAAAGAGTATCCCACTTTCACCCCCCGTTTCTCCTCTTTTTTACTCCACAAAAGAGACTACTGTTAATACTTTGGGAGGGCACTTGTTGGGATGAACACTGGGTGTTGTATGGAAACCAATTTGACAATAAATTATATTTAAAAAAAAAAGAATAAAGAAAAGACCTATTCTTGATTTGAAAAAAAATACTTTGGTAGCAGGGTACCTGTTTGTGTGTGTCAATTTTTTTTTTAAATTGTGTATTTATTTAATGCATTATTCTATATATTTATACTGTATGTAACTATTT
This sequence comes from Neofelis nebulosa, assembly GCF_028018385.1. Taxonomy (NCBI): domain Eukaryota; kingdom Metazoa; phylum Chordata; class Mammalia; order Carnivora; family Felidae; genus Neofelis; species Neofelis nebulosa. Next base: position 100,561,989 of record NC_080782.1, on the reverse strand, counting down.
ATTATATTTACCTAATAATAAGAATCATGCCATCAGTTCTTGTTCTTTACACTTAGCATTTAGATAGGGCTATATGATATCTAAGTTCACAAAGATCTATATAAAATTATTTTTATAATAATTACTTAAAATTTTCCTATTTTCTTCCACTGCTTCCTAAGTAACAGCATCATGCTCTGCCCCATCCATCACAAGTCCACAAGATTTACACACAAATGCCAATTATGTCCAAGTCCACATTCCCAAGTAGTAAATGGAAAGGCTTAGATGAATACATTTTCTTTTAAATGACTTTATTTTGTTTTATTTTGTTTTATTTTATTTTATTTTATTTTATTTTATTTTATTTTATTTTATTTTACTTTTGGCTTTGTTTCTTACATTTTTTCCCTAATTATTTTAGACCAATGCATATTTTTCTAGATAACGTAGAGAAAATCAGTGGTGGGAAATGACATGAAGTTCAGAGTTGAAATTTTTTCCAGAACTTTCCTTTGCAAATCAGACAAATGACTTGATCAGTAAAGAGTCAGTGTTCCCAGAGTAGTTTCTGCCCATCACGCACTTGAATTTTAAATCACAGGTAAAAATAACATTATCATAGTAACCAAGAAAATTCTAAGTATTTCTATAAAAAAGGATAGGAAGAATTTTACATGTAACTTGACACTATATACTTATTTATCAGAGACATTAATCAGTGGTATCTTAGGGAGAACCTAGAATCGCTCTAATATATGTAAGATTTTAATATATGATAATAAAGAATGAGGATGACAGAAATTATTCAACAGATAAGAGGAAGGAAGTGGAACAGTTACGTGGGGGTGGGGGACTCTATTCTATCCTCATCTTGTGTCATGTGTGGAAAAGAGATTTCAAATGAAGAGCAGAGTTGAAATGCATAGGAAAAAAACAATATACAAAATGTTTAAAGTAAATATCTTTTTGGTCAGTTTGGTTGAGGCACTAAGATTTCTGATATCAAAGTGAATACAAGACATCGATAAGAAAAACCTACAGAAGGGGCACCTGGGTGGCTTAGTTGGTTAAGCGTCCGACTTTGGCTCAGGTCATGGTCTCATGGTTTGTGAGTATGAGCCCCGCATTGGGCTCTGTGCTGACAGCTTGGAGCCTGGAGCCTACTTCGGATTCTGTGTCTCCCCTTCTTTCTACCCCTCCCCTGCTCACACTCTGTGTCTCTCTGTCTCTCAATAATAAATAAATGTTAAAAAAAAAAAATTAAAAAAAAAAGAAAAGAAAAACCTACAGAAAAATGTACAAAATGGGATCTGTTATTCCTGGACTCCTCAGCCAAATCACAGATATAAAAGGTGTCAGAATAAGGAAGTGGTGAATTTGTAAAGACACTTCTTCAGAGAGCTATTGCTCAACTGGATGGGAATCTCCATTCTCAACAGCCAGACTGAGAGGTGAGGTTTCTCTCTGTCTCAAGCCTAAGGAGGGCAGTTTCTCAAAGAACTGTTGAAGAGAGTAATAACTTTCTTTTGAGGTGATAATGGACTCACACCTGGCTTGAAATCTAGAGGTTGAGGCCCTGCAGGGCAAGACATGTGGACACCAGGGGAAAGGGAGAGTTGCTCTTGTGCTGAAAGTTAACTGTCCTCCTTTCTAACCACAGTTCCAAAGTGCCAGGATCCTGAAGACTTGGTATGGAGCCTGCCCTGTGAGACTGACCATGGAGACTTCTACCTAAGAGAGAGTCTGTGTAGGTGGACCACCAAAAAACAAAACAACAACAACAAAACCAACAAAAAAACAGCAGCAGCAGCAGCTGACAGAAGACAAAGAGGAGCCAGGGAAAGGAAAATGTGCACTGCCCTGCCACACCACAGGAGCCATATACAAGTTCAGAAAAGACTCAGAAAATTGCTCTGAAGAGACTAAGTTTTAGACATCCGCCAAAGACTGATGGAATCAGTGGCAGTCAGTATTTAGCCTAGTATTTAGGCTAGCAACTGCTAGCCAAGAACTCTAGAGTCCCATTGCCTTACCGTTCCTCCCTTAAAGGGGCAGTGGGATGAAGATAAAGGGGTCCTGACTAGTCAATGTATTGGTCATAAAAGAATAAAATTAATTTACAAAGCCTAGGGATGGGGAGGGAAGAAAAGTTTCTAATCTTAAAAGCATTAAAAGAAATAGCAAAGGAAAAAGGCTGATACATTTTATTATACAGAATTTAAAAATGTATGTACTTAAGCATAAAAAGACAGTTAAGTGGCTGAAAAACATATTTGCAGCAGTTATGGCAGAAAAAGAGTCAATAACTTGATTGTATAAAATGGCTCCAACTTATTAGCAGAGAAACAGGAACAGTCAATTCACAAAGCAGGAAAAAAAACTAGAGAAAAAATACCATTAATAATAAGGTAAGTGAAAATATGAGGCACATTTTTCTCATTAAACTGGTAAAATTAATTTAAATGAAAATACTGTTGCTATTAGCAATGTAAAGGAAAACAAACACTAATGTGTGTTGGTGAAAGTGCAAATTAATATCTAATACTTTATGAAATAATTTATCAATACAAATTAATAGATTTTAAAATGTTTATAAATTTTTGAGCCAGTAGTTCCAAATCATTCCTATGAAGACAGTCCTAAATTCAAAAAGCTATATACTATAAAATAGCAAAGAAGTAGAAAAATGTAAATGCTCAAGAAAAACGGAAAAATTAAGCCCTGGAACATTTACAAAATAGGATACTAGGTAAACCACTAAGAATAATGGCTCTAGAGAGAAAATGTAAAGTTGGCAAGTTTAGCATGATCTAAACTATGTTTTTAATAATTTTATTGAGGTGTCACTGCATAACCAAATTCTTAGAAGAAAGGAAACAAATACAACAAAATACTGTGGTGGGACAGTAGGTATTTTTAGCATTTTTTTCCTGGTTTTTTGAAGTGTATTTATATGCCTTTTAATAAAAAATTTTTTGGGGCGCCTGGGTGGCGCAGTCGGTTAAGCGTCCGACTTCAGCCAGGTCACGATCTCGCGGTCCGTGAGTTCGAGCCCCGCGTCAGGCTCTGGGCTGATGGCTCGGAGCCTGGAGCCTGTTTCTGATTCTGTGTCTCCCTCTCTCTCTGCCCCTCCCCCGTTCATGCTCTGGCTCTCTCTGTCCCAAAAATAAATAAAAAACGTTGAAAAAAAAAATTTAAAAATTTTTTAATTGGAAAATTCATCTTAGGTATATAAGGTATTATAAGTACTAAATAAAATATATGAACTATTCACATTTGTTTGGGAGTATACATTACAGTATTTTGTATTATTTTCCTCAAAACATAACATGTTTACCATGTGTTAGGCCAAGATGAAAGAATGGGTGTAATTTAAAAGGAAATAATTTTTTAAAAGACTGTACAGTATGAACTAGGATAAGAGATGAATAGCTGTATCCTATTACATTAAAGATTGAGGAGATATGTTTAACTACTTAAACATTCAGATCTAAATCTATCAAGACCCAATTTTTACCTTGTAATCGTTAACTCATGAAAACACAACTGTGAGCTATCAAAGATTTACAAATATTCAGTGAACTTTTGAGAAATTCCGATTAGTAGGTCAGGGATCAAAGTCAAATTTACTATTTTGAATCACTTGTCTTTTGTAAACAGGAAGACATCTATGCTAAGATACTTACCTGGTGTATCTGCTCATCTGAAAGGTCTGAGGATTTGCCCTACTTGAGTCACAACTGCATATTCCTCTGCAGATCTGTTTTTAAAGAGCTACCATAGCTGCAGGGAGTAACATCATCTCCTCCCTAGTCACTATATTGTGCTTTCTTTTTTTCTTCACATCTTCATCTAAACATATCACCAGTAGTGGCTTATCTCTGATCATTGTTTCAAGTGTCTCTCATGTTACTTATGCTATACTTTGAGTCTTAGAAGTATCTTGATCAACAAGTACACTAACTACTGGTTTGCATAAATGACTTCTGATGCTCATTTCTGGCACTTTACCATCACAAAAAAAAGGCTACTTTCAGCCACTGTAAGCTTTGACATAAACATGTACCGTAAGAAGTTGAGGTAGTAATGACCTTGGATGTACGAAATAATCAAACTTGAGTATGGGTGCATACTTACCTGCATCTTCAGGGGTTCTTATTTCAAATTCTAGTAAATTTTCTTGTTTTTCTTCTATTCCTTGTAGAATGGCACTGATGGTATGATGCTATCAGATAAAAATATTAAAAACTTCATTACAAGAAGGTAGGTATTTCTCTCTGATATGCAATTGTCAAATGCACAGTAAAAGTGCTAAAGAAAGTGCTGCTACAATGCTTATTTTGCTTTATGTTCAAAATGTGTTCATGCTTTGTTTACCTGTATAAATGTTGCATACTTGAGGGGAAAAGCGAACTTAAATGTTTTGATTTATGTAGCAGATCTACTCCTGGCAAAAAGACTGTAAGAGTAGCAACCATATAAAGAATCACAATTTCTCACTGACTTCTGTTACAATCATAGCTGTAGGTGAAACAAGAACAACTGAGAGCACATGATATTTAAAGACCACATATATGCAACAAGTTTACTTTAAGGCTCTGTGACTATCACTGCACACTATTAAAAATCTCACACATAATCTTAAAATACAAAACACTACTCTCTCAAAAACTCACAAACGGGATTTAAGGCCCCCTCCCCACGCCCTTGTCAGTAGTGACTGTCTTGCCTGGAATGCCTTCAATTAACTTTGCCCAGATCCACCTCTTTCCTATGAGAGATGTAATCATGGAGTAGATTCTGGAACCAGGCTGCCTGGGTGTGCTCTGGCTTCACTTCTTCCTAGCTGGGGGGCTCTAGCAAGTTACTTGTCCTCTCCTTGCCTGAACAGACTAACACATGTAAAATGCTTAGGACAGGGCCATTGCAAATTAAGAATTCAATAAATACTGCTTATTATATAAAACCCATCTCATACATGAAACCTCTGACAAATCAGATTCATACTGATTTCTCCTTTCTCAGAATTACTTAAGAATTGCAGTGCTACAAAACTTAGCATTAATATATATAATATCTTACATATTATAGTTCTCCCTCAAAATAGTAAGATCTATAGGCAGGAGCATAGCTTTTGTATTTGTGAATGATTTCCAAACTCTTGGATATATAGCTGGTGCTCAATAAATGAAAACTGATGGACTGACTCATATTATCTATTCTTTAATATATTCTCAATATACATTCATTTAAAAAATGTATCAGTTCTCAAAGCCTTCTGAAGTATACTGCCCTGAAATTCTACTTTGGTGCCTACAAGGGACATGAAAAATGCATATAATAAACACATCCAATTATGTGGAAAAGCAATCTCACTGCTGTCATTTATGAAATGCATCAAAGCAGAACTATAAAATATAAATATGCAAAACAAATGAGATTTATTTCTTTTTGTATCAAATGGCTATAAAAGCAAACTAAAGGTCTGAACTGGCTACGCCTCTACCTACAGGTCAGGATAAAGAAAACACTTTTTGGAGGTGATTTTCCTTTCTCTTTTGCTCATATTGTGGATGCACTCAGTCTTGGCCACTATGGACAATAACCTTTAACTCCACACAAGCTACACCTTCCACCATGGAGGGTCCAGCATAATCTTCCCCCCAAGAACCTCTTCTTTAGTCCTTCATTACTTGTTGTTTACCTTAAAAAAAAAAAAAAAAAAGCACAACAAAAAACCCAACCTAGGATCTGTCTTTGGAATAAGCAGCTTTACATAGTTTATATTGTGCTTACTAAAAGCTTCATGAAAATTTTATTCCAATTTCCTATTTTTACTGTGCTAGGACCATCTTTGTCTCTGACACCTCCTTTACAATTCTGTACAATATGGCACAGTGGTTACAAGCACAGGCTCTGTAGCCAGACTGCCTGGCATTGCTTTAGTTCTGGTACTGCTACTTAACAGAAATGTATTTGGGGAGTCTGTCATATAATAAGTACTCAGTGAATACCAACTATTAGTATTGTTATCACTTCTGTACTTCGTCTACACGGGTATAGAGGAGGCTGCCTACATGTTTTGATTGGACGGTGTTACAAGGTAGCCCCAAACTAAAATCATCTCATTTCCTTTCTATCTGGCCATAGGGTCACCCCATCCCCAATGTGATTTGAAGTCTCCAACATTTAAAAGTTCACATTTACAAAAGATTCTTAATGACTTTAAAGTCCTTATATTTCTTTTGAGTTTTTCTTTCTTTCTTTCTTTTTTTTTTTGACTGGGAAATTCAGTTTTATTAGTTTTTATTTTATTTTATTTTTTATTTTTATTTTTATTTTTTTTTTAACGTTTATTTATTTTTGAGACAGAGAGAGACAGAGCATGAATGGGGGAGGGTCAGAGAGAGGGAGACACAGAATTGAAACAGGCTCCGGGCTCTGAGCTGTTAGCACAGGGGCCCGACGCGGGGCTCGAACTCACGGACCGCGAGATCGTGACCTGAGCCGAAGTCGGCCGCCCAACCGACTGAGCCACCCAGGCGCCCCTTATTTTTTATTTTTTTAAATTTACATCCAAATTAGTTAGCATATAGTGCAACAATGATTTCAGGAGTAGATTCCTTAATGCCCTTTACCCATTTAGTCTATCCCTGTCCCACAACCCCTCCAGTAACCCTGTTTGTTCTCTGTCTTTAAGAGTCTCTTCTGTTTTGTCCCCCTCCTGTTTTTATATTATTTTTGTGTCCCTTCCCTTAGGTTCATCTGTTTTGTCTCTTAAAGTACTCATATGAGTGAAGTCATATGATTTTTGTCTTTCTCTGACTAATTTCACTTAGCATAATACCCTCCAGTTCCATCCACGTAATTGCACATAGCAAGATTTCATTCTTTTTGATTGCCGAGTAATACTCCATTGTATATATACACCACATCTTCTTTATCCATTCATCCATCGATGGACATTTGGGCCTTTCCATACTTTGGCTATTGTGGATAGTGCTGCTATAAACATTGGGGTGCATGTGTCCCTTCGAAACAGCACACCTGTATCCCTTGGATAAATGCCTAGTAGTGCAATTGCTGGGTCCTACGGTAGTTCTCTTTTTAGTTTTTTGAGGAACCTCCATACTGTTTTCCAGAGTGGCTGCGCCAGCTTGCATTACCACCAACAATGCAAAAGAGATCCTCTTTATCTGCATCCTCGCCAACATCTGTTGTTGCCTGAGTTGTTAATGTTAGCCATTCTGACAGGTGAGGTGGTATCTCATTGTGGTTTGATTTGTATTTCCCTGATGATGAGTGATGTTGAACATTAGATTCAACAAAAACCGACCATCAACAAGGCATAGCATAGTCAAATTCACAAAATACTCAGGCAAAGAGAGAATCATGAAAGCAGCAAGGTAAAAAAAGTCCCTAACATACAAGGGAAGACAGATCAGGTTTGCAGCAGAGTTTTTCATTTTTAAAGTTGGTTTTCTTTTTAGGGGCACCTGGGTGACTCAGTCGGTTGAATATCCAACTTTGGCTCAGGTCATGATCTCAGAGTCTGTGGGTTCGAGTCCTGCATGGGGCTCTGTGCTGACAGCTCAGAGCCTGGAGTCTGCTTCCGACTCTGTGTGTGTCTCTCTCTCTCTCTGCCCCTCCCCTGCTCATGCTCTGTCTTTCTCTGTCTCAAAAATAAATAAAAACATTAAAAAAAAAAGAAAAAGAAAATCAGAGACTCAAGCCTATACTACACATGTGTGTAAGAACTAAATTTATATAATTTGTGTGGTTCAGGAACTCAAACTGAGAAGTGAGCATAAAAACTTGTGTGAAGCTGATAAACTTCTAAGGGCCCCAGAAGAGGCAAATGTTAAACACGAAGCCTAGGCACACCAAAATTCCCATAGTAATCAGTCCTCAATGAAATGAAATCATAACAAAAAATTAAAAACCACATAAAGAATCATGTTATCATGTGAGACTCAGGAAGAGACTTAAAATTCCTTTTAGTTTTATTTTGTTCTTTCTTTAAAACAAAAATTCGAAAAGCAAAGAATTTCTAGAAATAAAAAAGTCATTTAAATTAAAGTTTCAACATATGAGTTAAAGAGAGTAGAAATATGGGTTAAATAGAGGAGAAATATTTGAGGAGAGAAATAATGAAGCAGGAGAGAGGTCAAAGGATAGCACACAGAATATAGTGTGGAAAGTTAAAGAGATGGAAAATATGAAAAAGATACTAGAAGATATTAAGACTAGTCTAACCAACATCTAAACAGAAGTTCAAAAAAAAAAAAAAAAGAAAAAAGAAAATTACTGAGATGGAGGAGAGGCAATTTTCAAAGGTATAAAGACTGAAAGTTTCTGGAATACAAATGAGAAATGTGCCTTCACATTAAAGGAGTATTTCTAGGCCTGAGTTTAATTAATAAAATGCTCCACATTTAGACACAACTTAGTGAAACTGGAGAACATAAAAGCTACAAGATTATCTATAAGGGAATGACAATTAGATTGACAGGTGACTTTCTGTCCATTATTAACAGATACCAGGAACCAACGTAAATCATTTTCAAAGTGCTAAGGCAAATGCAATTTAGTTTTAATACAACTTAAAATATTTATGCTATAAATTAGTTGATTAACAATAGTTGAAGTTCAAAGAATAATAATGTCTTCTCTACAACGACTGACAGAAAGCATATAAGAGAAGTCTAACTTCTCTTCAAAATAGTATTTCATTGAGGATGCTACTTCACTTAAGAAATTAGTTTCTAGTAACCTTTGTGTTCTTATCATGTTACACGAATCTTATCAATTAACATATTTTTTATTGAGCAACTACTATGTTATTTTTGTAAAAATATATTTTTATATGAGGAGTTTCAAATACAGCAAACACTACCACTATAAACCATGCGATATCCAGATTGGCTAACCCAGGTTGCTTTCCTCTTTTCTGTCTGGAGTCCAGCGTCTTTTTTACCCACTATGAATCCCAGACATTTTTTGGGAGTGGATGGGTGAAGACACACTATGACAGTGGCAAGGTCCATGGGACTAGAAGTAGCTAAAGAACCCAACCTAGGTGTAAACAATAGCAGCTAATCCATATTCTGTATTCAGTGCAGATAAGTGAGTTAACTACACAACATATTTTCTTGGCTCATTTTGTTCAATTAGCTATCTTACTTTCTTGTGACAAAAAATATTTTCAACCTGTGCATTCTTAAAATGGAAAGAGTACTGCCAACAGTTAATGACTGACTAGCCCAAAGAATGGCATTTTCTAAGCTGAAAATTTAAAGGATTTCAACTTCACTCACCAGAGGATGGCTTTCTCTTGTTTTTTCTCTGTGTGAAAGAAAAGGTGGATCAACACTTTTGCAGTCGTCACTAAAACACTGTTTATGTCTTTTTGGTCGGGCAGCAGGAATTTTGACTTTAAAAATTAAAATTAGAAAACAGAATAAGAATGTGTAAAAATTTAGCTTCATTTTATCAATTTTAATGGTGACAGGAATGGAAAGAATAAATTAAGTCTACAGTTACTAAAATACCTTAATTTGGGTCAGCATCTCATTGTTTATTCTCAATTGCTTAATCTCACACGCTAGATGTCAAACTCTTCCTGAGCCATTTTATTTAATCTTCATACAAGCCATGTAAGACAGGTAGTTTATTCTATCCATTTTACAGAAGAGGAGAGTGAAGCTTAGAGGGATTCAGGAAGTTTTCTTTTTTTTTTTAATTTTTTTTTAACGTTTATTTATTTTTGAGACAGAGAGAGACACAGCATGAATGGGGGAGGGTCAGAGAGAGGGAGACACAGAATCTGAAACAGGCTCCAGGCTCTGAGCCGTCAGCACAGAGCCTGACGCGGGGCTCGAACCCACGGACAGTGAGATCGTGACCTGAGCCGAAGTCGGACGCCCAGCCGACTGAGCCACCCAGGCGCCCCTCAGGAAGTTTTCTTAATGTCACATAGCTAGTATTGAAATCGGATCTGACTCCAAAGTCCGTGCTCTTAAACCACTATGTCTATGATTCATTGTCTCTGATCCTTTCCCATTCTGGATTCCCTTTCTTCATATAACTATTGTTCCCCTACATCCCTCATCCCTTTACGGTACCTGACCAAGGAAATGTACACACAAGAAACAACAGACAAGTGGGAATTGGTACAGCATTTCATAACAGAGTGCCCAATAACTCCAAATACGGCTGTGGAGAGGGAGAGATACATGGCTAGGGCTCTAAGAAAGGCTCTGACCCTATATATTTACCATATGGTAGTGGGTAATGAAAAGAGGAAACCTTGTATCAGTCTTGACCTTGACCTACGTGTGATCTAGCTCACTAGTAAAATATGAGACAATGATTATCCTTGGCTCTGACCAAACGTAACAGTAATATGATTCCTCTCTTGAAAATCAACAATTGTTAAGGATAGTATAGGCTGGGAGAAAAGTGACAGGGGTTCTTTTCCCAATCTTTCTGCCTCACTGGAAGAAAGGGTAGATGTGTTCCTGGGTTTCTTGTATGAGTCAAGCAGGCCAGAAAAGGAAGAACAATTCATTCTCCTCAACATTTAATAAATTGTGTTTAACTGTTTGTCTTCTGGTTGATCTCCACACAAGACTGGAACTTCCTCAAGCGCAAGTACATAGCTTGCATAGCAGGTGCTCAACAAATGTATGGTATCTAAATTAGTGTTCACTGAATGCCTAATTCTTGTAGATAGTTCATTATATTATTTAAATGCAAACTATTTCTAAAAAATGGTTCATAAAATTTTGCCTGGCTGTACATTCCCTTGAAATATTCTTTACACTATATTCACACATACACATATGTATACATATATATTTCCTTAACAAATTCATATTCTGGCATCAGAACATGAGATTCTTGAAAAGTTGGCATCAGTCCAACTTTCACATGTACCATTACAAATTTTGAAGTAATGGAATCTTACTTCCAAAGATTGAGTATAATGTCAACCTTTTCCAGCCCCTCTATGAGTAAGCCAATCTCTGTGGATTCAATTACATCTCTATCTCAGACCCAATGTTAGAGATTAATAATGGTTTAATGAATAATATGGGCTTCATTTCAACACATAATTCCAAACCAACAGGATCATATGGTATATAAATTAAACCAAACGTGGAAATGCTAATTTCTAAAAATAAATAAAGCTTTTCAAGAGTTTAATAAACATATAAAACATCTACCCCAGGCATGAAACAATTTACACTATAAATCTGCAGGTTTTATTTTTCTAAGCAGAGGCATACACTTGTATAAAAGAGCAGGCAATACTTCCACACATACCAGTGACTGTAGCATTACTTTCGTCTCTATTATCAATCTCAACAGCATCATAAGATTTCAGCAGCTCTTTTGTTTTTTCATCATCTGCTTCATCCAAAGCAGTATTCTGCTTTTGATTCTTTTGATTTGGGTTTGCTCCATGTTGTAGTAGAATCTCAGCTGCCTAGAAGATATTGTCCCAAGGTTATCTCTATAGACACCTTTCTGCTTTCATTTTAAGACACCACCATTAAAAGTTATCAAAGTATAAAAAGCTATCAAAAAAGTTGGCAAACTCTGGTCAAGAAAATTTTTGATTAAATTTGATATGACAACTGTAAACTGATCCACTGATTTGGCCTGATCTGTCCTCACAGGAGAACCAAACATGATGACATGAAAGTACCAGATATGCAGCCTTCAGGGCAATTAAGAAGCAAATATAGGTAAAATGAGGTGCAAAATTTACTCTGTCTCTTTAACAGAGCTCTTTGTCTTCCTCCAACCTGCATTACTATATTTTAGGTATGTTACTTGCTTAAGAAATTTTATGAGCTAGCATGAGAATCCATAACCCTCCTAATAATGTCTATGCACGTCTATTATGCGTCCTAAATAACTTATATGTTGAAGGTAAAAGGCAACTTAGAATCTACTCCAACCCCATCATTTTAAGGAAGAGAAAACTGAGGTCAAAGAGCTTGTGACATTGGGTGGAGGGTGATTTCTAATATAAATGAATTTGTAAGTTTATCAAGTCATTTATATTAGAATATAAAGTTGAATAACTCAAAGTTGTTGCATATTAGAAATTAGTGAATGACCAAAGTTAAAGATGTTACTAATTAGTTTATAGTATAAGTCAGTTAGTGAGCAATAGCCAATGAGTCCATCTGCGTGAGGAAAGCGATTCAAATCATTGAAAAACCTGATCAAGAAAAGATGGCCAGGATTTTGTTAAAAATAGAGACATACTATGTGTCAGTGGCTTTTCTCTTTCTCCTTATGTGCAGGTATGGAGAAGCAGAGATACTTAGGAGCAGATGGGCCAGTGAAGATGACAAGGACAGCCCCTCATTTGTTCCATCAGCCCAGGGTTAGCATAGCATAAAAGAAAGCACATTTATGGGGCGCCTGGGTGGCGCAGTCGGTTAAGCGTCCGACTTCAGCCAGGTCACGATCTCGCGGTCCGTGAGTTCGAGCCCCGCGTCAGGCTCTGGGCTGATGGCTCTGGGCTGATGGCTCTGGGCTGATGGCTCTGGGCTGATGGCTCTGGGCTGATGGCTCGGAGCCTGGAGCCTGTTTCCGATTCTGTGTCTCCCTCTCTCTCTGCCCCTCCCCCGTTCATGCTCTGTCTCTCTCTGTCCCAAAAATTAAAAAAAAAAAAAAAAAGAAAGCACATTTGTTTTCAAGTCAAGCATATAGAACTCAATCCCACTACTTACTAACTGTCCTTGAAGAAGTTTATTTACCATTTGAACCTCATTTTTATCACCTTTGAGAACTAAATGTGAGCCCTTGTCAAATATCTTATACTAGTGGGTCTTTAATGAAAGCAGTCCCGTCTGAGTAAAGGCATTTTGTTTAGTTTTTACAAGAAGGGGTGAGCAGTACTTCAATCCAGTAGTTTGTAAGCCTGAGTGATCAGTAAAGTCACCTGTGGAATTATTTAAAAATACAGATTCCTTATACCCTCTTTCCACTACTATATGGGGGAGAGAGGAAGCTTGTTTTTTAACAAAGGAAGTTTTTCTAGAGTTATAAATTATGCCATATAAATAATGACTCTTCTGTGTGTTAGGATGAGGCCTTCCTCTCAGGCCTTGACCTTCAACGTATTAACATGGATTCATTTAATATATTAGTTCCGAGGAAACAGAGAACTGAGCTCACTGGAATGGGACCCTGAACAGCTATTTTTCAGTAATGCCTAAGAGAACAGCTACAGAGCCACAAGGCACTAAATAGGAATGGCTAACAGAGAGCTCCAGGCAATAAGATAGGGTGGACCTGAGGAGCAAAGAGCTTGACAAAAATTAGGTGACCAAGAAGTAGGCCCCTTGCTTAACTTTTTTTTGTTTTAATCTGCTTTACTAGGGTAATCACGACGACAACCATGACTTAGAAACATTCCATCATCATAAAAAAATTTATTATGGCTCTCTGCAGTCAATCTTTTCCCACCTCCCTTTGGCCCTTGGCACTCAGCAATCTGCTTCAATCACTATAAATTTTGCCTTTTGTAGTACTTCATATGAATGGAATCATACAGTATACAGTCTTTTTTGTGTGTGGCTTAAGTTAGCATGATGTTTCTGAGATTCATCCATATTGCTGTATCGATGGTTTCATCTGGCTACTTGCTAGCTGGTATGGGAACAGTGTTATAACAATGAATGGAAGTTACACCTATTCTGCCACGCAGACAGACGTGTTCAGGAATGCCTGTAATGACGATGTTTCTAAGAATGCTACTTGCTAGGTATGATGAGAAGAGTGTTACTTCAGCGAATGGAAATTACATATCATTTGCAATGTATGTGGTATTAAAGGACACTTGTAGTAAAGATGTTTCTAAGAAAAAATAGTTTGTTCCTTTTAATGATGTATCTGTGTATCCATCTATTTATTTATCAGTTGAGAGACATTTGGGTTCTTTCCAGTTTCTGGCTATTATGAATAAAGCCACTGTGAACATTTGAGTATATATCTTTATGTAAACAAAAGGTTCTTTTTTAAGATTTCTGTCTCTCTGTTGGACCTCTAGTTTTGTTCATGTATTACTTTCCCGATTTTACGGAGTTGTCTTGTAGACTGCTGGACTTCTTTAAAACCATTATTTTAAGTTCTCTGCCAGACAATTCATAGATTTCCATTTCTTTGGGGTCAGTTACTGGAAAATTATTGTGTTCCCTTCTTGGAGCCATGTTTTCCTGATTTGTTAACATTCCTTGAAGTCTTGCATTGCCATCTTCACATCTGAAGAGACAGTCACATCCTCTAATCTTCCCTAACCAGCTTTGAAAGAGACATCTTCACCAGTCAGTCCATCTCAGGATTCTGAGGCTTTCTTAAAACTGTATGCCTTCTATTGATTCCATGAAGCCAGGCCAATTGGCTTTTGTTTGTTTTTCCAAGGGGGGGTTCTCTAAAATGTCCCCTGAAATCCTACAGAATTGAACTTTCTGTGTTGGATTACTAGCAAGTCTGCAAAGGCTTACTTTTGCTGCGCACGAGAGTGCACAGAGAGAGCTGGCCACAGAGAAGGGTAGTAGAAGGGGTACGTAGGTGAGGTGTGCAGAGCATTAGGGAGATCCAAGGAGCTACTTGGGGAGTTCTACAGGTGAGGCATCTCCAACAACCTATAGGTAGGCTTCCTGGAGTCCACAAACTGGTTAGTTGGAACAACTGTGGAGCAGTTAGCAGCATCACAGAAGCTGGTGAGTTCTAAGCCGTTGCTGCTGTGTCCCCAGCCTCTCCCAGCCCTTCAATCTTGCAGATCACCTCATCAATTCGGGTGAGGCAAAAAAGAAGTGTGTCTCTTGGTGTGTATTTGTATAAGAGAAGAATTTCCTAAGAGAAGAATTGCAATTGCCAGCTATGACAGTGGATTTCCCATTTCTTTTTTAAAAAATGTATATATGAGAGAGAAAGAGAGAGAGAGAGGGAGAGAGGGAGGGACTGAGAGAGGAGACACAGAATCTGAAGCAGGTTCCATCTCTGAGCTGTCAGCTCAGAGCCCGATGCAGGACTCGAACTCACAAACCGTGAGATCATGACCTGAGCCGAAGTTGGATGCTCAACCAACTGAACCACCCAGGTGCCCCTATTTCCCATTTCAATTCTGCTTTTACTTCATTTATTTTGAAACTCATTACTGTGTGCACCCACTTTCAGAATTGCTATGCCTTCTTGGTCAAATATTCCCCTTATACTTATGCAATGTTCCTCTTTATCCCTGACAATATGCTTGCTCTGAAATCTACTTTGTCTTAAGCTTCCAGAGTCACTCATTCTTTTGATTCTTGTTTTCATGGTGTATCTTTTTTCCTCATTTCCTCTTCTTCATAGCCCCTGGGAATCACTAATCTACTCTCTGCCTGTATGGATTTGCTTATTGTGGACATTTCATATTAATAAAATAGTATGTGGCCTTTTGTATCCATCTTCTTTCATTTAGCATAATGTTTTCAGGTTCATCCATGTGGTAGCATGTATCAGTACTTCTTTTTTTATGGCTTAATAATATCTTATTGATGTATAACACATTTTGTTTATACACTCATCCACTGATGGACATTTGGGTTGTTTCTACTTTTTGGTTATTTGGAAAATAGTGCTATGGACATTCATATACAAATTTCTGTGTGAACATATGTTTTCAGTTTCCTAGGCTATATACCTGGGAGTAATTTGCTACATTATATGGCAACTTGGTTTAACTTTTTGAAGGAACTGCCAGACTGTTTTCTATAGCAGCATCACCATTTTACATTACCACCCGCAATGTATGAGAGGTCCAATTTTTCCACATCTTTGCCAACATCACCTTTACTTTTGAAAGATTTTTTGCTGAGTACAGAATTCTAGGTTAACAAGTTCATTGCCCCTTGCAGTACTTTTTAAAGATGTTGCTCCTTTATCTAGTGGCTTGTAAAATTTCTGATGAGAGGTTGGCTACCATTCTATTTGTTCCTATATACACGTTTTTTTCCCAAACTTTGTTTCTCCCTTTTTTACTGGTTCTCAGCAATCTTATTATGGTATATGTTGGTACAGTTTTCTTCATTTTTCCTTTACTGGCAAGTTGGTAAGATTTTTGGTTCTGTGGATTTACTGTTTTCATCACATTTGGATAGTTTGGTCTTTATTGTCCAAATATTTTTTCTGATCAGCCCCCTCCTTTAGGATTAAGCTTGCAGACAGATAGATAGATAGATAGATAGATAGATAGACAGACAGACAGACATATATCTGGGAGTATATGCCTATAGATATATAGGTATACATATATCTATATCTATATAGATATATCTATATAGATATATATAGATGTACATATATATAGATGTATCTATATAGATATATATAGATATAGATATGTATAATATAACTTGATATTGCCCTACAGGTCACTGATGTTTTCTTATTTTGTCTTTGTTTTTTTCAGTCTTTCTTCTCCCTTTATTCTGTATAATTTCTAATGTTTTATCCTCAAATCCAACGCACTTACTTTTTAGTATTTATATGCTGTTAACCAAGCCATTTGGTGAATGTTTCATTTCACATGTTTTATTTTCATCTCTCATAGTCTGAGTCTTATTTACACCTTCCATTTCTATTCTCATCCTGTTTGTTTTCCTCCACCGTCTTAAACATAACAGAGTGTATTAGTTTCCTATTACTGCATAACAAATTACTACAAATCTGATAGCTTACAATAATACAAATTTATAATCTCACAGTTCTGTAGGTCAGAAATCTGAGCGTGGTATGGCTGGGTTGTCTGCTCAGATTCTTCACCATGCTGAAATCAAAGTGTCAGCATAGACTGTGATAGTCACCTAAGGTTTAGGGTCCTTTTCCAAGCTCACTAGTTTTTTTGGCATAATTCACTTCCTTGAAAGTTTATGACTAAGCTTCCTGTATTCTTGGCTATGGATTAGGGACTGCTCTCAGCTTCTAAAAGGTAGCTGCAGATTCTTGCCATATGGTTCACTTTGATGCTTTCCTTCTTTTAAAGGATTTACCTCATTAGGTTGGGCCCACTCACACTCAAAGGGAGGGGGTTATACACAATGTATATAGGTCAGTGAGTGAGAATTTTCAGGACCATCTTAGAATTCTGCCTGCCACGTACAGTATGTAATTATAATATTTGTTTAACATCCTTTTCTGCTAATTTTATTATCTGTCATTTCTGGGTCTGTTTTGCATGATCATTTTTATGCCTGCTTATAGGTAATATTTTATATTCTTTTATTTAAACAATTTTTTTTGAACTGGTTGATAGACATTGTGATTTTTATATTGCTGAATGCTGAATTTTACTGTATTCCCTTAGATGTTGTTAGGCTTTGTTCTGGGATACATTTAGGTTATGGGAATCAGTAGGATCTTTTTGATACTTTCTTTAAAACATTAGAAAAAATTTACATTTATTTATTTTTGAAAGACAGAGAAGGACCAAGCATGGGCAGGAGTGGGGCAGAGAAAGCACGAGACACATAATCTGAGGCAGGCTCCAGGCTCTGAGTTGTCAGCAGAGCCTGACCCAGGGCTCAAACCCATGAACTGTGAAATCACGACCTGAGCTGATGTCAGACGCTTAACTGATCGAGCTACCCAGGTGCCCCATATTTTCTTTTAAATTTTAAGGTGAATCCAGAGAAAGAACTAATTTGACTCAACTATGCAAGAAATACCTATTTGACGTTTCCATGTTTTATGAGTTCCTACCATTCTGGCTGGTGCAAACATAAACTACTCAGCCCCCTGTAAGCTCCAGCGATGATTCTGACAATCCTTCCTGCTACCTCTTTGCCTAACCTTACATGGTTTTCTTAAACATATTTGTAGATCAGCCAAGAATCAAGGTGGTTTTCCTTCAAATTTCTGGAAAGTTCTCTGTGCAGATCCTTTCTCTCTGGTATTTTGCCCCATAAATTATAGCTGTTGGAGACTTTTAAACTCCAAATTCTATCTTCGGAACTTGAGACCATAGCGCTGTTTGTTTTCTCTCTTCCTATGTTTCTGCCTGGAGACACCTAGTCCATATGGTAGGGTAACCATAGGATTTGCTTCCCTTCTCTAAAGGAGAAGAATGTCCTGTGCTGCATGTTGTACAATGTCTCAAAACTGCTATTTTATATATTTTTTCACTTTGTAGTTGTTAAGAGGGGAGGGCATATCTTGTCCCTCCTAATTTTTCTGGTACGAAAATGGATGTCCATCCTCACCCACTTTGTATCTTTTTCTCTCACTCTCCTTTTCCTCTTCATTTTACAAGGTGAAATACAGAACCATTTTGGAAAATAACTTAAAACAGAAAGGAAGATTTAAAAAGAATTTAAAATTTGGAAAAAATAGGCTGTTGAGTAACTTTTTCATGCAGTAATGCAAGAATAAAAAAATAAAATATAAGAATTAGCTTTATAGGATATAGAATTGATACTGATTAGGTCTCTAATACCATATATTTACCTCCCCTGCTCTCTTTTTAATCTTTCTAATTTATCAATATTCTATCTCAAGATAAAGAAATAGTGACAAAGGGGAGGAAATTAGAAATAAAATGAGCCACTGATCAAAGAACTGCCACACAGAGGGAAAATGAAGGAAGATGTGAGGAAAGATGCTGGCAATATACCAGAGTCAAAGAAATTAAAATATCTTTAAAAATACCACCTCCTTCTTTTGGGGCGCCTGGGTGGCTTGGTTGGTTGAGCGTCCAACTTCGGCTCAGGTCACGATCTCATGGTCCGTGGGTTCGAGCCCCGCATCAGGCTCTGTGCTGACAGCTAGAGCCTGGAGCCTGTTTCAGATACTGTGTCTCCCTCTCTCTGTGACCCTCCCCCGTTCATGCTCTGTCTCTCTCTGTCTCAAAAATAAATAAAACGTTAAAAAAAAATTTTTTTTTTAAGTAAAAAATAAAAAAATAAAAATACCACCTCCTTCTTTCAAATAGAACATTTCTCTTTAAAATAAAGGCAGTACTGATGTGGAAGGTTACTCTAAATGCAAACTTTGTCTATACTGCCTTAACATAAGGTCAAGCAATAGCAAACTACGGCCCATGAGCTAAGTCCAGTCTGCTGCATATCCTTACAACAATGCTGTAAGAAATCTTAGCTATGAGCACCACTGAATGCTGAGCTCTAGAAGTCCTTCTAATAAATTCTAAAACATAGGGGTGGTACCAGGGACCTCCTTATTTTCTTTGTTTTATATTGCATTTTTCAGGATAATGTCTAAAAACCTGATTTTCCTACTATGAAATTTTGGCCCTTATTTAAGTGGTTTCACTTTAAGTGGCCTTTTCCTGTACATATAACCAGTAAGTTCACTGATCTAATGACTCTTCCTGTTTCCTTTCTTCCATTTCATGACTACATAACCTTGAGACTTTATCTTAGAGACCAAAGGGCTTCTTTGGTCAAAAGCAGCCACTCTGGACATTAGCCCACCCATCTGGTATTATTCTTAATCATTAGTTTATATCCCTTATCTCTGCAAATCATAAATTCCATAGTATTCCTTCACATGACTACCTTTAAACTGAATAAAGTGGGAATATGCTTTCATGAAATTAACAAAAAAATCAGCAGGCTCTTAAAAATATCTAGGGACAGATAAATTGGTGTTAGTGAGACGTTCAAGGTATTTTTTACATGAACCTTGGTTTTAATACTGTTATTCATAGTGGTTTCCTTAACTGTTTTCCAAAGTCAGTGATTTTTCCTGAAACCTGTACTGCCTATTGATAACAACAGAAGTCTTCTCAGATTTGTCAAACAAAGATGAGTCTAAAAATCTTAGGAATTTTAAGGTATAGATGTGAGATTCAGTGTTACTGAAGTAATTACCTTAGTAATTTTTTCTTGTGATGGCTGTCTGATTAAGAGAAACAAAGGAGAAAAATACACAACAAATCCTCAGGAACAAGCAACATTCATTTGTACCCATTTTTTTGAAACCTCAAACCCACTGAGAAATTCTGAGTTAAAGTCTGTCAACATATATCATCACTATAATTAGGCTCTTATGCACAAGAGCCAATCATTTACGACAACTAAACATGAAACGTATTAAATTTATAACCTATGTTTACCCTGAGCCCTTTCATTTTATTCTGACTCATGTGAATTCTATGAACAGAGACAATGGAAAAATGATTCATTAGGAAATATGATTTTTCCAATCTATACACAATATCTTATTTTCATTTATCATTTTAAGTTTTAAAAATCATTTAAGGAATCACATTAGTGCTCAGTTTAAAATATCTTCATTTTCTTCATTCACTTTTCTAAGGAAAAGTAATAGGAATGCAATCTGATGTGCACTGTACCTTTAAATGACTGCTGGAGGCAGCATCATGTAAGGGCAGAATCCCACCTAGATTTTCACAATTAACATTAGCACCAGCTTTTAACAACTCTACAATTATATCATTAGATCCCTTACTAGATGCCTCATGGAGTGGTGTCCAACCTAAAAAAAGGAAAAAAGAAAAAGCCAAACAAGCTGCTGCTTAAAAATCAACATTCACGTAATATCTCCATTCTTAAGTTTATTTGCACTAATGTAATTAGTATCTGTATTGATTCAAATGTATACACTAAGCATTAGACAAGAAATTATACTGAAAACTGTGACCTTAAAATGTGTTTCATTTTGGGGGGTGCTTGGATGGCTCAGTCAGTTTAGCATCTGACTCTTTGTTTTGGCTCAGGTCATGATTTCAACGTTCGTTTGAGCCGTACATCCAAGCCCTTGCATGGAATTCTCTCTCTCCCTTTCATTCTCCCTCTCTCTCTGCCCCTCCAGCTCTCTCTCTCTCTCAAAATAAATAAATAAACTTAAAAAAATGTGTTTCATTTTTGTCAACAAATTGATCTCGGGAAAAAGTATTTCTTGATACAAGGGTCAAAGAAAAGACTCAGAGAACATAAAATGGGACTAAATTTTTTCACCTCAGATATTAAAATAGAGTACGATCATGTCTGACTTTCTCATTTGTATCACTGCATTGTCACTTATCTCTTTAAAATGATATATGATTCTTGAAGTCAACCTGAGTTTTTCCCTCTGTTAATTCCTCACACGATGTTTGTGCTTGAGCAAAATGTTAGCAGATCAATTTAAAAATGGAGGCTTAAAATTAAAATTAACAAAGAGAGACAAAAGGAACTATGTAAAGAGAGGAGAAAGAGAAGGGACAGGGAAATGGGAAAAAAATGGGCATTCTCTCCAAAGTGAGAGAATAGTATTAAGGCCTCTAAGGAAAAGGCCTAAATAAAGCCCCCCTTACTCCCCATTCTGTATACTCCCTCTGAATGCTCCCATATGTATGTCAGAAACTGCTTCAGAGGAGGTTATTTTAGCAACTAGAGAAAACCAAGATAAATTTAACTATTCAACTAAATAATATATTATAAAAAAGAAAGTTCAAAGTTAGCAGCCAGGATCAAAATTGGGAGGGAGGATGAAATGTGTAGTTCAGTGAGTTCAAGTGATAAAGACAATTAAAATCTAAAGAATCCAAACCTGCATTATCTTTTACATTCACATCTGCTCCAGATTCTATTAGAGCCTTCACCAGAGACAAATTTCCTCTTGTGGCTGCCAAATGAAGCCGGCTTTCCCTTCTGGCATGCCTCTTATTGATTCCAGCTGTTTTCATTTCTGAAAATTTGCCAAGCAAAACTGAGGCTTCTTTTCTGCCAAATGCTGATTATTACAAAGGAGCTTAGAAAATACAGAGCAACTTCCTTAAAATATCCTAAGTAGGGTACACTATACAAAACATACACCGATATCATCATTGCTATTACTGTTTTAAAATGTAACTTGTGGAGAAATTATACAGCATCTAAGCACATTACTTTGCATTCATTCTAACAGTTACTCAGTCACTCAATCATAAGATTAAAACAAACTTACTACAGTTCTACACTCCTCTCATTCTCAGTAGTCCTGTAAAAATGGGTAACATTTTTCTTAAAACAAATTGTGATTTTATAAAACTCCTCTATTCTCTATCTCAGTGAGTGTTTCTGATCACAAAAGATGCCAAAAACCGAATTATGGCCTATTGATTGGTTTTTCTTCCATAAAGCATGTAGTACAATATTATACAAAGATTTTAAAATATATTTATTTATTTTTGAGAGAGAAAGAGGGTGTGTGTGTGCATGAGCAGGGGAAGGGTAGAGAGAGGGAGGGAGAGAGAATCCCAAGCAGGCTTTGCACTGTCAGAGCAGAGCCTGATGCAGGGCTCTAACCCCAAGAACCATGAGATCATGACCTGAGCCAAAGTCAGGAGTCAGACACTTAACCGACTGATTCACGCAGGTGTCCCCAAAGATTTTTAAAGGTCTTTTCTTTGCACAAGTTAGAAAGACCTAAGTTGGAGCGAAAACACACAAACCAACAACAACAACAAAACAAAAGAACCATATTTCCTTCTTAATTTCTTCCCTAAACCATGCTAAAATGATGGTAAAAGATTTTTTTAAATACCATATAAGGACAAAAGAAGAGGAAACAATGGAGGACAGAGGCATCAACAACTTTTTGGGAATCAGAAAATTAGTGACAGAGAAGAGTTAACTGACTTGGTAGACTGGGGGAAATGACTCAACCCAAATGGCTGCAAAAAGAATTATAGAGAAAGAGAGTCCACCTGAACCCCAGCACTTGATGACATCAAGTACCATGGAAGGCAGGGTGCATGCAACTGGGCTAGAAGTGCAGAGATTGAAAAAAACCCAAAAAACAAAAAACCATATATAGAAAAGTTGGGAATCCAAGTTCCCTTCCTTAATCCTGTAGTGTCTGGCAACCATTCCTCTTACCAAGGTCCCCATCCCCAAGCCAGGTAACTGGAGGTTATTTTCTGTAGAAATTGTATCAGAGAAGCTTCAGAGTGAGACATAAGGCAAAGTTGAGGTTTAGAGTGATGAAACAGAAAGGATATTCATTATACCAGTAGTTCTCAAATGTAGTCCCAGATTAGCAGTTATCAGTATGACCTGGGAAATGTGTTCAAAATGCAAATTCTCCAGCCCACTCCAAAAGCCTACTGTAGAGGGCAGACTTTAAGATAACTCCTGGGGCGCTTGGGTGGCTCAGCCAGTTGATTGTCAGACTCTCGATTTCTGCTCAGGTTGTGATCTCAAGGTTGAGACACTGAGCCTGTTTGGGATTCCCTCTCTCCCTCTCTGCCCCTCCCCTGCCTGTGCTCTCTTTCAAAATAAATTAACTTAAAAACAAAACAAACACAAAACTTCTAATGATCCCCATCTCCTGGTATTTATGGCCTTAGATAATCCCTTCCTCTTGAATAATTTGCTTCTAACCAATAGAAGACCTCAATATCAAGAGTATATTTCATTCCCTTCATTAGGCTACAAGAGACTAACATTTTCTGTCTTGCTAGCAAATTTGCACTATCACCTTCAACTTGCATGTTTTGATGAACCAAGTGGACATGCTGGAAAAACTCATGAAGGAAGAAACTGAGGATGACCACAAACTGGCCACAGTCCTCAAGGAACTGAATTCTGACAACCACCACATGAGCTTGAAAATGGATCCTTCCCTTGTTGAGACTTCAGATAAGACCTGTCTTGGCCAACAGCTTGCTTGTAGCCTATAAAACAAACTGAGCAGAAGACCTGCTTAAGCCGTAGCCAATTCCTGACCTGCAGCAACTATGAGGTTGAAAAACGTGTGTTGTTTTAAACTAAGTTTGTGAATTTGTTATATACCAAGAGATAACACACCTAATAAATCAGATGTTTTGAGGCTAGAGTCCAGCAATATGTATTTTAATAAGCTTTTCAGGTGATTCTGATGCAGGATAAGGTTTGCAAACCATTGCTTTAAACCTTAAGACCCTCTCCCTGCTCCATTTCCTAAATGCCAGCAAGAGGATTCTTTGATTATATGAATCACAGGAATAGTAACAGCCTTATGGCTATCTTCCACTGACGTCCAGACAAAATCATATTGCTCTTCAGAAATTTGTGCTCAATGGGGTGCCTGGGTGGCTCAGTCAGTTAAGTGTCTGACTTCGGTGCAGGTCATGATCTCAAGATTCGTGGTTCCGAGCCCTGCGTCGGACCCTGTGCTGACAGCTCAGAACCTGGAGCCTGCTTCAGATTCTGTGTCTCCCTCTCTCTCTGCCCCTCCCCTGCTCATGTTCTCTCTCTCAAAAATAAACATTAAAAAAAAGAAGAAGAAATTTGCACTCAGGAATTCTTTACTGGAACAATAAAGATATTTTATGTCTATTATATATATTCAATATTTTATATACACATATAAACATATTTTAAAATTATGAAATACCCAAAATGGCACACCTGCAGTTTTCAAGTTTGAATTGAAAAATCTCTCCCAGTCATTATTACTGTGAATGGTCCAAACCTTCTCAGCTTATTCTTTGTGTTATAGCAAAGGAGGTAGGCACATAATAAACATTTTGGGGCAAAAACTCTAAAATTCTTCAAAGTTATTGTCATCATAAATTTCTACACCATGTAACTAAAATTTTAAAATAAAATCTGGGAAAAAAAACTAGAAAGGAAACAAAGAGGACTCAATTTAAACTTGCAAAAAACTTAATAGCATTATACTTTATTAATAAATTAATAAATATTAATAATTATTAAAAATATAATATTGAATACATGGTATTAAGATTTATTTTTAGTTTGTGAGTTGGTTTTTTGAGAGTGAGTAAGGGAGGGTCAAAGAGAACGGGAGAGAGAAAATCCCAAGCAAGCTCGTGCTGTCAGTGCAGAGCCCGACACAGGTCTCGAACCCATGAACCATGAGATCAAGAGTTACCTGATCTGTAACCAAGAGTCGGAGGCTTAACCAACTGAGCCATCCAGCCACCCCAATAATATTATTTATTAATAAAGTATAATGCTGTTAAATACTCAGCTTTCAGTTACTTTGTATGTGATCTATTCTTTACTCTCTGGAAGCTCAAGATCCTTAATTATATCTGCAGAGATTCTTTTTCTAAATAAGATAATATTCACCTCTATATAAAATAATATCACAGGTTCCAGGGATTAAGACATGGACATGTTTTGGAGGACCACTATTCAACCCACTACAGGAGGGATGTATAAGAAGGTCTTTAGATTACACAAGAGAGGGACAATGGGACAAGGTTCTCAGAGAATGCCTAATCCAGTGTCCTTCCTACCTCTTAAGAAACAATAGACAAATGAACTTTTCAGTGTTTAATATTTAACCTGAAGTGGCTTGGCCCAGCCTATTGTTCACCACAGCCTTATCTCCAAGGACCATCAAAAGAGAGTTAGCTTGTCTATATTGCCAAGCACACACAGTTCATTCATCTGACAAAATGAAAACCAGTGGCTACTCTTTTTGTTGTTGTTGTTTTACTGCTTTTTTTTTTATTTCCATGATTTTTGCCCTTTTTTTTTTTAATATGTGAAATTTATTGTCAAATTGGTTTCCATACAACACCCAGTGCTCATCCCAAAAGGTGCCCTCCTCAATACCCATCACCCACCCTCCCCTCCCTCCCACCCCCCATCAACCCTCAGTTTGTTCTCAGTTTTTAACAGTCTCTTATGCTTTGGCTCTCTCCCACTCTAACCTCTTTTTTTTTTTTCTTCCCCTCCCCCATGGGTTTCTGTTAAGTTTCTCAGGATCCACATAAGAGTGAAACCATATGGTATCTGTCTTTCTCTGTATGGCTTATTTCACTTAGCATCACACTCTCCAGTTCCATCCACGGTGCTACAAAAGGCCATATTTCATTCTTTCTCATTGCCACGTAGTATTCCATTGTGTATATAAACCACAATTTCTTTATCCATTCATCAGTTGATGGACATTTAGGCTCTTTCCATAATTTGGCTATTGTTGAGAGTGCTGCTATAAACATTGGGGTACAAGTGTCCCTATGCATCAGTACTCCTGTATCCCTTGGGTAAATTCCTAGCAGTGCTATTGCTGGGTCATAGGGTAGGTCTATTTCTAATTTTCTGAGGAACCTCCACACTGCTTTCCAGAGCGGCTGCACCAATTTGCATTCCCACCAACAGTGCAAGAGGGTTCCCGTTTCTCCACATCCTCTACAGCATCTATAGTCTCCTGATTTGTTCATTTTGGCCCCAGTGGCTACTCTTTAATTTCCCTTATGTTGAAAAGGCTCTCTGGAAGCTGTTAAGTGATCTGGCACAGTTCAGATGTGCTGCCCCCACTCAATATCATTGCTGTCTGTTTATTTTACCTCCTCTAACATTTCAAGTTAAAAGTCTTAGGCAGAAATATGACAAGAATGTATCTGAAGACTAATGGATTCTCAAGTGGCACTGTATAGTAAAACCATCTGATAAATATAGCTGAAGTAATCTTATAACCTAGTGAATGAGAAAAAAAATCAACCGTAAATGTGAAAGTTTAGCAATTCCCTGAAGTAGAGTGGATTGCTGGGATTGATCATGTCAACTTTTACCTAGACAAGTATAGAAATACAAACCTTGGCTGCAGGTAGCTTTCAAGAAATGTTGTCTTTTTCTCAAATTCCGGACTTTTTTGTGTTTCTGGATACCAGTAGACATGTGAATTTCAGAATCTGTTTTTTCTTTTTTCTCAATGTTTCTCACAGAGTTTTCATCTCCATTGATATTAGTTAATTTCTCACCTGAAAACCAAACATTTTGCAACATACAGTTCTCCTTACTAGCTACATGATTAGAAAAGAGTCTGGTCACATAACTGTTCCAAGTTTCTGTTCCTACCTGGACTGGTGTGTGTGTGTGTGTGTGTGTGTGTGTGTGTGTGTGTGTGTGTGTGTTTTAAGGGAATGAAAGTCTTAAAAAATGTTTTTAGGGGTGCCTGGCTGGCTCAGTCAATTGAGTATGTGACTCTTGATCTCAGGGTTATGAGTTTGAGCCCCAGGTTGAGGACAGAGATTACTTAAAAATAAATTCTTAAAAAAGTATACCTTTATATAACAAAGTGTGCTGGATACAATACTTACAGGAATACAGTGAACCACTGAAATCAAATGAGCTAACGATTTCCTGCTATAGAAACTTCTATAAATTATTAACTTCTATAAACATGAATTTAGCAACAATCTTTGATGATGATAGTTTGATTTTCAAGTCAACACTATTACTTAATTAATAGTATCCCTAAATTATACTCTACATGTCCTGATTCTGGTCAGTTTGGGCATAAGGGGAGTGGAATTCAGTTAGAAATTTCTATCAAATAAGTAAATCTATTGGAAATGTGTACTAATCAAGAAATATTATTAATACCTGGTATATGAGACATTTCTTTCTCTTCTTTTTGTCTAAGTTGTGAGACATTGGTCAATTCCTTATTAATATTGTCGGCAGAATAAAAAATTATATTATGTATGGTTTTGTTTTCTGGAATATCTTGTTTCCTTTTTTCAACTGTAGTTGTTTCTATTACATGAGAATTAACAACTGCAGACAAAGGCCCTTTGGAAGAACTTGGTTTTTGACTTTCATCGTTGTAATCCCTTTTAGCGTCTTCTCCTTCATTTACCTTTTCCACAGTATGCGTATCTGTTTGATCCATTAAAGGATCTTGAGGCCTTTTGAATAGCTCCACATGACTAGTCAACTTTGAAGTTCCCTGTGTTGAAAATGTTCCTGGACAAAGCTCTGGACTGCCATGTGAATGATCAAAAGAAGTTTCATATGTGCATCGTCCGTAATTTGCAACATGTTGTTCAGGACCTATTGTATTATCTGACTCAGAAAAATCAACAGCTTCCTGTTGTGGAAATATGGTTAGACTGCAAGCTTTTAACTTATTTTCCTGTGAAATATGGTCTTCAGAAGGGAAAACCTGTTGAAAATCCATTTCTTCTCTATTTGTTATATTCTCTTCACAATTATAGTGGTTTTGGCAACCCGTAGAACATACCACTTTTTTAGGTGTTATAGTCTTCTCAGAGATATAGCAATCATCATCATAACTAAGATTTTCCTTTATAAAGGATGCGAAAGAATTTTCCCACTCATTAAGGCTCTCACCTTTTTGACCCAAGTTACTATTTTCATGAGAAAGGCTAATGTGCTGTTGTTCTTGGTGAGTGTCAGGCTGCTGATGTGTAGTAACAAGTGGTAACTTGATTTCTTTCTGTAAGGAAAGTCCTGAGAAAAAAACAGCTTCAGCTCCATGAGTGGATTCCAAGCATTTTGTTTCCTGATTATCTGATAAATCCAGGCTGTGGATATGTGTCTCTTTGAGAACTGAACAAGCCTCCATACTATTACCTAATTCATTTTTCAGGCTTGACGGAGCTAGGCTAAAAAGTTTATGTGACTTTTCTGGAAGGTCAGCAAAGCCTTGGAGAATATCTTGTTGACCAGTAACCAATCTACTTATTCTTCTGGAAGAAGAAACAGTGACTGTCTTTCTTGGAATGCTTTCTTGTTTTGCATCATCCACTTGAGTTCTTTTATGCCATGTGTTTCTTCTTCCTCTGTCTTTAGACACATTTGTGCTAGGACCTTTGATATCCTGGAGACTGTCTTTTCTGAGTCCTCTAATAGAGTGTATTTGGTTAAGAGCTGATTGCTTATGCATGGATTTACCAAATTTTGTGTCTTTGGAATCTCTTCGGTAATGTTCATATACATCTTTATTTATAAATAAGCCTTCTTTGCTTCCTTTATCAACTTTTACATCTTCTGATTTCTGTCTGTTGGAATTTTCATCACAAACAAACCCAATGAGATTTTTAGAACTGAATTTTGGTTTCTAAAGAAAGAAAACATATAGTTAGCTTTAATTTTCCGCTGTAGCTCTATATTCAATTAACTCAGGATTGTTGATAAATGAAATCATTATGCCATTCAATTTTATGATTTGATCTAAACACAGCACCTGATGGCATATATATACAACGTTGTATTTCAAAAAAGGATTAACAGAAAAAGGGAAATGTAGTAGATTAAGACTCATTATGTGTACTAATCCATATTTTTTGGTTCACATTTTGATTTTGCCAGTATTCAGCACTGTTCCTCTTATTAGGCATAATTCAAAATTTAATCCACTTAATTTTTATAGGCTTTAAACATAACCAAATGAGAATGCTTTAGAAATACTCTCCTCTCCCAATTGTTATACAGATAGAGCTAGAATTGAGAGTTTTTTCACTTAGTATCTGACAGACTGTAGGTAGGGCAGGAAAAGAAGGGATTTAAAAACAAGAAGATAGCCTGGGTGGCTCAGTCGGTTGAGCATTAGACTCCTGATTTCGGCTGAGGTCATGATCCCAGGGTTGTGGGACTGAGCCCCATGTTGACCCCATGCTGAGTGTGGAGACTGCTTAAGATTCTCTCTTCCTCTGCCCATCTCCCCTGCTGGCATTCTCTCCTTCCCTCTCAAAATAAAAAAATAAAAATAAAAACCAACCAACGAACCAACCAAAAAAACCCCAAAAAACAAACAAAACAAAACAAAACAAAACAAAACAAAACCCAAGAAGGCAGATAGGCTCCCAAACCAATCTGCGTGAAAAAACTGTTGTAGACTGCTAAGATTAAAACAGGGACACTGCTTCCTCTCAGTCACCACAAACCAAGCCCCAGATGAAGAGTAATGGCCCACAGTATAAAGTTTGAAGGAATGGGTTGACACCTCTGGCTTAGACCAGAAGAAATTTGACATGGATGATAAACCCCATGGCTCCATGAAGAGGAGGAAAAAGGAAATGGCTATTGACACATCAGTGTGGCAAAATATACTACCTTTACTCAACTGCTTCCTGAACTAACAGCCCAGAACACTGACTCTCACGTAACTATTCCAAAGTTTCTTAAAAGCAAGGTGAAGTCACTGTTCCTGATGAATGCTTTAGCCATCTTTCTTTCCACTCTGATAATCTATAAAATGGGCAGCATGTGCAATCTATAAAAATGTTTACTGCTAAACAGTGCTATACCTTGTGCTGGTGTACATCCTCTATGTCTGATAGGTCAGTGCTGTTCTTTTGAGCTGTAAACAAAAAGAGAAAATCAAAGAAAACAGCCTCCTGTAGTCAGACTCTAGACTTCTAAAACCCACAAGTCCTTTGCCATGAGAAAACCAGAGGATAAGTGAAATTATGCAAACATTTTCCATTCAAATTGGCACATATAACATTCCTGTAACTAATAACTTTCATATTTATTAGAAACCCCATACTATCTTGAGAAAGCTGAAAATATTTCTGTAGGAAAAGCAATACGGCCCCAACAAAATAACAACAAAGACAGGCAATGAACTATTTCTATATTTCCCACAGATATATCCAGATATGGAGCTGTCAGCAAACTACTTTTATATAGCAAAAAATTATTTCATAATTAACTGGATTATCATTTCCTAATATGTCTGCTTAATAAGGTTCTAGTCTGAATGCTTTGTTCTCATAAAAATGAAACATATATGCATAGAAAAGGCCAGTCTTGAGAATGTGTAAGAAAAAAAAAAGATGGCTTAATAAAATATACCTAGGTTGATAATAAAAGTACGTTAGTGTCTCTTTTAAATCCTAGAGGTGGAATTAGTTACCTATATATACATTTGGCCTCAAAAGACAAAAACCTAGGAACAGTGCCTTGTACATAGGAGGTATTCAATCATTATCTAATAGAAGAAGGAACAATGAATGAACGTCTTAGGTGTGACATGTAAGCAATTTAAAATTATTTAAATACACTAGGAACTAGAAATATAAAAGTATTTTAACAGGGATGTAACTGGAAAAAAGAATATTTTATTTCTTGGGAATAATTTTCATGATAGCAATCAACTTACAATGAGCATAATGAGGCCTGGCATTCACCTACTCACCTCATACAGAAGACAGTAGGTTCATAGGATGTCCTTCAATGAAGCAAACAGGCTTGGAGCACAGTCTCTGGAGGCTACTCCTGAGTTTCTATCTTTACTCATTTGCTTAGCAGCTGGGTGACCCTGGGTAAGTTTCTTAATATCTCTGCCTCAGTTCCATAAAATGAAGGTAGTAATCGTCCCTATCTTACAGAATTGTTGTGAAGATTCAGTAAGATAATCCATGTAATCCATGTACAGAGTTTAGAGGAAGTCCTGACACATAGAAAGTGCTCCATTATTAATTTTATTATTTTTTTTTCAAGAGCAGAAAGGACTCTGTGCCTTTTCCTAACTGTGGTTCTTAAATAAGACAGCAAGAAAATATTTCACAGGAACCACCATTTTGGGCATGGTTCCTAAGAGAATCTGGAAGCTAGAAAGGGGCTTTAATCTCCTCTCAGGTTCAAGAGTCTATATGCTCTAGTATAACCAACTTAACAAAAAAATCTATACAAGTATCAATTCTGAGGTGGTGAATGTTGGTGATGTAGCTGTAATTTTTTTCACTCTGTTATTCCAAGCTTCTGTCATATGTAAGGTACTGTACTGAAGCATCTTACATACATCAACTCTAATCCTCACAGTAACAATCCCGCAGGTATCTAAGTAGAGGAGCAGATATTAGAAGCCCAAATTTACAGATGAGAAAACTGAGTGTTAATATACCTCAGGCTATAAAGTTACTAAGAATGAACTCCTGTCCTATACCAAAGAAGATGTATTTTACTCTAAGAAAACCACCAAATATTATTGCATGAGGGAGGTTTTTTATCCATCATTCCCGTAACTAAAAGCTATTCAACTCAAATTTAAAAACAGAAACTCTCAACTAGTTTTTTCATTTATATTGATAAGTCAGCTAATAATTAATGACAGACTTCAAAACTTCAAACAATAAATATTCAAACCACCTACTAAAGCATGATAACACAGCCCAGCTTCGTAAATTCCCTCACCAAGGAAGAATGGAAGCTAAATCCTAAGAAAAAAGGCTTGGGATCCTTTTCCATGAATGAAATTCCCTTGGGTAGGTGTAGGTCAGAAGTGGGCATTAGTGAATGGGAGATTCTGGATTTGGAGAAAGGGCTATAATGCTGGAGAAAGGGCTATAATGCTGGAGAAAGCACTCTCAGAAAAGCAAAACAATGCATGCTATCATAAAATAGAGCAGTAAAGAAATTAAGCAGATTTTCAAAGCAAAAATTTAAAAACATACATGCTTTTGCCTCCAACTGAATATGTGCAATTTTCCACACAGCTTGAAATGTAAATATAAGTGCAATAATTTATCTCAATGAATGGAAACATGAATAATCTATCTCAATATGCTTTTACAGACCTGGCCTCAACAAGGTGTAGTCTGTCCCTCTTACTTTCTGATGAGACTGGGCTACAGGGGAAGGAGTGTTTTGTTCTAAAGAACCATTAACTAATTGCCTCTTGGTGGCCTTTAATTCTCAATGAAGTTATCTCATTATTATAAAGTAGGGTGTTGGGGTGCCTAGGTGGCTCAGTCAGCTGAGAGTCCAACTCTTGATTTCGGCTCAGATCATGATTCCAGGGTCTTGGGATCCAGCTGTCAGGCTCCATGCTTAAGATTCTCTCTCTCTCTCTTTCTCTGCCGCTATCCACCACTTGTACTCTCTCTCTCTCTCTCTCTCTCAAAAAATAAATAAATGTCGCTTCTTGGCCTTTTGGCTAAGATCAAGTGTAAAAAAATAAATAAATAAAATAACATAGGGTGTTTTCATCCAAGTCTTAGTTCTTTGTCAACAGCATTCAAATAGTTACCTCTTAGGGAAAATGTTACTAAAATATAGTTTGGTAAAAGTGAACGAAGCACACATACAGCTACTGAAGGTAAAGACTTTATGTTGTTTGTTTTGTTTAAAAGGACTGACACACTACTTATTCAACAAATATTTACTCAACGCCTACTGGGTACAAGGCACTTAAGTATTCATCACCAGACTAAACACAAATCCTTTCCTTCATGGAGCTTAGATTCTGGTGGGGGAAGACTGAAAATAAAAAATAAACAAATTGTCCAATGTGTTAGAAGGTGTTAAGTGCTATGGAAAAGGGATAAATAGAAGAGTAATATAAGGTAAGAAGGATTGGAGTGAGTGTGGCAGTTTGAAAAATATGTTCATAAAATTTTTGGTATTTCCTCCTTTCAAAAGGTGGAACTTCGTAGACTTAGTGACTTACTTACAACAAATAGAATATGGCATAAGTGCTTCCAAGATTAGTTTCTAGAAAGCTTGGGGCCTCTGTCTTGGGTGCGTTCTCTTGCTCTGAGCCAGCTGCAAGGCTGTCAGCAGCTCTATGGAGAAAGCTCCTGTGGCAAGTAATTGAAACCTCCAGCTAATGAGCAGTGAGGCAATGAGGCCTGCCGATAACCAGGTGAGTGAGCTTCAAAGTGGATTTTCCTGCCCTAGCCGAGCCTTGTGATGACCATTCCTCACTAAGAGCTTGGCTGCAACCTGTAAGAGACACTGATCCAGAACTGGTTACTCGGTTAAACTGCTTCCAGACTTCTACTCCTCAGAAACTGTGAGAGATAATACGTTTGGTATTCTGAGATGCTAAATTTCGGGTAACTTGCATAGAGATAGGTAACTAATATGGTGAGGGTGGGAAAGAGGTAGGTTGCAGTATTAAATAGGATGGTCGAGGTCTCCCTGAGAAGATGACATTTAAATTAAGACTTGAAGGAGGTGGAAGAGGCATATTTGAGAAACAGCAAGGAAGCCAGTGTGACTGAAGCTGAGAGACAGAGGTAGAGAATGGTAGAAGTTAACTGGTTGGGTGGCCAGCTCATATAGGGGCCTGTATGCCACTGTAAGGATGCTGACATTTCTTCTAGATTAAATGGAAAGCCACTGCAGGGTTTGAGCAGAGGAATGCTGTGATCTTACCAAAAAATCTAACAGATGCATTAAGGAGAATATAAAGAAAGTGTCATGCATGTAAATTATTCTTGTAACCTTGTTATTGACAACTATAAATCAAGTTCTTTGGTAGTTCAATTTTTAACAGTGTAATGGATGACAGGGCAAAAATATAACCATAGGAGAAGATTCTTAGGGGATGGAAACAAAAACAATCCTGACCATACTCATCGAACTACATCATATCATTTTAGCCAAAAAACTGTCAGGGGAGTGGGGGGGGACCAGAACTTTATAAAAGTTTTCTTAACTGTTTGTAATGCACAACTAGGAAAAAGTACCTTGATATTATCCCTTTTTTCTCTTTGTTCTTTTGGAGTCCTTACATTATGTGCATTTGCAAACAAGTCAGTGTGCTTTACTAAAGAAATGGAGCAAGGACACCACTGGATAGACGTTCTCACAACTAAGGAGGAAAGGAAATTTAATTTCTGTAATTCTAAATTCAATTCCTGTAACTCTCTACCAACATGATGAACAGATATAACAGGCCAGTTTAATCTTACCTGATGTAAGATGTTTTTGGTGTTTAGGAATATATTTCTCAAGGAGACGCTTCATACGTGAATCTTTGGCCTCATCCAAAGCACACTTTCCATTGTCACTTCTAAGTAAGGGATCAGCTCCATTCAAAAGAAGTAACGCTGCCACCTACAGGAAGACCGTTCATGTGAGCGTGCCCAGACAAAAGGTATATTATTGCAAATGTGTGCTGGCTTACAACTCTAAGCAACATCGGATATTTCTTTCAACAAGAGAGCTTGGGTTTATCTGTAACATCTTTGCCCAATAAAAAAAATTAATGCAACTTACTGAATCATAATTTGTTAATGTACATATCCTTTCTCTTACAAAAATAGAGAAAAAGGGGGAAAGGGAGGGGGCAGAGAGGGAGGGGGAAGGAGGGAAAGACTGAGGGAGGAAGGAAAGATCAGAAATATAGATAGTTCAGGTGCTGGTGAAATGGATCTAGAGGTACACCGAGAATTAGGCATCGGTTCTGTAGTAGTAAATACAAGTCTGACATGTTCCAGGAGATGGTTATGTCATCTTCCATCTGTAGCTGTGTTGCCGTTGCTCCTCCCCAGTGTTAGGGAGAAAGAAACCAGTCAATCCTTAATTGTTCCTACTCCTCAAGTTACCTCCTCATGATGCTCTCCCTGACCTCCTCATCCACTGCTGCTGCCTTTTTTTGGGTACATATTTTATCATAGTGCCCAATATATATTACACTTATTTCTTATTAATCTGTCTCTTGGGCACTCTAAGGTTGTTGAGGGTGGGACTATGTCTTTCTTTTAAAATTAATTTATTACATATGAATAGGAAATTAATGAATATAGTTCAAAATATAGAAGACTCAGAAAAGTATACAATGAAAAATAAGTTTCCTCCTCTATCCCTGAATTTCAGTCATCTAATTTTTTTAAGTACTATAGTTTCTTCTGAATTTTTTGAGTTAATCTAGTCCAACATGTATATATGTATGTATACATACAAATATGTACAGATTTTCTTCTTACACAAGTGGCCACAGAATATATACATTCCTCTATATCTTGCCGCCCCTCCCCCAACAAAAGAGCTTAGAAATTGTACCATGTCAGTATAAAATGAACTTTCTCATTCTTTTTAGCAGCTGAGTAATAGTCTACTATTGAATGTACTATATGAATGTACTGTATTTTATTTATTTTTTGATTTTTTTTAATGTTTATTTTTGAGAGACAGAGATAGAGAACGGGCAGGGGAGGAACAGAGAGAGGAAGAGGCAGAATCCGAAGCAGGCTCCAGGCTCCAAGCTGTCAGCACAGAACCCGATGCGGGGCTCGAACCTACGGACCGCGAGATCATGCCCTGAGCCGAAGTCAGTTGCCCAACCGACTAAGCCACCCAGGCATCCCTGTATTTTATTTAAGTAACCTATTGACAGATGTTTAAGTTGCTTCCAAGTTTTTACTACAGGTATATGTCTTAATCATCTTTATATTCCCAGTGCCTATCTCAGTGTCTGACAAACAGTAAATATTCACTAAGTACTGTTTAATACAGGAAGAATATAGGGGCGCCTGGGTGGCTCAGTCGGTTGAGCATCTGACTTCGGCTCAGGTCATGATCTTGCGGTCTGCGAGTTCGAGCCCCATGTCGGGCTCTGTGCTGACAGCTCAGAGCCTGGAGCCTGCTTCGGATTCTGTGTCTCCCTCTCTCTCTGCCCCTCCCACCTCATGCTCTGTCTCTGTCTTTCTCTGTCAAAAATAAATAAACATTAAAAAAAATTAAAAAAAAAAAAAAGAATATAATCAGGGAGGATGTCGGAAGTAGGCTTTAAGTATCACTACAAACACTAAACGGGCACACCTAGCACCCAGATTGTGATTTCTAAATACTATCCACTTACAGACAATATAAGAAGAAACAAGCTATACAACACCATAAAAATAAAATTAGCCAAATCCAGAATTTAGGAAATTCTTTAAGACAAAAGCCAAGATTCTAGAACCCCTACGAAAACACAAAATAGAGGAAGAACTGTTATAGGTTAAAACACACTTAAGACACACAACAAACATATGTAATATATGGACCTTGATGGATCCTGATTCAAACAAAAACTTACTATAAAAATGCATTTTTTAGATAACCTGGGAAATTTTAATATGGACTGGATATTAAATAATAAAAGAAACTATA
The DNA here is from genome assembly GCF_028018385.1 of Neofelis nebulosa. NCBI lineage: Eukaryota > Metazoa > Chordata > Mammalia > Carnivora > Felidae > Neofelis > Neofelis nebulosa. Next base: position 100,525,405 of record NC_080782.1, on the reverse strand, counting down.
TTAGGTAGGATGATGTTGTGGGTGTAAGAAAAGTTCTTATCTGTCAGAAATGCAGGTTCAAGTATTTATGAGTATAATGGTATAATGCCTGTGATTTCTTTTAAAATATTTCCAGTATCAACAACATACAAGTCATGTTCCAGCCTGTTGAGGGAGTTTGGCTCTTTATAGTGTAACAGAATATATAATCAAACTTTAGAAGAGATTTCACTACAGATACATGTGGAATGAATAATCACCATGTTGAAGGGATGTTTTTCTCAATACATGTGAACCTAAGTAACACTGTCAGCCAACCTCCAAGTCAACATCTCATATACTCATACACCATACAACACTTCATCAAATAAAAGCTTTGTTAAAATCATGATAGCTTACATCAAATTGTCATGCCATTTCCTTCACCTATTAACAAAGTAAACCTAATAAAAGAGAAGTCAAGGTTAGCCTGACATGACTTGTTCTTAGTGATGCCTACAGATTCTCAAAGATCACTTCATTCTTATCTAAATGTCTCCTATGTGTCTAATAATTTGTTCCAGATTTTTCTAAGGAATCACAATGAACCAATCATTTGTAATTCTCAAATCCCACCTTTACCATATTGGAAAATGTAATTATATTGACATATAATTTACATGCCATACAATTCACCCATTTAAAAAATACAATTCAATGGTTTTTAGTATATTAAGACAGTTGTATAACTATAACCACCATCTAATTTTAGAATATTTTAATTTCTCCTAAAAGAAACCCTTAAACAATGAACTGTTACACCCCATTCCCCACCTGCCTTTATTTTTTTTGTTTTTATTTATTTTTGAGAGAGAGAAGAGAGAAAGCAAGCACAAGTTGGGGAGGGGCAGAGAGAGAGGGAGACAGAAAATCCAAAGCAGGCTTCAGGGTCTGAGCTGTCATCACAGAGCCCAACACGGGGCTTGAACCCACGAACCATGAGATCATGACCTGAACTGAAGTCGGACACTTAACCGACTGAGCCACCCAGGCAAGTCCCCACCTTCCATTCCTAATCTTTTCTGTCTCTAAAAGTTTGGACTACTGCAAATATTTCAAACAAATGGAATCATACAAGGTATTTTTAATGGCTTTTTAGCTTTTAAAAAATAGGTTATTATCTTTTAGGATCTCCCACCTTTTAGTATAAAAGTTAATTCCTGTAAGATAATACATTCAAGTTCCTTCAACTCTGGAATATTTAAGAAACTCACACTCTCCAGGTGCCTGATCCAGTATCAGGTTCCCAGGACTTCCTTCGTTTGACATTTTTAGTCCTGTAACAAGTAATGCATGGGAGCAATACCCAGAGTCTAGACCATTTCTCTGATCATCTTTGCCTCACATATGAGATTCCCCAAGGTTAGCCTAGATCCTCATCTGACGCTCAAGCTATCCCTACTCCATCCTCCAAAACAACGTCCTACCCTACTTTGATTTTTAAGGCTTTGGTTCTTAAGTCAGTCCAGAACTGACCTGGAATTTTGCAAATCTCTCTTGGATTGGGTGAAGTAACTTTCTGGCTCCCCCCAGCTAAACAGAACGGGAAGGAACAAAGAAGACCGTGACTTCATCCCACCCCACCAGGTTTCAGCTTTTAATTCTTATGACTGTTCTCTGGACTTCAACTTCCATCTTGCCATTCTCTTTTCTCCCGCCATCAGTCAGGATACGCCACAGTTCCAAAAGCACATCAGTTACAGGAACACAAAGGTTGGCATGAGGGAGTGAGATAGGAGCGAGGTAACTAGATTCTGGAGTCAAAGGTGTGTGTCCTTGGTCCCTTTTACTTCACTGAGGGAGTAAGAGAAGGCTACATATCTGCAAAGGCGAGACAGAAGATAGCCAGTTCTAGCCTGTGAGGCAGAAACTGACTGAAGCCGAGTTACCAGATGGGACAAAGGAAGAACTGAGAAAGAAAGGAGGAAAAAGTGAAGTGGTCAGGGCTCACCTTGCCCAAAGGGGGAAAAAACTTTTGACTAGGGTTAAGTCAGCCCTGAATAGTTGGGAAAGCAGATGGGCCAAAAGGAGAGGGAAGAACTGCTTTGGCATGAGGTTTCTCTGTTGGAGGCCAGCTTTGAAGAGGGAGTAAAGGACAGAGAGGGCTCACACCAACACCTGTCCAAGCCTGCATTCTTTTGGCCATTCAATTAGGTCCCAGGCAGAATTCCCCTCCCCACCCAGCTTTCTCTACAAGGGGGAGGGTGACCACCAACTAATAAGTGATATATTATCAAAAGAAGGCAAAAGAACCTAAACTTTCCTGAAGTACTGTTTCACATTAGGAAGGGTTATGCTGTGTCCATGCCCATGGCTCCCAGAAGCCTTCCCCAGATCTATTTGTTAAGGCATTTCTTCTTGGAAGCAAGTGTATTATAACTTCCCAAGCTCAGCTGATTAGCTCCCTTTTCTACCCTAGGAGTTTGAACCCAGAGGCAACTTCCAATACATGAGATAAAAAAACATTAATATTTTCAGCAAGTATCTCAATCCGGTAATGTGGTGCCTGAACCAGAAAATGTCTGGCAAGCTCAGAATGTAAGTTTATTTCTGAAATAAACTGCAAGTGCTGAAACTGATCATCTTAATTAATATTATCATTATAGTAGCTACCAATTTGTTTTTTTTTAATTTTATTTATTTATTTATTTTTTATTTTTTAATATATGAAATTTACTGTCAAATTGGTTTCCATACAACACCCAGTGCTCATCCCAAAAGGTGCCCTCCTCAATACCCATCACCCACCCTGCCCTCCCTCCCACCCCCCATCAACCCTCAGTTTGTTCTCAGTTTTTAACAGTCTCTTATGCTTTGGCTCTCTCCCACTCTAACCTCTTTTTTTTTTTTTTCCTTCCCCTCCCCCATGGGTTTCTGTTACGTTTCTCAGGATCCACATAAGAGTGAAACCATATGGTATCTGTCTTTCTCTGTATGGCTTATTTCACTTAGCATCACACTCTCCAGTTCCATCCACGCTGAGTAGCTACCAATTTGTATGGAACTATAGTATTTTGATATTTTAAACAGTAGTACATTTATGCTAGTATGTACTGGTTAATCATTAAACCTAAGAGATTCATGTCTTATATGGACTCTGAAAGTGACGCTAGTGTCCAAAAAGGTGTATGCCTCCTATTGGGACTGGACATCACCGTTTAACACTCTGTAAGCAGAAAACGTTCTGCTAAAACCTATAGAGCACCATACTGAAATAGTCTAAAGAAGTATATAAGTTTAAAAAATACTATGTGAGGGCACCTGGGTGGCTCAGTTGGTTAAACACTGGACTCCTGATTTTACTCAGGTCACGATCTTGCAGTTCGTGAGTTTGAGTACCTCATCAGGCTCCATACTGACAGTATGGAATCTGCTTGGGATTCTCTCTTCTCTTCTCTGTCCCTTCCCCACTCTCTCAAAAATAAACTTAAAAAATAAAAATAAAAAATACTATGTGTACCCATGGGGCATCTAGCCGGCTCAGCTGGCTTAGAGTCTGACTTCACCTCAGGTTGTGATCTCATGGTTTGAGTTTGAGCCCCATATTGGGCTTGCTGCTGTCAGTGCAGAGCCCACTTCAGATCCTCTGTTACCCCCTCTCTCTGACCCTCCCCCACTTGTGTTCTCTCTCAAACATAAAGAAACATTAAAAAAAAATACTATGTGTAACCAAAACACTACCTGTAGTTATTAAAAGTAACACATAAAATAGCATCTACCATATTAGACACAATAAGTCTATCACAAAGTAAAACTTTATTCCACATTCTGAGTACCCGTTAGAAGAATAAACTATAACTGAATCCCTATTGCTAGCTTCCTGAGATTTTTAGTATCTGTAGAATGTACTATTTGATTTGCAAACAAAAGCATCACAGTACCTGATAACGTCCATTTATGACAGCATCGTGTAGGGGAGTGATCTGGTACATTCCTTTGATATTTACATCGGCTCCACCTTTTAATAGTTCACTTGCTGTCTGATAAAATCCTCCTACACTAGCTTCATGAAGTGCTGTCCAACCTATTTTACAAAAAGGAAATGGTATTTGTTTATGTTTGGCATCTTAATGTTTTGTGCTTGCCCTTATAAACTATATAAACTCTAAGTTGTTTCTTTAAAAATATTTTCATTAGATGAGACAAGATAATCCCACCATGAAAATAAACTATTATTAGGTGGATTCAATAAATCTGAAGGCCAAATAAAATTCCTACCCCCAACTCAATTGTGAAAAATATGAAAAATATGAAAAAAATAAAATATTTGAAACTATTCTTGTCCAGCTCAAATAAAAATGCTGTAAGGGAGTCATTGTTAGCTTAAAGAAATGTTAATTATAGGCTACTTTTTTGCAAAGAGGGAGAAAAAACTTTATTTGTAGCTCAAGGTACTTCCATTAAAGCAATCCAGCTGTCAGGAATGCACAGAGGTCACTTCAAAAATATGTATTTCTTTACTCATTTGTAAAAAGCTATTTACAGTAGTTCTAACACAAACTATTGTAATAAAACCAGGCATACAAGTAAGTATCTGTATGACTTACGTATCCTCATTAGCCAGAGACAATGGTACATTATATTTATTCAATTCCAATAAATCATATGATTGATGTAAGAAAACCTAAAAGGTGCATGTTAAAAGTGTATTAAAGCGGGGGGGGGGGGGAGGGGGATAATTCTTTGTTGTTCTGAGCATTCTATTAGATACCAGTAGCAGCACTCCCCCATTCCAGTTGTAACAACCAAAAATGTTTCCACAAACTGCCAATGTGCCCTAAAAGCCAGTATCACCCCAGTTAAGATCTACTGTCATAAGATGTTATAGAAAGAGTTTCTCTTATAGTATTAAATAGAAAGCTTTGAGGAAGAAATGAAGAGAAACAAAAAAGGTAAATATATAGTTAATAGAGGAATTTTTTCCTATAAATTTCTTTAAAATGCATGTGACCATTTAAATTGAAAATCATAACATTATATTTTAGTGTTATTAATTTATATAGCTGTTATATGGCATAAAAGATAAGGGAGATGTGTTCAACGTTCTGACATTTTATAGAAATATTAATATACTAACTCTGAAAAGAATGAAACATTAAAGATGTACATTGCAATCCCCAGGGTAATCACTACAAAAAAAAAAAGGCAAAGACATAGAAAGGAAAAAAAGGATAACATACACAAGGAACAATTAGTAAAATCACAATCCTCACTCAATCCTACCTTTTATATTAAATTAAAATTGACTAATTGCCCCAATTAAAAGGCAGAGATAGTCAGAATTTATCTATTTCTTTTTATATAAAAGCTATCTATAAGAAATATGTATGTATGCTATCTATAAGAAATAAATTTTAAATATAAAGAGGTTGAAAATAAAAGGATGGAAAAAGAGCAAATAGACAAGAAACATAAGATACAGCTAGGATGTCTATATTAATATCATAGAGAGTAGCTTCAAGACAAAATGTATTACTAGAGATAAAGAGAAATATTTCGAAATAATTAAAAGGTCAATTTACCAGAAGACATGACAATTTACAACTGTGTATGTACCTGATAACAAAGCTTCAAAATACAGGAAACAAAAAGGGACAGAATGAAAGGGAGAAAGAGACAACTCCACAATCATAGCTGTTAATATTTCAATATTCTTCTCATGAAATGATAAACTAGACAAAAAAATCCATAAAGACAGACATGATCTGAACATTATTAATCATCTGCATCTAAGCAACAGTTAGAGAACATTACATAAAACTGAGGAATAAGCATTCAAATACACAAGGGATGTTAACCAAGAAAGACTATATACTAGGAAATTGACCGATTCTCAATAATTGTAAGAGGATAAAATTCACAGAAAGTATATCCTTTGACCAAAAGTAATTAAATTAGAAACCAATATCAGAAAGATACCTGGACATTCTTCAAATACTTAAAAATTTAACGACTTCTTGGCACAAAACCAGACACACAGACCAATGGAACAGAATACAGAACCCAAAAACAGGCCCACAAATGTATGGCCAGCTAATCTTTGACAAAGCAGAAAAGAGTATCCAATGGAAAAGTCTCTTCAGCAAAAGGTGTTGGGAAAACTGTACAGTGACATGCAGAAGAATGAACCTGGGCCATTTTCTTACCCCATACACAAAAATAAACTCAAAAAGGATGAAAGACTTAAATGTAAGACAGGAAACCATCAAAATCCTAGAGGAGAAAAAAGGCAACAACGTCTTTTACCTTGGCTGCAGCAACCTCTTGATAGAGGTTTGGGTTACATAGGTGAATATATATGTCAAAATTCATCAAATAGCACATTTAAGATCTGCATGTCACCATATGAAAATTTTACCTCTAAAAAAAATTGAACTCTAGTTAGAGATATTATTTCTCAGGTGTTTAGTGGTAAAATGTACTAACTTTCTTTGAACTGTGTCCACATAAAGATGGATTGATGGACAGAGATTTATAGATATAAAGGTATGATGGATAGGCAGGGGCTCTGCCCCCTGGTTCCTGGCACAGAATGTCTAAACCCTTTTAAATACGGGTGCTAGGAGAATCTTTTGTTCTAATATTTGGTCTCTCACCCCAGTTACTCATACAGAATCCCCAAGACCTTTACAATTTCCCAAGTGACAAAAAATGTCTGACACAAAGCTCCTAAGTCCCTTATTCCCTGGGTGATAAAAATATCTTTTGTTCTAGTGAGGCAACTTTTGGTGGGCTCCCAGGTTGGGGCTGCTCATAAGAAAGACTAAACCATGATCAGAAACTTTGAACTTTCAGTTTCATGCCCTCCCAACCCCCACCCTGCCTTCATGATGAAGAATCCATGAAAACCCCAAAACTCCGGGGTTCAGAGAACTTTTCCGCACTGGTGAACACAACTAGGTGCTAGGAAGGTAACACACTCCAATTCCACACGGACAGAAGCTCCTGTCCTCAGGACTCTTCTAGACCTCACTCTATGTATCTTCATCTGGCTGTTTGTATCTGTAACCTTTGTCATATCCTTTATCATAATAATAAGTAAACTTACATGGTAAACATAAGTAAGTGTTTCCCTGAGTTATGTGAGCTACTTTAGGAAATGACTGAATCTGAGGAGGGGACTGTGGGAACCTCCAATTTGTAGCCAAGCTGAACAGAAATTGTGGGCAACCTGGGGACCTACTACTTGTGACTGGCATCTGAAGTGGGGGTTTCTGACTGAGCCCTTAACCTGTGGGGTCTGTGCTAATATGGGTTAGTGTCAAAAATGAATTAAATTGCAGGACACTCAGCTGGTGTTGGAGAATTGCTTGATGCGTCCAAAACCCACACATGCAATATCACAAGTGTTAGAAATAAAAGTAGAAGAGACACACACAAGTGTTCTTCCTTTATAGTAAGTATGTGATGAAAATAAATATGTAGAACGTGGGTATTAGGTACACAGATGCTTACTGTAGATTTTTAACTTTTCTGTATGTTTGCAATTTTTCATTATGTCATAAAATTTTCAAATAAATAGCTCACTTGTGAACTTTTGAAACATAAGCACTTAAGGACTACCTATTTTTAAAAACGTAACATAAAAATTATGTCCCTCCAAGCACTATTTCTGATAAAAAGTGTGAACTTGTTTAGATTCCAGGACCTGTGGAAATTTACTTATCAACGCATATAGTGATTAACCTGGTTATCTGCCACCAGTCTAGGATGAAAAATGAAATGTGAGAAATCCAAAAGTTATTAAAGAAGATGATAATTTTCCTTCTAGAAAACTTCCTACCCTTATTTAGGTTTTGATTAAACTACAATAAAAGTTAGTTTCCTAAAGGGGCAAAAATGACTACTTTAGGAATGAGAAACCCATAACAAAAGATGAGTTTGTTTTCCCTGAGCCAGAATGATGAAAAACATAAGGTAAATGTACAGTGAAAAGCTAGTCTCCTGTTTTAAATTTACTGCAGAAAATTCCCAAAGCAGAGAATTACTGCATGTCAGTAACTCAGAGTTAATGGTGGGGCCTCAAGGAAGGAGTGAAAAACGAATGCTACTAGGGAGACCTAAACAAGAATGAACCAGTGATGAACAGTACCAGTCTTAAGGATGAAAGAAATTCCCAGCATCCACAAAGCCAGATGGACCTTTATTCTGCAGAGAGAGCCATGGTAGACCAGATATGGCTACACATCTGACAGAAAAAACTCAAACGGGGGTGCCTGGGTGGTTCTGTCCGTTAAGTGTCCGACTTCAGCTCAGGTCATGATCTCGCAGTTCATTGGTTCGAGCCCCGCGTTGGGCTCTGTGCTGACAGCTCAGAGCCTGGAGCCTGCTTCACATTCTGTGTCTCCCTCGCTCTCTACTCCTCCCGCACTCACACTCTGTCTCTCTCTCAAAAATAAACATTAAAAATTAAAAGGAAAGAAATCAAATGTACAAAGAATTTCCCTGCCCTTAGGGATTACTCCTTCTGTGTTACAAAACCACTCCTTCAAAATAAAGATGGATCACACTTTACAACAGATCTTTTATCTCCCAGATCTAGCAGTGGAAGATCCTTTTCTTTTTAAGTTTATTTATTTATTTTTGAGAGCGCGAGAGAGAGAGAAAGCATGAGTGGGGGAGGGGCAGAGAGAGAGAGGGAGAGAGAATTCCAAGCAGGCTCCACACTGTCAGCACAGAGCCTGATGCAATGCCTGAAATCATAAACGTTAAGATCATGACCTGAGACAAAATCAAGATGCTTAACTGAATGAGCCATCCAAGCACCCCTACAGGTTGGAAGATCCCTAAACATTTTTTTTTCTTTTTAAAAATTTAATCATCTTGAAGGAAATATCTTTAAAGCTTTATAGGATTATAAATTTCCCAGAAAGAAAATATAACAACACATTTTTAATAAAGATTCAAGATCCTAATAATCATAATATTAGTTATATGCTCTAATGTAGCAATTGTTAACACCCACGGAGGTCTAAGTGCATGCTTTACTACATTATATAGTCTTCAACAATGTGTCCTCTCATTTTTAATTTTTTTGTCTCTTGCCTTGTTGTTAAACTTCTTGCTATTATCAACATCCTGGTCTGTGCCAATCTTTGCTTTCATTTCTACTGTGCCATACACTTAGGAATCAGATAGAATTCTGTGTAAAATAATGCTAAAAGCATTGGTCTGAGATAGTTTTAGCGAAGAAGCTTTATGAAATCTGTTTTGGGTATTCAGACTTCAGCCTATTTCCTGCTTGTCACCTTTGTTTTTGATAAATGAATTACTGCAATTGGTTTTTTAAATCAAAGAAAAAGATAACATAAAATGTAAACAAGGATTTAAAATGCAAATTTTAACCTATGACAAGACTATTGGTCTGTTATTGTAACATTTTATTAATTTCTCAAAAGGCACTTAGCTTTTTTTTGGATTGTATCACAGAATATATTTAAATTTTTCTAGTAAATATGTCTTTCTGTTTTCACAGCATGTGGCACATAGGAGACATACTATAAAAGCTCACTACAATGAACTGGTTTATTACACAGAGGTGTACACCTCTTGCCAGTAGCTGCCAGTAGTTCTTGAACTTTAATGAGAATAAAAATCATTGGGGGAACATGCTAAAATACAGATTTCAAGGTTTTAACCTACATATTTTGACTGTGAGACTGGGTGTGAATATGTGTGTTTGGGGGGGGTGAAATAAAGGCTACATTTTAAACAAACACTGCAGGTGACTCTGATGAAACAAATAGTTACAAAGTCTTTAAAAATGCTGCCCTCTAGGGGTGCCTGGGTGGCTCAGTTGGTTGAACTTCCAACTTCAGCTCAGGTCGTCATCTCATGCATGGTTCCTGAGTTCGAGCCCTACATCCGACTCTGTGCTGACATCTTAGAGCCTGGAACCTGCTTTTGATTCTGGGTCTCCCTCTCTCTCTGCCCCTCTCCTGCTCGTGCTCTAAAATAAATAAACATTAAGAAAAAAACCAACACTGCCCTCTGCAATTTTATGGGATGTAATAGCCAGAAATAAAGGTAAGAGCTAAGATGAAGAGTGAGAAGGAAAAGTAGAGAACAAGAGAGACCTCAAAAAGTCAGAAAAGTATGTTAAGGATAAAGAATTCATGAAGGTCACAGAAGTACCTGGGGCAGTGAGGAGAAAGTGCAAAATAAATGGCCAAAGAAAAGGAGGGAAGAGACAGCAAGGATGTTAATGGAGCAAACAAGGGCTAATGAAAAGAAACACGTTAAGAGAGTTTTGGAAAATCCATAAAGCAAAGTTAGCTGCATGTAGAGCTACTCCTGAATTTAAGGAGTAGATAGAGATTAACAAAAACTACCAGACATTTTTTGTGCACTGTTTCATAAAGTCTAGAAATGGTAGAAAAAGTATGGATATATAAAAGCACTACCCAGGCTGGCCCAGTGCTGCTCAGTGCCTTAAGTACTTAAGTGTCTTTAAGGAATCATTCTTGTCCAGGAGAATATAAGGTTCTTTCTGCAAAAAAGACTACCAGAGATCCAGCCTTGTAGAAAGAAAGTTCTGAGCTCCCTGTCCCACCCTCTCTATCTCATGCACCCTTCTCTCCATTTCCCTGGCCATTGCCCCTGTTATACACCTGCAATGTTATCTCAATTTCCGTCACATCTCAAGTGTACCATCAGCTTCTTTCAGCTTTTGACCTCACTTCTCTTCCATTCAAAGCTGAGTGTCACGGTAACAACGCCCATGCAAAGCCAGCAAGTCAGCCCCAAGAACGGCATTCTTCTGTGCAAGCCAACTGCACGTGACCCACCTGGTGGGCCCTCAGCAGGCATAATCTTTGAAGGTTAAATATACTACTCTTCTCCTGCTCCTCTTCCCTCGTTACCACTTCCCAAGGAGATGATGATGATCAGCTACTTAAGCAGGAAAATGACCTGGAAACTCTGTGTGAGACTTGCCTCAGGTCCACTTTGCCATACTTGCACAGAAGTGACTCTGCAGAAACTACGAACCACCTTCAAAATAATGTAGGTGGTAACCCCAACTTACCAGCATAACTTTGTTGATTAACATTTCCCCCTTTTGCTATAAAATGATGAACAAGGTCAGGGTCATTGTGCAGAGCAGCCTGATACAGTAAGTTCTCTCCAAAAATGTTTCTACGGTTAATGTTAGAAAGAGGTATTTCATTCATCTTCATTTTTCCTGAAATGAGGGAATAAACAAAAGAAAACAAAAAAATAGGAATCCTTATTTGAAAATCAGAAGGAATACATGTAATAGAGTGAAGATCTATTACAGCAAAGATCTGTCTTTGCCAGTTATACTTGCTAATCTAGTTATGTAATTTATTAAGGTAACAAATTTAAATCTAGTCAACATTCTGGAATTATATTATGAAAAAGTATTGCATCCGTTTACCCAACATTATATAATGTTATCTACAGGCAAAAAGGTGAAAGAAAAAATATCATTAGTTTGAAAACACCTGCAATACATTATAAATCATGTAAGAAGTTTATATTTATTGAAACCCCATGAAAAGTACATACTTTAGAAGACTAACAGATTCTTTTTTAAAAAAACCAATTATTTTAAGAGCTCTGGTGAAAAGGATTATTTAAATTTAGAATTAGATGTTATTAAACCCCGCAAAATACTATAGTAATAAAATGTCTTATACCACCATGATGAGAAAATCTCAGAAGTACATAAGGAAGATATAAAAACTAACCCCAGTGAGTCCAGAAGGCTAAATTTTCTTTCTTTGCTAAAAAGAGCTGTCATAAAATTAAACAAAGAAATATGATCTTGATCTGTACAATAGTTTTGAACTCCTAAGCCAGAAAATATACAATTAAAATAGCTTCCCAGGTTATGCATATCATTTCTCCACTGTGTCTCCGAAAATACTGCCATTCCTCATTAAGATACTCCAAGTCCTGTCAATTTTTATGGATAATACTTCATGTGGTTTTCCTGAATTTGAGAATAGCTTTGATTATAGCTTTTCCAATTTGAATCTAGCTAACCTACCCCTCCTAAATTCTCACAAAGGTAAATGAGTACAGCAGCCCATTTTTTAATGGACTATAATTTATCTGCTTTGCCTTTATTAGACTCCCTCCATTCAGTTCCACTGTAAAAGAAACCAACTTCTGGCCATTTAACCTGCTTCCCCCCATTCTGGACTACAAAGCATTCTGCTCCTACGAGAAAACTGTATGCTTACCAAAACCCAGTAGTCTTTACTCTAAGATCTGTCTTTGCCAGTTATACTTGCTATTCTAGTTATGTAATTTATTAAGGTAACAAATTTAAAAGAATGCCAAATTTTTCAATGAAAACTAAGTTGGGGAAGACATTCACTTCTAATCATGACTAGACAAAATATATATGGGGTAAAACAAAACAAAACAAAACCCTAATATTCAGACACTGGAAAACAGGCAGTTCACATCTACAACTCGTCTGAGAGGAGGGAAACAAAGTGAGCCCTAAGAGCACTCCAGTTTCTTGTCTGGACGCACTTTCCAGAACATAGTACAAGCATAGCAAGGTGATCCTGCTGAACTGAGGAGATAGAGATTAAAGTTTCAGGAGGCTGAGGTGATTAGATTTTGCAGGGCAGGATACCAGGGATGAGGGAGTAAAGAATAGGTACCAGAAATCTAAAGAAGGGACTCCTTGGGCCATTATCTGAATACTAAATGGCTCATATGGAGGAGGAGTCTTCATGAGGCTGGGCAAGAACAACTATCCAAGAACTATAAAATAATAATCGTGACAGGTCACACAGGCCTGAGTGACATTTACATTCCTGACAGCCTGAGGAGAGAGACCTTTTTGAACAACCGGGGCATTAGTGAAGACAAAACCGTTGACAAGTCATGTCTCAGTAGGAGGAGTTTAACTAGCTCCAGGATAAAGCCTACACCAAACATGCCTAACTAACAAGGTTTTTTAAAAAGTGCTGAAAGGATCAATTTTTTCTTCAAGTCACTATGGGCCAAAACAAAATGCAACATTCTTAAAATATATGGAGACATTCAATAACATTTTGTTGCATGTGGATGTCCCATTGTTCTCCTCTACAAAAGCCTTGTGCCTTTGTCAAAATTCAGGTTTTACTCCTGAACTCTTGTTACATTGCTTTCCCTATCTTGACGCAAAAGTCATGCTGTTGTGGTTACAATAACTATATAATTCTTAAAATCAGGCAGAGTGTTAAGCCCTCTAACTTTGTTATTTTTCAGAACTGTTTTACCAGTCTAGGTCCTCTGCACTCTATTTGAATTTTAGAACCAGCCTGCAAAATTTCTACAAGAAACCATACAGGAACTTTGACTGGGATTGTATAGAATCCATAAATAGTATCTAGGGAGAAAGAGCATCTTAACAATATTGAGTCTTCTGACTGATGAACAAAGCAACAGACCTCCATTTGTCTCCATCAGATTTTCTTTGGTTTCTCTGAATAATGTTTTGTAAGTTTCAGTGTATCTGTCTTTTACAATAGTTTGTCAAATTTATCCCTATGTAGTTCATATTTTTTGATACTATGGTATCAATTTTCACTATCTAAATGTTTGTCACTAGAATATAGAAATACAGTATTTGTATTTTCATCTCGTATCCTTTAATTGTGCAAAATTTACTCATACTTGCTTTAATATAGATTCCATTAGATTTTCTACATATATGATTATGTCATTTGTGACTAAACACAGTTTTACTTCTTTCCCCAAATGAATGCTTTTTATTTTATTTTTTCCTGATTGCACTGGCTAAACCCTCTGGTACAATGTTCAATAGAAGTAGTGACAGCAGACATCCCCTGCCTTATTTTTGATCTTAGGGGAAAAGTATTCAGTCTTTAAGTATAATACCTGTAAATATTTTTGTAGATGCCCTCTGTCAGGTTAACAAAATTCCCCTTTATTCTTACTTTGCTGAGAGTTCTCACGTGTGATGGATGTTAGGTGTTGTCAAATGTTTTCTCTGCATCCAATGAGATGATGATATGGTTTTTCTTTTTTAGCTTGTTAGTGAATTACAGTAATTAATTTTTAAATCAAAACTAATCCTGCATTCCTCAGATACACCCCACTCTGTTATGATAAATTTGATTTGCTAAAATTCCATTTAGATTTTTGCATCTATGTTTATGAGACATTCATCTGTAGTTTTCTGTTCCAGTGATGTCTTTGATTTTGGTTTCAGTTCATTGGTGGGTTCATAGAATGAATTGGGAAATATTTCCTTATCTTCAACTTTTTGGAAGAGTTTGTGGAAAACAGGTACTATTTATTCCTTAAATGTCTAGTAGAATTCACCAGTGAAGGTATTATGAACTGAACTGCATCCCCTCAAAATTCATATGTTGAAGCCATAATAAAATAGGACTGGTGTCTTTATAAAAAAAGGTAGAAACACCAGACCTCTCCACACATGAAGGAAGGACACTTCAAGAAGATGGCTGTCTGCAAGCCAGGTAAAGAGGTCTTGCCAGAAATCAAATTCTTTATTACTTTGATCTTAGACATCTAGCTTCCAGAATGGTGAGAATGTGTCTTTTAAGCCATCCAGTTTGTGGTTTGGTTATGATAACCCTAGCAGACTTATCTATAAAGCATTGAGCCTACAAGTTTTTTGTTTGTTGATTTTTTGGTGGCAAAGTTTTTAACTACAACTGCAACTTATTTAACAGATAATATTATTATTCAAGTTGCTCATTTCTAATAATTTGTTTCTTTCAAGGAACATGTCCATTTCATCTAAGTTGCTGAATGCATTGGCAAAAAGTTGTTCAGAACATTCCCTTATTATCCTTTTCATATTTGTAGACTATGAATGATGTTACCTCTCTAGTTTCTGATATTTGGAATTTGTATCTTCTTTTATTTCCTCATCAGTCTGGCTATAGTTTATCAATTTTATTGATCTTCTCAAAGCACCAGCTGTTCACTTAATTGATTTTCTCAACTATTTTTCTGTTTTCTATTTCACTGATTTCTGCTTTACCAGTTCTTTCTCTTTCATTATTTCCATTCTTTGGTTTACTTTGGATTTCATCCACTTGTATTTTTCTAGGTTCTTAAGGCAGAAACTGATGTCCTTAATTTGACAGTGTTCTTCATTTCTAATATACATATTTGGTACTATGTTTCCCCCTTAATTACTTTCTGTGACATCCCAAAATATTGCTATGTTGTGTTTTCATTTTATTTTAGTCAAAAACACTTTCGGATTTCCCTTTCAACTTCCTTTTTGACCCATGAGTTACTTAAAAGTGTGCTACTTAGGGGCGCCTGGGTGGCGCAGTCGGTTAAGCGTCCAACTTCAGCCAGGTCACGTTCTCGCGGTTCGTGAGTTCAAGCCCCGCGTCAGGCTCTGGGCTGATGGCTCGGAGCCTGGAGCCTGTTTCCGATTCTGTGTCTCCCTCTCTCTCTGCCCCTCCCCCGTTCATGCTCTGTCTCTCTCTGTCCCAAAAATAAATAAAAAACGTTGAAAAAAAAATTAAAAAAAAAAAAGTGTGCTATTTAATTTCAAAATATTTCAGGATTTTACAGATATCGTTCTATTACTGATTTCTGATTTAATTCCATTGGTATAAGAGAACATACTCTTTTAATTTAATTCTGTTAAATTTATTGACACTGGTTTTACGGCCAAGAATAAAACTCTTAAAATATTGTGTGTATTTGAAAAGAATGTGTGATCTTCTGCTGATGGTTGGAAAGTTCTAAAAACTTTAAGTCAAATTGATCGATAGTGTTGCTTAAATATTCTGTATCACTACTGATAATTCTATTTGGCTTTTTTAAAAATAATTTAAATTTTTTTAAAGTTTATTTATTTTTGAGACAGAGATAGACAGAGCATGAGTGGGGGAGGCAGAGAGAGGAGACACAGAATCCAAACCAGGCTTCAGGCTATGAGCTGTCAGCACAGAGCGCAACACGGGGCTCTAACTCACAAACCATGGGATCATGACCTGAGGTGAAGTCGTCAGAAGCTTAACCAACTGAGCCACCTAGGCACCCCTATAAATTTTTTTTTATGTTTATATATTTTTGAGAAAGAGAGACAGAGTGTGAGTAGAGAAGGGGCAGAGAGAGGGAGGGAGACACAGAATCCAAAGCAAGCTTCAGGCTCTGAGCTGTCAGCACAGCCCGTCACAGGGCTTGAACCCATGAACCTTGAGATCATGACCTGAGCCGAAGTTGTACATTCAACTGACTGAGCCAGGCAGGTGCCCCTGGCTGGCTGGCTGGCTTGATTTATTTATTTATTTATTTATTTATTTATTTATTTATTTATTTATTTATTTATTTATTTTTGAGAGAGAGAGAGCGAGCGAGCGAGCAGGGGAGGGGCAGGGAGAAGGAGACAGAATCCCAAGTAGGCCCCGCACAGTCAGCACAGACAGGGCTCAAACCAACAAACTGTGAGATTATGACCTGAGCAAAAATCAAGAGTCAGATGTTTAACTGACTGAGCCACCCAGACACCCCTACTTAGCTTATTATAATGACTTAACAATTGCTGAAAGAGTGGTACTGAAATCTCTAATTGCGGATTTGTCTACTTCTCCTAGCAATTTTATCAGTTTTTACTTTATATATTTTGGAACTCTATTAAAAGAGAATCCTTGCTTAGAATTATGTACTCTTCATGAAGTGGCCCCTGCATCATTATGAAATAGCTTTCTTTATCCTTGCTAATATTCTTTGTTCTGAAATCTATTTTGTCTGATATTATTAACACATAATGACTCTAGCTTTCTTTTAATTTGTATACTAGGCTAAATACTGGTCCTCCAAAGGTGTTCACATCTTATCTCTAGAGTCTGAGAATGTTACCTTAATATCAAAAGTGACTTTGCAGGTGTGACTGAGGAACTTGGGAAGGGAAGGGTACTTGAATTGCCTGGATGAGCCTTAAATGTAATCATGAGAATCCTCATAAGAGGGTAACAAAATCAAAGAGGAGAAGCAGAGACTGGACTGATGCAGCCACGAACAAAGGACTGCCACAGTCTCTAGAAGCTGGAAGAAGCAAGAAACAGATTTCCCCCCTGGAACCTTCAGAAGGAATCAGCCTTGCTGACACCTTGATTTTTAACTCCGTAATAATCATTTGGACTTCTGACCTCAGATCTATAAGGAAATAAATTTCTGTTGTTTTTAAGTTACTACATTTGTGGTAAATTGTTATAACAGGAAACTAATACAATTGAGTATTCCGCCCCCCTGCCCTGCCCCTGCCGCCCATTCTTTTAGCGTTAACCTATTTATGTCTTTGTATTTCAAGTGTGTTTCTTAAAGTCAGCATATAGTTGGGTACTGCTTTTTTATCCAATCTGACGATCTCTGCCTGTTAATTGGGAGTGTTTGACCTTTTATGTTTACTGTGATTGCTGACATGGTTCGGTACGAGTAATCATCTTGCTATTTGCTTTTAGTTTTTCCTATCCTTTTTTCCCTGTTCCCTCTTCTTCTACTCTTTTTGGATTAAAACTGAATTATTTTTTGTTATTCCATTTTATCTTCTTTGTTGGCTTATTAGCTCTAACTTGTTATAAGAGTTCCTTTAGGGTTTATAATATACATTATTTTTTTTTTATTTTATTTTTTTAGCCTCAGCATTGGATTTTACTTTGGGCAGAGGTGTGGGGAGAAGAAGAAGGGAAAGGATGGAGAAACAAGGTCTCACTAAAGGCTCCAAAGTATATAAGACTGATAGTACAAGGATGGGGTAAGATGGCCAGGTAAATTAGATGGAGGGCCCCCAAGATTCTTCTTTGTACTGATTTCCATACTCCAATGAAAATGATATGACATGTGTAATTGCCTCGCACATGGTATTCAATAAATGCCAGTCACTTTTTCTAGCGCTACTCTCCACAGGCTATGCCATACCTACACATCATCATCCTTCTCCTTTAGGGAATGAAGCTCATCTAGAAAACTAAGGAACTAAAAGCACAGTACAGTTTGTGTGATACAGTTGGCTAGCTGGCTCAGTGGAGAGTCTCACTGTTTTGCCATCTCACCAACTTCACCCTGCCAGGGTAGGGTTGAGAGTAGTTTCCCTAAGGCCTACCAGTTTATCCTAGAAGATTACATGGGGAGGGCTGTGGGCTGCAACTCTGTAGGGAATACTCCTCTTGCTGATTTTGTGGGCTGTCTTCAGGATCTCAAGAGCCTAGCTGTACTCAGTATCTTGGAAATCTGTATCATTCACAGGCAGGACTTGGTCCCTTCCCTGAAGTCCTACTCAATGTACGTCGAAGTTAGGACTCACCTTAGAGATGAAAATGCCTAGTTGGGAGATCTTTCCTCTTCAGATATTAAATCCCAACAAAGCTCCAGGAGGCTTCTTCATTATGACAATTCAGGGCAGAAACTGAGTCAACTCAACGTTGCAGTTAGGGGGTGTACCCTCTTATGAGGAGGAACACACACTGGGGGATTCTCACAGAAAGGCAGGAAAACCAGTAGGTAGTCATTGTACCGAAACCAGCTGTCCATCTGTGGCAAGGTCCTCACCCACCACAGGCCTCAGCCACCCTAGGCTCTGCTCACCACCAAATCAGTCTCCATAGTATACACCTATAACCCAACAAAGTCTACTTTCAAATGTTATATCCTTAAATACATTTTACAATAGTATGTTTCTACTTCTCCCCTCACAGCCTTTGTTATTATTACCACGCATCTTATTTTTATGTATGTTAAAAACCTCATAATCCATTGTTGTTATTTTTGTTTAAACAGTCAACTATCCTTTAAAATTGGTTAAAAAGGGGCGCCTGGGTGGCGCAGTCGGTTAAGCGTCCGACTTCAGCCAGGTCACGATCTCGCGGTCCGTGAGTTCGAGCCCCGCGTCGGGCTCTGGGCCGATGGCTCGGAGCCTGGAGCCTGTTTCCGATTCTGTGTCTCCCTCTCTCTCTGCCCCTCCCCCGTTCATGCTCTGTCTCTCTCTGTCCCAAAAATAAATAAAAAATGTTGAAAAAAAAAATTTAAAAAAAAAATAAAATTGGTTAAAAAAAAGAAAAAAATCTTGTATTTTTATCCATACAGTTACCATTTCCAATGGTCCTCATTCCTTTGTGTAGATGCAGATTTCCATTTAGTATCATCCTTCCGCCTAGAGAATGTCCTTTAGCATTTCATACAGTATGAGTCTGTTGGTGTTGAGTTCTCTCAGCTTCTATGTGTCTGAAACTTCATTTCACCTTAATTTTTGAAAGATATTTTGCTGGGTATAGAATTTTATGTTCTAGTTATAGAACTCTAGGTATAGAAATTATTTTAATGCTTTAAAACTGCTACTCCACTGTCTTCTTGCTTGCATTGTTTCCAACGAGAAATTGTGTTAACCTTATCTCTATTTTTCTGTACATAACACACATTTTTGTTTCTTAACAACATATATATATATTCTTCTGATTTTTTTTTAAGTTTATTTATTTATTTTGAGAGAGAGAGAGAGCGAGAGAGCAAGCGAGCACGCACAAGCAACTGGGTGAGCAGCAGAGAGGGAGTGAGAGAATCCCAAGCAGGCTCCACGCTCAGCACAAAGGCCAACACAGGGCTCCATCTCACGAACCTTGTGAGATCATGACCTAAGATGAAATCAAGAGTCGGATGCTTAACTGACTGAGCCACCCAGGTGCCCTATCTTCTGACTTCTTAAATGACTATTACTTCAATGGTTATATTACAACTTATTAACTATTCGCCTAGTTTAGACTACTTCTAGTCATTATGATAAACAAAGCTGTAATGAACATCTTTAAAAAAATATCTTTACGTATGTAAGCAAGTATAGCTACAGAATAAACCCCCTTAAGTAGAATTAATGATTCAAAAGAATTGTGACTTAAAAGTCTAATGAATATAAATAAACTGCCCTGTGAAAAGACTGAACAACCTTACACTGAACAAACCAACAACATATGAGCACGCTTACTTTTTCCACATTCTTTCCACTGAGAATTTTCAAATGTTTAAACATTTGACATTCTGTTAAGTGAAAACTATACTTCCTAATTTACATTTCTTTAATCATAAGTAAGATGCTAATCTTTTCAGTTATTTATCTACATCTATCTCACACTAAACTATGTTGTGTTTTTTTTTTTTTGAGCAAAATTGTAATGTAAAATCCAAGGTGCCGTGTTACTTACTTTATAGTTGAGTCCATCAAAGCCTCCTGTTTCCAGAGAGTGAATGGTATCAGGTTGACACTTGATATTGCATTATTTATGTGTTTACTACTATTTGCAATAACAAAAGCTATTAGAAGATGGGTGTCCTAGGATCAAATATCCCTGCATGAATTAGGTTTGCTGCTGATTAAAAATGCCTTTGCCCATATTTTGCATCTCCTCTGGATTATGATTTCAAAATACAGGATTTCTTTTGGGGGTAGAGGTACACTACTATGTTTCTCGTAGTGTCAGATATGTACATAGTGTATATCATTATACACATATATATATGTGTGTATATGTATATGTGTGTATGTGTGTGTGTGTGTGTGTATATATATATATATATACACACACACACACACACATATATTTTTTTTTCTGTGAAGTGCTTGTTCATGTTGCCTACCAACTTTTCTTTATCCTTACTGTTTTCTAACAGTTCTCTGCATGTTAATGCAATTAACTCCTTGTTATGTGTTACTAATATTTCTTTTGTGCTTGATGTTTGGTTTTCTTTAGGGTGTTTTTCATACAATTTTTTAAAATGTATGTAGTCAGTTTTATCATTCTTTTCCCTCCTGGATTCTGAGTTGGTCATTCTTTGAAAAGGTGCTTTTCTTTGAAGATTATAAAAAGATTCATTTATGTTTTCTTCTAGAGCTTTTTATTTTTAACCTAATCTTTGGTCACTCTGGAATTAAATTTAGCATAAGGAATGTTATAGGTATCCAATTTTATTAATGTTTTCATTATTTATTACTTAGTCCTTTTTGCCACCAATTTGAGATGCCAGCTTTATCACATACCTTCCCCAATATTCACACTGTACCTGGCTTCTAACATCTAAATTCTCCTGTTTCCTTGATTTATCTGTCTATTCCTGTGCCAAATTACTTTAATTTCTATGGCTTTCTAATTGCTTTCATATTAATTACAGCAGGTTGCAGTCTCTCCACTCTCCCTGTGCTTTTATTTTTCAGAATATTCTAGGCTAGTCTTTCATATTTAGTATTATTTTATAACATTCTTATAGCTAATCTCCAGCCTTATAAAAAATAATACAAAATAAAACAATTGACATATAAACAATGTTTTTGATTGAGCTCTCACGCATTTATATGTCGAGTAAGAGATTGCTACGGCTGAGGTCAGAGAGGTCTTTTCCTGCTTTCTCCTCTAGGGTTTTGATGGTTTCCTGTCTCACATTCAGGTCCTTTATCCATTTTAGTTTATTTTTGTGAATGGTGTGAGAAAGTGGTCTAGTTTCAACCTTCTGCATGTTGCTGTCCAGTTCTCCCAGCACCATTTGTTAAAGAGACTGTCTTTTTTCCATTGGATGTTCTTTCCTGCTTTGTCAAAGATGAGTTGGCCATATGTTTGTGGGTCTAGTTCTGGGGTTTCTATTCTATTCCATTGGTCTATGTGTTTGTTTTTGTGCCAATACCATGCTGTCTTGATGATTACAGCTTTGTAGTAGAGGCTAAAGTCTGGGATTGTGATGCCTCCTGCTTTGGTCTTCTTCTTCAAAATTACTTTGGCTATTCGGGGCCTTGTGTGGTTCCATATGAATTTTAGGATTGCTTGTTCTAGTTTCGAGAAGAATGCTGGTGCAATTTTGATTGGGATTGTATTGAATATGTAGATAGCTTTGGGTAGTATTGACATTTTGACAATATTTATTCTTCCAATCCATGAGCAGGGAATGTCTTTCCATTTCTTTATATCTTCTTCAATTACCTTCATAAGCTTTCTATAGTTTTCAGCATACAGATCTTTTACATCTTTGGTTAGATTTATTCCTAGGTATTTTATGCATCTAGGTGCAATTGTGAATGGGATCAGTTTCTTTATTTGTCTTTCTGTTGCTTCAGTGTTAGTGTATAAGAATGCAACTGATTTCTGTACATTGATTTTGTATCCTGCAACTTTGCTGAATTCATATATCAGTTCTAGCAGACTTTTGGTGGAGTCTATCGGATTTTCCATGTATAATATCATGTGATCTGCAAAAAGCGAAAGCTTGACTTCATCTTTGCCAATTTGGATGCCTTTGATTTCCTTTTGTTGTCTGATTGCTGATGCTAGGACTTCCAACACTAAGTTAAACAACAGCGGTGAGAGTGGGCATCCCTGTCGTGTTCCTGATCTCAGGGAAAAAGCTCTCAGTTTTTCCCCATTGAGGATGAGGTTAGCTGTGGGCTTTTCATAAATGGCTTTTATGATCTTTAAGTATGTTCCTTCTATCCCGACTTTCTCAAGGGTTTTTATTAAGAAAGGGTGCTGGATTTTGTCAAAGGCCTTTTCTGCATCGATTGACAGGATCATATGGTTCTTCTCTTTTTTTTTATTAATGTGATGTATCACGTTGATTGATTTGCGAATGTTGAACCAGCCCTGCATCCCAGGAATGAATCCCACTTGATCATGGTGAATAATTCTTTTTATATGCTGTTGAATTCGATTTGCTAGTATCTTATTGAGAATTTTTGCATCGATATTCATCAGGGATATTGGCCTGTAGTTCTCTTTTTTTACTGGGTCTCTGTCTGGTTTAGGAACCAAAGTAATACTGGCTTCATAGAATGAGTCTGGAAGTTTTCCTTCCCTTTCTATTTTTTGGAATAGCTTGAGAAGGATAGGTATTATCTCTGCTTTAAATGTCTGGTACAACTCCCCTGGGAAGCCATCTGGTCCTGGACTCTTATTTTTTGGGAGATTTTTGATAACCAATTCAATTTCTTCGCTGGTGATGGGTCTGTTCAGGCTTTCTATTTCCTCCTTATTGAGTTTTGGAAGCGTGTGGGTGTTTAGGAATTTGTCCATTTCTTCCAGGTTGTCCAATTTGTTGGCATATAATTTTTCATAGTATTCCCTGATAATTGTTTGCATCTCTGAGGGATTGGTTGTAATAATTCCATTTTCATTCATGATTTTATCTATTTGGGTCATCTCCCTTTTCTTTTTGAGAAGCCTGGCTAGAGGTTTGTCAATTTTGTTTATTTTTTCAAAAAACCAACTCTTGGTTTCATTGATCTGCTCTACAGTTTTTTTAGATTCTATATTGTTTATTTCTGCTCTGATCTTTATGATTTCTCTTCTTCTGCTGGGTTTAGGCTGCCTTTGCTGTTCTGCTTCTATTTCCTTTAGGTGTGCTGTTAGATTTTGTATTTGGGATTTTTCTTGTTTCTTGAGATAGGCCTGGATTGCGATGTATTTTCCTCTCAGGACTGCCTTTGCTGTGTCCCAAAGCATTTGGATTGTTGTATTTTCATTTTCGTTTGTTTCCATATATTTTTTAATTTCTTCTCTAATTGCCTGGTTGACCCACTCATTCTTTAGTAGGGTGTTCTTTAACCTCCACGCTTTTGGAGGTTTTCCAGACTTTTTCCTGTGGTTGATTTCAAGCTTCATAGCATTGTGGTCTGAAAGTATGCATGGTATAATTTCAATTCTTGTAAACTTATGAAGGGCTGTTTTGTGACCCAGTATATGATCTATCTTGGAGAATGTTCCATGTGCACTCGAGAAGAAAGTATATTCTGTTGCTTTGGGATGCAGAGTTCTAAATATATCTGTCAAGTCCATCTGATCCAAGGTATCATTCAGGGCCCATGTTTCTTTATTGACCGTGTGTCTAGATGATCTATCCATTTCTGTAAGTGGAGTGTTAAAGTCCCCTGAAATTACCACATTCTTATCAATAAGGTTGCTTATGTTTATGAGTAATTGTTTTATATATTTGGGGGCTCCGGTATTCGGTGTATAGACATTTATAATTGTTAGCTCTTCCTGATGGATAGACCCTGTGATTATTATATAATGCCCTTCTTCATCTCTTGTTACAGCCTTTAATTTAAAGTCTAGTTTGTCTGATATAAGTCTGGCTACTCCAGCTTTCTTTTGGCTTCCAGTAGCATGATAAATAGTTCTCCATCCCCTCACTCTCAATCTAAAGGTGTCCTCAGGTCTAAAATGAGTCTCTTGTAGACAGCAAATAGATGGGTCTTGTTTTTTTATCCATTCTGATACCCTATGTCTTTTGGTTGGCGCATTTAATCCATTTACATTCAGTGTTATTATAGAAAGATATGGGTTTAGAGTCATTGTGATGTCCGTAGGTTTCATGCTTGTAGTGATGTCTCTGGAACTTTGTCTCACAGGATCCCCCTTAGGATCTCTTGTAGGGATGGTTTATGGTGACAAATTCTTTTAGTTTTTGTTTGTTTGGGAAGACCTTTATCTCTCCTTCTATTCTAAATGAGAGACTTGCTGGATAAAGGATTCTCAGCTGCATATTTTTTCTGTTTAGCACACTGAAGATATCGTGCCAGTCCTTTCTGGCCTGCCAAGTTTCAAAAGAGAGATCAGTCATGAGTCTTATAGGTCTCCCTTTATATGTGAGGGCACGTTTATCCCTTGCTGCTTTCAGAATTTTCTCTTTATCCTTGTATTTTGCCAGTTTCACTATGATATGTCGTGCAGAAGATCGATTCAAGTTACGTCTGAAGGGAGTTCTCTGTGCCTCTTGGATTTCAATGCCTTTTTCCTTCCCCAGATCAGGGAA
This sequence comes from Neofelis nebulosa, assembly GCF_028018385.1. Lineage (NCBI taxonomy): Eukaryota > Metazoa > Chordata > Mammalia > Carnivora > Felidae > Neofelis > Neofelis nebulosa. The sequence goes on along the minus strand of NC_080782.1, from coordinate 100,500,622 downwards.
GTTCTCAGCTATTATTTCTTCAAGTACCCCTTCAGCACCTTTCCCTCTCTCTTCCTCCTCTGGGATACCAATTATGCGTATATTATTTCTTTTTAGTGTATCACTTAGTTCTCTAATTTTCCCCTCATACTCCTGGATTTTTTTATCTTTTTCTCAGCTTCCTCTTTTTCCATAACTTTATCTTCTAGTTCACCTATTCTCTCCTCTGCCTCTTCAAGCCGAGCCGTCGTGGTTTCCATTTTGTTTTACATTTCGTTTAAAGCGTTTTTCAGCTCCTCGTGACTGTTCCTTAGTCCCTTGATCTCTGTAGCAAGAGATTCTCTGCTGTCCTCTATACTGTTTTCAAGCCCAGAGATTAATTTTATGACTATTATTCTAAATTCACTTTCTGTTATATTATTTAAATCCTTTTTGATCAGTTCATTAGCTGTTGTTATTTCCTGGAGATTCTTCTGAGGGGAATTCTTCCGTTTGGTCATTTTGGATAGTCCCTGGAGTGGTGAGGACCTGCAGGGCACTTCCCCCGTGCTGTGGTGTATAACTGGAGTTGGTGGGCGGGGCCGCAGTCAGTTCTGATGTCTGCCCCCAGCCCACCGCTGGGGCCACAGTCAGACTGGTGTGTGCCCTCTCTTCCCCTCTCCTAAGGGCAGGATTCACTGTGGGGTGGCATGGCCCGTCTGGTGTACTTGCACACTGCCAGGCTTGTGGTGCTGGGGATCTGGTGTATTAGCTGGGGTGGGTAGGCAAGGTGCACGGGAGCAGGAGGGGCAGGCTTAGCTCGCTTCTCCTTAGGTGACCCACTTCAGGAGGGGCCCTGTGGCAGCAGGAGGGAGTCAGATCCGCTGCCAGAGGTTTGGCTCCGCAGAAGCACAGAGTTGGGTGTTTGCGCGGAGTGAGCAAGTTCCCTGGCAGGAACTGGTTCCCTTTGGGATTTTGGCTGGGGGATGGGCGAGGGAGATGGTTCTGGCAAGTGCCTTTGTTCCCCGCCAAACTGAGCTCTGTCATCCGGGGGCGCAGCAGCTCTCCCTCCCGTTGTCCTCCAGCCTTCCCGCTTTCCGAGCAGAGCTGTTAACATGACCTCCCAGATGCTAAGTCCCGCTTGCTGTCGGAACACACTCCGCTGGCCCCTCTGCTTTTGCCAGCCAGACTCGGGGGCTCTGCTTGGCCGGCGGGCCGCCCCTCCGCCCCGGCTCCCTCCCGCCAGTCCGTGTAGCACGCACCGCCTCTCCGCCCTTCCTACCCTCTTCCGTGGGCCTCTCTTCTGCGCTTGGCTCCGGAGACTCCGTTCTGCTAATCCTCTGGTGGTTTTCTGGGTTATTTAGGCAGGTGTAGGTGGAATCTAAGTGATCAGCAGGAGGCAAGGTGAGCCCAGCGTCCTCCTATGCCGCCATCTTCCCAGAAAAACTCTCATGCATTTATAAAGAGACTTAGGGACAAATAAATTTCTTATGACACTGAATACTGATGGTCAAGAGTAAGGTTCTTCCTTCTATTTATTCAAGTTTTTTCTTATATTAGCAAAATTTTTAAAGTCTCTTCTTTATAGGTAAGGTACATTTCTTATTAGTAACATAAGCAGGTATTTTCTCTCCTGTGTAATTATTACAAATGGGACCTTCTCCTATATTTTCTGAGTAACTTATATATATGAAAGGCATTTATTTTTGTTCTATTTTAGTTAAATGAATTTTTTAAAAGTTTTATTTGGAAATAATTTCAGGCTTACAAAAAAGTTAAAAACAAAACAAAAGATTCACCCATTGTTAGCATTTTGCCACTACTTTATGTCACTCTAGCTCCTTTTTTATATAAACATATGCATGTACACAGACATATACATAAATAATAACTTATATACACCATGACCCTTTTGTCACTAATACCTAAGTGTTTATTTCCTAAAAACAAAAATATTCTCTTAAATAACCAAATTAATATTAAATTCAGGAAATTTAACAATGATATATTATTATTTAACCTATAGTTCTTATTTTAATTTTCCAACTGTATCCCTATTATATTTTAAACAGTATTTCTAGATTCTTATTGTTTCTGATAGTTTCTTAGGATATTCTTTGGGTTTCTTTTAGGAACAAAGAAATAACATCTTAGAATAACAATAATTTTGCCTTCTCCTTTCCTCTATTTATTCCTCTTGGTATGATTTCTCAAAGTCTTATGCTACGTTGGTTACATCATAAATAGGTCACATATGTAAATTTGAAAAGAGTTCTGTAACTATTCTCTCCAAAGGAGAAGTATAGAAAAAATGCCAGCCTATAAGCCAGAAGTTTGTGATCAAGTCCTAGTTATGGTACTAATGAGCTGTGCACTACCAGGAAAAATACTTAACCTTTCTCAACTTCTTCATCAGTAAAATGAGAAAGTTGAGACAGATAATCTAGATCATCTCTAAATCCTTTTCAGTACCAAAATTCTATTTTTTTCTAAGTTACTTAATTAAAAAACTATAAAGAAATCAAATATGCCTCACCATTTTTTCCAGCAAGTTTTCTGTTTTTCCTGATCTGTTTTCCACTCTTGAGTCTGGCTGAATGCATATTCTTCCTTTTACCTTTAATCATTAAAGCAGGATCCTGCATTCTTGAAAAATAAATATGTTTTTAAAATTACTATCATGTCTTCTACAACCATTCACAGAGAATCATATCAAATGTTAACTAAATTTTGAAAACTGAAAGGTATTTTACCGAGCTACTGTCAAGCAGCATGGCAGTTTTAAATATGGAGATTGCAGGGCATCTAGGTAGCTCACTTGGTTAAATGTCCGACTTTGGTTCAGGTCATGATCTCAAGGTTCATGGGTTTGAGCCACACATTGGGCTCTGTGCTGACAACTCAGAACCTGGAGCCTGCTTCAGACTGTGTGTCTCCCCCTCTCTCTCCCCCTCCTCTGCTCACATTCTGTCTGTCTGTCTCTCTCTCAGAAATAAACATTAAAAAAAAAAAAAGACTAAAATATGGAGCTGACTTCTGAATAAATTGCAGATAATTCTGTGACAGGCATGTCAGTCAGTGTGATTTCTAGCCTTTTCTTTGTACCTGAATTTCTTATGGGCTTCTCTCCTTTATGAGAAGTCATCTATAAGTATTTTGAGTCTCTTGCCCCTCACTCCCCAAATTGGCATGCTACTATCTATTCACCTTCTAGGGAAAAAGAGACAGGTTCTTTGCAAGAAAAAAGAACTTGCCATATGGGATTGCAGTGATCAAAAACTGCAAACTACTGGCATAAAAATAGACACACAAGTCAATGGGACAGAGTAGAGCCTGGAAATAAACCTACATATATATGGCCAATTAATTTACAACAAAGAAGCCACAAATAAACAATGGGGAAAGGATAATCTTTTTAATAAATGATGTTTTGAATCTGAATAGCCACATGCAAAACAGTGAGAATGGACCACAATCTTACACCATACAAAAAAATCAACTCAAAATGGATAAAAGACTAGATTGTAAGACCTGAAATCATAAAACTCCTAGATAAAAACACATGGGTTAAGCACCATGACATTGGTTTGGGCAATGATTTTTCGCATTTGGCACCAAAAACCAAGGCAAAAAAAGGAAAATAAACGAGGGCTACATCAAACTAAAAGCTTCTGCACAGCACAGGAAACCATCAACAAAATAAAAAGGCAAGCTACTGAATGAGAGAAAATATTTGCAAATCATTTATCTCATAAGGGGTTAATATTCAAAATACATAAAGAACACATATAATGCAATAGCAAATAAACAATCCAATTAAAAAATGGAAAAGGAACTAAAAAGACATTTTATTAAAGACAACATCCAGGGGTACCTGTGTGGCTCAGGCCTGTGTGACACTTGATTAAGTGTCTGACTTGATTTCTGCTCAGGTCATGATCTTGCAGTATGCAAGTTCAAGCCACATGTTGGGCTCTGCGCTGACAGCTCAGAGCTTGCTTGGGATTCTCTCTCTCTCCCTCTCTTTCTGCTCTTCCCATGCACTTGCTCTCTCTCTCTCTCAAAATAAATAAACTTTAAAAAAAGACATCCAAATGGCTAACCGGTACATAAAAAGGTAACCCACATCACTAATAGCATGAAAATGCAAATGAAAACCACAATGAGATATTACCTCACAAGTGTATTTACAATGGCTACCATCACCACTTCTGGATATTTATCCAAAGAAAATAAAATTACTATCCTGAAAAGATATCTACACCTCCAAGGCCATCACAGCAATATTTACGATAGCCAAGGCATGGAAACAACTTAAGTATCCACCGATGGATGAAAGGATAAAGAAATTTGGTATATAGGGGTGCCTGAGTGACTCAGTCAGTTGAGAGTTCAACTTTGGCTGAGGTCATGATCTCACAGTTCATGAATTTGAGCCCCACATCAGGCTCTGTGCTGAGAGCTCAGAGCCTGGAGCCTGCTTCAGAGTCTTGTCTCCCTGTCTCTCTGTCTCTCTGCTATTTGCACTCTGTCTCGCTCTCCCTCAAAAATAAATGAACATTAATAAAAAATTTAAAAAAGAAAATTAGTGTGTGTGTGTGTATATATATATATATATATATATATACTACATACACATACATACATACACACATATACATATACATACAAATACATACACACATACATACACACACAATGGAATATTAATTAGCCATAGAAAAGGAAATTCTGCCATTTGTGACAGTGTGAAAGGACCTAAAGGGTATTATGCTAAGCGAAATAAGTCAGAGAAAGACAAACGCTGTATGATCTCACTTATATGTGGAATCTAAAAAAAAAAACAAAACTCATAGATACAGAGAACAGACTGATGGTTGTCAGAGGCCAGGGGGCGGGGTAGTAGGTGAAATGGGTGAAGGTGATCAAAAACTACAAACTTCCATTTATAAGATAAATAAGTCCTGAGAATGAAATGTACAGCATGGTAAATGTAGTTAACAATTCTGTACTGTATAGTTGAAAGTTGTTGAAAGAGTAACTCTTAGAAGTTCTCGTGACAAGAAAATTTATAACTGTGTAGTGATGCATTTTAACTAAACTTATTTTTAAAAAGAACGAAAATTAGCATTAGGCTGAAATACACCAAATATCCCATTACCTTTAAAAAAAAAAAGTAGAAGAGTTTTCTGGGTTAAAAAAATAACTGTATAGTAAATAAGGCAACAACAGTAAAAAATAAAGTTCTTCACTTAGGGATAACTGTACAGTAACGCTAATGTTCCAATCATAGATTTATCTATAAAGTCTATAGCATATCTAGAGAGAAAGAATAATTTGCTAGCATACCTGAAATTCTTAGTTGAGGACTTTTTATTTGTTTGATCCTCACAGACAAGTATCTTTTGTAAAATCTTTTCTGGCATCTTATACATGTCATCTGTGTGCTTTGCATCTCTTCCTGCTTTCAGTCTGGATGATCTCCTCAACACGCACAGAGTGTCCTGGTCAGACCTATTTTCCAATGATTGTGAATTTTCCTTATTATTTAATAGTGAATCACAAGTGGTGACATTGTGATGAACTGAAGTTTGCAATCCAAATGGATTTGGATCTTCTAGAGTCTGTAATAAGATGTAAACACATAAAGAAATAATTCTAGCAATGCAAAAAATCTAGAATGAGAAGAGGGGCACCTGGGTGACTCAGCTGGTTAAACCTCTGATTATTAATTTTAGCTCAGGTCATGATCTCACAGTTCGTAAGTTCAAGCCCTGTGTCAGACTCTGCGCTGACAGCACGCAACCTGTTTGAGAGTCTCTCCTCTCAATCTCTCTGCCCCTTCCCTGTTCGTGTGCACTGTGTCTCTCTCTCTTCCTATCTCTCTCAAAATAAATAAACGTGAAAAAAATTTTTAATGAGAAGAAATTAAGTATTATCTCGTCCTTTGATTACATAAAAATGCCTCTTACAAAATGAAAGTACAAAAATTTACATAGTGAAAAATTTAATATTACAATAATAAAGGATAATGCAGATTTAAAAACCTAAGAGAAGAAGAGGAAAAATAAAAACTATTTTTATCACTATTCATCCCTAAATTTCAAGGGCAAACCTAAGGTTACTCTAGGTGCTGTAATGTCACAGAAAATGGGTAGCAAAAAATGATGAGACATATAAAAACATAGAAACGTCGCACTAGACCAGATCAATGTTCTATTCAGCCCAGTGTTTGTTGTTTGACAGTAGGAAGGATATTTTGTGGGACAAGACAGTAGATAACTTCTGTTACATTAATTTTAAAAGATTACCAGTATATCATGAATGACTCTAACTTACCCTTAATAATACATTATAGATTTAACCTTCATGAAGATATAAGTATTTTTATGCATATCATGTAAACCTTTCTTCAGCTTATTTATATATCCAGCTTACAAAGCTTTTTGGGGTTTAAGTTCCATATTTTTATTACAGCTGAGTAAAAAGGTATTTAATTTGTTCTAAATCAATCTCTTTTTTAAAGAATTTCTTTTTTTTTTTGAACACTTGCTAATTCGTGCTCACTCTATTAATACCGATCTACTGTAATTTCCTACATTTTACTCATATTACCTCTTTTCAGATTAGAATACCACAATATTTAATTTAACCTTCATGCCCTATCTCCATGATTAGTTTTTATTTTTCTAGATTTTTTTAGTTTTATTATGTCTGTATTAGAATGCTTTTTATGAGAATTTCAAGCAGCATTATGCCAGGTATGTATTCTTCAACATGAGCCTAGTATCATGTTATATAAAGTGTCCCAGGTATATTCATTAGAGTATCCTGGCAATAGCCACAAGCAAAAGAAGAAAAGAAAGAAAACAATCCAAATGATCATTAGTGAATTAGTTAAATAAATTATATTTTATATAATATATGTATACACACACACAAAATATCCATATAGTGGAATAGTATTCAGCATGTAAAAAGATTTAAGTAGTATGCTACACTTGCTGACACAGATAACCAAGATGTATTATTATTAAATTTAAAAAACAAGTTCCAAAATGTCAACTATACTTCAATTAAAAATATTTTTTTTTTTTTTATAAGTTGTTTCTTTTTAATTTTTTTTTTCAACATTTTTTATTTTTTTTATTTTTGGGACAGAGAGAGACAGAGCATGAACGGGGGAGGGGCAGAGAGAGAGGGAGACACAGAATCGGAAACAGGCTCCAGGCTCCGAGCCGTCAGCCCAGAGCCCGACGCGGGGCTCGAACTCACGGACCGCGAGATCGTGACCTGGCTGAAGTCGGACGCTTAACCGACTGCGCCACCCAGGCGCCCCAATTAAAAATATTTTTAAAAGTCGCAAAGTATTATGTATAATATAGTCTAATTTATATAAAGTAAACTTACATAAAATATGCACAGAAACAGGGGCACCTGGGTGGCTCAGTCAGTTGAGTGGCTGACTTCGGCTCGGGTCATGATCTCACAGCTTGTGAGTTCAAGCGCCGCATCGGGCTCTGTGCTGACAGCTCAGAGCCTGGAGCCTGCTTTGGATTCTGTGTCTCCCTCTCTCTCTCTGCCCCTCCCCCGCTCACACTCAGTCTCTCTCTCTCTCTCTCTCTCTCTCTCTCAAAAAATAAATAAACATTAAAAAAAAAAAAAATGCACAGAAACAATTGGAGACAGATATACCAAACTGTTAATAGTGATTATTTCTGAAATGTGGAATTGTGGAGGACTTTTTCTTCTTATTATTATTCTTATTATTATGTATTGCTGTAATATTTGATTTTTCTGTATAATCAGGATGCATTACTAATGCAGTCAGGAAAAAAATTTTCTTTAAAAAGTAAAAAACCGGGGCGCCTGGGTGGCTCAGTCGGTTGAGCGTCCGACTTCGGCTCAGGTCATGATCTCGCGGTCCGTGAGTTCGAGCCCCGCGTCGGGCTCTGGGCTGATGGCTCAGAGCCTGGAGCCTGCTTCCGATTCTGTGTCTCCCTCTCTCTCTGCCCCTCCCCCGTTCATGCTCTGTCTTTCTCTGTCTCAAAAATAAATAAACGTCAAAAAATATATAAATAAATAAATAAATAAATAAATAAATAAATAAATAAATAAAAAGTAAAAAACCTGTCAACATAAAAAAGAGACTTGGCAAGCGGTAGCCCACTGCAGGGCCTCCAGGCATAATACTGCAGGGATTCTAAACCCAAGGAATTGTACCACTTGACAGGATCCTCAGACACAGACTTCAAAGTTCTGCTGAAGCCAGGTGTAACTTTTCCCTCTCTTGGAAGCTCAACCACATATGTTCTATCCTTAACCAGAAATTAATGTGCAATATCTCATCTCTACTCCACACCCAGGGAGAGACAGTGATTTTCTGAGCTAGTGGGAAAAATTCTGGTAAATAATTATTTCCTTCATAAATACAAGCAATATAATGATACGTCTTCTCAGGTCTTTTGGTGAGAAACTTACATATTTTGACATTTAGACGCCTTGAAAAGTCTACCCCAGGCATCTCTAGAAAGATCAGTTTATACTTTAAATTCAAAAGCATCTTCTGAGCATTGATATTTGGGTAGAAAATATGAATTTAAAATAAAGTATATGGGCAATGAAGACTTGCCAAAGGTCATTATAAAAGGCAAAATGACAGACTCATACTTGCACTTACATGCTGCAGTGAAAGATGCTTGTCCTGCAGCTCAGCTAACTTAGAATCTTGGTCAAAAAGCCGAGGAGAACAAAGAGACTCCAAGTTCACCTCTGTTATTTGTATACAATCTTCACCAGTCTGAGAAATCTTGGGCTCCACTCCTAAACATTCATTTCCAGCAGTGAGACTGCTGCCTCCCTCTGTTTTGTGACAGATGGGTCCCACAGTGGCTTCTGATAATGTGTTTAAGGGTGCTAACAATTCATTTGGCGATGCATTATCCTTTGTGTTTTTTAGTAAATCTCTGTGACATGTCAAAGACACTGATATGGAACTTGGAGACTTGCTCAATGGGTTGGTCAACTCTTTAGGATCGAAATCACTCATTATTTCAAATAGTCTTTCCTCCTGAGTGATTTCTGGTGATATGAGTAACCTTTCTAAGGTAGACACAAATGTTTTAAGAGAGCTTTCTTCATCTTTGGTTTCTTCAGAATTCATAGTTGACATGGCTTCATTTCTAGACTCAGAAAACATATTTGGTACTGCTAAGATCTTCTCTGGCTCTATTAATGATTTCTCCTTTACAACCACCACATTGGATACTCTAAGAGCAGTACGTGAGAGAAAGCTAATTTCAGGAGAGTGTCTGTCTGTGCTTAGTTCCTGTGTGTTCCAAATAGGAATTCCATCATTATAGCATATATAAAAAATTAAAATTAAAACTTTATAGTTTTCTAGTTTATCATCTTGGGAAATTACCACTAAAAAGTTTCAACAATTTCCTTCCGCTTGCATAAATAAAAACACTCTTTACTAATTTCCTATGCCAAGTCACTAATGACTCTGAATGCATCTACAGTGGACCAAGAGTAAAAATGGCTGGGTCATAATTATAGATGCCAATTATTTGTTTAGCTAAGTTTAAATTATCTGTGCTAAGAGGCAAAGATGGCATGTATAGTTAAGTTAGAAACTGATCTCAGGGGCGCCTGGGTGGCGCAGTCGGTTAAGCGTCCGACTTCAGCCAGGTCACGATCTCGCGGTCCGTGAGTTCGGGCCCCGCGTCAGGCTCTGGGCTGATGGCTTGGAGCCTGGAGCCTGTTTCCGATTCTGTGTCTCCCTCTCTCTCTGCCCCTCCCCCGTTCATGCTCTGTCTCTCTCTGTCCCAAAAATAAATAAAAAAACGTTGAAAAAAAAAAAATTTAAAAAAAAAAAAAAAGAAACTGATCTCAAAAATTCACTGGAGTTAATAACCATAAAATTCTCCTTTGTCTAAAATAACACTGAAATTTTATTTACTTATAATGTTTATTTGTTTTTAAGAGAGAAAGAGCAGGGAAGGGGCAGAGAAAGAGGGGAACAGAGGATCTGAAGCAATCTTTGTACTGATGGCAGAGAGCCCAACATGGGGCTCAAACTCAAGATCATGACCTGAGCTGAAGTCAGATGCTTAACAGATCATGAGCCCCTTAATCACTACTAATTTTTTTTTTTTTTTTTTTTTTTTTTTTTTTTTAGCGTTTATTTACTTTTGAGACAGAGAGAGACAAAGCATGAACGGGGGAGGGTCAGAGAGAGGGAGAGACAGAATCGGAAACAGGCTCCAGGCTCTGAGCTGTTAGCACAGAGCCCGACGCGGGGCTCAAACTCACGGACCGCGAGATCATGACCTGGGCCAAAGTCGGCCGCTTAACCCACTGAGCCACCCAGGCGCCCCACTACTAAATTTTTTAAAGATCAATAACCAGTAATACATTTGGTGTAGTTTCACCTACTTTTTATTCCCCACCTCAGTATGAATATGTAAATGTGAAATAAAAAGGCCAAATGACAAAAGGTCAGAGGAAAACAGAGAAGAAATAAAGACATGGTTCTATGTAAATATTAAAAGCCCCAGGTATAAATCAACTGTGGTTGATTTAAACACATAAAACAAAGGTTATATTTTTAAGTGACTATTATTTTTCAAAGACATCATCTTAATAGGTTATACCTATTCTTACAGTTTTTCCAATGTTCAAAATATCATTAGACTTCCTCTTTTGAAATTGGTTTCAAAAAATATTGATAAGCCATTCAAAAAAATGTCTCAATACTTTAAAGACACTGCACTTTTTTCTAACCATTAAAAACTGTTAATTTGCTTGACCCTAAGTAACAGAATGAGTTTCAATGACTTTTGGCTATTTCTAAAAATCAAATCCACCTTCCAATGACACAGTGCTCTAATAGAATGCATTGTAATTCCAATGCATTGGAATGCATTGTAAGCCCTCCAATGTTCTGATTTGATTTGAATAAGAGAAGTGAAAACCATTTTATTCTTCCCATCCTTTCCAACTGCCACCATTTAACTTCTCAGTAAACAGCATACAGAGTTTAAGAAGACATTTATTTATTAGTAAACTATAATTTGCTCACAAAAGTAAAAGGAATTTAGAAAAAATTCAAGAACCCAGATCCTATCCATTCTTTAAGTCACAGTACAAGGTCTCATTCCTATTTGAAGGCCTTATATCTACTAAATTCAAGGCCATTGGGGCACCTGGGTGGCTCAGTCAGTTGCACATCTGACTTTGGCTCAGGTCATGATCTTGAGCTTCGTGAGTTCGAGCCCAGCAATGGTCTTTGCTGCTGTCAGCCTGTAGGCGCAAAGGCCACTTCAGATCCTCTGTCCCCCTCTCACTGCCCCTTCCCTGCTTGCGCTCTCCCAAAATAAATAAATATTAAAAAATAATAATAAAAATTAAAAAATAAACAAAGTCATCGATATAATAAAGTACATATGTTGGACTCTGCCCTAAAGGAACTTAATTTCTAAATGAAGATTGAAGGCATAAACACAAAGACATTAAATAAGGTATAAACAATGTCAAAAACACTGTATGAATTCAAATGAATGGCATAAACAAAAGAGCCTAGTGTTACAAGAAGTTTTTTGGGGGAAAAAACCAGAAGGTAGAAGAGGGTTCTCATGACTGCTTGAAGAATGGTTGGTTAAACAAAGTTAAGCAGGTTTCTTTACCATAAGACTTTTCAGAGCATGTGCATTAAAATCTCTGAGGAGACTTTAGGATATAGGTTCTCCAAATTTTTTTGTTCACAAATATCCTTTTTCTCAAGATCTCATCTACTAATGTCATAGGATGCAAGCGACTGAAAAATGCTGACATAGTCAGTGAATAACGAATGCTTAAGAGGGAGCCATTATTTTGGTCAAGATTACCAGAGTCATCTGAGACAGATCCACACAGGAGAAAGGACTTGAACCAGAAATTAATTTGTGAAGGATTTAAAGAAGGGAAAAACACATATTAAGTACCACCTAGGTGCCAGACACCACGAACTATCATTGCTCTCAGTCCTCACAGTAATCTTGTGAAACAGATATTGCTATTGGTATTTTACACACGTAAATGGACACACTTGTCCTTGAAACACACACTATCTGGTTCCAAATGTTATGTTCTTTCCCTTGCTTTCTGGCTCCTGACTTAAAAGCATGGAGATGGTAATGTGTAACATATAGGTGAGATAAAATAAGGTCAAGTATGGCAGGGTGGACCTGGGGAGGTCCTTGACTACTTGAGTCTTTTGTGGGCAGAGTCAGTCTTACAGTTCTCTGATTCCCCACGGCACTCAGCAGAAAACAAACCCAAAACAAGCACTCAACACATGGTTAGTGATTAGCAACTGGAAGATGGGAAAACAGTATCTAGCAGGAAATATTGAAGGAACTGGGGTAACACACAAACAGAAGGCATTTCTGCTACACCATCTCAGCAATTCGTTTGATAATAAGTTACATACTTCTCCTCTAGATAAACGGTAAGAGACTAATAATACTGGATAAGAAACACAGATCAATATACAGTATTAGGAAGATGGCAGAATAGAAAGACCCTAAGCTCACTTCATTCCACAGATACAACTAGATAACACATCAGAGTAAATAACTCAGAAAACGACCCAAAGACTGGCAGGACAAACTCCATAGGTAAATATAGAGAAGAGGCCACACTGAAGAGTATAGGAAGGACAGAGATGCAGTGGGGAGCTAAACAGACCTGCGGAACCTTCCCTGAGGGAAGAACTCCAGGGGATGGAGGGAAGAACTCCAGGGGATGGAGGGAAGAACTCCAGGGGATGGAGGGAAGAACTCCAGGGGATGGAGGGAAGAACTCCAGGGGATGGAGGGAAGAACTCCAGGGGATGGAGAGAAGAGAGAAACATACCATCACACTGAAGGGAAGGGACCCAGGTAAAATAAATCCCTATAACATTCGGCTTTGAAAACCAGAGGGGCTGAATTTCATGGGTTTTCACAACCAGTGGGACTTAAAATGTAGAACTTTAAAAATCAATAGGCTCACCTCTTGGAGAGCCAGGAGGGTAAAAGGAAACTAAGTCCCCACACCTAAAGAGACAGCACAAAAAAACAGCCTACAGAGATATACCATAGAAGCAGCAGTTTGGAAAATACTTGGGGAACAGGGGTGGGAAATTTGTTTACTCATCTCAGAATGTGTGCCAGAGGTGCAGGGATAGTTGGAAGACTTCTCCAGGAACAAAGTAGCTGGCAGGTGCCATTTCCTTCCCCATACTAAACACCTGGCCATATAGGGGGACCAGTGGGATACAGACAGTTGCTACCTAACTTCTAACAATACACCTGCTCCCATGGATTTTATGGATCCTCCCTTCCAACCCTACCAGGCTTGGTCCCCACCTGCACAGGACTGGGAGCAAATCTTGGTAACACTGTGGTCCCACCCCTAAGCACTTTTTGGATCCACCCCCCCCCCAAAAAAGCTCTCAGTCACAGCCCATTCAAAGAGATGCAATTAAGACTCCGAGTGTACAAGCTGCCCTGACAGGGGCCAGCACCACTTCAAAAGGGACTCCTGCCCCGGGGAGAAAGAAAAACCACAACATACACCAGTCTAAATGCAGCCCCAGTAGTGGGTGAGGGGCAGACTACAGCTTGCAGCTTGGAGCCTACTTCAGATTCTGTGCCTCCCTCTTTCTGCCCCTCCCCCACTTATACTCTGTCACTCTCTCTCTTTCTCTCTCTCAAAAATAAATAAACATCAAAAAAAAAAAAAAAGAATAGTTAATATCTATTGTTCTCAAACTATGCCAAAAAATGAAGAGGAAGGAAAGCTATCAAATTAATTCTAAGAGGCCAGTATTAACCTGATACCCAAACCAGATAAAGACATCACAAAAAAAAAAAAAATGACAGGCCAGTATCTCTGATGAACACAAATGCAAAAATCCTCAATAAAATGTTAGCAAACTGAACCTAACAATACATTAAAAAATCATTCACCCCAGTCAAGTGGGATTTATTCCCGGGATGCAAGGGGTGGTTCAGTATTTACAAAACAGTCAACATGATATATCACATTAAAAAGAGAAAGGATAAAAACCATATGATCATTTCAATCAATGCAGAAAAAACATTTGACAGAGTACAACACCTATTCATGATAAAAATCCTCAACACAGTCGGTTTAGAGGGAACATACCTCAACATAATAAAGTCCATATAGGAAAACCCACAGCTGATGTCATACTCACCTAGGTTAGGAATGAGACAAGGATCCCCACTCTCACCACTTTTATTAGTAGAAGTCCTAGCCACAGCAATCAGATAACAAGAAAGAATAAGATATCCCAACTGTGAGGAAGAAGTAACACTTTGACTATTTGTAGATGACATGATACTATATTTAGAAAATCCTAAAGACTTCACCAAAAAACTACCAGACCTAATAATTCAGAAGGTTGCAGGATAAAACATTAATATACAGAAATCCATTGCATTTCCATTAACTAATAATAAAGAAGCAGAAAGAGAAATTAAGAAAACAATCCTATTTACAACTGCAGCAAAAAGAGGAATAAACCTAGCCAAGGAGGTAAAAGACCTATACTCTGAAAACCATAAAGCACTGATAAAATAAATTGAAAACAACACAAAAAAATGGAAAGACATTCCATGCTAATGGATAGGAAGAACAAATATTGTTAAAATGCCCTTATTACCCTAAGCAATATACATATTTAATGCAATCCCTATCAAAACACCAATAGCATTTTCCACAGAACTACAACAAATAAACCTAAAATTTGTATGGAACCACAAAAGACCCCAAATAGCCATCTTCATTCCAAAGTTAATAACTTTTGGATTTCTCACATTTCATTTTTCATCCTAGGCTGGTGGCAGATAATCAGGTTAACCAGTATACACAGTGATAAGCAAATTTCCATAGGTCCTAAAATGTAAACAAGTTCACACACACTTTTTATCAGAAATAGTGCTTGGAAGGACATATTTTTTATATTATGTTTTTAAAAATAGGTAGTCCTTAAGTGACTTTGTTTCAAAAGTTCACATGTGAGCTATGTGATGTTTAACTGGTGTTGACTTCAAACAATAAAAATTCATTAAAAGCCATATTGATACATTAAAAAAAAAAGACCCTGAATAGCCGAAGCAATCTTGAAAAAGAAAAATAAAGCTGGAAGTATCACAATCCCAAATTTCAAGTTATACTACAGAGCTGTCATAATCAAAAGAGTATGGTATTGGCACAAAAACAGACACACAGATCAATGAAAGAGAACAGAAAGCCCAGAAATAAACCCATGATTATATGGTCAATTAATCTTCAACAAAGGAGGCAAAAAAATGAAATGAGAAAAAGTCTTCATCAAATGGTGCTGGGAAAACTGAATAGCTACATGCAAAAGAATGAAACTGGACCAGTGATACCATACACAAAAAATAAAATAAAAACTGATTAAGAACCTAAATGTGAGACCTAAAATCATAAAAATCCTAGAAGAGAACCCAGGCAAGAATGTCTCTGATATCAGCCATAGCAATATTTTTCTAGATATGGTCCCTAAAGCAAGAGACACAAAAGCAAAAATAAACTCTTGGGACTACAAATAAAAAGCTATGCAGCAAAGGCAACAATTAATAATCAACAAAACTAAAAGACTGAATGGGAAAAGATATTTGCAAATGACATACCCAATAAAGGATTAGTATCTAAAACATATAAACAATGTATACAGAAGTGCCCGGGTGGCTCAGTCAGTTAAGCGTCTACTGACTCTTCATATCAACTCCAGTCATGATCTCACGAATTGTGAAATTCCAAATTATAGAAGCAGTGCAAGTCCATTGATAGATGGATAAAGAAGAAATGGTATATACATAATGGAATATTATTCAGCCATAAAAAGGAATGAAATCTTGCCATTTGCAATAAATGGATGGATCTGGAGTATAATGCTAAGAAAAGTAAGTCCGTCAAAGACAAATACCATATGATTTCACTCATATGTGGAATTTAACAAAACAAATGAACAAAGCAAAAAGAGACAAACCAAAAAACAGACAGTTAACTATAAAATACAAACATGCTTATCAGGGGGGGAGGGAGATGGGGGTAGGGGTGAAATAGGTGAAGAGGATTAAGAATACACTTAATTCTTAATCTTGATTAACACTGAGTAATTTATAGAGTTCTTGAGTCACTACATTGTACACTTGAAACTAATATAACACTCCGTGTTAATGACACTGGAATTAAAATACAAAAAAGAAACACAGATCAAGACAATACTATTAAAGATAAAGGAAGAACAAATACTGGAAGGGGTTGTTAGACAAGGATACATTTCTATTTACCGAAATGGTTTAGTCATATTCTCACAGAGGGAAAGAATCTAAATGGCTAAACTTTAATCAATATAATGTTTTAAAAATCTAAACACATGATCTGCATAGCCAATCTCTGTTATATAGACCAACCTTTTCTGGGTGTGGTAAAATTTCAGGATTTTCAGCCTCAGGCCCTAGAAGATAACCATACATTTTACTCCAGTTTTATTAAAGCACTAAAAACATACCCTCTCACTTAGCATTTCTTAATCATGTAACTTGAAATGACTCCCTCAGACATTCGTGTGATTTATAAAATATTTTATAAATATTATACCTATTTATTGATGTAAAAGTATCATTACATTGGCAATAAACTAACAAAAGAAAATTTTTTCCATTTCTTTAAAATATACTACTTTACATGAAGATAGGTAAAATTATAATTATTTAGAATTGGTTCAGCTAAAACCCAGCTTCTCTATTTCGGCTGAGTGATTCTAAGAATAGGTAAGTACAAAGAGCACAAAATCTTATCTCCTTTCTCAGGGTCATTATCTTCTCCATTATGGGTAATAGAATATAAATTAATTTATGCTGTCAAGTTAGGCATGTAAAGGAACACCCCATGTAGGGGCCAAAAGGAATCAGGAGGTTGTCCTAAATATGATTTCCCCTTTACCTCCTCACTCTGCTCCCTCTGCAATTCATACCAAGTGAAGTTGAAGGAGGATCAGGAAAAAAGGTATTTCTCAAATTCCATTCCTCTTGCTTCATACCTTCACCATCAAGGACCAGGTACTGTGACATACTTAGGTAGGAATTTAGGGCTCTTTGGAATTTCAGGCATATGCTTGAGTCATTCACTGGTTTCTTTTGATTAGGCAGTATCTAGAGCTACAGCGTAATCCAAGTAATTGTCTGGTAACCTTACCATGCATCCTCACAAGGAACACAGGTTTTTCAGGAAAAAATAAGCATAAATACACTTATCACATGGTGCAAAAATCTGCGTCTTGTTGTTTTTTTGTTTTGTTTGTTTTACCTTTGCCATTTGATGATGACAAAGCTATGAAAATCAACTAGGAAGGCTAACATCATGGCATTGCACACCCTCACAGGATGAAGAGCAAAAAGTTATTATGAATAAATAACTTCTTATCCTTTCATTAGAATTCTTTATGCCAAGCAATGATGATAATACATGATACTGTGTATATCTTATCATTTAAAATCTTATCTCTAGTTGTTTAAAATTTTAGCACAAATGAAAGAAACACTGTAATACAATAGATACATTTTCAATTATCTCTTTTTTTTTAACTGTCTGATCCTTGGGGAGTTAGTTTAAAAACACAGAAAAAGACTTCATCCACTTTTGCCTTCTCTAAATTGTAAAGCAAATCCTCAAAACCACCTCCTTCTATATTGTTTTTAATCACCTCATCATCAAAAATGATCATTCTTCTATGCTAATACTATTTTTAAAATTTGACAAGCTGATATAATAAAATATAGTATACTAGTGTGACTACTATATTAAAAATAAATGTTATTTAGAGAAAATTCTCATTTTCTAGCTACAAAATTGACTTAAAACATTTTTTACAAATTAAAAAAAAATTTGTGGAGTTTTGGTCTTTTAATAAATTATTAAAAGATTTTGTACATTTCCTACTAACACTTGAGACAAAATGTAGTAGTAACATGAATGTAGAAATAAAGAATTCTAAAGTGCCAAATGAGAAGAAAATGCTCAGAGGAGCTAAATTTTAACTCATAAACAATTACAACAATTACTAATTTGTTTATTTTGATCATTCTACAATTTGGTTAGTATTACTTTTGAACGATTGTATTAGAACAGAGCTAGCAATACTAGCTAACAATTTAATAGTTTCCTTACATGTAATTTAACCTAAAGTCTAGGATGATAATAAAATGAGCTTCCTGTTCTGAACACTCTGAAAGGAATAAAAGGATGAGGGAGTTGCAGTGAAGTGCCAGAAGGGAAAAGGAGCGTCTAGTCACAGCAGCTTCATGGCAGCAAGAAAAACCACGAAGTCAAAATCCTGGGGCCCATGGCACTTTTAAAGGCTTGCAACTCAGAAGTTCAGTGAGGGTGGTGATAAGAATGCACAGATAGCAACAGCATCATATGGCATGCATGGCTTTCAGAAGGCCAAATGTCTTACATTTCCCACACTTTTAACTTCCGACTCATTTGGCCTTCTGAGAGCCATTAACGCAAATAAATCCATATCTAACTAAGTCTTCTATTTTTAGGCAAAGAAAAATTTACTTTGTATGACTCTACCCATAAAAACATACCTTGAATGCTTCGGTGGTTCAGTGAAAGTTCAGCCTGGGGAAATGACTCAGTGACCACTGGAAAACTTTTTCTATGCCTAAAAAATTAATCAATTAATAAATAGATACAAATATTGAAACGTTAAGAAAAAAACACTTTCTCATTCAAATACAATTTAAACTTTTTTTTTCATTTAAAGGAATTTCAAAATTGCATGTTTTTTTTTGCTCCATCATTTTAATTACTTTTACAATTACTACCAATTTGCTAACATTTATACTTCAAGTATTTACAAAAATGAACAAGCTGAAAACTTAATGGTGAAGTTCAGGAGTGTAAACATGATAACCTTACATTTAGATGTAGAAGTCACTTTGGGATGACAGTACCAAATAGGGATAGTGGGCGAGAAAAATTGGTCCTGGTTTATGTATCTCGGTTATCGAAATCCTACAATACATTGAAAGCTTGTCATTATAGTTTTAAATGTAAGTGAAAGTCACTAATGAGAAAATTCAGATATTTATAGTATCTCGTATTTCACAGTAGGCAAAGAACACATATGAAATATTGATGGAAAGAGATTGAAAGCAAAATAGGAGTCATGCTACCCTGCAATTTTATCATCTGCCCTGGGATAATTAAAAGTTGACTGAAGAGGGGCGCCTGGGTGGCTCAGTCGGTTGAGCGCCGACTTCGGCTCAGGTCACAATCTCGCGGTCCGTGAGTTCGAGCCCCGCATAGGGCCCCTGTGCTGACAACTCAGAGCCCGGAGCCTGTTTCAGATTCTGTGTCTCCCTCTCTCTGACCCTCCCCCATTCATGCTCTGTCTCTCTCTGTCTCAAAAATAAATAAACGTTAAAAAAAAATTAAAAAAAATAAAATAAAATAAATAAAAGTTGACTGAAGAAAAGCAGTCAATTATTTTTTCCTTAATCTAATTTACTACACAAAGGCAATCAAGATATCTCTCTTAAAAAAAGAACAAAACCCTCTTGTTCCAGCTGTTTTGAGAGAAGTTTTACACATCAGGCATGGTTACTTGAAGCCTAAGCAAGAATAATTAATTGAACACTTTGTTCTGTCTAAAAACAGAAGTGATCAATATACGCTACCTTGAAAATGGAACTGAAGCTGCTCATACAGAATAATTTCTATGAGGCAAATAGGAATGAATGTTGATTTTTTTCCCCTAAAATGTGATTCTTTGAGAAGAACAAGCTGACTTAAAACAAAATAAAATCATAGTCTGAGTCAACGACTGAATGTTTTTCCTTCATTACAAAGGAGAATTTAAGACATAAGTCTGAAAATAGAGCAAACTTTCAACTAAATTATTAAAAAATAGTTATTTATATTAAGTAACAGAGCAAATAATGTACATGTCTAACAGAGGAATAATTAAATGCATTATTAGTATACAGTCAAGTTATACAGTGAAATATTGTGAGGTCACCAAAATTCATGTTTTTAAATAATATTAATCACATAAGAAAATAATTTGATAATTACTAAAAAAAATTTTTTATATGAGTCTTTTTATTTTTATTTTTTTTTCCACTTTTTTTTCTTTAGGGTACTAATTAAGCTTTAAATGATATCCTTTGATCCCCATTTATCTTTGTGAAAAATTTTTTTTCTTTTTTTTTCCAATATATGAAATTTATTGTCAAATTGGTTTCCATACAACACCCAGTGCTCATCCCAAAAGGTGCCCTCCTCCATACCCATCACCCACCCTCCCCTCCCTCCCACCCCCATCAACCCTCAGTTTGTTCTCAGTTTTACTAAAAATTTTTAAAAAGGAAACAAAAAAATTATAGAATGACTCTAATTTTTCAAAAAAAATATAAACAGAAGTAAAACTATAAAAAAGCCTAAAGTAAAATGTACCAAAATGTTAACAATGGGTCTCTAGGGCATGGATGCTGTGTTAGCCTTACCTAGTCTTCTTTCTTCCTTCATTTCTGTAGATGAACTTACAGTGCTAATATATTCAATAATAGAGTTATTTTAATAGGGTGCTTCTCAAACTTTTTGTTCTTTGGTCTCCTTTACACTCTTAAAAATTACTGAGAAACTCAAATGGCTTTTATTTATGTGCAGTATATTTATTTAATATAATTTTTATAATTTTATATTTATTTGTAAATACATTTATATAATTATTTTATATATTATATATATTTAAAATATATAATTACATTTACGTATAATTTAAAATAGAGAAATTTTAAAAAATAATTAACTTAAAAATAACAGTGAAAGCACATTTCTCACGATGAGCACTGAGTAAGATACAGAATTGCTGAATCACTACATCATATACCTGAAACTAATATAACACTGTATGTTAACTATACTGGAATTAACATAAAAAAATAAAATTAAAAATAAATAAAAATAAAAATAACAATAATAATCCAGTAACGTTAATATAATTTTATGAAAATTTATTATATTTTTCAAAATGAAAATGTGGCATTATTTAACATTTTGAAAAAATTATGGCTTTATATAAGCCAGTTGTCATCTCATTATCTGCTACTGCATTCAATTTTTTTTTTTTTTTTTTTTTGCCAAGCATTGTTTTTTTAGTTCTTTGTTTTGAGAGAGAGAGAGATCTGGGGGTGGGGAGGAAAGGGGCAAGGGGGAGGGAGGGAGGGAGGGAGAGGGGGGGGTGGAGGGAGAGAGAATGTCTCAAATAGGCTCCATGCTGAGCACAGAGCCTGACCTGGGGCTTGCCATGACCCTGGAATTATGATCTGAGCCGAAATCAAGCGTCAAACACTCAACCAACTGAGACACCCAGGCGCCCCACCATACAAATACTGTTTTATTTGAAGTATATAACAAAAATCTGGCCTCATACAGGTATGCAGTTGAAAAAGGAAGTACTTTAGTAGTCTTTTTGGATAACTCTAGTATCACACCAAAACTCTAAAAGGAATAACTTCACAGGTGAACTGGAAATGTAGAAATTGAAACACCAATGAACTTTTTGTATTCTGTCACATTATAACCCATTGGTTTATTTGCACTTTGAATGGATCTTTCACCTGCATGTGATTTTGTGACAGTATGCATTTGTCTTTTAGAAAATACTAATTCAGAGTTATGCAGATCTTCCTTATACTGACAGATTATTAAAAATCAGAAAGATCACTTTTATAAATATTACCACTGATCTCACTGGAAAATTTTAGGTACTGGGAAGCCATCAAGGTTGAGGTGGTAAAAACAAGTTTTCCTAACCTCTAATTTTCACTTGAAAGCTAGAATTTTTTCATTGGCAACAAATATCATAAGCTTTTCCTTGAAGTGACTGGCTTACTTCATTCATTTTCAAGACCATGTCTGCCATATACCCAAGTATGAATGTTATTTTGTCTGTCAATTATTCTTCCAAGTTCAAAGAAAAAGTGAGCTAATTTTCTTACAATGTTTATAACTCAAACAAATGCACAAGTGTTCTTAAGACAACTATCATGCTTCAGTATGCACAGAAGTACTTAGGCATACTTCCCCATCATTGCACAGCACATCAAGAAGATATATATTCAAGGGTAGGAATTCAATAAAACAATAACCTTTCTGCTTCATCAAATGCATTAAGTGAAGCTGGGTGTTTTCTTCCTTTTCTTTTTTAAGTGCTAGTTCATGGGAGTGAAAATTACAGTGACTACTAATACTAATGGGTGCCATTGCCCTGATTCATACTAAGGCTCCAGCATTTTACCCACCACTTACTTTAGCACTGTATGTGCAAATGTCAATACTATGAAAGAGGCAAATAATGTGTTAGTATTATTACGAAAATGCCTTTTTAAAAAATGTTTTTAAGTTTATTTCTTTTGAGAGAGAGAGAGCACAATCAGGGGAGGAGATAAGAGAAGTGAAGAAAAAGAGAATCCCAAGCAGGCTCGGAGCTTCAGTGCAGAGCCTGATGCAGGGCTCAATCTCAGGAACCATGAGATCATGACCTGAGCTGAAATCAAGAGTCAGATGTTCAACCAACTGAGCCACCCAGGTTCCCATGAAAATAGTTTTGATCTCACAGACCCTCTAGAAAAAGTCTCAAGGACTCTGAAGGGGTCTGCAGACCATACTTTGAGAACTGTTTTTTGTTTTTTTTGTTTTTTTTTAATATGTTTATTTAGTTTTGAGGGAGAGAGACAACAAGTGGAGGAGGGGCAGAGACAGGGAGACAGAGTGGACTCCGAGCTGACAGCAGAGAGCCTGATGCAGGGCTCGAACTCACCAACTGTGAGATCATAACCTGAGCCACAGTCTGATGCTTAACTGACTGAGCCACCCAGGTGCCATGCGAACCACTGTTCAAAAAAAAAATGAAAGGATAAAGCCTTTTAAAATACAATAATTCTGGGGCGCCTGGGTGGCTTGGTTGGTTAAGCGTCCGACTTCGGCCTAGGTCATGATCTCACGGTCCGTGAGTTTGAGCCCCGCGTCGGGCTCTGTGCTGACAGCTCAGAGCCTGGAGCCTGTTTCCGATTCTGTCTCTCCCTCTCTCTCTGCCCCTCCCCTGTTCATGCTCTGTCTCTCTCTGTCTCAAAAATAAATAAACGTTAAAAAAAAAAAATTTTTTTTAAATAAAAATAAAAATAAAATAAAATAAAATACAATAATTCTACAAAGTCTAATTTCAATAAGGTCTACAAATTCTTCCTTCATGTCATGCTATAAATTTGCTTTTTAAATAACATTAATAGAGAATCAACTTAATATGAACCAATCCTCATGAAATGAAACTTATCTAGAATATTTGTAAATAACACTTATGCTGCTAAAGGGGCATTTGTTTTTCTTCCAAGATTTTATTTATTTTTAAATTTTTTTTTTTTAACGTTTATTTATTTTCGAGACAGAGAGAGACAGAGCATGAACGGGGGAGGGTCAGAGACAGGGAGACACAGAATCTGAAACAGGCTCCAGGCTCTGAGCTGTCAGCACAGAGCCCGATGCGGGGCTCGAACTCACAGACCGCGAGATCATGACCTGAGCCGAAGTCGGCCGCTTAACCGACTGAGCCACCGAGGCGTCCCTTCCAAGATTTTATTTAAATTCAAGTTAGTTAATGTACAGTGTAGTACACTTTCAGGAGTACACTTTCAGGAGTAGATCTAAGTGATTCACCACTTACATATAACACCCAGTGCTCATCCCAACAAGCACCCTCCTTAATGCCCATCACCCATTTAGGCCATCTCCCCACCCACCTCCCTCCATCAAGCCTCAGTTTGTTCTCTATAATTAAGAGTCTCTTATGGTTAGCCTCCCTCTCTGTTTTTATTTTATTTTATTTTTTAAAGGGACAACCATTTAAAAAAAATACAATAATTCTAAAACTCCTGAGAAAATGAAGACTTGCTTTAGTGTGTAAAATTACAAAAAAAATCTACAATATAACAAAGCCAGAAATTAATACACTTACTGGAATAGAGCTTGACTTTGTTCCATTTCATCTTGAGGTTGCTGGGGGCGGGGGAGAAGATTTTGTTTCTAAATGATAAATGCTAATACAAGAATTAAAAATTTAACATTTAAAATAATCTTACGTTATTGTTTCTTAGCATTTTTTGTTGTGGTAAAATATATATATAACACAAAATTCACCATCATAACCATTTTATACATACAGTTCTGTGGCATTTTGTGCACACTGTTGTACAACCATCATCAACATCCAGCTAGAGTACTTTTTCATCTTTTCCAACTGAAACTCAATACCTATGAAGTACTAACTCCCCATTCACCCCTCTCCCAACCCCTGGTACCTACCCTTCTACTTTCTGTCGCTCTGAAACTAAGTACCTAATATAAAAGGAACCATATAATATTTGTCCTTTTGTGTCTGAACTTATTTCACTTATCATAATGTCTTCAAGGTTCACCCATGCTGTACCATGGATCACTATCTCCTTCTTTTTTAATTCCATTTTATGTATGTACCACATTTTGTTTATCCACTCAACTATTGACGGATGCTTGTGCTACTATCACCTTTTGGCTACTTGAATAATGTTTCAGTGAACATGGATGTACAAATATATTTTGGAGTCACTGCTTTCACTTACTCTGGGTATATACCCAGAAGTTCCACATGAAAGAGAGATAGATAAGGAAAGTAAAGAGAGGAAGAAATGAGACATTTTCAACATCCCCCTTTAAAAAAAAAAGGCTCGGGGCGCCTGGGTGGCTCCATCGGTTGAGCGTCCAACTTCGGCTCAGGTCATGATCTCGTGGTTTGTGAGTTTGAGCCCTGCGTCGGGCTCTGTGCTGACAGCTCAGAACCTGGAGCCTGCTTCAGATTCTGTGTCTCCCCATCTCTCGGCCCCTCCCCTGCTCATGCTCTCTCTCTCTCAATAATAAATAAATGTTAAAAAAAAATTTTTTTTAATAAAAATAAATAAATAAATAAATAAGGCTTTCACCAAAGTTACAACAAAGAAACAGAATGACTGGCTAAGAAATGGTAAAAAACTGAGCAAGGGAAGAAAGAAAGAAAATAACAGACAAAAAGAATTAATCATTAGTAATTTGTCACTCTTTGAAATAGCATTTCCAATTTTTAATAAGTATGTATTTAATCAACATGCTACCTACCTGTAAGACTGCCTTGTCATTAAGAGGCATTATCTTATTTTTACTCATTTGCTCTTGGGGATTATCTCTCAGTTTAAACCCAAGTTGAATCTCAGGAGAAAGTTTGCCTAGAATGAAACAATCATAAATCCTTTGAAAATAGTCTCATTGCTCTGCTTTGGCAACAGCTCTATGATTTTATAGAAACTACAAAATGTCATTTAAATTTATTTTGTGAATTGTAATTTCCTAACTGCCACTTCTGTATATCAAAGTTTTTAAGTTATTAATTTCAAAGAAACATATATACTACACTGGAATAAAACAACACTTGATATTTATTGTTTCAGGATGAATGAATGCAAAGGGTAAGTAAAGACAATATACAGACTTAAGCCCCACTAGAAGGAGTATTTTCTTTTTTTTAAATTTCATTTTAGGTCATTTTTAAAAACTTGTAATGCTAGTATAAAATACAAAAACAGAGTTTTGTGTTTTTAAGATGGGAAATTGAGCTATTTTAACTTTTCTTCTCTTCTTAGTTCCTGAAAAGAATCCAAACAAAGGAGTTTTTTTTTTTTTAAATAAAATCTGAAGCAGCAATGAGAAAAAATGAAATATACCCACCAAGGATCAAAATAAGAATGTATTAAAGGGAAACCAGAGGTGCTTGAATGATCAGTTGGTTGAGCATCTGACTCTTGAGCCAGAGTTCAGGTCATGATCTCGTGGTTTGTGGGATCAAGCCCCACGTTGGGCTCTGTGCTGACAATGCAGAGCCTGATTGGGATTCTCTCTCTCTCCTCTCTGCCCCTTTCCCACTTCTGTACTCACATGCATGTGCATGGATCCCGTCTCTTTCTTAAAATAAACATTTTTTTAAAAAAGGGAAACCAAACATTGGTAAACAGCATGTCACTCAACAAAGGAAAAGGAGGGGCTCCTTCAGAAGTAACTATTTGGATTTCTTCCATCAGAATCTCAGAAAACCACCCAGGTCAGAGCAAATCCAACAAAAAGATTGAAGAGGGTACACTGGAAGCTCTCAGTGGGTCTCACACTTCACTGAGCTTGCTGTTTGTACCAAGGAGCTCAGGATAAACGCTATGGCCAGCTACTCTCTGTGGGAAAGTATCTTCCCTACCAGATACAGAAATGTACTTAAAACCAAGGTTGATAAAATAATGCAGTGATGGCACAGCAGTAAAAAGAGCCAAAGAGATCAAAGAAACAAAAAAAGTGGAAAGACATATATGTGCCCTACAATGACATATATATGCCCTACAATGTATCTGCCCCCACAATAATGGTATTTTGAACAGTGGCAGGGTGCCTGGAGGGCTCAATAGATTGAGTGCCCAACTCTTGGCCTCAGCTCATGTCATGATCTCATGGTTTGTGGGACTGAGCCCTGCATCAGGCTCTGGGCTGACAGCATGGAGCCTGCTTGGAATTCTCTCTCTCCCTCTCTCTCTCTGCCTCCCCCACTGGCTTGCATGCGCACTCTCTCGCTCTCTCTCTCTCTTAAATAACATTTTAAAAAAAAGAAACTTTTCTTCTTTTCCATACCTATTTTCAGATATCCATAAAAATTAAAAATGGTTCACAAGAAGAAAGCACAGAAGAAAATAATCTACCACTTAAACAGCTACTGCAGAATTGCTCTTTTTGAACAGTGACGATTGGTGACGAATTTTTCTAGAAGTATTTAAATTGACCTAGAAGGTGCCTGGGTGGCTCAGTTGGTTAAGCGACCAACTCTTGATTTCGGCTCAGGTCATCATCTCACAGTTGTAAGATTCAACCCCGCACTGGCCTCCGCTCTGGGCATGGAGCCTGCTTAAGATTCTCTCCCTCTGCCTTTCCCATGCTCACATGTGTACTTTCTCTCTAAAACAAACAAACAAACAAACAAACAAACAAACAAACAAACCTAGAAGTGGACCCAGGAAGTATAGAAAAGTGGTAGGTGAAAGGTATTTTTTAAAAATATATATACTACGTATCTGGGGCGCCTGGGTGGCGCAGTCGGTTAAGCGTCCGACTTCAGCCAGGTCACGATCTCGCGGTCCGTGAGTTCGAGCCCCGCGTCAGGCTCTGGGCTGATGGCTCGGAGCCTGGAGCCTGTTTTCGATTCTGTGTCTCCCTCTCTCTCTGCCCCTCCCCCATTCATGCTCTGTCTCTCTCTGTCCCAAAAATAAATAAAAAAAGCGTTGAAAAAAAAATTTAAAAATATATATACTACGTATCAATGAAACCATATTGTATTTGTCTTTTTCAGTCTGACTTATTTCACTTTGCATAATCCCCTCTAGGACCATCCACATGTTGCAACTGGTATGAGCTTTCTTTCTTATAGCTGTGTACTGCTCTGCTGTGTATATATATACCACGACTCCTTGATCCATTTTTCTATCAATGAACACTTAGGTTACTTCATATCCTGGCTACTATAAATAATGCTGTAATAAGTATAAGGGTACATATGTCTTTTAAAATTAGGGCTTTTATTTTCTTTGGGTGAATGTCCAGTAGTGGAATTATTGGATCATATGGCATTACTATTTTTAATTTTTTGAGGAACCTCCACACTGTTTTCCATTGTGGTTGTACCAATTTACATTCCTACCAATAGTGCACAAGGGTTGCTTTTTCTCTATATCCTCACCAACACTTGTTATTTCTTGTTGTTTTGATTTTAGCTATTCTGACAGATCTAAGGTAAAATCTCATTGTGATTCTGACTTGCATTTCCCTGATGATTAGCGATACTTAGCAAAAGACATACGTCTGTTGGCCATCTGTATGTCTTCTTTTTTAAAAATGTCAGTTCGAGTCCTCTGCCCATTTTTTACTTGGGTTATTTGCTCTTTCAGGTGTTGAGTTGTTTAAGTTCTTTATATATTTCGTAAATTAACGCCTTATCAGAGATAGTATTTGCAAATATTTTTTCCAGTTCCGTGGGTTGCCTTTTTGTTTTGTTGATGGTTTCTTTTGATGTAGTCCCAACAGTTTATTTTTGTTTTTGTCTCCATTACCTTAGGAGACAACTAGCTAGAAAAATGTTGCTAGGGCTGATACCTGTGTTCTCTTCTAGAATTTTTATGGTTTCAAGTCTCATATATGTCTTTAATCCATTTGAATTTATTTCTGTATATGGTGTAAGAAACTGGTCTAATTTCATTGTTCTGCTTATAGCTGTCTAGTTTTCCCAGCACCATTTATTGAAAAGACTATCTTTTCCCCATTGCATAGAAAAGACTATCTTTTTCCCACTGCATATTCTTCCTAATTTGTCATAGTTTAATTGGCCTCATAAGCGTGGGTTTATTTCTGGGTTCTCTATTCCGTTCCAGTAATCTTTTGTGCCGGTACCCATCCTGTTTTGATTACTACAGCTTTGCAGTGTATCTTGAAATCTGGGATTGTGATACCTCCAGCTCTGTTCTTCTTTCTCAAGACTTCTTTGGCTATTTGAGCTCTTTTGTGGTTCCATACAAATTTTAGTATTATTTGGTCCAGTTCTGTGAAAAAATATTGTTGGTATTTTGATAGGGATTCACTGAATCTGTAGATGTCTTTGGATCATACGGGTGTTTTCACAATATTAATTCTTCCAATCCATAAGCATGGAGTATCTTTCCATTTGTTTGTGTGATTCCAGAGTATAATTCTTTCATCTCCTTGGTTAAATTTACTCCTAGGTATTTTATTCTTTTTGCTGTAGTTGTAAATAGGATTGTTTTCTTAGTTTCTTTCTGCTACTTTGCTAATAGTGTATAATAAGTCAGACTAGGAAAGACAAATACCATATGGTTTCACTCATATGTGGAGTCTAAAAAACAAAACAAATAAATACACACAGAAAAGGTGAATCTGACCTGTAAATACAGAGAAGAAACTGATGGTTGCCAGAAAGGAAAGGGGTGGGAGGAATGGAAAAAAATGGTGAAAGAGAATGGAAGATACAGATTTCCAGTTATGGGATGAATAAATCACAGGAATAAAAGGCACAGCATAGGGAACACAGTCAATGATATTGCAATAATGTATGTTACAGATGGTAGCTAACACTGTGGTGAGCCTAGCATAACCTATACAAAAGTTAAATCACTATGTTGTACACATGAAACTAATGTGACAATGTGTGTCAACTGTACTCAAATTTAAAAATTTAATATATATAAATAAACCAAGGATATTTGGACCTTAATTTCAGCCTGAAACAATCAGATTGGTTATTTTAAAAAAATTTTTTTAATGTTTATTTTATTTTTGAGACAGAAAGAGAAAGAGACACACACACAGAGTGCGGGTGGGGGAGGGACAGAGAGAGGAGGAGACACAGGATCTGAAGCAGGCTCCAGGCTGTCAGCACAGAGCCCAACGTGGGGCTTGAACCCACGAATGTGAGATCATGACCGTAGATGAAGTTGGACGCTTAACCGACTGAGCCACCCAAGTGCCTCAGACTGGTTATTAAAAAGTACTATTCACTTCTGCAAATATGCAAGTAGTATGGTTAAACTGGAAATTTTTGCAAGGAGAAGAGCTATCTGGGTATCATTTGCATATCTCTGTAGCCCCCTTTAGGAGCCATGAACATCTTCCTGAAGATAGAATTCCCCTTGCTATTGTTATAGTAATAGATCTTAATAGACCTCAGGGTCTATTACAGATGAATATAAGAAACTAATTCTGTGTAAAGTTAAAAACAAAACTAACTATAAAAGGATAAGTTAGTAGAATATTAACACTTTGGAAATTAAAGTGACTACTTAGTGAAAAAAATTATTTCTCACCTTTGCACCTTCCACTTATACCAGGATGGAGACTGAACTCAGATCTAAGAGATGTGTCTTCATCAAAGAGCAACCTTTCAAATACCAAAAAAGAAGATACAGATTGTTATGTTTCCTAAATGTAGACTAACAATTTAACTGTAATTATTAATTATACCTAAACTTGCTAAAATTCTTAGTTACACCACTGTTAATATCTGTACCAAAGTATTTTTTAGTAATGTATGCTTTAATTAAAAACTTACACAAGATGAAAATACTTATTCATATGGTCATGCTCATTTTTACAAATATCTCATTATTTCTGAGTACTTGGGAGTAAGGAATGAAAGGAGTAGTTTTTGAATGAGATGAAATTAGATGATTTAAGGGAACAGTGCTGGTAGGTTTTCTCTTTCACATTTCTCTATACCACAGAAACTGTGAGATTAAAATCCCAGGGTTAAGTTTGGGTATATGTTTTCAGAACACAAAATGACAGAATTCCTTTAATTTTTGGATTCACTTCTTACTATGTTCTAGGCAGCACCAAGGTAACAAAGAGAGAAGACAAACAGTCCATGCCTCAAGAAGCTTCATTTATAATGATGAATACAAAACTAAAAACAGCAATGATACACCATGGCAAGTGTGCTAGTAGGCAGACTTAAGTGTTTATCTTTTCTATTTAAAAACACTCTTATAGAATTCAAAAATAGGCAAAGGACTTAAAAAGAAATTTACCCAAAGAAGATATACAAATGGCTAATAAGAACATGAAAAGATCCTCAACCCTACCAATTAGGAAAATGCAAATGAAAACCACACTGAGATACCACGTCACATCCATTAGGATGGTTATAAACAAACCAAAACAACAAAAACAAAACAAAATAACAAGTGTTAGCAAGGATAGAGAGAAATTGGAAATCCTGGGCATTGCTGATGGGAATGGAAAATGGTACAACCATTGTGGAAAACAGTATGGTTGTTCCTCAAAAAAGATATCTATAACCACAATTTGATCTAGTGATTCCATTTCTGGGTATGTCCACAAAACAACTGAAAGCAGGGATCTAAAAAGATACCTGTACACTTGTGTTCAGAGAAGCATTAGTCACAGCAGCCAAAAGGTAAAAGCAACCCAAGTGTTCATCAACAGATATGAGTGGATAAACAAAATGTGGTATGTACATAAAATGGAATATTATTCAGCCTTAAAAAGAAAGAAAATATTGACACATGCTATAACAGAAACAGACCTTAAAAACATTATACTAAGTGAAATAAGCCAGATACAAATGTACAAATATTATATGACTCCAGTTATATGAGATAGCTAGAGTGGTCAGATCCATAGTGACAAAGTAGAATGGTGGTTGCCAAGGACTGGGAGCAGGTAGGAATGGGGAGTTAGTGTTTAAGGGATACAAGTGTTAGTTTGGGAAAATGAAAAAAGTCCTGACGTCAGAGGGCAGTGATGGTTGCACAACAATGTGAACATACTTAATGTCACTGAAATGTATGCTTAAAAATGGTTAGAATGGTAAATTTTATGAGATATATATATTTTTTTTTTTCTCACAATAAAAAATAAAATAAAATAAATCTTTCCAAAATCTAAAAATGTAACAGTGTACCAAGACATGAACATATAATTTGGTACTAAAGGCATTCTTTTGTCATTCACTTACTTATTTCATTTTGCTTTTCACCTTTTAAATGAAAATGAAAAATAAAAGCAATAAAAGAGATAACAGTACACTTATCGTCTAGGTCCAACAATTATCAGTACACAGACAATCTTGTTTCTTCTATAATCCTTCTGCCATTCTCTCTATTCCTGCCAGTCTGTCACTAGATTATTTTGAAACAAGCCCTGGATCTCTTATTCTATTTCAGCTGGAAATATTTCAGTATGGAACCCTAAAAGATATGAACTCTTTTCAAGCATTACCACAATAATTGCAACTTTAAAAAATAGCCATAATTACCTTACTTTCTAAAGCCAAAAATTCCTTAATATTACTATATTTAGTCTTCAGGAAGCAGCCTCTGAAATGTCTCCTGGTATTTATGCCCTGTGCCCAGCTGTGAGTACAGACTAGATGCAGAAAGTCTTCTAATGAACACAATATAGCAAATGTGTTGGGATGTTATTTTTGAGATTAGGTTACAAAAAGACACTGGCTTTCATCTTGCTCTCCCTCTTTTATTCTCTTGCTTATTCCTTCTCATGGATGTCAGCTTGTCATGTTGTGAAATGCTCTGTGGAGAACCCTATTTAGCAAGAAACTAAGGGAGTCAACCATCAGAGAGGAAGTGAATCTTAAGAATCACTATGCAGGAAGTGAATTCTTCTCATGAAGATTTCAGACGAATGCAGCCCTGTGAGTCCCTGAGCCTGATGACCCAATTAAGATACTCCTGGACTCCTGACCCACAGAAACTACAAGATAATGTTTATTGTTTCAAGTTGTTAGGTTTTGGAATAAGTTGTTATACACCAATGGAAAACTAAATGGATTGTAATCACATTTCTCCAACTGTCTCTTTTTAGTTGTTTTGTTCAAAAGAGGATCCAAACAAGGTGCAAACACTGCATTTGGTTGCTATGTCTAAGCCTCTCTTTGAATCCATAATTATCCCCATCCCTCTCTCCCTCTCTCTCTGCCCCACCCCTGCTTGCATGTCTCTCTGTCTCCCCAAAATAAACATTAAAAAAATTTTAAAAGAAAAAAGAAAATGTTTTTAAAAAATGAAACCAGCACATAAAATGACGCACCAATAAACAGAATAAAATCTCCTAAATTTAGGAAATTTAGTATATTAAAATGGTGGTTGGGGCATCTGAGTAGCTTAGTCAAAGGCCTGACTCCTGATTTTGGCTCAGGTCATGATCTTATGGTTCTGAGATTAGGCCCTGTGTTGGGCTCTGTGCTGAGCATGGAGCCTGCTTGAGATTCTCTCTCTCTCTCTCTCTCTCTCTCTCTCTCTCTCTCTCTCTCTGGCCCCCCATCCCAGCTTGCATGTGCACATGGGCACTCTCTCTTTAAAAAAAGGGGGGAGAAGGGAACCTAGGTAGCTCTGTCAGTTAAGCTTCCGACTTCGGCTCAGGTCATGATCTCATGGTTCATGGGTTTGAGCCTTGCATTAGGCTCTGTGCTGACAGCTCAGGACCTGGAGTCTGCTTCGGATTCTGTGTCTCCCTCTCTCTCTGCTCCCCCTACCCCCAATCACACTCTGTCTCTCAAAAATGAATAAACGTTAAAAAATATTAAAAAAGAAAAAGGCAGCATCTAAAATCAGAGGAAAAGATAGGATTTTTCAAAAAATAATATTGTGACAATGAAGGAGACATCTGGAAAATAATTTAGTTGGATCCATACTTCACACTGTACTCCATATAAAAATGCCACATGAATCAAAATGTAAATGTTTAAAAATGAAACAAAAAGTATTAAAAGAAACAAAGGAGGTATTCTTTTATAAGTGTGGAGGAAAGAAAGCCTTCCTAATTATGATCTAAATCCAAATAAATCAATTATTAAGATTATAAACACCCAAACTCTTTGACATAGTTCTTCTATTTCTAGAAAAAAATTTTACATATGCTCTCAAACATGTAACTTATATAATATCTTGGCAGGGAGCCCTGGGTGGCTCAGTCGTTTAAGCATCCAACTCTTGATTTTAGCTTAGGTCATGATTTCACGGTTTGTGAGTTCAAGATCCCCATCGGGCTCCACACTGACAGCATGGAACCTGCTTGGGATTCTCTCTCTCTCCCCCTCTCTCTACCCCTCTCCCACTTGTGCATGCCTTCTCTCTCTCTCTCTCAAATTAAATAAATAAACAAAAAAAAAAAGAAAAGAAAAGAAAATATCTCAGGGAGGATTAAATATATCAAATATATTGGCTGTCTATGGAAAAGAAAAATGAGTAGCTAAGGAGATAGGGATGAGAAGGAGATTTTTACCCTTTATACTTAAAATGTTTTGAACCATGTAAATATATTATCTATTCAAAAAAAAACTATACAAAATGTGGGCACTAAAGGGAATTATAAATAAGAATACAGAAATCTCCTATAATTCTCTCTGTATTAAGACTTTGGTGTATTTCCTTTCAGCTTTCTTTCTATGAAGGCTAATGTGTTATAGAACCATTAATTTTACAAAGTTTGGATTGATCTGTATAAAGTTTTAGAGACTACATTTTTCACTTAACAATTATATTTAAACATGTGCAATGTCATTAAAATTCTTCCTAAAACCATTAAATATTGATAATACTCCCTCACAAGGATGTATAATTTATTTAAGCATTATATAATTCTAAAACATTTGTTTTTAAGTATTCATTATTGCAAATAACTCTGAAATAATTTCCTAATACACACAAATCTTTGGTCTTCTTTTTTTTTTTTTTTTTTTTTTTAAACTATTTCCATAAGAGAGTAGTCAGGAATATTTTTATACAAAAAGGAAAACCAAAAGACTGGGGGCCAAAAAATTACTTATCCATGTTCTCAATAAAATAGGGGCACCAGGGTGGCCCAGTCAGTCAAGTGTCCAACTCTTGATTTTGGCTCAGGTCATGATCTTGTGGTTCGTGAGACTGAGCCTCATATGGGGCTCTGCACTGACAATGTGGAGCCTGCTTGGGATTACGTGTCTCCTTCTCTCTCTGCCACTCCCCTGCTCATTCTCTCTCTTTCTCTCTCAAAATTAACATTTAAAACAAATAACTGAAAAGAGAACATTAATTTCAAAGTGAATTCTAGTCAAACTACTAGACTACATTAATAGCTAATACACCAAAAGTCACTGACCACTTCATTACAGATGCATATTTTCTCTAATTTTTTTAACATTTATTTTTGGGAGAGAGAGACAGAGAGACAAATCACGATTGGGGGAGGGGCAGAGAGAGAGGGAGACACAGAATCTGAAGCAGGCTCCAGGCTCTGAGCTCGAACCCATGAACCACGAGGTCACGACCTGAGCCAAAGTCAGATGCTCAACGAACTGAGCCCCCCAGGTGCCCCACAGATGCATATTTTAATAATAAAATATAATTTTAAGATATTGTAAAATGAGATAGTAGCAAATATTAACTATAAAAAAGGAAGGGAGAAAATAGACGGCTGGATTAAAAGAAAAACTTTCAGGCAAAATCTGAAATTCTCAAATAATTTTCACTGTTTTGTTAAAAATACGGTAACATTTTTTGGGACAGAGTTTCAATTTTATATGTTCAAAGTTTATATGTTATCAAAGTTATTAAAATAGCACAATTCTAATGTCATGTCAAGGCTTTGATTCATAAAAAAATCTAATTAAATATCCTTTCAGTGTCACAGTTCTAAAAATAGCACTTGGCACCACTGTGTTTAATCAATGGAGTTGCCAGTATTTTGATATACACCCTGACCAAAATGTTGCTTTCTTTAGTCAATTTAATGTGGTTATTAAATCCTTGTCTCCTTGTACTTTGCTTTCTTTTCCTCCCTTTCCCAAGTATATCCTTTGTAACAAGTATTTTCCATCTACACAATTCACATGAAGACAGTGTTGGTCTGTCTTGAGGGACAAAATTAACACTCATCTTCCAGGGTAATTATGTTGAATTAGCTTTTCACTGTATGCAATTACAGTGTTCAGAAGACATGTGACCTGAACACATATACAAATCCATGTAGCAATGAACTATCTAAGGTGGTTCTATAAATGTACTCAACAGGACTAATTTGAGATATATCCCTCATGTTATAGAGCAGTTAACCTTACCAGAGGCTGTAAAAGAATACAAGGGTTGATAAAAAGTTCCCAGGGCACATATAAGAAAAATGAATCCTGCCTCTTAGAAAACAAATCACAAGCCAACAAAATCTCATTAGTCAGCAACTTGAATTTTCACATAAGATTAGTAGCGACACCTATCAAGTCACAAAAAGGAATGGATGCATTTTCAGACATGGTTTCCAGAGGGAAGGCTAGGACTAAATCCAGGCTCTCAGAGAGTGCTTTTTTAGACAGTGAACACAACTATACGTATTGCCTCCTGGGGATCTTTACTAGGAGCTGTATCCCTCATTCCAGTTAAAGTTGGGAACTTGTGCATAAAAAATAGCCAAAACAAAACATATACAAGCAAAGAAGATGAAGAAAAACAAAATACAATGGTCCAGCAATTCAGCTTCAGCAATGCTTGAACTTTGACCATACTGCCATGCCAATAAAAACACCAATTTTTAACCTTGAGCTGTGAGGTCTGAAAAAATGATGTCTGTATGGTACTGCAGAGAAGCATTTTAAGTGACTTAGAGGGGAAGAAAATGATTGGCCAGCGAAGATAGAGTAAACCATCTATAGCCTATTTCTCCATTCATTACAAATAAAAAGTCTGGTAGAGTATTTCTTAAAAGCTACCTGAGTAATATGAAAAGTAAACAATAGCAGGCATATTGGGGCTGAAGTCGAAATCTAAACAACCTTGTAATTGATGAGTTTCAGAGTTTGTTTCATTTTGTTGGTCCTTTATTTGTCTCCAGCTTTGATCCAAAGTCTAATCCTGAAGCTGCACGGTGGGCTCAGACAGCAAAAACTCCAGAAGAAACCCCCTATCTCTATCAGAAGACTAGGGAAAGGGATCTGTGAATGCGAGAAGGTGGGGGGAATCCCTGGGTTGTATTTGTTTTCTTTGGCCTCAGAGATATAGTGTTACCAAACATGGCGTCTTAGGCACTTAAAACCCAAGAGAAAGCCTGTCTCTTGCTAGAGGAAGCAAACACTAAGGAGTATGGAGAGCATCTCCTTTATTTTCTTCTCTTAACACTCCACCATGAAGGTTGCCTTAGTTTCAAGGACTGCCCTAAAGCAAGAAGGCTAACACTGACAGGAATCTGGCTTTCTGGTCATAGGAACCAGCATGTGTGCATGGGGAAGGAAGGGTGCATGAGACTCCTGTAGGGAAAAAAAACAAACAAAAGGGGAATCACCTAATTCTGTATACGATTCAACATAAATCCTAGGCTCAACCTTGAGCTGTCCACATAGAAAGCAGATTCAAAGAAGCATTAACAAAGATTTAGAGAACTCAACTACAATATTAACTACTGCCCAAGTTCCAGATTAACCCCTGAGTGGTAC
The DNA here is from genome assembly GCF_028018385.1 of Neofelis nebulosa. Classification (NCBI taxonomy): domain Eukaryota; kingdom Metazoa; phylum Chordata; class Mammalia; order Carnivora; family Felidae; genus Neofelis; species Neofelis nebulosa. Next base: position 100,463,466 of record NC_080782.1, on the reverse strand, counting down.
ATGAGTCAAAGTCAAATAGCATAGTAAAGACTCTGAAAATTGGACTGAGGTAACCACCACCCAAGGAAGGCAAAATAGAATGTGCAGTCAGAACCTAATGAGGCTGATTACCTGTCAAAACAAAAATCAACACCCTTAAGAGGGTTTTAACAGGACCAAGAATCCAGAACATAAGATTCAAAATACATAGGATATAATCACAATTACTCAATATACAAAGAACAGGAAATCTAATTCTTGAGAGAAAAGATAATTAACAGATGCCAACCGCACCCCCATGACCAAGATGTTGGAATGATATGACAGACTTTAAAGCAGCTATTCCAATCATTCTCTATGAGAAAAGGTAAACCTTCATCAAATAGATGAAAACATTGAAGTTCTCAGCAGAGAAATAAAAACTATAAAAAGAATCCATTTTAGAAGAGAAAATGATAATATTTGAAGTTAAAAATGCACTGGATTGGCTCAACAACAGAACAGAGATGACAAAGGAAGGAGTAAATAACTCTGAATATAGAGCAATAAAAATTATACAGTTTGAAGAACTGAGAGAAAAAAATGGAAAAAAAATTAATTCCACTTCAGGAACCTGGGAACCAGTATCAAAAGGTCTAACATTCATGTAGACCATTAAAGTCCCAGAAGAAGAGGAGAAAGATACTGGTACAGAAAAAAATATACAAAGAAATCATGACAGAAAACTTCCCAAGTTTGGTAAAAGACATAAATTTATATATTCAACAATCTCAGTGAAAAACACCAAAAAAACCCATGCCTAGACACACTGTAATAAAGCTAAGAACCAAAGATAGGGGAAGAGGGCTGAAATCAGATAGATTAAAAAAAAACCATGATATTATACATATAGGAATAGTGATTTAAATGAGTGAAAGGACTTGACTAAGAAGGGCAGCACAAGAGAGGTGTTTTGTTTTGTTTTGTTTTGTTTGGAGTGATGGAACTATTCTGGAACTTGATTGTGACGGTTGTTAACAGACTCCATGTATTAGCTGAAATGCACACCAAGAGCAAATATTGCTGTGTGTATAAATAAATGAGCCAAAAACTTGGGTATCATCCCTTACTTGCTGCTCTTCCCTCATCCTCCATATCAAATTAACCACCATCTCCTGCCAAATTACTTTCTCACGATTTCTTAAATTTGCCCTTTTCCTTCCATTCCCACTGTTTCTTCCTAGTTGAGTTCTCGTCATCCCAGCCTGTTACTACTTTAATGCCAAAGCTAACCCCTATACCCTTGCTTTGCAAAAGGCGATCTCTGCTCTAAATAATACCAACTTTAACCCGCAAGCTTCCTAGAAATGCAGAATTTCAGATCCCACCCTAGAACTCCTGAATTGGAATCACACTTTAACAGGATTCTGGAGTGATTTTATTAGGGCATTAAAATTTGAAAAGCCCTCATGTAGGGCATCCTGGAAAGTGAAAATCTGATTATGCTGCCCCTCCACTTAACATCTCACAAAGGCGTTAAGGATATATGAGGCCTTACATCACCTCACTCTACCTTACTCTCCAGGCTCATCTTCCACCACTGCCCACTCCACCATTTAACACTTCACTTCAGTAAGACTTAACTATTGTACATTTCAAAACATAACAATGCTATGTCCCACCGCTACACCTTTACCCAAGCAGTTCCCAGATTAGGATACCTAATTTCCCCAAATTAGGATACCTCTTCATCTGGCTAATTCCTAACCCACCTTCAAGCCTCTGTTCAGAAGTCAACCCTAGCAATCTCTGAGGACTACCTGCGTTGAGGTGAGAGTCCCTCTGGTTTTCTAAACCAGCCAAAGCATGCTTCCATCCCTGGACTTCCCACATTTTATTGAAATTACCTGCTTATGAAAAAAAACAGTTTATCTGTTTATGTGTCTTCCCTGGCCTGTCAGTTTCTCAAAGGCAGTGGCCTCACCTCTTCCATAGTTTTATATCTAGCACGGAGAACTAGTTATGTTCAAGAAGGTTTTGATGAACTGAACTACCATCTTTGATGCTTATAAGATTATTCGTTTCCAGTTTGGTAGTAACCAGTTCCCCCATCACACATTCTTTTCTTGAAAGAAATGATGTTAACCATCTCCTAGTTCAGAGCTTCGAGTTACTTAAAACAAACTGCATCTCAGAAGTTTACACCCAACACTTTTTTTGCCTGTGCGAAAGGACTTAGACTCAGGCTAAAAAGGTATATTACATTACATATATCACATATTATATCATATCAGCCATCTACCAGAAAGCTCATTTTGTCCTAAACTGGGCCGGGGGGGGGGGGGGGGGGGGAGGGGGCCGTGGTGAGGTTATTCACAAGTTCTTAGCTCAGGCCTGGCTGCCTCACAAGACTCAAATCCCGCCTGCAATGACACATTTGGGTGCCAATGATTTCTACCCAAATCTCCGAGGGCTACTCCACCGCCAGGCCTGGAGCTAACAGGTGGTCACCTTCTCCAGGGCAGCTCCTCTTCTTCCAGGTCACTTTCCGTCACCGACTCGTCTATCACCGTCTCATCACTGTCCCAGTCCGGGGCCTGGGAGCCTTCCTCCATCTTTGCCTCGCACCTGGAGCCTTTTTTATCCTCCTTCTCCACTCCCCGCTTCCCGAAAAAAGAAAGCGCACTCAGAGGGCCGGGGGAAATTGTGAGCAAAAAAGGAAATTCGAGGCTGGAGGCGGGAGGCGGGCCTGGAAAGAAAGGCTGAGCGCACCGAGGGGCAGCAACCGTCGTACTCGGCGAGGCCTTCCAGCTCCGCCGTCTCGCTGCACGCCGCCTACAGGGGGAGCCGCACGCCCCACGTCAGAGCCGCGTGCGGCCCCGCCCCCGACTCTGAGGGCCGGAAGTGGCTGGCAACGCGCGCGCCCGCTCTGGATTTCCCGGCCGCCTGGGGCGTGGCTTCCCACCGCATCCGCTTTATGTGCTTTTTTTTTTTTTTTTTTTTTACCCATCTTGAGCTGGGCGGAGGGACTGCGGTTGCGGTCGTGGGGACCAGAAAGGCAGCGATGCCACAGTAAAGACGGAAGTCCGAGCCTGCCTAACGCCGTTGGCAGGAGCGAGACCTAGGTCACCTTACCCGCAATGCGCTTCATGCTTGTGAGACCCAGACCCGAAAAGAACTGTCAGCAGCTGCCCGGCCCGGCAGCCCCTGGGCTGTCAGTCTGACATTCTGAAGCCAGAATATTACCTGACCTCGTAGAGTGTTTTTGCAGTCCACCAGGTGCTGCCTTTTTTCCTTAATCCCAGTGACACCCTCTCCCCAGGTGTCCTCAGATAGGCAAGACAAGACTATAAGCCATTAGTTTATAGATCATCAACTACACTAATCCACGTATTTTGTTTGTATTTGTATTTCTTCCTCATTAACTCTTTAATTACCTTGAAATACAAGTTGTGTAGAAACAGTAGATATTTTTTTTCTACATAAATTTTTAGAAAAGTGGTAGTCCTAGCAACTTTCAAAAATAACCAATTACGATTTTTGATTGAAGTACTAGATTTTTATATATCTGATACATTGTATCAATATAACTTGAAACTTTTTAATTCAATCATTCAAAACAAAGCCAAGTGAACTCCATCTGCCAAGTGAGAGGTAGATTCAGGGTAAGAGAGAACCCCTTCTGCCTAGCAAGTGTTTAGTATTCACTTTGAAATCTTCAGTGTCTAGCACGTATTCAGTCTTTAAAGGTTTGTTGAATAAATGGCTGGAACTAGGACTTTCTAACTCCCCAATTCACTGCTCTTTTCTCTACATGCAATGGCTTTCCCATTCTTATTATCTTACTATTCAGATCTTATTTAACCACTACTATTTAGATCATATTAAAACACTTGGCTGCTGGTTGTCTTTTAAACTTACTTGATTATTCTTCATTTCCACTCTGTAAATTAGGTGGGACAGTAATAAATATGCATGAAACTAGGCCTCTTTGTGTTTCTCACACCTCTCCACCTACATCCTCCATGTTTAAATCAGTCCTAAATTCCTATCCACTCTCCTGCTCACATACTCCTTTGATCATCTAGCTCTGTTTCCACTTTTTAGGTTGTTTTTTTTTTAAGTTTATTTATTTATTTTTGAGAGAGAGAGAAGGGAAGGGCAGAGAGAAAGGAGAGAGAGAATCCCAAGCAGGCTCCCACTCACAAACGGTGAATTCATGACCTGAGCCAAAATCAGGAGTTGGATGCTCAACCAACTGAACCACCTAGGCGTCCTTCTGTTTCTACTTTTTAAAAAGTGTTAAGTAATTACCAGCAATGGAAAGTGCATATCCAGTAAAAGGCTTGTGGGTGGCTCTAAATGCCCTACACCAGAAGGCACCTTTCCACTAGTAAAAGCACTTGCTCCAGGCATCTGGTAACTTTAGCTAAGTATAGAAAACTTCTAAGCCTGAGATTCAAATTCCTTTTTTTAAAATGCTTTCTCCTTTGGTGGAAAAGAGTCGGTTATTTGTGTGCCTTCAGTTCTTTTATTTTATTCAAGAGACTTGCCAAGATTCAAAGCATAAAGAAGGAATAGCAAAGATGATTCGCATAAATGCCAGCATGATTTTATAGGAAACTTTTTTTGTTTTTTAAAATCCAAAGTTTCACTGCAAGACAGGGATAGAAGAATGACTGATCTGTGTTAGAAATCCAGGCTGCACTTGACAAGAAAAGATACAATTCAAACTGATTTAAGCAGATAAAAAGGGTGGGTTGGATCCTGTAACTGAACCATCCATAAGTACCCAGGCATTTCAGGTGTGTTATGATCCAGATATTCAAACAATGTTGAAAGGAAATTTAACTCAGCTTCCTTTTGAATTGGTTAGTTTGAGTTAAACATTCAAATAAATTGAAACACGTCAAATGTGTAAAAATCCAGAACTTCCATTTAAAAATAATAATTGGTATTGGGGCACCTGCTTGGCTCAGTCAGTTAAACATTCGATTTCAGGTCAGGTCATGATCTCTCGGTCCGTGGGTAGGAGCCCTACGTAGGGCTCTGTACTGACAGCTCAGTTCGGAGCATGGACCCTGCTTCAGATTCTATGTCTCCCTCTCTCTCTGACTCTCTCCACTCATGCTCTGTCTCTTTCTCTCTCAAAAAAACATAAAAATTTAAAAATAATAATAATTGGTACTTTAGAAGGTTGATAGGCACCATTTTATTATTCTAAAACTAAAGGGAGAAAATAAAGCATTTATCCTGATGTTTCTACACCATCAGTTTTTCAGGATGACCAAGAGTTTATTGGGGCAAAATTTCTTGATAGAAAAATCACAGCTAACAAATATGAGCGGTATAATATAATTAGAAAATCACCATTTTGCAACCCATGAAACAATGGATGTAGGCAATGCTCATCAATAGATGCAATGGTTATGCAGAACAGTAAAACAAAACAAGCAAACAAAACAAAACAAAAAAACAGAAAACTAGACCTCTGTTTTTTCACACCTGTCCACCTACATCCTCCATGTTTCAATGAGTCATAAGTTCCTGGGTAAAAGGCTAATGGAGAATTTTATAATGGATGGATTAGGCTGACAACCCTTAAGTCCAATGATAATCTTTACATCACTAGAAGTGAGATAACCAAATATTATGTACCTCCTGGCACAGTACCACAAAAATAAATGGCACTTCCTGACGAGGTATTCTAGGCACTCCCCAAAACCTCACCAAGCCTCTAGATCTATCAGTTATTTATATTCATGGAGGGGGGACAGGGGAATATGTTAACACCATGAAATGAAATTAACTAAGCCCAGGATGTGGGAAATTCTATAGGACAAATGACCTGGTTTCTTTCAATAATTAAATATCACTAAATTAATATTTATTAATTTATTAATAATTATTCATTAATTATTTATTTAACAATATATTTATTAATAAATAATTATTTATTATATTTATAATATTATAATATTATAATTGTATTTAATATTAATTTATTAATTATTATTAATATAAATTAAATATCATTAAATTTTTAAAAAGGGAACGAAAACTCTTCTAGATTTTTTTTTAAATTTTTTTTTCAACATTTATTTATTTTTGGGACAGAGAGAGACAGAGCATGAACGGGGGAGGGGCAGAGAGAGAGGGAGACACAGAATCGGAAACAGGCTCCAGGCTCTGAGCCATCAGCCCAGAGCCCGACGCGGGGCTCGAACTCACGGACTGCGAGATCGTGACCTGGCTGAAGTCCGACGCCCAACCAACTGCGCCACCCAGGCGCCCCAAAACTCTTCTAGATTTAAAAGATCCTACGAAAAAGGGAAAAAAAACCAAGTAGTTAAAAAGGAGAATAGATTGATTGCTAATATAAATACTAATAAAGAGAGTGAATTAGCAAAAAGAAACCCTTTTTAAACCAACGAATATTTGTAAACAATTAAACAATACAAGGTAGAATAAAATTAAATTTGATTATAGAGAAATTTGAATCATTGACAAATGGTATTATGTACTAAATTCATAAAATGAAACCAAGTAATCCTTAAGAACTATAATTAAATTTGTTGCTTGATTCCATTTAGATTGTAAGTCTTTAAAGAAAAAGTCCTGGGGTACCTGGATGGCTCAGTACGTTGAGCATCCGACTCTTGACTTCAGCTCAGGTCATGATCCCACGGTCGTAGGATCGAACCCTGCATCGGGCTCCATGCTGAGTGTGGAGCCGGCTTAGGATTCTCTCTCTCTCCCTTTGCCCTTTTCCCCTGCTCACATACTGTTTTTTTAGAAGAAAAAGGAGGAGGAGGAGGAAGAAGGGGAGGAAGAGGAGGAGGAAAGAAAAAGTCCTATTTGGGAATTCTTTACTTGTTTTAAAGATGAATTAAAAGGAGGAAGTCAGTTCTATCACTTCCTTCCTTTCATTAGGAAGGAAAATTCCAAAATCATACCCAATTGCATGTACGCTAACCCACAAATACTATAGGCTCAGCGCCCTGAAAGAGGACTGAGAATAAGGGCCCTTCCCTTACTGGCCTTGCCTTCTTATGGATAAAGCAGACACTAAACAAGTACATGAATGACTAAAATAATCCAGAGAGTGATGCATGCCTGAAAGAAATGAATAGGTTGCTGACACAGAGAATGTGATCAGAGATGGCCTCTCTGAGGAGGTGACCTTTGACCTAAGACCTAAAACATGAACATAATTGCAGAGGTTCTGAGGCAATCTAGAACAGAAGGGAGGCACGTGTGCCTGCAGCCCTTGAGTAAGGGAAGTGTGGGATGCAATGAGGCCCAAGCACTAAGCAAGTAGAGTATGTGTGAGGTTAAGGTAATGAGATTTTTTTGAAAGTGTGGATTTTGAATAAAAAGTCTCATTATTTTGTGCTTATACAATATATTTGCTTTTATAATTAAAACCATTTCTGCCTATAGCTGCGTATCATTTACATTCTATCCAGATTGCTTTATATCATAGAACTGTGAAAGCTGAGACTTTCATAGAAGACTTGATTTATCATAACTACAACACACCAGGAATCTCTAAAAGAGTAAACCCAGCAGCTATTTTTTCCTAAGTAATATTCTCCCCACCCCAAAATAAAGCTATATGAAGTGTTTCACCAAGTACTTTATAAGAATTTTAAAATACAGTTTCCGTAAGGATCTTCATTTACTCAAAGATTTAAACATATTTTAGGTAAGTGTTGCTGTCCATTGACCCAAGAAATTCACATGGCATTCAGCACAAATTAAAACTGTTTTATGAATGAGATATATACACAACCAGAAAAATCAGGATACCTGAGACTGTTTCTCAAAAACTGCAAAATGTGGTGGGCGCCTGGATGGCTCAGTTGGTTAAGCATCAGACTTTGACTCATATCATGATCTCATGGTTCATGGGTTCAAGGCCTGAGTTGGGCTCTGTGCTGACAGCTCAGAGCCTGGAGCCTGCTTCAGATTATGTGTGTGTGTTTGTGTGTGCGTGTGTGCGCGCATCTCTCTGTCCCTCCCCTGCTCACACTCTGTCTCTCTTTCTCAAAAAAAAATAAACGTTAAAAAAAAAACTTAAAAAAAACTGTAAAATGTGGGAGCACACAAAGGCAGGCTTACACAGGATTAGATGTTGGTTCAGTACCTACATGTGTTTGTTTAGTGGTCACTATAGTTGATTCACTCTTATAGCGGTTTACTAACCACAAGTCCTGTAGGTATGTCCTTTCTTCATGCAGAATTTAAGATAGAAGCTCAACTTTAAATTAAAAAAAATTTGTTTTCGTTTATTTATTTTTGAGAGAGAGTGAGAGACAGAGAGCCCATGTGAGTGGGGGAGGGGTAGAGAGAGAAGGAGAGAGAGAATCCCAAGCAGGCTCTATACTGTCAGCACAGAGCCAGATGTGGGGCTCGAACTCATGAACTGAGAGTCACGATCTGAGCCAAAATCAAGAGTCAGATGCTTAACCGACTGAACCACCGACATGCCCCAGAAGCTCATCTTTAAAATAGCATAAAATAGATATGAAAATACTTCAAAAAGTTAAAAGTACCGTGAAATTTAAGATAATAACCTAATAGATATTTTGTGAAATATTTTGTGATGAAAACTTTTGGAGAATAATAGCTTCGATTATTCTGTTAAATGACAAAAAGGTGTATTATCTTATTGAAGTCCACTAAATGGGCAGAGGAACCTGAGAAACCTAATAGGTAAGAAGCTGTGACTGGTTCTGAGAGTAGAACTTAGGGACTGATCAGTGTGCACCACCAATATGTGTTCGGGAAAACAGTGTCTCTTGCAAGCCCAATAGGGGGTATGCTCAAGAAAGAATCAGCCTATTTATGTCCTGTCAAAAGGGTAATCTGGAAAGAGAACAGTCCTCAGAGAAGATGGAAGTGGACTTCTGCATTCTGAATTCTAAGGACAGATAAAGGGTCATCAAAATAGGATATAGACTCCCAGATCGAAGGAACTGCAAGAGAGGGATCACCAGTGGCGGGCAGGTCTCCAAAAACATTACAAAATCACTTATGATAGTGTCAGCTTTAAATAAATACTGGCGCCAGAAGAGTGAAAAGCTGCCTTAGAACAAGATCCACTCAATACGATGCAGGTAAATGTTTAACAACCTGCCCTCTAGCGGGGAAGTGGTAGAATTGGCAGGTTTCTGTGGTGTAAATACTCCAAAAGGTATTCCTCGCATTATTTCTTTTCCTCGTTTTCCTCCTCCACTTAGTTAACCATAGACTCTGGCCCCGTAGTAAAATTTAACAGAATAATGAGGAAGTGATGAGTTTTTGGTGTTTATTGCCTTTATTTTTAAGATGTTTTATTCAATTAGAAGTTTATATACTTTAATTTTTGATAGTGACTATATTTAATAACTTACAAATTCCTGAAAATTTAGCAATTAGCTCTTGCAAACTAGTAGAAGCTGCCTCCAGTCCTTCTTTGACTCCACCCTAGTGGAGTCATCCCTGTCTTGCCCACACTCCAGTGCCAGAGGGGCCAGATCTTACAGTTAGCTGAGGGGCGAACTAGGAAAGAAAGAATCATCGCTGGAATAGGTTTTGGAAGTCTCAGTTCTCAGAAAGTCCTGCTTGGGGGAAGTGAATTAGTCCTTCATTCAACAATGTAGGTATTTTAGTAGGAAGACCATGTAAAAGCTGGAGGATGGAAGGGAGGCAGGCAAGAAAGAAAACAGAAAGTTAGATGATTGTTGAAGGAGAAAGGTGACAAAACAAAACGATGACCACTCTACTCGGGCTTATGTTAATTGTGGTTGCATCGCCTGGGCATAACCTTCCTCAGTCAGTGCTTGCCAACACTGGTTGACTACTACTTTTCTAATGATGTAATTGGCTTGGAAAATGATGAACTAGATGTCAACTTTCACTGCCACAGAGAAGTCATGGTACTTTTCTCTGTTAGGACACACTCCCAACTGAAAAGCCGATTCCAGCTTTATGGCATTCTGTGCCTGTGCCATGACATTCAGTCTTTCTACCTGGACTGTCCTTTCTCCCTTTGCTTTGTCTGGAAAGCTGCTTAATCTTCCTTCGTCTCATTTAATGCTTTCCTCTACTGAGCCACCCCCCTTCTTTTGTAATTGTCTACAGTGTGTTATTTTAAACTAATGGACACACATTCACATTTTTTCATAATACAGATGATAGGAGAAGAAACCCACACTCGATAGTCTAATTATGCTTTATCTGTCTTTAACTCTGACATATCAGGGAACAAGCCATGACTGTTTTAATAAATGGAAGCACCAGGTCAATTAAACAAAGAAAGGGTAAACTTTTTAACACAAGGTGCTAGAACAACTGGATATTCATACGGGAGAAAATAATCAAACTTACCCCCTACATCATTACATACACAAAAAAATAATTTGGGATAATCATAGAACAAGTGTCCTATAATCTGGTGGTTCTACTTCTAGAGAGATTTCTGCACATCAGTATCAAGACAAATGTACATTACTCCTAATAACCCAAAATATAAACAAACTCTAAGGGATAATTTAAAAAAGAGAATTCAGGGGGATGCTTGGGTGGCTCAGTCAGTTAAACGTCCAACTCTTGATTTCAGCTCGGGTCATGATCTCCCAGTCAAGGGATAAAGCCCCACTTAGCGTGGAGCCTGCTTGGGGTTTTCTCCCTCCCTCTCTCTCTCTGCTCCTCCCCCACTGTATGCTGTCTCTCTTTCTCAAAAAAAATAAGTAAACATTTTTAAAAAAGAGAAAATTCAGGGTAGTGATTATGTCTCTGAGGAGGCATATGAATGGTATGGGGAAGAGTTCACAAGAAACACAAATGAATCGGTAATGCCCTATGTCTTGAGTTGTGTAGTTCATCACAGGTGTCTATTGTTTCTATGTTTCATAGCTTCCATGAGATAGATAGATAGATAGATAGATACACACATATATAAAATAAAACAAAATTATATATATACATAAAATATATGTATGCAATATTTTATAATAAAACATAAAAGTTAATATATATATTTTCATGTATAATTAAATAAGAATTATAGTGTATATATACTATATATACAATATTTTATAGTTAAACCAGAAAGTATAGGGAAAAACAGAAGGGAATGAAACATGCTAAAATGCTAACAGATAGTCACCCTGAGTGATAGAGTAATGTAATTATTCTATGTAATTATTTTCCCCATTATAATTTTCTACATTTTACTAATTGCTTAAATGGTAATATAATACGTTTATAATAAAAAAGTAATTTTTGGGGGCGCCTGGGTGGCGCAGTCGGTTAAGCGTCCGACTTCAGCCAGGTCACAATCTCGCGGTCCGTGAGTTTGAGCCCCGCGTCAGGCTCTGGGCTGATGGCTCGGAGCCTGGAGCCTGTTTCTGATTCTGTGTCTCCCTCTCTCTCTCTGCCCCTCCCCCGTTCATGCTCTGTCTCTCTCTGTCCCAAAAAAAAATAAATAAAAAACATCGAAAAAAAAACTTAAAAAAAAAAAAAGTAATTTTTTTGATGTCACAATATTACAATGACACAATGCTAATGCACAAATTTCAACAATGCCAACTTTGCCTTTAAATATTCAGTCCTCCTTAGGCCTATCTTTTGAGGATATACTTCCCGTTTCTCTGTTTAGGCTTCTTTCCTTACTATTTCTGACAGCTCTGTGGTTCCTTTGAGCTCTAATTCAGTAACTCTGAAGGCTTGGATGAAAATGAAGATTCCTTCTTCCACAGCTCTTTAGCAACATCTAGTGGGTATTTAAAAAAAGGACAAGATAAACATTTTCCTACATAAAGAGCAACAGTTTTGATGACAAATCTGACTTAGCAAAATAAGTCTTAAGTCCTCAAGACGAAATAAGCTCTTCTGTGATTAAATAATAGATACGTGGGTGTGCATGCAAGCACTTATGATAAAACAGCTGCCATCTCCTCGTCTAGCCTGCTGTGAACTTAACATTTGTTACTGCATTATATAATGAGCATTATCATCAATGCATCAATTACACCAGGGACGTGTCAAAAAAAAGGATGAACTTGTGGAGGATGGCATTTATAAGGAATGGAAGTTTCCAGAAATATAACCAAAGAGTAAGAAGAGTGAATAGGAGGGAAGCAATAGGGAGGAGCACAGGAAAAACAGAAAGAGTAAAGGAAGATCATGGAAGCTGAAAGGATTACAGAATCAAGATACTTGCAAGGTAGGCATTGTTCTCTTAATCAAAAGGTAGGTTTCTCTTAACCCCATAAGCCTGTTTGAGGTGCTTGCTTCCTCCAAAGAAAGGGTAACCTTTGACTTGCTGCATTACCTCTCTCACCTCACTTTCATTAAAAGTTCTGGACCTAGATGTGTCATGGGTGACCTAGATAGCTGATGAATGAGGGAAAAAAAACTCCCAACTTCAGTCTTCAGATGTAGATAAAGAAAGCATGGTCGCAACCCCTCTGGTCCTTACCAAAACTTCAGTCCTATCGAAAACAGCTCTTGGAGCGCCTGGGTGGCTCAGTTGGTTAAGTGTCCAACTTCAGCTCAGGTCATGATCTAATGATTCATGAGTTCAAGCCCCACGTCGGGCTCTGTGCTGACCGCTCAGAGCCTGGAGCCTGCTTCTGATTCTATGTCTCCCTCTCTCTCTGCCCCTCCCCCACTAGTGCTCTGTCTCTTTCTCTCTCTCTTTCTCTCTCTCAAAAATAAATAAACATTAAAAAATTTTTTAAAACAAAACAAAACAAAACAAACCATCTCTCTCCCTAGAAAGCTGGCTGGTGACACGTTCCTAAAAATAATTTGCATTTTGATCTTTACAGTAGAAGAGGACAGGGAGGATCCTGTTTGGGATCTCTCTCTCCTTTCTCTCTGCCCCTCCCTCATCTTTAAAATAAATAAATGAACTTAAATAAAAAGGTACAGGACAAGGATGTTTCTGTGGTGCAGGTAGGAAGAAGTGAGGCGGTGTTATTTTCTGGTGTCCTAACCCTAGTTTGGGGGTACTATAGATTTAAAATAAATCTTGGGCAAGCTGAACTCATTAGGAGCCTTTTGGTTTCAAGCAATAGATCCTGTAACAATGGAAGCTGAGTTTCTACTTGTTCTGGCTTAGATCTACTTGGAGACACAATAACATATGCCCCTCTATTTGGCCTTTTTAGTGAAGGGTCCTGTGATCATCAAGTGCCCCAACTCTGGACTAAATAGAGGCTTACTGAACCAATGCAGAAATGCCAAGTAGCTTTTTCATACATCAATTAAGAAAAGATGCAGAGAACAATGAGCCATTCTATCCTGGGACAAAGAGTGGTAAGAGACATTCTCTCTCCCCCTGTTCCCATGTTAAGACGTCAGATGACTGAACGTAATTTTGAATCTTTGAGCAGAGGATGAAGGTGGATGATGGTGTTTTTCTGAAGTCCTTTAATTGCATTCCTGGTGCCTTGTATTAATGCAGCTTGTATGAACTCCCTCAGTTATGACATACGTGTTAGTTTTTTAGTAAAGCACTGAAAATGTGTAATTTGTTTTCATATGTCAACTAATAAGGTCTAATCACCCAGGAGAAGGGCTCAATAATTTATATTTTTAGTAAGCATCCCATAAAATTTTACAGGAAACTCTAGACTAAACGGAAAATTGCTGAAGAGAATAAGCAATATAGAGTTTTTAGATTTCAACAATCATTCAGGTCAAAGTGAAGTCAGGTGTTCAAGCTGCCACTGCACCCTTCACTTGTACAGTTTGTGACATTTGTAGGTCAAATTTATTGTATAATGGCTCTGATAGGGTTGTTTGTATTTGTATATTTATCTAGTGCCAGCTGATGATGAAACCCACCTTACCCACGTCGCTCCAGCTAAGAACAGCACTAAAATAATTTCAAACAGGAGCCCTCTGCTAAGTAGTCCGGGGTAAACTGGGTGAATGACACTCCTGCCTCAGTTCAAATCCCTTTTCTAAATAAAACAGAGAGTCATCTGGGGTGCCTCACTACTCTATCTGCCTGTGCTGTTGCCTGAAGGATCCTAGGCCATTACTTGACATTGCCTGCCACTGTGTGGTTCCACTCCAGGTTTCTGAGGCCTCCTTGGGGTGCAGGTGTTGACCGTACAGATCCCCCAACTACAGAAGGCATGTCTTTGGCCTTCAACACTTCCCCTGCTTACATTTCAGATGTTCCAGAGCAACACTGAGGTTAAAGTGGTTGAGCTTTCTTGCCCTGTCCAGGCAGGCCACCCTTCCAGCACCTCCACGTATTTACCAACTTGGAGGTTCTCTGAATCTCATTAATGAGGATTTTTATGGAGGCTTCATTACACTGGCATCACTGAGTAAATCATTGGTCATTTGTAGTTGATTCAACCACCAGCCCCTCTCTCCTCTCCTCCCTGCAGGTCAGGAGAGGGGGCTGAAAGTTCCAACCCTGTAGTCACAAGGTTGGTTCCCATGGTCAATCAGCCCTCATCCAGTTCTCACCTAGGGGATTTCCAAAAGTCACCTTATTGACATAAACTCAGGCATAGTTGAAGAGGCTTGCTATGAGTTACAAAAGACATTTTTACCTTACTCTGGAACTTGTTGAGGACAAAAGGCCAAATATGACAAAAGATATTCCTGTTGCTCTAATAATGTAGGAAATTATAAGGATATGGGAAGCTGTGAGATTGGCGATTAAAGACCAAAGTATATATTTCTGATTATATCACATTATCATTTTTGTCTACCAGGAATGATACAAGTTAATTATCAGAGACAACTCTAGACCTTTATCAGCCCTGAGTCTGCACAGGAATCTACATAACAAATTTTACTAGCTAGGTCTTATCTTCCATTGGCTCCCCCAATATCTACCTTCCCACAGTGTGCCATCCTAGAAACTCAAAATTTTTTTTTCTTTTGTCTTATCATTTCTCTAAAACTTTATAGTTCTCTTGTTAAGATGCTATGTAAACTCAAGGTCTAACCACCCTCTGAACTTCCCATCACTGAGTTCTTCCACATTTATACACAATGTTAATAAACTTCTGTTTGTTTTTCTCTTGATCATCTGTCTTTTAACGGTCTAATTAAGGGCCTCATTAAGAGACTAGGAGGGTAGAGGGGGAAATTTTGTTTCCTCCCTTACAGTATATTGATGATGCAAAAATGAACAAACCTTTTGGAATCTCTAAATGAAAGAAAGACAGATTTTTTTTTTAATTTTTTTTTTTTTAACGTTTATTTTTGAGAGAGAGACAGAGCATGAACAGGGGAGGAGTAGAGAGAGAGGGAGACACAGAATCTGAAACAGGCTCCAGGCTCTGAGCTGTCAACACAGAACCCGACACGGGGCTCGAACTCACAGACTGTGAGATCATGACCTGAGCCGAAGTTGGACGCTTAACCGACCAAGCCACCCAGGCGCCCTGAAAGAAAGACAGTTTTATTTGAGCCCAAGTTAGGACAACTTTCTAGGAAACACAATCTTCACAGGGAAGAAAGTGCTCTAGAGAATGAACAGTTTTTATAGGTTATATACTTTTTTACACATTGTAAAATCTCAAAAAATTATAGATTCACTTATAGGTAGGAATCATGAGTTTTAATGTCAAGGAACTCAGGAAGTAGCATCCATATCTCAAGGACAAGATGGTTTTCCTTTAGGCCACTCGTTTACAAGCTTGGTGGGCCAAATATCAGGCTTTGGTTTAAACAAACTTTAGGTACATTCATGCTGACCTAGAAAAAATTCTAAGATGACCACTCTTATAGTCAGGCCTTTAGAGAGTTCTTCTCTCATCAGAATGAATGTGTAGACTCCTTTAAATGTGAAAATGTAATTTTTACATTCTCCCCTTTCTGCATAAGACAAATGGAATTCAAATGTGAATTCAAACATCGTGTGAAGATTTGAGAATTAGGCCACCAGCCATACTTACTTTCCCAGTTCTCAAGGAAAGACAGATTCATTTTTAGTTGCTGATGATCAGGGTTCTGGGTTTCAGGGACTACCTAGAAAGAAGCAACAATTTGAAAGATAGAACCTGAGGGAAATGAAAAGAAAAGGGGAAGGATTTCCTTAAGTCTAACAAGGAAAAGTAGCAAAGTGGGGTAGGATTCTCCAATGGTATAGATATATGGTTTTGTTTACAAGGGCCACCTGTCATGCCCTTCTTAAGAACAATCTTCATTAAAATCTGTTAAGAGGGTAGATCTTATGTTAGCTGTTCTTGTCAAAAAAATAATTAATTAAAATAATAATAATAATAATAATAATAATAATAAAGAGAACAGAAGGAAACTTAGAGGTGATGGTTATGTTTAATGCATAAGTTGAATGGTTTCATGGGCATATACTTATCTTTAAACTCATCACATTGTATGCATTAAATATGTACAGCGTCATACATGTTGGTCACACCTCAAAAAAAAAAAAACAAAAAACAGAGAACAATAATCATCATATGTGAAGGCATTGGTCCCAAGTCCAATTTAAGGAATTGTTCCAATGGTCTCTGATAACACAGTAAGTGGGCAACCTCTCTGTTCCTGAACCCTCAACAATGCCCAGGGCATATGGAAGTCCAAGGAAAGGTGTGGGGGAGGGAGGGGGTGTGGCTAGAAACATGGTTGAATGGAAATTTCTTGTATATACGTATACTTGTCAGAGAAGAATGAACTGAAAGATCCTGAAACCCACTAGGCTAAGGCAATATTAATAACAACATTTAACAGTAGGATTACTATGACCTGCTCAAAATTGATCAAAGACTACCACTGAGGTGGTAACTGAGGTATTCATTGATCAATTAAACTGATTAGATTTTCTTTCTTTTACTGCCTTTATATTATGGAGGGAAAAAAATCTCATACACCATATTTTTTGTCATTTTTATCATTAAGAAAATTTTATGACACATGATGTGTAGTTCACTGTTGAAATAATATGGTTGATGGAGATTAAATGACTAGGATGAAGCTTAATGGAGAGGAGGGATCTGGGTGCTTGGAGTTGACAATATGCTCAAAGGAAAGATGCAAAATAGCTGGGCCATATTTTCCTCCACGTTCAACATGAGACACCAGGGTTATCAAGGAGGTGGGAACCCAGAACAAAAGCCTCTTGGGAGGTCAGGGGGGTGCCTGGGTGGCTCAGTTGGTTAAGCATCCAACTTTGGCTCAGGTCATGATCTCACAGTTTGTGAATTCAAGACCCCCATCAGGCTCTCTGCTGTCAGCACAGAGCCTGCTTAGGATCCTCTGTCCCCCAATATCCCTGCCCCTCTCCTACTCACACACACATTCTCTGTCTCTCTCTGAAAAATAAATAAGCAGGAAAAAAAAAAAAAAAAAGCACTGTCTTGGGGGAAAAATAGCATGCATCAGGCTGAAATGTCTCAGAAAAGAGGAGAAAAGACTTCCTCTAATGAACGTGAAACAACAAAAAGTAAGAGAAAGAAAGTCATAACACAAATAAGCATGGAGTTGAAACTACTAAGGACCAAGTACCTGCTCCTTTGCTCCAAACTCAAACAAAAATGACCTAAGAAACAAAGAACTAACAGAGTTTCTGAGATAGATTATCTTTCACCTGAATTCCAAGAGTCAAAGAGAATACTGAGCAGGTCAAAGCTTCGGAGAGTAAAGGGCTGCTTTGGGAGCCCAAAGTCTCCATTGCTCCTGCTAGAAATGGGTGGCCTCAGGAAGTCACAGGGCAGTGGAAAAGACACAATCATTGTTTACTTCTCAGACCATTGTTTTGCAAACTCCAGTTTACAAAATTGTTTTAAACGTAATTGAAGCTCTGATATTACTTGTCCAAGTCTCCTGATGTGTTTTTAGATTTGATTTTAGACTTGAGAGATAGTTAGCAGTACAGCATAGCATCTCAAAGCCTGTAATATGAACTGTTTTAGGTAGGATCAAAAGTCACCTCGGGCATCTGTCCAATCCTAGTAGTTTTTTCTGTTGACTTCTTTAAAGTGTGTTATTTAGTAAAGTAATAGACAACAAAAGGAGAAAATTATAACACAAATAATCATGCTGTCAAACAGGGTACTTCCTGTCCTAGATCTCCAGAGTAAGGTTCTTTGGCATTTATTCAGGCCGATATTTGCCTCTATGGCTGCCTACTCCCACTCTGGTTCTAAGGGAAAAAGTGTAAAGTGTTGTATTAAACCATGGACTTTACTCCTTTGGGTCTCAGTTTCCTCATCTATAAATTAGGTGTGAAAACGCATCCCTGGCTACCTCACAAAATGGGTGTGAGAATTAAAAGGAGATAAATTTTACATTGTGACTTGAGGGAGCCCAATTAAAGGTATCCCTGTTTTCCTTAATCATGTTATGAATAAAGAATAAGACGAAATAATCTGTCACATAGAGAACCACAATACAACATTTATTAGTGATAAAGCTAATATTGAAAGAATGGCTTATATTTGCAAGTAAATAGAATTCCAAATATAGAACCCAAGAATTAAAAGGACTTACCCACCCAGGACTGGAATACTACAGCACCCCTCCATGTTCCCCCTTCATCCCCTCCCAGTAAACACATGGAGTGGAGGAAAAGGACAATTTATGGTTCTAGTGGGTGGCTTTCTCCAAAGAGGAAGAAGATATTGTTTAGATGAACATGGCCAGTTTACACTTACCAATCCTACCAATCTATTTGCTCATCCCTTTTTTTCTCCTCAGGAAAATCAAAACAAGGGACAGAAAGGACCCCTAGTGTCATACAAATAAAGATATCTTTATATGGAAGGGCACATCAGGAACAGAAAAAAAGCATTTCCTTCACCATCTCAACCAATTGATCTTATCATTCCCCCCCCACACACACATATTAATTATAAAGGTGTTAGAATATGGAATAAAAATACGAAGGAGTATTAGAGAAAAGTGGAAGCCAAAACACAGTAATCTAAATTTCTAATTTTCCCTTATGAGGGAATGGTAATTAAGACAGGGTAAACTACCTGTGATTATTCTATTATTTTATTTATTTATTTGGATAGGTTATTATTGGGCATTGTGGAATGAAGGACTCTAAGAAAGGGAACTATTTGAATGTTAAAGAGATGTGGCTTCATTTTACACACCAAATTAGTGAAACAGAGCCTCTGTTACAATTGCAAAAACAGCCTCATTATTTGCAACTATATTACATAAAGGATGTGTTTGAAATAAAATGACACAGTAAAGTATTTGTCACATCTTAATTATAACCATTATCATTATTGGGCTTGCTTTGTCATAATTAGGCATAAATGTGAGTAATTCACATAAGTTCTAGCGATCACTGTCCTAGACTCTAAGTCTAAAGTTCTCTCTTGGCCAGCAAGAGAGCAGATGCAGGATTAAAAGCAAGAGATGGCTAAGACAAAAGCCCCGAATAAGGGTCCTTGCCCCATTTTTATTAGGATCAGAAGGCTTAAAAACATGGTGATGGACGTGCTGTGAACATCAACTCATGGACTTGAGAGAAATGGGGTCTTGAAGATATTCAGGGTTAGGACTCTGGGTAAATACAAAACAAAATCCTGGCACCAGGTGAGTTGGAAGGTTGTTCACAGCAAACATGAGGCACCACCTCTGTTTGTCTTAGCTAGCCTAGGGGATGACACAGATAGGACATGTGACCTCAGGCTTAACAAGGCACTTTTTCTTTTGCTAATCAGCTCAGCTCTGGGCAACTTCCCCCACAGCCCAGTGCTCTATAGCCCTATTTACCTGTTTACCTAATTTGGTCCTTTCTTCCTGTGAAACCAGCTTTCTGCTATAGTACTAAATTGGGGGGGAACTTTGGCCCTGAATACCTAATCTTGTTTACCTCATATACCTTTGTGTTGGGGGCCTTGTCTCTCCCTCTCTATTCTGGGAGCCTTTGCCCCTCCCTACTTTATTTTGGGGGCCTAATCTTGTTTACCCAAGCTTGGGTGTGAGCATCATATGGCTTTGTAACTCTTTATGCCTTGTTAACCCATTGGTGCAAGCTCAGGGAATTTCTAAGCTTATTCCCCACAATCACTATATTTTTATGAGGTTAACTCTGATTTTTAGTTTTATCTCTTCTTACTCTGTCAGTTGTTATCATCTACTGTGGTAACAATAGTTCTTTATTATCATGGAGACAAAGCAAAGAGCATCACTAACTATTAGAATTCCCTCGACTCAGGTTCTTTATTCCCACAACTGCCTCAGCTTCTGTGCCCTTTCTCCTTTCTCTGCTGTGAGAGGTGAACTTTTAAGAGGCCCTCAAGGATCTCCAACTTCTGGCATTCACATCCTTCTGAATCCCCTCCCCGCGAGTGTGGGCTGGTAACTTGTTCCTAATGGATAAAATACCAAAAGGGAAGTCATGTCACTTTCACAATTAGACTTCAATCTTGCCAGCAGGTACCTCTCTTGCTGGCACTTTCCCTTGCCATCTTGTGAGCTCATTCTGTTGACACCAGTGCCATACTCTGAAATGTTCTATGGAGAAACCCAAAGACAGTGAGCCAAGGGAAGCCTTCAGCCAGCAGCTAAGGAGGAATCAAGGCCTCAGTCCAACAGTCAGAGAGGAACGAAATCCTGCCAACAACCATGACAGTGAGCTTGAAAGGGATTCTTCCCAGCCAAGCCTTGAAATGCCTGCACCTTGATTGCAGCACTGTGAATGAATCTGAAGCACAGGTCACAATGTGGCACTGGCTTCCTCAGAGTAGCTAACATCTGCCCTGCCTACCTCACCTAAGACACTATTTGCAAAAGCACTTTTGTTAATTTCCAAAGAGGTGTATAAATTATATGAAACCAGGCGAAGATGCAATCATCTGTCCTGGAGAAATACAGACAAGGTGTAAACAGCCTAAACGAGAACTCAGCTTAGAGTTAATGAATCTGTGAACAAAGGAAAGTTGTGCAACTCTAACGAATCCAGTGGCATATACCATCTGTAAATACAGGGTCATATTTAAAGAAGCCCTCTGAAGTTGTAATGCCCCCGATTTCGAATCCGAGAGACCACCAAGGAGCCGATACCGATGCAAACGCTTGAGGGTTTATTTGCAAGCTCGAGCTTGGGCCCAAGTATACCTGACACAGCGGAGCAGGGACTTGGACCCCTAGGTTAAGAGGCGTAGCAGTTTTATAGGGGCCAGTGGCCAATGAGATTGTAACACACACAGAAAGTTGCATAGTCATGTCAGTCCACACGCAGTTGGCCAACTGAATTACAATTTACCCTATAGTAACTGTTTGAACTAGCCTATCACTCTGGTCGGAATTGGCGTGTAAGTTTGGTGGGCAAAAGGCGGGGTTTACATTCTTTGGCTGTTAGAGGTTCTGCATTCCTATATGAGCCGGTTTCCAGTAAGGGTGTGCTCAGCAGCTTGACTAGGGTGGGAGAGTGTCTTAAGCAATAAGTAGGTCATGTGGGGGTTATACATGAGATGGTGGGTGTAGCACAAAATGGAGTTAGTCTTGCTCTGCTTGTCCAGGGGTAGGGGATTTTTGTTAAATTCCTTGGGTCCCACAAAGTAGCCAAACATAATTGTTTCAGCCAAAAATAATTAATAAAAGATTGCATTCTTTACTCCAAGTGCTGAGGAACATTAACAGGATGCAATGTATAACCCACATGGACTCTTAACTTCCTCCACTCTGCAACTGCTTGCATCCTGAGAAAGTTCCAGAACTTCTCACACACTTAATTTCCAAACACTTTCTTCAGGCCTTGTTCGGAATAATTTTTATTTTCCCTCTCGCCAATGCCCCTGTTTTCTTTCTCAACAAGTAAGAATTCTTCTTCTTCTTCTTCTTCTTCTTCTTCTTCTTCTTCTTCTTCTTCTTCTTCTTTTTTTTTTTTTTGGTCTGTTTTATTTGTTTTGATGGGAAAGGAAGCAGAAAAGAGAAAGAAAACTGAACTAAAGAAAAGGAAGTTATCCTTAGCTACATGCTATCAATGAAATGTTAATAATTTTTATCATTGGAAACAAAACTGACACCTTTCCCTGCTTCCATTATGGGTAAGTGTGTACATCATGTCTTTCAGTCAGGGAGAAAGTTTGTGCCTGAGGATAAACTAAAACTAATAAACAAAAAAATAGGGATACCGTGTCTAAGTCTCGAAGCCTGAGCTTTCCTGTAAGTTACTAACTCACTTTTAAAATAACTTCATTTTTGTTGACTTTTGAAGATCTGATGTATGCAGCTATGTGACTGTGCTAGTTATTAAGTTATTGTCTCTCAGTTCCAAAGCACCCTTCTTTAAAAAAAAAAATTTTTTTTTTTTAATGTTTATTTATTTTTGAGAGAGAGAAATAAACAGAGTGTGAGCAGGGGAGGGGCAGAGAGAAAGGGAGACTAAGAATCCAAAGCTCAGAGCTGTCAACACAGAGTCCGATGCAGGGCTTGAACCCATGAACCATGAGATCATGACCTGAACTGAAGTCAGACACTTAACTGACTGAGCCATCCAGGCACCCCAAAGTGCCATAACATTTTAGATTTTATCTTAGTATTTTTGAAGCAGAATATGAAACTGAAAAAACTTTGTTGTAGTTTAATAATGTGAGAATACACACATGCAAACATGTTTTGAAGCTAGAACTTCACAGATAGGTTATCTGTAAGTGCCTTGAGGTTAAGGACCAGACCTTGTATTTAGTTCAAGTTTCTGGAGTATTTCAGGATCTCAATACATATCTTTAAAAATACACACACAAAAAAAATAATGTGCTCTCTCTTAAATGGGTCCTCTGATATGCCGCCCAGCAACTGATACAATGGCAGAGGTCCTAGATTTTCCTTTTATTTTTATAACTCTATCTTCTGGCTTCCTGTTTTAGACTGTATTTTCTTCCTTCACAGTATGCTCATTTTTTTTTTTTTGTAGTAAGTCTCTTTCTTTTAATCCCTTGAGGAAAGTTTTACTATGTCTTCATTTTCGTCACAAAGAATTCACTTTTACCAAAGAATTTGAAAGCAATGTACTTTTTAAAAACATTTTTGTGGGGTCCCTGAGTGGCTCAGTCGGTTAAGCATCTGACTTCAGCTCAGGTCATGATCTTACACTCCGTGAGTGTGAGCCCTGTGTCAGGCTCTGTGCTGACAGTTCAGAGCCTGGAGTCTGCTTCATATTCTGTGTCTCCCTCTCTCTCTTCCCCTCCCCTGCTCATGCTGTCTCTCTGTCTCAAAAAAAAAATAAAAACATTAAAAAAAATTTTTTTAACATTTTCGTTATTGAGGTAAAATTTGAATAGGGTGAAATGCAGGTATCTTAAATGTATAATTTGATGGATGTTCTTAAATGCATAAACCAGGCTGCATTATGACTTTCCTGGGCCCTAGGTACTTTTGCATTCATGGGCTTCTTTCTTTATACAAAATGTTAAGAATTATATTTTACGATCATGTTGGTAGAACAACAAATACAATCCAAGCTACACGCATTATTGCTATATTCATTTTATGTTTCTAACTTTAAAAGAAATTAAAATGAAAATATTTTCACGGCCCATAAAAATCCTCTGAGTCCTAGGCACTGTACCTACTGTGCCTAATGTAGAAGTCAACACATCTGTGTAACCATCACCCTGATCAAGATATAGAATATTTCTGTCATCTCAGAAAGTTTTCTTGTGCTTCCTTCCATTTGGTCCCCACCCCCAAAGGCAACCATTCTTCTGATTTCTATCACCATATTCTTGAGCTTTATATAAATATAAATCACAGTTGTACTCTTTTATATGTGGTTTCCTTCATCAAGAAATTTTTGTGATTCCTTTTTATTGCTGAGTAGTATTTCATTTCATAAGACACCATAATCTGTTTATCAATTCTCCTATAAGTGGACATTTGGGTTGTTTCTTGTTTGGGACTACCATGAATAAAACTGTTATGAACATTCTTGTATAAGTTTTTTTGTGGACATTAAGTTTTTGTTTTTCTTGAAAAATCACCTACGAATGGAAATACTGGGTCCTAGGAATGGAAAATACAGATGTATTATTTAATTTGTAAGAAACTGCCAAACTGATTTCCAAAGTAGTTTTACCTTTTTTTTGCTACCAGCAGCGATACGTGGGAGTCATGTTGCTCCATACCAACATTTGTTCATTTTAATTCTAGACATTTTTATGGGTGCAAAGTGGCACCATATTGTGCAATATTTTCCCTGAAAATTTTAAAGAGAAGTAATAAAAAATGAAGTTTGCATTGCCCTGTCCAATGTTGAACTTGTAAAACACCCTTTAGACACGTTTTGTTCAAGATTCTTTTCACCAATACCTAATACCTAATGAGTCTCTCTTTTTCTCCTTTATTATTATCTGTCAGTTACTCCTCTAGATTTTGGCCGTAGTAATCACCAGATCATTGGCTATTTTAATGAAAACAGTTTCAGGAAAGTGCGTAGGGGCAAAATCTAGAGTGTAATTGTTCAGATGCTACATATTAAGCTGTCTTCATGTTTTCATAAAGAAAACAATCTGCTCACCACAGCAATAGTTAGCAATGTAAATTTTACAGATTATTTCCTAGAGAAGATAGATGAAGGTATTTATATTGCATAGCTCACAGACTTTTCTAGAAAATTCCTTGTTAGACTCCTCCCTAATCTCTCCCCCCCTCCCTCCCACTATCAGTTATCAGCCCTCCCTCTCTCTTATTCAATTTCTCTCCCTTGTCTGCATATTCCACTTGGTCATGAATACTGGCACTGTCTTCAGTTTGAGAAGGGTTGCCATTCATTATTGAGGAGAAAAACAAGCCGTAGACCAACTGCCTTCCTTTAGAAGACAATGAGGGATTATATAGGTAAAAAAAAAAAAAAAAAGTTCTGTAACATTGGTTTTCTTTTTTTTTTCTTTCTGAATTACCTTTGGTGCCTTGATTACTTAATATAAAAAACATTTTCTTCTATGTAATAATAGCAAAGTCATCAAGAAACAGTCCACCTGTCAGATTTCATAAAAAGAACTTGTCAAAACAAATATATATTTAAGTTAAAAAAAAATAAAAACACTCTACCACCACTATTACCACAAATGCAAACCTCACTGTTGGTGCTGTAGTTTGGAAATCTGCTATAACATCATGTGCCCTTACCTCTACCCTGCACAATTATGAATGGCTGCTCTGTTGTACCATGACTGGGATGCATGGTTCTTTGGAATACATTGTATCTGTGCCCCCCAACAAAGCAGGAAAAGTAATAACTTTTATGGATGCCAAGGAGTCTTATAGTTTCCTCTTAAAATCTGTAGATGAGAAAATACATCTGGGTAGAATTTAAAAT
The DNA here is from genome assembly GCF_028018385.1 of Neofelis nebulosa. NCBI lineage: Eukaryota > Metazoa > Chordata > Mammalia > Carnivora > Felidae > Neofelis > Neofelis nebulosa. The sequence continues at coordinate 100,438,238 of NC_080782.1, read as the reverse complement.
GACATAAAAAGAGAAGGTATTATTCTATGCAGAACAAAGGAGAGGCAGATTGGATATAGCTGAACGCTGTCTATTGCCTTGAGGATTATTTTTTATATTCATTTTACTACTTTATTCTTTTTTTGATCTCAAAAAAGTATGTGTGTGTGTCACCTTAATATTTTGGTTTTGAAATTGCTATTGTTTAGACTTGTACAAGTAAAAGTAAATCTTGAGTAATAAAACAATGAATTTTTAGTTGAGTAATAAAAGCTATTCAATGGGTCCTTGGCATCCTGGGCATTTACTGTTTCCTCTCCTCTGTTATTAACGCTACATTTATTGAGCACTGAATATGAACGTGACAGGGATGGTACAGATAATAGTTCTTTTGAGTTCCCAGTTCTTTGTCTCGGTCTGAGTTTGACGACAAACCAGTAAACCACTTATTGCAATACAGTGTGTTAAATGGGAGGCACTTCACTCAAACTGGGGTCTGGTGCCTGGGATGAGAAGTATTAAGGAATGCTTTCAGTTTTTATGGTCCAGGAAAGATGATTAGAGAGAAAGAGAGAGAGAGAGAGCATCAAAGTCTTAAATGATGGAGGGATTTTTTTCTAAATATCTGAACTTTGCTCCCTAATCATTGATTGACTGATCCATTTCTTCCTGATGGAATTATAAGGTATGTTAAATTACTGTTACATATTATAATGTTTGTTTACACAAATGGGAGTTTCCTGTTCAGTTCCATTCATTTTTGCATTCTTATGCTGTGTCTAAACTTTTAATTAGCACAGTTTTATCATGTTTTGATATCTGGGAGGCCTAGTCCCCCTAAATGTTCTTCTTTATAACATTTTCCTTGCCATTCTTACCAGTTCTTTCACATGAATTGTAGGATTGTTTTGTCAAGGCACTTTCCTCCCCAAACAGTTTTGTGGGGAACTGAATAAGGGTTACATTAAATCCACATGTTAATGTGGGCTGAATTGACATGTTTCTACTCTTCAGTCTTTTCAGGATTGGATTTTTTTTTTTTTAATAAGGAGCAAAGATTTATTCGCATTATCTTAGAAAATTAGGGGTTTATCATAAGAAGAAGTAATGGAGACATTTGTTTATTTTCTGTATATATTTCTGAAGTTTGCTATTTTCCTCCTCATGGCACATTCTTTTTTTTTTAACTTATCTATGATATTTTAGATATTTTGGTTGCTATCGTGAATAGGATTACTTTTCCTTTATATTTCCTTATAGAGGAAAGGTATTTTTTAAGCTTTTATTTTATTCAGCCACTTTACCAGTCCTCTTTTTTCTTTCTTTCTTTCTTTCTTTCTTTCTTTCTTTCTTTCTTTCTTTCTTTCTTTCTTTCTTTCTTTTTTTTAGTTTATTTATTTATTTTTGAGGGGGGTGGGCAGAGAGAGAATCCCAAGCAGGCTCCACACTGTCAGGTACAGCCCAAAGTGGGGCTGTATCTCAGGAACCTTGAGATCATGACCTGACCTGAAATCAAGAGTTAGATGTTTAACCGACTGAGCCACCCAGGCACCCCAAGTCCTGTTATTTCTAGAAGTTTTCCCATGGATTCTTTTTGAGCTTCTATGTAAACAAAATCATTTTCAAATAATGACTATTTAGACTCTTTTCATTAAGTTGTTTTCAAACCAATCACTGTGGAGGCAGCATGAAAGATGGGAAAGGAGAAGTGAAGGCGTGGAAATCAGATAAGAAATTATGGTGATCAGGGGGCACCTGGGTGGCTCAGCCAATGAAGCCTCTGGTTCTTGATTTCAGCTCAGGTCATGATCTCACGGTTCATGAGTTCCAGCTCTGCATTGGGCTCCGCACTGTCAGTGCAGAGCCTGTTTGGGATTCTCTCTCTCTCTGCTCCTCCCCCACTTGCACGTGCTTGCTGTCCCTCTCTCTCCCTCCCTCTCAAAGCAAATTTTTAAAAAATTTAACAAAAAGAATGAAATTATGGTGATCAGGAACTGACGCAGATTGATAAGGGTTGAATGGAGAGGATGGATTAAGAGAAAATCAGAAGGTAGAAAGTGCAGGACTCAGTGATTTGGGGTAAGGGAGTAGGAGGATGACTTCCAGACTTCAGCTTTGACTCTGTAGAAATAGAATTACACAAATTTTTTGTGGAAAAGAATAGAGTTAGTCGGTTAGCAGTTTATTGTGTGTTTATGAGTAAAAATAAGGATACCAGAATTTCTGGGCTACATAGGCTGGGGCATAGTTTGGGAACAGTAAAGTAGGTAAGCCAGGTGTCCTTGTTCTTGCAGCAGCTTGATGGGCCCTTGCATTTATGGTAACGGCTTCTCTCTGTTGCTGTGTTATTACTACCAACTATCGCACCCTCTGCCTCAGGTCTACTACTTATTCATAGTTTCTGTTTACTCACGGCTTCCGTGTACTGTATTCTGAGTGTCTTTGAATTCTGTTCCTGCTACCATCTGCTTGGCTCTTTCCTCAGACCTACAGTTTAAATGTCCTAGGAAAAGAATTGCTCTAACCAAACATTGTCCCTATTATAATTGAGTTTTCCTATCAGGGCACTTAATAGGCAGCTGATCGGTTTCTGGAATGGCTGCCTCCAGGCAGGTGTTCGCTCTTCGTCCAATCGGCTGAGGCAACCTTTGGATAAGGGAAACACCTAGGACTTCTACAGTAGCAAGATCTTTGGGGGAAGGGGCTCACCATCACCAACATAGAAGAGGCCTGTGGACATAGTCACAGGCTATGGCTTACTCTACCTGCTACTACACTACAGAAGGAAGAATGGGTTGGGGAAGGGAGAGGGAGGGGTAGTCACAAGTTAGGTTTTGGTCATGTTTCATTAGAGGGGCTTATAGTATATCTCCATAGATATGTCCTGTGGGCTGTGGATAACTCTGGCCTGAAGTTTGGGACCTTCGGAAGCATTTTTCAGGATTTTTCGGCAGGTGCTACTACTCTCTTGTAGTACCTGCTGTATTATAATAAGTAATTAACTTGTTTCAAAATACCGGATTATTGGGGCGCCTGGGTGGCGCAGTCGGTTAAGCGTCCAACTTCAGCCAGGTCACTATCTCGCGGTCCGTGAGTTCGAGCCCCACGTCAGGCTCTGGGCTGATGGCTCGGAGCCTGGAGCCTGCTTCCGATTCTGTGTCTCCCTCTCTCTCTGCCCCTCCCCCGTTCATGCTCTGTCTCTCTGTCCCAAAAATAAATTTTAAAAAAGTTGAAAAAAAAATTAAAAAAAAAAAAACCGGATTATTAGCTCCTTGAAGCCAAGGATTTGGTCTTTTTCATCTTTATATCCTCAGCGCCGGACACATAGTAAATGCTTAATAATTATATGTTGAACGAATGCATAGTTGTGATTTAGAACCTGAACATTAGGGACGTTTCCAAGTAGACTGATAATACTATCATAACATCATGGTATTTTCCCCTATTTGGTACTTGAAAAATAAGAGAAGGGGTGCCTGGGTGGCTCAGTCGGTTAAGCGGCCGACTTCGGCTCAGGTCATGATCTCGCGGTCTGTGAGTTCGAGCCCCACGTCAGGCTCTGTGCTGACAGCTCAGAGCCTGGAGCCTGTTTCAGATTCTGTGTCTCCCTCTCTCTGACCCTCCCCCGTTCATGCTCTGTCTCTCTCTGTCTCAAAAATAAATAAACATTAAAAAATTAAAAAAAAAAAAAAGAAAAGAAAAATAAGAGAAGGGAAAAGAAACTTTTTACCTTTTGATATCTTTCAGTACGTATCAACAATTTATATAATCTTAGTTCAATGAATATCTTAACATATCATCTTCCATATTGTGTTTTTTTCTGTTTAGCATTCTTATGTACATGGATTTCCAGTGAGGTATCCATATAGTAGATATTTTTATGAACTTCCATTGTTTTGATATATCACTCTACTCAACCATGCCCCAGTTGTTGGATGTTGATAGTACAGTGTCAATCAACATAAGACTGGCGTAGGTGTATAAATTAACTTTAATCTCAATATAGAGGTTTTAATGTTTAAAGTCCCTCCACACTCCCTAGATAGCTACACAAGAATTCCAAATATCTTACTGAAATATACACAAGGGTTTATTAATTAGTTGAGGAATATGAGAAACGATCTTTTTTATTTTATTTTTTTTTTATTTTTATTTTTTTCAACGTTTTTTATTTATTTTTGGGACAGAGAGAGACAGAGCATGAACGGGGGAGGGGCAGAGAGAGAGGGAGACGCAGAATCGGAAACAGGCTCCAGGCTCCGAGCCATCAGCCCAGAGCCTGACGCGGGGCTCGAACTCACGGACCGCGAGATCGTGACCTGGCTGAAGTCGGACGCTTAACCGACTGCGCCACCCAGGCGCCCCAAACGATCTTTTTTAGATACAATTTTTTATTGGTCAAGTAAGTGAGTGGTGTTCAAGATAGGCTGTGTATACATCATTGCCTTTCAACAAGGTGTAAGAATCCAGGAGGGCCACAGGTTTTTACCTTTGATTTAGTGCCTGAGGTCTAGGGCTTTGTTTTATCTGGCCACTATCTCCTCGTGAAAGATTTTGTTTCCTAATAACTAGAGGATTAACTGTGTAGCTCCTGAGCCTGCTCACAGTGAACTTCTGTTGCATTCAGAGTGCCTGAAGCCAGAAATTGTGGTCTGACCTAAGTTTGTAACAACCCGCTACATGACTGCTTTTGTGTTTGCTTGCTTACAAAAGTAGTTTGGCAGAACTTAAGGTTTGCTTTTATTTTAACGTATCACCTGGAAGCCTGGTTGTGTGAGAGAGGCCCATGGATGCTCCACCTTTAATCATCCGACATCTAATGACCTGATTTTAACCTGACAAGTGTTGAACAAATGGGCTTACGTTGGTTCACAATAGACTACTTGCAAATGTTCCCTGTCATAAATAAGTGACAAGAATGAGATTTTTATTTTTTTTATTTTTTATTTTTTATTTATTTTTGGGACAGAGAGAGACAGAGCATGAATGGGGGAGGGGCAGAGAGAGAGGGAGACACAGAATCGGAAACAGGCTCCAGGCTCCGAGCCATCAGCCCAGAGCCCGACGCGGGGCTCGAACTCACGGACCGCGAGATCGTGACCTGGCTGAAGTCGGACGCTTAACCGACTGCGCCACCCAGGCGCCCCAAGAATGAGATTTTTAAATAGGAAAGTACAATCCCCTGAGATTAAAGTATATAAATCCCCTGAGATAAAGCATATAAGTAAACTGAGGGCCTCTAAAGGTGAAGTGATTTGTTTAAGACCCAAACAATTGTTAGGACAAGGCTGAGGCTAAACCCCAGTATCTTGTAGCCTGGAATGGTGAAAACATATCTCTCCACTTTTCCAGGGACATCCAAGTTTTCCCAATAATGGGCTACATGGTGATGGTGAAGGCTCTATGAGGTTTTGTTGATTAAAATTTGTGTAAAAAAAAGTCCAAAGTTGGTATATGAGGACCGGAGTTTTTTGGAAGCTTCATGTGCATTGTTTGCAGGTTTCATTTATGCTTGTTTTTCTTTTCAAGTTTATTAACCTTTGCAACCCCAGTTTCATGATCTAATTTTTACAAGGTTAAACTGGAACATATAAAACTTAAATAATTATGTTCAGCTTCACTTATAGTTACGAATCAGTCCAGACTGCTACCATGACTCCTAGCTCCCATCAGTTATACAACGGTTAATATCCTCAGTGATGTATAGATTCATATAAGTTACTTCACTAGACAATTGTAGAGGCCTCAAGTATTTCAGAGAAGTCACAGATTATATACCATGTCACTTTTATAATATATCCAATAGTTATATCCTAGCTGCATCCTAATGGGACATTTTTTCAAGCTGGCTTCCTTCATTAGTCTGGCTGATCTTGGGTAAATTATTTAACCTCTCCAGACCTTCTATTGTGAGAATCGAGGTATAAAATCTCTAAAAACAATTCTCATCTCAAGACTGCCCTTCATTTTTCACAACTTGGGTGCCTCTTAACATTCATATTTACTTCCAAAGTGTACTCTAGACCCCTGCCTTTTTTTACAACTTAGATTGGGTATTTTAGAAGGAAACCTTCCCGTCCCTTGAGACTAGAACCAACCTTCAGAAGGCTTAACCTCCCCAAAATCAAAGGTAAATCTTAAGAAAAAGGAAACTCTCCTTTCTTACCCAACCTCAAAATGCACTTTTTCTCTACTCATACCTGATGTCTCACACTCTTCAGTTTTCTTGAGATTATAATGTTTTTCTCTTCTGGACAAAACACCATTCCCTGTAAATGTTGTATTTTCTGGGGCACCTGGGTGGCTTAGTCAGTTAAGTGTCTGATTCTCGATTTCAGCTCAGGCCATGATCTCACAGTTCTTGAGTTCAAGACCCATGTCAGGTTCTGCACTGACAGTGCAGAGCCTGCTTGGGATTTTCTCTCTCCCTCTCTCTTTGCCCCTACCCTGCTCATGCATGCACGTGCTCGCTCTCTCTCTCAAAATAAATAAAAATAAATAAATAAATGTATTTTCTATTTCTAAGAAAGGAAGAAGACATTAGCCAGCTCCCATTCATGACCCAAAGGATAGGTTTTTTCCAAACTCCAACCAACTTTAATATTTTTTCTTACTAGTTTTTCCTCACTCCTGTTCTATTTAATTAAATTTCTCTTCTTTTGTTTCATTATAAAAATAATCAGCAATCACTGTAGAAAATTTGGAAATTACATAAAATTACCAAAAAGCAGGGTAAAACCAGTGTTAATCTACCTACCCACAGAGAGTCACTGACCACATTTTGACTGTTTCTTTTAGTCTTTTTTGCTTCTTTTTGTGACCTCTCATTTTATCCACCCAGTTGTCTTTCCCTATATGCCTTCACAGTCTGAGAATTCTCAACCTACCCAAACCACCAGACTAAAAGATCCAAGAACTTGAAAAGGAAATTGAGTTCTGGAATATGCACAACAGTCCCCTCTTTTTCAGACCATTTCCTCCCCAATTTTTGAAATTATAAACATTTTCAAACACACACAAGAAAGTTGAAATAAAATTAAATCCTGAATGCCTATCACCTAAGTTCAATAATTTTTTTTTTTTTAATTTTTTTTTTTCAACGTTTTTAATTCATTTTTTGGGACAGAGAGAGACAGAGCATGAACGGGGGAGGGGCAGAGAGAGAGGGAGACACAGAATCGGAAACAGGCTCCAGGCTCCGAGCCATCAGCCCAGAGCCTGACGCGGGGCTCGAACTCACGGACCGCGAGATCGTGACCTGGCTGAAGTCGGACGCTTAACCGACTGCGCCACCCAGGCGCCCCCTAAGTTCAATAATTTTTAACATACTACAATTTTATTTTATCTCTATGATCTACACATACCTTTTCTCTTCTGAATTATTTGAATGTAAGGAGGCAGACCTCATGGCACTTTATCTCTAAACACTTCAGCAAGCATCTTCTAAGAATAAGACATTTTTTAGATAATGACCACACCATTACTGCCCTAAAATTTTTATTTTTCAATGTTTATTTATGTATTTAGGAGGGGGAAGGGCAGAGAGCGAGAATCCCCGTCCCCTGCGTCATTAGCCCAGAGCCTGATGGTGGCTTCATCTCATGAACCGTGAGATAATGACCTGCGTCTAAATCAAGACATGGAAGCTTAACCAACTGAGCCACTCAGCCACCCCTGCCCTTAAATCATTAAGAATAGTTTCACAATATCATCTAGTATCCAGTCCCTATTCAAATTTCCCCCATTATCCCAAGAAGGTGTTTGTTGCTTTTTTTTGAACTAAGATTCAGTCACATATTGGCATACAATAGTCTCCCCTTATCTTTAGGGAATATATTCCAAGACCCCCAGTGGATGCCTGACATTGCAGATAGTACTGAACTCTACACAGGCTGGGGTTTTTTCCTATACATACATACCTATGGTAAAGTTTAGTTTATTCACCAGGCACAGTCACAGATAAACAATAACTAATAATAAAATAGAGCAAGTATAACAATAGACTGTAATGAGAGTGTCGTGAAATGGTCTTTCCTTCTCTCAAAGTATCTTACTACACTGCACTCACCCTTCTTAGGATGTGAGACAATAAAATGCCTACGTGATGTGATGAGGTGGGGTGAATGACTAGGCACTGTGACAGAGCTTTAGGCTACTGTTGACCTTATGATCAGTCAGAGGGAGGCTCATCTGCTTCTGGAGTGCTGTGAACTGCGGGTAAATTAAACTGTGTAAAGCGAAGCCACAAATAAAGAGGGACTTTTGTACTGTATTTACTTATCTCTTCAGGATCTTTTTCCTCCTTTATTATTTGTTCAAATGAGCTTTACTTTTTGAAGTCAGACCATGTTTTACCACCACGTTTTAAACTTATTCCCACGTCAGAATTAGCACAATGCACTGTCTTTCACTTGTACAATTGCAATTACCTCCCCACTCAAGTTTTGACTCCAGTCTATCCAATACGTGTTGTTGATGAGATTATTTTCTTACAGAGCATCCCATGTCACCTTCAGTTTCAAGCCCAGTCATTCAGAGTCCTGCATCCACCATAGAAGCATGACTTGAACTGGGCCAATTAGAGTGAATCTCTGGATTTTATTTATTTTATTTTTTACTTTTTTTCAAATTTTTTTTTTGTCATTTATTTTTAGAGAGCAATAGAGAGAATGAGCAAGAGAGGGGCAGACAGAGAGGGAGAGAGACTCTCAAGCAGACTCTGCACTGTCAGCTCAAAACCCGGTGTGGGACTTGAACTCATGAACTGTGAGATCATGACCTGAGCCAAAACCAACACTCAGACACTTAACTGACTGAGCCACCCAGACGCCTATCAAGATTTTGATGGAAATGACCAGAAACTACTCTTACTGTTCTTGCTAGACTTTGAACTTGAGAGCTTTTGAGGCTAGAGGACCCACAACAAACTTGCCACCATTAGGGGAGAGACTCAAGTTGCTGTGGCTGCGCTTAGAGCCAGAAAAAGAAGGCAACATGACCAAAGGCAGAGCAGAGAAGTAGAGAGAAATAAAGCCTGGTCATAACTGGAAGCCTGAATCTAGCTATGTAGAAGTCAGAGCTACCTCCTGGACTTTTTAGTAACGTGAGCCAATAAATTCCCCTTTCTTGGCAAGCTAGTTCACGTTGGATTTCCTGTCACTTAACCACCCAAAGACCCAAAGAGTCCCAGAAGATACATGCTTTACAAATGCACTTTCACAATAATCACTGATTCTTAGCAACTCTTTGAACTTGAGCCTCAGAAAAGTTTAAGAACTCTTGAAATGGAATACTGTTGTATGGTGGAACTGGGATGACACATAAATTTTGTGAATCCATAGTCATTCATTTTCTGCGTGCATTCTCTTCCTGTAAATTATTCAAAAAGGTCACGCAATCACATGGTTGGAAACTCGCAATACATAAAAAGGTTAACAATGTCTCTCATCTGCTCTGTTCCCAGCACCCTCCTCCCCATGGAGGGTTTCTTGGGTATATCTCCAGAATATGTAGTTTTCCATATTCCCTTTTTTACACAAAAGAATGGATATATCACACAGTGTTGCAAACTTTTCTTTAAATTAACATATATTGAAAATCTTGCTATATCAGTAACAATAATAAAAGAATACACTTACATAGTGCTTACTTTGTGTCGGGCACTGTTTCCGAATGCTTTACATAAATTAACTATTTATTTAACCATCACAACAATTCTGCTGATAGGTAGTGTTTTAAAGATGAGGAAATACAGATACAGAAAAGTAAGTAGGGGGCACCTGGGTGGCTCAATCGATTAAGTGATCGACTCCTGGTTTTGGCTCAAGTCATGATCTGGTTTTGTGAGTTCAAGCCCTGAGCAGGGCTCAGTGCTGACAGCATGAAGCCTGCTTGGGATTTTCCCTCTCCCTCTGTCTCTGCCCCTCCCCAACTTGTGTTGTCTCTGTCTCTCTCAAAATAAATAAACTAAAAAAAGAAGAAAAAAAGAAAAAAGAAAAGAAAAGTAAGTAGTGGAGCCAGGATGTGAAACCAGGCAGTCTGACTCCAGAATTCAGGCGCTAAATCACTATTCCAAACTGACTGACAATATTGTTTAGTGAATAGAGAGCTCTTTGTTCTTTCTTTTTTCTTTTGCACTCACATAGTATTCTTTTGTGCGGATGTAACATATGGACATATATATGGGTCATTGCCAACAAGTTTCTATTTCAAAAAATTATGCAATGCATAACCTTATACACACATCATTTCATACGCAGGTATAACCTTCAGTAGATAACCAGAGCTGTAACTTCTGGGTAAAAGGGTATACACATTTACAGTTTTGACAGATATTATCCAGCAGCTCTTCATGTGAGTTATAACAATTACAACCATGTAAATTTATACTTCGCTACAGTGCCTGTGTCCCCATTGCTTTGGTATTACACGATTTTGTCGAACTTTTAGATTTTTACCAATCTAATAAACAATAAACGATAGTATTGATACTATAGATAGTATCTCAGTGTCATTTTAAAAATTCTCTTTTCAGTAAAGACAAGTGAACAGATCACAGGTGTAGAGAGTTTCACAAAAGAACATCTGCAGAACCAATTTAAGAAATGGAACTCCTCCTCCCATCCACATATAATCACTGCATTGACTTCTAACAGCACAGATTTGTTTTGCCTTTTTCAAAACTTTATGTAAATTGAGTCACATAGTATTTACTATTTTGTGTTGGCTTTTTTGCTTAAAATGATGTTTGTGAAATTTCTCCATATTGTTGCATGTAGTTTCAGCTCATTTGTCCTCATTGCTATATATGCAGTATTTCATTGTGGAAATATATCACAAATTGATTGTCTATCCTACTGTTTATGGAAATTAGGTGGTTTCCAATTTAGAGCTATTAAAAATATTCTCATACTTTTATTTGTTGAATGGAGATCCACACTTCGGCTGGATATATATCTAGGGTTGTGTTTGCTTGGTCATAGAATATATATACATTGAGCTTTGGTAGATACTGCCAAAGAGTTTTTCAAAATGGTTGGATCAGTTTATGCTCCCACCAGCAGTATGTGGTTTACACAAAAGAATGGATATAACACACGGTGTTGCAAACTTTTCTTTAAATTAACATATATTGAAAATCTTGCTATATCAGTAACAATAACAAAAGAATACACTTGTTCCAGTTGTTCTACTTCTTTACTAACAGTTGTTAGTGTTAGTCTTTTTCTATTTTAACCATTTTTGTGGATATGTGGGTGTTTGCATTTCTCTGATAACTAACGACACTGAGTACCTTTTCTTAATGTTTATTGCCCATCACAATGTTGCTTGTCGTGAAATATCTGTTCAGTAATTTTGCCTATTTTTTCATCGTATTTTCTGTCTTTTCCTATTGACTTGCAAGAGTCCTTTATATACCTTTGATGAGAATCCTTTGCGAAATGTATTACAGTTATCTTCTACTCTGTGGATTGCCTTTTCATTCTCTCAGTGGTGTCTTTTAATGAACAGAAGTTCTTACTTTTAATATATATATATATAATATATATATCTATATCTATATATTTATATTCTATATGGATTGTGAAATGACCTAGAATCATTTATTGAAAAGACCAGTCTTTCTGTACTGCACCGAAGTATCAGCTCTGTCAAAAACCAGGTCACCATTTATATGTAAGTCTGTCTCTGAATTATATTTTATTACAGTTGTCTGTATGTCTTTCCTAGTGTGAGTATAATAATGTTGTAATTACTGTAGCTTTGTAATAGATTTTATCTATTATAAATATGCCTAGGTATGTAACTACTACAAATTTGTTCTTCATGATTACCTCATATATTTTCATATAAATTAAAATTTTTTTTAACGTTTATTCATTTTTAAGAGACAAAGGGAGACCGAGGGTGAGCAGGGGAGGGGCAGAGAGAGAGGGAGACACAGAATCCAAAGCAGGCTCCAGGCTCTGAGCTGTCAGCACAGAGCCCGACACCCGACATGGGTTTGAACTCACAGATGGTAAGATCATGTCTTGAGCTGAAGTTGGCCACTTCACTGACTGAGCCAACCAGGCGCCCCATTTTCATATAAATTTTAGAGTGAGCTTGTCAATTTCCACAAAAAATGTGACCTTTTAAAAAAAAAGATTAGAATTGCGCTGAACTCATGAGTGCAAATAGAGTTGATATCTTTAAAATATTTATTTATAATCTGTGAACATGATGTAACCCTCCATTTAACTAGGTTTTCTTTAATTTAACTCAATAATGTTTTATAGTTTCATCTAGAGCTTTTGTATATCTTTTACTAGATTTATTGGTGGTTATTTTCTGGGTTTGATGCTATTATAAATAATACTGTTTTTTTTTTAATGTTCATTTATTTTTGAGACAGAAAAAGAAAGAGCATGAGCAGTGGAGGGGCAGAGAGAGAGGGAGACACAAAGTCCAAAGCAGGCTCCAGGCTCTGAACTGTCAGCACAGAGACTGGTGCAGGGCTCGAACCCACAAACCATAAGTTCAGGATCTGAGCTGAAGTCAGACACTTAAAGCGACTGAGACACCCAGGCACTCCAACACTGTGTTTTTAAGTCCAATTTTTATTTATTTGAAGCTTGAACATAAAAATATAATTGATTTTTAGAGTATTATCCTTGTGTCAGTGATCTTGATTAATTTTTTTTATATTAATTCTAATAGTTTGTCCATTCATCAGTCAATGGACATTTGTGCTCTTTCCATAGTTTGGCTATTGTTGATAGTGCTGCTATAAACATCAGGGCACTTGTGCCCCTTCGAATCAGCATTTTTGCATCCTTTGGGTAAATACCTAGTAGTGCAATTACTGGATCATAGGGTAGTTCTACTTTTAACTTTTTGAAGAACTTTTGTACTGTTTTCCAGAGTGGCTGCACCAGTTTGCATTCCCACCAATCGTGTGAGACGGTTCCCCTTACACATCCTTGCCAACATCTGTTGTTTCTGAGCTGTTAATTTCAGCTATTTTGACAGATGTGAGGTGGTATCTCATTGTGGTTTTGATTTGTATTTCTCTAATGATGAGTGATGTTGAGCATCTTTTATGTGTCTGTTGGTCATCTGGATGTCCCTTGGAAAAAAATGTCTATTAGTTTCTTCTGCCCATTTCTTCACTGGATTATTTATTTATTTATTTATTTTGGTGGGGGGTGTTGAGTCTGATAAGTTCCTTATAGATTTTGGATACTAACCCATTATCACATATGTTATTTGCAAATATCTTCTTACCTTCCGTAGCCTGTTTTTAGTTTTCTTGATTGTTTCCTTTGCTGTCCACAAGAGTTTTATCTTGATGAGGTCACAATAGTTCATTTTGCTTTTGTTTCCCTTTGCTCCAGAGATGTGTCTAGTTAAGAAGTTGCTATGGTTGAGGTCAAAGAGGTTGCCGACTATGTTCTTCTTTAGGATTTTGATGGTCTCCTGTCTCACATTTAGGTTTTTCATCCATTTTGAATTTATATTTGTGAATAGTGTAAGAAAGTGGTCCAGTTTCATTCTTTTGCAGGTTGCTGTCTAGTTTTTGCAATAGCATTTATGTTGAAGAGACTGGGTTTTTTTTTCCATTGGATATTCTTTCCTGCTTTACTGAAGATTATCGCCTATAGAACCATATAGTTGTAGGTCCATTTCTGGGTTTCTATTCTGTTCCATTGACCTATGTATCTATTTTTGTGCCAGTACCATACTGTCTTGATGATTACAGCTTTGTAATGGAACAAAGCTTGAAATCTGAAATTGTGATGCCTCCAGCTTTGTTTTTCTTTTTCAAAATTGCTTTGGCTATTCGGGGTCTTTTGTGGTTCCATACAAATTTTAGGATTGTTTGTTCTAGCTCTGTGAAAAATGCTTGTGGTATTTTGATAGAGATTGCATTAATGTGTAGATTGCTTTGGGTAGTATGGACATTTTAACAATGTTTGTTTTTCCAACCCATAAGCATGGAATATTTTTCCATTTCTTTCTATCCTCTTCAATTTCTTTCATAAGTGTTCTATAGTTTTCAGAGTATAGATCTTTTACCTCTTTGGTTAGATTTATTCCTAGGTATCTTATGTTTTTTGGTGCAATTGTAAATGGGATTGATTCTATGATTTCTCTTTCTGCTTCTTCATTATTGGTCTATAGAAATGCAACACATTTCTGTACATTGATTTTATATCCTGCAACTCTGCTGAATTCGTGTATCAGTTCTAGCAATTATTTTGGTGGAGTCTTTGAGGTTTTCTACATACAGTATCATGTCATCTGTGAATAGTGTAAGTTTGACTTCCTCCTTGCCGATTTAGATGCCTCTCATTTCTTTTTGTGTCTGATTGTTGAAACTAGGACTTCCAATACTATGTTAAATAACAATGGTGTAGTGTATACATACAATGGAATATTACTCGACCATCAGAAAGAATGAAATCTTGTTATTTGCAATGACGAGGATGAAACTAGAGTGTATTATGCTAAGTGAAATAATTCAGTCAGGGAAAGACAGATATATGTTTTCACTCATATGTTGAAATTGAGAAACTTAAGAGAAGACCTGGGGGAAGGGAAAGAAAAAAATAGTTACAGAGAGGGAGGGAAACCATAAGAGACTTTTATTTTTATTTTATTTTATTTTATTTTATTTTATTTTTTTAATTTTTTTTTTTTCAACATTTATTTATTTTTGGGACAGAGAGAGACAGAGCATGAAAGGGGGAGGGGCAGAGAGAGAGGGAGACACAGAATCGGAAACAGGCTCCAGGCTCCGAGCCATCAGCCCAGAGCCTGACGCGGGGCTCGAACTCACGGACTGCGAGATCGTGACCTGGCTGAAGTCGGACGCCCAACCGACTGCGCCACCCAGGCGCCCCAAGAGACTTTTAAATACAGAGAACAAACTGAAGGTGGAAGGGAGTGGGGGAGGAGGGCTGGGGGCTAGGGAAATGGGTGATGGGCCTTGAGGGGGGCACTTGTCAGGATGCGCACTGTCTGTTGTATGTAAGTGATGAATCACAGGAATCTACTCCCGAAGCCAAGAGCATACTGTATGCACTGTATGTTAGCTAACTTGACAATAAATTATATATTAAAAAAAAAATTTTTTTAGGGTTTCTCAGCCAGTTTAGTGTCTGACTTCAGCTCACAGTTTGTGAGTTTGAGCCCTGCATTGGGCTCACTGCTGTCAGCCCAGAGTCCACTTAGGATCCTCTGTCCCCCTCTCTCTGCCCTCCCCTGTTCAGAGTCTCTCTCTCTCTCTCTCTCTCTCTCTCTCTCTCTCAAAAATAAATAAATAAATGAAATTCAAAAACATTTAAAGACCTTTTTGCCACGCAAAAGGCATGACACATGACCAACTGGAAGAAAATATCACCAATAATGGATAAATATTCATGACAACAAACACATCTCAAATCTAATAGCATATAGTGGGGTGACACCAATTAGGGAAACCCTGTGGGCAAGCAGGAACATAGTAGCATTCACTACCTAGCTCCCATTCATTTTAGGATTTAATAATGCAGTCTTAAGGGCAGAAAGGTAGGAAATGATTAACTATATTTAGATAGACTCTACCAATTGTCAGAGGTTTCAAACCTCATGTGCATAGGAATTTCTGTCAAATCTATAAAAACAAAACATGTACACTATATCCTATGAAATATAAAGAGATTTCAAGAATATTTTTAACTCTGAAATTTTCCCTCCCCATACTGTTTAAAAAAAAAAAGTCCCAACATCCTATTGGAATTCCATTTTTACACTGATTTTAGAACCTAACCCCCACAGATAATATGACTCCTCTGTCTGGCAAAGATGAGATTTTAGATACTGGAAACAGAGTAATTGCATCTGTGTGTAAAAGCTCCATGAACTTCTATTTAACTACCCATCGGCTCTCTTGTCCTTTCTTTGAAATACTTACTGCAAGAAATGTTTGTTGATTTCATATGACTATACAAGTTCCTGCTTAACAGTGTTTATTAGAGTCAGAGCTTCACTGTTAGAATCATCAACAACTACGCCAGACCTACTCAAAGTCCAAGGATAACCAGAATAAGAAAATAAGACACCTTTAGAATGTGATTGATGAATGGAATACTATTGCCTAACCATGAGAAGGAAATTATAATTTCAGGCCATCTTCTAAAAGATCAGGAGTTGGACACTTAACCGACTGAGCCACCCAGGTGCCCCAAAATTATACTTTAATAAACTCCTCGCTCTGAGAGTATACCCACAAGAAAAGAAGGCACATAGATTCCCTTGACCCCATCTCCCACTTTCGCCTTCTCTCTTGTGTCCATGCCAAATTTTGTGATTTATCATTAAGTACAAATAACTAGTTAAGTGCAATAAAAGATTCTTTTGAAATACATTTTGGAACCCATATAGAAGTTGTTTTAAGTACATAAAACCAGACAATTAGCTTTTTGTTTGCTTTTGAACCCATATATTCATTGGAATTCTCAATTAAGCAGAATTTGGGAACAAAACTTTCCAAATCTTGATCTAAAGCCTTTTGTGAAAACAGCTTCATAATCTTCCCTTGATTTTATATTAGTAAGTATTTCTATTATCTGTAACTTTTAATTCTGAAATATCTGACCTTTTAGGCTTCTAGGGACATTGAAAGTGTGAGTTTCTCAGCTATCAGTACTTACAGATTTTCCTCCCTCCCTCCTTTCCTTCCTTCCTTCTTACCTTCCTTCCTTCACTTCTTCTCCTCCTCCTGCTTTTTCTTCTTCCTCTTCCACTCCTTCCTCTTTTTCTTCTTTTCTCCTTCTTCCTTTTGATAAGACTTAGAATATTTCAATCTTTGTTTTGTTCACTACAGTCTTCTTCACTGTGAAAACTGTTTCCTTCCACTATAATTAATTCAATAAATATTTAATAACCATCTATTCTGTGAAGGGATATAAGGTTCATAAAGGCAATCTCCATGTCCGTCATGTTTGTCACTGTGATTCAGATGCCAACTATGGCATGTTGCATATAATGGGCCACCCAAAAATATTTGGTAAAGAGATGTGAATAAAGGTCATATACTGAAGCAGTGGAGTGTAGAAGAACAAGCATAAACTTTAGATGTGGGCTCCAATCCCATTTTTCCTAATTATTATCTGTGGTCTACAGTAAGTTGCTTAACTTTTTTTTTTTTTTTTGTAAATGGAGATAATACCTATTTTACAAGGATTATGGAAACTTAGCAAGATGATAGTTTATTAAAACTCCTACTGAGTGTTTAGTATGTTCCAGGGACTGTGTTTTAAATATAGGACTTTAAAAATTCAGTGGATTATAATTCCTGTTTCTAAGAAATTTCCACATTATAAGACAAGTCACAGAATGTTATGGAAATATAAGTGTTCAAAGTAGGGAGGAATGACATGTGCTTGAAGGTATCAGGAAAGGAGGTGGCATATGAAATGGTCCTTAAACGATAGGATTTCAACAATTAAAATGGGTAGGTATATCCAGATTAAATAAAGAGAACATAAGCAGAGAGGTATAAAGCAACCGAGTGTGACCGAAAAAAGGCCAGTTACTCTTGACTGAAACGTAGGGTTGATACAGGTAAGTGGGGAGAGATATACAAGAAATGTGGGGTGGGACCGTATTTGTGGTGTCAGGTTCTTTAATCCAGTAGACAATGAGCAACTCCAGAGGGGCAGTCCTATGGAATAACAGGATCGTAAGGTGCCTAAGAGTGGAGTTACACTATTTCATCTAAGAGATAATAAAGGCCTGCAGCGAGAGGAGGGCAGAGAGAATGCAGAAGACACAGTTGAGGCGTATTTCAGAACTGACAGTGGTGTGTGACCAGCGCTCCACACAGAAGCACTGTGCAGGGGCAGGGAGGGACCCCAGTGACTGGAGCTATTTACACAGATGGGTAAATCGCAGGAAGGTGCTTTTTTTAGATTTCCAATATGGGTCATCTTGAGGTTTGGGCTGCATCTCGCTGCCACCTTCTCTTTTTCCAGCCTCATCTCCACTTCCTTCCATCTCTCTATCCACTAAGTAATTGGGCTTTCTATCCTCAACCTGACCCTGCGTTTATTGTCACCCTCCAATTCTGCTTCTCACTGGTGTTTCCTATAGTACTCTCACAGCCGGGATGGCAACAGGTCAGGTCCGGGCCCGTAGGACACTCCACCCGCCAGATCCCCTATCGCCTTCGCCTGAGCACCTACCATGCTTGCGCCCCCAGGGCTCTTGGGCCAATAGGCAGGCCCTAGTTCTGGGACTCGACTAGCTATTGGTTGGCCGAGCCATGGTGAGAGATGGTGCGGTGCCTGTTGTCCGCAGCAGTGAGAGCTGTGGGAGGTTGTTAAGGCGACCGTTCGTGACGTAGCGCCGTGAGGCCCAGCAGCCCCCAGATGATTGGCTAGACGATCGGACGATCCTCTCTCATTGGTCGCAGGCTCAGCCGGCCCCGAGTGTGCGTAAGCCGAAGGTTCCTTCCGCTTCGCGTCTCCTTTGACTGGAGACAGACGGAGCGCCGGCGCCCCGGTTCGGTGGCCTCTAGTGAGATCGGGAGGTGAGGCGGGCTGTGGCCCCGAAGTGGGGCGGGGGCTGCGGGGAAGCGGGATTAGGGCTGTGTTGATGGCCGTTCTCGGGCTCCGCCTGGCCCTGGAAAGGGGCAACCGGCAGCCCCTGCGGACCTGGCGGGAGCTGCAGTGGTGCCTTTGCGGGTGTGGGGGGCCTGGTCCCTGGGAGGTGTAAGGAGACGCCCTTGAGGCGCGGCTGAGCGGCGGCCGCACCGATGCCAGGGGGGCCTGGGGCCCGGCTGGGCCTGAGGGGCGGGCGGCGGGCTGGCTTCTTCGTGGCTGCCGTCACCATCGGTGGTCTGGCGGGGCGTAGCCGCGTTTGCCAGCCTAGTCCGAAGTAGTCGGTGTGGGCTACGCAGTCACTATCATCCGGGCGGAAAGGGTGCCGGGTCGGGTGACCCCGGAAGCCCCTCGATCCTAGAAATGCTGGGAGTGTGTGCGATGTGTCCCGCCGGCAGGCTCGCGGAGAGGCCTCGAGAAGGACTATCTGGTGCAGGCGTTCACGCCCAGGCGCTGCTGTTCGTCAGCACCTTTCTTTAAAGTGCTGGGAAAGATTTCCGTAAATGCTGCTAACACAGAGCCATGGAAGAACCGTGCATCTGTAGAGATGTGTCTGGTCATTTACAGGAGCCACTAGTTGAGAGAATACGGAGCCCAATGTAGGGACTTGCCCAAGGACTTGAAGGATTCCTCCTCCTTCTTTTTAAAGTTTATTTTGAAGGAGAGAGAGTGCGAGTGGGGTAGGGGCAGAGGGAGAGAGAGAGCGGGGAGAGAGAATCCCAGTCTCTGTCTGCCTTGTCAGCGCAGAACACGATGTGGGTCTGGAATTAACGAACCGTGAGATCATGACCTGAGTGGAAACCAAGAGTTGGAAGCTTAACCAACTCAGCCACCCAGGCGCCCCAAGGATTCTTCTTTTTCTATTCACCTTTCTCCCCTCTTCTCCTTCCTCATTTTTCTTTTTCGTAAGGGGCTTGAGTCTCCTTGGTGCTCATATAATTGAGTCCAAACCTTGTAGATTTTCTGGAATTATTTGGTTTGGATTAGGAATATAGGTTTCAATATAGAATAGGCAATTTCTGCGGTGAGAGACGGCTGATGTACTCCATCTTAAATGGTCATTTGAAATATTTCATGGCTTGGTTGAGGACATGCCACCTTAGACTTCGTCGTGAAAAGTTATAGGAAACATTTTTTTCTCGGCCGTACTAAATAATCATGCATAATTTCAGCATCTCAATATGGAGGATGTATTTTTTGCGTGTGAGTATATTTTACTCTTCATGCAATGAAAGTCGTTTTCTGATTTAGAGGTAATCTAGCAAAAGCCTGTAGTGTACTTTGGGATCGACTGGTTTTTGAGGTCCCGCTTTGTTGTGTTTTTCTAGGATTTGTGATGAACTTGGCAGTAAGTACAAATGGAATTTAGTAACATGAAGGTTAAGAAACTGTGCAAAGATTAATCATTAATATATGAAAACTTGGGTGTGGCGTGAGCATTTCATGATGAAGTGTGTATGTGTGTGTACACCCTCCTTTTGTTCTTGTATGATCTCCTTTTTAAACCGTGGATGGATAACTACATGTGTATCAGTATCTATTTAGGTTTGACCCATATAAAATTGCAGATATTTGAAATTTGACTTTTTTTTAAACCTACACAAGTAGCAGTTTCAGATGGCTCCACATAATACTTGTGTTTGTTCAACAACTTTGGAGCTCTAGCTTAGTAAGTGAATAGAGATGTGACTCATAAAAGCATGTAAGAGAGTTGAATGTAGAATCCTGGTTTCCTGATTTCCAGTATTTTATATATATATATATATATACACATATATGTATATATACGTATATATATATATACACATATATGTATATATACGTATATATATATATACACATATATGTATATATACGTATATATATATATATACACATATGTATATATACGTATATATATATATATACACATATATGTATATATACGTATATATATATATATACACACATATATGTATATATACGTATATATATATATATATATATATATATATATATATATTTATTTATTTACTAGAATACTAGTTTGAGCCGCAGAATGCTAAATCCTTTTGGAACTAAAAATGACTCAGTATAAGACATGATTCTTGCCTTCAAAGAGTCAGAATGTACACAGCAGTTACTTTGAGAGCTGTGTAAGATGGTGTATAATTAGATGCTGGGATGTGTGGCACAGGAGGAATGCAGGGTGGGAGGAAAGAATTAGGGTCGGAGGCCAGAGCATCCTTTTCTGCAGTTGGCCGTGGTAGGTGGTTTCTGTGGTGCATTGGATTGGAGTTTGATGATTCCATTGAATTTAAATGATCTCTTCTTTTGAGGAATCTGTGAAATTTTTGGGGAATACTTCATTGTGCATAGGCAAGGTATACATTGCCTATTTAACTGGTTTGTTTTTTTTTTTAAGTAAAACTTATTTTTGTTACTTCATGGCCTATATAGTGTCCATTGAATTCTCATGGGCTGTCCTGTAGCCTACTTATGACACTTGCAACTGCTGATGAAGGTGGCATTTAACTACTTTGCATAATCACCAGGAAATGGGGAGGATGCCCGTGAGAAATGAGATGGTGTATAATTATATGGTTACTTTTGACACACCTTGTACATTTGATTACTGAGTTTGTATTTCCAAATAGGTGAGATTCTCTGTGTTTGGGGCTGGTTCACAGGATCATGTGTAATTTTTTCCCTGAATGTTGCAAAGATGACTTTACCTAGGAAAGAAATGTCCCAGTATTGAAAATGCTACCATGAAATCTTTTTAAGGGACAACATGATGTACCTAATATATAATTGTGGGTTAATGATGCTAAACTAATTTGTGATCGAATTGGGGTGGCTTTCTGCTAGCAGCTCAGATTTTAATTCAACAGAATTAACTTTTTAATAGTGAAGGATACATTGACTTAATACGGAATAATCTAAGTTGAGAGTGTTTTGGTGGGGAGGGAATGTTGGAAATCATTTTGACGTAGTGTTGAAATGTATTTTTAGTTGATTCATTTTCTGGAACATTGATGCTTGTTGATCCTTTAGACCAGCTTGCAGAGTTTTTGTTTTTTGCTACAAGGATGTTATGTGATAGAAAACTGTCCTGAAAATCTAGGCTCTTAGAAGGCTTTTGGTGTAATGAAGTAGGATGCAAATCTATGATTATTACTCTCCAGTGCTTTAAGTCCAAGTGCCTGCTCATTTAATAGAAACTCTTTTTGTTATTGTTCATTTTCAAAAGCAGTGTATAGACTATAGCCTGTCTTCCCTACTCCATTCCGCTTTCGTATGTTCCCAGAATTCTCTGCTTCAGCCCTTAACTGGGGTGGTGGGGTGGGAGGGGGAGGGCTAGCAGGTGGGCAGTTATATCTGTACCTTGTTGACTTATATTCATTTTTAGGTCTATTTCTTTTTTTTTTTCTTTTTTTTTTTTTAAATTTTTTTTCAACGTTTTTAATTTATTTTTGGGACAGAGAGAGACAGAGCATGAACGGGGGAGGGTCAGAGAGAGAGGGAGACGCAGAATCAGAAACAGGCTCCAGGCTCCGAGCCATCAGCCCAGAGCCTGACGCGGGGCTCGAACTCACGGACCGTGAGATCGTGACCTGGCTGAAGTCGGACGCTTAACCGACTGCGCCACCCAGGCGCCCCTTTAGGTCTATTTCAAGATGTGTCAATAAAATGCATGCTACTGTAGTTTATGAGTTTATTTTCAATTAAGCAGGTATTTGTTGAGCAACCGCTGTATGTGGATGCAAGGTGCTGGAGGATAAAATGCGGAACAAGACTCAGGGAGGAAGTTTGAAAAAGCATGAATAAACACAGGCAGATGCATGCCGCATTTGTAGATCTTAGTGACTGCCAACCTGTTAAAATTGAGACCCCCCCAGGAAGACATGTTATGTTGGAAGCCACTACACACACTCCTATATGTATGGTTCCATGAACCCTAAACTTTTAAGAGATAATACCTAACCCATGCTACATGTTTACCTACAGCTGTTTTTTCTATTTTATTAAAAAATGTTTGTTCTGACTCGCAAAACTGATTTCATGATTTAATTGATCCAATGAAAGATGGTTGCCTGCAGTCAGAAAGCCAGCTGCCCAGCTGGTGGCTGGAGCAGCTGAAATGGAGAGAATGTAGAGTGACACAGTGGGAGATGACATTCAGTAATTACTTTGGTTCCTGAAAACTACTCTTATTTTCTGTCCCTTAGTCCTTAAGGTAGCATATTTAACTTTCTTCTTCTTCATTTGTTGCCATTTAATTTACTGTCTTCAATAAATGAGTCATGTTCTTAGCTGTTACTGTAAACATGAGATTCCTTTGAATTCTTGCTAGTGTGTCAACCAGTAGCCTTACTTTAAAAATCTTAATTTGAAATAGATTTTTATGGGTAATGAAATACGCTTTATTGTAAGCATTAATTTTAGTCTAAGACGTTTTACAAGTTCCTGTATTGGAGACCAGTGACTATCAGATTTTTTAAAAATCACAGTATCGGAATGAACAGAGTTGGCCAGCAAGCATGGGGAAGTTTAGTCATGGTATTCGTTAGATCAGAATTACCTGTATGTTCTATCGGGAATTTTTGAATGTTACAGACATCTACTTTGGCCAGCCATCCTCTTCTTCTGTTACTGTTCTAGCATTTTATTAGCTGTAAAAATGGAAAAAGACTTTTTCTGGTGACAGCAACAGTAGGAAGTTTTATTAAACATCATTTTGCCACTAACAGTATGCCGTGTTTTGAATGGAATGGAAGACTGTAATGGTTCTCTGCCTTTGAGGACAGGCAACAAGTAGATTGGTATTTGCCTTTTGTGTAATTGGAATATGGAGAATGAAGAGGGTGCTAATGCGCATTTTATGTCAGGGAAATTAGAAAACGAACGTGAACAGTTGTTTTTTACTTTTTTTTTCTGTCTCATTGCTCTCCTCCTTAGCTCAGATAATATTGTGGCCCGAGATATTTATTTGGTTTCCTCATAAAAGCTTGAATTCTACAAATTGTAAGAAATAGCTGTTTTTAAGTTGGTTGCTAATAGAAGAATATTTAAGTGTTATGAGTACAAAAGTAATATCAAAGTCCTCATTTTAATTTTATAATTATTTTCCAGCACTAATAAGGAACACTATCAAATAGTATTACTCATATGTATAAGACAGTGTGCCTACAAAAGCAGAGTTTACAATGCAGAATCTTCTTTTCCTAAAAATACAGTGAAATGTGTACTAAGTGTTCACACTTGATATTCCTTCCAGGATCCAAGGATTCTGTAGCTACAATGTTGTCAAGACTTTTCCGAATGCATGGCCTTTTTGTGGCCTCCCATCCCTGGGAAGTCATAGTGGGAACGGTGACACTGACCATCTGTATGATGTCCATGAACATGTTTACTGGTAACGATAAGATCTGTGGTTGGAATTATGAGTGTCCCAAGTTTGAAGAGGTTTGTGAAATTAATTTGATACTGACTAAATTACACTTTCAGTTTCTAAAGAGCCTTTCCTCTTACGAGATCATATAATCAAAAAAGTTCCAAGTAAAATTTTTATCTTAGTGTTCATGAACTTATCTCAAATTTCCATTTACTTACAGTGTTTGGAAACACACTGGAAATACCTTTCTTCATGCCTTTTCTGCATAAAATGAGTGTAATTGACTTTACTTGAGAAAATAATAGCTTAAAGTGATTAACGGAGGAAAATGATGGGCTTTAAACAGTGGATTGTTGAAAAACAGTATTTAATTCTTGATATACATATTTAATATTTTTTATTTGACTTGTATTGTGCCTGTATTTATATTATTGTGACAAATATATAAACTAATGATGCATACAAAATAAAAGTTCTTACATATCGTTGCTTGTTTTAAAAAGTAAAACTGTTGGGATTTTTTTTTCTTGTGTCTTCCAACAGGATGTTTTAAGCAGTGACATCATAATTCTGACAATAACACGATGCATAGCGATCCTGTATATTTACTTCCAGTTCCAGAATTTACGTCAACTTGGATCAAAATATATTTTGGGTAATCATTTTATACATTTAACTTCTTTGTGCTATCAAATTTTTGTCTTGCTATAGAAATACATATTTTTGTTCAAATCCTGTATATGGAAACCTGTGTATTGCTTAAAGTGCTGCTGCATAAATTCAGTGGTTTCCTTATTGGGAGTAAATGTTCTGATAGTTGAGATCTTAATAAACTGGAGAATATAATATTTCTTTCAGAATATTGTATGGGATTATGTTATTTTTATAATAAAGGATGATTTTTTTCTCAGTTTGAGTTTTGTCATTTTAGGTATTGCTGGCCTCTTCACGATTTTCTCAAGTTTCGTATTCAGTACGGTTGTCATTCATTTCTTGGATAAAGAATTGACAGGCTTGAAGTAAGTATTTAAAGCATGAATATACTTTTTTTCCAAGAAACAATGTTAACAATTTTTCTTCTCCAAGTTATAAAGTATTACATACATTTTCAAAAATTTATAGAAAATATGGGGAAAATTTTCATGTAGTCATTTAGCTAATTTAACACCTTTTGGTATTTATCCTTTCCTACCTGTTTTTACACTTAAACAAAAATTCTGAGATCACACTGTATATATTGCTTTGTAACTTCTTTATGCCTAATGATAGTTTATCAACATCTTTGCTTGCCCTTAGTGCTAAACTAAATTATTTCTGAGGAGTTTCTCGTATCCCCCTATGTGAATATATTGTAGGTCATTTACTAAACCCTCTAGGATTCGATTCTTAGTTTATTTAATTTCCTCTATTAATAACACTATGGTGAATGTCTTTGTGGATAAATTTGTGTTCATATTTATTCTAAGAATTTATTCCTAGGTGTGAGACAGTGGCTGTGTAAATTTTTAGGGCTTTTGAGTGCTGTTATTGCCAACTTTCTTTCCAGAAAGCTTGTTAAGTTTATCTTCCACAAGTAGTGACCAAGTAAAAGAAATTACATACATTTCACTTCTTTTCCCCATGCGAATTCAAGGAAACATTTTTCACTTGGATGTTATTTTGCTATAAAATTATCAAAAGGTGTTTCTATGAAAATATATTGACATTTTTAACTTTACAAATAGTTTTTAATTTTGTTTGTTTATTTATTTTGAGAGAGATGGGGGCGGAGAGACAGAGAGAGAAGGAGGGAGAATCCCAAGCAGGCTTTGTGCTGTCAGCACAGAGCCTGATGTGGGGTTTGATCCCACAAACTGAGAGATCATGACCTGAGCAGAAAGCAAGACTTGGATGCTTAACTGAATGAGCCACCCAGGCACCTCAACGTTCTCAACATTACAAATAATTTTAACAAATATTTTTGAGCACTGAGTATGTTTAGCTTTGAGGATGTCACAGGGGAGTGAGTATAAGGTATACCTTATGGACTACAAAAAGGTACCTATACTAAAGAATCATACAGTGTATGGGACAGGGGTTTTGTCTTAGAAAGCTTTTTTTTTTGTCTTAGAAAGTATTTTTAAGCTACATTTTTTCATCTGATGAATGTACCTGATCATCTTGATTTTTTTGCAGTGAAGCTTTGCCCTTTTTCCTACTTTTGATTGACCTTTCCAGAGCAAGTGCACTAGCAAAGTTTGCCCTCAGTTCCAACTCACAGGTAAGTATTATTTTTAAGACACAAATGTCAATATTCTTTTTTTCAGTTTGTTTACATTATTAGGAAAGATTAATAGCTTCTTCACAGTTGAAGATTCAGGAATTGCCCACAGTTTTAATTGTCAGGTCTTAAGACTGGTCTTTTTGGGTACCTAATAACTCAGTTATAATTGCATAGCTTCTGGAATTTGGGATCTCCATTTTCCTATTTGAAGATTTCAGAAATTAAGGTAATATGACTTTTGGATAAGTAAGAGTGTTCCCCGGTGAAACCTATCAGAGAATAGGACAGGATGTAATAGAAGAGAGTCTGAGGATAGATTGATTTCTAAAATTTTGGCATTACCACTTGCATTTTTTTCCATCTAAAGTTTTATCTTGGTGTTCATTAGTCACTGTAAAGAACCTAACATTTTCAGTAATCTTGCATCAGAGTATCTGAGTATAAAGTAGCTTGCCATTCTACCTTGATTATGTATTTGATAACTGTCTCGAATGCTTGAACATGTTGACGAGAGTATGATTTAGGTTTCGTAGTATTAAGGTCTTAAAAAATTTGCAATTAAGAACTGTCAATTGTAGCCAATATAAAATGTTGTAGTGTTTCATTATGTGGTATTTAGATGGCAGGATTGACACACCACCTCAAAGGACTCCTCCCAAGAAGTATCTCACCCAGTGGAAAGGGAAAGCAGGGCCCTGGATTTGACATTTTTTAATCCTTTGCACCTGCAATGCCTGTTAGTGGTATTATATTGTTTATTTTACTCTTTGTATAGCACATTCGCTTTTAACAGAGGCCTTAGGATGCTCTCTGACTTTTTCCAAAGTTACTTTGAATCTTACCCTCATTGATATGTACGGTCTGTGTTTTAGGATGAAGTGCGGGAAAATATCGCTCGTGGAATGGCAATTTTAGGTCCCACGTTCACCCTTGATGCCCTTGTAGAATGTCTTGTGATTGGAGTTGGAACCATGTCAGGTTTGTAAGAGATTTTTAATGTTTTTTAAACTAAGTTTGTAGATGAAGGGAAAAAAGAACGTCTGAGATTACATTGGTTATTCTTTTTTCTTAAAAAGATTTTTTTTGTTGTTTATTTTGAGAGAGAGAGAGAGAGAGAAAGTGTGTGCATGCAAGTGGCGGAGGGTTAGAGAGAGGAGAAGGGAGAGAGAATCCCAAGCAGGCTCTGAGTTGTCAGTGCAGAGCTCAACTTGGTGCTCGATCCCATGAACCATGAGATCATGACCTGAGCTGAATCCAAGAGTCGGAACTTAACTGACTGAGCCAGCCAGGTATCCCTGCATTGGTTATTCTTAAGTTCTGACTTTTAAAAGTGTGACATTATTCTTAAAAGGTTTTAACTGAATGAATATGTGGATTTATCTGACCTTAATGTCTGACTGCTTTTGTGAAAACTTAGTAGCAGGTTAGTGATACTTAGTTTTCACGATTGCTACCTTCTGTTTCTGTACTCCACCCTTTTGCTGATTTTGTGGTGTTTATTTTTTGCTTAGTTTTTAACCAAGATTGTATTCTATGCTTCATCTTAGCCAAAAGGCCGAGAAGCAATAACCAAGATTGTATTCTAAGGCTCATCTGGGGCACCTTCCAGTGCACCTGCCCAGACTAAGTTAGTGATTTGGTTCCTTGTGGGTTTTGTTTTTGTTGGTTTTTTGTTTTTTTGTTTTTTTGGTTCTTTGTGTTTTTATTGTCCTGTAGGAGACAGTGCAAGTGTCAGAAGTGGGCCAGATGTAAGTTAGGTCCACCTAATAGGCTGGTTGGCAAGATTTAATCAGATGGTATGCAGTACATCTTAGCGAGTACCTAGCATTGATCTCAACACGTTTCTTAATCCTTAATTAGATAGTAGAGAATTAGATGTTAAATATCAAACACAGGATGGAAGTTGTGGCCTGGCCTGGCCTGGAAATTTGCCAGAGTGAATATATCATGCTGTTGTTGTGAAGATTTCCTAATCATTAAAACTAGACTTTATGGCTTCCTCAGGGAGCTACCCTTAGTAATGACAGTTGCAATGACAGGTGCCTGAGTGCCCTGGATAAGGGGCTTCATTCTTCACAGGTAAATTATCTAGCTTTTATGAAAGCAGTTGGTTGTCGTTACTTTTTTAGTCCAGGGCTTGTCACTTGGTAGTATGTTAAATACATGTTTCTTCTTTCTGAGAGTAAATTTATTATTTATTGTTTTTTAATCTGTCATTCAACATTTAGCAAGGAAGTATTTTTAAAAAATATTTTTTATTTATTTGTTTAAAAAAAATGTTTTTAATGTTTATTTTTATTTTTGAGAGAGAGAGACAGAGTGCGAGTGGGGGAGAGGCAGAGAGAGAGAGGGAGACACAGAACCCGAAGCGGGCTTCAGGTTCTGAGCTGTCAGCACAGAGCCTGATGCGGGGCCTGAACCCACAAGCCACGAGATCAACATCCGACTCTGGCTCAGGTCATGATCTTGCACCTTGTGGGTTTAGGCCCTGCGTTGGGCTCTGTTCTGACAGCTCAGAGCCGGGAGCCTTCTTTGGATTCTGTGTCTCCATCTCTCTGCTCCTCCTCTGCTCACACTCTGTCTCCTCTAAAATAAATAAACAATAAAAACATTTTTTTAAATAAAACAAAAGTACTTAAAAATACAATATGTGTTTTTGGTCTATTATTTAGTCATATGATCTGTTTAGAATTCAAAAATAAAATAGACTGTTGAGTTTTTTGTTATTCTAGTTAGCAGTTTTATAGGAAGAGGAAATGATTTTTTTATTTACATTTCAAAACATTTTTATATTTAATATGAGTGACATCAGAAATATGTTTTATATTCAAGTTTATTTGTAAAGTTGAAGGAATAGGATTTGGTAATCAAAGGTATTTTTCGGCTCTATAATTCTGCTAACCTTCTGTTTGGGACATATACCACGTGATACCTTAAACATTTTGTAATGGAACATTTGTTAATTTTGGATCTTGAGTTGCCTTTTTGCATTATTTAATTTTTCAAACAGATCCATGAAATTCATCAAAATTATAAGAACAGCAATAGCCATGATAGAGGTTGTACTGAAATTAGAGTTCATTTAGTGCACATAAAGTATTTATTATGATACTGAATCGGGAATGGCATAACTGGCAGTATGTTTTACTTTAATCAAAAGTAAATCAAAAGTAAATCCACAGGTGAATTGCTTTTCTGGCAAAGAGTGGAATTGGATCCAGACTGTGGGAGGTTGACTCATCAGAATAGCCTGGCCTTGTTAATCCCTATTTCAAAACTGATTGCTACCCTTTGATAAAAGGGGATTATCATATGTAAATTAAATACAATGACTGTGCCTGGCATTGTGATGTTGGAGACCTGGGAGGAGACAAGTTCTTTTCCCGAGAGGGAGTTATTCCTGTTCTAATGCTTGGTATCACCTTGGAGTTCCTCATTTCTTTTTCCAGTAGATAGGAAAGAGTTTAATATACTAATGTTTTCTTGTATTTGTCTACCTAGAGGAAAGGTCCCTGTGATGTATGTAGCATCAAAAATATAGGTACTTTACTAATTATACATTTAATTTTTCTCTAACCAGGGGTGCGTCAACTTGAGATTATGTGCTGCTTTGGCTGCATGTCAGTTCTTGCCAACTACTTTGTGTTCATGACTTTCTTCCCAGCTTGCGTTTCCTTGGTTTTAGAGGTAAGAGCTGTTCTTAAGGCATTAGTAGAAGAGTAATGTTTCTCATCAAATCTGTTCACTTAAATAGAATCAGTACCTTCTAATGTAACACTGGTTTACTTTGTAGCTTTCTCGGGAAAGCCGTGAGGGTCGTCCGATTTGGCAGCTGAGCCATTTTGCTCGAGTTTTAGAAGAAGAAGAAAATAAGCCAAATCCTGTTACTCAGAGAGTTAAGATGATTATGGTAATTTCATAGTTTTCTTTTCCCTTCTGTATTTTCAGTTCCAGTGTTCCATATGTTCTGTTCATATGTTCTGCTTTTTGATTTTTTTTCTCCTTCCTGTTATCTTTCTACATTTTTTGTCTCTTTCATTGATGTTCCTCTTTCTTTTTTTTCCTTGTCTCTCATTTCTTTGAGGCTCCTGGTGTCTCACCCCTAAACAGATGTTTTAAATTCCTTTGCTTTACTTCTCTTTGCAAACCTGTTTTTTTGCAACGTTTTCAGTAGTTTAGTAGGCCACTACTTTAGTCCCAGAGCAAGTGCAGGGCTTTCTTTTCATGCTGGGGGGAGACCATGAAAGATGGTGTCTGGCTATCCAGTTGCTAAGGATGAGAAGTTTAAGTGGCATTGATATGCAGAGGATATATAATTTATAACATTTTATTTCAGTCTCTAGGCTTGGTTCTTGTTCATGCGCACAGTCGCTGGATAGCTGATCCTTCACCTCAAAACAGTACGGCAGAAAATTCTAAGGTTTCTTTAGGATTGGATGAAAGTGTGTCCAAGAGAATTGAACCAAGTGTTTCCCTCTGGCAGTTTTATCTCTCTAAGTAAGTTACCTGAGACCTGCTTTGTTGTGTATTAATCATAGTAGTCTATGTTACTAAAAGTTTAGGTTGTACCATTTTAATTTCTGAGTAATAACTTTAATTTCCTTTCTTTTATTTAGAATGATCAGCATGGATATTGAACAAGTTATTACCCTTAGTTTAGCTCTCCTTCTGGCTGTCAAGTACATCTTCTTTGAACAAGCTGAGACAGAATCTACACTCTCATTAAAAAACCCTATCACATCTCCTGTAGTGACCCCCAAAAAAGTCCCAGATGATTGTTGTAGACGTGAACCTATACTGGTCAGAAATAGCCAGAAATTCCATGCAGTGGAGGAAGAGACCAGGATAAACAGAGAAAGAAAAGGTGATTTCTTGTTCTCTTTATTTTCCATGTTTCCAATACTGATTTGTTCAGAAGCTGAGTTCGTTTTAAAACGTATGTTCACTGTTGTGAGATTTCGTTTGA
This sequence comes from Neofelis nebulosa, assembly GCF_028018385.1. Taxonomy (NCBI): domain Eukaryota; kingdom Metazoa; phylum Chordata; class Mammalia; order Carnivora; family Felidae; genus Neofelis; species Neofelis nebulosa. Next base: position 100,407,027 of record NC_080782.1, on the reverse strand, counting down.
TTTCTTGAACAGTTGAGGTCATAAAACCCTTAGTGGCAGAAACTGACACCTCCAGCAGAGCTACATTTGTTGTTGGTAACTCTTCCTTACTTGATACTTCACTGGAACTTGAGGCACAGGAACCTGACATTGAACTTCCCATCGAACCTCGGCCTAATGAAGAATGTCTACAGATACTTGGGAATGCAGAGGTGAGGAAAATAAAGTTAATTCAAGCTTTGTATCTTTTTGCTTTTTTTAAGAAAGGAAGGAAGGAAGTTCTTGCTACTGAGTACTTAAGTTCTGGGCACCGTGTTATGTGGTTTGCAGGTAGTGGTCTTTTTTATTCCCCACAACTTTGTGAGATAGTTGGAATTACCTCCATTTTTCAGATGAGAAAGAGAAAGCTGAGGCTCCAGGAGGCGTATTTCCCAAAGTAATACATTATTTAGGAAATGGAAAAGCAGAGATCAAGAGTCCAAGATTTACTGACTCAAGAGACAGTGCTCTTTACCCTTTACTACCGTTTGCCAGAGAGATGAGCCACTACTCTATTCTCATGTGTGTTGGGGCCTAGAAAAGGTTTCATTCAAAAACGAGCTTCAAAGACAGAAGAAAAGTTTTTTGTTTTGTTTTCTTTTTGGTTTGCTTTTTAATAAGCTTCATGCTCACCAGACGCTTGTTTTCCTTTCTGACATCTGAGAGGGTATTCTGCCTACACGGCCGTAGGAGTTAATTCATGCTTTAGTGTGACTTTGTGTTCCATCCGTATCTGCTTAATCATTCCTAATTTATGTGCACATGAGTGAGAGTAGCATCATGTTTGTTTTTCTTTCACTTTCCCTCATTCCTATTAACATGTGTGCCAATTTTTGAACTGTTTTGCTGTATACAGAGTTACCAAAACTTAGAGGGTGGCCATCAGAATCTTAATTGTGGTTTTGTTTTTGTTTTTTTTTTCTATGAACTTCCCTTGCAAAATTTGGTGTTTTGGTTTTACATTTGTTTAGGGTCACATTTTTATAGAGAATTTGCTTTCATTTTGATACTCTTATTTCCATTCAAATCATCTTTAGAACTCAAAAGTTCTTTGGGTTCTCCTCTACTGAGCATTGTTTGTATTAAATGGTGTATTTGTTATGAAGAATACGAAGTGCACTTCAAATTTTTTGTCATCCCCCTCCCACAACTCCTTCCCATTTTTTTTTTTTTTCATTTCTTTAGAAAGGTGCAAAATTCCTTAGTGATGCTGAGATCATCCAATTAGTTAATGCTAAGCATATCCCAGCTTACAAGTTGGAAACTCTGATGGAAACCCATGAACGAGGTGTATCTATTCGCCGACAGTTACTGTCCAGAAAACTTCCAGAGCCTTCTTCTCTCCAGTATCTACCTTACAGGAACTATAATTACTCCTTGGTATGTTTTCTTGATTTGAGAAAGTTTGCTTTTGTAGCTTTTTAGTCTTGTAGCTTTAGTCTTCAGCTTTTTAGTCTTTTCTTTTTTTGTTTTTTAATTTTTTTTTTAATGTTTATTTCTGAGAGAGGGAGAGAGAGCACAAGCAGGGGAGGGGCAGAGAGAGAGGGAGACAAAATTGGAAACGGGCTCCAGGCTCTGGGCTGTCAACACAGAGCCTGACGCAGGGCTCGAACTCACAAACCGTGAGATCATGACCTGAGCCGAAGTCGGACGCTTAACCAACTGAGCCACCCAGGCGCCCCTAGTCTTTTTCTTGACAGGTCTTTTGTATGTACATAATTTTATAAAACATTTGTTAAATCACTTCACTGTAATTTTGTATTCTGCTTATGATTATAGGTCCTAGAAATTCAAAATATTTTTCCTGTTGTTTATAGTCATTGTCAATGACTTTTGTACTTTTAAATACTTACAAGGAGTAGATAAAAATGTTGAAAAATAAAGGGTTATGTTTGAAAACAGTTATGGATGAGAAGGGCTGTGTATTTGTGATAGCAATTTTCACTCAGTACCTGACTTTCCCTTTTAGGTGATGGGAACTTGTTGTGAGAATGTTATTGGATATATGCCCATCCCTGTTGGGGTGGCAGGACCTCTGTGCTTGGATGGAAAAGAATACCAGGTGCCGATGGCGACAACAGAAGGTTGTCTTGTGGCCAGCACTAACAGAGGCTGCAGAGCAATAGGTGTAAGTAGGCATTTCTGTATTTGCCTGTTTTAAGATATGCACTAGGCCAGGCAATGAGAAGAGAACTGGGGCCAAGCAGAAGTGTTTTCAGGATTAACATGTGCTTCCGTAACGTCCTCTGCATAGCTTGGTGGAGGTGCCAGCAGCCGAATCCTTGCAGATGGGATGACCCGTGGCCCAGTGGTACGTCTCCCCCGTGCTTGTGACTCCGCAGAGGTGAAGGCCTGGCTGGAGACACCTGAAGGGTTCACAGTGATAAAGGAGGCTTTTGACAGTACTAGCAGGTGTGTGTGGGGTTTGTATACGCATTTATGTTTATTTCAGAGCCGGTGTCATCTTCTGTGATCGCTAAACATAACTGTTGACATACTGCCTGCTTCAAGTGACATACCAAAATCTGAACTTTAAGTCCATTTATTCAAAATGAGTAATATTTATCCTTGGGGCAGAGTGTTGGTCCAAATGAATACCTCCAGAGGAGTAAATAGGGAAAAATAGTATGAGCTAGTAAGTTTGTGTGTTGGTTTTATAAGACTCAGGGTGTTTTTGTTTTTTGGGTTTTTGGTTTATTTAGTTTTTTGTTTTGTTTTTTGATGTGTATTCATTTTTGAGAGAGAGACAGAGGGTGAGTCATTTTTGACAGAGAGAGAGAGAGAGACAGACAGAGGGTGAGCAGGGGAGGGGCAGAAAGAGAGGGAGACACAGAATCCAAAGCAGGCTCCAGACTCTGACCTGTAAGCACAGGGCCTGATGTGGGGCTCAAATTCACTAGCCATGAGATCATGACCTGAGCTGAAGTTGGACGCTTAACGGATTGAGCCACCCAGGTACCCCTATTTTGGTTTTTTTGTTTGTTTCAGTTTTTATTTAAATGTTAGTAAGTTAACATATAGTTGTAATACTGGTTTCAGAAGTAGAATTCATCACTTATAATACCCAAGGCTCATCAGAAGTGCCCTCCTTAATGCCCACCCCCCCACCCACTTCTCTCCATCAGCCCTCAGTTTGTTCTTCATGAAGAATCTCTAGGGATTCCTGGGTGGCTCAGTCAAGTGTCAGCTCTGGATTTTGGCTCAGGTCATGATCTCATGGCTTGTGAGATTGAGCCCGAGTCAGGCTCTGTGCCAAATAGCTGGAGTCTGCTTGGGACTCTCTCTCCCTCTCTCTCTGACTCTCCCCGACTCGTGTGCACATGCACTGTCTCTCTCTTTCTCAAAACAAATAATAAACATTAGAAAAGAAAAAGAATGAAACAGTTGAATTAGTAATCTCCATGAGTATTCTCTTATGTGTAAAATCAGCTAAAGTAGATTTTTAAGATAACTTGTATCTTCTTAACAAAATAAAAAACATTCACTTTTGTTTATAGATTTGCACGTTTACAGAAACTTCATATGAGTATGGCTGGTCGCAACCTTTATATCCGTTTCCAGTCCAGGTCAGGTGATGCCATGGGGATGAACATGATTTCAAAGGTGAGCCTAGTAGACTATAATAGAGTTTGTAAGACTGAATGCCCCAGGGGAGGGGAACTGGGTATCAGGGAGGTAAGAGTGGGGAGTAGACTCACTGTATATGTCCTCCTGTATTTTTGAATTTGGTGCCGTGTACACATACTACTTATTCAAAGTGTTCATTGATGGGAAGATTTTTATTGAAAGCTAAATCTTGATTCATATAACTTATCGGGCACTTATTGGCTCTGATATATTTTTGTATTTGATATGTTTAATTTAGATGGAGTATTATGCATGTTCTGGGCCTACTCAGAAGGGGTGGGAGGATTCTTGGGGTTACTGCTCCTTGGCTTTGTCCTATAAACTTTGAAAGCATACCTCTTTTAGAGACCTCAAGACTTGTATTTAAGAGGCCAAGTTCTTGTATGTAATCCATTTATCTCCTTATAAGAATATTGTGTATGGTTTACATTTTATTCTACTGATGTTTTCTTATTTACAGATACTATTTTTTATTTACAAATATTCACAAATGTAAAATGTTAAAGTCAATTAGGTTAGCAAGATTTATTTTGTAGTTTAACCAGAGAGAGAAGAGGGGGGAATAATGACTAAAAACTTAAGTTTTGAAAGTTGCCGATAAATAGTATAGTGGTTCCTCAAAAAATTAAAAATAGAATTATGATCCAGCAATTCCACTTCTGGGTATTTACCCAAAAGAGTTGAAAACTAGGTTTCAGAGACTTATTTGTGCCCCTCTGTTCATAGCAGCAGCATTCACAGTAGCGGAGAGGTAGAAACAACCCAAGTGTTCATGGACAGATGAATGGATGAATAAAATGTTGTGTGTACATATAATGAGATATTATTAAACCCTAACAAAATAGGAAATTTTGACATGCTGAATGAACCTTGAGGTTCACTTGCTAAGTTAAATAATCCGGCTAACAAAAAAGACAAATACTATGCGAATTCACACTTGCGAAGTACCTAGATTAAATTCATAGAGACAGAAAGGGGAAGGGTAGTTGCTAGGGGCTGAGGAGAAAGGGAAATGGGGAGTTATTTAATGGGTTTGGAGTTTCAATTTTGCAAGACAAAAGATTTCTGGAGATTGGCTGTACCGACAGTGTGAATGGACTTAACCCTGATGAACTGTACACTTGAAAATAGTTAAGATGGTAACTTCTATGTTATATGTATTTTACCACAGTTGAAACAGTTTTTTTAATTGCCAGTTAGTATGTTGGGCTACTGAGATACGCGTTAACTGAATTAATTTCACTTAAATTGGAAGTCTTGTTTACAGTTTTGTAAGGTAAATCCCAATGACTTTCCATTAACGACAGGATTTACTTTTATGTCTGACTTCTCTTTGCAGACTTGCTAACTTGGGTTTTTAGGTAACAATTTAATAACTAGAAGAGAGAATTTATTACTTGTTGATCATGGGTTGAGTTACTCACTACCAGTGACATGATGATGAGTATTATATTCTCACTGAATATTTTTTAATTCATTTTTTAATTTTACTATTCTCATTATTTCTCATCTACATCCTGTTTACCCGTGACTATGAAGAACTTTGTTTTCATTCTTAGAAGGAAACATAGGAGTCTTATTTCTTTTCTTTTAATGTTTATTTATTTTTGAGAGAGAGAGACACACATAGTGTAAGCAGGGGAAGAGCCGAGAGAGAGGGAGACACAGAATCTGAAGCAGGCCCCAGGCTCTGAGCTGTCAGTACAGAGCCTGACGCAGGGCTCAAACTTACAAGCGGTAGATCATGACCTGAGCCAAAGTCAGACACTTAATCCACTGAGCCACCCAGGCGCCCCCATAGGAGTCTATTTCTGACTGAGAAGTTAGTCACTGTGATGGTTAACGAAACTATTATTTTATGTTCACTTCCTTTGAAGTATATTATATTTAGAAATATTGTAGTGATTGTGTTTATAAGTATTAGTATTACTAGATACAGATAAAGCCTCTGATCTATCAATAACTTTGTACATTTTAATTTTGTTGTGTTGTTGACAGGGCACAGAGAAGGCACTTTCGAAACTTCATGAGTATTTCCCTGAAATGCAGATTCTAGCAGTCAGCGGTAACTATTGTACTGACAAGAAACCTGCTGCTATAAATTGGATAGAGGGAAGAGGGAAGTCTGTGGTTTGTGAAGCTGTCATTCCAGCCAAGGTTGTCAGAGAAGTGAGTGATTGGATGATCATTTTATTTTGTAAATTGGTTTAAAAATTGGGAAAGGAATATTAACATTCTAAGTGAAGTTTAACATATGGACGTACGTGTTATGTTAAAGATGATTGTGGGATCACATCTTGCCCACCTGTGTATGGTATTCACAGGAACAAGCTTTACTGATACTCTTCACTGAGGACAAGGCCTCAGTGGGGCCGTATCTAAACTCTGTTGGTTTCCGGAGGACAGAAAGATAGAGCTGGGTCACATGCCCTGAGTCTTCTGGGAGAACATGTAAAATGTGCACAACTCTGTTTGCTAGGTATTAAAGACGACTACGGAAGCTATGATTGAGGTCAACATTAATAAAAATCTGGTGGGCTCTGCCATGGCCGGGAGCATTGGAGGTTACAACGCCCATGCGGCGAACATCGTAACCGCCATCTACATTGCCTGTGGACAGGTGAGGGCTCCAGCCTCTCCTTCTCTTGTCTTGGGTTGTTCTAAGTTGAGAGAAGTTTTATACTTCTTTTTATTTTTTCAGGATGCAGCACAGAATGTTGGTAGTTCAAACTGTATTACTTTGATGGAAGCAAGCGGCCCCACGAATGAAGATCTATATATCAGCTGCACCATGCCGTCTATAGAAATAGGAACTGTGGGCGGTGGGACCAACCTGCTCCCTCAGCAAGCTTGTTTGCAGGTATGACGCCTCAGCCCCAAAGCCTGGTGACCTCAGGCCAGTTCTGACTCGCTGGGATTCTGTTTCTGCCTGACACCCCATGTCACTCAGCTGTATTTTAGCTGGTCTTGTCATTCTTCTGCTTCTCACCAGCCTAACCCATTGTGTCGAAGCAAGCATGTTGAGACATGTGCTTAGTAAAATGAGAAGTTAGATTAAGAGAGTAAATGAATGTCCATCTATTCTGATTAAGTGCCCTGCAGACCAGGCTGTGGATGTTATGTTAACTATGGTGCATGTTATTGTGAGTACTGGCTGTCAAATCTTGGAGATTGTATACTTCTGGAATCCGTTCTATTCTGATGCCATTGTAGTTGCCCTTATTTTAGCTGATAGAGAAGGAAGTTGTTGCCATGAGTTTAAGGGCGAGTCCCGCTGTGTCTCTCCCTGGCTGCAGATGCTAGGTGTTCAAGGAGCATGCAAAGACAACCCTGGGGAAAATGCCCGGCAACTTGCCAGGATCGTGTGCGGTACAGTAATGGCCGGGGAATTGTCACTGATGGCAGCGTTGGCAGCCGGACATCTTGTCAAAAGTCACATGATTCACAACAGGTAAGACTTACAGATTTACTTAACATGTTTTCCTGTACTTAAAAATGCAGTACAAAAAACCTACTACTCACAGACAATAGTCTTAACTTAAAATTCTGCATTCGTGATATTTTATATATTCCTGCTTTGTCTTTTTCTGCCATAGGTCAAAAATAAATTTACAAGACCTCCAAGGAACTGGCACTAAGAACGCTGCTTGAATAGTCTGACAGATCTGAACTGAAACACGGGCATTGGGTTCTAAAGGACTAACATAAAATCTGTGAATTAAAAAGCTCAGTGCGGTGTTATGTTGAGGATGAATAGACATGATCTGTGAGGTGACTGCTTGGTGTTTGGCTCTTTCAGGGATCCTTCTTTCCATGCACATTTCTCGGATCTGAAAATAGTATATTGCTTTATGTGCTGTGCTCTCTGGAAGGAAAGATCTCAACATGGATATCATGCTCTGAACATCATAGATTGTAACCTACAGCTCACTTCTGAAAGAGAATACAAGATGGAAACAAGTGTTTTCTTTTGATGAGATCCATGGAGTTCGTGGTGATCAGTGTGAGATTGACCCTTCTCTCCATCCTCCCCTCTCTCCTGGTTGAAAATGGAGTTTTAAATTATACTGTAGCTGACAAACTGATTTCATAATTAATTTATTGAGTCTGGGTTATAGAACTTAAATAAGAGCTAAGTTTATTTTTTGTAAACTAATAATTCATTTGGTGCTGGTCTATTTTGATTTCTTTTTGGGTAGCCATTGTGATTCTTCAGAAGGGGACCTACTTTCTTCAAGGGAAGAATTACTCTTATTCCCAAACTACTGAATAATGTGCTAAGCAGTGCTAATAGTTCTCTGTCAAGAAAACAAATCACTGCATTCATCTCTGTAGGCTGTTTGTTCAGAGAGGCCTCTTGTCTAAATATAAATGTCTGTCTAGATTGCTAGAACATTTCTTGTAGCGTAAGGCTTTAAAGAAACAAGAGTTTTGCACTCTTTAAATATACGAGAGCCCTTAATATTGCTTAGACAAAGGGGACTCTCTTTATCAAGAACGTACAAGTCTGACCTCTCAGAGCTCAGAGGTTGGAAAACACAGGCTTGAAAAAAATGCCGTTTCTCTAAGCCAACTTTAATTTCTTAAAAGACTTCAATTTATTTAGCTGAAAAATCTAGGTGGTTTTTTTGTAAAGAACTGTATCAAATCTGTATATGTTGTAATAAAACTTCTTATGCTAGGAGTTTATTGAAAGTGTTCAAGAAATAAATAAAAATCAACTTGTATACTGATAAGACACTCTAAGCTTGGGCCAGAAAACAGAGTTGTTTAATGTTGTCCAGGAAACCCTGGCTTGCCTTTCAAGCCCAGTGAAAGGGAAAGTCAGCTTTCAGAGCCAGTGAAGGTGCCACATGAATGGCCCTGGAGGAGCGTACTTTGTTCCTGTGGCCAGGAGGTTGGTGACCAAAACATTCACACAAGGCTCTTTGGATAGACCCATAAAGGCTCTTTGCTTCCTCAGGGGGTCAGCAGAGTTGTTGAATCTTAACGTTTTTTTAATGTACAAGTTTTGTATAAATAATAAAGAACTCCTTATTTTATATTACATCTAATGTTTCAAGTGTTGGTCTTGGAGAGAGAAGATGGACTCTGAAGAACATTCCAGTAATGCCGTGGCAGCATGGAGAGCCTCTGAGTGATTGTGTCTGCATTACTGTTGTGGAAGATTGACCTTTGCTGTTGTATGTAAAGTTTAAATTGCTTCCGTTGTGACTTGCAGCCAGTGACTTCTTATTTATCCGAACTTTTCATGGAAGTGGCAGTGAAAAGTGTGAGTCTTCATTCTGGTGACTGTAACCAATATTGTCTTGCTAAATGAATGTTTTGTATAATTACTAAATTGTATACATTTTGTTATACTTTTTTCCCAGTTCCAGTAAATTATGAAAAGGAGGTTAATATTGATTAATGTAAGCAGTAACCTTTTTTTGTTTGGACTGACCGTTGGCCTGAGGCCTGAAAGCTTGAAAGTCAGGCCAGAGTGGTAACCTAAATACTCCCACTGGGTGTCCCATGACCATTTATTATTCTTCGTCATATGCTCCAATTCCTACAGCATTAATGGCAGGCCAGTGTTGTATGTGCATTACATTACTTTCTTTATACTTAAGAGAGTTTGATTAGTTCGGATTGATCTCCTAGCTGGACCATTTTTGGATATTGGGAATGTGAGGGTTAGTTGAGAGGAATGGGGCATAAAGATTAGGCAGCCAAAACCAAATGGCCATTGTACATTTCAGCTGTATCAGCTGACTGGGGGAGTAGAGTTTAGCAAAGCTGAAGTTGGCCTCTTTCAAGGCTGATTGCTATTTACTTGGAATTGTTGATTGCCCTTCTGCTATAGTTGGAGGTGAAAGGGGAGTACGAATCACTTAAGTACCAAGGCCCAGATGCTAGAAAATCAGTTTGAATTTTTTTTCCTGAAAATGACATGTGATCACTTGTAAGGTCAAAGCCCTCCAGAGTGAAGCAGGCTGGACAGGTGACCGTGGAGAGTTTTCAATGCCCTTATCTACTGGGTGATGGATGAGCAGTGAGCTGCATGTGGCAGGACAGGATTTTTTCCTCATCTTAGGATAGAGAATTAAATTCAAAGGAACATCCTAAGAGGACACAGAACAGCAAAACACATCAAATACAAATCCACTGTGTGCAGAAGGTTGAAATAAGGGTGGCAAAGTCATTATAGAATTGTTTTGAAGACTAATATTTTTCAAAAACTATGTTATGGATAAGACTTGAATTTATTGATAATGAACTTTGCCCAGTCAGCAAAAATAATGAATGGATAACCTCTACACTGGAAGTCGAGAGAGCATGGCAAATGATTTAGTTTACAATTGCATTTGAACAGATTACCTTTTCATTGTGATGTACATGGAACACTCCACCCCCTTGTTTTCCTTTCCTTCCTGAGCAAGTTTGATGGGAGGCATGGGTACCGGATTGTCACAGAACACGTGAACAGTTCTCAAGCAGCTGCTCCCTAAGGCCAATAGAAGAGCCCTGGGTAACGGCTGGATTTAGGAGGTAGAGCATGAGAGTGTTCTCATCCAGTGCTTCTCCAACTTGAGTGTGCAGCACACTCACCTGGAGGACTTGTCCGTACAGAGTGCCGGGCCCCACCCCCGGAGTTTCTGATCCCCTTGGTCTGGGGTGGGGCCAGAACATGACAGTTACCTTGCAGCTGCTGCTGCTCTACCAGTCTTGGATTTCAGTATGAGGTACCTGGTATTCCTGTGAACGTGAGAGTATTAGCATATTGTTTATTCAGAAGCACATGGTTGGAAAACACCTATGGAGAGACCAAGTGCCAGTCAGTGAGACTTAATTAGAATTAATCCTAGAGATTAATTAGTTAATAGAACAACCAACCAACTAGAATGGGTTGTGTGGCTTTGGTGTCTCCCCTCCCACCTACCCTGTGACAACCTATCCCCCAACATTAAAGTCTTCACATCTGTAGTTTTAGCAGCCTATTCCCCTCACTGTCCTCACTATTCCCCTTGGTCCCTACTCTCTCCCAAAGGTCCCACATAAGAGTAGGGGGGACAAAAAAAAGGCAAACCTACTTTTAAAGAGGTTTAAATCTACCACTATCCACTCACTGGCCTCACTCACCTACCTTGTAGCCCCAAAGTTTGAAGCCTCGCCTCACCCTCCTTGTAACCCCCAAGTTTGACTCTTGTAGTTTAACTTCTGGGGATTTCAAGCCTGGAGCAGGATTACTCTTGACTGTTGAGTCAAGAAACTGACTCAACAGACCACTCCATTTGGTTAATTCTGAAGCCAGATGGCAGGGAGCATTTAAAGGAAGAAGGACCTTGTGCCAGCTGCTAACACAGAGCAGCACCTCGTGTGTTTTGTTGAGGAAACTCTCAGCATAAGGAAGTAATCCAAAATAGAAGGGCTGTAGTCATCTAGCCGATGTTGATTATGGAACTCCTTTGCTTTCCTGTCACTTGAAATTTGAAATGGTCAACAGGGCTTAGATGAGGTGGGGGTGGGGGCCAATGGAGCAATTCTGTCTCAGTCTCCATCCTAAAACCATCTGGGATTGCATGTTAGGAACGTTGGACACAATAAAGCAAATCGAGTATTGATCGCCCTAAATGATATGGGACAGAAGAACCTCACTTGCCAGCTCTCGTACCCCTTGAAGCTCACAAAAGAGATCAGAGGAGTCTCTTCCTCCCTGCCCATTTCACTGTCTGGACTTGGGCTCTAGCCTCAAAGGGCTCTTAAAGTAAAACCATCCAGTTTTAATGCACTGCCTGCCTTAGTCTTTTCTGATCTAGGGTATATATAACCTGTGAGAGATCTACCTCATTCTTAAACTTTATTGCTCTTAAGAGCAAGATAGAGTCAGTGTGTATGGAGTAGTCCATTCACCTCTGGCCATCTGGATGCTCTCGCCCACATTGTACAACCCTTGGTAAATAGCAAAAGCTTAAAGTTGGCTTGCTGGTATAGCCTGGATAATTGTAATTTTACATGGAAAGCTCTTGGGGAAATGCTCATCTTTTAACTTGTTTAGGACAGTGCCTACTTCAGCCAGTAGAAAACAAACCTTGAACACCACCAGGAAAAAAATGGGCATACATCTCCAATAAATGTGTATTTCTTGATAAATTATATTGAATTATGTATATCGTCAAATAAAAGACTTGAATGATAAAATATATATATATATATATATATATATATAGAAATAAAACTGAAGATCTTTTTTTTCTTGTATTTTAATGATAAATCTTGCCCACATTTTCCTCCAGACTGGACAGAAGTCTAATGAAGACAGTGAAGGGACCATGCCTTTTCTTGTCACCTTAGTACAGCATCTTAAAGGTCCTCAATGTTGTTAAATAGCCGACAAAATGAGTATAATTAGGACTTACTCCAAAGAGAAAATAATAGTCATTTACAACAGGAGGAGCACAGCAGTGTTGAGTTGGGAATCCAGAGACCTCCATTCCAGCCGTGGCTTTGCCACTCATTGGCTGTGAGACCTTAATCTCTTTTCCTTGGTTCCCTTGTCAGAGGAGATTGCCGGATTAGTGGCTTCTAAGGCCTTAAGTACCTCTCTGTGTTCTATGAAATGCTGTATTTATGCATATATATATATATATATATAGACATATATGTCTATATATATATATAGACAGACTCATTCTATTATCCAAAGATGGAAATGAGATATCTTTTTAGTGGCTGTGGTATGGATCTCACGTCTGTCCAGTTTAGGGAACAGTTTAGTTACCTAATGCATGGCACCACAGGGGCTCTGGGCAGAGGTCGCTTAGCCAATGGTCTCCCATTTTGTCATGTTTCATCAGCTGCTCAGCTAAGTCTACTTGTCTTTGCAGCCTAGACCCATGTGGGCTGTGACAGTGCTTTACAATTCTTTGCACATCTGCTACTATCCTTGGCTGGGAGATTGGGATCTCTTTCTAAGGGCTTACATCCTAAGGGAAGAGAAGATAATTATGTCCCTCTTGCTAGATCTTCTCCGTTTGTATGTAACATATCCTTCTTGGACAACCTCTCCTCCCTTTCTCTCTTCGGTTTTCAAATCTGCACCTTTCATTGAAGTTAAAACCCTCTGCCCCTCTCTGCTCCATTTACTGTATTTCACAGCCTATCCATTTTTTCCCTCTTTACTGCCTTAAACGTTCTATTGAAACTGCTGATTTTAGGTGGAGAGGGAGCTATGTTCTGAGGTTTATGTCAGTGGGGCTGAAAAGCTGGAGTCTAGCTTATTAGTTAATACAACAATGTCATACTGATATAATCCAACTCTGAAGGGGGAAAAGCACAATGCAACTGAAGAGGAAGAGTTGAAGGGCTGGTATAATTAAGGTCAGAAATTGGGACCCTCAAGTAAGTTCTGAATGTTGACTGAAGGGAGGAGAGAGGAGTGCCTGAGAAGGTAACTTGCTTCTGATTGCTGAGTGACAGACATGGAGTAAATCCACCCGACAGGGATGATTCATTTGTAGAGGGACTAAGGTGAGTCGGGCTGGTAAGGCAGGCAGACTAAGGCTAAACTCTTACAAGATAACTTTTGACATTAGACTGAAGTCAAGCAGTGTGGACTCCGTTCTAGAGAGCACTGGTAAAACATTTAAGCAAGAGGCATTATGTATTACAGTACAATTTCATAGTGGCAGGAGGGAGAACTGATGATAAATAGAAAGGCAAAGACATCACTTAGGAGACTCTCTACACGGATTCTCCAGCTCAGAACTCTTTCCCATTCAGCTGCTATTTTATAAACACGGGACAGACAGCCAGGCAGCTCTAGTTTGAGACACGATGCTATTGCTTCCATTTCTCAAGTTTTTTTTTTTTAAACTTTTTTTTTTCAACGTTTTTTAATTTATTTTTGGACAGAGAGAGACAGAGCATGAACGGGGGAGGGGCAGAGAGAGGGAGACACAGAATCGGAAACAGGCTCCAGGCTCCGAGCCATCAGCCCAGAGCCTGACGCGGGGCTCGAACTCACGGACCGCGAGATCGTGACCTGGCTGAAGTCGGACGCTTAACCGACTGCGCCACCCGGGCGCCCCTCCATTTCTCAAGTTTTAAAAACTCATTATTTCCCCTCCCCATTTCTGGCATTGTAATGAGAATTATGTACAAGTAAAAAAATGACATTAGCAAGACTTATTCCACATCCTAACAAAACCAGGCATCAAACCCCATTGAGTTTTTTTTTTTAGATGTGTTAAACAATAATGCTCGAAACAGACCTTCAGTGCTGGTAGAATGAATCAAACTACTTCACAGAGCCTTCTGGGTTCCATGAAGTGGCTTTATCTCTCTAGTTTTCTCCCTAACTAGACATACACCTGCAGGCAAAACCGCAGACAGACAAGGCAAGTAACTTACAGTTTGGCCCAAAGCCCAAAAATGTTTACATCCTTCTTGTCTTTAAACTCAAAAGACAATATGCAGCATGCATGTGGTTGACTAAATAATCCCTAACATTTGCAGAGTGCTTTAAAAGTTTTCAAGAAATTCTAAATATGTTGTCTCACTCTTCCCCAAACAACCCTGTGATGTAGATGATTATTACTTTATAGAAAAGAAAAACAGATGCAGACATTGAAATGACTTGGCAAGATCAAAACTGTTCAAGTGAGAGCCCAAAAATTTCGTCTCTGTCTTCTCATCTTCTGTCTTCTAAGCCATTCGTTCCTTTCTGGTATGTTAAACACAGGATTCCCAGGAACATGGTGAAAAATTCACTTAGAAATAACAAACTTTACTGGATGTTAGTAATGAAAAGTGAAAATTCACAAACCACAAATTAAACAGCAGTTTTAAAACAAAGTGAACAATTAGACAATTTACCAATTTGGTGCTATCAATATTGACAGAAGTTGGTAACTTGTTAAAACACAGCAACAACCCATTTCTTACTTTTTCAGAACACAACTGAGAACCAAGAATCAAAAAACAAAACACTTGCATATCTTGAAGATAGCTAAGTATATCATTCAATGCACCTTATTCAAATGTTCCTGATTGCAAAGCCTATTTCCTCTTAGTTTATATACATTCCTAAAAAGCTTGGTTATGACAAAAACAACATAGGCCAGATGTTCCGTTCATTGTTGTATCCCTGATCATGTAACACCGCATGGCATGGAGTAGGTGCTCAATAAATACTTGCTCTTGGAATTGTTTTGAGTGTGGAGAATTAATGCTATCTGTACACAAGGCTAAAATTGCATGGACGGGGGACTATCCTCATGTAGCTGTTGCACATGGATCCCCCTGCTGCTGGACCCAGTTTCCACTTTGGCTTCCCAATTCTAAGGAAGAGTAACATGAAAGTACCAGAGTGAAATGACTGGAAGGGGATCTACAGCTTGCTTTACTTGCTACCTCAGGGGTCGTTTTGCTATTTTATAAACACAGGTATTTCACAAAACAGTGGTAGCTATGCTGGAGGTTGTCTGTGGATTAAAAAACCCAATAAATGAACTTCCTTGGGCTTGTGGCTTTTTTTTTTTTTAATGATAAGAGTTCCCTGTCTTACCCCTCTAAGCTGGAGGACAGGAAGGCAGTCAAGGCATCAAATGATGGTCAAATTTAATCTTAAGATAAAACTTGTACATCTGGTAGGATTTTATGACATTCAGGTATTTGGAATTTTTGTAAAGCCAATAATGAAGTGTGTGGTGTTAATACCCATGCCTCAAAAGTGCTAGTCTTCATGCATATCAATTCTAGTCCATCAAACACTAATAGGTATTAAATACCTAAAGCGTTAAAAATCAGCAGAATCTAATGGAAAGAAAAGACTCTGGAATCATTCAAGTAGGCCTGGAACCCAGCCTGGCCGGACACCTTACTGTAAAATAGGGGCGATACCACCACCAACCAGCAGGGGCGGCAATGCTGGAAGAAGGTAGATAAAAGGCAGTTAGTTTCTCATATTCCAGACACTTAATGAGAGAGACATCATCATTCAGCACCTCAACAATCATAAAACCTGGGTAAAATCCTGGTTGGATCTCCTTTTGTAGCTTTAAAGACAGTTAACATTTGTTCTAGTACTAAACTCGAATTCTGTGGAAGAGAGTTTAAGAGGCCAAAAAGGTTACCTTTATGGTATTTGTTGAATGCTATCCAAAGTATACAGACCTGGAAGGCTCACAGAAAATTTGTTTCAATGGGTAAATAATGCAAATACTAACAATATGAGTCCTGTTGTAATCTAGTTTACACAATGGCAAAATTTGGAACATGCCATAAAGTCAACCCAATTTGAAATAGTTAGAACTACGCCTTATTTGCAGGTTACATTTCAGGTCAAGCCCAAGGCAAAAACTGCATATAGTTAGAGTCACTCTTGAAAAACTTCTTACAAGTGTGCCACAAGGACCACAAACTATTTGTCAACAAATCCAACACATTAAAATAAAATCCAATACAACAGCCAGATTTTCTCTCCAGCACCCCACCAGGTTAAGTAGTTGGCCTGTTTTTAGAGGTCATGTTTTTTTAGATGGTATATATCTTTGAACATGAGGAGAGAAATATGCTCAGTGTCTTTTAATATAACCATGGAGGAACCCACTGACTGAACTGCAAATCCACACTTCCCTTCTCATGGTTGTCCTAGAGCATAGATTCCCTAAGTGTAACAGGTGGAGCTGTCCATGTAATTTAAATAAACGAGACAGGATTTAATTACCGCTACATGTAGTTGAATTTTAAGTGTGCATGACTGGCACTGTGCTTTCATTTTAGAAATATCCAACTATATATGGCCTTACTTTCTAGCAATCTGAAAAAACTTTGCATCAGCTTTCATAAGAAATTCATTTCACACTATAATCCACTACACACACATACATATGAAAAAAGATTCACAAAATATTTAAATATTCACGCGGCGCCTGGGTGCCTCAGTCATTTGAATGCCCGACTTTGGCTCAGGTCACGATCTCGCAGCTCATGAATTCCAGCCCACACTGGGTTCTATGCTGACAGCTCAGAGCCTGGAGCTTGCTTCAGATTCTGTGTCAGCACCTCTCTCTAACCCTCTGTGTTCATGCTATGTCTCACTCTCTCTCTCTCAAAATAAGTATTAAAAAAATATATATATTCACATGCTATGTACTTGATTTATTCCATTCTGTTCTATTTTGTTAAAAAATATTTACGTGGCTTTCTTGATCCCTAACTGGGTTACAACCTCTAGTTTAAAAAATATTAAACTGGAGTTATTTCAAGCTCTTAACTATTTAGAATTATGCAGGCAAGGGTGCCTAGGTGGCTCAGTCGGTTAAGTGTCCGACTTCAGCTTGGGTCATGATCTTGCAGTTTGTGGGTTCAAGCCCCTCATCAGGCTCTGTGCTGACAGCTCAGAGTCTGGAACCTGCGTCGGATTCTGTGTCTCTCTCTCTCTCTCTCTTTGCCCCTCCCCTGCTCATACTCTGTCTCTCTGTCTCAAAAATAAATAAAAACATTAAAAAAAATTTAGAATTATGCAGGCAGTATCTAGGGGTTAAGGAAAACAAGCAAGCAAGTACATTTGTCCATAATATTTTAATACTTTTCCACTTTTAAATACTGGTTTTAATTTTGTGATTGTAACATGGAAGATCCAACTTTATTATTTTTTAAAAACATCAGGATCATAAAGCTATTATAGAATAGTTACACTCTACACACTCCCAAGGTACTTTAAAATGATTATGTTTTGAGTTTGTAGGTGAACAATGACAGTAATCCAAATACATTGTCTGTACAACTCGGACTAAATACTGGTGAAAGTGTTTAATTGAACAAACAATTGATAAGCTTAATTAACCAGCACAATTTCACAAGAGAACCAGCTCAGCCCAACTAAAATGTTCTCAATAGCAGTTGACACTGATGTTGTATAGGTGTACAAGTTAGCCGATGAAACTCAACAAACGGGAAACCCATTCTTCCTTTTCCTTATTTTGTGTTCTTATACCTCCCTCCCAGCCATCCCCTCCTCGGTCTACCTCGATCGCCTTTGTGGTGTTCCCAAACCAAGAGCTGCTGTGATCACCCTCCACCTCAAAATCAGGAGTCCTGAGTTCCAAGTGAAACACTGTGCTCTCCTGTCCTGTACAGCGGGCAGTCAGGGACAAAACCCATCATTACCAGTATTTTCCAAATTTCTATCACAGTACAAAAGAGTGTTGAACTAGTTGAAAAGACAGTAGTAAAAGGATCATTTTTTTTGTTTTTTGTTTTTGTTTGGGAGACAGAAGAAATTACTGTGTTTGGGAAAACATCATGTACATTCAGATACTGATTAAAGAATTAGCCATACAGAAATAATTCTAGAGGGTCTGAATATTGTTTAAAATGGCTAGTACCTCTCCAAATTGTGAGCTCTTTAAAACTCTTTTCGCATTCCCCAACTCATTTCTAAATCTGACTGGATGGGATTAACTCTAGTGAAGTACCTGTACAGTTATCTAAAGGTAAAATGTATCTTCTTTTTTTTATACAAATATTTTTAGTGTAATCATTTCATTTACAGAATTGCAAAAGTGTATCTAACAGTTAGTGCAAATGCAACTAATGATAATTAGATTTAGACATTGCTTTGTTAAGTTTTCCATACCTTTGTAAAATGAAGCTATTCAATTTAGTTAAGAAAGAGTTACTTGTCCATGTTTATGATAGTTAACAAAAATGGCAAACAGAAGAACATTTATAGTGGGCATAGAGAATTTTTTTTGAAGATTCCCATCAGCGGCTAAGGTTAATAAACCTTCCCTCCCCAACCCTCCCATATTCCCATCCCAACCCCACAGCTGATTGTAAAATAAAATACACATTTGAGGTATAAACTTTTCTTTTTTAAACATCACAATATAAAATGTTAACTGGTGATGTAGTAAACTCATATGATAATTTGTCTTATTTGCCTTACTAGCATTACCACCATATAGGCACTTTTCCACATAGTCAAATTATGAACAGCATTTTTCTGTATAAGGCATATTCCATGCACATCATTAGAGAAAGGTAAATTAAAAAATAGAAAAGATTTATGGAACATGAAATCTGCGTGCATGTAATATAAGCATATGTTTTATATGTATTTTTCTCTCTGTACAGAATAATAAATACCACTATATCTGATGCAAGTAATTCACTTCCAGGATTGTGCATATTAAGTGATCAGACTAATCCCATCATTAAATTATCACCTTGCATTTATCATTAAGACTCCATTACCATGTATGAAATATATACAGGACATATTCCAAGGGACATGACTTTCTGCTTTACAAAATGGGTCTGATTTCTGTGTTTCTACAGAGATGAACAAGTCAGCATAGCATCTACAAAATGCCTCTGACATATGTAAGCAAATTTGTGTATAAACACAATGAAGATTTTGAAGTGGGCAGTCATTTCTACTTCAGTGAGTACCATTCCTTGCCTCAACTCCATGCTTCAAGGTTTTTCACAGAGGCCTAAAACTAAAGAAGGTATTTTACATTTAAGCTCTTACAGCAAGTAAGGAAAGAATTTCAGTTTGAATCACATGGAATCCTTTACTGCTCTGCTGCAAATTCTGATCAAGAGGCAAACCGGAGCACTGCTCACATTTTATATGCATATCCTGCAACATATCTTTTAAACTGAGCCAAATTAGAAGAACTGACAAACATGCCTGTTACGAACACCAGAAATACTGAATCAAATGTCAAACCCCAACAGCCTGATTTACCTTAACAAGAAATACCGTATATGCTCTTACAAATTTTGAGAAAATATGAGCTCATTTTATCCTTACCACTGTACCAAAAAGTAGTTTATACCCACAAGATTTCTGTTTCCGTTTGGTGGCAGACAGAACCAATTTAGGAATTACCAAATTGTGTTTGTAAACAAACTGAAAAAAATCTGTAGCACACATTACACAACTAAAAATACAATAGAAATATAAAGATACCTGGGGGAAAAAATAAAGCTTTTCACTCTTTCTCCATCAGAACCAAGGTTCTTCATAGGAGTAAGACTATAGAAAAGGTGAAATCACAGGTTATTTGACAGCCCTCAGTTATTAAGAGACACTTTACGTAACATGAATCATTATAGAAATCAGCAGCAATGAATTCTATGATTATACAAAGCAAAAAAGTCAAAAAATTCTGAACACAGATTTAACCATAGGCCTGAAAAAAGAACCCCATCCAGATATTTGGTGCACAGAAAGCACATGCCCCATGTGCATTCAACTTTTGTGCTTTTCTTTTGTGCACAAAACCTGATACAAATGAGGATCTTAGGCCGGACCATAGTAAATTAAAAATTCTGAAAAAGTTTCCAAAAATTAAAGCATCAATTCCTAGTTGTGATTCAAAGTTGATTTTTTTTTTCTCTTCTAGGAGCAAGCAAATAAAAATATAGCCATATACATGTAATTTTACATGTATTTATAGTTATATGCTGAGCGAGGAGATCTAGCAGGAGACAGCTAGTGTTAGATGTTCACCTTTGCTATTGCAATATTTCTTCATTTTTGTACACAAGGCCAGGGTGTTGGGCCACAGACAAGGCTATAGATCCTACGTTCCAGCTTAGAGCATTCAATTTTGTTTTTTATTTTTTTCCTCCAACATGGAATGTCACACAGCCTTGCTTCAGTCACTGCAGGAAAGAAAATAAGTAAGCAATTAAGAAATACATTATTACTGAGAGTGGCAAGACTACCAGAACAGATTCCTCCTACCCTGTGAATTCAGGGAATACACAGATCTCTATTAAATATTTATTCTTTATAGATTTTCACCGTTAAAAATGTTAAAATTGTAAACCTTACATATTTGAAACTGATCAGCAAGGAACAGAAGTAACGTTTTGAAAACTCAAAAAAGAAGGGAAATATACCATAGATAAGCAAAGAGGGAATCAACCAGAATTCTCTGGGTTTACACCCCCAAAACTAGCATTTCCTTCTTCTTAGTCTTCAATAAAAATTATGCTATAAAATACCAGTTATCAAGAATTGACTATGAGTTTTAACTATCTTTGGACCTCACTAATTCCTTATGAAATTTCACTAAAGATCATAAACATTATTGGAAGTTATAATTTCTTCATCACTAAAATTAGGATAGCTTTCCTAAAATTTCAATGCTAGAATCCACTTCATACATACATCTTTCCAAACTTATTATGAAACAAATATTACTTTAGGTAAACAAAGATTTTCACTATGGTGTTAAGGTTTGAATTTGGTGCTTTGTCAGAAAGAAGCTCAACCTGGACTCAAGGCCAGAGCTAAGTTGTGGCCACTGAATCTTCATAGTTCTGTCTTTGCATACATACACATACATCCACAAACAATGCTACCTCCTTCCTCTGAGATGGATTTCAACCCCCTCCCCGCTAGGTACTGTGTGCACACACAGACACATGCACACAGTCAATAAACAATGCCCTAAATCCAACAGTTCTGAGGCAAAATGCTGTTAATAATGTTAGCATGTATTTTACAAATGCTTAAGAAAATTCTTCTTTTCAAACATAGGTGAGAGCAAGTTCTATACATAACTGCATTCTGATTTCTTTTGCTTAATAGATGGTTATGTTTTCTGCCCTGCTCATTTTAGCAAGGGTGGGGGTAGAGATGAAAAGAGAAAGCAGATTATAGCTGCACACTTGGTCTTGATTAGAGCAAATAGCATTCTTTAGAAATCTTAAGGCTGTGGGGAGAGACAACCAGCTAAGTCAGGTGACATGGCCTGCTGCCATGACACAGCATCACGTTTCTGGTTAATTTGAGGTAACAGGGCAAAGATAAAATCAGCAAATTTGTGTCCAGATCTAGCCATAACAATCCTAAAGTATGAGATATTCCAAAAGCCAGTACACTTATGCAACGCACTTGCACTTGAAGACAAAATCTCTCAAAGGTCAAGCTATATCCCAAAACACTAACCACTCAGGTAAGATCAGAATCTGTTTAACATTTTCAGGTAAGCTTTTTCTTAGGAAAGGCTAAATATCTGGGACATCAATGCAACAACTCTGGTGTTAGCATCTGACAATAAATTTAGCCTTTTTTTTTTTCTTAAGAAAGGCATACTATAAACAACATCAGAAACCAGAATTAGTTAAAAATATCAGTCATTATATAACACTATTGAACATACTAATTTAATCTAAAGACTCAAGAATACAATAATCTAAGTTACTCAATAATATAAACTTCTCAGCCAATGATTTAATATCTAACATAGGTGAGAATAAGAGAACATTCATAAATACTGCAGTTTATGAATTATACTTTGGTAATATCTATTAAAAATTTAAATGTTAACACATACTGAGAGTTCACAGAAACAGAATTATACAAATTTCTCTCAAATGGACCAAGAAATGTTCAAACTATTCATAGTAAGAGAAAGACAATAAAAACTAAAGAGAAAGTATTTCTTTCCTATCAAGGTGGGAATAATCCAAGTTTTATTTCATACACTGTGTGAGAGGGTAAAGGGCACTCCAATACATTATTGCTGGTGAGATGATAAATTAATACAACTTCTTTATGGGCAGTATCTAAAATAAAAACGCACAACCCCCCACCCCCAGAAGTGCTGGCAGTGTCATATCTAGCAATTTATCCCACATATAAACTTGTAAGTGGATATACTTGTAACACCATTCCAGCAAAAACTGGAAACAACTTGAGTATCTAGCAAGGGAGGACTGGTTAGAAAATTATGTATATTGGGGCGCCTGGGTGGCTTGGTCGGTTAAGCGTCCGACTTCGGCTCAGGTCATGATCTCACGGTCCGTGGGTTCGTGCCCCGCGTCGGGTTCTGTGCTGACAGCTCAGAGCCTGGAGCCTGTTTCGGCTTCTGTGTCTCCCTCTCTCTGACCCTCCCCGTTCATGCTCTGTCTCTGTCTCAAAAATAAATAAACGTTAAAAAAAAATTAAAAAAAAAAAAAAAGAAAGAAAATTATGCATATCCATGCAATGGGATACTGTATAGCCACAAAAAAATAATGAGGAAGGTCCATACTGATATGCAAAGACCTTCAAAGTAAAGTAAGTACAAAGACAAGATGCAGAACAATGTATTTTCTTCAACAACAACAAAAAGGTGTATGTGTGGGAGACATACACTTGTATTTGCTTGCTCAGGCATAAAAAATTCTCTGGAGGGGCGCCTGGGTGGCTCAGTCGGTTAAGTGTCCGACTATGGCTCAGGTCATGATCTCGTGGCCCGTGAGTTCGAGCCCCGCGTCGGGCTCTGTGGTGACAGCTCAGAGCCTGGTGCCTGCTTCCGATTCTGTGTCTCCCTCTCTCTCTGCCCCTCCCCTGTTCATGCTCTGTCTCTCTCTGTCTCAAAAATAAATAAACGTGAAAAAAAAATTAAAAAAAAAATTCTCTGGAAAAGATACACAAACTAATAGCAGTTATACTCTTTCAGTTTGGGGGTGGGGGAAAGGCAAAACTGGGTGAGCAGGGGCAAGGGATAAATTTCACTGTTCATCTTTTCACACCTGACTTTTGAACCACGTTAACATATCATTTCTTGAAAAAGAATTAAAGATTCCAGCATTTTATGGAAAGATGTTCAACACAGCATTATCTGACAGTCAAAATATGGAACCAACATTATGATGGGACTGGTTAATAAATTCTGCAACATTCATGTAACAGTTGTTAATGGAATGAGTTTTATATATCTCATGTCTTTATATGCAGTACTAGTCAAGATATATTGTTAAACAGAAAAAGCAAGCTGCAAAACAAGAAGTATAGAATAAACAAGTATTATTAACAAATAATCAAGAATACACATCATTCACTACATACATACAAAAGTATGGAAGAATAAACAATGAACCTCAAGTACTTTCTGGGAAGGGAAGAATACAGGGAATTTGTACTTCTAGAATTTTATAGCTCCATAATGTTAAAATGTCTTTGCATAAGCAAACATTGCCTCATATCAGCAGAAGAAAACAAGTTTTAAAGGCTTTAAAAATTACACCTTTGGGAACATTGTAAAACACATTAAAATTACTTTCAACAATTAACTAAATTTTAATATCTGCAGAGTCATATTAATCAAAGTTTTAAAAAAAGGGTAATATATATCTTCCAGTACCTGTTAATACTAGAACAAAATAGGTTTTCCTGCAGTTTTTTCTTGGACATAAGAAGTAAAGCGTTTTAGAAACTTTGGATACTCTCGCTTTGCCACTGCCCTTAACACTGAGGCTGGTGCCCATCCTCCAGGGTTCACTGCAAGATAAAGGAAAATTAAAATAAAGCCCGTTAAGATACAATTCTCCGAATGTATGGGAAGCACTCATTTACTTCCTTTGCTTTCAAAATTTTCTCGTGTTGGAATACTTAACATCTCTTAAAGTCCTGACTGCTAATTCCTTAATGCTAACCACCAGACAAGGACACATAGCAAACAAGAGAGCATTTATTACCTATTTAACAGGTTCTTGGCTCCCTAAATTAAATGCAAATATTAATATAGCAACATTTCAGGTTATGTAAGATAAATTTGTCAAACTCTACTATAATCAAACAATATCTCACTCGGACATAACTGTCTCTTCAAACACAGTAGCAGTTACAGCCCTGTACAAAGAAGATTTGAGGATTTGATGGGAGGGATTCCAGTGACTACTGCAAGTAGGAAATGGGTGTAGTTAAGAATGCAAAGCAGGCAATAATTCAGAAAACACAAAAGCCTGACAATAAGAAAAAGAACTATTAATTTTCTTTACCATTATTGCTTTTATTTCTAATCATACATATATTCTATTAGGCAAATATATAATAGATGGATTTTTAAACCAAGCATATGTGATAGTGATCTAGAGATGAAGTTTAAATTCTGATACAGTAGTTCTGGGATGAAATTCAGATGTGGATATTTTCAAAGTTTCCTGATAATTTTGGTACACATCACTCCAAATTAAAAATCATTAATCTAAAGGAGAAAAACTAAAAAGGCATGGAGATCATAATAAGAAATCTAGGGGTGTCTGGCTGGTGCAGTCAGAAGAACGTGCGACTTTTGATCTTGGGGTTGTGAGTTCAAGCCCCACACTGGGTGTAGAAATTACTAAAAATAATAAACTTAAAAAAAAAAAGAAAATCTACATTACCAAAGTAGCAAAAGAAACCTCAAAACACATACCATTAGCTACATACGTAATCTTGCATAGAATGTTGTCCCTGCTGATCTCCTGGTTTCCCTCTGGTGGGCTTACCAAGGTTTGACAAATCATAGCAATATTTATTTTGGCACGGACGCATCGATTGTTTAGCTGACAAAACAAAAAATAAAAACAAACCACTAGTGTAATAGATGCCTTGTATTTTATAATCCCTACTGTTCTAATAGCACATTAGGTTATCCAAAACCATAGCTCATCAAAATGTCCAACAAAATCTTATTAGCACCACTAAATAACACATGCCAAGCTGCATGACATCAGGAATGATTTTCCCTCCTCTTCAGTAGTAGATGGAACTCAACTGAGATAGAAACCACAGGGGTTTTGCCAGTAGCTGATCATGGCTTGAGAGGGAACTGTACAAAGTAGCTTCCCTTATGTACCCATTCAGCTCTGTCTCTGCGTTATAACATCAGGGGGAAAGGAAAACAGCCCCTGCTGCATGTTGACAGCCATGACTGCTGCCCTCAAGTAACACAAGGGCTATAGTGTTCCAAGGAGCCAATCCAATATAAAACAAAATCTAAGAAATGTTATCAAATCAAGTACCAGTGTGTGTCATATGTGTTTGTCACTTTTGTCCCACACTGTATATTTAGCTTTATACTATACAACTATACACATTTATACAAGTGCACTTACCGGAGCACTGTCGTGATCCACAGAAAAATTACACACTATCCAAGTTTCGGGGTCATTTTCAGTCAAGGCCGGTATCTTTCGAATGGCAGAGAGATATAATACATCTCGCTGAGAAGCAGGCCACACCCTCTGTGGAAGAAGTAAATGTCTTTTGAAAAGCCGAATTACTTTTAAATTCATATGTAATACGGAACTAACAGAGACACAAATGTAAAACAAAAATAAATAAAACAAAAATAAATATCTTAGGTGAAGGTAAAATCTGTCAAATTTTAAGTGGAAAGCATCTTGGGGCGCCTGGGTGGCTCAGTCGGTTAAGCGGCCGACTTCAGCTCAGGTCATGATCTCGCGGTCCGTGAGTTCGAGCCCCGCATCGGGCTCTGTGCTGACAGCTCAGAGCCTGGAGCCTGTTTCAGATTCTGTGTCTCCCTCTCTCTCTGACCCTCCCCCGTTCATTCTCTGTCTCTCCGTGTCTCAAAAATAAATAAAATGTTAAAAAAAAAAAAAGATTAAAAAAATAAATAAATAAATGGAAAGCATCTGAAAATACCCAGCAAAGGATTAATTATGAACAGTGAATTAACTGCTTTGTAGAATATCATCAAAGTAATACTTTTAAAATTGTGGATATATATATAACAAAAATTTTGCCATTTAAAGCATTTTTAAGTGTACAATTCAATGACATTACATTCACAATATTATGTATACATCAGCACAATGTCCAAAATTTTTTATCACCCTGAACAAAAACTCTATACTCAGTAAGCAATTAATTCCTTCCCTAGTCCTTGGTAATGTTCTGCTTTTTAGTATTAAACCTCTGTTTAAAGTGTTGAGAGACTTAAAAGCTAAGATTTTAGTGTAAGAAGACTGCTTCTTTGATATAAGCACATTTGAAGAATACTAAATCAGACTGAATGTTTCAACTTTATAGTATGCCAGGAAACATAAAACACGTTGGAATGATATGGAAATGAGGTCTCTGGAAACTGAGACTATGTACTTTTAAATAAGAGAAAATCTGTGCACTGACTTTCTTAAGCATTGAGTTTCATTGGAAAGTGAAATGGTTATCTTTTAAAGATGCTCCATTTTATGAAATCGATGAAAGTAGTGTTGAGCAAAGCCAATAATAAAGGAAAATTGGGCCATGTTAGAACGAATGAATGCAAATCCACAAGGATGATGAGAAGATAAAAATTTACAGAGTGAGAATGACTTAAATACCAGGAGATAAGTAGCCCTCTTTAAGAAACCAGATTATAAAAGAAGGCAAATGTAAAGGGCAAGATGTTGCAGAGCATTATTGAATTTTATTGAAAAAAATTATGCTAGAACAATCTGTTTATTCAATTATAACTGTAATTTAAATTGTGTTAAATTTAAGAGGTATTATTTTAATAGTTCTGAGTTTTATTTTTCAAGTGACCTTAATATAACCTATATAAATTCTTCACTCCATCTATGATTTACCAAGTGAAATACTTTCAGCAGACTGTTTTCGAGGATCAATTACCTTCAGATTACAAGATTCCTCTGATTCTAAATTACTGATCATTTCTCTTCATTCCAAATTATTGACCATTAATTGATTTTTTAAACATCTGCTAAGTTTTAGGTGTCACTTAGACTCCCCAAATCTGTATATTAAAGCAGAATCTTCATTGTTACACTTCTTTTTTAATTGAAGCAAAGCTGACATATAATGTACTTATTATACATTTCTTGAGCAGGTGCCATGTAAAATCAAGCCTAGCTCACTCTCATTACATAGAAGATGCCTCATATGACAAAACTGAGTTTAAGAAATACATAACAAACCTAAAATATTTTCATATATTCAGCTCAAATTAAAAAGTCATTTAAAGTAAAGAAAAATAAAGTACCTGTTGAATTATTGTATTTCTTATATAACATACAATATCACATTTGATGGATCTTCCCAAAATTATAATTCCTTTATTTTCCTTTCTTTAAAATGAACATGAGTCTCAGGTGTACAACACACTGGTCTGACAATTTTATACGGTATCTAGGGCTCACCACAATACGTGTAGTCACCATCTGTTACCATGACGCTATTACAATATTATTAGCTACATTCCCCATGCTGACTTACTTTTTTTATAACTGGAAGTTTGTTCCTCTTAATTGCCTTCATTTATTTTGCCCATCCTCCCAACCCCTTTCATTATCCTTTATACAATATATTATTTGGCAATTTTCAGGGAACAGAGTAGAATCAGGTAAGGGAAATATTCTTTAATTTTTTTAAAGTTTGAGAAAGAAAGAGAGGGAAGGAGAATAAGCAGGGGAGGGGCAGAAACAGAGAGGGGAGCAAGAGAGAAACCCAAGCAGGCTCCACACTGTTAGCACAGAACCTGATGTGAGGCTACATCTCATGTACTGTGTGATCATGACCTGAGCTGAAACCAAAGTCGGATGCTTAACTGACATGACAGAGCCACCCAGGAGCCCCTAATTCTTCAAATTTAAATATCTAGGATAGCACAGGAAGAAATGAAATGAATGTAAAATGAAAGCAATATGAAAGTGAACCAATTTAGGACAATGTTTCTGTGTGCTCTGGTATATGACCAACTTCTCAATAGTTATGCATGGCAATTTTCCCTTGCTTTTAGATGATCTACTTACATGACTTTATCAATCTTAACATACATTAATAACATAATTTCCATTCCACTTAACATTGTTGCCAGAGGAAACTATGATTCACTGTTTTAAATGTTTACTCATTTATTTAGAGAGAAAGATTTATTTATTTAGAGAGAGTGTGTGTGTGCATCAGCAGGGGAGGGGCAGAGACAGAATCCCAAGCAGGTTCTGTGCCGCCAGTGTGAAGCCTGACATGGGGCTTGAACCCACAAACTGTGAGAACATGACCTGAGCCGAAATCAAGACTCAGAATCTTATTAACCAACTGAGCCACCCAGGCACTCCTATGATTCTCTTTTGTTGGTGGTAACTATGACTTCTCTCCTATAAAGACTAGATGCTAGAAAAATATTTACTTCGGTTTCAGTATTTTCTTTTCTAAACTTTAAGTGCACATAACTAACTGGAGGTCTTTATCAAACACACTATTCCTGGGTTATTTCTCAGGTTGTCTCGGGCTCTGCTTTAAAGGAGCTGATATCCTTTCAAATATGTGACATTCATGCATCGTTAATAAAGTCTGTGGATATTTTATGGCATTTAATTTCCTGCCAAATTTTACTCGAGAGAATTTCTATGTCTCAGTTTGAATTAGGATAAAATCCTTTTGGGATGAAGAGATCTTTACCTTGTGAGTTTGATAAATGATGATTGCATTATCAGCTAATGTTTCCACCACATGAAAGTTTTCTATAGTTGCTGAAATGAAGAGAAAATATTAGTAGCCAAAAAGATACATTGCCTCTTTCTAGAATGTGATTAACTCATTTATACTGATGGACATTGTGGTATCATGAGCAGGATTCTGCCCTATGTAGGCTGTCTAAATGGAAGGTGGTTAAGACTTAATATTAGGGCTACAGGGGCCATGACACCTGATCATAAGGAAATCTCATTTTCTTTGGCTCAATCTCTAGCTTCCACATCAAAAAAGCAATACTACTCACATGTATTAATTACTCAGATGCAAATTCCTATCTAATACTATGACACTTTCCTATAATTTCTAATTTATTGAAGCTGAAGAAACTGTCCTAAGCGTAGTTGGTTATATTTGTGAAAAAAGAATGTCAAACTGTCATAGATAAACATCTTATGATGTTCAAAACTATCTCTATTTATGAAATTTGGTGACTAAGAGGTGCACGTGCACACATGCATGCATGCACACACACACACACACACACACACACACACACACACACTCCAAGAATAACTCTCAACAAACCAGAGCAGGATTTATCCAGGGTTTACAAGGGACACAAAACAATCTGGGAAAGCAGATGATAAAACAGAAACCTTTAATTTTAGTCCCAGTCTTTCCACTAACTAGCCTCTGTAGCTTCTGACAAGTCACTTAACCTATTTTTTTTTTTTTTTTAACCTACCTATCATGCAGGACTATTGAAATACTGGATCAAATGCTACAATATAGCAAGAAGCATTCTGTACAGCAAAATGCTCCATTTAAATGCAACTTAAAAAAAAAAGTAAATGCAAGCTATTGTCAGATTCTCCAGGTATTTTCTACAATGACTTTGTAAACTGTATATGAGATGCAAAAAACTAGGTTGGATTTGATATTAAATTTGAAATAATTATATTAAGATATATTAATAATGGCAGCTTACTTTCCCAGTCATTGCGAACATCAACATTCCAGAAGTAATTGCAGACTTCGTGTCCTGTAACACCTTTCACTGCATGGGTAGCTTTCAAAGGATCCAAAACAATCCCATTTTCTTCTACTTCCCTTCTATATACCTAAAGAGGATATATTTAAAAACCTGTTTAAAAAATAAGAATTAAACCCCTAAAGTACAAACCTGAAAGCAGGTTTTTAAATTTAGCTGCTTTTTAGAATTTTATTTATGAAAATCTATATATGGAATATAAATATTCTGCTAAAAGAAAATCTTACATTTCAAATTATTAACACAGATAACACATAAAAAACACTTAAAACTACAAATCTGAGGTAAACTTCAATTATGAAAAACATGCACACGCAATGAACACCTAATTACAGGAGTTGTTAAACTAAGCCTGGTTTAGAACATCACCTCCTTAAGGATACCGATGTAGCAGTTTTGTTCAATGCCTCAGACCCAGCATCTAAAATAGTATCTGAAACACAGTAGGCTCTCAATTATTTGTTGAATCAATGACTGAAAGCTAAAATGACACGAAGATCTATACTATCTTGCTTTAAATACTGAAGTTGTGTACCTAAACTGCTAAGTAAAATTAATTATTTCAAAGTTATAGGTTACTTCAGAAAGTTTTACAAGAAGTTAATTTCATCAACATGAAATGAATAATCATATTATTATAAGAACTAGCTCTCAATTTATGGAGTACTTTATGGGTCCAGACACTGTTAGGCATTTCACATACAGTTTCTTTTTTAAAATGTCCTTCACCAAACTACTTTTTCCTATATGCTCATTTATTCATGTTATTGGGACTGCTATTTTCCAGTTACCTGAACTGGAAAGTTTAGACTTTTAACTCCTCCCCTCACATTTCACATAGCTATTAAGCTCATTACTCATCGTGTAGGAGATTCTTGACTCTTCTACTATTCAACAGCTTGACTTTTCTACTATTGGTTACTTCTTTTAGCTGGCTTTCATCACTATGTACCTGACCCTCTCAAGTGGTACACTTGGTCTCTGGTTTCTTCCTTACGAGCTTAATCTTCCTAAAATGTTACTTTGTAGGGGCGCCTGGGTGGCTCAGTCAGTTGAGCGTCCGACTTTGGCTCAGGTCATGATCTCACGGTCCGTGAGTTCGAGCCCCGCATCGGGCTCTGTGCTGACGGCTCAGAGCCTGGAGCCTGTTTCAGATTCTGTGTCTCCCTCTCTCTCTGCCCCTCCCCTGTTCATGCTCTGTCTCTCTGTCTCAAAAATAAATAAATGTTAAAAAAAAAAATTAAAAAAAAATAAAATGTTACTTTGTATACAGTGGCTAACCTACTGCTACAGACAATAGACTACTCTCTTGAGCGGGCTATTTCACACTATCCACAATGCAATCACTCTCTTTCTAATGTGGGCTGTAGGAACACTTATTCTCTATTCTTCGTTCTGCATGGAGGGACTTCATCTAGACTATCAGGTTCTGGTTTCTCTGAACCCCTTCACTTTCTCCTCCCAAGGGGGGAAAGAATGTCCTAAGTGAATGTCGAGTACAGAATAAGGACTGGTAGGCTTGGCTCACCCCTTCCTCTACAGAGAATATGTATCCCGGTTTTCTTTTGGGGCTTACTCTTGGGGGAAGGCCTGTGATTATCTAGTTATGTCAGAAACATTATGCTTAAGTCTGGGGTAACAGATTATTTTTTTTAATGTTTATTTTTGAGAGAGACAGAGTGCAAATGCAAGGGGCAGAGAGAGACACACACAGAATCCAAAGCAGGCTCCAGGCTCCGAGCTATCAGCACGGAGCCCTACACGGGGTTCAAACCAACAAACCACGAGATCATGACCTGAGCCAAAGTCGGACACTCAACAGACTGAACCACCCAGGTACCCCTCAGCTTATTAGATTTATAGCTAACATTTTGTTATCTCAATTGCTTGTCTCTTCTTTTTTTCTTCTTAATTTGTGCTCTATTCAGGAGGAAAAGAAATTCCAATATATTTAATATTGTATCTCTATTGCTAGAATAATTCTGGTCAATACAGTCTATTCAAAACTCCTGAATAAGAAGTTTGCCTTCAAGATTTTGCTTGTGTTGTATTTTTTTTTTTAACATTTTTAAATTTTTTTTATTTTTGAGACAGAGACAAAGCATGAACGGGGGAGGGTCAGAGAGAGGGAGACACAGAATCTGAAACAGGCTCCAGGCTCTGAGCTGTCAGCACAGAGCCCGATGCGGGGCTCGAACTCACGGACCACAAGATCATGACCTGAGCCGAAGTCGGCCGCCCAACCGACTGAGCCACCCAGGCGCCCCGTATTTTTTGTCTAAAAGACCCTTGCCTCATCTTTGTCACAACTTTGCTTCCATTTCTAGACATAGTTCAAATGCTTCTCCTCAGTGTAGAACAATCTAGCTGTTTCAAATCAGAGAACTCTTTCTTTTCCAATTTTCTTAACTACTCATCTGTGCTCTTCTTCAATACATTATCAGAAAGAGACAAGTAACAGTATCTTTAAAAGTCAATATCCTCCTTCCCCAATGAAAGTTTCAGGTTGGAAAAGTCTTATTAAACATCTCTTTATCTTTAGCATGGCCTTGGGCACGAGGTAATCCAGAATTCAATGCAGCTGCTGTTTAGAATCCATCTCTAAATCTTGTTCTTGCTCTATTCTCTGTCTCTGGTGTTTAAGGATATGAACAAGATTAGCAGACCCATCTCCGAATACTGAAAGAAGATGCAGTGAGAGAAAGGACTAGAAGTATATACCAAAAAGGGGAACAAAGTGATCTGGGTACATCATTTAATATATTAAAAAATAAATTAAGAGAAATATCCAAATAGAGAGCCATCAGCTACTTATGATTTGCTCATATCTAAAACCCCAAATTTATTTTCTCCATGGCCCAGGTAAAACAGAATGGGTTGCACATTTCTTTGATCATATGTAACAATCTGTTTAAAAGGAATTTTACAATGCTGTCCTCTTTCACATCACTGGGCAGTAATGATACTATGACTGTAACACAGCTGTATTTAGCAATCTAACATTTTACTGGGAATTACCTTCATTTCTCCTTCTTCTACAACCAACTGCCAATTAGCATCTCCACCTACATCCTGTAATGAGTAAGTCATGTGGTTTTGCACCATCTCTTCAACCTTGGAAAGAAAAATAAAATCATAACAATCCCTATCCAGTGAATAGCCATGTCATCATCTCTAAAAGAGAACGGTATTCAGTTTATTTCAGTTTAGAATGATGTTTTTAGAAAGCTGAGCAACCAAATGCACAAAGGTTAGTAGATTTTATACAGTGTTGAAGAGTTTAGTCCACATTCCAGATATCATATCCAGGTTAATGACAGGAGGGAGAAATGCAGAGAAGGAAGATGTTTCACTCATATAACATATATTGGCCTAATGTGCAGCAAGTCAGCAAAAATAAGCATTTTCTAGAAAAAAAAAGTTCCTTCCTTCACTAGAAAACGTTTCCTTACAGAAATAATTATTTAACACATAAAATCATGGGACACTAAGGGTAAAAGGGGCACGAAGAGACAATCTAGTCCAGTGCTTTTATGTTTAAGACTACACAGATAACAGTTCGTTATATGGCAAGATTTCGCTACAAAATGATAAAAAAAAAAACAAAAAACTTTTATTACTTCACTGATAAACTTCACTTCACTTTTACTATGACTGAAAAATAACCAATCCCCTACTTACTTGACTCCAATTTCATTATTTCGCATGCTTTTAGGGAAAATGCTAATAATCACATATGCAGACATTTACAAATAATCAATTTTTAGTGTCTTCTTTTAAATTACTGTCTTTTTCCTGAAATTTAAATAAAGCCTCTGCTTTTAACTATCACCAGTCACTCCTCCACATCTTACATAAACTTTAAATAAAACTGAGTATTTCACACTCCCAGAATCCACAATCATTTATTGGTAAGATTTCATGTGAGTGCTACTTGCAAACTCTCCTAGTTTGAAACATGTTTTGAAACAGAAGTGAAGTGATAAAAAGATGGTTTCTGAAGGAGCTGCTTTATCCATCTACACAGAGATGGTTTCTCTAAGCTCCATTTTCTAAACCTTTTACTCATAATTTTGTTTTATATAATAAGTACATTAGAGAAGGCATGAAAAGAGTTGGAAATATATATATTATACTTCCACTTAATTTATTCCTAAGTTTAACTACTTATTTTACATGAAGTCTACTGTGCTCATTAGGAATACAGACAAGAACCAGGTTTATTTTTTGAAATAAATATATTAATGATTTGGGGGCAAAAATTCCTAAAATTATTAACTCTGAAGGTATAATTTTTCTACACAGAAAGATGTTACCAATATGTTACAGTGACATATACTTTTACTACATAAAGTTTTCTCGATTTCAGAATGCATTTTTGCTACTAAAAGTAGGTATGACTTTTAAGTGTCATTGGTAATAATCATAAAAGTTTTTGATAAAGATTTTATACTCAGGTTCTACAATCTATTTTTGTACTAAATGAACACGAACATAAATTTATGTCTTAAAAAATTTTTTTTTAACATTTTATATCTTTACATATTATCTTCCAAACAATGTGAATGGCACTGGGCTACAGACTTGAAAGAAATTGAAAAAATGTAACTAATAGTATATTCTATAGTTTTAAAAAGGTTTCATTAGAAAACATAACTCCAGGGGCTGCATGGAAAAATTTATGTGCTCCAAAAATGTGAAATCTGCTCTGAGACAGTAACGAGGACTAATGCAGGATTCCAAATTATGAGGACATACAAAATGTAACTGAATTCCCAAAGAGAAAGGAACAAAGAAAGTTCCAATTAGTAGGCATAAATAAACAACCACCATAGCACTGGCTCGATTCATTTGTCTGTATAGCATCGTGATTGGGAAAAATTCTTACCCTTTTTAGATCCAAAGATATTAAAAATCTTTAGATATGAAATATGTACTTTGTAGGTGGGACACTAAGAGTTGAGAACACCTATATTTATTATGAGATTAAAGGCAGAAAAAAATTTCTTCCCAGAAATAAGACCTACTTTAAATAGACCACTTAGGAAAGAAGAATGAAAGGATTTTACTCTGTTAAAAAAGAGTTCTACTTAAAAAATTTAGTAGCATGTAAGCTTTTGTTGGAAAGTACACAGGTAACTGTGTTTTTGTTTGGGCGATAATTCTGACAAATTACTTCGAATGTTGGAATAATGAGAAGATATTTTTGTGTTTTGGTCCCCCCAAAACTAGATTCCACAAATATAAATTGACAGCTGGTAACATAAGTTAAAACAATGTACAGTAAGCACATTTAACATTGTCTTTCTAGATAGATGAAAACATGGTATTCCTATCCTAGTTACCACTGCATCTATGGAAAAGTGTTCAGTCTTTTGTTCTTATACACTTCCTAGATTTAAGAGGGCAAGAAATAAACAAGATGAATTTAGTGCTGTGCTTCTAGGAGATGAAAGAAATTGAAGTACCCAATTATTGTAGTAACCATCTCTGCAAAGCTTTTATCATGGAATCTTTATCCATATGGCATCTTCCTTGAGGTAACAACACTGAGATTAACAAGAGAGGTGATACAGGTAAAATCTCACTATAAAGAATTTAATGTTCACTGTAATGAAATATGAAGTAGTAAATGTTACTACTGGGGCAGTGACTCATGCATTTGTGTCCACACTGACAGTTCCAATCTAACCTAATGATCTGTTTACTGTTTTCAGTTATGACTGCACATCCAAAGTGATTGGAAAACATTAAGTTGGGAGGACAAGGATAAATACAAGCAAAATTTACCATTTTATTAGGCTCAAAATTCGATATACTAGGAAATAATATTTAAAAAAGAATTTTTTTTAATGTTTATTTATTTTTGAGACAGAGAGAGACAGAGCATGAACGGGGGAGGGTCAGAGAGAGAGGGAGACACAGAATGTGAAACAGGCTCCGGGCTCTGAGCTGTCAGCACAGAGCCTGATGCGGGGCTCGAACTCATGGACCACGAGATCGTGACCTGAGCCGAAGTTGGCCGCTTAACTGACTGAGCCACCCAGGCGCCCCTACTAGGAAATAATATTACTAGTAGCATCTGCCACCACTTTAAAAGACTGGATCAAAATCATTGAAGCAGGTTTCATCTGCTCTAATAGCATTCGCTAGTTTTAATTAGTATAATTTCAGGAATCATGCCCTTGATTTTTTTGGACCTAGAGTCGAAAATGATGAGATGACATACAAAATATCTTCATAGCAAATGAACTATGAAAAATGGAGATGAAACACATTTTAAATAAGAGATGATGGCACTCCAATTCTAGCCTTTTCTTTCACTTCCCGTTTGAGACACTCTGTATGCTATTTGAGGAGACTAAATGGATTTTTCTAACATTATCAATACAGAAATTTTAAAAGAAAACTGCCTCTTGATGACAAAACAAAAACTGCTCTTTGATGTAATGATCAAAACTCTAATGAACAAGACTCTAGAAGGGCTCAAAGACTGCTCCAATCTCTTTCTCTTACCCATGTGGAAGGAATACAACTATGCTTATTGTTACAATCATAGAGGGATTTGTTGGATAGAATGATTTATTAATAACAAATTAACAGTGCACTATTAACACAAAGGAAAAATGGACAAGGACATAAATTGTCACTTCAATGAAGAAATGCAAAAGGCCAAGAAACAAAACTTTTAGTCTATCAGACTGGCAAAAAGTAACTGAATTATAATATTCAGTGTCAACATAACAAAAGAAAATTGACCTGGGAGTGTCACTGGTTCCACTTGGTTTAATGAACAGTTTGGCAATAAAAATTAAAAAAAAAAACAACAAAAACTTAGACACATGTATGGCTTTTGTCCTAACAATTCTACTTCTAGGAATGTATCCTAAGGAAATAACTGGATAAGTGTACAAAGATACACACACACACACACACACACACACACACACACACACACACACACACACAAGGATGGTGTATTCAACAGGATGCTCCTGTAACACTATTTACAATACAGCCAAACTGAAAACACGCTCAATGTTCAATATTAGATGAGTAGGTAAATCCAGTATGCACATCTGTACAACAGAAAAGGAGATAAAGATCCATATTTACCAGTGAGAAGATGGGCTTATATGTTTAAAAAAAAAAAAAACACTGGTCACAAAATAGTATATACTGAATTACTTACTTTGGTAGGAAGACAATTATTAAAGTCTGTGTACTTAATCAATATGTGACTGATTTTCTATATACATAGAAAAAGGATATGCATGAGAATATTAACAGTGATCTAATATTTTAATTTTATTTACTCTATTTTCTAGTTCTGCTAAAATTAACATGTATTATTGTACAATAAACAGGGAGGGGGTTAAATAATTAATTACCACAATAATAAAGTGTCGCTGTGGACATAAAGGGGGGAAAGAGCTTTATACAGAACCGTGGTTGCAATAATGTCCACTAATGATTAACCTGATGTATTGCCCACCTTTTGATATATTTTTTTCCGAACAGAGAAAGATTTTTTTAATTTTTGCTTTTTAATTTTTGAGGTGACATCAATAGTTGCTGTGATATGCAAATAAATGTGATCCAAAAGATCAACTTATAAATTCAAGTTCTTTCTACTTTCTGTACAGTGTAAGAGCTACTTCTTTCTCCAAATCTGCCAATTAGATAGACTCATGTGTTGCTACTAATTTCCTAGGAGATTCACCTATTTTATTTGAAGTTATTTTCAGGACATCTCTCAGTTCTATGTTTAATTATTCTACTCAATCAGGAGCATCAATATAACTTCATCAAGAACAAAGTAGTCATAAGCCTAGATTTGTACACACACGGCAAAGCCAAATTCATAGTTAAGGTCCAGAGCCCAAATCTGCTAATGACAACAGATACTTTAGCAAGGACCATAAATACTTGAAGACCTCGAAGTCATTATTCTTCAATTTTGCCTCTTTTGGCATATAGAACGGTGGTGCGATAAGGGGGACCTGGGTGTCTCAGTCAGTTAAGCGTCCAGCTCTCGATTTCTGCTCAGGTCCTGATCTCACAGTCCTGAGATCAAGCCCCACATTGGGCTCTGTGCTGGGCATGGGGCCTAGTTAAGATTCTTTCTCTCCTTTTCTCTCTGCCCCTACCCTCTTTGTGTATGGGCGCATGTGCTCGCTTGCTTTCTCTCTCTCTTTCTTTCTTTCTTTCTTTCTTTCTTTCTTTCTTTCTTTCTTTCTTTCTTTCCTTTCTTTCTTTCTTTCTTTCTTTCTTTCTTTCTTAATACATAAATAAGTAAAATGGTACAATAATCAAAAGCTAAAAAATGATTATAAATAATCACAAGCATCACCTATTAAAAAAATTCCACCAGAAGATCTTTCTCAACTTACATACATGAGTTACACAAAATATAAAGAAGTATGCTACAATGTGGCAAAGTCTTGTAAAAACATGGGCACCTGCGTCTCAGTAATATATTCTTCTGTAGGTGAAGAATTTCAGCTGTTTTATAGCCCTATAGCTTGGGTCGGAGGTCTGCATTCTGAGGCCTTAACTCTTAGGCATTTATCAGTAGCTTAACACTCATTTATCGCTCTCATTATGTTTTCATTCATAGCTTGTGTATTCCTATATTTTAAGGAAAAATGGTGACTGGTACTGATGAGCTTTAGTCTCTTACTCTATTACTTTAACGCAAGGTGGAGCTTAGCAGAATAAACCAAAGCCTCCCAGTATTATCTAGTTTTGTCACGGATTTATTGCAAATATGATATGCCTTTAAAAAGCTTGCACAAATGGATGAACATGATTAACAAATATTAGAATAAGTTTGGTTCTAGGCGATTTCTGAAGCAGAACTGATACATCTCTCTCTCAAACATGTTCAAGGAGAAAAAGGCTGCAAAAGTCAAAGAATACATTTTGAGTCTTAAACTTAATTTTCCTCTTTCCTGCAGAGTTAAAAACAAATGTCAATTTTATTCATATGTATAAACTAAGAAATCTGTTTTAAATTAGGACTTTTAAAAAACTTTTACTGGAATGCAATTGACCCTGGAACATCACAGGTTTGAATTGCGCAGGCCCACTTGAATGCAAATTTGTTTCAATAAATAAAGTGCAGGACTGCAAATGTATTTTCTCTTCCCTACAATTTTCTTAGTAACAAATACAGTATATATGGAACATAAAAGTATATTTTAATCAGCTATTTATGTTCTCCTAAAGCTTCTGATTAACTACAGTAGGCTGTGAGTAGTTAAGTTTTTGGGGAGTCAAAAGTTATATGTGGATTTTTTTTTTTTTTAATTTTTTTTTCAACGTTTTTATTTTTTTTTTTTTATTTTTTTTTTTTTTAATATTTATTTATTTTTGAGAGATAGAGTGAGACAAAGTGAGACTGGGGGAGGGGCAGAGAGAGAGGGAGACACAGGATTGGAAACAGGCTCCAGGCTCTGAGCTGTCAGCACAGAGCCTGACGCGGGGCTCGAACCCACAGACTGCGAGATCATGACCTGAGCCGAAGTCGGACGCTCAACCGACTGAGCCACCCAGGCGCCCCTTTTCAACGTTTTTAATTTATTTTTGGGACAGAGAGAGACAGAGCGTGAATGGGGGAGGGGCAGAGAGAGAGAGGGAGACACAGAATCGGAAACAGGCTCCAGGCTCCGAGCCATCAGCCCAGAGCCTGACGCGGGGCTCGAACTCACGGACCGCGAGATCGTGACCTGGCTGAAGTCGGACGCTTAACCGACTGTGCCACCCAGGCGCCCCTATATGTGGATTTTTGACCAAGGGGGGTCAGTGCCCCAATCTCAACGTTGTTCAAGGGTCAACTGTACTCTGATAGCAAAAAAAAAAAATAATGTAGAAAATTTTGACTAGTTCAAAGAAATTGTTATTATTATAGTAACAATAGCTAATAAATAGCTATAATATAACTAATAAAGGCTCACACTTATTTAGCATTTACTACATGCCAGGCTCTAGCCAGATCACAGTCCTAGCTAGATCACAGAAGTGAAGCACAGAAGAGTTAGAAAAACTGTCCAAGATCATGCAACTAACCAGTATTTACACTTGGTCATTCTGACTGGAAAGCGCAGTTTCTTAACATAAGATAACATAATGCAATCCAATAAAACACAATCACCATAAAGATACATAGTTCAATGGCAAAGATACAAGGATTAAAAAAACTTTAAAAAACGAATGCTGATACTAAAAAATATTCCTCTGATAATACTTGGACATTATTATGAGGGTAGAGACAGCAAGCATGTAGTTTCCAGTCTTAAATTCCTAAATCCTTAATGATGTATATGAAAAGGAACATTAATTTATAATACCAAGGGTAATTTGCATAACAAAAATACAATCTGTTCAATGGAGCTTAGTATAATAATAGTAATGAGACAAATATTATTTAAAAAGACATTTCCCTGTTGAAATATGAGATACTCGAGATTAAAAGGGAGACTATTAAAACCTACTTTTATGCTATAACATACTCTGTAAACCATGTTCATCAAAGTTGTTGAATCCTATCTAAAGAAACTACATGGTATTTAAAAACCAGGTATCTCCTACTTGTTTCAATTCAATTTGAAATCTTTCAGGAGTGCCTCCTCCATGGCAAAATTCCAAGCTATTCACAGTACAGGATACAAAGGGCACATGCAAGCCTGATAGAGGAACTATTTAGTAGATAAGGAAGGCCTTTTAAATGCTTATTGTTATCATTTAAAATTCAAAACCAAACAAGTGGCCTAACAGAA
Organism: Neofelis nebulosa; assembly: GCF_028018385.1. NCBI lineage: Eukaryota > Metazoa > Chordata > Mammalia > Carnivora > Felidae > Neofelis > Neofelis nebulosa. The sequence goes on along the minus strand of NC_080782.1, from coordinate 100,366,352 downwards.
AGATATCTAGGAACTGGGAAAGCAGGCTGAAATATAGCACGGAAAGACTCAAGTCCGCTCTATACATTCATACAGTACCTGGGAGCTGAATCTGTGAACATCGTCAGAGGCACTGACGAGATCAATGGAAGACATGGAGGAAGAGCGACTATAGGGCTACCAGAGACAGACAAAGAAAAAACCAAGTAATCAGAACAAAGGCACAACAGAGCATTCAGTACCAACTTCCAAACACAAGATAAAGAAAGAGAGAACAAAGCACCATATGAAACAGGCTCAGCAGCAAGTGCTGACTTCATGCACCTATTATGGTTTATGCTCCAAAATCTTTCTAAAAAGAATGCAGTGCTTCCAGTAATACAACATAATACCACTTAACCCCAAAGAAAAAAAGTGATTTAATATAACTAGTTATGCTTCTGGTTAACTATCAGATTAGCCACTCCTATCCACCCCCATCCCCCCCTTTCCCCTTAAAGAAAAAAGAAAGAACATTATATTCAGAAGATGATTTCTAACTATTTTGGAGGAAAAACATCCAAAAATGTATGTTTGGAAGAAAACATAAAATACCCAAAAGTCTCATTACCTAAATTCAAGAAGAGAGAAACCTTATACAACAAGATAGTTCCATCCACACTGAAGAACAATACAATATATAATTTCAGTGAGCTGTGACATTAGCTTACCTTTTGGACAAACCTATGAGTCCCCACAGAAGAAAAGGCATCTCCAGATGGCATGGATGTAGGCCAATGTAATCTGACCTTTTCACTCTGTGACTAAGAAAACATGTAATGTTAGGTGGGAAGGTTTTAAAGTGTACTTTGTAGCTTGAGAATGGATAATATAACCTGGAACTATCAACATTTAATTACTGAACACTTTAGTACTTATAAATACTTGAATCACAAAAATACTCAAAAGATACAAGCCTTGCCAAATCCCAAAACTTACTTCATGTATTCTAAATCAGTCTCTTCTTTCAGACTCCATAGGTACCACCTTTGACCAGGGATGGGTTCTTTGATTCTGCCCCTGGTCAGACTCTCCAATACCAGCATGGCATTATTTACCATGAATCTTAATTAACACTGCTGTTAAAGTAATTTTCTTATATCCAAACTCTGGCCAAATTATTCCAATCATTCTACTTCATCAGGGATGTGCAGAGCTATATCATCTGAACCAGTGTCTTCGTTTGCTTCAGTTTTGTTCCAAAGACCAGGTCATGGATATCTTATCTCCTTTCCATTAAGGTATCACACCTGTTAAGCTGTCACTTAACCTCCTTCCTCCTCCTGAGCTTGCCTAGTTTCTTCTCACTTAGTCAATATTTACTAAATATAATGTACCAGAGCCTGTGCTGTGTTGTGTGTGTACTCATCTTCTAACTATGCAGAAGACAAGCAGTAATTTCTATTCAGCACTATCTGAACAGAACTAAGATCTCATTTCTTATTCACTTTATTAAAAATATCTTTCCTTATACTGGCAAATAACATAGAACAATGTAAACTCAAAAATGTCACTGAAGAATACCTAAGTAGTGGCTGTGCTGTGGAGAGCCCTGTGCAATATCTAATGATCTGAATCTTTGGAACTCACTTCATGAATTACTGAAGTTTACTACTCTAGAGCATTACCACACTATAATTATCTTTGCGATATCAACATGTCTATTAGGCAAGGAAAATCATGGTCTGTTTAATGACCTATTTTGTAGCGTATCTACCACAGTGTCAAGAACAGACTGAAGTTAAATAGTCCCATGAATATTTTTCTTTTAAAATTTACAAAAGTGTTCATCGATCCTTTTAAACTCCAAATCAAGCACGGCATTAGTATCCAGTAGAGTAGCATTTTGGAGCCAGAAGAGAGAATTTGAATCATCTTGTATAACTCTTTGTTTTACGTATTAGAAGACCAAGGCCCAGAGAATTTAAGTGATAAGTTTACAGCTACATAGTTAGTCATTTACAAAACTCAGACTGAAGTTGTCTCGACCTACTCTCCCAGAATAGCACACGACTCTCCCCAAAATAGCACAACTTAGTTTAAAATAAAATCAAAATAAAAAAACACCACAGTGAAGTAAAGCCAAACACAATGATACTCCTTCAGGTTACACTTTAGGCGTACAAATATGGAGCTCATTTAGGACCTGAAAGTTTCTAGTCTTATTGAATGCTGCATAATCTCTTTTGTTTTTTTTAAAATTTTTTTTTTTTTTCAACGTTTTTTATTTATTTTTGGGACAGAGAGAGACAGAGCATGAACGGGGGAGGGGCAGAGAGAGAGGGAGACACAGAATCGGAAACAGGCTCCAGGCTCCGAGCCATCAGCCCAGAGCCTGACGCGGGGCTCGAACTCACAGACCGCGAGATCGTGACCTGGCTGAAGTCGGACGCTTAACCGACTGCGCCACCCAGGCGCCCCTGCATAATCTCTTTTGAATGAGTGATATACTTTATAAATTAATGTAACAACACCTTTTTATCACTGATTTAGAAAAAAAATAATGAAAAATAAACATGAAAAGAAAATGTCACTCTTGGAGGTGATTTACCCTCAGGGAGACAAACCAGTAAATGGGCATAACGGTCATAACTACCCTAGCAATGACAAAGAATGACAAGCCAACTTATCTACACAAGTTAATTTGTAGTACAACTGATACATTTACGAATTTATTTGCAAGATGCTTAAAGCCCTGTGAAGAGTGACTAAAATTCACCCTTAAGTACCATCTAGTGGTAATATATGGTAACTTCACTACTGCACAACTAAAAGAAGGCAAAGGATCATACTAATCCTGAGACTAGAGTTAAAGGATTTAAGAAATGTTTTCCTTCACTTTCCAAAAAGAGCTGGGTATGTCTGTTGCGAATTTAATAACAGTGAAATACTGAGCAAAGTCAAAAGTGAGGAAGCAATTGAAGGTGAAGGTAGTTAAAGCTTTAAAGGAGTTAATAAAAATGGAATGGCAGTAATTTAGAAGAAAAAAAATACATTCTTGGTCTTCTTCCTTGTGAATTCATATGGTCAGTACTTTGTGGTAAAGAGAAATTCACAGTGACTGTTTTATTCAGATTAAATATATACTTGTTCTAAATAGAAAGATAATAAAAGTTGGATACTTCAAGGGGAACAGGTGGAATATTTCCATTTAATTTCATGTAAATTATTCATGCTTCCTGTAAACAATCAGTGGTCTCCTTTCCATTGTTTAGAAATGAATCAATGAAGGAAGTGACTTGTAAAGATTCTTCTACATCTGTGACTCAGTGAAGACAGTTCATTTTCTGGGTTATTAGGTTCACAATTTTCAAATTTTATTTATATGAAATAACACACATCAAGAATGCCTAGTGTTAGAATTTTTGTGTGTGTGTGTGTGTGTGTTAGAATTTTTAAAACCGGATATACCTGTTCTTCTATTTTATCTTGTCTGTCAAGAGCAGCTTCAACAGCATCAAAGAACTCTTCTTCATTAATCAGACTGTTTGGACCTTCCTATTCAAACACACGAGAGGAAAAAAAAAAACCAGCTGATTAAAGACAATATAAAACCTTCATAATCCTAGCATTAACTCTAGAGGAAAGTTGAAATGTGACTTGACAAATATTTATAAACCAGTTAATATATAAAGTATTATCAAAAGACAAGTAACATATGCTCTGTGCAAAATCATGAGTGTCACAATTCATATACTCAATATTCATATACCCACTGTATACTGACCAACACTGTGTTAGGGTGATAGTTTAGAACAGGGGTGTTGCTGAACTATGCCCTGGAGTTAAATTTAGTTCACTGCCTACTTGTGCATGGCTTCTGAGCTGAGAATTTCATTTTTAAGTGGCTGGAGAAGAAAACATAGCAACATTTCATGATGTCAGAATTATAATATGGAATTAAAATAATGTTTTGTTGGAATATAATCATGCTCATTCATTTAGGAATTGTCTATGCCTCCTTTCATGCTACAGTGGCAGAGGTGAGTACTTGTGAATGAGTACCTGATAAGAGAAAACATAAAATCACAGAAAAGTAAGTACAAAGTTACATAAGATCTATTGATAGCCGATAAAAAGCACAGACAGGAGTTTTCTGAGGGGCATCTTCCTAAACAAAGACTATTATTTCATGAAGAAAGAAAAACTGAACTGATGCTTGCAAGCTTGGTTAGATGGCAAAGCAGTGGTTCTCAATCAGCTAGGAAACTGCCTTGGGAACTTGTTAAATGGAAAATTCTTAGTCCCCATACGCAGAAATTACTTTTCAGTGGATCTTGGGTGAAGCCAGGAATATGTATGTTTAATAAGTTCTCCAACCGATTCTCATGCAACTGGAACCTCAGCTGTATCAAATGTACAAAGAATAATAGAAAACAAATAAGCACAGTATGTTCCTGCTGACACGAAACAAGTGAGTGGACTGTAAGTGGAACAATAGCTTCATGTTAGGGGAAAAGCTGAGGCTGAAAAGGTAGGCTGGGTTTAAGGTTCCCTAACTTTTAAAATATCCAAAGTAAGACACATGAATAATTGCTGGTCTGTCTGGAGTTTTTCCAGTTAGAATGATTACCCTAGGCCATCACTATCCCATTAGAAAGTACCTAACCTAGCAACATGACACCACCTGGGGCCAAGGCAAAAAGGGTGGGAGGAACTACGGTGTAATGCTCTTGTCACTTGTCACAGGCATATGAGACATCTTGATTTAATGCACTAGTTTTTTGTTTTGTTTTTTCTAAATTTTTGTAACGTTTATCTATTATGGACAGACAGAGAGAGAGCATGAGCAGGGGAAAGGCAGAGAGAGGAGGAGATACAGAATCCAAAGCAGGCTCCAAGCTGTCAGCACAGAGCCTGACGCGGGGCTCGAACTCACAAACTGCGAGATCACGACCTGAGCCGAAGCCAGACGCTCAACCGACCAAGCCACCCAGGCGCCCCGATTTAATGCACTAGTTCTTTTAGAGCTATGAGGCTCCCTCATAACCACGTTAAACACACGCACACACACACACACACACACACACACACACAACTTTTTATTCAGCTACAATATACAAAAAGTGCAAATTTCAATGAATTATCATTAAGTGAACACAGCCATCAAATGACCAGCTGGATCGCCAACAAGAATAGTAACAACACTCCAGAGGCCTCTCTCCTACAGGATTCCCTTTATAAGTCCAAACATTTCCGACATTCAAGTAACAGCAGTGTAACTTTGCTTGATGTAAGAAAAATACAAAATAGCCAAAATCTACTCTGAACTCAAACATATTTCCTAATGCTTTTAAAACCTCTATTGATCATAACCACATCTACACTTGAAAAATTTTAATGCTCATTCAATCTATGCAATCACTTCAGTCTCAGGAGTCTACTAATTGGGAACTATAGCATTCAAAAATTCTACTTTGATAAGTGAAATGGGCAAATAAGACAGGTACATCTTTCCTTTGATGGCACATGTAAGGGAGAACTACAGTAACTGGAATAAAATTTACTTTATTTAAAAAACAACTTAAAAAAACCATTTTAACTCATCATGTTTACCAAGGAAAATAGCTATTTATTGCTAAATCTGTGGGAAACACCACTCTTTAGCTTACTTGCTCCATTAGCAGCATTTCTCATGTTAATGATGATCTTGGAAGAGTTCTCTCTCCTTGGATTCCTAATTTCCCAATTCCTCTCTATCCAAGACTCCTCTTTGGACTCCCTTAAATGTGGGTGTTCCTCAGGGTTCTACCCTTGCTCTCCCCACAGCATTGGCCTCAGTCATGTGATGATTCCTGAAATCCACAGCCTATCTATCCATTTCTCACCTAAGCGTTAGATCTTTGTATCTAATAATACCTAAAACCTCCTCCGGTTAATGTCTCAAAATTCCTATGCACCTCCAGTTACCTTCATTCAATCACCACACTCTTTAATCCTACTTTTAAATATGTAAATTTATCGCTGGTGTCTGTTCCTATTACTGTATCTTAATCTAGGTTATCTTCAATTCTCACCTGCGAGCCTGAAGTCTTGGAAGCTGCCAGTCGAAGGCTGTCAACTACAATCCACTACCCTCACAGCAGGGAGCAAGAATGATTTTTCTAAATGGTATATCTGAAAACTTTCACTTGCTTAAAACCCATTGCCTGAGGATATATAAGGATTCCTGTAGACCTTGCAAGCCTGGCTTACTACTCCCTCCACTCAATAGGCTCCACCCTCCGATAAGGTCTTTCAGTTTCCCTGTGGGCAAAATGCTTTTGTTTTTTTTTTTTTTTAAAGTTTTCCTTTTCAGCCCCTACAAGTAAACATTCTTGCTATTCACCTGGTTAGTATCTACTCAGCCTACTCATTCATTTTTTTTTTTTAATATAATTTACTGTCAAATTGGTTGACATATAGGGTGTACGGTGTGCTCTTGGTTTTGGGGGTAGATTCTCGTGATTCATCACTTACATACAACATCCAGTGCTCATCCCAACAAGGGCTCTCCTCAGTGCCCATCACCCATTTTCCCCTCTTCCCCACACCCCCATCAACCCTCAGTTTGTTCTCTGTATTTAAGAATCTCTTATGGTTTGCCTCCCTCCCTCTCTGTTTGTATCTATTTTTTCCCCTTCCCTTCCCCCATCGTCTTCTATGTTAAGTTTCTCAAGTCCCACATATGAGTGAAAACATATGAGATCTTTCTCTGAATGACTTATTTCACTTAGCATAATACCCTCCAGTTCCGTCTCATTTTTTTTTTTAATGTTTATTTATTGTTGAAAGACAGAGAGACAGAACACGAGCAGTGGAGGGCCAGAGAGAGAGGGAGACACAGAATGTGAAGCAGGCTCGAGGCTCTGAGCTGTCAGCACAGAGCCTGACGTGGGGCATGAACCCATGAGCTGTGAGATCATGACCTGAGTGGAATTTGGATGCTCAACCGACTGAGCCACCCAGGTGCCCCTAGTTCCGTCTCACTCTTAAGATTTCAGCTAAGATGCTGGGAAGCCATCCCTGACTCAAAAACCTCTCAGGGCTAACAGTGCTTCAAACTCACCTGTTAACTAGCCTGTTTTCCCATTAGGTACTTGGGCAGGATCCTGTATATCCATGCCTAGTACAGTGTCTTGCATACATAGTATATCTTAAGGAATGAATTTAAGATTATAACGTAATTTCTGGGGATGCCTGGGTGGCTCAGTCGGTTAAGCACCCGACTGCAGCTCAGGCCATGATCTCAGCAGTCTGTGAGTTCAAGCCCCGCATTGGGCTCTGTGCTGAAAGTTTGGAGCCTGGAGCCTGCTTCGGATTCTGTGTCTGTCTCTCTCTCTGCCCCTCCCTTACTCGCACTCTGTCTCAGTCTCTCAAAAAAAAAAAAAAAAAAAAAATCACTTTTATTATGATAGAAGAAGATAAGATTCAGTAGGTTGAGAGGAAAAGATTAGGGCCTGAGGTCCCTGGGTGGAGAAAAACACATATTTTGGAACAATGCTGGGAGTGTCTGACCACAACAAACCCCCTCAGGAGTAAGGTTCCTCTTTAGAATGTAACAGACCCCACCTACTCCCTTTCAGGTTTTCCTCAGAAATTTGACAAAAGACCTAAGTATGGCCATTGACCACTCAATTCAATGAAAAGGAGCCAACACCTACAGAATAACCCAGAACCTAGAGTGATCAAGCCCATAAGGGTAGAACCTGAGAAGGAACAAGGGGGAAGGGATGAGGGAAAGCTGACCAGAACTTTACAAAACAAGGACCCTTCTCTATGGTCCTTGCATTCACTTCCAAATGTCCCTTCTCTGTAAAGAGAACTTTCCTACTATTCTTTTCTAATCTTATACTCTAATAAACTTTTGCCTACTTCTCATTTTGTGTCCAAGTCTTCATTCTTCAAAGCAGTGCGACAATGAACCCCGGGTATTGTGGTAAAAAATCCTGCAACATTATGATAGATATGGCCTATATTTTCCTCCTTCTAAAATCAAAATGTAACTTCATACCTCATAATCTGGTCCTCCAAAGTGGGATTTTTTCTTAAGTTCTGTCATGGCATTTTTGTATGCTTCTTCTATTCTTCTTCTCTTCTCAGTTTCCTAAAAAAAAAAAAGCAAGTGAAAAATTACATCTGAAGTGGAATTTTCTCTGCATTTCAGTGAAATTTTATAATTTGGCTAAACAACAACAGTAATAAAAAGAAACAGTCCACTCCTGTGAAAAATGAGCATTGTTCTGTCCAAGAAAACACTTTTCTCTGAGATATACTTTACACACAAACCACCATTTAAATCACCACTAAGAATTACCTTATAGGTGGGCTATATATTTAGGTGTATTAAGTAACTGTCAAAGTGCCTATGCTTAAAAAAAAAAGAAAAAAGATAAAATTAACACTAGAAATGCCTACAATGTATTTATGTGTTTGTTTCCCCCCAGTAAAGGTGTATTTATTTTGCTTTAAAGAAAGAAAGCAATGGATGTGAAGAAAATAATCAACAGGCGAAATCAATGAATGCTAAAATATATTCTAAGAAAGATGAATGTCTAGTACTTTTCTCACTGTTGGTTAAAACTATTTTAGAGCTGAAAAAGAGCTTAGATTTCTACTTTGATCCTCACTTTTAATCTATAGCCTTACGGGGTTAAAAGACCCGAAGTCAACACATTAAAAAAAAAAGGCTGGCCCTGGGGCGCCTGGGTGGCTCAGTCAAAAGAGTGAGAGTAATGATTTCAGCTCAGGTCACGATCTCAGCTTCCTAAGATCCAGATCTGAGATCTAGCCTCGCCATGGGCTCCCCCAGCTCAGAGCTGACAGTGCTGGGCCTGCTTGGGATTTTCTCTCCTCTCTCTGCCGCTCTCCTGTTAGCACTCTCTCTCTCAAAAAAAAAAAAAAAAAAAAAAACAAAAAAAAAAACAACAACAACAACAACAAAAACTATTTTTTAAAAAGGGCTGGCCCTGGCACTACCAATCTCAAACTTCTTTCTACAACACGAAATGTACTGCCCTGGTCAAATCTGATAACTTAAGTCTAACAAGCTTATAAGGAACATGCATTTATTCTCTTTATTCCCTTCCCTTACCTCAAATCCTTAAGGGCTAAATTAAAGTCCACAGGAACACACACAAAGCTAACTACTTCCAAATATCCTATCTGCATTAAAGCTTGTACAAATCAGTTAATTGTTCATTGGACTTAAAGACTAATTTTTGCATACTCAAGAGAAAGCAGGTCTATAGACCCACCAGAATGGCTAAAATTTAAAAACAAACAAATTCCCACAATAACTTGACAATAACAAGTGTTACTAAGAGTAAAGAGCAAGTGAATTCTCATCTATTGCTGATAGAAGTATAAAGTGACATGACCACTTTGGAAAACTGTTTGCCAATACCCACCACAGCTAGCATATACCCCATGAACCAACGATTCTACTCCTAGGTATATGCCCAAGAGAAATGAGTGAATATCCTCCAAAAGCTATGTACAAGAAAGCTCATAGCAGCTTTATTTACAATAGCTAAAATATAAAAACCAAAGGAAAAACTGATAAGCAAACTGAAGTCATACAATGAGATACAACAATAAAAAAGAATAAACTACCACTAAATGTAACAATACAAATAAATCTCATGGTCAATGTTGAGGGAAAAAACAGCCAGACACAAGAGTGTATACGTATATGGTCACCTCTTGAGATGGTGGTATGGTATGGACCAGGAAAAGGCATGCAGGAACCTTCTGGGGTACTATAAAAATTCTTTATCTTAATCTGAGTGGCAGTTATAGAGGTGTATACATATGCATAAAAATCGTCACACAGGACACCTAAGACTGGCACACCTTACCATACTTATGCTATACCTAAATTTTAAAAACTGAACACAACAAAAACATACAGCACAATAATAATATTCAAAGGACTTAAGGGAAAATGAAAAACCACATGAAATTACATATGAGAGCCTATTAACGTAAGCAAACATCTTCAGTGAATTGATTTTCTTTTACTAATACTGTTAATAAGTAAAATTGTTTAATCTTAGAATTTCTGGTCTTCTTAGACATGACTAGCTAACAATTCAGTATATGTCTTCTGTAATAGAAGGGATTATTATAGGTAACCAAGAAAAATAACCACAAAATATTAATTTTCTATTACTCAGCTGAAAAAATAATAGAACTGACATTAGAAACAGTATAAACAATACTGCTATCAAATACCTGTTATTATATCACCTATTACCTATTTAATTGCTCTCAATAGATTAAGCTCTTTGAGGGGCAATTTCCTGCTCATTGCTGTTTCCCCATTTCTAGCTTAGAGCTAGCACATTGGAAGCGTACAAATACTTTTTGAAGGAAACAGAAATTTCACTTAAATCATATTAAATTACCACTGTACTTTCCTTCCCAATTATACGAATTACTTAAAAGACCTATTTATTGATAAACTAGTCTCTCCACTCAAGAACTTTCTATTTCTTATAGAATGTGTCTTATACATATATACATATGTACTTATATGCATATATACACACGTATGTACACTACACATATACACGTATCTATATACATATCTATATCTATCTATATAGACAGGTATACACACACATACATACTGTGTATCACACCCACATTCTTACATTTCACATAAAATGTAACTGAGATCCAAAAAGAAAAAGGAAAGGACCCAAATAAATAAAATCAAGAATGAAAGAGGAGAGATCACAAACAACACAGCAGAAATAAAAACAATAAGAGAATATTATGAGCAATTATATGCCAATAAAATGGGAAATCTGGAAGAAATGGACAAATTCCTAGAAATATATAAACTGTCAAAACTGAAATAGGAAGAGGGGTGCCTGGGTGGCTCAGTCGGTTAAGCGTCCGACTTCGGCTCAGGTCACGATCTCGCGGTCCGTGAGTTCAAGCCCCGCGTCAGGCTCTGGGCTGATGGCTCAGAGCCTGGAGCCTGTTTCCGATTCTGTGTCTCCCTCTCTCTCTGCCCCTCGCCCGTTCATGCTCTGTCTCTCTCTGTCTCAAAAATAAATAAACGTTAAAAAAAAAAAAAAAACAAACCAAAACAGGAAGAAATAGAAAATTTGAACAGACACATAACCAGTAAAGAAATTGAATTAGTAATCAAAAATCTCCCAAGAAACAAGAATCCAGGGCCAGATGGCTTTCCAGGGGAATTCTACCAAACATTTAAGGAAGAGTTAACACTTATTCTCTTGAAGTTGTTCCAAAAAATAGAAATGGAAGGAAAACTCCCAAGCTCTTTCTATGAAGCCAGCATTACCTTAATGCCAAAACCAGACAGAGACCCTACAAGAACTATAGACCAATTTTCCTGATGAACACGGATGCAAAAATCCTCAACAAGATATTAGCCAACCGATTCCAACAATACATTAAAAAAATTATTCACCACAACCAAGTGGGATTTATACCTGGGATGCAGGCCTGGTTCAATATCTGCAAAATAATCAATGTGATTCATCACATCAATAAAAGAAAGGACAAGAACCATATGATCCTCTCAACAGATGCAGAGAAAGCATTGGACAAAATACAGCATTGTTTCTTGATAAAAACCCTCAAGAAAGTAGGGATAGAAGGAGCATACCTCAAGATCATTAAAACCATATACAAAAGACCCAATGCTAATATCATCCTCAATGGAGAAAAAGAGAGCTTTCCCCTTAAGGTAAGGAACGAGACAGTGATGTCCACTCTCACCACTGTTATTCAACATAGTATTGGAAGTCTTAGCCTCTGCAATCAGACAACACAAAGAAATAAAAGGCATCCAAATCGGTCAGGAGGAGGTCAAACTTTCACTCCTCACAGATGACATGATACTCTATACAGAAAACCCAAAAGATTCCACCAAAAAACTGCTAGAACTGATCCATGAATTCAGCAAAGTTGCAGGATATAAAATCAATACAGAGAAATCGGTTGCATTCCTATATACCAACAATGAAGCAAAAGAAAGAGAAATCAAAGCATCAATCCCATTAACAATTACACGAAAAACCATAAAATACCTAGGAATAAATCTAACCAAAGAGGTGAAAAATCTATACACTGAAAACTATAGAAAGCTTATGAAAGAAATGGAAGAAGACACAAAAAAATGGAAAAAGATTCCATGCTCCTGGATAGGAAGAATACTGTTAAAATGTCAATACTACCCAAAGCAATTTACATATTCAATGCAATCCCTATCAAAATAACACCAGCATTCTTCACAGAGCTAGAACAAATAATCCTAAAATTTGTCTGAAACCAGAAAAGACACTGAATAGCCAAAGTGATCTTGAAAAAGAAAACCAAAGCAGGAGGCATCACAATCCCGGCCTTCAAGCTGTACTACAAAGCTGTAATGTTTATTTATTTTTGAGAGAGAGAGTGGGAGAGAACGGGGCGGGGGGTGGGGACAGAGATTTCTGCAGAAAGTCAGATTTTGACTACTGTCTGGCCTAGTATTCAGAGCTGAAATATAACATAGAGTAAAATTCTTCCAACTGCTACTTAGCATTTCTGGACCAGTCTCTGTACCTCAGTTCCTTCTTTAAATGATGGCATTAGACTAGAACTAAATCTTCTAAGATATGTTACGGTTTTAACATTTTATTGTTTTACTGATGTTGAATTCTAAATAGAAGTTTTCCTACTAAACAAATTCACTGAACCAAAGGTGACATTAGGAACTAAAGACTCATATTGTAATATTATTATGAATGCTAAAGTTTAAGCAAAGGTGGAAACAGGTGAATATGAGGCAAATGTTCAATGAACAACGTAATATATGTTACATAATAGCACAATGACCCTGGAAGTATACACAGCTATGAACACAGTAAGCTAGTGTTTAACTTCATAAACTGGTGTTTAAGAACTTAAATACAGCTGCACGTATTTCGCAATTAAGCTAGGTAATGTTAAATGGCTTATCACTTCTATTCCAAGGCATTTCTATTACTACAAAATTTTTTATATTAAAATCCTACCAAGAATTTATGTTGTATGTAACTAAATACATAACTGGTGAATCTCATTAGGAAAATGAGTTTAAGATGCCCACAAAATTTCAGAAGAGTAGTACCCCCTGCTACTTCTATCAATCCCGATAGATTTTTCCCTAAGAAATTACTATAAAGCTGAATCAAATTGGATCATTTTTTAAAAAGAAGAAAAACAACACTTACCTTATCCAGTCTTTTTTGCCAGCTGTCCTCACGTTTTACCATCAATTCAATACAGTGAGAAAGTGTAGCAAGGATTCCAGCAGTAGTTGCTTTAAAAGTTATCGCCTCCCCTTTAAAGTCTATACCATTAATTCCTCTTGGTGTTACATGTGGAAATACTGGGGGAAAAAAAAGCTATTCACTGAACATCTTTGTAATGAAGAAATAAGTCTTCATCAAAATGTAAAACTAAAAAATGTTTAAAAACCCAGTAAGTCAGAGCAGGCTCTTGGATTCTAATTCTCCTCTTGATGGCCAACATTTAAAAATTTCCATCCATACTCTATAAGCAAAGAAGCTTGTGGCAGCGTATGTACTTTCATAACTTTTTTTCTGGATGTTGTTTCATGAAATCTATTTGCTGTACTATACCCAGTGAACAAAGTGGTAAGAGGAATACTTTAACAATAATACTCTGACATCTTAAAGTGGGACGAAACTATGGCAAGAACTACCTTACATTTTGAGAGACCTAAAATTTAAAAAATACCTAAAGATAAACCATACAGAATTGAATAAGGTATGTAAAATTAAAATAAATGTCCAAAATTAAGTCTGAGACCAATGCACATGTTAAATGGCTCTTATGTTTATATTTTATAATTTTAACTCAGAGTTAGTCTTTGAATTAAATGAAAACTCTTACAACTCATAAGATGCAAGCAAGAGAGCATAATATCTTATACCATTAACTAATAAGAAACCACTCCAAGAGAACTCCTTAAGAGAAATAATGATACTTTCAACTTTAAAAACTCCTATATAGATATGACTTAGCAAAGGCATAATCCACAAAAGAAGTAATAAAATGAACTTCATCAAAATTTAAAATTTCTGCTCTTGAAAGTACTGTTAAAAGAATGAAAGTTGTAGTTATGCAGAATGAATAAGTGTAAAGGTCTAATGTATGGCAAGAGGACTATAGTTAATAACACTGTAAATTTGCTAAGACAGATTTATGAACTTTGATATCTTTTCAAAGAACCAATTTATAGTTGGATTGTATTGTATTTTGAGTCTCTTCTTTTATAATAAAGGTGTTTCAGCTATAAATTTCCCTCTAAGCACAGTTTTAGTTGCAGTCCATCAGTTTTGGTATATTGTATTTTTGCTTTCATTCATCTCATAGTATTTTCTAATTTCCTTTCTGATTTTGTCTTTAATCCACTGGTTATATGTGAGGGTGTTAATGTCTACGTATTTGTGAATACCCTAAATTTCTGTCACTGATTTTTCATTTTATTCCATTGTGGTTAGAGGATGTACTTTGTATGATTTCAATCCTTTTAAATTAATTGACGCTTGTTTATGGTCTCTCCTGAAGAATGTTACATATACTATTCTCCTATTGTTAAGGATATTGTTAAGAATATATATTTTCCTATTGTTAAGTGGAGAGTTCCATAGATGTCTACCAGGTCTGTTTGTTTTTATAAGTATTTTATTTCCTTGGTGTTCTTCCTACTTGTTGTATCCATTATTGAGAGCTGGAGAGTCAAGTCTCAAACTATTACAATTCAATTGTCTTTTTTTTCCTCTTCAACTTATTCAGTTTTTGCTCCATGTATTCTGTTATTATATACAACTACATGTATAATTGTTATGCCTTTTTGATGAATTGACACTATTATCATAAAGTCTCCTCTTTTGACTCTAGAAATATAAACTAAGAAAAGGATGCACAGAACATAACAAGAAAACTTACATTAGAGGTAAATATTGTTCACAAAAGGTTGAGGAAACAGTCCTTACATCATGATTTAGAACCGTGAGATCATGACCTGAGTTGAAGTTGGATGCTTAACCGACTAAGCTACCCAAGCGCCCCAGGAAGGTGTTTTCATATCCAAAAATTCCTCCTCTAGTCTAATATTCAAATTACCTTTAAGTGTCTTTATTATCATCTTAGAACCTGTGGAAGTTTTATTCTAATCTTCACATCTCACTCCCAATCCTATTCTTGGAATACATACAATTTATTATCAGGTCGGTATACTAGTTCTAAATTTTTAAAAATCTTAACATATTCACTAATCACAATAGGTAATCTTGACCAAATCTTTTTTAAAGTTTATTTATGTTTTAAAAAGAGAGCGTGCATGCGCATGAGTGGGGAAGAGGCAGAGAGAGAGGGAGAGAGAATCCTAAGCAGGCTCCATACTGACAGTGCAGAGCCGGACGTGGGGCTTGATCCCATGGCTGTGAGATCATGATCTGGGCCAAAATCAAGAGTTGGGACCCTTAATCGACTGAGCCACCCAGGTGCCCCTAGACCAAAGCTTTAATGATGGCTCTAATGGTAAAATTTGTTACAATGACCACTCCCAAGAATCAAGTATCATTTCTCCCTTTTCTGATGTTGGCTGCATCTAACACTAAGAGCCTGTCTTTTTTGAGAGATGACTGACACCCTAATCCCATGCTATGATCAAGCAGTACCAGATTTAAAGACTACATGTTCTATTCACTTTACCAGATTATATAGAAAACTTCTAACTCATTTCTAACTCTAACAGAAAGTTACTTTCCATCTATGGTAATTAACAAGAGTTACTTTGCATCAACAGTAAGAAGGAATTATTCCGTTTATTTTTAAAGTTTTTATTTATTTATTTTTTTGGGGGGTGGAGAGAGTGAAGAGAGCACGAATACAAGTGGGAGAAGGGCAGAGAGAGAAGGAGAGAGCAGGGTGGGGGACAGAGAATCCCAAGCAACCTCCACACTATTAGCACGGAGCCCAATGTGGCAATGTGGGGCTTGAACCCATGAACCATGAGATCTGGACTGAGGTGAAATCAAGAGTCAGATGCTTAACCGACTAAGCCACCCAGTGCCCCAAGAAAGCAATTATCTTATTTTATTTTAATGTTCTTTTAATTTATTTAAAAATGAGAGAGAGAATAAATTTTTATTTATTTTAAAATACGAGAGAGAGACAGAGAGAGAGAGAGAGACAGAGAGAGAGAGAGAGAGAGAGAGAATGAATGAATAAATAAATAAATGGGGGACCGGTAGAGAGGAAGACACAGAATCTGAAGCAGGCTCCAGGCTCAGAGCTGTCAGCACAGAGCCCGACATGGGGCTCAAACTCATGAACCGCGAGATCATGACCTGAGCCAAAGTTGGACACTTAATCAACTGAGCCACCCAGGCACCCTGAAAGGAATTATTTTAAACAGTGCATTCCACAAGTGTACTTCAAACATGACTCATGATTTAAAAAATTATGTAAACATCTTGTAGGGTATTTCTCTAAATGATTCTAATAACTTTGCCTTCTGTTGCTTGGTTTCAAGTCTCCAGAAAAAGAGATTGGAGGCTTTCCTCAAATGTCTGGAAATCTGGCTATCTGTTCACATTTAAGAGTAAGTTACTAGAAGCTCTGTAAGCATCAGCAGGGTTTTAAACCCAGTGGACTTCATTTAAGGGTGATCTGGTAGTGAGACAGCTTCTTCATGGTAGATGTAGAAAATCTCTATAGGTCCCTTCCTTGTGGTCATTCAGCATCTAGAGTTATGTTCTATTTTTGTATCAGAAAATATACATCTGGTTGATGGGTATTCTGGAAACAGGGTAAAAGAAGGGAGCTTCAGTACACAGACTTTCATTTCGTGCCTGATCATCAGAGTTCTTGGAGATAAAAAGAACAATGAGGTTGCTAAATTTCAATACTCAGTTTGTAAATTTCTGCATAATCACTTTATTCATGATAGGCCAATACACCTATCTTTTGCTGTGCCAGGTATTCCAGAATCTAGAACCGTCCATTTCAATTACTATAGAAAATAAATTTCTATTCTATTCTGGGGAGTGTAGGTCGGGGAACTGACTGGGCTAGAAGATTGGACTTGCAAGTTTTACAATTTAACAATTTTCTCAATGTCCAAACAAAATCTTTTTTCCATTAAAGCAGATTATTTATTGTGAAATTAAAATATAATTTGAAATAATCTTCCCCAAATAACCCTCTAATTTAATAAAGATAAATCTAGATGGCTCAGTAAGGTTCAACATTTCAGTCCCAAGTCCCAAGTCCCAAGTCCCAAGGATAGATAACCCTGTAGTAAGAAGCTAGTATTTCACAAGACTGAGGGGAGGGCAGGTCATAAGCAGGAAGAAAGCTATGATGAAACTAAGGAACAGGAAGAGCCAAAAAGGAAAAAGTAGGGGGACAGAAGTATCAGATTTTAGTATCAATAAAAGAATATTCCACTGTGATCTACAAAAAAGAAAATTAATTCCATGCATACGACAGTTTGAAAAATTATTTGAAAACAGGCCACAAATTATACCTCACATTCTTTCACAACATTAGCAAAAATAAGCTTAATTAGATTAACTTATTTTTTCACAATGTCTTATTTTTGTAACTTAAAAAATTTTTTACAAATCTAATCCAGCTTTTTTGTAGGATATTTCAAAAGAAGAGTACTGACTATGGATCACAGGTTTCTGGATTTGTTTGTTTTTTCAGGCTTAAGATTCCTCATGTAAATGATACCATGCAGTATTTGTCTTTGGCTTATTTCTCTTACATTAGGCCCTTGAGCTTCATCCACGTTGGTGCAAATTGTAGGTTTCTAATGAACAATTCAGAATTCTATCTAATAAGTTAGCCATTAAAAATACAGCAAAATAAATGGGTATATGAAATAAACCACCTTGCTCCTGTGTCTATAAACAAATACGTGGTGAAATCAGAGCTATTTTTAATAACTTACATTTAATAACACTGATTATATACTTTTTAATACCAGTTTATTAAGTGGAGACAGAAAAGTACGTTCAACAGAGAGAATATACTCTAAACAAACATTCAAGTTATATTATAATGCTTTCCCTCCAAGAAATAAACTTTGAGTGCTAGAAACTGATTTTATAACTGCTGAAATAAGCAGGTCAATGTCTGGAATTTAGAATGAGTCTTTGTTAGATCATGAGCTGCCATTATTATTTAATGTCACAATGTGTATTTTACTCATATGTCTTTTCCTGGAAGAAACTTTCACTTTCCAGCAATTACACTGCTTTTTAAGAACTACTCAATTAGATAATTATTCTTGCTATATACTTAGTTATTATATAACTTTAGAAAGTACACTTAATCCAGCCAACCGGAAAAAATATACTACTTACACTTTTCCTTATTGCCATTAGTATTATGCAAGAAGTCTCCATCGGAACGTGTTGTAGGAAAGTCATCTTCATCATCTTCTACCACTAAAGAAAATATATTTCAGGATATTAGGATTAAAGGAAATAGAAAACCAATTTTTTCTTATGTTCGAATGAAATCAATATATTCTAGATTCTGTGAGTACAAGACCTTATTTACCTTTGTATTTTCAAAGGTTGTCAAGGTATGCCCAATAAACATGCTGTGCAATGTCTTGAAATACATTAGAAAAATTGTACCCATTCTCATTTGTGTAAGGGATAACATTGAGATATGAATTATTTTGTCCTTTAGTCATCCTATCCCTTCCTACCCAGCTTGGGGTGATTTCATAAGTCTACCAGAGGCCTGCAAGGGCTGAGCAGGACTGTAAGAGAGTAAGTTACATGCAAAAGATACCTTAATTTGCCTCTGGGAGTTCTTAAGTTTACTATTTCTGCATGTGTAGGGGATGACTTACAGGTCATGACAACAAAATGACTTACAGGTGTGATATCAATTTGCATTCATCCTTATGTGTCTGTGCCTGGACATTCCTTTTAACTTAGTTCCAGAAAAAACAGAATCCCCTATGTTCTCCTTCTGCATACCTTTTTGTTCTATGTTCTATCCCTTTTTCTAACATACTTTAATTCACTGTATTATGTATTCCAATCTTAATGCAAATTTATAAACCTTATTCTCTGCTATCACGTTTTTTAATGGCTTCTTTCTTTTCTTTTTTAGGTACTCCCTTTCTATGTAAGAAGTCTTCATTCTAAATTAATGTTTTACTTCTTGTCTGTATCTCTTTACACCAGGAGTAACTTCATCCTACAATAAACATTTCATCTACTTTAGCTCTCTCTCTCCAATGGATGTAGATTCCACTCCTGTTTCTTATTCCTCCCCTAAATGGTAATAATCACCATGAAAAATACTTTTGTTCTGTACTGGCATTTTCTAGTTATTAGGCTATTTCATTTTTTCATCACTTAAAAATTTTGCTACTCATCTATAACAACTTTTTCAAATCATAAGCTATTATCTACTAATACCTACTACTCATTTCTACCTAGCAAAGTGATATCAATACCTGACTAACATTTTTCTTTTCTATGTCCATCATTCCTATAGACGTCAATATTCATATTGAAGCCTCTGCAGGCATCTTAGTCCCAAGATTCATCAGATTCCCAGATTGTGTGGATCTTCATCTTCTTGTCAATCATTTGCAAATATGGTCAATTCTAAGAAGTTCATTAACACAGCATACTGCTGTTTTTAAATCAGTACTTACCATCAAACAAGATCCTGACCTTGACTCAATACTACTTTGATCAACTGTTCTTAAATACTACTGAAAGGTTTGTGCTTCACTTATCTCACTAGGATCTATTTTGGGTTTTGTATCTCTAACCATCTAACAGCCTAGTACCACCAAACAGGGATTTTCAACTTTATTTTTCTAGCGCAACACTCAATATAAAATTGATGAAAATAAGAGCTGTTCTGGCTAAAAGAGTGGCGTTCCTCTTTTCCTTCCCAACCAAGCACTCCTTGTCCATCCTTGAGCTACCTTTAAGGGATGTCTGACAGGATTTAAAGCCACTGTCCTAATATAAATCCCCCATCCCAATCAGACTGGTTTTCCTTACTAACATTCAAATCTATTATGTTAAATTGTATCTTTGGATCTTGCACATTCCTGCTTTCCCTATCCCTGCAATAATCTAGAGCTAGTTTTTTTTTTTTTTTTAATTTTTTTTAACGTTTATTTATTTTTGAGACAGAGAGAGACAGAGCATGAACAGGGGAGGGGCAGAGAGAGAGGGAGACACAGAATCTGAAACAGGCTCCAGGCTCTGAGCTGTCAGCACAGAGCCTGATGCGGGGCTCGAACTCACGGACCGTGAGATCATGACCTGAGCCGAAGTCAGACGCTTAACCGACCAAGCCACCCAGGCGCCCCATCCCTGCAATAATCTAAACGAACCACATTAAAAACAGCAGCTATTATTTATTGAATTTTTGCTGTTATGCACAGTTCTAATGTATGTATATTCTCACTTAATTCTCACAATCATATGTGCTGGATATAATATTCACTTTATAGCTGAGACAACAGATGTGAAAAAATGTTAAGTAATCTACTTCAAGTCAACAAACTAACAATGAATAAAAGCAAGATTAATAGAAACTTTCCTTTGATGTGATACATCTATCTTCTTTTAAAATCAAACACTATGTTTAGGGTAGAGATAATGTTTTCTACTTTTGAAAACCATACACACACACACACACACACACACACGACTTTAAAGGTTAGTTAAATCCTACTGAAGTATGTGTGGAAATGTGGGTGGTCTGGCTAAGACTGCCTAACTAACAATTCTGATTATTTTATATAAAAACACTGAACACCTAAAATAAATGAGAATTTGCTGTTATCATTTCAATGACACACTTAAAAAAGCACAGTGATTCTTAAAATTCTTTAAGCCATAAAAACACTTCAAACCAAGAATACTCTACCCGGCAAAGTTATCATTCAGAATTCAAGGAGAGAGAAAGAGTTTGCCACACAAGCAAAAGCTAAAGGAGTTTGTCACCACTAAACTGGCCTTACAGGAAATGTTAAGGAGACTTCTTTAGGCTGAAAAGTAAGTGAGTTAATTAGAAACAAGAAAATATATGAAAGAATAAATTCTCATTGGAAAGGTAAACAGAGTAAAGGTAGTAGATTAATAACATATAAAGCTAGCATGGAGGCTACATAACAAAGTATTAGAGCAATCCACTACCTACAATCCACTGTTGTCATATTTTGATAATTTTTATCTGTTTATTTAGAGAAAGATAAGAGAGAACATGAACAGGGCAGAGAGAGAGGGACAGAGAGAATCCCAAGCAGACTCCACACTGTCAGTGTGGAGCCTGATGTGGGGCTCGAACTCACAAACTGTGACATCATGACCTGGGCCGAAATCAAGAGCTGGATGCTTAATCAACTGAGCCACCCAGGCACCCCCAAGGTATTGATAATTTAATCAAAGATCCTTAGATTCAGTTCAGCAACTCTGATCTACAAAGTAGGAAACTATGGTCCCTGTCCTTATTTCACCTTTACCCAGCATGAGTTCTTAAAAATATCAATATTTTTTATGATAGTGTTTATAGGGAAATCAGTTGTTATGGGTTGAATTATGTCCCTGCAACATTCATATGTTAGAAGTCCTAACCTTCCGTACCTCAGAATGTGACTGTATCTTGAGACGGGGTGTTCACAGAGGTAATCAGGTTAAAATGAAGTCACTAGGGTGGGCCCTAATCCAAGATGACCAGTGTCCTCATAAACGAAGGAAATTTAAACACAGGCACTTACAGAAGGAAGATGATGTGAAGACAAAGGGAAGAGACAACCCATCTATAAGCTCAGGAGAGAGACCTAAAATAGATCCTTCCCTCATGGCCCTCAGAAGAAACCAATGTTGGTAACAACTCATCTAGGACTTCTAGCCTCCAGAACTGTGAGAAAATACATTTCTCTTGTTTAAGCCACCTGGGCAGACTCCAGAGGGGCTGCTGAGCCAGATGGCAGCACTGCCGCCCCATCAGCTCCTCGCTGTCCTAGTCTATAGTACTTTGTGATAGCAGCCCTAAGAAATTAATATATTAGTCTACCACTGTTGCTATTTATTCAAACATAAATAGCATTTAAAATTATTTTTCAAAGATTCTATACAACCTGGTTATCACTGTATCCCAACTTCTAAGCCTTCCATTATCACTTTTGTCCTCAGAATGTTCTCTACTACTGATAAGATCATTTAAAAATAAATAAATCAATTCTGTAAGTATTCTCTTTTTGTTGAAAGGGCTATTTGCCAGCAAATGAAAGATGATGTGTAATGTTTAGTTTGATAAGAAAAGATATACACACATTTTTCTTAAGGAGAAACACAAGTTGAAGGGCCTTTATTTTTAGAGAAATAAATATCAAATGTTAAAGAACCTAAAACTTAAAGTCTATGAAATATAAAGAACATTAAGGCTACTTAATTTAGATAAAATTAAGTACCTAAATTAAGTACTTTATGAGGAATATGGGTTTCTGCTTCTGACCAACATAGAAGAAACAGGCTACCCTCTAGAATGAAACTAAAAAACTGGAAAAACTACATGAAACAATGGTTTTCAAGACATTGGATATTAGGCCACAAAGGACAGTGATTCCTGAGAGTCAGGAAACAAATAACATGAGCCCTATGACTGCTCCAGGTTACTGTCTTGGGAGAGTTTCCAAGCTCTAGAGTAAGGAGGAAACCAGGAGTCTGGCAGACTCTAAGGTGAGAAGGAACTGACAGTACAGAGAAACAAAGGCAACTGGAATTCACAAGGCAGATGACTGCAGAGGAGAGCCCGTACAGAGAAAGAATTCTGAAGATCAGCAGAAGGTCCCTTTGAACATTCAGTAGAGTACTGTTAGCACATACAAGTGAGGGAACTATAGAGGCCAGGGAAAGAACTGTGTGAAAAAATTCCAGGGAAAAGTATACAAAACCTACACGGTACAGGGAAAAGTACCTGTTTCCAAATCACGGACTGGAAAACCTCATAATTCACAGTGTACTGGTTAAAGAACACTGAAAACTCTTGTCTCAGTAGTGGGGAGAAATTAAAATACATAACTGTAAGGTTCTTATACTATGCTTGGAAGTGGCATGTTATTTGAAGGTAGTTAAATGTACATACTATGAACCATAAAGTAGCCACTAAAATAACGAAGAGTAATAGCTAAAAAGCCAAAGGAGGTAACAAAATTATTTACTAAATACTCAATCCAAAAGAAGGCACAAGGGAGGGAAAAGAATAGAGAGAACAAAAAGTATCAACTCAGATCAAACACATTTAATAAGACCAAGAAATGAAACCTTGTCAAGCAACCTAGTTATACTGGGAATGAACATGGTGCTATTTAGGAATACTGAAGGCATTTTTGTCTTCACAGCAAAGGAAAGGAACAAATGAAGAGCAGATGTTAACAACATCAGTAATATCTTTAGCAGTAACGAAGAAAGAGTAACTTTAAAAACTTACACGAGTTAACTTAAGATCATGTCTCTTAAATAAAAAAATTCACTAAAGATTATTTTTAAACGTCTATGTAGCTCCATTATTGATTTCTTCTTCTATGAGAAAAAAGCCAGAGGAAGGGAGGGGGAGAGAGAGAAGTGAAGAGAAAAAGGAAGGGAGAAGAGGAGGAGGAAGACAGAGGAATACAGAGATCAAATGATTTCAGATTTAGAGGATTTAACATAAACATGCTTCTCTGTAAGACTCATCAGGGGGTAATTTTTTTTTTTTTTTTTTTCAAAGTTAAGCTCTAGGCCTAACGTGGAGCTTGAACTCATGACCTGAGATCAAGAGTTGCATGCTCTACCAACTGAGCCAGCCAGGTGCCCCACAGGGTAAATTTATTAGACGTGATCATGTGAAATACCCCATACTACTGAGATGATAGATATATTTTTTAATGGAATAAAGAGTCTAAAAATCATGTAAAAGTCTTCAATGGCATCTGGTTTGGGTGATCAGATTAATCAGGATATGTTAATATAGTATACAAGTTATAATACTGAAATCTGTTACACTGGGGGTTTTCAGCAAGTGACTATAATTACCTTTATCACTTAAAGACATTACCCTTTAAGATCAAGAAGCTTTAAATCCATTCATTCTCCAAGAAAAAATAGTGGTAATAGCCTAATTAACCTTTATCCCTTTGAAGTTCATCCTTGGAGACAGCATCAGCACAGGCATCAAAGTACTTCTGTAAAGTATCAACTTGTCTACACAGGATATCTCTAAAGGTTTCCATTTCAGCCAGTTTTTCACGTAAACTGTGGCCTTTCTGCAAAACACACAAAATGGCGAGGTAATCCAAGTTAACAAAACTGGAATTTATATACTCCTATGATGTTTCATCACCTTTTAAAGTCTACATCTTATTACTGAGGGGATGGGGTAGGGAGAGTTGTCAAGTTCAATGTAACACTCCCAGGAATAGACTTGAACATGACTAATTAGTGGCTTGACAGTGATAAGCCTGAAGGAAGTAGAGAACAGTTAAGTCTGACAATGTGCTAATATAACATTTAGTATTTTCAAATTAAACACTGTGAGGAAAAATTGTTAAAGACTTTGGGCAAACATATTACTCGGTGACCTTTCAAAGGAATGGTGAGTGTCATTTACAGAACTCTTAAGAGAGCGTGTTCTTTGATCATATAGAATTTAATTTCGTTGCACTGGAGCTATTTTACAACTCTTTAAGTAGTAGAAAACTGAGAGCAATGTAAAGTCCACAGAGGTGCAAATTAATTTTGTCCAGTGAACACACTTGGTTACTAATCTCTGAACAGAATATATTTGCATATATTAACAAAATCATTTCACTGTTCTTTACATTCTGCTTTGAGCCCATTTTTTTTACATCTTAACTCATTAATGAATGAAATAAAATCTGATATGCTCATTTTATATTTGTAAGAATCATGATTTTGCACCTTAAAAACCATAACAATATGAAATAAGTTACATTGTGGAATATTTCTTTCAAAAACCTATCAAGTTCTTTTCACAACACTCAGTACTCAATTTATGCTGCCCTATAGCATAACAACAAGTACCTTGAATGAAGAGGTGGATGTTGCAGAATAGCCACTTGCTCCAGACACCAGTGACACCATAGAGCCATGTCGACGCAAGCTGGATTCAGATCCATATCCAGATTCGGTCTAAAAAGGAAAGTAAACTAAGTGAAAAAAAAGTTAAATAAAAAATACTTCATTATCACAAGAAAAAAAAGTTGTAACTGTGAGGTAATGGGTGTTAACTAAACATCGCAATATTCACTTCACAATACATATATATCAAATCATTACGTTGTACACTTTAATACAATGTCACATGTCAATTATATATCAATAAAACTGGAAAAAACACCTAAGAGCAAACAAAAGTTTCCCATAAATAAATAAGGTGATTGTAACAATAATTAGCAATTTGAGTCCACTCAAGAAATACAGGTAACCCAATGGCATAAGTAATGCTTTTCAATTCCTAGTTGCCATTTAATTGGGAAATTTACTGAACAACAACTTCATGTTGGGCTAGTGGGCTAGGAGGGCTAAATAACAGGAAAACTACTTTGAGTAGTCAAATTCAGAGACAAAGTAGAATAGTGGTTACCAGGGACTAGAGGAAGGGGGAAATGAGGAGTTGGAATTTTACAGGCAGAGTTTATGTTGCAGAAAAGGAAAAAGTTCTGGAGATGGATGGTGATGTTCGAGATGGATGTACTTACTGTCACAAAACTGTACACTTAAACATGGCTAAAATGACCAATTGTTACATGCATTTTACCAATAAAAATTGGACAGAACAAGGATAAAAAGATGATAATAGGAAAACTTTCAGTACTATTTCTTTCTAGGCGAATAACTTATCCCGACATAGCTCAAATACAACTGTCTCAGTGAAGCCTTTCTTATTACACCAGGCAGTGCGTCTCTGTATTCTCAACCATTCTAGAGCATGATTACGGCACTCAATTAAAATAGTTTTACACTTTGTAATTACGACTGGAGTTGGAACTTCTAGAAGAAGATTGTATCTTTAAAAAATTTTATAGTAACTTCAATAGTTCATAACAGAAAGAAAGTTTCCAATTTAGTCAGTCTGTTAAGTAATCATACCATGGAAGATAATTAATTTAACTCCTGGATATTTGGGTACAGTTAGACTCCGTACTGTAGTACTACTTGGGGTTGGCATTCCTCAGAGCACCAATTTTCACTCGTCTTATAACAAAAGCAGTAATAATAATATAGACAAAGGAAATGAACATTTGAAAAAAATACTTCCAAGTACCTGAAACCTGCTCAACTATTTTGGATTTCTGATTACTTTCTGTTGTTATTTTTAAAAAGTAATACGGATAATTTTAGTCTTAGTCACAAAACTTAAGGTAAAAAAATATCTAATCATTTCTGGTATCATGCCTAGTAGCAACATTTAGAAGGTTTTTAGATTACTTGATTTTCAAGATTAAGACTAGGAATCACTAAAATTAAGCATGATGTATTACAGAAACCATTTCTACTGGCATTTTTACATCCTCTGTGCTCTAGCTCCTGAAAATCCAGTACATTTCCTATACACCTATTGGTTTACCCAAGACATTATTCTAACTGAAAAACATTCTTTTAGGTATGAGAACATTAAGTTTTTATACTGATTTAATTACTAAATTAAATGTTTGTGTTATTGTCTTTATGTATATGATACTAATACTAGTTCAAAACATTTTCCAGTTCAGTATCACTTCATTTAACCTAAGTTCATTATTCTAGGAAGAAGATGGAAAAGGAGGAAGAATGAGAAAGGAGGAAGAGGAATCCAAAATCAAAAGAGTAAAACAGCTCATGGAAAAGAGAAAAGTACCTTAGGCAAAGAGACTAGAAACTTATCCATGTGAAAACCTCTTAAAATTCAAGCTTCCAGTATATACTGGTTGCCACACAAAGTGAAATTATCATACTTCAATAATGGTCATTAATAAAACACTCTGTGAAAGATACTGCAATATGTTCTTAACTATGAAGTTACTAAGAAATTACATATAAACTTAAGACTGCATGGAATCAAAGCTCTTCTCTAAGACTTACTTACATATGTCATCCTAACACAATTCCATACCTCAAAGCAAAACAGTATTTTAGTGATGAAGCAAAATATGTATTTTTGTGCCAGGAAAACTATTCACGAAAGGGTAAAACATGCACTTTATGTAAAATTGTACCTCAAGAAAATTGATATTTTTTTTAGAAGATAAAACTAATCTATGACAAAAGAAAATAGGCCAGGGAATGGGGGGAAATGGTTACAAAAAGGCACAAGAAAATTTGGGGGTACAGGTTATAATTGTCCAAACTCAACTGTCCATTTAAAATGGATACATTTTGAGGCACCTGGGTGGCTTAGTCAATTAAGCTTTCAACTCTTGATATCGGCTCAGGTCATGATCTACACAGTTGTGACACCACGAGCTAGCTCAGTGTGCTCTCTCAAAAGTTAAAAAAAAAAAAAAAAGGAGAGGTTTGAAGAATGTAATTTGTACCTTAATAAAATAAAAGAAGGTAAGCTTGTTTCAATATCACAGAATCCTACCAAAAGAGAATTCTAACAATCATATAGTTTACAAAAAATAAGACTTTTGAAATAATATCCTAAGCTAGGTTCTTTACCTAAAATGGCTCTAGCTTCTTCTCCTGTCTTTTGATAATAATGTTAACTTTCTAAGGGTGGTGTTTCTACACTTCAATTGTATTGGTTTGGTAAAGTTTTTCATTCAATTTCAATACAGAAGACTGAGGGCGCTTGGTGGCTCTGTCAGTTAAGTGTCTGACTTTGGCTCAGGTCATGATCTCACAATTTGTGGGGCCTCACACTTTGGGCTCTGCGCTGACAGCTCAGAGCCTGGAGCCTGCTTTGGATTCTGTGTAGTCTCCTCTCTCTGCCCCTCCCCTTGTGCTCTCTCTCAAAAATGAAATAAACATTTTATAAACAAATAAATAAATATAGAAGGCTAGAATTAAAAGTAAAAGGAACCTATAAGACTAAAAATATAAGGTACTCCATAAGTCACTTATCTCAGACAACTATGTGTTATTCATTTGTAAAGAGAAATTAATCTGAATTGCCTGTTTAAATACAAAACCCTCTTTTGACTTACAAAAAAATTTTATAATATTAAAATAGATTTTGGATGTTTATTTGTAAAATATTCAAAACCAAACAATTTGAAATTTAAATAAATCTACCCTCTCCATCCAGTTGCATTTTATCAATGGGTCTTAGAGGAAGTAAAAACTGCTTATTTTTAAAAGATCTTTTCTTTTAAGATCTTGAAACAAAATAGAAATACAACAAAGTTTTTCTAAAAGTACCTTCACCATAAAACATACCTTTTATCTTCTTGTCTATTTTTTCAGGTTCCACTATTTCAAAACAAGTAATATCTCCTCACAACTAAGACGTGATAGAACAGAGACTCCACTGTAGCAATATTGATAGTGTTGTACATTTTAAGTAATGGATAGTAAATGAATGTGGAGGCTGCGAGTTTAGTATAACTGTACTTCTACCTCTAATAAAGTTTCACTTAAATAAATTCCATTACGAATTATGTAAAATCATCCCAATGAAAAAGAAATACACTAAGCAATTGTGTGGTTATTCAATTTAAACAATGGAGATTCATATGTCACTCTATTTCAGTTAATAACTGCACTAAGATAAATTTAAATATAAATAAATGTTTAACAAATATACATACAAATACACACACACACTCACATACAAATGAATCCTCACTGTTTAAAATCTAGTCATTCTGGAAATGTTTGTAATTGTACAATGATATTGACATTGCATAAAACATTCTTTTTTTTTAATTTTTTATTTATTTAAAAAAAATTTTTTTTTTTTACCGTTTTTATTTATTTTTGAGACAGAGAGAGACAGAGCATGAACAGGGGAGGGGCAGAGAGAGAGGGAGACACAGAATCGGAAGCAGGCTCCAGGCTCTGAGCCATCAGCCCAGAGCCCAACACGGGGCTCGAACTCACGGACCGCGAGATCGTGACCTGAGCCGAAGTCGGCCGCTTAACCAACTGAGCCACCCAGGCGCCCCTGCATAAAACATTCTTAATGGTATACACCACAACATTTAGAGTAATTTATGACAGCCACAAAATGGATCAAATCATCTTTGGGAATCACAGAATAAAAATTAGAGAACACTCTCATTACTTTAAAAGAATAGATTCAAGGGATGCTTGGGTGGCTCAGTTGGTTGAGCATCCACCTCTTCATTTTGACTCAGGTCAGGATTCCAGGGTCATGGGATCAAGCCTTAGGTCGGGCTCTGAGCTGTCAGCTGGGAGCCTGCTTGGGATTCTGTCTCTCTCCCTCGGCCCCTCTTACCCGACTCGTGTTCTCTCTTTCTTAGATACATGAAAAGTGAAAAGAAAAAAAAAAGGGATAGCTTCAAACTGTATAATTAAGCCTGCCTTTCTTATTCATGTGATGTGGCTCTGATTTAGTTTTAGAGTTCTCTAAAAACATCTAATCTATCACCAAAGATATCAATATTTTAAAAGCATTTGGTCATAAGTGCTAAAAATATTTCTAAAAGAAAAGTTATAGGGGCGCCTGGGTGGTTCAGTTGGTTGAGCATCCGACTTCAGCTCAGGTCATGATTTCGTGGTACATGAGTTGGAGCCCTGCATCGGGCTCTGTGCTGACAGCTCAGAGCCTGGAGCCTATTTCAGATTCTGTGTCCCCCTCTCTCTCCACCCCACCCATGCTTGTGCTCTGACTCTTTCTGTCTTTCAAAAATGAATAAACATAAAAAAAAATTATAAAACTGTTCTGAAAAGGGACAACGTTCCTGGCATCTCCTTTGTCTTCCCAAGATATTCAGTTTAAAGGCAGCAATACTCATCCTGAATTTATAAGGTATGTTATTTGAAGGTGAAGTGGGGTGAGGGAAGAAGGATGGAAACAGGGGGAAAAATTACTTTATTGTCACAACTGATATTCTGTTAAATGTTCTTAAAAACTGTAACATGCTTTTAAAATCTCATTGGTATGATTGGGAAACTTCAGAGGCATGCTGGCTTTTTCTTAATGTCACTTACTTTTCCACAAGAAATATAAAGTTGAGCTTAATTAAAACCTCTAATCACCAATATATAATATTTTGAAAACACTAAATTCTATCTAAAATTAATAATGCAGAATTCATATATAGTTACTATAGGAATATTTTCCTTTCAATATATCTGCTTAAATACTACAATGAGATCACACCTTTATTATAATATTCCTTTTTATTAACACCACACACACACACACAAAAGTCCCAAAACAAAAACAAAACACACTCTTTTGGCCACTAGATGGGATCAGTAGCATTTTCCAAGTAGCAGTACACTTGGAAAACTGAGGTTACTACTGGTCAAAGTACGATAGTAACGTTTAGACTAATTCCTTTATGTGTACCTTTACCTTCTATATTTTCACTTTTTGAAAAAACTTAAAAGCATAATAAATTAAATCATATAGTTCAAAGTTATGAATTTAATAAAACATCAGAAATGCCAAAAAACTGATTTGAAAAGAAAACTCCCTCAAAGATACAAATTTTATGGTTTGGCTTAATCATGTGGGAGATAAACTTATATATTCTCATTTTGTACAATCTGTTCATCATCCCATCTAGATTCCAAAGGCCATGGTTAAAAATCATAGCAAAAAGGCTGCCTTATTTTAATAGCACCTGCCTTTTGAAAAGCTCATTCTTTTTCCTAGTAACACTCTCCAACAAGAAACACAGCAAAGAAATTTAGACAAATTAAGTAACTTCCTCATGGTGTAAAAAACCATCTAGTTATTAGTGTCAAAGTTCCCCCTAACTCCAACAACACTGTCTCTTTCCATTTTAATTACGGAGAGAATATACAAGATTAGTATAAAAACAATGGAGCATTTTCTAGAAATTAAAATTCTGAAACCCATAGTAAAACCAAGTAAGCTTGCTATGCTATAAACATCCACACATCTACCTTCAATACTATTTTAAAGCAAACCACGAGAAGCAAGACACTATTTAACCAAAAGGACTGTGATTTAAAATATCATTTAAGTTGCAGTGGAAACAGTTTTATTCTTGTCTAAGTCAACATAAACATATTATTTGAGATAAGAAAATTTGGCAGAACAATTTCATGTCCATAAATATTAAAATCTCTCATCCATTTAGACTTTCAAACACTGATGGACCCCCCTGAAACAGCAGTGGCCTCCAGAGTAACAAGAACACAGGATAAGAGAAGACAAGGCTCTAGCATCACTGTAACCACTAGACAACTACACAATCAGTTACTACCTTCTTGGGCTTAATTTTCTAATGTTTAAAATGATATGAGTAGTCTAGGATCATAATTCTCTGTGCCAAACCTAAATACCAAAACTTAGGCTAAAAATGTACATATGCAATGGAGGCCAAATGTAAGGCCAACTGTAATTCCTTTTTGTTGAACCAGATGGAAAGATGTAACACAATTCATCAATTTAATGTACCAGATAAAGAGAGGTTCAACCCACCCTGATTTCCAGGAATTGTAGCACTTCATGAATCAAAGAAATTTTAAAATATATTAAGAAAATGATACCACAGAGGATTTTTAACATATTCTGGCTGCCTAAATCCTAGCAGCCCTCCACTAAATATTATTTGCTTACTCTCAAGATATTTTTCTCAAATAATACTGGAAAATAGAACATGTGCTCAGATTAGTCCTATAGACCTTTTTCTTTTCAGATCCTAGTCATTCTTGTATCATAATTTAAAAACCAATATCAAGGGCGCCTGGGTGGCTCAGTCAGTTAAGCGTCTGAATCTTGGTTTCAGCTCAGGTCATGATTTCACGGGTAGTGAGTGGTTAGTGAGTTCAAGCCCTGCATCAGGCTCTGCACTGGCAGTGTGGAACCTGCTTGGGATATTCTCTCTCTCTCTCTCTCTCTCTCTCTCTCTCTCTCTCTCTCCCTCTCTCCCTCCCTTCCTCCCTCCCTCTCTCCCTCCCTCCCTCCCTCCCTCTCTCCCTCCCTCCCCTGCTCATGTTCTCTCTCCCTCAAAAATAAATAAATGAACTCAAAAAAATAAAAATCAGTATCAAGTAAATGATTTGAAGGTCATTTATGGAACTTGGTTATTTATTTTGCATTTTCTTCTGCTGGAACGGGAGATGAGCTTTCGTTTACAGAAATATCTAAACATGCAAAGGGTTGTACTGAAATCAGACTGGAGGAGTTAACCAGGGCCTTATCACATACCCTAGTTAAGTGTTAAAAAGAATGTTAGAGGAACAGAAGAAAATAAGACACTGCCTATTACAATCCCCCAAAATGCCCAAATACAATATGGTACTATAGAAAGAGAGGGTAACAACACTCTCTTCTTGACTTTAGAACTTCCTTTCTTGCACTTAGAATTTCACGCTTTAGATTCCATAACACATCCTTATAGCTAAAGGGGAAATTAGTAAGGTACAAAGTACTTCCTCTGTAGCAAAAAGCTGTTGACACAATCAGTGATGCAAAAGATGATTCTAAACAATTGTGACACTCTGAAATTCAGACTTATCTTAAAAATTTTTTTTTCTCCTTCCTTTAAGGGAATCTGGAGGTCCAACTGTCTTTTTTCCTCAGTGACATTAAAATGGAGGTGAGAAATAACTAAATAGCTATCAAATGAAGCTGTATAAATGAAGTCTGTTAAATAATTTTTCCACTCTAGTTTTAGAAAACAAGTACCAAGGGATAGAGAGATGTTTTTTGTTTTTCTTTCAGAGGAGGGCTGATGAGAGTTGAGTAACTTTCTAAAAAATGGATGTTTTAGATATTAATTTCAGAGAGCCACCTTGGATAAATTGTAACAACAACAGTAAAAGCTAATATTTAAGATACTTACTTTGTACCAGGCATAATGCTAACATTTTAAGTGCATTATCTCATTTAATTCTTTCCACAGCCTATGTGAAATAGGTATTATTAGTATACTCATTTTACAGGTGATTTTATTTATTGTCTTCAGAGTCACACAAATGGGAGCCAGGATTTAATTCCAGGTTCAAGAGCCCATGATGTTACTTATTATATGCTATATTGCCTCAATATCCAGAGACCTTGCTTCTACTTCTTTCAAATGTATACCTTTTTCTATTTTCCTATTGCTATTCCCTAGTTCTGGTCAATGAGTGACTCATTTGGATAAATTCTCCAGCTTTCTAACTACTTTCAAGTCTTGTTCCTCTTAAAATCCTTTCTAGTATAACCAGAGTAGTCCTTTAAAAATAGATATCTGATTCTTTACTTCCTGTTTTAAATCCTATTTGGATTCCTATTTCCATAAGACCAAGTCCATACACTGCCTATAAGGCAATGTTAGAGGGAGAAATAGAATTACTCTAAACTACTATCAGTATCCATAAGCATTTACTAGCCATTATTTAAAATGTGTTATATCACAATTGCTGTAACGGAGTCTTTTGTTCTAGCATATCTTTGTCGTAAGGAGGTATCACCCGTTTTGAAATAGTGGAACCTGAATTAATAGACAAGGAAATAAGTGTGCTTCACAATGAAAAAATCTTTAATAATACTTTATAGTATTTATATTATATCATAAGTGCTTGATAAATGTTAACTAATATATTTCTTCTACACCCCCCTCACACAGGAAGGATATTCCTTTATATATCTACTCCAAAAACACTTAACAGGGGAAAATAAATATAATAAATAAAAAAAGAAGCTAGCAGCAGATGTAACAAACTTATCAATACTACTCTTTAACTTTCTTATTTTATAGTTTGCCCTAGAAAAAAGGGTCATTGCATATCTTCTTTCAGAAGGAAGTTCCACAGGCACAGGATATAGAAGTCATAATTCTATTTTTTTTTTTTCTCTAAGTGCAAAGAGATGACAGTGGCAAAACAACTTTTTGAAGGTCCCTTAAATGTCCCAGTAAGAGAAAAAGGCAGATTTTCAATGTTTAGTAAGTATTTACAGGTTTACTGAAATGTAAGAGTACAGTTAGCCAAGGAAACTGAACCATAAATTCTCTGCAAAGATCCTGAAAGAAATACATGCACATAAAACAATGGTAAGCAAATGAATGTTCTTTATTATTCTGAAACTTTGGCCTCAAACCTAAATTTTCTAAAGAAGGTATGCATTCCTTTCTTAGGGGTTAGGGGAGAAATCTAGATCTATATCAAACACAGAAAAATACACATAACTTATTCCTGGGTGGAGGAAAAGCAACAAAACAGTATATTATCATTTAAGTACAAATATTAAGTCTGTACATGCAAAGGAAGTATCTGAAGAATGAATAGTGGTCATTTCTAAATGGCCTAAATATTCATTTTCTTTTTTGTAGTTTTCAGTATTGTCCATATTGTTTGAAGTATTTATAGTAATCAAGTATCACTTCTACAAAAATAAACACAAAAAATAAAGTCACAGAACACATTTTTAATCTATCTCATTTAAAAAGGGTCAAAAAACTAATAATACTGGTAAAGTTGCAGTGAAATGAATACCCACAAATTCTACACATGGAATGTACATTAGTGCAATCCTTTCTGAAAGCACTTTTGACAACAGATACCAAAAGTGCTCATATCCTTAAACCTAGCAATTCTACCTCTCAGAAACTATTATATAAACACAACTAACCTGCAGAAAAATGCTTTATGTAGGAAGGCAGTAAATACTAAATGCAAAAACCAAAAAAATCTAGAGGCCTAATAGTATGAAATATATACTAAAATTACAGTACATTAAAACACTAACAAAGCTATATTGTAAGAAGAAAATTGTACTAGATGGAAAGGAAAACAGGATAGAAACTTTATCTCCATAAGGCTTTGGTGAGGGCATGGGATGTAAACATAGAAGGTAGTTTTGTATTTTTTTCCTTATAATGATTAAGTATTACTTTTAAAAACCAGAGTGGGGGGGGCCTGGGTGGCGCAGTCGGTTAAGCGTCCGACTTCAGCCAGGTCACGATCTCGCGGTCCGTGAGTTCAAGCCCCGCGTCAGGCTCTGGGCTGATGGCTCGGAGCCTGGAGCCTGTTTCCGATTCTGTGTCTCCCTCTCTCTCTGCCCCTCCCCCGTGCATGCTCTGTCTCTCTCTGTCCCAAAAATAAATAAAAAACGTTGAAAAAAAAAAATTTAAAAACCAGAGTGGGACAATAAAATCTAATCAACAACTATTCTCAGGAATGATTTTTAAAGACTTGAATTAAATGATGACAGTACATAATTACTCCTTTATCCCTCTACAGACCAAAGGGATGCTTCGGGAAAGAAAAAGGGACTAGAAAATGAACAGTGATAAAAGCATTCCTACCAATGATCATACCTGGTCTGTCAAGGACATGGACGTTCTGTGACTAAACACTGACAAAAATGTTTTCAGCTAGGATATTCATTTACTTTGCTACCTATTCTTATTGTTTCTAACCCAAAGCTATACTTAATCCTTCAATTCCAAATCAACCCAGAATATTTACCAGACAATAAAGACGACAACATAAGCAAATCTTTTTTAGGCTATTAGCTAAAAGGATTTACTTAATGAAAAGAGCAGTTTTGGGTTCTTTGATGTTTTAAGAAATATTTTCTCCCAGATAATGTCCAATATATTCAGCAAGTAAAATCAGAGAAGTTTTCACTGATGTCAATATGCGTGAGCCATGCCACCCACTATTACTTTTCTACATCAAACACAGAAAGAACAGAATCCAATCTGTCTTGGTAACTGTCAGAAATCTTCCCTCCTGATTAAATAAAAATTCAAATAGTGAAACACTGTAAAAAATAACTTTTGTAGCATAAAGTCTCATTTTAATATTTTCTACAGTAATGATATAGAAGTTACTGAACTCTATATTAACTGATTTAATCTTTCTTATCTAAAGAAACATTTTCAAAGCAAATTACAGACTAATAAAGGATAGAAGAAAAAGCTGAAAAGTTAATAGTATTTATGTAAATTGTTAGTAGTAAGCATGCGGCAAGCATTATAAAAACTTGCAAATTTGGTAAACGCCATACAAAATTACAGATTACATTTTCAGAATATTATGTGTGTATAACTGCCAATCAATCCCACCCTACCCAAAGCACATGTAAATATGCAATTAATTATAAATGGACCAAGAGTGGCCAGTTCCTAGAAACCTAGAGTGAAGAGGCAATCAGATTTATTTAAGATATTTACCTTGAGGAATGTCAAGAGATTCGGGCAGTTAGGAGTAGGAGCTGAAGACAAAGAGAAGCCAAACAGGAAAAGGTCATGACAAACCAACAAAAAGAAACTAAGAGTAGGATGGGAGAACAAAAGTTATGAATAAACAGGAACTATGAAAGAGGGAGAGGAACAGACTGAAACTAAGCTACATTAACTGTAGGTGGGGAACAGGTGATGGGACAGTAACAGTTTTGTGAATAAGAGCACTCAGAGTTAAGTATACAGATCCAATTTTCTTTGTAGGCAGGGCATTCTAATTTTTCTTGGTTCATGGCAATATTCTCATTTCTCAAGGTTAACATGAGTTGACCTTATTTCCTGTAACTTAAAAAGCTTAATTACAATGAATGGACCTATGGTCAATACCTATGGGATCTTTTCAAATTTTCAATATTTATCTGATCTGGACAACTATGTTCAGCTTTAGCAGATGCTACAAAAGTCTCCCAAAGTGTCTGCACCAATTTACACCTGTTACTCTACATCCTCACCAACACTTAGTATTAAGTCCTTTTTTCTTTTTATTTATTTATTATTATTATTGTTGTTGTTTAAGGTCACCCTGCCTGACGGATGTGCATTTCCCTGATAACTAATGGCGTAGAGGACCTTTTCACATGTTTATTATCCATTTGAATATCCTGTTTTATGAAATGCCAGTTCCAGTCTTTTGGATATTATTTTTTAAGTTTACTTATTTTGAGAGAGAAAGAGAGAGAGAGAGAGACAGAGAGAGAGAGAGAGAGAGAGAGAGAGAGAGAGAGAACACAAGCAGGGAAGGGGCAGAGAGAGAAAAGCTCAAGCAGGTTCTGTACAGAAACCAATGCAGGGTTGAAACTATGAATTGTTGAGATCAGGACCTGAGCTGAAATCAAGAGTCAGATGCTTCACTGACTGAGCCACCCAGGCGCCCCAACTATTTTTGTTAAATTGAACTGTAAACTTTTCTTACTGAATTGCAGGGCTCTCCCTGTCTTTTTGACATAAATGTTGTCAAGCTAGATCTCAACTAGCTACACAGTTAATGTGATTAGCTGCCTAAATATCTTCTTTTTTCCCTGATGTAAAATCCTCTGATTCCTCTTTTACCATCTAGGTAAAATATAAACACCTTCCACAATTAAAAGAGCATGGCTGAAAATTCTAAGCTAATGACATTCCCTCTTTTCTGTATGATATACTTTACTGAATATTTAGAAATCAATAGTTAGAATTCCGTCATATGGAAATGCAAACTGCCGATGTCAGCTCAGGTGAATTCAGCTTTCAAAAATTCTAGATAACAAAACCTTACAAAGTTATTTTGAAAGCCCTTGGCAATTAAGTTATTTTTTATTCCAGAACACTAAGAATATTTAAGAGGGTTGGTATTTTGTTTTCCTTGATTTCACCTCAAACCTCAAAAGTGCTGGCTGGTAGTATCTACATTTAGGTGTTAAAAAAATTATTAACCATGTATGGATTATCACTGCAAGCAATTTAGCAATTAACTCACTGGTAGGAACTGACCAAAGTCTTGATCTTAATCCAGAGATATAAGGAACTTTTTTAAAAAAATTTTTTAAGTTTATTCATTTTGACAGAGAACAGAGCTCATGAGTGGGGGAAGGGCAGAGAGAGGGAGAGAGAATCCCCAAGCAGACTTTGTGCACAGCCAGCACAGAGACCAATGTGGGGCTTGAACTCACAAACTGTGAGATCATGACCTGAGCCAAAGTCAAGAGCCGACGCTTAACTGAGCCATCCAGGCGCCCCGACATAAGGAACTTCCTCTGCTAGTTCTTTGTAGTTCAGTTGTGTTCCCAACCACTTGGGTTTTTCTACAGCTTATACGAGAAAATGACAGACCTTTGACTACTTCAGCAGCTGCTAAATTTGCACTTCTCTCAAAAATTAAAACTTTTGAATGTTAAGAGAAAAGTAAAATTTGATTCCATCTTATTCTCTCCATCACTATGGTATGATGCAAATAGGTAAATGGAGAACTAGTAATCCACCAATCTCATGAAATTACTTATATACAGAATACACCAGGGGTGTGTGACTGGCTCAATCAGAAAAGTGTCCAACTCTTGACCTTGGGGTCATGAGTTCAAGCCCCATGTTGGGTGTAGAGATTACTTAAATAAATAAAAACAAAACAAAACAAAAAATAGTCGTTAAAAAGTTACATTTGCACTCTTAAGCCTTTGCCAAGTAGATCTGATTCAAAATGCAAAGCTAGGTTTATATGATAATCATTTATAAAGCAGACAAGTATAGAATCTCCAGTATCTGTTAAGAACTTTTTCCACTATTATAGTTCATTAAATATGGCAGAGATAGTATGACTTTACACGACCTTGGTATTTCAGAAGTACTAAGAACAGGTGTATTCTGTCATCTAGCTATTTTTAAATAGTTTCCTAATAAGCGTATGTCAAACTTAAGACAAAAGAAAGTAAAATTTCAAATAAGCAGAAAACTGCTCCTAAAGATAGAGAAAAAGCACCAAAATCAAGCTGACCCTGAGACCGTACATGAAAAATTATTTAATTATGCCAAATAGCAACACAGTTTCTAAGAGATCTTCAAAGGGAGTCTTAGGTGTCATATAGGTGGGTCAACCATGAGCATATTTTGGTAAGAAACTTTTTTCATACTCCATCTCATTTCAAGTAAAATGTGTAAGTTCTTTTCAAAAATTGTCTTCCATCTAATTTCCTCGGAAATCCCTAAACTTCGCAGACTAAGAATAAGCCTTTCTTCTGAAAGTATTCAACAGAACTTCAGATGTGAATTAGTGGGCCTTCACAAAAGCATAGGAATAAATCAGCAAACATTAAATTATGGAACTGCCTACATGCAGATTCCCACTACAGAAAATGAACATCTGTATAATCATTTCCATTTGGATTCTTCCTGCTTAACTATGTATCTTCCTATGACTCCTCATGTTTTGGATAATTTCCAAAATGTGGGAAAAGTCTGTGTGGCCCCTGATCACCAACATTTCAGATCTACTAAGGTTTTCCCTTATGGAAATAAAGGAATGTCATGACTACCACAAACAAACTCTATCTGAGCCAAAAAGCGTAACTTTTTCAATATGATTCTTAAATCTGCTAGTGCCAGGGGAGCCTTCCTACTAGTTGTTTTGAGGTGTGGGGTGGTACGGTGGGGCAGTATACTCATTTCATACTAAGAAACTGTTTAGTTAAAATCATATTTATTGCAATTGTAGAAGACCCTAGGAATAATCCTATGACTCTTTTAGATAATACTATCAACAGACAGCTTATCACATTTCTTTGAGAAGCTAATTATGCAGAAAATGTTCACAGAGGCCCTTTGATACTAGACCATCCATATTAGAAAAATGTTTAATCCAAATAAAAATAACAC
Source organism: Neofelis nebulosa (assembly GCF_028018385.1). NCBI lineage: Eukaryota > Metazoa > Chordata > Mammalia > Carnivora > Felidae > Neofelis > Neofelis nebulosa. The sequence continues at coordinate 100,326,589 of NC_080782.1, read as the reverse complement.
CTTATCTTTACCTTCATACAGCTTTTAGTCTTCAAGTAATTTTCATGAACACCATCTCACTTGACCTCAAGACAATATGAGAGATGGCCAAGAGATTAAAAAATTACAAAAAAACTTTGTCTTTAAAAATCATTTTATTTAGTAGTGTCTCAAATCTTAGGAAGAAATGCAGAATATGAATGGACTCCACACAATATTGCACACTATTGCATAATACTCCACACTATTGCAAAATAAAATTACTGGTCTGGTATACGTATGCCCCTTGGTATACTTTAAACCAAAACAGATTCTTCGAATATAAGAATGAACTCAGGAATATCTTTCTTCCACAGGGGCTACTGTCTAATGTCACACCGAATTATGCAACTAACTTCCAATATAATGAGAGCATTTAAATCACAGAATCATCTTTTTTAAACTTTTCTTCTAGTAAGCAAGTTATTCTGAAATGAATACCAAGGAGAACAAAACAATAGCAGAGAATATAGAATGTAATGGATTTCTATTTTAAGATCAATCATGAAGAATGAAAGAAAAACAACTTCAAAAATTCCAAATTTCCCCCACAAAATTTGTTTTACAATACTGTAAATTGTTTCAACTGGAAAATTTATGTGCTCAATGCTTTGTTGATTCCTACAAAGTTGTGTATCTGAGTCTTTAGGGGAGCTTATGGTCTAAAATACACACAAGAGATATGAAGAACATATAAAAACTATGGGAATACTGTGATTCAAGAAGCCCAATGATTTAAGTCAACAAAATATATTCTACATAAGTACGTACTTATAGGATGGCAGATGTGCTTGTTGGCTAAAAAACTGGTGCTCAGGTCAGATAGACCTGGACCTGAATGCTGTGGCTCCTTCACTGATTAGCAATTTGACCTTGGACAAGTTACTTAATTTGTTTCAATTTCTTAATCTATAAAAGTAGGATAAGAATCTTACAAGACTATGAGAGTAAAATGAGATAAAGTGTATAATGTTTATCACCATATCTGACACACATTAATCCTCAAAACTGTTAGCTATCACCACCACATTGCTGAAGAAGTCCTGTAAGAATTTTTGGTGTATGTGAGCGTGTGTATGTGTGTGTGTGTGTGTGCGCACATGTGTGAAATGGATTGATACACAGTTATTATAAAGAGTAAAAGAGATACCTGGGAAGGAAGGAACAGAAACCTTTAATATCTTCCAGATATTAAAAACTACTAAAGCCTGTCAGGAAAGCCCTAACAGAGGCCCAATAGCAAGAAAAGGCAATGAAGGGCCATCTGATGACATCAGAAGAGAAAAAGGCCCACTCTTCCAAGTGTTCTGTGTCCTCACAAGGGCAGGTGGTGAAATGAGGAATTAACTGTAAATTGAACTGAATGAGCTGGAATGATGGGAATTTATCAATTCTGAAGTACTCTTGGTTTATCATGACTAGGCTACTTTGCTTGCTTGATCATTTTGTTTTGTTTTTGTGCAGGTGGGGAGGGTGATGTGAGGGGGAAGGGATATATACAGCATACTGTCATCTTTCCTCCACTAAGTAACTTGTCAAGGCCACACAGTTATTATGTAGTATAAGCAGTAGTGCCAAGATTCAATCCCATATCTGTCAGACCCCAGAATCCACTACTCAAACAGTAACCAAATAATACAATGCTTTTTGAGAGCCCATGGGCAGAAAGATGAATTCGTATTTGTCTTGCATATATATGGCAGTAGAACTCAAATGATAAACGGATCTAATCTGCAGGAGGTGAGCTTATGGGAATGATTTCCCAATACTCAATCTACCAATGGAACTGAGTGAAAGCAGAATCAACATAAAATTGAATCCTAAGCATCCAAGAACTGAAAGGTAGTAGAGTCTCATGCAAGTTACTTAAATTTAATCTAAACCTCCATCTTCTCTACTGTAACACAACACTTCCCTCACCTATCAGACGAGCAGAGAGAATATAAAGCACATGAGTACATAATGCAATCATTAATACTTGGGTGATCCTCAATAAGTAGTAGCTCCTATCATCATCAACATGCTTTAACAATTTGATATTAATTTTGAGTATCAATATAACAATGCATGCTAAAATAGTAAAATTACTAAATTTAGGTTCTGATATGTAATATTCTTTAGTAATAGTGAAGAATGAATTAGGAAATATATCCTCACTGCCTCCCTGTTTCTGGTCTACAGAAAAAAACAACAAGAAACCAAAAAAACTTTGCTGTTATGTTTGGAGATACCATTTGAATTTTTTCCCTCCTATTAGTTTACTAACTCAAACAATTTATTTTTAGAATTCATATTCAATTTAAATTTTCATTGATATGTTGCTTAGTTGGCATATATCACATATTTTATATTAAAAAATTATATATATATATATATATATATATATATATATTTATTTATTTATTTATTTTTTAGAGAAAGAGCACGAGCATGGGAGGGGGAAAGGGAGAGGGAGAGAAAGGATCTTAAGCAGGCACCACACCCAGTGTGGAGCCAGACAGGGTCTTGATCTCACGACCCTGACTGAGGTCAGGACCTGAGCTGAAATCAAGGGTAGGACGATGATTAATCGACTGAGCCATCAGGCTCCCCTACACTTAAATAATTATTAATAAAAATTATAATTAACAATGATTTCTCCTTGTCTATGAATAAACTATTTTTAGAAATCAGGAAGAAAAAGTCTGCATAATGTATCTGAAATCTTGCTGCTGAATCTTTTTTCTAAAAACTTAAAGTTCACCAAAAATCTGTTATCTCAGCTTAAGTCACACTGCACTAATAAAACTCAGATTAAACCTATCCATTGTTCAATGATGCAAAGATATCAATGATATGGAAGAAATATATGCTTTAGGCATCCTTCACTTGTGGAGAAAATACAAAATGGGAACCTGCAAAGAATTCAGGTTCAGCTTTACTAAGAAAAACAAGCAAAATAAGATATGCTTAAAACAGAAAACAAAAATCCCTATAATCAACTAATCAGTTAATCAACTGATAAAGCTTTTGAAAGTCATCTCAGTTAAAAATATAGAAATTAGTTCTACTAAATGATATCTTTAATTATTAGTAAAAGGGTTGGCCCTGATTAAATACACAAACTACGCTACTCTCTTTATGTGCATACACATTTAGCAACTCTCACTGAATGTAGAATACTTCAGTCAAAAACAACAGGTATAATTTAGTAAATTTAGTTGTCACTCTATAAAGCCCTTTCTTTTTTACTGTCATAAATGAGAAAATATATCAGCCACTCTGGTAAGTAATCTTACATATATTATCTCATGTATTACTTATACACACCAAGAAGAGGTAAATTATCATGCCAAAAGTCACATATGTCATACACAGCACAGGATGTAGTGTTTGAATCGAGGTCAGCCTGGATTCAAAGCATTCAGATTCTGGGATTTTAGCTCACCTCTTTTTTATATAATAGAAACTATTAGCCATTTTTTCAATTTTTAGACTCTTTTCTGAATAATATAATAACCAACATTCACACGCTTTTAAGATTTTATTTTATTTTTTTACATTTATTTATTTTTGAGAGACAGAGACAGAGAGAGACAGAGTAGGAGGCAGGGAGGGGCAGAGAGAGAGAAAGAGACATAGAATCCGAAGCAGGTTCCAGGCTCTGAGCTGTCAGCACAGAGCCTGACACGGGGCTCGAATTCACAAATGGTGAGATCATGACCTCAGCAGAAGTCGGATGCCCAACTGACTGAGCCACCCAGGTGCCCCTAAGATTTTATTTTGAAATGATCTCTACACGTAACTTGGGGCTTACACTCACAACTTCGAGATCAAGAGTAGCAGATTCTTTGGACTGACCCAGCCAGGCACCCCAACACACAAAATTTTAAACCAGTTTTCAACTAAAGCTAAAACAGAGAGGAAAGAAATGGGCATTACAGCCAATTTTCTTCATGCCAGGAAAAATTTATAATCAATAATCAAGAAATGAAAGTTAATGCATGATTCATACCAAAAAGAATGCCTGTCGTACCTCAAATCAGACAGGTTCTTCTTGTTTATGTGTGTGTGCATGTTGTATGTGTGCATGTTTTGCATCTGTTAAGTGACCAAAACAGGTGTTTCAACTACAACTCTGTGAAACCCAAATAAACAAGTACAGACAAGTATGCAAAGCACAAAGTTTTCTTAAGTCACACTCAGGAATAGCATCATGAATTTATACCTTTCCCTATTCCTTGTTTTATCATAATATACTGAATTCACTAATGCTACAGATTTATTAATATCTACTTAGTCTACTTACCAATTATTATTCACAGCTTTAAATTACAATGTGGCTTATACATTTACATAAGATAGACTTTCTAAAGGTTTATTATTAGGTGGCTTCTTATTTACAAAAATTAAGTGATGTACAAATATTTACACTATGAATTTACCCAAATAGCTATAGAGGACTGCAAAAATTAACATGTAAGTTTCTAAATATTAGGGTTTTATACCCAATATTATTTCAAAAGTCCTTTTATCCAGATCATAAAAGAGGCATTAACTATGAAGCAAATCCTAAGTATAAAAATCAAGAATATGTTTTATTTTTAAAAAGGCATATTTTTTTTAATTAACAATTAAACACATTTGTTGGGGTGCCTCTCAACTTGCTAGATGGGGTGCTACCCGACTCATGTATTGTTTAACAAAGTCAATTAGATCTTCAAAAAATAAATAAAAATATTTGTTGTAGCAAATTGCTTCAGAACAACTCAAGTGTTAGAAATAAAATTAGTTCAAAAATTTATAGGGACGCCTGTAAGCGTCTGACTTCGGCTCAGGTCATGATCTCATGGTTTGTGAGTTCGAGTCCGGCAACGGGCTCTGTGCTGGCAGCTTGGAGCCTGGAGCCTGCTTCAGATTCTGTGTCTTCAGAGACGAAGACACTCTCTCCTGCTCACACTCTCTCTCTCTCTCTCTCTCAAAAATAAACATTAAAAAATTAAAAAAAATTTACACCTGTACTGCTTTAATCTTTACCACTCAAATATTGTTCAACTTTTCAATAACACGTTACATTTAAAAACTTTTTAAAAGAGTTACTACCAGTCTCTTGCTTAATCCTTCATGGATGGATAAACATTGGAGACCCTACCTTGTGCTGTTCGATGGCATCTATCCATTGTTGTCTGTGATCTGGATCCTGAGCACGAAGATACCAAACGCTATCATTTACACTAATATCAAATCGACATTCATCAAAATCATGAGGCTGTGGAGAAAACAGTAGAAAATGAAAAGCTAATTATATTCTTAGAAGTGTTACACCCTATAGCAAAAACGAACATATACATTCTGGCTGTTGCAAGACGCCTGTTATTCTTTTGTTTCTACTCAAATAACTTTTTTTGAAGATGTCTCACATAAAGAGCACAACAAGAGCATAGTTACCAAAAACTAAGTTTCATTCATTATTCTTATAAATGAGTTGATACGTAAATATATTTAAAAAAAGAATGGAGCTAATATTTTCATCAACTGCTTTCAATTAGCTTAACTAGTGGGAATGCCACCAAAAGCACACACACAAAATAGGCCAAGTTTTAGGGATGATATTTACTACTTTTTCCCCTGCCTCTATCATTCAAAAGTAAATGCTCATCATGAATAGTTGTATTTCATTCAATGTGATAAAATATTTTCACATTCTGTGACAAAATAATGTTAACATTTGCCCTCAAGTATTTCAAATTAACTTCTAGCTTTTTAAATATCTTTGATAGTAACAGCCAGGAGAGTTTTGAATGAAAAGAAAAATAAAATAAATATTACATCAGACCTCTATTAGATAGAGGAGATTGTCTATATCAAAATGTAAACATCTCATAAAAATATCAATTATTTGGTTCAGTCTTTCACATTCTTTAAAATGAATATTTTATATCCTTGACTTTTGTCCAGTAAATGAATTCAAATATGACAGGACCCTATCACATATACCACCTCTTCTTTTACCAGAGTATTGAGAGTCAATTTCTTCTCCTGTGAACAATTTTATCTATAGAGGGGAAAAAGTTCTCCCTGCCTAATGTAATAATTAACTTATTTGATAAACAGAATCTACATATTGTATTTCTAAGGTTTGTTTATTCTTTCCTCCCTTTAACAGTATCAATCTTTTATCACCTTATGTGTTTGTTTAGGAAAAACATTTGAACTCTACAATGTCTTTTAGATTATGAAACAGTTTCTCTTTTAAGATTAATACAACAAATCATGGTTCTGACTAGCTAAAGGATATAAATTAAGTATTTTCTGAATCACTATATGCTAGACATCATAGTTCAGACTGTGGTGGGAGGTAGAATATACTAGAAAGAAGAAAAAGAAAAAACAAGACAATGCATACCCTGCTTCAGTAATTAAGAATACAGAAACACATAAAAAAAAAAAACCAATACTTAACAATCATAAATACAATGATTACTAGAAATTTAATGAAATGCCAAACATTCAAGTCTTAAGAATGGAATTCAGTTCCTAAAAAAAGTTTCTTGGAGGAAGGGAAGAATACACACTATCTGAAGAACCAAGTAAATAATTTAACTGATTAGGTCTACTGTTCTAAATAGGCCAGAAGTTTTTAAACTTTCACTTCACAATCATTCTATTTCCAGCTACCATTCCTCAAAATGTTTTACAGTTTGTATTGGGCTTAACATCCTTAAAGCTTTAGAAAATAAGATCCTATTAGCTCAAAATTCACTAGTTTCTCCATCAAATGCTTTTCCTCCCTCTTTGACATCTTCAAAACTTCCTTACAATCTTCCAATGAGTACAATGCCACAATTAAAATATTCCTGAAAAGAGAAACTCACTGCTAGCCTTCCTTTGGATATGAGTGACTTAGTAAAATCTGAAGTCAGTGTTTAAGATTTGCCAAATTCCTAAATCTGCTAAAGTATACCAATTATGATCTCGTCTCCCTCTTTCAAAGTTTAGAAATGCAGAAAAATGTCAAGCTTTTAATAGAGTTACAGAGAAATGGAATAAAATGATAATCTAGAAGGTGGAATTAAAGAATTTGAAAACTTACTATGAGATGCAGTATCTTGATACCTATACACAGAGGTGGTAGTTGACAGAAAATGTACAGTTAGCCAGTTCTACCATCAGCAATCTGACAGGCAGGTGGCAGAAAAGAGGGACGCACCAATTGTCAGATAATATATAGTCTGTGAACACAGAATTCCCAAAATGCGAAAAAGTGAGGGAAGCTAGATCTATAGGGTAAAGAAAATTACGAACTTCTTAAGAGAATGTGTTTAAGAGAATAAATTGAAGTCTAGAGGTGCCTGGGGGCTCCATCAAATTTTCAGCTCAGGTCATGATCTCGTGGTTTGCAAGTTCGAGCCCTGTATCAGGCTCTGTACTGACAGCGCAGAGCCTGGAGCCTGTTTCAGATTCTGTGTCTCCTTCTCTGCTCTTCCCCCGCAGACACACACACTCTCTCTCAAAAATAAATAAACATTAAAAAAAAATTTTTTTTTAAATGTGGCAGTACCCCCCCAAAAGAGAATAAATTGAAGTCTAAGCAATCAAGCTTATATATTGTCTCAACACACATACAACCCTCCCAACATATAATCAATAATTGTTTCATTCAAACACAATTGCAATTAACACAAGTGAGTTTATCTCACTCTCCCCAAAACCAAGCTGTGCCCCCACTGAGAATGCACGCAATAGAAGAAAGCCAACATCAGAAAGGAAAACATCAAGGAAAATGTAGGTGGACCTCATACTTTACCATGTCAACATTCATTGTTAAGGACAGAAAATATACCAAAAAGTAAAATGGCACTTATACCTGTCTTGGTTTGTCTTAGTTCTTTGGGATTCTATAACACAAAAACCATAAAGTGGGTAGCTTAAATAGAAATTTTTCACAGTTCTGGAGGCTACAAGTCCAGATCAGTGCCAGCACGGTGGGGTGTTTGTCAGGGCCCTCTTTCTGGTTTGCAGATGGTTGCCTTCCAGCTGTGTCCTCATGTGGAGAAGAAGGAGAACTCTCTGGTCTCTTCATCTCCTCATAAGGATGCCAATGTCATCATGTAGACTTCGGTGTCACGACCTCATCTAAACCCAATTATCTCCCAAAGGCCCCGCCCCACCTCTGATTACTATCACAATGAGAATTAAGGCTTCAACACATGAGGTTGGGGAGGACACAAACATTCAGCCCAAAGCATCCATTATCTGCCAAAATAACCTTATAGGAACAAGAGGCATAAATCCACAAAGAAAAAAAAAAGAAAAAAGTTTTCAACAAAATTTAAAAGTAGAATGTGGTAACTGACAGCAGGCTTGAAAAAAACTGAAAATTAAACATCTACAAGAAAAAAGAAGGCAAAAGAATCAAGCCAGTTTGTATGCAATTATGGAAAAGCAAGGGAACTGGAAGCATCAGGTAGCCATAAAGGTAAAGGCAAGGGTGGAGCTGAAAACAAAACTGACCAAGAGTCATTAAAAGGTACAACTAGATTCCTGGAATCCCAAGCATTGGTGACTACTCACCTACCACTGTACAGTGTTAGAAGCCCCACCCTTAGCCCTCAGAGAGATGGTATCAGACAGGTGTAAGAAGTAGGGACAGTCTTACACAGCAGTGGGTGTGGGGTGTAGGGAAAGGGAAAAAAAAAAGCAAATCAGAAAGTATTTATACTAAAGATCTTTCCCCTACTTGACTCCCAGAAACCTAGCACTCACACTCTCTCCTTCCATCCTCTTCTGTCTATAGGAAGATTCTTCCATGAGAAAATTTAGTCCAAGAAAAAAGGCAGATAGTAATGATATTTAAGGGTTTCACACCCAGGCACTTAATTGGTATGAAAGTTCTAAACCATGAAGATAAATAAAAATTTACCTTTCAAACCTGGGAGATATGCATCAGTAAAATGAGGGAGTAACAAAGAGAAGCAAGAAGTATTTGAGATCCATGAAAAGAAGAAGCAAAGGGACTTCCCAAGAAGACAATAAGGAAAATTCCAGAAGCAGCATTATAGAAAAGACCCAAAAGTCTAGAACAGTACCACAGGATACTTTAGAAGAGATTTCTCTGGTGCTGGCACAAGTAGAATGAAAGACTCTCTGAAAGGTTAAACTCAGTGGACAGAGTGTAAGAAGACATAGAAACTCAAAGTCAACTAAAATTTTAGTGAACTTCATATTGCTTATTTATTTACTTGTTGATGGACAATTGCTTTCACTTCTTGGTTATTTTGAATAAATTTGTTGTGAAAATTCATATCTTTGTAGGGACATACATTTTCACTTCTCCTGACCTAGAGCGGAATGCCTGGCTTATAAAGTGACTATATATTTAAGGAACTGCCAAAAATTAGTTGTATCATTTTACATTCTCACCAGCAGCCTACCAAAGTCCAGTTACTCCTCATCCTTGCTTGGGTTTACTTCTGGCCTCTGTTCTGTTCCATTGACCTATATGTCTACTCTTGGGGCACCTGGCTGGCTCAGTCAGTACAGCATGCAACTCTTGATCTGGGGGTTGTAAGTTTGAGCCCCGCGCTGGGTGTAGAGATTACTTAAAAATAAAATCCTTAAAAAAAAAAAAAAGAAGTCTATTCTTACTCCCAACACCAAATTATTGCTGCCCAATAATCAGTCTTGAAATCATGTAGTGTATGTCTTCAAACTCTACTCCCCTTTTAAAACCTATTTGGGCTAATCTAGGTAGTTTGCATTTCACATTGTATTTCCAAGAACATTTAGTACCAGGTTGCAGGAATTCCATAGATTTTTCTATAGATTAATATGGAAAGGTGTGACCTCTTAACAATACTGAGCCTTCTAATCCATGGGCATTTCTCCAGTTATTCATGTCTTCTTTAATTTCTCTCAATAATCTCACGTAGCCTGTATTATACATGTCCAATCCATAATGCAGGACTGATTCCTAAGTCTTGTTATGTTACTGTACATGGAATTGTTTTTAAAATTTCACTGCTTATGGTATATAATAGATCTCATAATTGTATATTAACCATATATTCTATGATTTTGCAAAATTCACTTAGTACTTCCAACACCTAAAACACCTATTTTACACCTAAAAATATCTACAAAACCTTGATGCTACTGCCAAGTTTTTCTTCTGGCTTTCTGATCTTTATGCCCTTTTAGATCTTTTTTCTTGCCATACTGAAATGACTAGGATGACCAAATACAATGTTAAAACTGAAGTGATAAGGGCACATACATTCTTGCCCTGACCCTAATCTTAGGAGAAAAGCATAAAATATTTCACCATTGAGCATGATGTTAAACTATGTGTTTTTGTAGATGCGCTTCATTAGGCTGATGTTCCTTTCTACTTCTAGTTCCCTAAGAATTTTTTTTTTCAATTTAAATGAATATTGGGATTTTGTCAAAACCTTTTTGATCTATTGAAATTTGTTACGAATTTTTGTCTTTAGTTTGTTAAAATGGTGAATTACATCAGGGAAATACAAATCAGGAAACAATGAGATACCACCTCAAACCTGTCAGAATGACTAAAATTAACAACTCAAGAAACAATAGATGTTGGCGAGGATAGGGAGAAAGGAGAACACTTTTGCACTGCTGGTGGGAATGCAAACTGATGCAGCTACTCTGGAAAAAAGTATGGAGGTTCCTCAAATAATTAAAAATAGGAGCACCTGGGAGGCTCAGTTGGTTAAGCGTCCAACTGGATTTGGGCTCAGGACATGCTCTCATGGTTTGTGAGATCAAGCCCTGCACTGGGTTCCACAATGATGGCATAGAGCCTGCTTGGGATTCTCTCTCCCCTCTCTCTATCCCTTTCCTGCTCATGTTTTCTCTCTCTCTGAAAAAACAAAACAAAAAAAAATTTTAAATAGAGCTACCCTATGACCCAGCATTTGCACTATCAGGTATTATCCGAAGGGGCACATGCACCCCAATGTTTATAGCAGTGTTATCAACAAAAGCCAAATTATGGAAAGAGCCCAAATGTCCATTGACTGATGAATGGATAAAGATGTGGTATAAAACCTTAGTTTGTGAGCATAATTTGTTCAGGAAACATGCTTGTAATCCAAAGCACTTGCATATCAAAGTGAATTTCCCCACAAGAAATAATGGAAACTCAGATGATTCGTTCTACAACCCCAAAATACCCATAAAAAATGATGACAATATTGTAATATGATACAAAATATAGAGAAAAATAGACAAATTAACCTGCACTTACCTTTGAAAACCTTCATGGCTGGTGTGAGGGAGACAAGAGAGAGGAGGACAACTTTCACTATCGCTAACAGAATCACTGCTATTTGTTGGCTCAATGGAATCTTTTTCTTCCTGGGGGCCATTGTATATGCTTGCACAGATGTTGACTACACTACAGTATTAATATACTCTTGTCAAATACCGTATTTAAAGTAATTGGCAATAAAGCAGCAGAGGAAAGGGTCTATATCTGCAGGCAGCCTGACTAAAATGAAGTAAAGCATTTCTAAGCTTAGTCTTGTATGGAAAAGCAAAGGACTGTCCACAGGTGCTTTGAAGTGACGAAAACTACACTAGTGCCATTTGTGGGCGTCTTCCAACGTACTGGAAAATCACTGATTTCTGTCAAACACCGTGGCCTGAGATGGAGTATCCAAGCATGGGAGACCATCACCCACAACTCAACAGCGAGAGAGAGAGAGAGAGAGAGAGAGAGAGAGAAGAGAGAGAGAGAGAGAGGGAGAGAGAGGGAGAGAGAGAGAGGGAGAGAGGGAGAGAGAGAGAGAGAGAGAGAGAGAGAGAGAGAGAGAGAGAGAAAGAAGAACCACTGGCTCATTTGTGATCATGTGATGTCAGTCACGTACTACTTGTATTGCAAGACATTGTTCATTTATCAAGTTAAAATTTATTAAAAATGTTTACCTCTCTTGTGGAACACTTGCAGAACAAGTTACTCACAATCCAAGGTTTTACTATACAACGGAATAAAAAAATGAAATCTTGCCATTTGCAACAACATGGGTGGAACTAGAATTTATTATGCTAAGCAAAACAAGACAGTCAGTGAAAGATAAATATTGTATGATTTCACTCATATGCAGAATTTAAGAAACAAAACAGATGAACACAGGGAAGGGAAGGAAAAGTAATATAAAAAGAGGCAAGCAAACCACAAGAGACTCTTAAATACAGAGAACAAACAGGGTTGCTGGAGGGGTATTAGGTGAGGGTGGGCTAAATGGGTGATGGGCATTAAGGAGGGCACTTGTTGGGATGAGCAGTGGGTGTTATATGTAAGTGATGAATCACTAGATTCTACTGAAACCATTATTACAGTATATGCTAACCAACTTGGCTTTAAATAAAATTAAAAAACTGGTGAATTATAATGATTGATTTGCTACATTAAATTAACCTCTAATTCCTAAGATAAAGTACATTTGTTTGTTCATTATATATAATCCACTTTTTTGTTTTTGTCCTGAGGGTGCAGGCAGTGCAACATGCCTGGAGGAAATGCAATACAAGGTCGATGTGTGGAGTGGATGGAAGAACCTCCTATTCCATCTCCCTGCTCCAAAAATCCGTTTACTATATTGTCCGTGGATAGAGGATGTATCAAATATTAAACTGATAAGAATAGATACTACACATAATCTTAGCCAAAAGGCTGAGAAGTTATACATAATTCTTCTACTATTGATTTGCTAGTATTTTATAAAAGAATATGGTATCTATGTCTACCATAGAGCTCTAATATTCTTGTGATGTCTTCATCAGGTTTAGGTTTCACACCTACGCTGTGTAGGAAAGTGTAGGAAAGAGTTTGTATAAGATTGGAACTATTTCTTTGGATGTATTAAACAACATACCAGGGAAATCATGTGGGCAGGTTTTCTTGGTAGGGAGATATTAAGTTCAGGTTTTTAGATCTGGCTTATTCAGATTTTCTGTATCTTAAAAGCATTAAAAGGGAAAAATAATCCTATAATTACCAACACATATTCACTTTTTCTGATGTTCTTCATTAGTTCCTAAAGACCTGTTTACCTCTGGTTTATTTCTCTCCAGCTTGAAAAAGTTCCCTTAGCATCTCTTGTAGCACAGGTCGTCTGCCCACAAGTTCTCTTAGTTTTCCTTTATCTAAAAATATCTTTATTTCACTTCCTTTTTGAAGAGTATCTTCACTGAATCCATTACAAGATGTCTTCTAGCCTCCATGATCTCTAAGGAGAAGTATACAGTAGTTTGAATGTCCCCATTTATGTGTCATTTTTCTATAGCTAAGTTCAGGATTTTTTATCTTTAGTTTTCAACAGTTTGACTATGATGTATCCGGTTTCAATTTGTCCTATTGTCGGTTGAGCTTCTCAAATATATAAATTTATATTCTTCACCAAATTTGGAAAGTTTTACTATAATTTCTTCAAATATTTTTTCACTTTCTTTTCTCTCTGAAGACTCCTAAAACCCATTTAATTCTGCTCATTTAAAATAAAACAAAACAAAACAAAATAAAAATTGGGTTAAGAATGACTACTTGGGGGGTGCCTAAGTGGCTCAGTGAATTAAGCATTTGACTTTGGCTCAGGTCATGATCTCATGGCTTGTGAATTTAAGCCCCACATCAGGCTCTGTACTGATAGCTCGGAGCCTGGAGCCTGGAGCCTGCTTTGGATTCGGTGTCTTCCCCTCTCTTTGTCCTTCCCCTGCCTCTCGAAAATGAATAAACATTAAAAAAAATGACTTCTTTTGATGTATATTCAAAATCCTAATTATTTTCTGTCATCTCTACTATAAATTCCAGACAGTGAATGGTTTTTATTTCAGATATCATTCTTCATGGTTCTAAAATTCCCATCGGTTCTATGTTTTCTTTTTCTCTGCTGAAATGGTCTACCTTTTCATTCATTACAAGCCTATTTTCTTTTACCTCACACAAACATACAACCTGCTTTAAAATCCCTATCAGATAATTCATCTTGCTCATCTTGAATTTGGCCTTGGTTCATGTCTTTTCCCTTGAGAATGTGCTGTAATTTCCTGGCTTTTTGTATCTTGAGTAATTTTGAGTTGACCCTGAAAACTGTGAATGTTAGGTTGTGAACTCTGGATTCTGTTTTACTCTGAAAAATTCTGTTTTTGTTTCAGCAGGCAATTAACATGCTCAGACCCAAATTGCTAATTCTGTCATGTGTTCAATGGGCAGCAGCTAGGGTCTCAGTTTAGAGTACTTTCAGTCTGGCCTGTGCACACACAAATGAAAGGTCAGGTACAAATTTGGACCGAGTTTTACATTTGGGGTTCCCTTTCTCTGGCTCTTCTTTTCTGGATTATCTCCTCACTAACTACATTCCTTCTCTTGGTACCTACAGTTAAAAAAATGGCAAATGTTCTTGAAAGCAGCTTTAGCTCCCCCACATCTCTCCCATGGTGGCAGTGACTCAGATCACATTTTAAGACTACTTTCTATCTGTCTCCCACATACATTGTTTAGGAGTCAACTAGAGACTTGGGTAGACTTTTTACACAACTTTGAGTTGCCCTTCTCTGGTTTCTCCTCTGTGGTTCCCTACTCATTTTCCATCAGCCCTGGTTGTACCAAAACCTTTGTCAGGTTCTGTTGGTCAGGAAGGTGCCTGGCTGGTTTTTCTGTTTAGTTTTAGCCACCTAGTACCACCACAATCGAGATTTCACCCTTATTCTACTCATTGCCAAATATCCTGTCCAATGCTCACTGAGGTTAAAGACAAAATTATCTAAGCTGAGCATCTAATTTTTTTTACAAATAAATGCAAAATATTAAAATATCTTTGTTCAGCCAGAAAATAAGTAAAGCCTACCAGATTCAAATAAAATACATCAAACATTGCTCTAAATTACAAGTAAGAGAAACTGATGCTTGCTCACTGAAGAAGTTTCTTTTGAAAGTATCAGGCAGCTCATATTGCTAAGAAATATAAATAAACGAGGTCAGAAAATGGAAAGGAGCCAGGGGAGACTAGGTAAGAGAGAGAACTCTGAGACTGCACCCCACGGTGTCAACTGTACAGACAGGCCGCTTCCTCTTCTGGACCCTGGAAGCCACTAGTGGCACTGCTGCTCCTAGAAACTGGATGCTGCAGTTGCCAATATTATCATAAGAAAAACTTTCTGTCATTGCTTCTCTTTAAGATCCTGCTTCACAATCAAGGTAGGGCTGGGGGAGACAAGGGGCAGTAGAGGTGGGGGAGGGTATGTATCAGCAGCCTGATTACCTAGGCCTAATTCACATGTAATATGTATAATATGTAATAACATAATATACATAATATATAACATATAAAACATATATTGTATATAATAATTCATTAATAATGTATAATGCATAATATACATAACAATAACATATTATATGTAATAATATATAACATAATATGTATAATCATGTAACAAGGGGAGTTGATGGGCTGGAGGGATGCTAGGGTGAGAGGGGAAAATGAGACTCTGGCTTTTGCAGATTCATTGAGAAGACCTATTCAGACTCATAGCAGGGAATTCTTTAAAAGCTCATTTGATAATGAGCTTGCCACTTCTTATTAACCATATCGGCTCTCTTAAATCCACCCTTCTATATTATCTTATGCTACTGGGACTGGGATATGGCAAAATACATTTCCCCTCTATTAGTCTTCTTTGTTGGTTCAGTATGGGCACCATTCTAGCCAGAGACTGGAAGCCAGGAGGAAGGCAGAAAAAGCCTGTGTTTTTTGTTACATACCGTTTCCATCAACATTTGTCTAGCAAAGGTCCTTAGTCCTGGAAATGGTAGTCAGTTCCGGGCTCCAGCCTCTTTTAGAACTCCCTGAACTAGCTGGCCACCTCAGATGTACCAGCATCAACTGTGCAAGGGCCACTTACTAGATACGTGAAGTGGAGTTCTACAGCATTCCCCTTCAAACTACGAAGATATTAATACCAACTACACTGGGTATAATCCTTCTTCTAGATGTCACAGTGCATTTCCTCTAAGCTTCTGAGATAGCAGATGAACAGTGTTCCCATCTCCAGATGCCTGAGTCTCAGCTTCTGAAAGTACTAACCAGGCAGTCCTTTCAACTCAGAAGTTTAAGCCTCAGTCCCAAAAGGCTCCTGGGATACTGGTACCAGCACCAGTGGGCAAACCTTTCTCTTCAGAAGTCCAACTCCCAACTCGGCGGGGCTCTCCCTCCAACTTCTAAGTTCAGATAACCCCAACCTCGTCCCTTCGTTCCTCTGACCCAAGGAATAAAAGCTGGTTCTTGCAGTTACTACCTATGCACTACCCACAAAGTGTTTCTTTTGTTTACTTCTAAACACTTTCTGCTGAAAAATCTCCAGCGATTTCTGATTCCATGAGTGGACATCTGAATGATACAATAGCAGTCCAAAAATGGCAAATGTTCATTTCCTAATGGAGTAGAAGATATCCATTCAAAAACAGTATTTCCAAAGTCTGGAAAGTGAACAACTTAATATGTGGGAAGATACAAAGAGGTTACAAAAGCACACATAAAATGTGAGCCCAAACATACTGTTCAGGCATGTGTGATTACATACATATGTGATTAAACATATGTGATTAGAGACTGTGTACAAGAGTCCCTGATAGGTACACCAGTATAATTCAGGCCCTAGGACAGTGACTGACATTGAACAAATATTTATTTACTGAACGCGGAGACCAAAATTCAGAAAACTAAGGTCCACACAAAATCATGCACATCATTGTTCATGAGACCTTTATTAGTAACAGCCCCTCAATTGCAAGCAAACCAAATGTCCTTTGATTAGTTCATGTTACACAAACTATGGTACATATACTACTTAGCAATAAAAGGAACATATTATTGACATATTCAATAGCCTGGTGCATCTTACTCATACTGAGGAAAAAAGCCAATCTCACAAGGTAATATACTGTGTGATTCCATTTATATAAAATTTTCAAAAGGATAAAAGTACGGAACTGACGAAAAGATGAGTGGTTGTAGGGGTTAGGAATGAGAGAGAAGGCTGGAAGGAGAGAAGAGAGAGACAGAAGAGCCTATAAAGGGGTAGAATGAGGGATCTTTGTGGTGATGAAACAGTTCTCTATTTTTACTGTAATGGTGGTTACAAGAATCTTTGCAAGTGATAAAACTGCATACAACTACATACACATGTGCATGCATGCACACAGACATACACACAAATGAGTACACGTAAACCTGGTAAAATGTGAATACGGTCTGTGGGTTGTACCAATATCAACTTCTGGGTTTTGAACTGTACTACAGCTATGTAAGATCTTACGATGCAGGGAAACTGGATGAAGGATAAATAAAACCTCTGGTTCCATTCTGCAAGTTTCTGTATAAGTACAATTATTTCAAATTTAAAGTTTTTTTAAAGTGAAAAGAAAAAGATATTCAACAAAATGTTCAAAGTGAACCACATAAGATTATCATCACTTGTACAGGCCAATGACAGAGGCATTAAAGCAGGCCAGCTGGCTATATTCAGAATCTAACATAGATGGTATGATCTTGGGAAAGTCCCCAGTGTAAGGAATGAAAATAGTGCTATGTAAATGTAGAAACTATCAATGAACATAGGTATCAATGAAAATATCATATGATTTACAGGGAGGAATAAATGCTATGGTAAGCAGACATTTCCATTTTCTGGTAAATGCATTCCTTGTAAGAATTCCACCCAGAAAAATCATGATAATCTGAAAGTTTTAGCAGAGAATCAAAATGAGGAGAATCAAGTTGGAAGATTTTTAGTGGCGAATAATGAACCAAGCTTAATTCAATGTTTTTTCCAACTTTCTTTTGGAGTTGGAGGGGAGTCATAGAACCCTCGTCCACCTCCCCACCCTTCAAATCTTAACCATAACATTTACATATAAAAAAAAGCAGACAGATATCTGTGCCTCTAGTGAGATATACCCTGAGAAGGACACCACATCATTTTAGTGTATTTTGCCAAGGATGCATAACCTGAATCAAATCACAAAGAAACATCAAGTCCTAAATGAAAAACATTCTAGAAAATAACTTGCCCAGAGTCTTCAAAAATATGTTACACTAGACAAAGAAAGGCTAAGGAGCTAATTGGTCTAGATTAAAAGAAACTAAAAGAAACATGACAACTAAATGCAATACACGCTGTAGACTGGATTTTGTACTGAAGGGAAAAAATATGCTACAAAGGATACTGCTGAACAATGGACAAAACTGGAATACAGACTTTAAATTAGAAAAAAAGATATTACTACATGAAATGTCCTGAATTTGCCAGCTATATTATGGTTATACCTGCAAAGAGAATATCTTTGCTCTTGGAAATTATACACTGAAGTATTAAGAGGAAAAGAAGTGTGATATATGAAACCTACTCTCAAATGACTCAGGGAAAGATATAAGGCATGTGTACATGTGTCTAGAGAACAAGATAAAAGAAACATTAAAATATTGGTGAATCTAAGTGTCCACAAGAGTTATCACATTAGTCTTACAATTTTTTATATAAAATTATTTCAAAGGAAAAAGTTAAAAATGATACAAAAGTCTCTTTCCTTACAACCTTCCTCTTTCTATCCCACTGTTAACCAAGAGCCACACATTTGACAAATGTTTAGCAAATATCATCTAACATTTTACACAACCACTAACATTAAAATCAAAAATTAAACATACTGGGTTGGCGGGGGAGGGAATTCTGAAGAAACAGTCAATGATATGAGGATCAAAAGATAAATTTGCACACATACCACTTGACACATGTACATTCACGTGTCCACAAACACACACAATTTATAACTTCAGACAGGTCCTCTTTCCCTAACCTCCAAACTCTTACTTAATTGCCTCTTTTGTGTCTTCTCCTGACTATTAAGAGGAATCTCAACACATCAAAACCTGGTCATGTGATTTGCTTCACCAAACTCTAGGCTTCTACATTTCCATAAATGGTAACCAACAGTTGCTTAGACCTGAAATCATCCGACTCATTTCACTGAATCATATAAGGCATTCATCAGCAAATCTGCAAACCTTGTCAGCTGGACCTCCAAAATAAATCTGGAATCCATTCACTTCTAATAAGCAATACTAGCTGGATCCAAACCACTGCTATGTCTCACCTGGATTATGTGTATAATTTCTTAGGGCTGCCTAATTCTGGTTTCCTGCTTCCATCCTCCTCCTACAAACTATTCATAACAAAGCAGCCAAAAGTGATCTTGTTACAAGGATCAAATCACTCCACTGCTCAGACTTCCATAACTTCCCTTTTCATTTCGCATACAAAGTTGAAGTCCTCACAAGGACCCACAAGGCTCTATACAATCAGGAGCATACCTCTCTGCCTTCTTTTCCTACTACTTTCCCCTTGTCTACAGACCATCCAGGCCTCCAGTCACACAGGACTCCTTACAGTTCCTTCAACTAGCCATGGAGGAACTTGACAACTGCTGCTTCCTACCATGTCACCTCTTACCACATTCATTTTCCTCTTTGAGATTTCTACTCAAATACCTCATTTCACCTATTATAAAATTCCCTGCCACACATACAAATTTTGTCTCTGAAATAAGGATGTCTTACAAATGGTATCAACTTAAAATGGCAATGTGACATATAAAATAACAGTGCATCTTAAATTTGGTGGCATCAGACTCATTAAAATACAGTAATATTTTGCCAGAAGAACCTTCCCAGACTCATCCTACAATAAAAAATGCTAAAATAATTAAAGCCACTTAATAAAAATGTTACTTTAAGAGAGCAGAACCTAACAAAAGATTCTTAGACAAGGTCAGTTTGAATAATCTCACTGCCCTCAAATGCGTGATGTCTTTTCCAAGACTGTATTTTCCCTTCGTAACTTGCAAATCTTAAAGAAAATATATAGGTAAGCAAACTGTAAGTATTAAGTATTCATTTCAATTTTTTCATTTAACACACTGATTTGATATATCTCAATTTTGGGAATTTCTGAATAAACAAAATCCTGCTTTCAAAATTTATCCTGAAATAAAGGCTGGACCATGATGCAGGCAGCCCCCAATTTCTTAATTTTTAATATGCTTTGACATTGAAACCTGTGCTGTCCAATATAGTAGTCATTAGTCATGTATGGCTAGTCTGAACTAAAATGAGCTGTAAGTGTATAATACACACTGGATTTTGAAGACTTGGTAAAAAACAAAATGTAAAATATCTTAGTAATAATTTCTTATGACTGTATATTAGGATGACAATATTTTGGATATATTAAGTTAAATAAAATATAATTAATCAATCTCACTTGTTTTTCCTTTTTTGATGTGGCTACTAGAAAATTTTCTATTACTTATATGGCTTGTATATGTGACTAACATATTTTTATTGGACAACCATGATTTAAACCTTTCATGTTTATTTATTTATCCATGTAACCCAACCAACCAACGAAATATTTATGAACATCTATGATTTACCAAGTACTATTCAAGGCACTGGGGATACAATGCCGAGGATAAACAGGCATGGTTCTTAACTTTGCAGAACTCACGTTAACCAAATCAATCACACAAGAAATGTAAAACTTCAACTGTAAAAGCCATAAATAAGAACGGTACATTATGCTGAGAAAGCCTATATTACAAGTAATCTAATCAGGGGCACCTGGGTGGCTCAGTCAGTTGAGCATCCGACTTCAGCTCAGGTCATGATCTTGTGGTTTGTGGGTTCCAGCCCCGCGTCGGGGCTCTGTGCTGACAGCTCAGAGCCTGCAGCCTGCTTCGGATTCTGTGTCTCCCCTCTCTCTGCCTCTCCCATGCTCATGCTCTGTCTCTCAATAATAAATAAATAAATGTTAAAAAAAATTAAAAAAAAAAAGTAATCTAATCAGGTAGGCCAAGGTTTCCAAGAAAGTAATGGAATGGACAAAGGAAGAAAGAAAGAACATTCCAGACAGCAAGAAAAGCACATATAAATACTTATGGGCAGGAAAGAGCAGGCTTAGATAAGACACTAAAAGTGTAGCATGACTGGAGGGAGTCTGGTAAGAAATGAAGTTTAAGAAAAAGGTAGACCATGCAAAACCTCAAAATCCAAGATAGCCTGAAGCCCAGCAGAGAAAGGATAGTGTAATGCATTTTCTTTTCTTCCCTGGGCCTGAAATACTTCATTTCACTTTAGAAATTTAGATACTGGGGCGCCTGGGTGGCTCAGTCGGTTAAGCGTCCAACTTTGGCTCAGGTCATTATCTCGCGGTCAGGCTCTGTGCTGACAGCACAGAGCCTGGAGTCTGCTTCAAGTTTTGTGTCTTCCTCTCTCTCTGCCCTTCCCCTGCTCACACACTGCCTCTCTCTCTCTCAAAAATAAACATTAAAAAAAATTAGAAATTTAGGTATTAATTCTTTCATCTTAAATTACTTGAAGACATCAAGAGACTCAAAACAAAATTCTAATGCTACAAATATGTTCTGTGCAGCCCTGTGTAATGCAAAGTTTCATGCACTCCTATGCAAATCTGATGAAACTTTCAAAATCCTGAGAACATGTTTTCAAAGTATGAAGCAAAATACATATAATTCTAAAGGAAACCAATTACATAACAAAAAAATTTAAGTTAAGGTATACTAATATACATACGTGTTATTTTTTTAGTTTTTATTAATATTTAATAAATATTAATGTCTGAAAGAGAGACAGCGTGTGAGCAGGGGAGGGGCAGAGAGAGAGGAGACAAAGAATCCAAAGAAGGATCCAGGCTCTGAGCTGTCAGCACAGAGCCTGATGCAGGGCTTGAACTCATGAACTGCAAGATCTGACCTGAGCTGAAGTCAGGCAGTTAAATGACTGAGCCAACCAGGCGCCCTGTATGTGTTATTTTATATTAACAAATTACTATCTAGTAGCAGTATGCCAATAATGCCATGGGACAGTATTTATAATTTCTGTTGGTGAAAAAGTCACAAATACTGATAATGTACTGTACTGTAATTTTTGACTACATTAATAAAGAAAATGCTAAATTTCAGCTAAAAGTTAGTAAAAATAAAGTTGTAATCTTTTCCCATGATGTTTGAAAATCCCTTGTAGATTTGGTGTAATGGAATTTTACTGGTAATGGTTTGCCATTAAAAAGAGGATCACCCACCTGTCCCAAGAATCATAAAAAGCAAACTTCTACATCTAAGCACATTTTCTATTATGTTAAAACTGTACTATTTTAGACTAAAAGGAAGAAGTGTTAGAAAGCAAATTAATATAAGTAAATATCTTCTTTATGCTGTGCTCTGACTAAAATATATTTTGGCTCAAATACCTTTATTTAGCTTCAATTATCTGATTTAATAATTCTGAATAATTTCTGGTGACTTCTGAAAATCAAACCCAGATCAGAAATATAAACACTGGGGTGCATAGGTGACTCAGTGGGCTAACATTCAACTCCTGATTTTTGGCTAGGTCATGATCTCATGGTTCATGGGATCAAGCCCTGCATCGGGCTCTGTGCTGACAGTGTGAAGCCTGCTTGGAATTCTCTCTCTCTCTCTCTCTCTCTCTTTCTCTCTCTCTGAATAAATAAAAACCTAAAAAATATATATATAAAGATTTGCTATAGGTCAATTGACAGGTTTTCACACAGGTACTGTGCTAGGAACTGGGAAAAACCACCCAGTAAGGAACTTTTATTCAAATAATTTGATAGTAGAACCATGAAGATGCATTTACATAATGATAACATTACTGGAATGTTCCAAAACTTTGCCAGAAGTTATTTGATTGTAATAATTTTTTTTGTTAAAAAAAAATTTTTTTAGGGGTGCCTGGGTGGCTCAGTCGGTTAAGCGGCCGACTTCAGCTCAGGTCACGATCTCACGGTCCGTGAGTTCAAGCCCCGAGTTGGGCTCTGTGCTGACAGCTCAGAGCCTGGAGCCTGTTTCAGATTCTGTGTCTCCCTCTCTCTGACCCTCCCCCGTTCATGCTCTGTCTCTCTCTGTCTCAAAAATAAATAAATGTTAAAAAAAAAATTAAAAAAAAAATTTTTTTAAATCTTTATTTTTGAGAGTGAGACAGACAGACAGAGTGTGAGCTGGGGAGGGGTAGAGAGAGAGGGAGACACAGAATCTGAAGCAGTTCCCGGCTCCGAGCTGTCAGCACAGAGCCCAAGGTGGGGCTCAAACTCACAAACTATGAAATCACGACCTGAGCTGAAGTCACACACCTAACTGACTGAGACACCAAGGCGCCCCTGATTATAATTACTTTATGACCAAGGCATATCTTAATGACCTTAACTTGGCTTCTAAAACTAATTCTTTCCAAGCCTTCTAAGTATCAAAAACAATTCAGTAATTTGAAAATATTCATGTCTTTCAAAAAAATTTCACTTTTACATAAAACTTACAAATATAACTGGAATCTGTTTCAACAAGCCTTCTAGATGCACAATGACGTTTGGGAACCAATGGGCTAATGGAAATCCTTGTACTATGAAATAGAAGTGGTCAATTACCATTCTTCTTGAAATAAAAATCGAAGGCACAAACCAAGAGAAAAGCACGTATATGAAAAGGCTAAATATATGTTAATATTTAGTTAGGTTATAAGGAGATTATTATGATGGCTAAAGGAGGTAACATGTAAAACACCTAGCATAATGCTTAGCACATAACAGTTGCTTAGTCCATGTTTTATTTTGTTTTTAAGTCTATATATTTATTTTGAGACAGAGAGAGAATGGGGAAGGGGCAGAGAGAGGTGGGGAGAGAAATCCCAAGCAGGCTCTGGAGCTTCACTACTGGATAATCCAGTGCAGAACCTGACTCGGGGGCTTGATCTCATGAACTGCGAGATCATGACCTGAGCTGAAATCGAGTCACACGCTTAACTGACTGAACCACCCGGGCGCACCAGAGTCCATGTTTTCTTTTTACAAAATCTTACAGTTAAGTAAAAAAGATGAGCAATGGTTTGTTGAAAAGTTGTGGCTTAGGTTGGGCCCAGAGAAAAAACAGGCTTTTGATAGTGGAGGAGGGAAAAAGACATTTTAGATCATGGAAAATTCAATGAACAATGCTAGCAGAAAATGTCAAGATGCCATTTGGACCAGCAGTCAGATTGACATATGGTAGACGTTCATCTGTTCAACTCATAACTAGTCCGTTTCTGAGACAATTACCTGACTTAACAATTTACCAAAGTCTGAACCTTTCACATCCATTGTCCATTCAGATTGCTAGCACCAATAGCACAACTAATAGGAATTCTTCTGCCTTTATGTATAATGACTCCATTCAATTAAATGCCAGATCAAGGGGCACCTAGGTGGCTCAGTTGGTTGGGCGGCCGACTACGGCTCAGGTCATGATCTCGCCGTCCGTGAATTCGAGCCCCACGTCAGGCTCTGTGCTGACAGCTCAGAGCCTGGAGCCTGTTTCGGATTCTGTGTCTCCCTCTCTCTGACCCCACCCCCCCCATTCATGCTCTGTCTCTATCTCAAAAATAAACGTTAAAAAAATTTTTTTTTTAAATAAAAAAAAAATGTCAGATCAAATATCAAAGTCAAGAGAACAAGCTGTTAAGAGAAATGAGATATCCATTCTTTACTTGAGCACAGCTATTTTTTAAGTGTGGCTCTCAAACTTCCGTATATATCAGAATCATTGAGACAGAATACCAAACCTCATAGCCAGAGTTCCTGATTCATTAGATCGGAGGTTGGGCCTGGGAATCTGCACTTCTGTCAAGTTCACAGTTGGCTTTGATGCTACTGGCCTGGAGATCATACTCTGAGAACAATGTTCTGTGCCCTATCTTCCTTTTTATTTAATACTTCCTTGTTTTCATGGAGCACATTTTCCAAAAGAAAGCTTTGTAGTAGTATGTGTATTTGTAAGTTTACTTTTTATTATGAGAATTTCCAAACCTATGCAAAAATAAAGAATAGGATAATAAACCCCACACACCACTATTCAGCTTTAACAATTAACATTTCTGGCCATTCTGATTTCATCTATACCCTCCACCGATTCAAGCCTTTCCAGATGGGTTATTTTGAAGTAAATTCTAAACTTATCATTTCATCTGTAGATATGTGAGCATGTATCTCTAAAGACATTTTAAATGCTGCAACAAGTAAATGTTTTGAGACATTTCAAAATGTCTTTATCTGCCCTTTTGGCATTTGTTTAATGGTCTGGCTGGATAAAGAGTTCAGTGTTGAAAATAATTCTTCAGAAGAATGAAGGCATGGCCCATTGCATTCTAGCTATCAGTGTTGTTTTTGAGAAGTCCACAGTAATTTTGAATCCTTATCCTTTGTTGTGACCTGTTTTTCCCCTCTGGAAGCATCCACGATCGTTCTTCCCAGTGATCTGACTCACTACAATGACATGTCCTTAATAATGGGTCCTTTTTCATCTATTATGCTGGCCTTTCAATGTGTAAACTCACGTCCTTTGACCCGTTCAATGTGTAAACTCACGTCCTTTACTTCTATGGATTTTTCTTGTATTCTTTTATTTATTTTTATTTTTTTAATGTTTATTTATTTTTGAGAGAGAAAGAGAGACAGAAAGAGAGACAGAGCATGAGCGGGGGAGGGGTAGAGAGAGTGGGAGACACAGAATCGGAAGCAGGCTCCAGGCTCCGAGCTGTCAGCACAGAGCCCGACGCGTGACTCGAACTCACGAACTGTGAGATCATGATCTGAGCCAAAGTCGGACACTCAAATGACTGAGCCACCCAGGCGCCCCTCTTGTATTCTTTTATTGATGTTTCCTTTCTTCTCTGTTCTCTCTTCCTGAAGTTTCTACTCTTCAAATGTTAAAACTCTTGGATCATTCCTTCAATTTTATCTTTTCTCCTATTCGCTATCTTTATCTTCTCGATTTTCTGGGAAATGTTTATAATTCTATCTTCTAACCCTTCTGATTTTTTTAAATCACTGCTACCATATTTATAATTTACAATAGGTCTGTTTTATTCTTTTTCTTTTTTATAGTGTACATTTTTGTTTCATGATTCCAAATGCTCTCATCTCTGAGAATACAGAGAAAACAAACTTTCTTCTTTATTTTTGTGGAATATTAGAATAGTTTGTTGGCTAGTCTTGTATTTACTCTCTTGATCTCTTTCATACTGGAAACTTCATATGCCTGGTGATCTTAACCGTTCATTTTTAAGAGTTGGGGATCTATAAAGCTGACTGGAATCTGTAAAGTTATGCATGGTTAGTTTATCAAAGATGAGCTTCACTGCTGGATAATCCAGTTAGGCTACTTTGTTGGGGAAGTTCTGATGTTATCTTTAGGTCTTTCCTCTTGGGCTGGTCAGATTCTCTAGGAGTCCCCAGCAATTTACTGCCCTCAATGAGAATATCTGTCACCTAGTGTATGGGTAGCCAAGTGGGGAATGGGGTAAAGTTAAGGTCTCAGCACCCACTTTGCACATTTCCCTTAATCACCTCTATTTAGTATCATTCCTTGATTTCAATAGTTTCTATTGCCTATTTCCCCACTCTTCAGCCTAGAGAGCACTATTTTTTTCTCTCTATAGAATAAACCTCTCCTCTTTGTCAGGTTGGTACAGGGATAAGTCAATCACCCAACCGCACAGTTGGGAGAGAAAAATCTGGGGATACGAGTGTTTCTTAAACTGATAATCAATGTATCCTCTGTATTTTTTTTTTTAAATCAAATTCCACCTCCAAATTCTTGTTTCAAGAGGTATCTGGTACTGCTAAAGTATTACATTATTGTGAATGTAAATCTAGTTCCTAGCTTTTTCAAATGATAACTTAGGATTTGGATTTCTAGGATCTACTAATTTACTGTGCAGTCCATCAGTTTTTCAGCTTCTAAAATGCTCTCTTCTATTGTCTCCTCTCCTGTTCTCCCTTTTCAGGTTAAAGATTTTTTAATTCATTTACTATGGGCAAGGAGATAAAGTGGAGGTGATGAATTTCCTAATTTTTAATTTTTTTTAATGTTTTATTTATTTTTGAGCCAGAGAGAGACAGAACATGAGCAGAGGAGGGGCAGAGAGAGATGGAGACACAGAATCCGAAGCAGGCTCCAGGCTCTGAGCGTCAGCACAGAGCCCGACGCGGGGCTCGAACTCACGAATCGTGAGATCATGACCTGAGCCGAAGTTGGACACCCAACCAACTGAGCCACCCAGGAGGCCCTGAATTTCCTAATTTTTAAAAAGCCAAATGCAACTCCTTGACATCTTTCATAACAGGAGAAAACTTCACTTCATGAAACTGGGTTTATGTGTAAGTTTCAGAAATCATTACCCAACCCTGTCCCTTGCTCTCAATACATTATCATTTCAGAGACCACCTTAATTTCTGGACGAGCTTCAATTCATCACAGTCTCTTGGGTCTCTTGGTTCCTTACGATCAATTTGTAAGTGACTTTTTCTTTTTTAAGTGATCAAGTATATTTTTAAAAGAAATAATTTTTGGATAATATATATTCTGTAATGTGGTGACCAAGAGAACATCTCATTCTTTATCAGCCATGGTCTTCTTCCTTCAGTGAAGAAACAACAAAAGTCAAGCCTACACAGTACTCACTCCAAAGAAGCAGCTCAACGGCAGTACCAGTGAATTCACTACATGATGAGGTGTAAGCAGGTAATTTGAAAACTAAAGCTTTCTCAATTTAAAAAAAAAATTTTTTTTTTTAATGTTTATTTATTTTTGAGACAGAGAGAGACAGAGCATGAATGGGGGAGGGGCAGAGAGAGGGAGACACAGAATCCGAAGCAGGCTCCAGGCTCTGAGCCATCAGCCCAGAGCCCGACACGGGGCTCGAACTCACGAACCGTGAGATCGTGACCTGAGCTGAAGTCGGACGCTCAACTGACTGAGCCACCCAGGCACCCCTAAAGCTTTCTCAATTTAATTAAGCAACAGTGTGCCCCTGTACACCCAAACTAAAAAATAAAAATTAAAAAAAAAATGAGAAATATCACCTCTGTACAAATAATGTATTTAATATTAATAATAGGGCCAGCATCTTTGTAAATTATACTGGGAAATAGATAGCCTTCAAGGGCTCCTAAGAAATCAGAGCAAAAAGTCAGCAAAATAGGGGCGCCTGGGTGGCTCAGTTGGTTAAGTGTCCAACTTCGGCTCAGGTCATGATCTCATGGTTTGTGAGTTTGAGTCCCATACCAGGCTCTGTGCTGATGGTGCAGAGCCTGGAACCCATTCGAGTTCTGTGTCTCCCTCTTTCTCTGCCCCTCTCCTGTTCACTCTCAGTCTCTCTCTCAAATATAAATAAACATTAAAAAAAAAAGTCAGCAAAATATACATTCAAATATGATTATTTTAGAAATAGAGCAAGAGGGAGAGCAGGGGAGAAGGGCAGAGGGAGACAGAGACAATCTTGAGCAGGCTCTACACTCAGCACAGAGCTCAATGTGGGGCTCAATCCCACGATCCTGGGATCATGACCTGAGATGAAATCAAGAGCTGGACGCTTGGGGCACCTGGGTGGCTCACTCAGTAAAGCATCTGATTTTGGCTCAGGTCACAATCTTGTGGTTTATGAGTTTGAGCCCCACATTGGGTTCTGTGCTGACAGCTCAGAGTCTGGAACCTATTTCAGATTCTGTGTCTCCCTCTCTCTCTGCCCATTGCCTGGTCGCATTCTGCCTCTCTCTCTATAAAGTAAAAAATAAACATCAAAAAAATATATAAGAATTGGATGCTGAAGTGACTGAGCCACCCAGGCATCCTACATTTAAATATATTTTAAATGTGATTTATTTTCTGATGATAGTGACAAAAATCAGTCTGTTAGGCTAGGAGAAGATATTTGCCAAATACATGTCTGAAAAAAAAAAAAACCCTATGTCTGATAAAAGTTATGGTATCTGGTAAACTTAAAGAACTTTCAAAACTTAGTATTAAGAAGACAAACAGAGGGCACCTGGGTAGTTCAGTCAGTTAATTGTCTCACTCTTGATTTCAGCTCAGGTCATGATTTCATGGTTCATGAGTTTGAGTCCCACGTGGGGGTCTGCACTGATAGTGTGGAGCCTGCTTGGGATTCTCTCTCTCTCCCTTTCTTTCTGCCCCTCCCCCACTCATTCTCTCTCTCCCTCTCTAAATAAATAAATAAACAAGTAATTGAAAAGGAGACAAACAGAAACAAAAGACTGAATGTACATATCACCAAAGAGATACAAGTAACAAGCAGATGAAAAGATGTAAAACATCAGTTATTATGAAAATGCAAGTTGAAACCACAATGAGGTATCACTACATAGCTACTAGAATGGTTAAAATAAAAAAACAAAAAGTAAAAAATAAGTGCCAACAAAAATGTTCAGCAACTGGAATTCACATGCATTCTCGGAAGGAATATAAAATGGTACTGCCACTTTGAAAAACAGTTTGGCAGTTTCTTTTAGAATTAAACATACACTTACCATATGACCCAGCAATCCCATTCTCAGTTTTCTACCCAAGAGAAATAAAAGCAAATATTTACACAAACAGCTGCATAGTGAATAGTGAATATTTACAGCAGCCTGCTTATAGCAGTCCAAATCTGGATACAAACACATATCCCTCAGTGGTGAATGGATAATTAACTGTGTGCATCTACATAGTGGAATAGTACTCAATAATACAAAGGAACAAGTTAGAGATACATGCAACAGCATGGATGACTCTCAATAGCATTATGGTAAAAAAACCAAACACCAAAAGCTTTATACTTACTGTACGATCCCATTTATATAATATTCTGGGAAAGGCCAAACTACAAGAGCAGTGATTTCCAGAGGGTGGGGCTGGGGAGTCTATGGACTACAAAGGGGTAGGAGAGAACTTTCTGAGGTGATGGAAACTGTCTATATCCTGATTGTAATAGTGATTACATGACTGTATACATTGATGAAAGCTATAACTGTATACGTAAAAGGGGTGAATTTTACTGGATGTAAATTATACCTCAATAAATCTGAGTTTTAAGAAGGCATGACATGACTTAAAAAAACAATAATAAATAGAACAAGGGGAAAAAAGTCTATCAGGAACATGCAGAAAGCATATAAAAACTTAACGTGTTTATATATACGTATTATAGAAAGACAGAAAGGAAGAGACAGAGAAAGAAAGAGCCAGTAAGTGGAAGAAAAGTGGTCATAGGAAATGCATGAGAATATGTTGAAATAGGAGGTGAAACATATCTTGACTCAAATAAGTCACCTGCATCTTTTTCTCCCTTAATAAAGGCTTTGTCAGATTCTCCTTTTCCTTTTTTTTTTTTTTTTTTTAACTGCAGACTTTCTTTTAAATATAAGTATCTCACAAAGTAAACTTAAAGAAATCTGGGTGCCTTCTTTATGCCAAGACTGGACAAGCACCTTTATGTTATTTTGTTTAATACACATAATCATCCCATAGTTAGATCTTATCCCCCTTCATCTTTTTTTTTTTTTTTTTTTTTTAATTTTTTTTTTTTTCAACGTTTTTTATTTATTTTGGGGACAGAGAGAGACAGAGCATGAACGGGGGAGGGGCAGAGAGAGAGGGAGACACAGAATCGGAAACAGGCTCCAGGCTCCGGGCCATCAGCCCAGAGCCTGACGCGGGGCTCGAACTCACGGACCGTGAGATCGTGACCTGGCTGAAGTCGGACGCTTAACCGACTGCGCCACCCAGGCGCCCCCCCCTTCATCTTTAATCAGGTAAGGAAGGTCAAACTCAGAGCAATTCAGTAACCTACCCAAAGGTAACTTTGGTGGTAAGAAGAGCCAAATGTAAACCCTGGTGTGACTTCAGAGACCATGAACGGTATGTTAAGCACTTTGGAAATTAAGATATAATGCTAAATAGGCACCTGGGTGGCTCAGTTGGCTAAGCGTCTGACTTTGGCTCAGGTCATGATCTCGCAGTTTGTGAGTTCAAGCCCCCTGTCAGGCTCTGTGCTGCCAGGTTGGAGCCTGGAGCCTGCTTTATCTGTCTCTCTCTCTCTCTCTGACCCTCCCCAGCTTGCGCTCTCTCTCAAAAATAAAAACATTAAAAATAAAAAGATATAATGGTAAATAAAAATACTAAATAAAAACTGGTGTATGTGAAGCTTAAAAGACCTTCAGGAAAATTAGGAAAACAAGCCCCTTGCTGTTTTAAGCACGGAAATCTAGAAAATTTTGTATATTTCTTGCTTTATGGAAACTTCAAGGCTAAAATACAGACTATATTTATTATAGAGATTTAAGAGAAGGCATTAATACTAAGTCACAAATTTAAAGAGCTACTTTTTAAATATTTAACAGGCATGTTCCTGCAAGTCTTACACAAAATAAAATGCATCACATATACATTTTTTCCTATGTCATGACATGGGATACAATAACACCAGATGGGAATCAGGAGACTTGTGTTACAGTCTTAATTCAGATTATTTTTTATTATGGGTTGAATTGTGTGCTTGATATGTATGCTGAGGCCTGCGTACCTTAGAAACTAACTTTACTTAGAAACAGGGTAGCAGAGATGTAATTAGTTAGGATGATGTCACACAGGAGTAGACTAGGCCCCTAATTCATTATGACTGGTGTCCTTATAAAAAGGGGAAATTTGGACATGAATAAGCCCACAGAGAGAACACTATGTGAACATAAAAGCAAACATGGGAGAATTGCATCTACAAGAAACAGAATGCCAGATAGCCAACAAACAAGCAAAAGCAACAGAAGGAACCCACCCTGATAACACCTTGATCCAACTTCTAGTCTCCAGAACTGTCAAACAATAAATCTGTTGTTTAAGCCACACAGTTTGTGGTACTCTGTTATGGTAACCCTAGCAAACAAATTACATTCTGTAATTACATAATTCTGAGCAAATTATTTTGACATTTTGGGGCCTCCATTTCAATAGATATACTTTTTTATATTTTTCTTACAAAAACCTTTTACCAAACATTTTAAATATTTCCTATTATATTTCAATTATTTGAGTTACATTATAGGAGTTACACTCGTTATCTAAAGATAGAAGATAGTATTTCCAAATGAACTGAATAGCTTATTATTATCTTATATTATTATCTTATATCTTATTATTATCTTAATAATCTAAGATTCTAATTTCTTTTAGAAATTCAGACGTGAGTGTTCTTAGAATGAGAATTATCAACTAATATTTTATCCCGTGCTTATACTTGTGTACACCCTCCTCTTTCCACCAGTTCAATGTAGCAAAATTACACAGTTGATAAAAGGCCAACTTCTTAATTTCTCACTAATCTGGAGTTCCTTGTATAATGAATGATTGTTTATGGCACTACTCATCTTTGGTGATATCTAATTTGCTGAACATTATTCTGTATCATAATTTCTTATTTTAAAATTTTTAGGGAGTCTGGGTGGCTCAGTCAGTTAAGCGTCCGACTCTTGATGCTGGCTCAGGTTGCGATCTTTGCTGTCATGAGATCGAGGCCCGTACTGGGCTCTGCGTGGAGCATGGAGCCTGCTTGGGATTCTCTTTCTCCCTCTCTCTCTGCCCCTTCTCCACTGGTACATGCATATTCTCTTTCTCTCTCTCAAAATAAGTAAACATTAAAAAAAAAACTTTTTAGATCTAATTACTCTTTAACACTTAAATTTTTTTGTTTAGTTTTATAGTTTTCTTCAATTTTGAACACTTCCTTCCCTTGCTTTTACATCTCTATTGGCTTCTTTAATTCTGCCAGAATCTTTCAACTTTCTTCCAACCCTATGTACCTAAGAACTATTTGGCTTTAATTTTTAAAAATCTAACCATAAACATTTTGACTATCTTTCAGTTTTCCTTCTGAAAATATTAAACCATAAAATTGGTGGATAAACTTACATATAACCAACCTCTAAGAGTAATAGGAATTTCATTCATTTGGTAATTAAAGAAGTTCTACAAAGTTTCAGGTACACAAAGGCAAATACCTAAGGTGAGACCTGGGACTACAGACCCTAGGCAAACCAATTCTAAAGACATTACTATTTCTGTTATACCAAATATCTCTACCTACCTAATTCCCAAAATATCTTATCTCAGTAAATACAAACAAACCACTTCTTTTATCTTCATGAAAGGATCATGAATTGTTGGTTGACAAACTATTAGTATTATAATTTTAAACATGGTACAAAGAGAAGGAATACACAAATCAAGTGAACAGAAGAAAGTGTAGAAACAACTGCAAATACACATGGGAATTTATAGTGAAGGTGACATTTCAATCCAGTGGAGAAAAGGTGAATTATTCAATTAATGGCATTAGAATACATAGTCATTTGACGAAAAATAAAAAAGCTAAATTCCCCTATCACTCTTTAGGCTTAAAATAACTCCCACAGGAATAAAACTCAAATATAAATTTTACATGAAAATATAATTACATATTATATTGTATATAGTCTCTGAAGTAGGAAATACCTATCTAAACATAACTAAATGCAGAAGCTATAAAGGAAAGGTCAGTAAGAGTATGTAAAAAATTATAATTTCTGTAAGGCTATAGAAGACTATAAAACAAGGTAAGAATAAATGACAAATTGGGGAAAATATTTGCAACAAATATGATAAATGGCCAATTATCATGTTATCAAGAGCTTCTATAAATCAATAAGGAAAAAAAGAGAACAAGAGATGAATAAATGATTGGAAGAGGAAAAAAATATAAATGAGCTATAAACAAAGTACTCAATCTCATAAATAGAAAATGCAATTTAAAATATTAAGGTACTGGGGCGCCTGGGTGGCGCAGTCGGTTAAGCGTCCGACTTCAGCCAGGTTACGATCTCGCGGTCCGTGAGTTCGAGCCCCGCGTCAGGCTCTGGGCTGATGGCTCGGAGCCTGGAGCCTGTTTCCGATTCTGTGTCTCCCTCTTTCTCTGCCCCTCCCCCGTTCATGCTCTGTCTCTCTCTGTCCCAAAAATAAATAAAAAACGTTGAAAAAAAAAATTTAAAAAAAAAAAAATAAAAAAAAAAAAATAAATAAAATAAAATAAAATATTAAGGTACTATTTTTATCTAGTAGATTGACAAATATTTTAACATTTGCCAAAACCTAACTTCCTCAATACTTCAGGGTATGGGGAAATAGAGACACTCATACATTATTGGTAAGAGTGAAAAGTGGTACTCTTTTGAAAGAGCCATTTGACAGTAACTATAAAGAAATTTTAAAATAAGTTTGTTCCTACAGTAGTCATTCAGTAAAAAATCAGATATGTTCTAAATGTCCAAAAAAAGGGAGGAGGCATATAAACAAGATATGGTACATCCATACAATTCAAGAGAATGTAGTAAACACGTCCAAGTCATACTAAAAGAAAATAAGGTAAAGAACAATAGATTTAGTATGATACTATTTGTGTAAATAAAAATGAAGGACATAAACATACAAACGCTTGTATGGGCATACAAATTATTGGAAGAAAACACCAGAAATTTAACTTTATTCCTTGAGTGCAGGACTAAGAGCAAAGAGAAACATTCACTTTTTCATGCCACAGATTACATCTTTTTATCAGGAGTGTTTTATTTAAAAACAGAACTTTAAAAATAAAGAACAGTTTAAATATTCCATAAACATTGTTTTTGATTGAAGAAATACAATTAACGTATATTGAACACCTCCCATGGCTAGTTTTGTAGCACAGACTGGATCTTAAGCAAATAAATTATAAATAAACTATTATAATTCTGAAATTCAACTTTATCTTTCTATAATCATTTACTCTACAAACAGTTCATTTTTCATAAAGTGAAAAAAGTATTGCTTTTCTTCTTACCCACTGCTTTCAATCCCTTCACATTAATTATTTCCAAGTAACAAATTCTCCCAGGAAATATTTTGTTCCTTGAAAGTATTTCACTCAATTCATTATCACAAAGCTAAAGAACATGATTAAAATAATTAAGAATGACTTCATTGTTAAACTAAAATAAGAGCGAATTTAACAATAAATTAGGTTCTATCAGAAAAGGTGGGCTCAGATAGTAGGTTCACCAATAAGTAGTATGTTAAGGTTACAGCAAAGTCACGATTCAAGTCCAGATTTCTCCACATATGAATACTGTCTATTTTATAAGATGCCATGTGAGCAAATTCAACACTGCCATTTATTTTTTGTCTTCAGAGGTGAAGTGATATATATCATAGCCCATATTTAAGAAAAGCAAAGGCTACCTATTTAACAGAGATTAGTATTACATTTTTGTTATTTAACTCAAGTACATGTTCTATTTGTAAACTCGTTGTCAGAAACTCATAGAATTCGGTTGTATTTTTATAACTTCCTTGATATATGGAACAGTGAACCTGTGAACCCACAGTCAAGGAAAAGACTGAAAGTTGAAGGAGTTCAGGAATATAAATGCTTGTGTTTCTCCTTACCACTTGTTTCAGTCTCTAAGACTACCACTCAGAATTTGCTGCCTCATTCATCTTTTTAACCTTCCCTACCACTATTTAGCTTAGTGAACACCACTAGATTCCTTCCTCATCTCTTTCAAATTGTTTCATTTTCCCACCCATTTCTTTGACCCTATACCACAATGAAAGATCTGTAGGCAAATATAGGTATAACAAAAACAACAACAAAACTAC
This sequence comes from Neofelis nebulosa, assembly GCF_028018385.1. Taxonomy (NCBI): domain Eukaryota; kingdom Metazoa; phylum Chordata; class Mammalia; order Carnivora; family Felidae; genus Neofelis; species Neofelis nebulosa. Next base: position 100,290,936 of record NC_080782.1, on the reverse strand, counting down.
AAAGAACAGGTTTTTTTTTTTTTCTGAGTAGATGCAATGTAATTATTTACTAAAAACTTTTTTCCTTCAATAAGCCATGCACTATTACCATAGTTCATAACTCAAAACTATATTTAACTCTACAGAAACAAGCATAGTACTCTAGGAATACTACTATTTAGTAAACAATAAAGATAAAGTTTCATTCATCCCCATTTTCACATCAACCAACAGCTTATTTCCAAAGTGTAGTAGCTAATAAGCATCTGACAAGATACAAAAGAAGGAAAGATAGGAAGACTGGAGGAAGGACATTTCAAGATTGTAAAACACGTTTCTATCCACTGTTCTGTCCTCTAGCATATACAATAATCTATCTCAAGGGAAATAAAACCCCAAAATACAAAACTAGAAACAACTTCAAAATACACCATAATGCACAACATACAAGTCAAAATAAATACTGAGCTTTTATATGTTCAAAATATTTCTTTAAAATTGTCCCTAAAAATGGAGAGTAGCAGTTTCATTCTTAATACTTACAAACAATTCCTCTACAGGTTTTTCCCACTCAACACTCAACTAAGTTTGTTTTCAAACTTTGAACATATATGAGGGGCAGAATGTACCAAAAAAAACCAGAAAAAAACTGTAAGATTTCTCTTAAATGTGTAACATATACATACCTGAGTCAGATTTAGAAATCGACACAGATTCAAAGTATACTTTTTATTTTTACAAGCAATATAAATTTTATCATAATGTGAATTCTCTTTGAAAGTATCAGTATAATCTATCATTAAGTTTTAACATACCCATTTCTGGATTTTAAGACAACAGTTCCCTTAACTGACCTCCATTTAACAGTCCTGTTTTAGCCAACACTTTTTTTTTACTTTTATTAAATAATGCCATGGCATACTGACTACTCTCAACTTGTAGGCTATTTTTAATATATTTAGGCACTTCTGATCTCACAGGTTGAGTTATGTTTAACAAATCAGTTGGTTGTTCCCAAACCTGTTTATGCCAGTTTACTTGTGATCCTTGCATAACTTAATTAATATTAGGTAAGTCTATGAAATACAAGTGCAAAAAGAGGGTTGTCTCTATGTAAACTAAGTTGAATGCAAACTAAGTAGAATGACTCAATAAAGGTGAGTCATTCTTTAAAAAGGTATTGAATTAGACAAAGGTGAGACATCTGTAAAATATTAAGGAAAACATAAAAAAGTCAGAAGATCCTATACTTAGGTCTTTCAAAACTATCTTTAAGCATTTATCTCACTTTAGAGAAATCAAAACTGGAAATTGCAAATCATGCATTATGGATATATTTACAAGTACTTCTCTCAATTTCACATTTGAAGAGATGGTGTTAGCATTACATCAAAAAGCTGGCAAATGAATATAAATTTGCATATTTTAAGTTAAAATTTAAAAATGTTAAGATACATTTTTTTTTAGTTTTCTGCTTTACCTTTTTCAATAACCTACCATGTAACTGTCATTATCTCATCAGATATGAAGTCTTCAAATGTCTTTTTTTCTGCATCCCTTGTTTAAGGGCTTGCTGTAACAACTAGATATACAGTACCCATCTTTATAAAGTAGTATTATCTAGTAATAAACACTGTAAAATAACTTTATGGAAAGAAGTATTAGCCTTTGTGCTCCACAGAGGCAAAGATCTTTACTTGTTTTGTTCACAGATATATCCCTAGGACCTAAACAAGTTCCTAGTGTATAGCTGATGCTCAATAAATACTTGTTGAATGAAGAATAGGAACTTACTGTGATGACAGCCTTGCTAAGACAGATGGATCCTCTGCAGCCGTACTCTGTCTCATCTTCAGATTTGTAGTAACTCAGAGTATTATTTTTCAAAACTACCCAACGATCCTGCCACCCATGAATGTAGTTTGTCCACTAGAGGTAAGGGGATGGGGTGCGAGGGAAAAGAAAAACAAAATATAAAAGTCAGTATTTTAGAAATCCAAACTTTCTGAAACAACCAATCTAATTTAAAACCAAAATGTGAAAAGCTCTAACTTAATTATAAACAAAATGATTATAGGGGCACCTGGGTGGCTCAGTCAGTCAAGTGTCAGACCTCAGCTCAGGTCATGATCTCCGATCCGTGAGTTCAAGCCCCGTGTTGGGTTCTCTGCAGAGCCTGCTTGGGATTCTCTCTCTCTCTCTCTCTCTCTCTCTCTCTGCCCCTTCCCCACTCACGTGCTCTCTTTCTCAACTAAACTTTAAAAAAATTGCCAAAAGACTGGAACTGGCACTTCATAAAACAGGATATTCTGTGCTGACAGCTCAGAGCCTAGAGCCTGTTTCAGATTCTGTGTGTGTGTGTGTGTGTGTGTGTGTCTCTCTCTCTCTCTCTCTACCCCTCCCCCTCTTATGCTCTGTCTCTCAAAAATAATAAACGTTTAAAAAAATGATTGTAGAAAGTGAAAAGTTGAGATTTTCTAGATATGATTTTCAGTAACTTTTACAAAATTACAAATAAATATTGTATTCTCTTCCATTTAATATTTGAGGAATAAAACTGTTTCAGTTAAAAATTCTGCTCTTCATTTGTGTGCTTCATCCTCCCCTCCTCACCAACTTCATGAGACTTGGATTGTTTTGTCCCTGCCATAATTAACATATTCAACAGAAAAGTCTGGTTATATAGCCTCTCATTCTCTTACACCAAGTACTGCATGAAGCTTTGTAAATCAACAGAAGTATGAAGCTAATCATGGCCAAATTCTACTTTGGTTGTAAGTTACTAATATATGAACATATATGATATTTATGACCACATCAAAGTAAAAATACAAGATCATTAATCTTTAAAAGTCTGTATCAACTCTACTGTTTCCCCCACAGAACTCAATGCTACATATTTAAAAGTTCATTCATTTTCCAAGTTTCTCTGAATACCTACTTTTTAAATTCAAGAGTAATAATATATTATGTATTAAAAAAACTAGTTTTCAAAAACATACTTGGATTATCAGTTTCTAGTACCTACAAATGGTTTCTGTGTTGCTAAAGTCTTGATGCACAGTACAGATCATAATCAATAATCTTGCAAAGGCGGAAATGTAACCTCTATGGGAATTCTTGATTTTGCATATTTTAATGCTCTGGGGGTTTTATGTATGTAAAGACAATTCCAAAAACTATCTAATTCCAAAACTATCTGCCAAAAACTAATTCAAAATGGATTGTTAAAAATATATTGCATTGGCTCAGGCTCTTTACCCATTGAGAAATCTTTACTTTTCTACTTCCTACTCAGTATGTTTGAGACATTTCAGCTCTTAAATCTTCTAAGGTTCATCATTACAACCCCTCCCTAAGAGCTTATCTATGTTGGCAATTTAATACATTCTTTCCTCTGAGCTCTCTAATCACCATTTCCTTATTTCTAATTCCCTGTGACTTACCATTAAATTACACAATGAGTTGAAATAATGATGGTTACATGTAAAATTGAATTCATCTCCTCTTATAAGGTGCATTTTCCTCCTTATGTTTCTATTTCCTTGGCTACACTGGTATTTGTGCAGCCTGATTCATATTCAAACCTGGCTCAGTGCTCCTGTACTATGTGGACAGAACAGAATATACAAAATCAGATAGATTCTATTAGTTGTGTGATGAGTTTTGACAAGTTATTTAACTTTTCTGTGCTTTAGTTCCCTTCCCTATTATTTGAATGGCTGAAAAAAATCATGAATGCCTCTACTACAGTTTTAACAGATACTGTTCCTTGTCAATGTCTATAGCCTGTCATCAACTCCTATTCATCTTTCCTTCATATAAAACCCTTACATTTGGCTCTTCTTCTCTATTTTCAATTAATACAATGATTATCAGGTTACTAGGCTCTTAGGAAGGCTTAAGAACCTTACCTCTAATATCTTCTGCAATTTATTTCATAACTTACATAATTTTACTTATTAAGCACATAGGCTTACTTATCTCACATATTAATCTCAATGAACCTCTCGCTCCAAAACTTATGTGGACAACTCCCCATTGTCTGTAATACAAATTATTTAGACTGGCATACCTTAACGCTGCCTCATTCCACTTACTGCCCCTCAGAGGGCTGGTAACTGTATGACTGTGGTCAAATTGCTTACTGTTTCTTTGTCAAACTTTACCTCTTAAAGTTGTCAAGATTAAACAAGAATAGACTTAGAATACTGCCAGGCACAAAGTATTTTCTCAGTTGGAGACAGAGTTATGCAGAGCTAATGAAGCTTAAGCTTCAGTGCAGTTCACTAGAACAGACCTCTTCCAGAGTGACAGAATGGGCCCCAGCAATTGTGTACCATAATTTTATACTTTTTTATAGAGGACCCATTAAATTACATAAGCTTCAGGCCCCTAAATGTTAGCTCCTACTATCACAACTAGAAGGTAGATTTTTGGTTTCTCATAACGTCTCCTCACTCTTCCCCAACTAACAAAGACAAAGCAATATGCTAGACACAGCAGAAGAATCAAAGATTTCTGTTCCCAAGAGTTCAGCAAGCACAATTTCAAGAGGAAAAAAAAATCATTTACAGTAAGAGTCAGAACAAGTTACAAATAAAATAACTATGGGAACCCAAGGAAAGGAGATCTGAAATGGTTGGCAAAATAAAGAAAGGCTTCATGGTAAAAATAGTTTTTGAGATAAACTCTAAAGGTGGATAGAATTTCAGCCAACAGTTTGGTATGTGGGGAAATAGAAGATAAGGTAAACCTTGAAGGATTGAGAGAATTCATAATAAGTTAGATGAGATTTATTTTATCCAGGCTTAGTTGCTCTCAATTCCCACCAGCGCATGAATCTTTTCTCATCAATGATCCACCCTGATATTGTTATAACCACCTAGAATTATTGTCTATCCAGTATTTTTGGAACCTATGTGCTTAAGAAGTGATTCTACAGAAAATATGCTTCATAGGTATTTCCATGTATTTTAAATTACCATATACAAAATAAAACTTTGGACTGGTATATATCTTTTTTTTTAAATTTTTAAAAATATTTATTTATTTTTGAGAGACACAGAGAGACAGAGCATGAGTGGGGGAAGAGCAGAGAGAGAGGGTGACACAGAATCTGAAGCAGGCTCCAGGCTCTGAGCTGTCAGCACAGAGTCTGACATGGGGCTTAAACCCACAGACTGTGAGATCATGACCTAAGCCCAAGTCAGACACTAAACCGACTGAGCCACTCAGGCACCCCAGGACCGGTATATTGCTTTAAAAAAAATTTTTTTTTACATTTATTTATTTATTTTTGAGAGACTGAGAGAGAGCACAAGTGGGGGAGGGGCAGAGAGAGAGAGAGAAAGACACAGAATTCGAAGAGGCTCCAGGCTCTGAGCTGTCAGCACAGAGCCTGACGCGGGGCTCGAACTCACAAACCATGAGATCATGACCTGAGCAGATGTCGGAGGCTCAAAATGACGGAGCCACCCAGGCGCCCCAGGACCGGTATATTCCTAATATAAGTTTATCCCCTCTGTCCATTCCAAATCCACTCAATTTTGGAAGGGAAGAAACGATACAAATTAGAGACTTACCTACATTATTCAATTGAAGGAAAAGAACAGTTGCTGAGTTCTAACTCTTGTGTAAATTACCAAGTGAATACAAACGGATCAAAATATAGAATTACTTTACATTTTAAAACATGTATTCAATATAAAATACTCCTGATTGGGGCGCCTGGGTGGCTCGGTCGGTTGAGTGTCCGACTTCGGCTCAGGTCACGATCTCACAGTCTGTGAGTTCGAGCCCCGCGTCGGGCTCTGTGCTGACAGCTCAGAGCCTGGAGCCTGTTTCAGATTCTGTGTCTCCCTCTCTCTCTGACCCTCCCCCGTTCATGCTCTGTCTCTCTCTGTCTCAAAAATAAATAAAAACGTTTAAAAAAAAATTAAAAAAAAAAAATACTCCTGATTAAAAAGCTTCCAGAAATCATTTTATATACTAAATTTCAGGGAAATTTCCTTCATAGCTGTTAACAAAAATACCAAAAACTATATTCCTGCTAATTCTACATATACAGCAATACCAAAGTTATTTACGTACCAGAGAAGTGATAAAAAAATACATTTGTCTATATTTAAGTATCAAAGAGATACTCTTCCATTTTTTGTCATAAGGTATGTGTACTATACTGCTCTGTATATAGTGAATACTCAGAGTATTGGGGACTCTTTTCACCAGTCACTACTCCCGCCCCCCAAAACAGTGGTATCAAATAGGTCAAAAGTTCAGCCTGTTTTATAAAATACCACTACTAGAGTACTAATTTGGAAGTCTGCTTCTCATTTAATGGGAAAAGTGATGAATCTACCAGAATTGAGAAGCAAATTCCTTCTGAAATTCCACCTGAAAATGTGTATCTACTACACAATGTGTTCGAGAGATTCCTAAATTACGAGATACATTTAATGTAAAGAAACCCTAGGGAGGTTCACTTCAATGAAAGCCTTTCACTGAAATTCCAATGATCACAATATCAACACACATCATGATTTTTCTATGTAAATAAAAGTTAACACTTGGCAAGTCTTAGTTCTGACAGACTCCTGTCTTACCTAAGGCCTTTCTCATCAGCCTTCTAAAGACAACAGAAAAACCTAATATGAAACAAGTCCACAGAAATGTCCAAGTACTTAGCCAAAGTATGTATACTGGAAGCAGCATGGTTTCTTAATAGCCAGTAGGCTGCACATGATCTTGTATCTTATGACCAGCTTGCTGAGGGACTGGCCATTTCTAAAACTTTAACAGGAAGAGAGAAGGAAGTAATAAAGGCAATATGTATCTTATTAAGCAAAACTTTGAACGAATAAACAAGCAAACACCCATATATTACCAAAAGAAAAAAATCAAACATCTCAAAAACGGCCTGATCGAATTTAATTAACTGGCTTTACAGTCCTACAACTATATGCTTTGCTAAAATTTTGAAAGACGGTATTTAAAATTTTCAGGAAAGGTAAGATGTGTTTTCCCTACTCTGGCCCTTTGACTGCAATAATATTTTATTATTAACAGTGTTCTTCCTGGACTAAATAAAGGTTGGCCTCTATTCTGACTTGTTCCAAGTTACTTGGACTAGTTCTTGTACCTATCACGTGCCGAGTCGACAGCTCTTTTCTGAACTGGGGAATAGGATGAGGGGAAAAGTACAAAAGTCACCTTCCCTGAGATCTCTCACTGTATCTAACTTGGCATAGTTTACCGCCTCAGTTTTCCGCACCATATCCAGTTGCTCCGGCAACTGTCTACACAGCCGCGTTCAGCGAATCCTCCAACCCTGCTCTCCATCTCCGAACTAACCTCGTTTGCGAGGTCCGACCTGCACTGCTCCCAAACCCAGGCATTCGAACACTGCTGTTGCCCAACCCGGGTTCCTATGGCCAGGACAGATGCCGCTCTGAGTCCCAAGTCACGATACGCATGCCGCTCCCAAACTGAATTCGGGGCTGGGACGCGTTTTCTCCGGTCTTTGGCCACCGCCGCCGAGCCCCAGGGTAGGAGAGCAGGACAGTCCCCTTCTCCCTCCCACCCCCACCCTCACCCCGGCCCGGGCACTCCTGCAGCAGTACTCAGCCCCGCACCCAGGCACATTCCGCAGCCCCCGCCCCGGGACAGTCCACCACTCCCGCCCAACCCCACCCCATCCCCTCAGCGGCTTGCCTCACAGCAGGTGAAGTCTGAGCAGGAGGCCCTCGGACGCGCGGGCTGCTCACCTTGCTGAGGACTCCGCAGCGCTCCACAGGCGGCCCGGACTCCGTCTCTGGATCCTCCTCCGAGCCCGACGAGTTCCAGCTCTGGTTATCCGACATGGAGGCGCGACAGCCGAGCGGGAGACCGGCCCCCGCTCCCTGAGCTGCGCCGGAGGAGGCGCCCAGTAGCCGGGGTGAAGGGTCGGGAGATGGCGAAGGGAAGAGTGCCCGCTCCGGCGCCGGGGGGAGCTGGAGGAAGCACGAAGTCCGGCCGCTGCGCCGCCGCCGCCGCGCCTGACACCGAGCGGACCGGGGAAGGAGGACAAGCGGCGAAGGAAGCCTGCCCTTCCAGCCGTCAGCAGCCGCCGTCGCCGTGACCCCTGCGCTGCGCCCGGGGCCACCACCCGAACTCAGCCCCCTCAATGCCAATCTCGTAGAAGGAAAAGGAAAGAAGGGGAAAGAAAATCCAGTTGCAGAGATACGGGTCCACTCACACCTCCGCTACCGCCGCCATCTTCCTGCCTGGCCCACTATTTACCCTCCCCTCCCCTTTCCCCTCCCCTTCGTCCTCCCATTCTCCCCCTGCTCCCCGCCCCGTCCCCCTCCCAACGTCTGACGAATCACGCCGAGGGCTGGAGGTCCCCTCCCGCACCCTACCTCCGTTCTCCCGAGTGACGCCGGGTAGAAAAGTGGGAGGAGCGGAGAAAGGAGAAGGGGTGGGGTCTCCGTTCTGTTGCATTCTGGGAAAGACGCTGTTCCTTGGGCCGTTCAGTCGCCTGGGAGTTGTAGTCACGATCCTGAGGTAACGGGTGAGTGTTCCGCGCCAGCAAGGCTCGTATCCTTAGGGACCGGTGGAGTGGTGGGAGGGCTTCGTTTGACAGTTGTGTGAACCACCTCCTCGGCCACGATTCTATCTCTGCCTAGAGTGTTTATGACGAACCTGCTGAGCTTGCAGGCCCGGACGTGAGATAACTCTCCGCTGAGGATGCCGGGCCTGCCTTCCATGGCGGTTTCCTGGAAGCCGGGGAGTATTGAGCCGCTTTCCTGGGTGGGGATGTACGGGGCTCTTCTGCTTCAGCCACGGGCCAGGGGTTTGCCACCTTTCTAGTGAGAAAGAGGTTTCATTCTGCCAACCCCACCCCCCCCTGCAAATTTTGACGGTCTTTCATCTCGCTCTTGAGAAGTTAAACTTAGCGCTTGACGTTTCCCGCCTTTGAAAGGAAGAATTTTCAGTCACTTCTAACGTGACCAAGTACTTCGCATCATTAGATTTACAGAGTGTCCTTTTTGTGGAAAGTAAGTTGAAGATATCAAAGAATAAATGACGTTTGTGGAATTTTAAAAGTAAAATGAGAATGTGAAATGATAGCCTGGAGTTTAAGTTTTAAATAAGTATCTTCCTGAAAGCTAGGTTAACCATCTCTACGGACCTATCTCTGTCTGGGACGTAGGGAAGGTTGTAGAGTAGAAATTTTACGAGAAAAACCAAAATGTAGTAGTCTTATTGAATAATAAGAGATTAGACAAAATAGGACTAGAATTGAAGGGGTGCCTGGGTGGCTCAGTCTGTTGAGTGTCCGCCTCATGCTTTTGGCTCAGGTACTGATTGATCCCAGGCTTATGGGATCCAGCCACCCACCCCTCCTCCCCGGTTGGGCTGGTACTGAGGGTGGAGCCTACTCAAGATTCATTCTCTCTCTCCCTCTCTCTCTCCCTCTCTCCCTCTCCCCCCCCCCCTTTCCTCTGTTCACGCGTTCTCTCTCTAAAATTTAAAAAAAAAAATTTTTTTCCTAAGGCTAGAATTAGGAAGACCAAAAGAAGATATAATAGATCTTGGTCTATTTTTACATAAATTATAAGGATAATTTTTATTGTGAGATCTTTAATTTTGTAGCTTCAGTTCTTTACGTCTTGTCAATTTCCTAATGATTGCCAACAACAAAATTCGTTACTAAACCTTAGAGTACCTGCGCCCTGCAGGGACTGAGGATGGGAGTGAAATTTTGAGTCTAGGGGAAAAGGCACAGTGGCCAGAAATAACTCTGGTAGGATAGAGGCCAACTAACTGGGATCTTTGGGAAAAACCAGAATGATAGGAATTGTCTGAGAAGGACCTGTGGTATCTTTTCATTTGCCTGATGCTTATAGATGCTGAGTCTGTTGTAAATAGGTTACAGATTGTTTTTCCATTGTAAAATCAAATAATCATTATTAACAGCCATTCAGATGAATAAAACCTTGAGATAACGCTTTAGAAAATACTTTGACAACCTGTTAATTAACACAAAATCCCAAGGTTGTCATTCAAAAGAGAAAAAAACCCATGTAGCATATTTTCCTCTTTATTGAATTACTAAATTATGTCTTTAGAATTTTGAATACTGTAGCAATTAAGTTTTTTTTCCCTTTTGATTACCTAATACATATGGTTAGATGTAATATTTGATTCTTTAAAGCTCTAGGTTTTATTTTCATTTTATTTTTATTTTAGAGAGAGGGAGGGCGAGCTAGGGGGGAAGTGGGGAAGAGAGAGAGAGAGAGAGAGAGAGGGAGAATCCCAAGCAGGCTCCACACTCAGTGCTCAGCCGGACCCCACAGCCTTGGGATCATGACCTGAGCTGAAATTAAGAATCGGTTGCTCTACCAACTGAGCCACCCAGAGGCCCCTTAAGCTCTGAATTTTAAAAGGACATTAGTCTTAAGGGAATGATTGTGATTTTGAGAAATCTACTTCATAATGCAACTTAGAATCATGAGAGCATAGAATATGTTTATATTGAAATTGAACTTTTTATCGTATTTTAGCATTTCTAAGTTTTGTGTGGTTGCAACCATAATCACTTACATCTCTGAGGTTCCCACTTTATTCAGTAGGAAATTGTTTCACTGTAGTAGTCTGTTTGTAACTATAGGAGTGGGAGAAGGGGCATTCTGAGAAATCATTTAACATGTATGAAAATCCCATTGTTGAACACCAAACATATTATTTCTATTCAAGGGCATAGCACATGATAAATGTTTAAATGGATGTATTAGACTGAATATATTATTTTGTTCCACTAGAAGGTGAGTTCTGTGGGGACAGGAATTAAAATTTTTTTTCATCCATTTTTTTTCATAACTATTTTCTATCCTTAGTCCCTAAAATAGTGCTCAGCATATATAAGGCATTCATTCCATATAATTCAGGTATTATATCCCATCTTCCAGTTAATAATTTAATTTAACAAACATACAATGTGCAGGATACTATGACTGGGTGATTTTAAAATAGTAAAAAGTTAAAAAAGAGGGGCATGGGGGCTTTTCCTTTAAGGAGATTATAACAGAAAACAAGGTAAGAAAGGTACACATGTAACTTTAATAGCTGAATACTATTTAAGAGAAGGTAAATGACAGACTGGCAATGACAAACTCTCTTCTTTAATCCTGTTTTCTAATCCTGCATCTCTGTAGGCCACTTGCCCCAGGTCTTTTTAGTTAAAACAATAGCTATTTGGAATTTTAAAGAAAAAAGGATTGTCCTTATTTGCTGATCTCCTTATAGGAAGTTATCATGTAAGCTATGTAATGAATCTTGTCACATTTAAAATAATATAGTAGCACCTGGGTGGCTCCGTGGGTTAAGCTGTTAAGCCTCTGGCCTCTTGGTTGCCGCTCAGGTCATGAACACAACACACAGTTGGTGAGATCAAACCCCACTTTGGACTCTGTGCTGACAGCTCAGAGCCTGTGTGGGATTCTCTCTCTCTCTCTCTCTCTCTCTCTCTCTCTCTCTCTCCTCCCCCTCCCCCTCCCCCCACCTCCCTCTCTCCCTCTCTCTGCCTCTGTCTCGCTCTCACTCTCTCAAAATAAACTTTTTAAAAATAAATAAATAAAATAATATAAATTGATAGATCTTTTATGACTTGTTACTGTGTTTGTGACATTCAGCATGTCCCCTAAATGCAAGTTTAGAAATAAAAGCTACTTTTCAAGTCTCTTTGCCTTTCCAATTTAACCAGAACTGGTTGTTCCTTTAAATGCATTTTTTTTTCATGTTTTGAATACTAATTGATCATATTAGCTTCTCAATGTTCCTGTCAGGACTGTTCAAGAACCATGTAGTTTGTGCCACTATGGTGATTTATGCTAGTTCAGGGTGAGCAAGCAGACAGTTCCTGAGTGTGAATCCTAGTTGGCCATCCTTAATAATCATGATTTTGGATGCATATTTATACTAACTTAATAAATGAGATTAGTTTAACTAGTTGCTGTTTATTACTATATATATTCCCAACTATTATGCTGTTAAATACATTTGTAAATGGATATTTGCATGTTTATCAAAATGGATATTCATTTGTATGGTAGTAAATGCGTCTATGTCCTTTTTTTTTTATATAAAAAAATTTTTTTAATGTTTATTTATTTTTGAAACAGAGAGAGACAGAGCATGAACGGGGGAGGGTCAGAGAGAGAGGGAGACACAGAATCTGAAACAAGCTCCAGGCTCTGAGCTGCCAGCACAGAGCCCGACGCGGGGCTCGAACTCACAGACCGCGAGATCATGACCTGAGTCAAAGTTGGACACTTGACCGACTGAGCCACCCAGGCGCCCCCGCTTTTTTTTTTTTTGAGAGAGCAAGTGGGGGAGAGGCTGGGGGTGGTGGGGGGAAGAAAATCCCAAGCAGGCTCCATGCTGACAGCACAGAGACCAAGCAGGTCTTGAACCCATGAACATGAAATCATGACCTGAGCCAAAATCAAGAGTCCAATACTTAACCCACTGAGCCACCCAGGCGCCTCTCTATGTCCATTTCTGAACAAGTAAACACTAGTTTCAGAAATGTAAAGGGCTACAAGAAATTTGCATGTTTTCATCTTTTGTGATATTGTACAGAATTATTGTAAAATATCCTTGCAGGCGTATTCACAAAAGTGGATATACTAAGTGTGTAAAGTGAATATAGGAATGCTGAAGTGGTTGCTCCCCTTTGTATCTTAATCTTTTCTGTTGGTGCAAAAAAAGATTGTATTTTACCTATCTATAATCAACATCTGGCGTGCATATCTTCCAAGTTAACAGTTTTCCAGTTAGATCATAACAGGTACATTGGTATCTAGTGTAAGCAACCCAAGTATACTAGTCTATGAATGAACTTTAAAGGACTGTCAATTTTCTAAAAGAAAAAGGTAAGTAATTCAGCCAGCAAAATTGAGTTTATTCAAGAATAGCAGAGAAATTGCAGTTTGTGACAAACCATGGGGAACCATAGGCAAGTCCAGAGAACAGAGAAGAGCTTCCATTTATAAAGGAAAGGAGGAAGTTGGGAGGGGTTATTTTCTACAAAAGTTCATTGGGGGAAATGAGAGTTTGAAGTGGTGGTGGCTTCTCATTGGATGCAGGGGAAGGCAGCTTACTGTTGACAGCAAAAGGCCATCTTCTGTCTTCCTGCTGGACTGTGCAAGCTATGATGAGTGATGAGTTTGTGAGAGTCCTCTCTCCATGACTTTCCAACTCCAATTTTACTTTAGGTTTCCTTAATGTATTTTCACATTTCCCCCATTTAATAAAGAATTTTCTTTAAAAGCATTGCTGATCAAGAGTTGGGCCATTTCTTCCTTATTAGGGTCATTTTTGTCCATCACTGCCAGGAAGGACCTTTTCTGGGTGTCATGTCTGCAGATTGGAAACCTTTGAGGCCACTTTTGAGTGACTAGAGGTAGGAGGGAGAACTCTCAGGCATTTCCCATTTAAAGTCTGTATCTTATTAGGTTGTATCTGTTGGAGATCATCTTGATATGCGGAACCAGCATCGCTCTTTGGAGTATACCATTTCTACAAAGGTTTGGTAGGCTACAGTATATAATCTAAAAATGATTTTACAAAATAAATAAGAATAACGACCCTAGTTTGTATATTAGTTCTAAACCAGGAGCCCAGACCTGAAGATAGCCAGCTAAAGAGATCAAAGGGCCATAGATGGTCAGGTGGAATTTGTTGTAGTCAGTATGCTTGTTCTGTAATTTTATGAACTTGGGATTTTACTTCTCCAGAGGAATTTAGGTGCAACCTGTGGTGTTTGCTATTTCATAAACATCTTGTTTGGCAAGTAAGTAATCAAGGACTATGCAATTATCCAAAACTATTTTAGCCAACAAGTCAAGTGATCGTTGTTGGACTGCTACTGCCTTACTGATGGAATCAGCAAGTTTTCCCAGTTACAGAGAGAGATTCTTAATCATTTATTCACTGGCATGAACAGCCACCAATGGGATAAGTGCCCTTATGATGGAGGCAAATCCAGAATAATGTATACCTCCTGGGAGTTCCCATGTAAGGCAACAATGAAGGTTTGATGGGGAAGACCAGTAGGAGGACCAGTGGAAGGCTTCATTTTTATTGTGGATGTCTGTGGGCTAGTTAGTAAGCCTCCAATCTGCCAACTATGTATTTTGGCCCGTTGAGTGGTCCACTTGCCACAGACAGATAAAACCATGTGGTGCACATAAGACTTTTGCTAGGGTTTGATTATTAATTAATGCCGTTAGTTGGGATTATTCAATTGGACCTTTGAACCTAGGGTCAGTGGTGGTTGGGGAACAATTAGGGAGAAACTGTCCTTTTCGGTGAACTTTATTCTTTTTTTTTTTTTTTTTAAATGTTTGTTTATTTCAGAGAGAGAGAGAGAGAGAGAGAGAGAGAGAGCAGGGGAGGGTCAGAGAGAGAGGGAGACACAGAAGCCAAAGCAGGCTTCAGGCTCTGAGCTGTCAGCCCAGAGCCCGACATGAGGATCGAACTCACGAACTGTGAGATCATGACCTGAGCCGAAGTCAGGTACTTAACTGACTGAACCACCCAGATGCCCCTATGGACTTTATTCTTGAAGGGTGTGCAGAGGGGGGTTGTTTTGTTATAGTGAGCCGACCTGTAGTAGTAGAAAGAACAGGGAACCATGTGATTAGTTGCATTGAGAGTTAGGATAGCAGACAGCTCAAAGCAAAGCACAGGGAAACCTGGTTGTAGAAGTTTGACCCTGTAATATCTAGAGGGATGTGGGTATAGTTAGTGGTCACACCGGAGATGAAGGAAAAGTTTGCTCTGAGGAAGACTAAAGGGTTGCAAGTCTCATGGACAGGTCCAACAGTCAGAAAGGTTTCCCCTTTTTTTGAGGGATTGGGAAATATGAATGAGGGCATCATCTCATCAGGATAGATAAAGGAGAAAATGAAATGAGAAAAAGCAGAAAGGAGAGAATATACAGGCCCAATCCTGTCATCTTGGGGAAGCTGTCTGCTTCAGTATCCTGTGTTTCATTTCCTAGAAATCTTTAAATTTTTTTTTAAGTTTATTTTGAGAAACAGAGCGAGCAGGGGAGAGGGGCAGAGGGACAGAGAGACAGAATCTCAAGCAGGCTCTGTGCTGTCAGCATGGAGCCCCCCGTAGGGCTCCATCCCCAAACCCTAGGTATTTGACCTGAGGTGAAAGCCAGAGTTGGACGCTCAACCAACTGAACTGCCCAGCTGCCCCATATTCCTGGAAGTGTTTAATTTGAGGTCAGCAGTGGATGACAATTCCAGTCAGCGTTTGGGCTATCTTTAGAGGAGACTTATAAATTCAGGAGTCAGTTCCTTGTAGTTAAGTGGTACAAGGATTGGTTCATAACACTTGATAAGGACCTTTTCAGTGTGGTTGAAGAGAGTCTTTTTGGACATGTCTATTCCAAGAAATGAAATCCTCAGGTTGCATTGTGTGGTGTTTGAAGTTTTCATCTCCCAAGAATGTGATGTGAAAAGACTGTTCAACTAGAGCATGATTATTTTTGAGGGATGTAATTAGGCCTTTGCAACGTTAAGTATAGCTCCTTTTATTAGGTGCAGGTCAAAAGAGATGGAAGCTAGGGGTATAGAGCATCCGGTAATTACCTCAAAGGGTGAGAGCTTATGAGTTCCAAAGGGAATGGATCTGAGTGTTAGAAAGACCATCAGTGCTACTTTTGGCCACGGTAGTTAGTTGGAGGGTTTCCACAAATTTCGCTGGTTGAGTTTTGATGATGCAGTTGGTTGGTGTGACTGGTTCTGAACAATGAGGATGATAGCAGTGAAAATGCTGTAGAACTGGCCAAACAGCATAGACTTGCTGTAATATTTGACCAGCATAATGGGTTTCCCAGTCACTGTGGAGCTCAGGTAGGGTTCCCCAAATAGGGATGATTTTTTCCCAATAGGATATTAGCTACTGAAGAAGCAGTAGCTTGTCTACATGGAAGGGCTTCAAACCAGTGGGAAAACCTGCAAATCATTACCAAGATATATTTGTGTTCATGAGATGGGTGGGTAGCTGAGTACAGCCCGTTTAGAAGACCTCAGTCCTTTAGATAATTTAAAGTGCCCAGGAGCAGTGTGGATAGAATGCTTGGGTGATTTTTTGAAGAGGGCATCTTGCTGGACAAAGGGGAAATCTTCCTGGTGGACTATGCAAGCTTCCACAAGTGGTATGTGGGTGTTAGTCTTCCCTTCATGGCTTCATGAATCCCAAGTTTGAATTATGCTTCCTTAACACATTTTCACAAGATCTACCAGATTTTTTGAATAGTAGAACAAATTTTTGCACTTGGTGAAAGAAAAAGACCAAAAATTGACCATAAAATCTAGTTGAATAAAAAACTTGTAATTAATCTGACCAGATTATGTGCACTCTTTCCATATGAAGGGTCCTCACAGCCAGCCAGCTGCAGAATTTCTCTCTTCTTGCTGCATATGCTGATACTATTTTCTTTCTCCTTATTTCTCCCCTTCCCTTGCATTACCATTGTTTATATGTGTTGTGTTTTACTACTGTCTGTTAATATTTTCCCTCTTGTATTACTTCTCTACCATAGCAGTCATTGGCACCAGTGATGGGAAAAGCAGAGGAAGGAATAGGTGAGAAAGAGTGAGAAGCTAGGAGAAAAAATCTGTAATGGAACCTTCCATCCTCTTTTAATTGACTCATAGGAAAAAGGAAAGGAAGCTTATGTTATACCTACTCTTAATTTTTACTTCACTCTTGTTTCCTGCCCCAGTATCCCAAGAGCCCCTAATCCTCTCACATTTTTTCCAGCCTTGTGATTGCTCTTTGTATCCTGGTCTCAAATAAGAGGCTTGATGTTTTCTTCCTACATCTTAATCTCATATTTTTGTTTTCCTCCAAGGGGAATAATTATGATTCTAAATGACTAGTAGCAGTAAGTTAAGTTATCCCTGATACAGAGCACAGGCACTGTCAATGCTTACTTTTCTTGCTTAACCCACACTCTGTTTGGGTCAAAAGACTTTTATTAACATCAATTATTATTATATTATACGTATACAGCTAGGTCTTATTCTGTTACTCTGATCCCTAAGGTGACTTTGTAAATATGTCTTGGACTCCCTTGTATATTGATCTTTAACTCAAGGACAACTGTATAGGGTGGGGGTGTACTCACTGATAACCTTAATGCATTGCATGCACTTACTTAGGAATATGTCATATCCCATAGAAAGTTCTAATACTTGGCAATAAGACAGGGATTTCAGAAACAGAATTTCAAAGGGCATGTAGGGCTACCCTTTTATCTCATTTCCTGTTGTACAGAGGAGAGCCAAGCCAGGCATGTTCCAAGCAGAAATATTCATTCTTACTGTTGAATAAAATTGAAATTGTATTCCTTTATCTTTTATTTTACATCTGTTTGGTTTTGTGGGATAAAAACTTGTCAGGGGTATTTGGTATTTCATGGGTTTCACTATAACAGTAAAAAATCCTTTAGTCTAAAAAGTACACTATGCATCTATTATGGATGAACAGTGCTATTAATATCCACTCTCGCCATCTACACATTTTGTTTTTTACCCTCAAGCTTTTGAGTCTCTAACTTTTAACCTCTTTTCCTGTTACATTGAGAAATTCTTTTGTTAAAGTCAGACTATTTAAGCAGTATGGTATTTTTAAATATTGGTAGGATCCTCATGATAGTTATTTTGTAAATGTGTTTTGCTTCCTGTTTTTCTCCCCAGCCCTTTCATTGTTTCACTTTTACTGTAATTTCAGATCCTCTTCTCCTTAGTCAAGTAAGCTGAAAAATACTGTTATATAACTATACATGTTGTTATGGTGGTACAGTTTATGAACATACAGCTTATCTTCATCCTCATTTAAGGTATTAAGACCTGCTCTATGATGATCCTGATTGGGATGCTTTAAAAATAAGAGATATATACCACATATTCCATGGATTCATTGTTTTCTAGCATTTTACTGTCTAGGAATACAGGCAATATTTAAGTGTATAAAGATATTGATTTGGTTTTAATAGTGACCATATTATTAAAGAGCAAGTAAAGATTTAAATTGCTTATCACATAATGTTCACTGAATATTTAAAGATGAATGAAGTAAGTTTAGGTGGTTGATGATTAAAGGGAAGCTGTAGGAACCACAATTAACAAGGCTGAGAAGAAAAGTAACTAACAGGTTAAAATTAATGATAGACTGAAGAACCAAATTCCATCATAGCTTTTTGTAAGGAACAAGTATCATTTAAGAACCTACTCAATGTTAGACATTGTTTTTCATCTATTACATCTAGTATTCACAAAAATCTTGCAAAGTACACGTTCTTCTTTTACATATAAAGAAATTAATGTTCATAGAAGTTAAATAAGTTGACCAAAGTCAAGGTAATTAATAGTCTAGCTCAGACTTTTAAACTCAGAGACTTATAATATACTTTCAATATATATAAAATTGATTTTAGACTAAAAAAACCCCAAAAACAAAGACAACTATTATCCTGAAATGATTAAACATTTGAGTATCTATTAGAGCCCAATTACATCCTAGTTTGTTGCATAGTTTTTCTTTAGTTTGAAATTTTTCTTTTGAAGAAAATTCATCCACACACATTTTTAAGCTGCAATGGTGTATTATGTAGGCACTTTTCAATTTTTTTTCTATCATGACTAAAGAGGTATGCTAGCAAGTCTGTTTTAAGTTGTTGTTTTTTTTTTTTTTTTTTAATGTTTGTTTATTTTTGAGAGAGAGAGCCAGGGAGCGACAGAGAGAGGGAGGTGGACAGGCTGTATGTTGTCAGCGAAGAGCCGGATGCAGGGCTCGATCCTGTGAACCGTGAGATTGACCTGAGCCAAAGTCTGAATCTCAGCTGACTGAGCCACACAGGTGCCCCAGCAGGTCTGTGTCTTAATTATCCATAAATAATTTAAGTGATCTAATTTACAATCATTCTTCTGTCTAATGTTGATAAAGGAATTATATATTGCTTTAACTCTTAGTATATCAGGAAAAATAGTCATGGGTGTCATCATATTTTTTTATATTTTTGAGTAATTTTGAGAAGTAACAAACAAGGGATAGTGGACAGTAACTTTATTAGGAATTGTAATAAATATTGAGACCTAGTAAACAAATTTTTATTCTATATTTTCCTGAAATGAGTAATGAATGTCCTTTGAAAGCAAGTAGCTGCTCATCAATGTCTATACACAATCCTGGGAAATATGCATCCTATAAATAAAGATTCCAGATATTATATGCATCTTTAAATTGATTCTAGCTTATCATTATGTTTAGTTCTTTGTCGTGGGCTTATAATATCAAAATGTAGTAACATTTGAAACTTTTTCAATAACTGTTGAAAACTGACATCTCATAATCTTTTTAGACGGAAGTCATCCATATTCTTTCCTCCATAATTGTAAAATATTTTCATTTTTATATTTATAAACACTACTTAGAAGTACAAGTCAAATAAGATTTTCATTTCTATATTTATTTCCTTCATCTATTTCCTTCCTGACTTTGCATACACATCTACCTTAGTCATTTGTTGACTTACAAACTGTGTTAAATAACTTTTAGTGCACAAATACCATAAAGGATGAAAGAACACTGCCATAGTCCTATTAGCAAGTTGGGATATTCCAAATTCTTGTTGCATAATACTGTGTGATGAAGACCTTCCCGTTGGATGACTAACTGGATAGGAATGCCATATTTGCTTTTCTTAAAAATTCATTGCTGGGGCACCTGGGTGGCTCACTTGGTTAAGTGTCCAACTTCTGCTCAGGTCATGATCTCTCTGTTACATGGGTTCGAGCCCCACATCAGGCTCTGTGCTGATAGCTCAGAGCCTGGAGCCTGCTTCAGATTCTGTGTCTCCCTCTCTCTCTGCCCCTCCCATGCTCACACTATGTGTCTGTCGCTCTCAAAAATAAACAATACTTTTTTTTTTTTTTTTTGCAAACTGGTGCAGCTGCTCTGGAAAACAGTGTGAAGATTCCTCAAAAAATTAAAAATAAAACTACCCTACCATCCAGCAATAGCACTATTAGGAATTTATCCAAGGGATACAGGAGTGCTGATTCATAGGGGCACATGTACCCCAATGTTTATAGCATCACTTTCAAAAATAGCCAAATTATGGAAAGAGCCTAAATGTCCATCAACTGATGAATGAATAAAGAAGATGTGGTTTATATACACAATGGAATACTATTTGGCAATGAGAAGTAATGAAATCATGCCATTTATAGCAACATGGATGAAACTGGAAGGTATTATGCTGAGTGAAATAAGTCAGTCAGAGAAGGACAGATACCATGGTTTCACTCATATGTGGATCTTGAGAAACTTAACAGAAGACCATGGGAGAAGGGAGGGGGAAAAATAGTTACATACAGAGAGAGAGGGAGGCAAACCATAAGAGACTCTTAAATACAGAGAACAAACTGAGGGTGAATCAGAGGAGGTGGAGGAGGGGGAAAATGGATGATGGGCATTGAGAAGGGCACTTGTTGGGATGAGCACTGGGTGTTGCATGTAAGTGATGAACCACGGGAATCACCCCAAAAAACGAGAGCACACTTTACACGCTGTATGTAGGCCAATTTGACAATAAATTATATTAAAAAAAAAAAAGTTAAACCTACACAGAAGCAAGAAATGTATTATTAATTGTTGGATCAATTGTAGCAATAATTAATAATTAAACTCAAAGATTAAGAACTAAAAAAATTTAAAGAAAATAAAAATTAAAAAAGTTGTTTACTCATTGATTCTTAAGTTTGAGAAAATATCTATTTGAGTCATCTGAAAATTCATGATCTGAAATTTTGCTTGCATCAGTCAAGCAAAATAATGAGCAATTTCAGCATCATCATAGTCTAGAGTGCTGTTAGTTTCTTTGCATTCATCTTTTGATTTGTCTAATAATTGTGCTCAGTATGGGCAGAAAATGTAAAATTCAGAACTTTCAACTATGTTTAGCTTTTATTAAAAGCTTTCATCAGTGAGGGGCGCCTGGGTGGCTCAGTCGGTTGGGTGACCAACTTCGGCTCAGGTCATGATCTCACCGTCCATGAGTTCTAGCCCCGCGTCGGGCTCTGTGCTGACAGCTCAGAGCCTGGAGCCTGTTTTGGATTCTGTGTCTCCCTCTCATTCTGACCTTCCCCCATTCATGCTCTGTCTCTCTCTGTCTCTCAAATGAATAAACATTTAGAAAAAAAAAAAAAGGCTTTCATCAGTGAAAGTTTCTACCTCCCTCTCCCTCTTGCAAAAATGGTGTCTCTGTACTTCTCTTACGCTTTCTTTCAAAGATATAATATAGTAGGCAACACAATTAGAAAACTGAAGTATGCTGTTATAATGATGATTTATTTCACTACCAGGTCATCTCTAGGTGATTCCATTATTTCATTTTCTTATGATTTTATCTTTTAGCATAAGTTGTGAATAATGATTAAATAATTCCTAGGCTAATGAAATAGCAAAATACTCAAGATACAGGAAAATAAGATCCCTAAAATAACATAATGCATTTTCCATTTCTAAAGGGATCACTATAATGTATCTTCAGTTTATAAAAGCATCAAGTGAACTTTATTGTGTTAAAAAATGAATATTTTGTTCTTCGGAAGGTTTCTAAGTTCTTTTTCTTTGGAAGATAGGAAATACCAATGCTGATAATAAATTTCAAAGAAGAAATTCAAAAGCTGAAGCTGGGTCTAACAGATCCTTGTATACTAGAGGTTAATATAACTTTGTTCCTTAATTTACATTATAACTGAACACAAACTAGTTTGTATTTCTTTTTCCTATCTCAAGTGAAAGTGTTAACCATTGTAATTCCAAAATAATAATAATTTGACCAAATGAGGCATTCATCTTAAAAATCAAAGTACAGATTGTTAAATTAGTTCATTTATCTTTATCCAATCCAGTGAATTTTTTGCATTAAAAAATAGATGTATAAAGTATAAAAGTTGATATATAAAATCATTTATAAAGTTTACAATATTTTCCCATTGAGAAGAGTTAATTTTTATACATAAGAAAAGCATGGCTATTATGGCATCCCACCATAACAAGCATTTAATGATAGAACCACACTTTATAAATCATGATCTGGGAGAATTATCAAAAACCAAAGTGAAGTCAAGAGGATCAGTGCCCTCCATGTAGTAATATTTACTTTTGCCCTGAAGCAGACATGTGAAAAGATGTGTGAAGAAATGCTAGTAAATTCCAGAGATGAAGGCCTTTTCCAAAAATATCCCTGTTTCTTTCTACTGATTATTGCTAGTTTTTTTTATGGAATAAGAACCCAAACTATTTTGTGATTAACATTAGTGTATGATACTGTAGACAGAAGTTAAATAGGTGTGTAATTTAAACATTTTGTTAGTGATATTCTTGAAAAAAGGGTTGGGAATTTTTTAAGCCATGGAAAGTATTTTTTTCCTTCCTCATTAACGGGGTATTTTAGGGAAAAAAATGTAAATATATGCTGTATAGGGGTGGAAGAGGATGAGGAAGGCAGTGCTGCTGTATATCAAGGGACAGAGAAAATCTTTCAGATATTTAAAACGGCAGATGAAGGGGCACCTGGGTGGCTCAGTCGGTTGAGCGTCTGACTTCGGCTCAGGTCATGATCTTACGGCTCGTGAGTTCAAGCCCCGCGTCGGGTTCTGTGCTGACTGCCGGGAGCTTGGAGCCTGCTTTGGATTCTGTGTCTCCTTCTCTCTCCCTCAAGAATAAATAAATGTTTTTTAAAAATAAATAAAAAATAAAAGGGAACATGAAGAAGCAGGCGTAAGGGAAAGTGTTCACAGAAAATACAGGAACCTGGTCTAGCTCTGTCCTTTGAAGAAGGGATGTACCTGGACACATCATGGCCAAACTGATGAAAACCAAAAATTAGGAGAAAAACTTGAACGCAGTCAGAAAAGGCACATTACATAGAAAGAACAACAATTTGAACTATCATGATTTTAACAAATAATGGAGGCTGAAAAACTGTGGAGCTACATCTTTAAAGTACTGAAAGAAAAAAAGCTTGTCAGTTCTATACCTGATGGAAATACCTTTCAAGAATAAAGATAAAATAAGTCTGCTGGCATACTGATTAGGAATGTAGGCTCTGGAGGAGCGCCTGAGGCTGAGTATCCAACTCTTAATCTTGGCTCAGGTCATGATCTCACTGTACATGAGACTGAGCTCTGCATCAGGCTCTGTACTGATGGTAAGGAGCCTTCTTGGGATTCTCTCCCCCCCCCCGACCTTTCTGCCCCTCTCCTGCTCACTTGCTCTCAAAATAAATAAAACATTTTTAAAATTGTAGGCTCTGGAGACAGAATCTTGGATTTGAATTTCAGCTTGGACGCCTCTGGTGGTCATGGATGAATTACATAAATTCTCTAAAGTTCAGTCTCCTTATGTATTTTACTAACATATATACTTTATTGGGATAATACCTAAATTAGTAAGTAATCGAGAAAAATAAATGAGAGAATGCTTTTTAAGCCCTTAGTACCTGCTTGACATATGTTAAGTTGTTAGAAAGTGTTAGTTATCATTTATTCATATGTATTTTTAGCTAGTGTAGCCAACCTTTATGGAATTTTACGCTATTTTTATCCCTCCCCCCACCCCAGCTTTAGAGAAGTTGGCTACATCTTGAAAAAGGAAGAAACCATTAACAATATTGAAAATGAGAAATCACTTTTGCTGCTACTTTGACTTGTACAAAGACAAGATTTAGGAAGCTCTCATTTTCAGAGAAAATTCTTATAAATAATGCTTTCCCTTTATTTTCTGCATAGCAATGCATAGGTAGAAATATAGGGTGTTTTTGATCATTGATTTTTACGGAAATTATTACATAAGGCAATCCCTGGTAGAAATGAACTCTTTGTTTTAGATGCCATGATTATTGAAGATATTACACTTTGGATCACTAAGAAGATCTGCAGTTGATCTCCAAATGTATTTTAGTAAAGTATGAATGGACATATTTTTATAATTTCATTTTCCTTGTTTCATATTCTTCATTTGAAGATTTCTTAGGCTTTTAGAGAGTATTCAAAATAATGATGTCGTTTAAAAATAAGTTTAGACCATAAATTGTGTTTTCTATTACAGTAATAAATGATATTTTATCTATTATTTATGCCACTTTCACATTACTTCCATGAAATCTATAAAAAACCTGTTCCCCCCCCCCTTTTTTTTTCAATTTTAGAGGGAAGGAAAGTGAGCAGGGGAGAGGAGCAGAGGCAGGGAGAATCTTAAGCAGACTCCATGCTAAGCATGGACCCTGACCCAGGGCTTGATCCCGTGACTCTGGGATCATGACCTGAGCCAAAATCAAGAGGTGGACGCTCAACCGACTGAGCCACCCAAGCGCCCTTGTTCCTTTTTTTTTTTAATTTTTTGAATGTTTATTTATTTTTGAGAGAGAGAGGAGCAGGGGAGGGGCAGAGGGAGAGGGGGACACAGAAGCCAAAGCAGGCTCCAGGCTCTGAGCTGTCAGCACAGAGCCCTACATGGGGACTGAACTCACGAACCGTGAGATCATGATCTGAGCCGAAGTTGGATGCATAACCAGCTAAGCCACCCAGGCACCTCTGTGTTCCTTCTTTTTGATAAGATTTCAATAATTTTGTTTTACCTTCTTTGTATTTATAATGTAATGGCTAAGTGTGAATGTTTTGATGCTAGACCTGAAATATAGTCTCAAATCTACCAATTATTAACTGTTTGACGTTATCTAAGGTACATGTAAGTCTACACCTTAGTTTCCTCATCTCTTAAATAGGATTATACATGTAAAACACTGTAAGATCTAAATATTACTTTTTATATTACTGCATTTAAAAAGACTTAACTGAGTGGTTAGCATATTCTGTATATTAACCTGCCCATCATTCATTCATTCAACATATAGTTATTAAGTAACAGGCTCAGTGGCCTACCACTATACCAGGTTTTGCCCTCTTGAAATTTATATTTTGATTGTACTAAGTGCTGCAAAGAAACACTGTCTTATTTCTTCTTGCACAAATTCCAGGAGAAAAAGGTATT
This sequence comes from Neofelis nebulosa, assembly GCF_028018385.1. Taxonomy (NCBI): domain Eukaryota; kingdom Metazoa; phylum Chordata; class Mammalia; order Carnivora; family Felidae; genus Neofelis; species Neofelis nebulosa. The sequence continues at coordinate 100,265,829 of NC_080782.1, read as the reverse complement.
TGGCATAGAAGTTATTCAGTTGATCCATTTATTAGTATATTAGATTATTCACTTTTATTCAAATGAAACATTACTAATACTTTAAGATACAACTTTTTCGTAGCAGTGTTACTCACACTTTGATCTATGTACCAGTGCTAATCCATAATGAGATAATTACAGAATTTGAGAGTCAACTATAAATTTATTATCTCACAGTTTTGGTGGATCAAGGATCCCAACATGGCTTTAACTGGATGTCTCTGGATCATGAGGTTGCAGTCAAGCTGTTGTCTAGGGCTGCAGTCTTATCTGAAGACAACTGGAAAAGGTTCCACTTCCAAGCTCACTTACATGACCTGTCAGAGCTGCCTCAGAAAGCAGCTGACTTCCCCAGAGTGGGTAATCCAGGTCGAGAATGAGAGCATTCAAGATGGAAGTCACATTTTTTTTATAACCCATTTTGTATATGATATCCCATCCCTTTTGCTGTGTTCTATTTGTTAAGAAGTGAGTCATTTAATTACATATTATGGTATTTATTTGTTGTACCTTTTTCTTTATTTTCCTAGCATCTATGAAGTATTTTTAAAGGTAAGTTAGTAGCATCAAAAAATTTCATTTGGAGATTAAATTTTGCTTCTTAGTATATTTGGCATTATAGAAATGAATAATTCATATGCTGGAAGCTACTGTCAACATATGACCAGTTTTCATAATGCTGTATACTATAGGCAGATTTAATAAGAGGATCAGAATTAACTATAATAACTTACTGGCATTTGGGAATGTGGTTTTGGCAAAAATATTAACTGACAAGGTTTTACAAATATGCTAAAGCTATTATGGTTTAAAGTTTTGAAATCTCAGAAATTTAAGTTCTTAACTTTAATAGTGATGAATACTTTATTTTAACCTTTTAAAAATGGTAGTCACATAGTGAGAATCCAGATTTTAAGTCCCAAAACTAGGTTGCTATTATTATTAGCTTCAAGCCTTTCAGTAAAGGCTATATGGTTCTAATCTCTTCTTCAATAAGTGAATTTCAGAGTCTACTTTGACTCCCACACGTTTGAGGCCTGGTCAGGAAGAAAAAAGCATTTCCAATAAATACTAGATTAAAAATTAAAAAAAAAAAATGTCCACGAGGAAACCAAAGCATGGAATTCATTTCCCTTTTCTAAGTAAAATTATGGTGTCCTCCAGAGGCTGATGTATCTTGCTTACCTGTGAAGGTTATATAATACAAGTGAATTTTTAGATTGAGGAATTAGATTAAGGGATTAAAATCTGATTATATAAACATTTAGCATATATTTATATTTTTTTAAATGTGCATGTTCTTTTTTTTTATTTTTTAAATGTTTTTATTTATTTTTGACAGAGAGAGAGAGAGAGAGACAGAGCATGAGTGGGGGAGGGGCAGAGAGAGAGGGAGACACAGAATTGAAAGCAGGCTCTAGGCTCCGAGCTGTCAGCACAGAGCCTGACACGGGGCTCGAACTCATGGACTGTGAGATCATGACCTGAGCCGAAGTGAGACATTCAACCGACTGAGCCACCCAGGCGCCCCCAAAATGTGCATGTTCTAAAGTAGAGTTCTAAAGATTATTTTGGGAATATTCTGGGATTTAATTTATAATTTTACTCTGAAGGGGCACCTGGGTGACTTGGTTGAGTGCCCAACTTCAACTCAAGTCATGAACCAGCGGTTCATGAGTTCAAGCCCCACCTTGGACTCACTGCTGTCAGCCTGTCAGTGCAGACCTTACTGTGGAACTTCTTTACCCCTCTATCTCCCCCTCTATCTTTCTCCTCTGCTTGTGCTCTCCCCAAAATAAATAAATATAAAAAAATTTTTAGAGGTAAAAAAAAGTAAAATTTTATTCTGAAACTTGATTTATTCTTAGAAGTTTATTAATGTAATTTTTTACATTAAAAATTATTTGTCAAGCTTCATTAATAGGAAGCATTTCTGTGCATATTGTAGATAGTCTGTATGTGATTTTTATCAGTCATGCCAAACATATGATGAGAGTTTATTCATATAGTTAAGTATGATACTAAGTATTAGGCATTAATGTTGAAATTTCATATGTGTCTAGACTTGCTTATCTTAATATTGTCTTCATTGACTTGAAGTAAACTGAAATGTAACTCCTAGTACCTTGATTTGAATATTAGGATCATGTCAGTGGTAAAGCCTTAAAAATCATGAAGAATATTCTCTTGTTGGTTCACTAAATATCACAAGATCCAAGCGGTGGGTGCCATTTGTTCTTTTGAGTTCCCTAAACTCGGGTGGCTGTGTGTGTGTGTGTGTGTGTGTGTGTGTGTGTGTGTGTGTGATTTTTTTTTTCACTTGTCATTTCTTTAGTCATGAACATTTTTTTTTGTTTTTTTTCTATGATTTCTCAATCAATTACATGCCCGTATTTGCAGCCACATTGATCACATTGTAGAGAAATAAATAAGAATGAAAGTGAGAGGAGAGAAACCACATTTATTGCATGCTTACTTAGTATGTGTTTACTTTGCTAGGGACCCTTACATATCACACACTTAATCATCAACAACCCCTGGAAGTAAGTTTCACAGAACAGGATACCAAGATTCATACAGTTTGAAATCATATAAATTTCCCGGGAAGACACAACTAGTTAAGTTTTAGAGTTGACATTTCAGTCCAGGTCTATCTGGCTTCAAAGCATATACTTTTTGCACTATATCAAAATGTCTCAGCACTGAACTCTTTTCATTAAGTACTGTACATTAAAATAAGCAGTATATTTAGATCTCATTAAGAAAAAACAGGTAACAGTTAATCTGGACTTTTCCCTTTATTAACAAGAGTTAATAGCTCTCGTTAGCTAAAATAAATCACTCATTATGTAACAGATGATAGTGTAATAAATTATTCTATGTCAATGTTTTGCAACTTTTTCTAACCTATACTCCCTTTCATAGACCTTACTTTTTAATGTTATTTGAACCTTCAAAACAATTATCACTAAAAACAAATCATTATTTCTCCTTCCCCTCCAGTTACAGCATATAACTCTGGGAAGGGATGAGAAATCATCTCATCAATTAAGAATAATTATTTTTGCTGATTTGGATATAAATTCCAGATACTGTTGTTTGGTATCAGATATTCTTTATATATCCTATCTGTTTAAATGTATTTTTATAACATTTGTTATAACATTTGTTAATAGTCATTAACAAATGGATTGTTACTGTTTTAAAATGAAAGTCCTTTTAACAATATGATCTAACAGAAGTCAGGTTATATGGAGTTTTTGATTTATTAGGGTTAGGGGAAAGTGTGTTTTAAATCATTTTGGGTTAATTACTCCAAAATCACAACTTCTTGCTGATATTATTTCCTCATGTTTGGCAAATCTTGGAATAGTATTTTCTGGATGTTTAGTTTTTTGTTTACGGTTTTCAGGAATATATAAGATCAGGCAGAAAACATAATAAGAATGATTTTCAGAGCCTGGCTTCATACGGAAACCACCTTTTAAAATTCATCAGTAGTGGGGCGCCTGGGTGGCTCAGTCGGTTAAGCAGCCGACTTCGGCTCAGGTCATGATCTCGCGGTCCGTGAGTTCGAGCCCCGCGTCGGGCTCTGTGCTGACAGCTCAGAGCCTGGAGCCTGTTTCAGATTCTGTGTCTCCCTCTCTCTGACCCTCCCCCGTTCATGCTCTGTTTCTCTCTTTCTCAAAAATAAATAAACGTTAAAAAAAAAAATTAAAAAAAAATAAAAATAAAATTCATCAGTAGTAAACAACTATTTGCACAACACTGTGAATGTACTTAACACTACTGAACTGTAAACTTACAAAATGCTTAAGATGGTAAATTTTGTTATATGTTTATTTTTACAATTACAATAAAATAAAAAGAAACATAGCAATTGTTATCTGAACACTGCTAGTGCAGTCTTGGAGTTGATAGCAATTTCAATACATATCAGTGTTCACTCAGATGCTTCTAGGTAGTTTGAATCAAAAAAGCGGAGATCACTATTAACTTTCCCTTTTCTGTAAGCTGCCTGTTTATTCTTTTACATTAGTGATAGAATATATATGATGAAATTCTAGGAGAGCTGCACAGCATCCATAGAACAAAGATTTAAGGAAAAATCTGAGGTTTTACTTAAGATATCATTTGAAGAATATTATGTTGCTACAATGTTTTAAATACCTGCGGTAGACTAGTTAGAGCTATAGGAAACTGAAACAATCAGTAGCAATGGATCAAGAAATAATATGGAGAATATATCAAGAAAACACTGGAACATGGGGTGCCTGGGTGGCTCAGTCGGTTGAGCGTCCGACTTCAGCTCGGGTCATGATCTCACAGTCTGTGAGTTCGAACCCCGCGTCGGGCTCTGTGCTGACAGCTCAGAGCCCGGGTCCTGTTTCAGATTCTGTGTCTCCCTCTCTCTCTGACCCTCCCCATTCATGCTCTGTCTCTCTCTGTCTCAAAAATAAATAAACGTTAAGAAAAAAAAATTTTTTTAAAGAAAACACTGGAACACTGGCAGGGGGTAAGTGAAAGAATAATTTTTCCAGGATAGGAAAATAATACTTTGTACACCTTTTTCTGTTATTAAATATTTTCCTTCCTATAATGTAGGATGTAACATATCATTTCTTTTTTTTTTTTTAAATGTTTACTTATTTATTTTGAGAGAGAAAGATTGCAAGCTGGGGAGGGGCAGAGAGAGAGAGAGAGAGAGGAGGGAGAGAGAATCCCAAGCAGGCTCCACACTGTGAACACAGAGCCTGACCCAGGGCTCCATCCCACAAACTGCAAAATCATGACCTGAGCTGAAATCAAGAGTTGAACACATAAGCAACTGAGCCACCTACGTGTCCCAGAGAGCCATTTAAATTAGTATTAAATTTCACTTCCACAAAAATATGGAAAATACTTGGTGATATAATTTTTGTGCATCTCTTGTGAATATTATGTGATCATCTCTGCTGGGAGCTAGCTCTCTCTTTCAATTTATGGATTTCTAAAGTAAGAACTAATGGGGAGAATAGAGATAACCAGGACTAATGAGAGATTCTAGAAATTTGAGAATAACAAATACTAAGCAATAAAAACAAAAGTAGGCTCACCACAGAGACATAAGTGATAGTGCTAAAAGGAACTCATAGGAATTAAAATATACTGAAACTTAGTATGTTTTATTAACTCTCTCCAATAATTTTTTGTACATTTAGAAATAACTGGAAAGTAATCACAGAAATTAAATTTAACAAGGCAACTTAATTTCCCAAAGAATAAATATAAACTAGAATCTTTTGAATATTAATGGAACATAGCAAGTAAACTCAAACATGTAAATTCAAAATATTGTTTAAAAAATTTTTTTAATATTTATTTATTTCAGAAAGAGACAGAGAGAGAGTACAAGCAGGGGAGGGGCAGAGAGAGAAGGAGACACAGAATCCAAAGCAGGCTGCAGGCTCTGAGCTGTCATCTCAGAGCCCGGCGCGGGGCTCAAACTCATGAACCGTGAGATCATGACCTTAGCTGAAATCAGACACTTAACCATCTGAGCTACCTAGGCACCCCTAAATTCAGAATATTCTTATATTGTAATACACGTCCCCAAAGTTTTAATAAGTTAATATAACTATCAAATACCTTAGGAAAATAAGGCTTATAAAATGGAAGGTTGTTTAACTCATATAGCTGTCCTTACATATTTAATATTGAAATAAGGAAAAATTACAAGAATTTTATGGGTGCCTTAAGGGTGACTGCATGGCTTACTTGGTTAAGTGTATGACTCTTGGTTTTGGCTCAGGTTATGATCTTGCAGTAAGTGGGTTTGAACCCTGTGTCAGATTGTGCATCAGCCTTCTTGGGATTCTCTGTCTTCCTCTCTCTCTGCCCCTCCTCTCTCTGAAAAAGGGGAGCCTGGGTGGTTCAGTTGGCTGAGTGTCTGACTCTTGATTTCAGCTCAGGTCATGATCTCACAGTTTCATGAGTTTGAGCCCCACATCAGGGTCTGTACTGACAGTGTGGAGCTTGCTTGGGATTCTCCCTCCCTCTTTCTTTCTGCCTTTCCCCTGCTCACACGTTCTCTCTCTCTCTTTCTCAAAATAAATAAGCAAATAAATAAACATTAAATAAACATTAAAAAAGAAATTATAAACTTATTAACTCCAGAAAAGTTTTTCTCACAGTCTTTTAATATAACTATGTAACCTTGCTATGTGAATAAAAGGATGAGAAAATGATATAAAAATGATATAAAATGATATAAAATGAGAAAATGATATAAAAAAATGACTGAGTTCAGTCATTCCACAGATTATTTTTTGAGCCCCTGCTCTGTGTCAAGCACTGTTTGATGCATTTGGGATATATCAGGTAAAGCAAAAACAAAAATCAAAGTACCCTGTCCTCTTGGAGCGTCCATATTCACCGGAGAGATGGATAAAAAGCATAATAAGTATATAAATTTATGTTGATTATGTTAGGAAATGATAAGAGTTATGTAAAACACGGGGCATTGGGAAGAAGGGGTGGGAGGTACTAATCAGGTTGAAATTTAAATAAGGAGGTCAGGGTAGCCCCTCACTGAGAAGGTAACATTTAAGCAAGACTTGAAAGAGTTTAGTCAATAGGGTATCTAGCTGAAGAATCCTAAAGGGGAAGGGAATAGCCAGGGCAAAAAGTTTCAAGGTTAGAATATATTGACCAGATTTGAGGAATAGCAAAGAGATCAGTGTGGCTGGAGGGTAGTGAGCAACGGGGAGAGTATTAGACAGGTATGAGGGTCGACAGGTAATTGGGATCCAGATTCTGTTGGGACTTTGCTTTTATTCTGGAGTAAGATGGGATGCCATTGTACAGTTTTCAGCAAAGGAGTGATTGTGACTTAACTTGTGATTTAGAAGAATCGTTTCAGCTACTGTGTTGATAATTGATTGCATGGAGGGCAGAAACAGACTATTTAAGAGGCTATTACATTAATCCAGGCAAGAGATAATGGTGGTTCAGACTAGAGTGAAAGAAATGACAGCATTGAGAAGTGCTTAAATTCAGAGTATGTTTTGAAAGCAGAGTCCATAGTGTTTGCCAACAATTTGGATGTGTGGTGTATGAGAAAGAGTGAGGTTAAGTATGACTACAAGATTCTTTGCATGAGGAATTGGAAGTGATTGGAGGGTTGCCCTGAACTGAGATGAGGAAGGCTGCATGCAAGTGGAACTGGTTTGAGTGATGGAGGCAGATGAGAAGATCAGTTTTGGACATGTTAAATTTAGGATACCAGACGGGCATTTGGACTGCAGCTATAAACTTGGAACTTCTTAACATATAGAGGATAGTAAACTATCTTCATGAAACTAGGCTTGGTAATTGAGCATCAGCAAGACAGGAAGGTAGCTGAAAACTAATTTTACCTATCTCACAACTTTGCCTGGTGCCAGTGTTGCTAATAATAACTCAGTTCTTCTGACCCAATTAGGGATCAAAAGCAATTCTTCCTAGAGTTTTTGGGCTAAATAATATATTCTTTGTGAAATAGTAGGCATTCATAAATGTTTCTGTTCTTTTTATACATTTCAGTTTTTAAAGGAGAAGACAGCTTACATGTAAGATTTGTGCATTCAACATCTTCAAGCTTCAATGGTGGTGGTTTGGGAAAATATGAATGAATTACATTCACCAGTTTTATTACTAAAGCATGAGACAAAATATAGGGTGATATTAAGTTGAATGTGATAGTTGAAGAGAAAAATCAAACGATAAAAACAGAAAACTAGCCTATATTCTCTTGGGTACTGGGAAACAATAGCACCAGTGGTTCCCATACTTGGGGCCCATTGGAATAACTTGGGCATGCCTTAAAAATACTGATATCTGGTTCCTACTCTCAGACCTTGGAATTTATGTCACATGGAATCAAAACAAACAAAAAAACAACCTGAACTCATTGATGCAGAGAACAGATTGGTGGTTGCTAGAGGTGGGGTAGGAGTAGGCGAAATGGGTAAAGGTGGTCAAAAGGTACAAATTTCCAGTTATAAAATGAGTAAGTCATGGGGGTATAATGTACAGAATGGTGACTGTAGTTAATATCGTATTGTATATTGGGAAGTCGCTAAGAGATTAGATCTTAGAAGCTCTCATCACAAGAAAAGAAATTGTGTAAGTATGTGTGGTGATGGATGTCAAGTTAAAAAAAAAAAAAAAGGAAAAGAAAAGGTCCTCAACAGCGTAGAATAAATGAACCCTCTCTAAATCATGCAAATAAGAAATCACTGGCCTAATTTGTTATAGGTTCATGACAGCTGTTTACCTGGTCATTTCTTTATAGCATACATGCACTCCAAATTGGAAGCAGCTGTGATGTTATGGCAGCTGTACTAGACTTGAAGAAGACTTGGATTCACATCCCAGTTCTTTTGCTTATTAGCAGACTTATGATGGCCAATTCACTTAACCTTCCTGAATTCCAATTTCTATCTTTCCTATGAGAATAAGCAGATCTGTGTTGCATGGTTATTATATTTTTAAAAACTAATAAATATGAAAGTAAATTATAAATTAATATTTAAAGATATTAAAGAATTATTTGGGGTGCCTGGATGGCTCCAGCTGGTAAAGCACATGATTCTTGGTCTCAGGGTCATGAGTTCAAGCCCATGTTGGGTGTAGAGCTTACTTAAAAATAAAAAGAGTTATTATTTGAGAGGATTTTTCTTAATCTTAGATGTGACATAACATTATAAAATGTATTAATCTCCCAGAAGTGAATAGATTATTATTTTGTCTGTATTTTTTTCACTGCCTTAAGAAATAGAGTTCTGGGGGTGCCTGGGTGGCTCAGTCAGTTGGGCGTCTGACTCTTGGTTTCAGTTTAGGTCATGATATCATGGTTTGTGAGTTCAGCCCCACGTTGGGCTCTGTGCTGATGGCACAGAGCCTGCTTAGGATTCTTTCTCTTCTCTCTCTCTTGCCCTCCACTGCTCCCTCTCTCTCTCTCAAACTCTCTCAAAATAAATAAATAAACATTAAAAAAAAAGAAAGTGAGCTCTGTATACAGAGTGTAATAAATGCCACTGAACTTAACATGTTTAGTAGATGAAGTGTTATTTCATATTTGTTTCCTATACAGTATGTTAATATCTGAAAAACATGAACTTTGGACTCAAGTCTGGGTTTCAATACAGATATTGTCACTTATTAGCATATTTATGTCAGTAGATATGTTCTAAGACTCAGATTTCTTCTCTCTTTATTTTGGGGGTAATAAAATTTACCTTTCAGGGTAGGGCTACTGTGTGAGATTCAAGCGTAAAGTGCCTAGCATAGTGAGTGGCTGGCACAAAACTTGCAGGAAATGTTCATTTTTTTCCTTCTGAGAGTACAATAATCTTGGGATAGTAATTTTAAACTCTGAATAATAATTTCTCAGGGCTCCTGGGTGGCTCAGTTGTTTGAGGTTTGATTAATTCAGCTGACGTCCTGATCTCATAGTTCGTGAGTTCGAGCCCTGAGTCAGGCTCTGTGCTAATAGTGCAGAACCTGCTTGGGATTCTCTCTCTTCTCTCTCTGCCCCTCCCCCACTCACACTCAATCTCCAAATAAGTAAATAAATATTTAAAAAATAACAATATCTCAATGGCTAACAATTCTTATATTCTTAAATGTTTTTCTTGTTTTGCTTATTATCATCTTAACTTTTAAGTGTCCACCTCCTCACCATGAATGCTTTGAAAAGCAGTGTTTATTTTGTATGTTTTTTTAGGTAATAAAAAAACCTTTAAGTTTATACCATGCATAGCACCAAGGAGAAGAATGACAACTACAAAGATGACCTTCTGCTTAGGATGGGACTTAATGATAATAAAGCTGGAATGGAAGGATTAGATAAAGAGAAGATTAATAAGATTATAATGGAAGCCACAAGGGTATGTTTCTTGTTTCTTTTGATATCATTAATTTAGTAGCTTTTTAGCTTTCTGTTTAAAAGAAAATAAGTAAGTTGGAAATATTTTTTATTGTGATTTTTAATATTTTAATGTATCTTATTGTTACAACAAGTGGGTATGGAATAATCTCCCTTCTGTTCTGTTGCTCTTCCTCTTGCCGTCCAGTTTTCCTGCTTCATGTACACATTATATGCATGTGTTTCAGTAATGTAACTTGGAGGTCTTTCCATAAAGATCTTTCCATAAAGATCTTCAGTTTTCATGCCTGCATGTGTAGATATAATTTATTGAACCAGGCGGAATGTTCATTTATGAACCTATACATCATTTCTAGTCTTTTGTTTTTACAAACAATATGACAGTGAATAACCTTTACAACTTTCACAACTTTACATATGTGCAGGTAAAATTATAAGAGATCGTAGAAGTAGAATTATTCCACCAAATACAGATAACAAAAAAGGATATATTCATGTGGAATTTTTTTAAATGTTTGTTTATTTATTTGGAAAGAGAGCGCAAGCGAGGGAGGAGCAGAGCAAGGACAAAGAATCTCAAGCTCTGCTGACAGCGCAGACCCCAACCCAGGGCTTGAACTCCCTAACCACGAGGTCATGACCTGAGCCCAAATCAAGAGTCAGATGCTTAACTGACTGTGCCACCCAGGTGGCCCACATATGGAATTTTTATGAATTGCTCAAGTTGCCCTACATAGTTTATGTATCAATTTAAATTTTTACTGCTAATATGTGTGCAACCATGCCTGCCCAGTGTGTTACGAAGCTTTTGGATTTTCCTATCTATAGTAATGTAGTGTAGGCTTAATTTGCATTTCTCCTATGAAAAGTGAGATGGTGCATCTTTTCACATGTTTAACAAGTGACTTGTACTTTCCCTTTTTACAAACTGTCTCTTCTCGTCATTTGCACAATTTTCCATTAGATTATTGTATATCTTTTGATTTTGCTTATGATACTTAATCCTGTGCAGAAGTTTTCTGTTTGCCTTTTTTTTAAATTTATTTATTTTGAGAGAGAGAGAGAGAGAGAGATGTATGAGCCCAGGAGGGACACAAAGAGAGGGAGGGAGAAAATACCAAGGAGGTCTGTGCTGTTAGCATGGAGTGAACAGTGAGATTATGACCTGAGCTAAGAGCAAAAGCTGGACACTTTACTGACAAAGCCACCTTCTTTGATTTTTCATATGTACTTGAATTAGTCAACTGCGTATGGCTTTTTCCAAGGTCATAAATATTTTCTTCTAATATTTTTTTGTTTTATTTATATATTATGAAATAAATATCCCTTCAGAAAGGTGTAAAATTTAAGAGAATATACTTATTTTAAAGAAATGCATGCTGGTATCTACAGCAACTTACTTTTAAATGGTTTAACCAAAAAGAGGGGGAGGAGTGTGTGTGTATGCATGCATGCTTGTGCAAGTGCATATGTTGGAGTGGGGGTGTGTGTATTGTGTATTCCTAGAAATTGTGGGAGAAACTAAATGTATCAGGATATTAATAGCTGGTGAATCTAGGTGAGGACATAGGGGTGTTCTTTGTACTATTCCTTCAAATGTTGGAAGATTTAGAAATCCAAAATAAAACCTTGAGGGAAAAATAATTTTTTAAGTGTATAAAATATAGATAAAATTTTAAAAGTAAAAAAATTGAGATGAAGTAAGCAAACATAATATATGGACCCTGGTTGGATCTTGGTTTGAACAAATATATTTGGAACAGTTAAGGGAATTTGAATATGGACAGGGTACTAGATTGTATTAAGGAACTATTGTTAATTTTATTAGCTTTGAAAATGCTATTATAATTACCTAGGAAAAGGACGTCATTTTTAAAAATGCATACTAAAACACTGTATAGAATAGCTAAATATCATTATATCTCTAATTTACTTTAAAACAGTTTACTTAAAAAAAACAGTGAAGGAAATAAGACAAAATGTTGTTAAATCTCAGTGATAGTTTTATATAGTGTTTATTGTACTAATCTGTATTCTCTGAGATTGTTTTGAAATTTTCATCTTAAAACTTAAAAAAAGAATTAAAACCTATGACCCTAGTTTTCAGGTTAAGAAATAGAATGTTTAAGTCATCCCAGATTTTATCTTTACTCTCTCTTCTCTGTGTCCCAGTAACACTTATTAAATAGTTCATCTAGATCATCATTTCTTACTGATCTGCAGTGCTTTCTTCTGTTCCACTGGATTGTTATTATATCATTACAACATGACCTGCATTCCAGTATTGTCTAGTAAGTCTAGACAACTGCTAGAACAAGTTCTTTTTTTGCTCTTTATTCTTTTTCAAGAATATCTTAAAAAGAGCATTTGCTCTTTCATATAAGTTTTATGTGATATACAGTTGACCATTGAACAGTGCGAAGGTTAGGAGCACTGCCCCCCCCCCACACACACACACAATTGAAAATCCATGTACAACTTTTGACTCCTCGAAAATGAACTGCTAATAGCCTACAATTGACTGGAAGCCTTACCAGTAACAAAAACAGTCGATTAACACAAATTTTGTATATTATGTGTATTACATACTGTATTCTTATAATAAAGTAAGATGGAGAAAAGAAAATGTTAAACAAATTGTAAGCAAGAAAAAAATATATTTACAGTACTGTACTATTTTTTTTTAAAGATTTTTTTTTAATGTTTATTTATTTTGAGAGACAGAACGTGAGCGGGGGAGGAGCAGAAAGGGAGGGAGACACAGAATCCAAAGCAGGCTCCATCCAGGCCCTGAGCTGCCAGCACAGAGCCCAGTGAGGGGCTTGAACTCACGAACCATGAAACCATGACCTGAGCTGAAGTCAGATGCTTAACCAACTGAGCTACCCAGGCGCCCCTGTATTGTACTGTTTTTATTGAAACAAGTCCATGTATGAGTTGGCCTAATGCAGTACAAATCCATGATGTTCAAAGGTCAGCTGTATATACATACATAGAACTATATATACATATCATCTGATTGATATGTATCTATCATATAAAATACATACTTTATACATATTTTATATACCAATATATATTAAAATATTTATATATTTTATATAATATATATTCCTCTAGTGTGAGGGGTTGGGGAGTTCATCATAAATATCTTTTTTGAATTGAAATTTTCTAATTGTTACTGCTTCACAGAAATGCAACTTCTTTAAAATTTTTATCAGAAACATTTTTTGTTGTTATTTATTTTTTTTAGAGAGAGTGTGAATCAGGAAGACAGGCAGATGGAGAGAGGGAGAGAATTTTAAGCAGACTCCATGCTCAGTACAAAGCCTGATGGGGCTTGATCCCACGACCCTGGGATCATGACCTAAGCTGAAATCAAGAGTCAGACACACAACCAACTAAGCCACCCAGATGCCCCTATCAGAAATTATAAACATACAGAAAATGAGATACTAAAGTGAATTCCTGGGTAATCATCACCCAGCATCATCAGACATCACCTTATTTGCAAATATTGTTTCATCTATCTCACCCCTCCCTACTGAATTTTGGAGGTAGAAGATGGAGTATTTTAAAACAAATCCCAATAAATTGGATAAATTTCTAGAAATTTAAAGTTTTCCAAAACTGACTCAAGAAAATATGAAAATCTAAATAGACCTTTAATAAGGAAAGAAATTAAATCAATAATTAAAAATCTCCATTCCCCCCCCCCCCCCCCGAAAAAAAAACAAAAAACAAGTCAAGATGGCTTCAGTGGTGAATTTTATCTGACACTTAAGAAGAAATAATACTGGGGTACCTGTGTGGCTCAGTTGGTTAACCATCTGACTTCAGCTCAGGTCATGATTTCGCAGTTCATGAGTTCGAGCTCAGCACTGGGCTCTGTGCCGACAGCTCAGAGCCTGGAGCCTGTTTCGGATTCTGTGTCTCCCTCTCTCAGCCCCTCCCCCGCTCATTCTCTCTCTCTCTCTCTCTCTCTCTCTCTCTTTCAAAAATAAATAAACATTAGAAAAAAAATAATAAATAAGTAAACATTTAAAAAAGAAGAAATAATACCAGTATTCCACAAGTTCTTCCAGAAAATGAAGAAATATGTAGTATTTACCAACTCATTCTCTAAGACCAGTATCACCTTGATACAATAGCCAAACAGGCAGAATATTATAGATCATTGTAAATATAAAAGCCCTCAACAAAATGTTAGCAAACTGAATCCAGCACTATAAAAAGAAGATTATGTTCCATGACCAAGTGGGATTTATTCCAGGAATGCACTTTTCTCCTAAAATCAGGAACAAGGCAAGGAAGTTCACTCTCATGTCTTCTCTTCAACATAGTCCTGAAAGTTCTAGCCAGTGTAGTCAGGCAATAGAAAGAAATAAAAGACATCTAGATTGGAAAGGAAGAAATAAAACTATCTCTTCACAAATAACATGATGTTTATGGATAGAAACTCTTACAGATTTCAAAAGGAGTGCAACAGTTGTACCCTGAAAATAACAAAAGTGTGTTGAGGGAAAGTAAAGATCTAAAAATGAAAGCATCCTATGTTCAACAATGAGAAGACTCAACATTGTTAAGAGGGTAGTTCTCCCCAAACTGATCTATGGATTCAGTGTAATTCTTCATCCAAATTCAAGGGGCTTTTTTTCCTGCCGAAATTGATAAACAGACCCTAAAACTTATATGGAAATGTGAAACACCTAAAATAGTGAAAACAATTTTGAAAAGGAACAAACAATAAGGTCTTTGGCTTTCCTGTTTAAGAATGTGCTATAAAGCTGCAGTTATCAAGATAGTGTGTTACTGTCATAAGGCTAGACATATTGAACAATGGGGTAGAATTAAGAGTCCAGAAGTAAATCTTTGCATTGATACTTTATTGGTTTTTGATGAAAGTACCAAGGCAGAAGGATCATCTGTGCAGCACATGATGCTGGGACAACTGGATATCCACATGCAAGAAAAAGATGAACCTAAACCCTCACTTCACACCATATACAAATTTAACTCAAAATCAAGTTAAATGTAAGAGCCAAAGCAGTAAAACGTAATGAAGATATGAGAAAGTCTTTGAGACTTTTGGTTAGACAAGCATTTCTTAGATATAACAATAAAAGCACAGTCAGTAAAAGAAAAAGTTGACAAGTTAGACTCATCACATTTGAAAACATCTGCACTTCAAAAGACACAATTAAAAAATGAAATGAAAAGCAACATAGTAATATAAAATATTTGCAAAATACTTATCTGATAAAGGACTTACATCCAGAATATAAAGAGAATTTTTATAAATTATTAGTAAGACAACCTGGTTAAAAATGGACAAAAAATATAAATAGACTTTTCACTAAAGACAGAAAAATAGAACCCTCATACTTTGCTGGTGGGATTATAAAATGGTTCAGCCACTTTGGAAAACAGTCTGGCAGTTTCTCAAAAGGTTTAGAATGGAGTTACCATATGACTCAGAGATTCCACTCCTGGGTACCTAAGGAAAGTGAAAACATATGTCCATGCAAAAATGTCTATATGAATGTTCATTGCAGCATTTCTCATAAAAGCCAAAGAGTAAAAATAATCTAAATGTCCATCAACCTAGGGCACCTGGGTGGCTCAGTTGGTTAAGTGTCCAACTCTTGGTTTTGGCTCAGGTCATGATCTCAGGGTTTCATGGATTAAGCCCCTGGTCAGGCTCTTTGCTAACTGTGCAGAGCCTACTTGGGATTCTCTCTCTCTCTCTCTCTCTCTCTCTCTCTCTCTCTCTCTCTCTCTCTCTCTTTCTCTTTGCCCCTCCCCTACTCAGTTGCTCTTGTTCTCTCTCTCTCTCTCTCTCTCTCTCTCTCTCAAAATAAACACATTAACATTAAACAAAATTTATCAACCTGATGAATGAATAGATATTATGTTTAGTGATGGGATGATAGGTGATTTTCTAAAAGTGATTTTCTACATTTTCTTTAATGACTAACATTAAAATTTTGTAAAAGCTTTTTTAAAAAATTTTTGAGAGAGTGCAAGTGAGGGTGGGGCAGAGAAAGAGGGAGACACAGAATCCAAAGCAGGCTTCAGTTTCTGAGCTGTTAACACAGAGCCTGATGTCGGGCTTGAACTCATGAGCCATGAGATCATGACCTGAGCCGAAGTCGGACGCTCAGTTAACCGACTGAACCACCCAGGTGCCCCAAAATTTTATAAATGCCTTTTACATAAAAGTGAAGGAAATAACTGATAACCCAAATGACTGAGGGCTTGGATATGCCCATGGATCCTGTCTAGGACACATTGTTATTTTCTGAGTGCCGATCTGTACTCATCTCAGAGTTTGCAGCGTATAATTACTGTCTCAACAAGCCTATGATGTAGGTAACTGTAAATTCATTTTGCAGGTAAGGAAATTGAGGCATAGAAAGATTAGTAGTTTTAGGGTCACCCAGCTAGCAAGGAGTGAGCTAAGTTTTGAATTCAGTAATTGTGATTCTAGTCTATACACTTAGGTACCATGGTTATACATACTACGGCGATACTTTCCTTCTGACACTTTCTTATGCTTTGTTTTGGTTTCTTACAAAGGGGTCCAAATTTTATGGAAATGAGCTCAAGAAAGAAAAACAAGTCAACCAACGAATTGAAAATATGATGCAACAAAAAGCTCAAATTACCAGCCAACAGCTAAGGAAAGCACAATTACAGGTATTAATTTAATTGCTAAAGAAAGTGAAAGCTGGTAGAATAGTAATTGATAGTTAAAATGCATCATGGTCAAGTCACAACTGAAAACAAGGTAAAATGTAAATGTTCATTATATTGTAAAGCATAAAATTTAACAAATATGCATACTTTGTTAAATATTGGTCTACTCTTTTACATAAAGACCCCATACCTAGGCATTGTCACCTCCATTATACAGAAGAGTTAATGGAGCCTTAATTAGGGTAAATAACTTGCCTAGCTTCAGAGCTAGGATTTAATCCAAAGCTTATGTTCTTTTTGTTATATACATACTTTGCAGCTACAAAAGGCCACAAGATAAATGTGGCATGTTTTCTTCAATGCTGATTTTGCAAAACAGATTTAGGGGAACATGTTCACTAATTAAATTATAAAGCAATTTAAAACATAATTGTGTTGTACTAAAACTAAGGTAGAATGCCAAATGTGCATGAATTTTTAAGATAAAACACCAGACTTCTAAAAATTTGGAGGCTTTTGGCTTCTCCAGTATCTTCAGGGAATAAATACTCCAAAGAGTTTCCTCTGGTATTTAAAAGCTATTCCAGGAGAAGAGTTTGAGTAGAGCAACACTGTAGTAGATTGAAAACTCAAAATAGTCAAGGTTTTGCTGGTAAACCTAAGGTTTACTTTTATATATTTAAAAAAAATTTTTTAATAAAATTTACTTTTAAAGACAGTTTTTATCCTCTATCAAAATCTGATTCAATTTAACAAAGCAGTTTAGGCTGTAACATGATGATAAAATCATATTGATCTAGGCCACACATTTCTTCTCGTGATAGAGTTCAGAGATGCCAAACTTTATGTTTTTTTCTTTGCCAAATTGTAATGTGTCATTTTCTTCATATATGCTTTCCTAGAGCACAAGCTAGTTTTTTATCTTATGTGGTAAGTGGTCTCCTCTCATAAAGAAAGATCACTTGCCTTTGCAAATTATCATTTAAAAAAAATTTTTTTAACATTTATTCATTTTTTGAGGGACAGAGAAAGAGCACGAGCAGGGGAGGGGCAGAGAGAGAGGGAGACACAGATCCAAAGCAGGCTCCAGGCTCTGTGCTGAAGCACAGAGCTCTATGCGGGGCTCAAACTCACAAACTGCGATATCATGATCTGAGCCGAAGTCAGACGCTTAACTGACTGAGCCACCCAGGCGACCCCCCAAATTAGCATTTTTAATGCTGCATAGCATTCTACTGTATGGAGGTACCATAATTTATTTGCCTTATCCCACATGGGTTTCAGTTTTTTGTTTTTATATATAACCTTGCGATGATTGTTCTTATTTACATATCTTTGTACTCTTGTCCTGTTATTTTCACCAAATATTGTACAGTTTCACATTTTCAACACAAGAGTGCTAGTTTCCTCACATACTTGTTTCAAATTAAATTTTATTAATTTTATCAATCCTTTAGTTTTTGCTGGTAGTGTCTAAATATTTCAGGGTTATTTTAATTTGCGCCTTCTTTGATTATGACAGAAAAAGAATGTCTTCCCTTGTATTAGCCATTAATATTTCATTCCTATGGGAATTCCTTTTTTATTGTTAGTATATAGGCTAAGTAGCTGGCACAAGATCCCAAAATACAGTGGTTCAGATCAGTTAAGAGTTTATTTCTTTCTCACATAATAGATAAGTATTCCTGGGGTACCTGGGTGGCTCAGTCGGTTAAGCATCCAACTTCAGCTCAGGTCATGATCTTGCAGTTCCATGGGTTCAAGCCCCATGTGGGCTCTTGCTGACAACTTGGAGCCTGGACCCAGCTTTGGATTCTTGTCTCCCTCTCTCTCTGCTCCTGCCCCACTCATGCTCTGTCTCTCTCTCTCATAAATAAATAAACATTAAAAAAAATAGATAAGTAGTCCCAACTGATTGGGTGGTTCTGCTCACTGTAGTAATTTAGGGACCCAGGTTCTACATCGTGTTGTTCTGTCATCCCCTAAGTGTTATCCTTACCTGGTTTACAAAATGGGATTACCTCCAGTCTATATTCTAGACCCCAGTAAGGAAGAAAGAATGAGGAAAAAAAATCAAAGGCAAGTAATTTGCTATTCAACAAGTCAAAGAGAAATTGCACACATTACGTCAGCTCACGTGCTTTCTCCTTTTAATTTTTTTTAACGTTTATTCATTTTTGAGAGACAGAGTGCGAGCAGGGGAGGGACAGAGGGAGAGGGAGACACAGAATCCAAAGCAGGCTCCAGGCTCCAAGCTGTTAGCACAGAGCCCCACGCAGGGCTCAAACTCATGAACTGCAAGATCATGACGTGATCTGAAGTCGGTCACTTAACAGACTGAGCCACCCAGGCCCTTTCTTTCTTCCTATACTAAATTCTCATTGTACTTAAATTTGTTTCTGGATTCTCTCTTCTACTCAGTTGAATCTTTTCCTCTATCATACCATGCAATTTTAGTTATTCAATAATAATAATATGTTTAATATGTTCCTTCACTACGATTCTATAAATTTTTTTCTCATGCATTGTTTCTTTCGCATAAATTTAAGCATTGTTTCATCGAGTTAAAACAAATCCATTCTGTGTATAATAACATTATTTTTAATTGATATTAATCCTTAGGCAATTTATTTTCAGAACCTTTTTTTGGTAAGTTTTAATCATCTATACAAATATCTCTTATAAAGCTTTAAAGATATGATGCATATGAGTCATGCAATATAAGAACTTTTTGCTGTTCATGACTCTTTTTAAAGCTCATAATCCTTAAATATGCTAATAATCTGAAGTATTAGAAAATATATTGTGTAACAGAGCTTCAGATTTTGTTACAGTTTTTGTTGACTATTTCATGAGAGACTCTCTGACATCTTTTGAAAGGGGAGTGGCAGGAAATCTGTTTTATGTTGATTGTTAAATTGTTTCACTTGTTGAGCTTCCTTTAAAAGAAATTGTGTAAATGGGAGGGGATTGAGGAAATCCTAAGGAATCTAGAAGATCTGAGAGTAAGAGAGGTTTTCTATGGGAAATGTGTTTCTATTCCAGTGTCATGAATTTTCCAAATAATAGATTTTTGTATGGATGCTATGATGGTAGGAACTATTATTGTTAGTCAAGCTGAGGTAACTAACCTCTATAGTCTGCCGGAGTATTTATTCAGAACCTAAGTGTTCCCCACTCCATCCTGCCCTCTTTAGACTTCTTAAAGGCACAATCATTTTTGTAGCTGCCAAAACATCTTGTTATAACATGGATTCATAAATTAGATAGACAAACATCTGAGGTGCCTGGGTGGCACAGTTGGTTAAGTGTCCAACTCTTGATTCTGGTTCAGGTCATGATCTCACAGTTTGTGAGATCGAGCCCCACATCGGGCTCCATGTTGCCATTGTGGAGCCTGCTTGGGATTCTCTCTCTCTCCTTCTCTTTCTGCCCCTGTCCTGTTCACGGTCTCCCTCTCTCTTTCTCTCTCTCAAATAAATAAATAAACTTAAAAAAAAAAAAAAAAGAATAGACAAACATCCATGTTATATTAAATGGAAACTACACAGCAAATCTGTGCATTTTGACCATTTTAACAACTGATTTTATGGACCTGGGTTTATTTACCAATTTAGGGTAGTAGTAAGTCAGGAAAATGAAAAACAATATTTCTGAAACAGTTACCTGAATGTAATCAAAAAAGGGGATTTTTTTAAAAAGTAAAGCATAATGTTGATATAAAATACACTATTTGAGTTTGGTTTGAAGTTATTTCAATATTAAAGACTTTTTAAGATACATTTTAGGGAAGCATTATAAAATAATGGAAAGAGCACAACCTTTAGAGTAACTTGGTTCATAGGTCTAGTGCTAACATTTACCAGCTGTATGACTTAGGGCAGATTACTTCCTCTTACTGAAGTTTAGTTTCCTCATCTACAAGATGGGAATAATAATTACCATCTCAGAATTATTTTTATCACTAAATGAGTTAACATAGAAGTGTTGATTCTAATCTGTACACTTAGCCACCGTGGTTATAGGACGGTGTATATCAACATATATATTGATATACTCAATAAATGTCACTTCTGTTTTTAAAATTATAGGTAATATCATGAAGCCCTTTCCATATCCCTGGATGAGTACATTACATGAGTAGCTCTTTTAATTCTTCCAATCGTTGGGGATTGGTTTAGTCCCACTTTTCAAAAAAAGGAAGAATGAGGGGAGTTAACTTGCCCCCATCATGTAACTGAAGACCCAGAAGAAGCTCTTATTCTTAACCATGGTCACACACACTAGTTTTGAACTGTGGCAAAAGGGATAACATACACGTGAGAGGCTCAGATCAGAACATGGAAGTTATTTGTAAGGGAAAATAGAAGAATGGAAAACATGAATGAGGATTTCATTAGAAGAAATTTGAGAAAAGCAGGGTGGTGTGCATTTGGTAGTTGCAGAGAGAAAAGTGTTTAGACAAGGGTGAGTAATGAGAGTAGAGGAAAGCGGACTGTGTGAGTCACTCAGTGGGGAGGTTTCCTTTTGCCAACTGTACTTTTGCTTGAAGCACAGAAAAGATAATAGATTGCTGAAGGAACTGTCATAAAATTAACATATGAGGCTAAGGAAAGCTTTTTTCTACCTGGTTTGCTTTCCATTTATTATCTTTTTCCTTTCCAATGTTTATGGGTTAAGATACTTCAAATGCTGCTCCCGTATTCTCAGTCAATTCCTATCATAGGTATATTTTCTGGATTGAAATAGAGTAGTTTTTAACCCACCCTTATTTTTATTAGCCTCCATGATTTGTCTACATCTTTTTTTTTTTTTTTTTTTTTTTTTAATGTCAGGATGCTATTCTCTAATTTAAAATCGAAGTACTGGAAAAAATAGTTGTTTTAAATCTGGATGATAGATTGGAGTCATGTGAAAGTTCCACTTACTAGGTTTCTCGCTGCATGAGATCAGCCTTCTGCAAAATTTTTCTGCACATTCTACTTCCTCTTTTTAAACCAGAAAAATATATATATATTTATCAGTGTAAAATTTATGTATTTTCTCCTATAAGTCTCACCTCTTTCTCTCTTATAAGAAAAGAATTTAAAGGCAAATCAAGTCTTTATCCTGATAGAACTCATAATTTAGTATCTAATATAGTAAGTGCACCATAGGGGCAGGAAAACAACTAAGGGAACATTAAATTCTGTGGCGTGGAGGACAGAGAGCTAATTAAGCCACAGAGAGGTATCTGAGCTGACCCTTCAAGGCTTTATGACAGAATGAGGAAGATCATCCTAGACAGAGGAACAGCCTGAAAAAGGCACAGAGCATCTCAGTGAGTTGTAGCCTAAACAGAAGCAGACCCTCTAGAGGTTCACTGGAACCAACTGGAAACAAATATGGTTCAGGGGATTATTTCTTTTAATATTTCTAATTTTGAGAGAGAGAGAGAGACAGAGTGCAAGCCAGGGAGGGGCAGAGGGAGAGGGAGACGCAGAATCTGAAGCAGGCTCCAGGCTCCAGTCTCCAAGCTGTCAGCACAGAGCCCGACGTGGGCCTCGAAATCATGAACTGTGAGATCATGACCTGAGCCGAAGTCGGACCCTTAACCAACTGAGCCACCAGGTGCTCCTCAGGGGATTATTTCTAAAAGAGAAGTTGCAGTCTTAGCCTGCAGCTAGTGGGGAAACTAGTGTCACTATAATGCTAAGAAGGAAGACCATGAAAAAAATTATCCAGAATGGAAGCAGAGTTGAAGTCTAATGAGGAGGAAATACTGAATTATACCCCTGCAACTTTCCACTTTTGAGAAAACCTGCTATAGAGATCTCCACATGGTGGAAATTGCTTTCATTCCAGAGCTTACCCCTATTGCTTATATCTATTTTCCCCTCAGTTTTTTATTCCTTTGCTGTGCAGCTATCCTTTGATCCTTTAGTAAGAGATTACATTCATTAAACTTGTCCCATTTGCTAGCCACTATTCCTTGCTCCTTATGTATTCCATCTTATTCAAAGTGATCATAGATCACAATGGTCACACCACCACCCTCGGCTACGGGGAAAGCTGGGAAGCATATTTAGCTTCTTTTCTCTTCAGCCTCTATAGTAGAGGCCACAAAAAAGGAACACTTGGAAATGGGTCTGTCTGTTACATAAACCTTTTTCTTACTGCCTGCCATACTTTGGTTATTTTTACCTCCTTGCATTTCCCTTTCTTCTTATCAATCCAATTCTTTCTCTCTAGAGAAATAAAAATGCTTTAAAGATAAGTTTCTTGGCTATTATATTTGACATATATATTGATTTCATGAAAGAATAGATTATAGCTTAAATTTTCAATTTTGATTTGTATTGACTAACGGTTACCAAATTTTAGACTTATAAAAACAGTTCTACAGAGTGAATGTTTACATTATGATTTGTACATTCACTTGTACAGTACTCTTCAGCGTAAAGGTAATATGCCAAAGAAGTATATAATCTTTCGTTGTAGATTTCCTTTGTTGCTACTTTAAAATGTTAATGTTATGAGTCAGTGAGAATTGTTTATTTTACCTAAGCTTTTATTTACCATTAGTTGATGTCCAAATTTATAAAGCAGAAGAATCATTTGATACAAGCACTTACAATATTTCATTCATTCAAGAAATATTTATTAAGTTCCTATTATGTGATTGTAGTGAGTGAGAGATGGAAGACTTGGTAGGGTAAGATATTTGAGAATCCACTCCCTATCTTCATGAAAATAGAAGCAATTATCAGCCTTAATAAACAACAATAAAGTGTAAGTAGATAGGGGTACCTGGCTGGCTCAGTCGGTGGAACATATGACTTTGACTTTTGACTTTGAGGTTGTGAGTTTGAGCCTTATGTTGGGTGTAGAGATTAATTAAATTAAAAAAAGTTAAATAAATAAAAAAGAAACTTCAACAAAAAAATGTATACATAGATAGGTGGGTCAGTGGGTGGGTGGAAGGATGGATGGATAGATGGACAGAGATAGATACCTACTAAACGAGAGATTGATGTTATGATTGATGGTGTTTTGATATCATGTTGACTAAAAATATGTTAACTTTTTAAAAAATTAAGGTTGACAGATTTGCAATGGAATTAGAACAGAGCCGGGATCTGAACAATACTATAGTGCACATTGACATGGATGCTTTCTATGCAGCTGTAGAAATGAGGGACAATCCAGAACTGAAGGATAAACCCATTGCTGTAGGATCAATGATGATGTTGGTAAGTAGGTAAAGATCAAAGACAAAAAAGGAAATTTCATAACATATTCAAGTAAAGCTTACTGGTTCATGAAGGGGGAAGGGGAAGCCTTTGGTAAGCTTTACCAGTTTGCTGGGCGTTTTTCTGTGTGCTTTATATGTGCTCAATTACAGAATCCTTTCAACATCACTTGAGGAAATTTTTATTTCCATTTGACAGACAAAGAAACTAACTCAGAGGGGTGTTTAAAAACTTCCCCAAAATTACAAACCTGGTGAATGGTAGAGTGACATTGTATCTTTCTGTTGCAAATTGTATTTTTTAAAGTAACTATTCTAGTTAAAGAGAACTGGAGAAGAAAGAAAAGGAAATGTTATTCTAAAGCAGGCTTGCACACAGTGGCTTGCAGGCCAAATCTAGTCCTTTTTTTTTGTAAATAAAATTTTATTGGAACTCTGTCACGTGCCATTCATTTGTTGTTGCATTGAAAGAGCAGAGTTGAGGGGCTCCTGGGTGTCTCAGTCAGTTGAGTGGCCAACTCTTAATTTCGTCTCAGGTCATTATCTCACAGTTGTGAGATTGAATCCTACGCCAGGCTCCACACTGAGCATGAAGCCTGCTTAAAATTCTCTTCCTCTGCCCCTCTTGCCTGCTTGTATGTGCATGCTTTCTCTATCTCTCTCTCAGATTAAAAAATAATAATACTAAAAGAGCAGAGTTGAGTAGCTGCAACAGAGACCCTATGATCTGCAAAGTTTAAAGTAATTACTATCCAGACTTTTACAGAAAAGGTTTCCCAACCTGAGTTCTAGAGTAACATACTTCATTAAAATAGGACTGTAATTAGTTTTTCCCATGGCTTAGAATCTTAACTTTTGTGATTGCCATGTTGCTCTCCCTCATTGCCACCCTAACCATAGAAGGTAAAGATGGCCAGGATTGCTATATGTGGCTAAAACTGTGTGGGGAATTAGAAATGACACCTGGAGTAGATGGATTTTGGTATAAAAAAACATATCTATAAGAGAAACAAAGTGAGTTCTACCCTGTTTCTAACTCTTTCAAATGCCTTAGCTATAAATCTGCTTCCTACTGAGTTACTGTTTTATTATAAAACTATAATCTGTTTGTTCATTATCTGTGCTCCCATAAGTATGCAGACAACTAACAATTGAAGTTTCAAAACAGTGTTTATTGAAAGACTACTCTCCTTTTCCTATAAATAATCAGCCTATATTTGAAAAAATGCATTTATTTTTAAGAACATATATCATAATCTATGTGAAATTATCTATGTGTGTGTATATATACATACACGCACGCATACTGTAGCCATGTTAAAGCTAAATCCATTGCTAGATCTGCAAAATATTTTCTTTCCTATAAATTCTGTCCTCCTAAAAATGGGTTATTATTTCCAAATTCAAAATGATTATTTGCCATATTTAAACAAAGATTACTGCTTTTGTGTGCTCAGCTAATAGACTTCCCTTCTAATGAGATTTGAAGTATAATTGCTATTGTTCTATTAAACTCATAAAAGTATATTTAGAAATTAATGGTAGTGATAGCACATGTTTGATTATTCCAGTCTATTACAGTTAGAATTCTTTTTTGGGGCGCCTGGGTGGCTCAGTCGGTTAAGTGTCTGACTTCAGCTTGGGTCATGATCTCACAGTCTGTGAGTCCGAGCCCCGCATCAGGCTCTCTGCTGACAGCTCAGAGCCTGGAGCCTACTTCAGATTCTGTGTCTTCCTCTCTCTCTCTCTGCCCCTCCCCCACTAGCACTCGCTCTCTCTCTCTCAAAAATAAACATTAAAAAAAAATTTTTTTAAATTCTTTTTTGATGAATTGGGTAGATCCTTGAAATGTTCTAAGTTGGGATTCATAGTTAGACCTCATGGCAGTTATTTATTGCTGTATAACAAACCCCTCCAAGTACTTAGTGGACACCATTTATTTGTTCATGATTCTCTAATTTAAGCAGAGTACAATGGGGATAACTCCACTCTACCTGAGGTTGTCTAGAGCTATTTAGCAGGGGCTGGAGGATCCAAAATGGCTTCACTAACATGCTTGGCCCTTCAGCCAAGGTGGCTGGAAACCATTCCATTCCATTGAGCTTTCCTCTGTCCATATGGTACATTATCATCATTTAGCAGTTTAACCCAAGATCTTTACACAGTTGCTGGCTTCCCAAAAAAGCAAAGGCTAAAGTTGCAGACTTCATAATGCCTAGGCTTCAAGACTCACATAATGTCACTCTTTCACATCTTTTTGATCAAAGCAAGTCTCAGTGCTAGTCACTTGGCATGAGACACTGGAGCCCACCCTTGGATAGGAGGAACTGTAAAATACTGTGGCTGTGATTTACATGTAGTCTACCTACCACAAACCTGAAAGTTAAAGGCAGTTGTATTATAAATTTTGTTTCAGCTCTACTATAGATCTAGCTTTCATATCAATTCCATTAGGTTTATTTATATTTAACATATTGATTTGTTTTTCTAGTGCTATCTGCATTTGCTGTTCCAGAATACTGACCAAAGATTAGCATAGTTTGGAGTACTATCAAGATTTTTATTAAATGCCATTTGAAAACCATTAATGGCAAATTGATGTTATTCTGAAGTAATCCCTTTCATATGGTAGATTCTGTTTTGCATTCCTTTGAATTTTCACTTGAGATTTCAAAGATGTCACTTGTGATAAAATTTTTTTGGAAATGGTACTGTGTGTGGTATCATCATCAACAAGATTTAAAAGTAATGTTCTCCTTCTGACTTTCATAATTTTTTTCACCAAAAGTGTTTCACCAAAAAGGATATTCAAGCCTGAAAAAATAAAACGTAATTTTCAAAGTTCTTTTAAGCTTTATTCACTTATATTTTTGACATATAATTTGGCTGACAATATATTAGAACCTTTGACTTTTGTTGTAAATGAAAAATTTCCCAAACCCCAAGTATAGCAAATTTCAAATCTATACTAGTATACTATACTATTACTTTCTATACTATTACTTTCATGTAACATCTATTTGTACTATAACATTACTTTATAACTATTAGTTCCATGTAGCATCACCCACCATCATCCAAACTTTGCTGTATACTATATTAGGTATGCCTTAGAACCAGTAAAGTTTAGGGACCCCTGGTGGCTCAGGCGGTTAAGCGTCCAACTCTTGATTTTGGCTCAGGTCATGATTTCTTGGTTTGTGAGATCGAGCCCTGCGTTGAGCCCCACTTCGAGCTCTGCATCGGGCTCTGTGCCAACAGTGTGGAGCCTGCTTGGAATTCTCTCTGTCTCTCTCTCTCTCTCTCTCTCTCTCTCCTTGCCCCTCCCCTGCTCATGCACTCGCTTGTGTGTGTTATTTCTCCAAAAAAATAAACTTAAAACCATCTAGCCTCATGGCACTTAAAAAAAAAAAAAAAAAAAAAGAGCAAGTGAAGTTTAGTTATTGGAAATATAAGAGAACCTTTTTATTAGTCTTGTTTATTTCCTGGTATCATGTTATAAATATGGAGACAGCAGTGAGAGAGAGGGTCATGGTATAATACTATGATAGGATAAAGTCAAAGCTCAATTCGAGGCAGTGGCCTATAAAAGAAATGTCCTTGACTTGAAAATGCACATCAGTAATGTGTTTCTTATGAATGTATTGATCAAGTGTCCATTTAGGTTTGTATATTTTTTCCTATGTGGTCTGTTTTCTTTCAGTCTACCTCGAATTACTATGCAAGGAGGTTTGGTGTTCGTGCAGCTATGCCAGGATTTATTGCTAAAAGACTCTGCCCACAACTCACTATAGTGCCCCCAAACTTTGACAAATACCAAGCTGTGAGTAGAGAGGTAAGTCTGATGAACTCCTATTACAGACTTTGAGTGATTTCTTTTCACTTACAGAATCAAGTCCAGATGCCTTAGCACCTCATAATTTGGTCTTAGCTTATCCCTTTAAATCTTACCTCTCTATCACTTGTCCAGCTTATTTATTGAAAACCGAGCTGGGTGGCTCAGTTGGTTAAGCATCTGACTTCAGCTCAGGTCATGATCTCGCAGTTGATGAGTTCAAGCCCCACATCGGGTTCTGTGCTGACAGCTCAGAGCCTGGACCCTGCTTCACATTCTGTGTCTCCCTCTCTTTCTGCCCCTCCCCTGCTCATGCTCTGTCTCTCTCTGTCTCAAAAACAAAGAAACATTTAGAAAAATTAACAAAAAAAAAAAAAAAAAGAAAACTGAACTGAGTATGCAGAGTACACCCTTCTATTTCCCAGATATTTGCTTTTCCATATATTTTTTTTTTCTGTTTAGAAGCTCTTATTTCCCCAGAAAAGTTTGGATTGCCTTAATTTTAACCTACATTAACTTCAGCTGTTTTTTTCTTAATGTACAAAATATATCTTTCTAGAATCACCTTATATTTATAATTTATATAATCTACTCAAGTTATTAATTTCAAACTCTTTTGCGAATAAATTTTTTTATCAAATGTTTTTAAACAATAATAAAATTCCTGTATTTTGATTAACTGTTTTCCTTGCCTCATAGTCTAGTGAAGATGCTTATGAGCATTTAATGTCCAAGAGACTGATAATGGAAGAAAAAACGGAATAATCTTGATTTGAAAAGGGTCTTTGAAATATAAAGATTTAATTCAGTAAAATTGCCTAAACTGTCTTATAGGAAAAGCTGCTATTTTTCTCTATTTTTGATAACTGGACTATCATGCTAGTGCTAAAACTTAAGTCATAAATTAAAATTTTAGAATACTACATGAAACACTTTTAGTCTACTGTAGTACAATACAGTGTTAAAGTTGACTGTCTGAATTGAAACCCTTAAGAAACTTTGAGCTAGCACTTATTACCATTTAGTCATGTGAAGAATCTTTAGATTTGCTCCTCTTATTTGTTTTCCACCCCATGTACTCTAGAAATGACTCCCACCGAAATTAAAAAGGTGCTCTACCCCAAATAAAAAAGCAAATTCTTTTTTTAATTCTTTCAAAAACAGTCTGTGGCAGCAAGTGCTTTTTGTCTCTCTCTGAAAAGGTGGTGGTGAAGGGGGAGGCACGTTCACAGGTGGTTACTGCTTATGTCTTTTACTGTATTCCTAATGTAAAAGGGTAGAAATGCTACCTGTAAATATTGTAGGCTTTCAGTAAGTTTGAAAATCCTTCAAAAACCTTGTAAGAAAGGATTTTTTTGTGTCCTACTTTATTTAACTCATTAAAACTTCAGATGATATGATGAGACCTAAATTATTTTTAGTTTCCTGCAGTCTTACATATATTGAAGAAATCTTTCAAATTTGAGCAGGATCTAGCTAGTTTTTTTGCAGATAACGAGTGAGTTCTTGTGTGTAACTGAACTACAGCACAAATTCCCTGACTATAAGGGTGTTAATATGTGTGGCTTGGTTTAAAAGTTTAAGGAAAAGCCATTTTTATTTTATCCAAAAGAATGGAACAGCTTTAACTGTTCTGGAAGGCAGAGTGCTTGAATTTTACTGGAACATGTCTATTTTTGTTCTTGAAGCAGTATCCTATGAAAAGGAAGTTAGTGAGTACTCCGTGTCTCTAGGGAGTACTTCTCATTCAGAATAATCATAGTTGGCTGCCAACTACAGACTTTCCAGAGTTTCATTTTCACTAGAAAGATTCCATTTGAGTACATTATAAAACTGGTTTCTTCTACAAGAACAAAGCTAATTAAGGTACTCTCTGAGTAAAGCATGGCCAAGTTTTATATCGCCATTTTCTAAAATTACCTTTGACACAGCTGTTCATAATTAAAATAAGCTAAAAAGCTTTCTTTTTATAAAACTTCAAAAAAGTTCTCATTATACAGCAGACAGATTTTAAATACTAGATGGAAGTATAACATAATTCAATAAATACTTTTTTCAAATATATATATTATTTTGGCAACTACTTCCTCTAATTTCAGGTAATACTTCAGTGGTTAAAAAAATTCATAGTTTCACATAATAAAACTGTCTTATATAAAAGTCATTTCTGGAATCATACAGAAATTCTGATCTCTTCATTTCTTTTATCTCAAGATGCAGCTCCAGACTTTTCCTCATAATTTAATATAGTCACAGACTTCCACTGTAGAGTTGTCCTCTTTCCTGTTCCAAATCACGATAATTGAGCTTTATTTTCTGAATGGATACATGCATTAATGTATGTTTTGAGTGGAGTTTTATGTACATATTATAATTAATTAAAATAGAACTACTTTCTAAAGCATCATAGTACCTTTATGTAAGATTATTCCTTTTTATTTTTTTAAAATGTTTAATTGTTTTGAGAGAGCACACACACTCAAGAGGGCAAGTGGGGGAGGGGGAGAGTCAGGGAGAAAGAAAAAATCCCAAGCAGTCTCTGGTTTGTCAGTGCAGAGCCCGACATGGGGCTTCATCTCATGAATCCTGAGGTCATGACCTGCGCCAAGGTCAAGAGTCAGATGCTTAACCTACTGAGCCACTCAGGTGCCCCAAGATTATTGCTTTCTAAAAGGAACAGAAACCATTGGGGCACCTGGGTGGATCAGTGTCTGACTCTAGATCTTCCCTCAAGTCATGATCTCATGGTTCATGAGTTTGAGCCCTACATCGGGCTCTGTACTAACAGTATGGAGACTGCTTAGGATTCTCTCTCTCTCCCTCTCTCTCTCTGCCCCTCTCACTCTCTCTTGTCTCTTTCAAAATAAATAAACTTAAAAAAAATTATAAAGAAATAAATAAAATGAACAAAAACCATCATAAAAGGTGAGAGGGAGCAGGGTCCTATTGTTACCACTTCTACTCTTGACCAGTTATTTAAAATTATGTTACTTAACTGTTCTTTCTGTGCCAGCAGAAGGATGTCTGAGATTTATTTGAGTCACTTGTTATATCTAGATAAAGATGGCTGAATAGAGATTGTATCAAATGAAGCTGTTTCATGGTCTTCTGCCTTCATGATCTATTTTAATGCAAAAGAGAATTTGAACAAACTTGCCCTAGCAATAAATTATTTATTCCCTAAATCTATGAGCTATTGATTGTAGGATTTTTGCTATATTTCAAAGTAAGAATATTAATGTTTCTTATCAGCTGTTATATGACAGGTTTTGCTGTGGCAGCAGAATTTAAACCATTTTGTTCCTTTTGAAGGTTAAGGAAATACTTGCTGATTATGATCCCAATTTTATGGCCATGAGTCTTGATGAAGCCTACTTGAATATAACAAAGCACTTACAGGAAAGACAAAATTGGCCTGAGGACAAAAGGAAGTATTTCATCAAAACAGGGAACTCTCTAGAAAATGGTAAGCAATTAATTAGAATGATCAAACTAAAAAACAAACAAAAAGCCCTTTGAATTAACCCAGTTAATGCATTAGCATGCATAGATGGTAGGACTAGTTAAACCTTTATTATGAAAAAATATTAAAAATGAAAAATCAGAAACTTAAAATGTACTAGTGGAATTTCTAAGTTAAATTTGTAGAATGTCACTTTTAAACCAAATGAGATTGTTAAATTTCTTGAGTTTAAGAGTGTGCACTAGTTTGCATTCCCACCAACAGTACAAGAGGGTTCCCGTTTCTCCACATCCTTGCCACCATCTGTTGTTTCCTGAGTTGTTTATTTTATCCACTCTGACCGGTGTGAGGTGGTATCTCAGTGTGGTTTTGATTTGTATTTCCCCTATGATGAGTGATGTTGAGCATCTTTTCATGTGTCTCTTGGCCATCTGGATGTCTTCTTTGGAAAGTGTCTATTTATGTCTTCTGCTCATTTCTTCACTGGATTATTTGTTTTTTAGGTATTGCATTTGGTAAGTTCTTTATAGATTTTGGATACTAACCCTTTATTCGATATGTCATTTGCAAATATCTTTTCCCATTCTGTCGGTTGCCTTTTAGTTTTGTTGATTGTTTCCTAGGGTATTATGCTAAGTGAAATAAGTCAGAGAAAGACAGATATCATATGTTTTCACTCATATGTGGAACTTGAGAAACTTAACAGAAGACCATGGGGGAAGGGAAGGGAAAAAAAGTAGTTACAGAGAGGAAGGGAGGCAAACCATAAGAGAGTCTTAAATACAGAGAACAAACTGAGGGTTGATGGGGGTTTGGGGGAGAGAGAAAAATGGGTGAGGGACATTGAGGAGGGCATTTGTTAGGATGATCACTGTGTGTTGTATGTAAGCAATGAATCATGGGAATCTACCCCAAAACCAAGAGCACATTGTATACACTGTATGTTAGCCAATTTGACAGTAAATTATATATATAAAAACAAAAAAAAAGACTGTGCAGAATCCCTAAACAAAGTAATTTCATAGCAGTTCTTTTTTCAAGATCTAATTAAGAAAATGTTGGGTTGTATTGAATCTGAGGAGGTTGTCTTTTGTTGTAGTTGTTAACAGATAATAGAGTTTTTAAAAATTGACCTGAAACATATGAAAACATTGGGTGAGTTTTTTCCCTCTTGTTTTCCAAATTATCTATAATCTGGTTATACAGTGATTATGACTGTTTTCAGCCTTGCCAAAAGTCATGACTCCCAACTCTCTTCTTTGGTTTAGACCTTATTTTGATTCCTTTGTATACAATGAAATAGAAGTTTCATGACCCTAAGGGTTTTTTCAAGGTCTCTTTGTTGCCTATCCAGAACCCTGTCAAGGAACATGTAGATATTATGTATACTACTTTCAGCCCTCTGTCAGAGGTATGATTACTTCAGATATCTTAGCTGTCCTGGACCCCTGAGCAAAATTCACCTGGATGAAAAGGTAGAAACAGAGAGTTTGTTCACAACCCACAACTGTATTTCCTGTGCACAACTCATTGACTTCTTTGGGGGGGGGGGGGGGGACAGACAGTGGTAGCGAAACCCGTTTGTAACTTTCCCTGAGTCAACAATGGTGGATCTTTGATGGCATAAAAATGGTGGGTTTTCTTCAGTGACATAAAATTCTCTCATATTGTTTAGAGGTCACATCTTTAGAGCAAGTTTAATGGGGACATCAGATCACAACTTCACCATCTTATTTAGAACTCTAAGGAATAGGTCTCTCTCTTTAATACAAACATTAAACGATAAACAAGCATGATTCCTGGACACAGAGGCTTAGAGCAAAAGATTTTCTGTAGTATAACTTTATTGTTTGGGGGAAGCAGCACAAACCTGATGTCATGTTTGCTTTATATCTTAATTTATTTCCTTACTTTTCACAAGAGAAGGTGGGGGAACCATAAAGGTTGTATCAGAGCATCTCCATGAGGGTCTCCTATAACAA
This sequence comes from Neofelis nebulosa, assembly GCF_028018385.1. Classification (NCBI taxonomy): domain Eukaryota; kingdom Metazoa; phylum Chordata; class Mammalia; order Carnivora; family Felidae; genus Neofelis; species Neofelis nebulosa. Next base: position 100,232,688 of record NC_080782.1, on the reverse strand, counting down.
TTATTTTCACAATATATTTTAAAAAATTACATTGAGACTAAGGTAAATGTTTTCATTCTCTACTACCGTTCTTTTCATTTATTATACTACATTCAAACTCACTTTGAGCATGTGCATTTTTAATATAGTTATTTATGTACTTTTTTGTCTTTCACATTTTTAAGCTATTTAAATAGTTTTAGCTTTTTTCCCTCATATATAAATCCCTGTGTGCTGGACTTTTCAGCATACCTGATTTCACATTATGCCATGGGAAGTGGTCAGTAGTAAGTTGGAGCCATGGCAGGTGACTGATACATCTTCCTCTGAAGTCTAAGACATTTTTCTGCTGTTTGCCTCTTTTCTGAAAGGTGCAGTCTTTGGAAAAGTATTGCTAACTACTTTGTCTATGTGCAAATAAAATAATTAATATTTTTAAAAAATATTTATTTATTTTGAGAGAGAGACTGCATGCATGGATGTGTGCACAAGTGCAGGGTGGGGGGACAGACAGAGAGGGGGAAACAGAGAATCCCAAGTAGGCTCCATGCTGTCAGTGCAGAGCTCAACACGGAGCTTGATCTTAAGAACCGTAACATCATGACCTGAGCCGAAATCAAGAGTGGGATACTTAACCGACTGAGCCACCTAGGTGCCTCAATAATTATTTTATGTTTATTCTGCCATATAAATCTGGATGGTGAGCGTGAGGCAATACAAGAAACTGAAATACCATATACTTTTAGCACTTGCCATCCAGATGGGATGCTTTCATCCTAGTGTTTCAGATTATAAGAAATCTTAGTTTTGTATTCAGATCACTTCAGTTATGGGATTATAAAGATTTTTTTTCAAAAAGCTAATAAGAAACTACTGTAGCAGTAGTTGTAGAGGCAGGCCTAATAGAGAACTAGACAGATGGAATAATAGGAGACTGCAACATTCAGCAGCTGTTCTAACAATGAACCTAAAGGCAGTATGATTTGCTTCCTATTATGGTGTTCTATCAGTGACCCACCTAAGAGTACTGTGATGGACTCATGAGGTACAAAACATGGCATAAGGAACTCTGTATAAGGGGCTTATGAACTGGTTTGCCGTTTTTCTGCAGCTCTCTTTACCTTGACTTTTACGCATACAGATGGGGAAAAGTGGACCTTTCAACCTTGCCACAGTCATAATGCCTTATGAAATGTTTAACATTGTATTTATTTATTTATTTATTTATTTATTTACTTATTTTAAAGATTTTTTTTTTTAAGTTAATTTACCCACTTGGAGAGAGAGAGAGACAGGAACAGGGAAAGAGAGAGAGAGAGAGAGAGAGAGAGAGAGAGAGCGAGCCCCAAGCAGGGTCTGCGCTGTTAGTTTAGAGCCCAATGTGGGGCTTGAACTCATGAACTGTGAAATCATGACCTGAGCCAAAGTCAGATGCTTAACTTACTGAGCCATCCAGGTGTGCCTGAAATGTTTATCATTTTAAAAATAGAATTTGGAAAATGAAAGCAGCTGGGGCACATAAATAACTGCTAATGTTAAGTTTATAAATAAGACTTATTTTGTATATGGCCTAGGAATTCAGATTTCCTAGGAATTCAGATTTAGAAAACATCTTTCTGTAACTTAATTCAAATTAGATGCTTTAAAATTTGAAACTAATCTGGTGGTTTGTCATACTATTTGTATTATCTTTAAAAAACCTTCCTTAAAAGTCCTAGTTGTTCGTTCTTTAAGTAATATGCATTTATATGTGTCTTGAAACCAGAAATTTAATTTTTGCTTCTGCATTTATCTTAATATAGAAAACATTTATATGTAATAAAATTATGAAGAGATCAGAAATTTCTGTTGTTAATCTTAATTTTTATAAATACATTTAAACTGCATTTCTTTTCCATTAAGCCCTGAAAGTAGTCTTTAATGGATTTAATGGATTTAATGAGGACATTTTTGATATTGGCATAAATTTGAGTATATTTTACAGTCCAATTGTGAAAAATGCAACTAAAATGAGGCAATAACTAGATTACTATTTTTATTTTACTTTCAAGGTTATAGCCTACTGGTAATAATAAAGGCTTCTTTCCCTTAAACTTGGACCAGAGTTAATCTGATCAGACCTTAAGAATTTGTATATTTAAAGAAGCGTAACTTCCAACAGTAATTACTATTTATTTCAAGTGTGCCCTTAGTAAAAGTGGTACTTTATAAGTAAGCAAGTCAAAATTAAAATCAGCATTTGAAAGAAGGAAATTGAGAGTATTTAATGTCTGAAAAGTTTCTTCCGTGAAGAAAATGGAAGGTTTTTTTCTCTCTAAAAAAACTTTATTTCTCAGCATAATTATTCTTGATTGCTAATGCATTTTTCCTCAATCCTAAATTCTAATTTAATGAGTAAGGGAAAAAAAGCTTTTAAAAAAAAAAAAAAAGAAGTAATGTGACTAGGCCCATTTCTAGATTTTAGTTAATTTAGGTATGGTACACAAATTAGTGAGTTTTACATAGGATGTTTCTTCTTAAAGTGTATACCATGGAAATAGATAATATTCCTTTTAAGAAAAACTTAGAATCAGTATTTTCTTTGTTAAACAGTTACAAAATATAAATAACATTTGTCATCTTGGTTCTTAGAAACAAAACTAAAAAAAAAAAAAGAGAAACAAAACTAAACTAGATTTGCTTTGTCTTTAAAAAGAATGTAGGGAAACCTAATTTATGAAGTATGTACTTTTGTATTTATGAAGATAATTACTGTTCCTGTTTATAATTTAGATAAACCCGGAGAAGAAGTGAATAAAGTGAGTGAGCAGGAGCGATCCATCCCTCCACTACTCTTTAATGACATTCCTCCTGATTTGCACCCCCAAGGAAATCCTTTCCAAGCAAACTCTGAAGAGCAAAATAATCCTCAAATACTCCAAAGTGCGATTGTTTTTGGAACATCAGCTGAGGAAGCCGTAAAGGAAATTCGTTTCAGAATTGAGCAAAAAACAACATTGACAGCCAGTGCAGGTACTTAAAAGGGATTTGATGACTACCCCATAGTTAAAAATTTCAGACTGGCTAATATAAGTGTAATATTAGTAGTTTCTGGTTATGAAGTATATAGTGACATTTTACTTACCCTTTATGATTTCAATTTCTAATGACTTTACCTATTCAGAATACTGTGAACCTACAGGTAAATTGGAATTCAGCAGAAAGGCCCATGAGCCCAAAGAAAAAACTTTCATAAATCTAATGTAGCTATCCTTTTTTTAAGCATTCAATATTTTAATTGGTTTAGCTTTATTGGTTTTCCCTTCGAAGACTTCAGCCCTGTCCAGGATTACAGTTCAGGAAAGACCCCAGCTGACCACAAAGTAGAAGATAGAAAAAACCCCAACTAGCTACATAGCAATCTAGGGCCAGCTAGTGAAGGGAAAAAGAGCTTCACAACTGTCAGTAACCCATGAGGGTATCACTGTGTCTTAACATTATCTTATAAAAGCCATATTATGATTACATTAATCTTTCCTTTCTATGCCAAAGTGTGAGAATAAGTAACAAATTTTAGTAGGATGTGTATAAAAATAGAAATGAATCACTTAATGACTCTATTTGAGTATTTTAAGTTGTCTTACTCATTGAGACTCCTAGAGATTTTAAAACACCTTCCTGAAAAGTATTAATTTGCTTTGTGTATAACATGAAAAGAATGCATGTATTTTATTATCATTGTTTTAAGTATAATGCAACCTAGAATATTTGATTTTTTAAAATTTATTTTATTTTTTATTTTATTTCTTACAGCATTTACTTATTTTTAAGAGACAGAGAGAAACAGAGCATAAGCAGGGGAGGGGCAGAGAGAGAGGGAGACACAGAATCCGAAGCTTGTTCCAGGCTCTGAATTGTCAGCATAGAGCCTAACGTGAGGCTCAAACCCACAAACTGCAAGATCATGACCTGAGCCAAAGTTGTATGCTTGACTGACTGAGTCACCCAGGCGCCCTGATTTTTTTTATGTGGATAATCTATACAGAAGACCTTTTCAAAGAGTGAACATCCATCCTAAGTTATATTCTGGATCTTTTCTATAAGTCAGCCCTGTATTGCTACTAAAAATGGTACATAAACTAATAATATTACTTAAAGTCATAAATTACTCGTAGACTTTAAAATACCATGGAGAGAGGGGTGCCTGGGTGGTTCAGTCAGTTAAGCATCTGACCCCGGCTCAGGTCATGATCTCACAGTTAGTGAGTTTGAACTGTGCTGACAGCTCAGAGTATGGAGCCTGATTTAGATTCTGTGTGTCCCTCGCTCTCTGCCCCTCCCCCGCTCATGCTGTGTCACTCTGTCTCTCCCAAAAGTATAAATAAACATTAAAAATTTTTAAAAATAAAATAAGATACCATGGAGAGATTAAATGTTCCTTATTTTTGCTGTCACAGTAACTACTACATTTCCTTTTCCTAAAATCATATCGAGCCCTGAGGAGATAGGAAGTTATCAAATGTTATTTTTAAAGTACCATTCCACATCATTTCAGATGTTTTGTACTCACCATTTTTTTTCAGTATTGTCATCATATATTTTAAAATCATATATGTCAACTTCTTTGAGTCATCAGGGTGTTCTTCCTTTAAGGCATTGCCCCAAATACAATGTTAGCAAAAGTATGCAGTGATAAGAATAAACCAAATGGACAATACCAAATTCTCCCCAATAGAGAAGCTGTGATGGATTTCATCAAGGACTTACCCATTAGAAAGGTGAGATTTTATATAGAATTTATATAAATTTTATTTATATAAATAAACATATATGTATTCATATAAATATACTTGGAAGAGACACTATTTAGGATGGTAATAATCATTCTTTGCTGAAAAGTTCTAGAGGTATAGGTAACAAGCAAGAAGTAAAATGGATGATTGAGTTTGGGCTTGAAGAAATCTTTGTATGAAACCCTAAACTGAGGTTTAAGAAGCTTGTTTGCTGAAAATTTTTAAGAAAGTAATAGATGAAAGATTTTTAAGTGTACTGCTACTAAGAAGAACAGAAATAAAAAGAATACTTGGAAGAGTCCTTTCAGCTATAACTTAATATACTATTTTAGTTCTAAAGTCTAGGTGCCACCAGATCAATAGGTATGAGACTTCAGAGATTTAGAAATTTGTTTTGACCAAAAAAAATATTATCTTTAAAATGGTAAAATGGGGGCGCCTGGGTGGCGCAGTCGGTTAAGCGTCCGACTTCAGCCAGGTCACGATCTCGCGGTCCGTGAGTTCGAGCCCCGCGTCGGGCTCTGGGCTGATGGCTCGGAGCCTGGAGCCTGTTTCCGATTCTGTGTCTCCCTCTCTCTCTGCCCCTCCCCCGTTCATGCTCTGTCTCTCTCTGTCCCAAAAATAAAATAAAAATAAAATTAAAAAAAAAAAAAAAAAATGGTAAAATGATCCCTCAGGGTAAGAGAAAGGGTGTGTTTTACTATTTTTTACAGCTTGTAGATTTTTCTGCATATATATGCTTTTTTAAAAAACAATAATTACACTAGACACTATTTGATGTTCTGGGGGCTTAATTTTCTTGCTCAACATAATGTATAGGAGTAGATTTAAATAAAAATCTCTCAATGCTCAGAACAAAGGCTGTAATCAAAGAATATAATGTACTACACTTGATCTTAGCCAAAAGGCTAAGAAGCAGTTCAAAGAATATAATGTATGATCACTGAATAGTTTAGAATATATAACATGTAACTATAAAGCAGCATTTTCCAGTGTGGTTTTCAAGGTATGAGTAGATGTTCCATTAAAAAAAAAGTTCTGGGGTGAGAGAACTTTGGAACATAACAGCTTGAGTGGGTCACAACAGATAATAGTATACTAAAGATTCATAAGTTTTGCTGTTTATTTTTAATTTGTTTATTCCATTTTCTAAGTTTCTATAATAGAATTCTTTTCTTAATACTTTTTCAAATTACCTGAAATTTAAAAATTTTAATTCCTTATAGCACTTGTTTAGATGTGCCCAAAAATAATTAAAGCAGTTTTCTTGCATGACTTGTGAAGATAGTTACATTATTCGTACCTTTTATTGGTTATAAAAGGTATAATGAGGTTACATATCTGTTCTTGCCTTAATGTAAAACTTTATTAATGATAAATATTGACTCTTTTCTAGGTGTCTGGGATAGGAAAAGTTACAGAGAAAATGTTAAAGGCCCTTGGAATTATTACTTGTACAGAACTCTACCAACAGAGGGCATTACTTTCTCTTCTTTTCTCTGAAACATCTTGGCATCATTTCCTTCATATTTCCCTGGGTCTAGGTTCAACACTCCTGGCAAGGTATCTATGTGTATAGTCATTTTGTTTTTTCTTTATCATTTGCTGAAATAGCAATATTAACCATTGACATGGAGGCTCTAAGGATAATATGTTTAAAAATTTTTTTAGGCTAGTTCATTCCAGAATATAATTTTTGAATTAAAGTCAAAAGATTGGAGGTGGGAGGAAAGGAAAAGAGGAACAAAGAATCACTTTTTGGCTGTTGGCCACAGCAATTGGGTAGATAGACAAGAGGCATGATGAGTTCTTTCTTTTCTGTACCTGTCTTATTTTTCATTTAGAACATAACGACAATGGTGTTGTGATTGCTGAGGAAGGAAAGTGGCTCATATTCCAGAATTTACCCCTTAAGCAAAGAGATTTAATCTCTTTGATTTAATCTCTTTAATTCTTTGAAAGGCTTTCTGAACTAACAACTGTATTTCTTTTCTTTTCCAGATTTGTAAATAATTGACAGATTCATTCAGTACTGACTAATTATGTTGTTAGGTACTGTTCTAGGCACTGGGAAGAATACTAGGAAACAAGACAAACTCCTGCCTTCATGGAGTTTACATAATAGTGTGGGAAACAGGAAGTAACCAAATAAACAAATGAAGAAAGTAAGGCAGAGTAAGGGACTGGAAAATGACTTGGGCCTTAAGAGTAGGGGGTTGCAGCCATGATCCAGAGGCATGATCCATAATCTAATTGAAGTTCTATTGAGTAGTAAAAATGAGTAGTAAGTATAGGAGAGCAAAGTTAATATACATGGCCAAAAACTAGGTAATTGATATTTAATTACATGTATAACTGCAAACAATTATGTCCCCCCCAGAGGCAGGGACCTGAAGTGGCCAGCCATACAAAGATGTAGGAGAAGAGGAAACAGCTAGAGGAGAGGCCCTAGGATTTTTCCCTGCCACTCTTTGATCTCAGTCTTAAAAAGAAGTATCTCAGAGCTAAAGCGTACACGGTTGGGAGTGGGTGAAAAGAAGGAATTTTAAAAAAGAATGGGAATTAACAATGGGCACTATTTTTATAATTTTGTTATCATCCTGTCAGCCTGCCCTCAAAATAACTCCTTGGTATTCTGATTCTTAAACTAAAGGAAAGCAGGAAGATTACTGAGGAGACATATGAAAGAAGTTTGATAAAATAATTAAACCTGCTAAATCTTGTAGACATTGCAGGTTGTGCAGTATCTCCATGTTCCTCATTCTTAAGCTCATAGTGAGCTGACTTTGATCTTAAGTGGATATAATGAAAGATCAGAGAAGGAAATCACATTACTATGCATAGTCTAATATTTGAAGGTAATGGGAAATAAGACTTTCTTCTTTAATCTAAGAATTATCCTCTTTTTATTTCCATAGTGCTTGAAAATAATATGGTTCTTGATATAACATAACATATATTAAACTGTGGTATTTAAAGATGTAGGTAATGCTGAAGTGAAACGCATAGGTAATTTATAATATATCAAACCTCCCTTCTCTTCTATGTACATTCTCTATTCCCCTATCCTGCTTTATTTTTTAATCTGTAGTTATTCTGAACTGCTAACATATTCCATATTTACTTCTGTATTTGTTTACTTGTCTCCCTCCACTAAGATATGTTTCTTAAGGATAGGAACTTGCTCTGTTTTGGTCATAACTATATGCCCAATGCCTAGAACAGTGCCTTATTCCTAATAGGTTCATTCAGTATGTGAAAAACGAATAATCTACATATCATTTCAGCTTTTTGGTTTCAATTACTCCTATCAGAACAGCTAGAATCCAACCAAACTAGATGGATTAGATTCCCAATCATCCTACTACTGTGTCCAAATTCTAACTGAAGTTTATATAGAGTAGTAAAAATGAGTAATAAGTAACTATAAGAGAGTGAAGTTAATATACATGGCCAAAAACTAGGTAATTGATATTTAATTACATATATTGTATAACTGCAAATGATTATGCTTCGTACTCCTATTGGTTTCTGTGAGTCATGGTTTTGATATTCAGGCTTTTAACAGAAGCAATTTATAGTATCAACCTATTTTCATATTTATTCTCTTTGATAGAGATAGACTGGATCCTTTACACACATAATCATATTAGCATCTTATCTATATTCTTTGTTGATAGTTTTATTTTGAGATTTAAAAAACTCAGTTTCTCACGGTGTATAAATTTTAACAAAAAACATTACTGAGATTTTTAAATGGTAATTGATATATTAAATCCTCTTAGTTGACTAAATGGAACTGAGCCTTCTTTGAGAATGCAAAGAAAACTTTTTTTCTTTTTTTTCATTTCAAGGGATGGAGATAGGAAAAGCATGAGCGTTGAGAGGTAATGTTTTGTTATTATTAATTGTTCATAATTCATGTTCTTTTTAACTGATTTTTAATTTTTAGTAAAATATCACTGAAACAGAAAAATCTGTTTGCAAACCAAATGACATTTTTCAGTAATTGACACTACTAAAGTAAATATCCCAGTACAGTGCTTTATTACCTTTGCTTGCCATTCTCTCAGTGGGAAAAAATTTAACTGCAGTTAATTTTTTTAGTGTTAGTTTTGCTTCTCTTCAGTGAAAACCAAGCATTTTAGGATTCTAAATCTTAATTTTTAGCCTTGTTGATAAGAAAAATTATACTGGGTAGTTATTTGGGAGATTTAAGAAGGCACCATGGAAATTACTCCTGAAACTTTCCAAATATTGGTGAATGTACATAAGCATCGAATAGTAAGCTTGATGAAAGAGAGCTTAGAGGGGACCTAGTTCAAGTGGTTTGTAATCTTGTCTGTCAGTCAAATGAAATCCTGAGGGGAGTTTATTGTTTTGGGAAATATGTCATTGAAAAGTCCCTCAATTATCTCTCCTCCAAACACCAGCGTTCCACTGAAATGTTTAAGAACCACTGGTCTAGTACAAGGTTGTGTTCATTTTTCACATATATTATATTTAAGTTCACTTATTTATTTTTAGTAATCTCTATACCCAATGTGGAGCTCAAATTCATGATCCCAACATCAAGAGTCCCACACTCTTCCAACTGAGCCAGCTGGGCACCCCTCACATATACTATTTTTTATCAGAAAAGCTGAATGACTTTTACAAGACAACATATTCAATAAATGAGTTTGATAAAAATTTCTGTTTTAGGCTGTGATTTACATAAAAGCAATCAAAGGAAAAGAAGTGGGGGGGGCGCATCCAAAATTGAGATAGTACTGTCCTATTTAATGAATTTTTTCTTCCATTTTCTCTTTTGTTATTGAGAATATTACTTACTACCCAAGAATGTTAATATCAGCTAATATTAACATTTGTTAGGAAAGGGCCAGCAGAATGGGAAAGGATATTTGCAAATGACATATCCAATAAAGGGTTAGTATACAAAATATATAAAGAACTTACAAAATTCAACACCCAAAAAATTAATAATCCTGTTAAAAATGGGAAGAACACATGGACAGACATTTTTCCAAAGAGGAAATCCAGATGGCCAACAGACACATGAAAAGATGCTCAACATCACTCATCATCAGGGAAATACAAATCAAAATTACAATGAGATATTACCTCACACTACCTCTGTCAGAATGGCTAAAGTCAGCAACACAAGAAACAACACATGTTGGCAAGGATTTGGAGAAAGGGGAACTTTGTTATACTGTTGGTAGGAATGCAAACTGATGCAGTTTGGAAGTGGAAACAGTATGGAAGTTCCTCATACTGTTGGAAGCAATCCAGCAATTGCACTACTGGGTATTTAACCAAAGAATACAAAAATACTAATTCAGAGGGATACATGCACCCTGATGTTCATAGTAGTATTATCTGTAGTAGACAATTTATGGAAAGATCCATCAACAGATGAATGGGTAAAGAAGATGTGGTATATATACACAATGGAATATTATTCAGCCACAAAAAAAGAATGAAATCTTGCTATTTGCAACAACATGGATGGAGCTAGAGAGTATAATCCTAAGCAAAATTAAGCCAGTCAGAGAAAGAAAGACAAATACCATATGATTTCACTCATATGTGGAATTTAAGAAACAAAAACAAGCATAGGGGGAAAAGGGTCAACCAAGAAACACTTTAAATTTTTTTTAAAAATTTTTATTCAGTTTTGAGACACAGAGCATGAGCGGTGGAGGGGTGGAGAGAGAGGGAGACACAGAATCAGAAGCAGGCTCTAGGCTGTTAGCACAGAGCCTGATGCGGGGCTCAAACACACAAACGATGAGATCATGACCTGAACCCAAATCGATCGCTTAACTGACTGAGCCACCCAGGTGCCCCTGAATACTCTTAACTATAGAGAACAAACTGAAGTTACCAGAAGGGAGGTGGGTGTGCATATGGGTGAAATAGGTGATGGGAATTAAGGAGTTCACATGTTGTGATGAACATCAGATGTATGGAAGTGTTGAATCACTGTATTTTACACTTGAAACTAATATTAAACTGTTTGCTAACTAACTGGCATTTAAATAAAAACTTAAAAAAAAAAAAAAAGAAAAAGAAAGAAGCTACATAGTCGGGGAGGTGAGGTGGGAGAAAGGGCCAGCAAGCCAATAGGAAAAAATGAAGAAAGAGCTACTCAACAGAGAAGCAAGTACAGATGCCTGTTAAAACATTGGAAATATTCCCAATCTTTATAGTTTAAGAAATACAGATTGAAGGTTCTCTGAGAAAGCCTTTTCACCAATGGGTTGGCAAAGATACCCTATTGATAAGACTGTGGGAGTAAAATAGCTGTAAACTCTGGAGGGAGTGTACTGGTTTCTTCCTGGTCCTATAACAAATGACCACAGATCTAGTGGCTTAAAAGAACACAAATTTATTCTCTTACAGTTCTGAAGGTCAGGAGTCCTAAAATTAAGGTATTAGCAGGGTTGCATGCTTTCTAAAGATCCAGGGGAGGATCCATTTCCTTGCCAAAAGCTTCTAGAGGCTGCTTGCATTCTTTGACTCATCATCTTCAGACCTAGCATCTCATCTTTATCCGACTCACCCTCCTGCTTTCTTCTTAAGGGAACCCTTGAGATTACATTGGACCCACCTGGACCATTTAGGATACTCTCCCTATATTAACTTAATCATATCTGCAACGTACCCTTTATCATGTAATGTACTGGGTTCCAAGAGATTAGGATTTGGACATCTTTGGGGACTATTATTTTGCCTACCCCAGGGGTGAAGCATTTTGGCAATGGCTTTTAAAATCACAGATACACATTACTTTGATCCCATAGTTCTTTTTCTAGGAATTCATTTTACACATGTAATCACATGTCATTTTATATGTATACAAGATTATTCATTATGTTTTTTTGTGATAGTAAAAGATAGAAAGTAACTTAAATATCTAGAGAATCGGTTCAATTATCTTACATCTTTAAATTAAAATATTAGGCTGCCATGTAAAAATGAGGGAATTATTCATAAGGAAATCTCACCAGGATGAATTGAAAAGATGCTAAACAGTGTGTCTAATATTCTACTGTTTATATAAAAAATTAAGAGAAAATGTTTATTTGTTTGCTTATACATAAAATATTCTGGAGAAATTTAAATGATTGGGAAGCTGGAAGCATTGGTTGGAGGAGAACTGGGTATTCTTCACTGAATAGTCCTCTGCTCAGGATTTTTAACTCATTACCCTGGTCTCTTTTTAGCATCTTCCTTTTTTATGTTAATATGATCCCTTGCCTACTTTCAATACTTGGGTGCAGATGAATTCAAATTTCTACATTTAATATCACCAGCCCTCCATTTCCAGTTGTCTGTTAGACTAACTCTACCTAGGTGCCAGGAACAACCGCCTTAAGTCTACTTGAAAATACTTCTATTCCAAAAAGTAGATGAACAGTAATTGGAATAATGTTCTCATATATACTTTCTTAAGATAACCCTCTGTAGCAGTCTATGTACATGTATATAATAATGTGTTATAAGTTCTGAGGGCATTATCATAATCTGTTAGTGACTGTAATCAACTTTTTAAAAATCCCAGTATATGTAGTTAATATGTTATATTAGCTTCAGGTGTACAGTGTAGTAATTCAACAGTTCCATATATTGTTCAGTGCTCATCAAGATAAGTACTCTTAATCCCGTTCACCTATTTCATCCATCCCCCTAACCACCTCCCCTCTGGTAACCATCTGTTTCTTCTCTAGAGTTACAAGTCTGGTTTTTTGTTTGTTTGTTTGTCTCTTTTTTTCTCCTTTGTTTGTTTTGCTTCTTAAATTCCATATATGAGTGAAATCATATGGTATTTGTCTTTCTCTGCCTGGCTTATTTGCTTAGCATTATATGCTCTAGATCCATTTGCATCATTGCAAATGGCAAGATTTCATTCTTTTTTATGGCTCAGTAATGTTCCATTGCTGTGTGTGTGTGTATGTGTGTGTGTGTGTGTGTGTGTGTGTGTGTGTATACATATATATATGTGTACACATGCATACATATATACCACATCTTCTTTATCCATTCATCTATCAATGGACAGTTGGGTTGCTCCCCTGATTTGGCTATTATAAATAATGCTGCAGTAAACGTAAGGGTGCACATGTCCCTTCAAATTAGTGTTTTCAAATTCTTTGGGTAAATACCCAGTAGTGTGATTACTAGATTATAGGTAGTTCTATTTTAAAATTTTTGAGGAACCTCCATACTGTTTCCACAGTGGCTGTACCAGTTTGCATTCCCACCAACAGTGCAAGAGGGTTCCCCTTTTTCCACACCCTTGCTAACATTTGTTGTTTCTTGAGTTTTTTATTTTAGCCATTCTGACAGGTATGAGGTTATATCTCATTTATTTATTTATTTATTTTTAATGTTTTATTTATTTTTGAGACAGAGAGACAGAGCATTAACAGGGAAGGGGCAGAGAGAGAGGGAGACACAGAATCCGAAGCAGGCTCCAGGGCTCTGAATTGTCAGCACAGAGCCCGATGCGGGGCTCAAACTCATAGACTGTGAGATCATGACCTGAGTCGAATTGGATGACCAACCGAATGAGCCACCCAGGCACCCCTAGGTTATATCTCATTTAGTTTTGATTTGTATTTCCCTGACAATGAATGATGTTGAGCATCTTTTCATGTGTCTCTGTTGGCCATCTGGATGCCTTCTTTGGAGAAATGTGGCTTCTGCCCATTTTTTAATTGTATTATTGGAGGGGGTGGTATTTAGTTGTATCAGTTCTTGATATGTTTTGGGTACTAACCCTTTATCAGATATGTCATTTTGCAAATATCTTCTCCTATTCAGTAGGTTGTCTTTTGTTTTTGTTGGTTGTTTCCTTTGCTGTGCATAGGCTTTTTATTTTGATGTTGTCCCAATAGTTTATTTTTGCTTTTGTTTCCCTTGCCTCAGGAGACGTATCTAGAAAGATATTGTTATGGCCAATGACAGAGAAATTACTGCTTGTTCTCTATCTCTATTCTAGGATTTTTATGGTTTCAGGTCTCACATTTAGGTCCTTAATCCATTTTGAGTTTATTTTTGTGTATGCTGTAACAAAGTGGTCCAGTTTCATTCTTTTGCATGTAGCTGTCCAGTTTTCTCAACATAATTTCTTAAAGAGACTGTCTTTTTCCCATTGCATAGTCTTGCCTCCTTTGTCGAGTTTATTTCTGGGATTTCTATTTTGTTCCATTCATCTATGTGTCTGTTTTTGTTCCAGTACCATACTGTTTTGATTACTACAGCTTTGTAGTATAACTTGAAATCTGGAATTGTGTTATCTCCAGCTTTGCTTTGCTTTTTGAAGATTGCTGTGGCTGTTCAGGGTCTTTTGGGGCTCCATACAAATTTTAGGATTGTTCTAGTTCTGTGAAAAATGCTGTTGGTATTTTGACAGAGATCACATTTAATCTATGATTGCTTTGGGTAGTATAGACATTTTAACAATATTTGTTCTTCCCATCCATGCACATGGAATGTCTTTCCATTTCTTTGTGTTGTCTTCAATTTCTTTTACCAGTGTTTTATAGTTTTCAGAGTACAGGTCTTTCACCTCTTTGATTTAGTTTATTCCTAGGTATTTATTATTTTCAGTACATTGTACATGGGATTGTTTTCTTAATTCCTTTTTCCATAGCTTCATAATTAGTGTATAGAAATGCAGTGGATTTATGTACATTGATTTTGTATCCTGCAACCTTACTGAATTCATTATTAGTTCTAGTAGCTCTTTAGTGGAATCTTTCAAGGTTTTTATATATAGTATCATGTCTTCTACAAATAGTGAAAAGATTTACTTCTTACCAATTTGGATGCCTTTTATTTCTTTTTGTTGTCTGATAGCTGTGGCTAGGACTTCTAGTATTTTGTTGAATAAAAGTGGTAAAAGTGGACATCCTTGTATTGTACCTGACCTCAGAGGAAAGGCTCTCAGTTCTTCCCCATTGAATATGATGTTAGCTATGGGTTTTTCATATAAGGCATTTTTATGTTGAGATATGTTTCCTCTAAACATACTTAACATTTTTTTAATGTTTAATTTATTTTTGAGAGGGAAAGAGACAGAGAGCAAATGGGGGAGGGGCAGGCAGACACACACACACACACACACACACACACACACACACACAGAATCAGAAGCAGGCTCCAGGCTCTGAGCTGTCAGCACAGAGCCCAACGCAGGGCTTGATCCCACGAACTGTGAGATCATGACCTGAGCCAAAGTTGGTCACTAAACTGACTGAGCCACCCAGGCACCCCTCTAAAACCTACTTTGTTGAGTTTTTTTTTTTTTTTTATCATGAGTAGATGTCATACTTTGTCAAATGCTTTTTCTGCAGATACTGAAATGATCATACAGTTTTTATCCCTTCTCTTATTGTTGCGATATATCAGACTTTAACCTCCTTTTAAAAAAACTACTATAGGTGAAATCAGTTTAACTATAAATGATCTCCCATTATTCATGTAGATCTTAGATGTTTTTTCTTAATTATATCTTAGTTCATCTGAAAATTTTGTTTTGTACTGCAGAAAAATATAACTTAATGACAGCCCATTAAAACATACTATCTCATTCCTAAATTATCCTGAATTATAGTTTACTCTGTGCACCAAAATCATTCTTGTCTTTTTAGGACATTCAGTGAGATGAGTAAAGCAGAAGAACAGTATAGCTTGTGCCAGGAACTTTGCAGTGAACTTGCTCAAGATCTGCAGAAAGAAGGATTAAAGGTACTTTATTTAGATGCAGTGTTCTTAGATTTAACATTTTTTAATAATAAAATACTACCTTAAAGGAAGAGTTAGATTTTGCATCTGAGTACAAATTGAGAAATATTGAGTATCCCCAATAAATAAAGAGTAATCCCCAATAGAGATAGATTCAGTTTCTCAATAAATTGAGAAATATAGAGTATCCCCAAGAGAGACAAATTCAATTCTGACCCATAATTGAGGCCTATACTGAGATCAGTCGATGAAGAAACAACTTAGGAGGGTGGGCTGGCTCCAGTATAATTCCAGAGTTTATACTACTTGAGGAGTACATTTGAATAAGTTCAGAATCAGACTTATAATGGCATTAGAGAATAAAGCAAAGGTAATGATTTCCCTAGAACTGTATTTACTTATTATAAATGTCTTTCCAACCATCTTTTAATGTTTTCCTCAGGTAGACGATTTTCTAAAATAGGCATTTTGTTTCAATTCTCGAATTCCAGATTGTTTAACATACTGAGAACAAAACCTTGAAGACCCTGAATTTCTATTTTATAACCTTCACTCACAACAATCTATATGTAGTATTTTTCCAAACTCTCAAACCAGAGGTGGCGTTTTTACAAAGTGTAGCACAAAGGTATTCAAAAGTTATTACCAAAAAACCCCCCAAAACAACAAAGGTTATTACAAAGAATGGGATATCTATATAAGTACATTATATATCTTATAATCCTTTTCTATCATACCTGAGTGTGAAGATTTTTTTAAAAAATTGTTTTAATAAACCTGTAATTTGGGAATCATCTCAGATTTATAAGAAAAGTAGCAAAGATAATATAGAGAGTTCTGATATACCCTGTATTATCATAGCTATATTATTACAGTACATTTGTCGAAGCTAATAAACTGACATTAGCACATTTCTATTGGCTAACCTCCAGACATTATTTGGATTTTACTCTTTTTCCATTAAAGTCCTCTTTCTATTCCAGGATTCAGTCCAGGGAACCACGCTGTGTTTAGTTGTCGTGTCTCCCAATCTCCTCTAATCTGTGAAAGTTTATCAGTATTTCCTTGTTTTTCATGACCTTAACAGTCTTAAGGAGTATTGGCCGGGTATCCTGCAAGATGTCTTTCCATCCAGGTTTGGGTGATGTTTTTCTAATGATTAGACCAGGTTATGAATTTTTAGAAAGAGTACCAGAAGTGAACTGTCCTCATTACATCCTATCAGGGTATATGATAACTACAAGGTATCATAAATGATACTAACCGTTGTCACCTGGTTAAGTTAGTGTTTGCTAGGCTTTTCCACTGTGAAGTTACTATTTTTCCCTTTCATACTCTATTCTTTGGAAGTGAGTTAATAAGTCAACCCACACTCAGAACCTCCAGGGGGTAATAAAATACACATAACATAGAATTTATCATTTTAACCATTTTTAAGTTACATTTCTGTCATATTGAGTTCATTCATATTGTGCAACCATCACCACTATTAATCTCCAGAGTTTTTTCATTATCCCACACTGAAACCCTGTACCCATTAAACAGTAACTGTAAAGGGAGTTCTTTTTTTTTTTTTTTTTTTTTTTTTTTTTTATTGGGACAGAGAGAGACAGAGCATGAACGGGGTAGGGGCAGAGAGAGAGGGAGACACAGAATCGGAAACAGGCTCCAGGCTCCGAGCCATCAGCCCAGAGCCTGACGCGGGGCTCGAACTCACGGACCGCGAGATTGTGACCTGGCTGAAGTCGGACGCTTAACCGACTGCGCCACCCAGGCACCCAAGGGAGTTCTTATGTGCAAATGGTTTAGCATAGTATCTAGCATACAGTAGACACACAGTAAGTGTGAGGGGAGTAATAATTATTGGCTAAAATGGGATTTTTAGATATTTCAGTTATTCTTTTTAGCAGATTTCATTACCATGTTTTATAAATAATTGATTATACTTCTATATTATGTGTATTTAAGAGATCTTTCTAAATTTTTGTAACCTACAAATTAACTTTTTTCTAGAAGTTAGAAAGCCATATGTAACAATGTATTCTGTTTGTTGCAGGGTAGAACTGTTACCATTAAACTGAAGAATGTAAATTTTGAAGTAAAAACTCGTGCATGTACAGTTTCATCTGTTGTTTCTACTGCAGAAGAAATATTTGCTATTGCTAAAGACTTGCTAAGAACAGAAATTGATGCTGATTTTCCACATCCCTTGAGATTAAGACTTATGGGTATGACTTGTTTTTCCTTAAATCTGCTAGACCTTCCCAAATAAATTA
Source organism: Neofelis nebulosa (assembly GCF_028018385.1). NCBI lineage: Eukaryota > Metazoa > Chordata > Mammalia > Carnivora > Felidae > Neofelis > Neofelis nebulosa. Next base: position 100,214,903 of record NC_080782.1, on the reverse strand, counting down.
ACTTGGGAAATAGTCTCTCCTTCGTTTTATCTCTTAAACCCGTTGAGGAGTTTGTACCTATGCTGCCATTTTTCTTAATTCTTAGAACCTGATGTAGGTGGAACAATGCTCATTAATTTAATCCCCATAAGAACCAGATAAAGTTGTTCTTTTCCTTACTACTTAGTGAAATCCTTCGGGCTAGGTATGTTTCAGAATTTTAAACTTTTCAGATTTTATGAAAGTGAATTTAGTGCATATACTCACTATGTTTTGTAATACTGTTTTGGTATCTGAGGCACCACCTTATGATAAACACATTAATATTTTTGTAGCAAACAAGAAAATATCACACTAGGTTAAAGAGAATTGGGTGAGAGGAGGTATATGGACAATCACTCCAAATGCCAACTTTACTGCTAAGAGTGGATTATTAGCCATGCTTTCATGTATGAAAGACAGCACACACTTGAAATTGATTGAATAAAGTTTGTTAAATAAAAGAGCTAAAGTGCCGGGGCACCTGGGTGGCTCAGTCCATTAAGCTTCCAACTTTGGCTCAGGTCACAATCTCATGGTTCCGAAATTCAAGCCCCTTCCTGGGCTTCCACACTGACAGTGCAGAACCTGCTTGGGATTCTCTCTTTCCCTCCCTCTGCCCCTTCTGTGCTGTCTCTCTCTCTTGCGCTCTCTCTCAAAATAAATAAATAAACTAAAAACAAAACCCCAAATCTAAAGAGCAGATGTTAATGACAGCATCATTCATAATTGCCAAAATTGGAAACAATAAAAATGCACATAAAAAGACATGGAGGCACCTTAAATGTAAATTATATTATTATATTACATTTATTATTATTAAAAGAAAGAAGCCAGTTTGAAAGGTTAAATACCGTCTGATTCAAACTTATGAAATCTGGAAGAGACAAAACTGTGGAGACAGTGAAAAGATCAGTGTATGTCAAGGGTTAGGGGTGAGGAAGGGATAAATAGACGTAGCACAGAGGACTTCCAGGGCAGTGAAACTATTGTGTATGATTATATAATGGTGGATACAAATCATTAAACACTTGTCAAAATCCATAGGATGTACAACACCAGGAGTGAACCTAATGTAAACTATGAGCTTTGAGTGTTAATGTTGTGTCACTATACGTTCATCATTTGTAACAAATGTACCACTCTGGTGCAATATGTCAGTTGGAGGAGGCTGTGCGTGGTGCGGGCAGAGGATATGTAGGAACTGCACTTTCTGCTCACTATTGCTGTGAACCTAAAAAAGAGCTAAAGAGTTTTTGAAATTGACTCCAATTAGTTGGTTTTTTTTTTTTTAATTTGTTAATGTTTATTCATTTTTTGAGAGACAGAGTGCAAGTGGGAGAGGGGCAGAGAGAGGAAGACACAGAATCTGAAGCAGGCTCCAGGCTCTAAGCTGTCAGCACAGAGCCTGATGCAGGGCTTGAACCCACACTGTGAGATCATGACCTGAGCAGAAGTCAGATGTTTAACCAACTAGCCACCCAGGTGCCTCAGTTAGTTGATCTTTAATGGTAACTTATGTCAGATGTTAATTGAAAGACTTATATAATCATGCGAACTCCCAACAGATACTATTTAGTGACACCCAGTTTTATAAAGGAATGTAAATTTCATGCAAAGTACCTGTTTTGAAAACTCATCCTTTAATTCAGAAAATATGCAGTATTGCTTATTATTTTTCTCTAAACAGCCTTTTGTATATATGTCACAACAATATTATGCAAAATATTTTTATGCATTATGAGTGAATTGGCTTTGTTAAGCAATTAATTGTGGTTGGTTTAATTTAGGTGTACGGTTATCTAGTTTTCCCAATGAAGAAGACAAGAAACAGCAACAAAGGAGCATTATTGGCTTTTTACAGGCTGGAAACCAAGCTCTGTCAGCTACTGGGCACATGCTAGAGAAAACTGACAAAGATCAGTTTCTAAAACCTCTAGAAATGTCTCAAAAGAAGAGCTTCTTTGATAAAAAGCGATCAGAAAGGAAATGGGGCCAACAAGACACATTTAAGTGTGAAGCTGTGGATACACAAAGTTTACAGACATCAGATTCATTCCAAGTTTTAAAGAAGATGAACGAGAATTTAGAAACATCAGAGAATTCAAATAAGTCTCAGATATTTACCTGTCCCATTTGCTTTAGGGAGCAAGGAAGCATCAGTCTGGAAGCCTTTAATAAACATGTAGATGCCTGTCTTGATGGACCTTCAATTAATGAAGACCGTAAAATGTTCTCATGCTCACATGCTTCCTCTATAGAAGTTAACAGGAAAGAAAATGTACATCATTCTTTTTCACTCCATGAGAAGCAGGATTATGAAACCCATCAGAAGCATTCAGGAATCAATTCAGTAGATTGTGCAGAGCTAGTAGAGACTAAAGGTAACCCACCTAAAGCAGAAAGTGTAGGTGCTTTAAGTGATAAGCACAGCAAAGAGGAATGTGCTGTTTTTCCAAGAAAATCGTTTAATACTGAGCAACATTATCAGAATTCTTTCTCCCCTGTTTCACTGGAAGATATGGGGTCAAGTCAGCAAGAATCCCCCCAGCCTTATTTACCCGAAGTGATAATAACCCAAGCTCTAGTTTGTCCTATTTGTAACCTGGAACAAAAGACTTCAGATCTTAACCTGTTCAATATGCATGTGGATATATGCTTAAATAAAGGCATTATCCAGGAACTGAGAAAGGATAATCTAGCTAATCAACCCAGAGAAAGCACCAAAAGTACTGGTGAGTTTGTAGTCATTTTATTTTATTTTATTTTATTTTTTAACATTTATTTATTTTTGAGCCAGAGAGAGACAGAGCATGAACGGGGAAGGGGCAGAGAGAGAGGGAGACACAGAATCGGAAGCAGGCTCCAGGCTCTGAGCCATCAGCCCAGAGCCCCACGTGGGGCTCGAACTCACGGACCGTGAGATCATGACCTGAGCTGAAGTCGGACGCTCAACCGACTGAGCCACCCAGGCGCCCCCTGTAGTCATTTTAAAGAACTTGATTATATAGGAATGTTTTATTAAAATTGAGATTGTTGTTAAATATGAAGCATATACAATTAAAGGGATAGTTTGTATATGCTACCATTTAGGAAAATGTTATTTACCTTATTAGCATAGGTTAGAATTAACCGAAGCCATTAGATTTTACATTTTGGGAAAACTCCATTTGGGGCTTGATTTAGCACAGAACGAACTCATAAATTCAGGGAGCTAAGTGATCTCATAAAAAATGAGATTCCTGTGGAAGGAATAAGTCACAGGGATAAAAGGTAGAGCATAGAGAATATAGTCAATGGGACTATAATAGTACTGTATGGTGACAGATGATAGCTCCATTTGTGGTGAGCACAGCATATCATTTGTTGAATCACTGTGTTGTATACCTGAAACTAATAGAACACTGTGTGTCAATTATACTTCAATTTAAATAAAGAAGAAAGAAAAATTCGTTAAGAAAACTTTTGCCAAGGCACAGTGGTAAATTAACTATAATCACACAACCAGAAAGCCTCTTTAAGTTGTTTTTTGGTAGTCTGAGTCTAACTCAACTTCAAAAATAAAATTAAGTGTATACTGATAAAATAAGTAAATTACAAAGAAATAATGCTATAAAGTTAGTTTCTGGTATGTCTACATATAAATTATGTGGTACTAAGGAAGTTTTTATTATCTTTAATCAGTCAGCTTTACCTCTTTAGATTTTTATACAGCTTTATAATTATTTCATGTTGTTCATTATGGAATTTCTTAACTTTTCTTTCCTCTAAAGATACCTCAGGCCAAGCACAAAAGACTGCAACAAAAACAAAAAGGTATGGCTAATTTGAGTTTTAACAAAGCTGGCTATAAAATTGTTATATTTTGAGGTCTAATTTTTCGGGAATGTTAAAATCTGCTCTTATAAATCAAGTACAATTTTAAAAATCAGTGATTTGCAGAACAGTTAAAAAATATCTTCTTGCATTTTAATTGCTGTTCTTTTTCATTCCAGGCCAGGAATGTACTCATCGTCAAAGAAAGTAAAACCAAACAGTCCCAGACACACTCTTGATACATTTTTTAAATGAATATTGAACATTTTACCATTGAACATTTTATTCTTACTTGAAACTTGTTACTTTATAGTCAACAAATCTCTTGTTCTTCATTAAGTTTACAAATTCATTTAGTGAAAGACAAGTGCAATAATTCCTTCCCAAATGACATTTCCTTCATATGAATTTGGAATATAGACTAGTTTACTTCTTTACACATTTTGGATAACCAAGAGAATTTCACTTCTATTATACATCAATCAGAAATCAGTCCTGTTACAGATCATTTTAAAATGAGAAATTAGGAATGGAATCAGAAAGTGATTTTTTTCCTAATTACATTTTATAATAAATATAAAAATATATTTATAAGGGCTCTCAGAGGTTCTCACAAACCTATGTTAGCATAATAATATTTCAGCACTTAACCACTTTGTTGGCATTGGACTGCTATATTTGATTTTGGTAACTTCTACAACTTCATATATTCGTAGTTTACCTCCTGGGATATTCAAATACCTTGTGAGCCTTCGTAATTAAAATTTATTCTAAGTTCTATGAAGAATATTAGCTGGGCAGAACAAGCATGAAGGTTTCGTTATCTTCAGGAAAATAATATCACAGTATTATCTTCTGTGTTAAAAGAATTCTTTAAAATTTGATTATCCCTTTGATTTCTTTATTTAGAATTCCTTTATGAATAAGCATGTGGCTCACTTTAACAATATTTAGTGTAAGATTCAAGGTGTTAATTTCTGTATAGGACTTTTAAGTGGTGGTATTTCATTTCTTAACAGTTATGTTTATACTTTACACAGATCTATAAAAAAGGATAAATTGTACGCTCACTTTATTTTTATTGTAACCCTTTAGAAAGAAGTAATTCAAAAGATGAATGTGTATTAAAGCATCTCATTCATCTTAGTTATATTTCTATCACATTTTTGTTAATATTAATGAAAGAAGATAGCTTAATAGTGATCATCGTAGTTACTGCAAATACTTTTGTGCTATTAATAGAATTTTTTTCAAAAAACAATTATTTAATTGAAACATGAAATGGAAGCCATTTTCTGTTACTCCTTTAGAGAACTGAATCTTTTGCCTCTTATATTTTTGTTGTCTCTTTTCCTACTTTTCATGTTATAGCTCATTATCTGAATTTATAAAGAAATAATATTTTAGGAATAGGTTAAATTAGAATCTCATACAGCTTTTGGCCAAAGTGGTAACTGACTTTAAATTATTGTATTATTATATTTATTATGCCAGTCTCAGGCCTAATTATTATCCTATGCTATGGCAAGTTCAGAGTTCTTATGTGATTTATATATCTCAATTCTGTACAAAATTAAGTTTAGTAAAGCACTGATTTAATGTCTTGAAAAGTTAATAGTATCATATTTTGTTTTTTCCATCTTGCCTCAGATTTATTTTTACTGTATTTTCAACTTTAAATATGAAATTATTTTCAGCTATGTGATTCATGTAATTGAATGTTATCATTTAGTAATATTTAATAATAATTTAAAATAAAATTGGAAGTGTTTCATTGATCTTTTAGCCAATAAAAATGGTTTTCTTACTTTTCTACTCTTTTCTCACCTCTGATTCTTTGTCTTTGATTCTCTTTGCCCCGAATTCTCTCCACATTCTCTTCTATTTAATGTATCCAACTTATTTACTTTTCATTATGATTTTGCTTTGAGGTATTTTTAGGAAATACAGCAAAACTACAAAGAATAACCACTTATGATCTTATCTACTTAGAGGGTCAGAACATAGGGAACCACCTGAGAGAACATATTTGCAACACATTTGACTGGCCCCAAACTAGTATCCAGAATATATAATCCAGAAGGTAAAAATGACTCCTCTGTATTAGTAAGAAAGAGACAGATAGCCAATAGAAATTTGGACAAAAGACTTTAAATGTCACTTTACATAAAAAGAAGTCCAAATGGCCACGAAATATGAAAAATTCTCAGCCATTTTAGAAATAGGGAAATAAAAAATAAAACCACAAGGAAGTATCACTACATCCCTACCAGATTCACAAAAATGAAAAGATCCAATGATATTAAATTGTGGTGATGTTGTGGAGCAATGTAAACTCTACTTTTGAAAACAATCACTTTGGAAAACAGTTTGCCCTTCTTCAGTAAATTTGAAGATGTGTACACTTAACCTAGCAACTGCACTCCTAAATAAACACCTTTGTTGGTTTTCTTCCATTTGCTCTCCAAATTACTGGCCAAATTATTGGCCCTTGACCATGTTTTTGTCTAGTAAGGGGCCATGGCAACGGGGAAACCACTACAGGAGATTTCAGGGAGGAAAGCAGATGAAGTTGGGTATTTATTCCCACATGTAAGTTTGGTATGATCATCTTGAGCAGGTTAGGTTCCTTGACCAAAGGTCACAACTGTTTTTTTGTGTTTTTTGTTTTAATGTTTATTTTTGAGAGAGAGCATAAGTGAGGGAGGGGCAGAGAAGAGAGACAGAGACAAAGAGACAGATGTTCCAAAGCAGGTTCTGCACTGAGACTGAGTGTGCAGAGCCCAGCAAACTCACGAACCTTGAGATCACGACCTGAGCTGAAGTCAGATGCTTAACTGACTGAGCCACCCAGGTGCCCCTAGTCACAATTTCTTTATACTGTGTTCTCTGCTCTCTTCAGTTTCTGATAATCCTTTCCTTCCCTCACCCCATCAGCCTGGGAGTGGCAACAGAGCCTTGCTCTTATTAGTTTTGGGGTGCTGCGGTATCTTTTGTGGTTCCCCCACACCTTTGTAAATGGTCCTTAAATTCATCTCACAATACAAACGTTTTTCCTGCTCAGAGCCCTAACTGATACAATGTCTTGGGGAAAATATTGAACATGTTCCTTAGGAAGTATGTACAAGAATGCTTCTAGGGTCCCCTCCCTACGGAAAATAAAAAAACAACCTCAATGCAACCTGGCTATAAGCATACATGACAACATCCCTCACAACCTTGTGACATGAGACCACTTAATCAAAGAAGTAAAAAATATGTAAAGAACTATGCCACGTGACGTTCGGGGCTCAGTTCTTCAGGTACAAACCCAACTGAGCAATGCCAGCATGAAGAAAGTTGCCTCCTGGAAAGAAAAGCCTCGGTATCATGACTCTGTGTAAGAATCCTGCTAAACTAGCAGCACTGTAATAGCCAAAAATAGAAAATAAACCAGATATTAATTTAATTCTACCATTGTATATTCATGTCTATTAACAATTCAATTCTATACAGTGGCAAAAATGAAGGCAGTAAGCCAACAGTAGATGAATATCACAAACAATCTAGAGTAAAAGAAGTAAGTCATAGATGGCAAGTCATGGCATGCCATCAGCATGAATACATTTGTAAGCAGTGCACAATAGTTAAAACTGTTGTGTTAAGGATTTATCCATATGAGATCAGATTACTAAGAAAAGCAAGTATGTTACTGTCCTGAAAGTTAGAATAAAGGTTTCTTCTCTAGGGAGATAGTGAAATGTGATTGGGGAATGGTACATAGAGCTGCTGGGATACAATCAGTGTTCCATTTCTTGGGTGGTTGATTGCATGGAGGTTGCCTTTAAAAATATTCTTTAGGGGCACCTGGGTGGCTCAGTAGGTTGAGCGTCCCACTCTTGATTTTGAAATCAGATCATGATTTCATAGTTTGTGGGGTCGAGCCCCACATCAGGCTCTATGCTGACAGCATAGAGCCTGCTTGGGATTCTCTCTCCTCTCTGTCTGCCCCTTCCCCTGCTCACTTGCACACACACTCTCTCTCTCAAAATAAATAAGTAAACATTAAAAAAATTCCTTAAGCTGTACATACATATTTTATACACACTTGTTCATATGTGACCCAAAATCATAATAAAAAACCAATTCACAAAGTTCCTGAAAATTTAACAATCTGATCCTGCAAGCCAGTACAAGCTAGCTGCTACATATCATTCTCCATGATACACTCCAAACATAGGCTTGGCAAGCCATTCAAGTCCGACTGCACAGCTTATAGTTTCCTGAAGAGACCAAGCTATCTCTCCCCTCTGGTATGAAGCTTGCTCCCTCTGTCCTGAATGTGCTTCCTGAATGTGTTTTTGCTGTCTCCCACCATTCACAACTACTCATCTTTCAACTCAGTCCAGGGGCTGCTTTCAGGAGAGGGCCCTGCCCTCTGGAAAAGCTGATCAGTCATTCCTTTGTGCTTCCATTTCTCTATGAGGACACTGAAACATTCCTCACTATGGCTTTGCTGTGGTCTTGTCCCACTAGATTGCAGGTTGCTAGAGATCCTAGGCTGTCTTCACTGATCTCCAAATTCTAGGTGTGAAGTGAATGGCGTGGCGCTTAGTGCTACTATCATTTGATGACCTATAAATGAATAAATAATATGTAACCAAAGAGTGGTGTCTATTACTATCTTACTGTTTTTCTCTGGGAAGACAGGTGGTGGCTGATGTAAGTGGCTGCACTCAAGCTGGGCTCTAAGGGATGGGCCTTCCAGAAAGAAGGAATTATATTTCTTTTCCTTTATTGGACATTGGCTTGCATTATAAATGTTTTATTACTGTGTGTGGCCTCTTTTGGGTGGCTTGGAAGTATTTGGAAGAAGGCTCCAAATATTACTATTAACCTTAGGCTTAAAAAAATGGTTTTTGAGGAAATATTCCATTTTGAAAACCATACTTGGTGCCTAGTGCTGATTTTTTTTTTTTTTAAGTAATATTCCATTTTGAAAAGTGGTAATAGATTTGGTAGGATTTTAGTGAACTTCACAGAGCAATGGAGTTTATTTCCCTGGAGCAAAAACTGTTCTTTTGTTGTATAATTCAGGGATTATCACTTTTGCTTTGTAATGCAGAGCAAAACAGTTGGATTAACAGTTGTTCAAGAAAAACTCAAACGCTATTATGGTGAGTAATGGAAACATTCCATTTGTTAAGCAAACCATAATATTGAACTGTTCTTACAAATGTGATGTAATTTCTAATTGTTGCTCAGCGAGACTGAAGATAATTCAGAGGCAAATAGTGTTGACGCTTTACTTCTAAGCCGTCTCTTTTTATTATGATTTCAAACTCCTAAAACATTCATATACATAGATATACATACCTTAGATATGTGTGCACACACACACAACCTCTACCAAACCCTTGTCTATTGAAATCTGTCTACCCTTGTAAGACCCCTTGAAAATGTCCACTTCTTTACATTTTTTTATTAGCTCATTTCTCTTTAAATCATCTTGTGCGTTTTTATAGACAATGCTCTCTTAAACGTGTGTGCGTGTGCGCGAGCTTGCGCACGCGCATGCGTTTAAAAAGGTGGGTCAGTTCTGGGGTCAAATCTAGTTCTGTTTTATGAGGACTTAGGTTTTTGGGGGGTTTTTTCCACTCCTAGAATGTGCTAATGTGAGATGTGCCATTGTTTTGTTTGGTTTTATTTTGTAACCCGTTGAACCCACTGTGCTCAGGTGCTGTGGATTCAGGGCAGAAGTCCCGGTTGTCCTCCAATACTCCGTTTTTCTTCACTATTCCTAGAATTTGAGCTAGGCACACGGTTGTCCTGAATAGATTACTCTATTTGATCAACTTTATAAACCGCTAAGAAATAATACCCAAGACGGGGAGTCCAACAGCTCACGACTGCATTAAAATAGGATACCAAGGTTTGGGAGAAGAAACTGAGAGACTTTATTCCAAGGAAAATTCTGGAAGCCCATTTAGGAGTGATTTAATACTGAAGTTCTAAGTGTTGGTTACAAATCCAGCCTCGACGTTTCTCAAAGTTGTACGAAGCACTCAAGTGTGAGTTGGGCGTCTTCGCAGAGCGCTTCACCTCAGGTGAAACAAATCCTGAGACGGCGCAAGCCGCACCCGCAGGCAGACCCGCCCAGGCGGCCGCTCTGGGCTGCGCAGGAAAACGCGGGGCAAGCGGCCCCGAGACCGCCCGGAACCGAGAGCCACAGAGCGGCCCGACCGAGCCTTCCCGCCCGCGCGCTGCGGCACCCCCCCCCCCGCCCCCCCCCGGGGGCGCACATGGATCCCGCCCGAAGCAGCCCGGGTCGCCAGGCGGCGGCGCGAGAGCTACTGCGAGGCGCGGCCGCGGCCGCGAAGGGCCTTCGGGAAGATCTGAGGGGCGCGGTGGTCCGACCCTGGATCCCGAAGCATGAGGGGCCCCGAGAGGAGGCGGCGGCGGGACACGAGATCCGTGAGTTCCAGGACGCGGGGTGCAAACGTGGCGGTGGCGGCGCCTGGTGGGCGCTTCAGGACTGGGGGCTGGGCGCCCACCCTCCGCCCACGCAGCCCCTGTGGGCTAGTTTGCCCACCCAAGTTTTGGCTCAGACTGTTTTATTTCAGGTGAAGCCTCTACTGTGGATGGAAGGAAAGAGTTGCTCTTTCAATTTAAGGAAGAGTGTTTGGTTTTTGGGTTTTTTTTTGTGTGTGTGTGTGTGTTTTTTTTTTTTTTAATAATTACGCCCTATTGCAAATACGGAAAGAGTTTTATATGCTGTTATCGCCTATATCCTGACTCATGCAGTGATTTATTGTGTGACTTTAAATCACTTAATCTTTCTGTGCTTAGGTGTTTGAAAGCATGGGATGGGTCTTTTGTGCCTTGAGATTAAATTATAAATTTTTTTTAACGTTTATTTAATTAATTAATTTATTTATTCAACGTTTTTTATTTATTTTTGGGACAGAGAGAGACAGAGCATGAACGGGGGAGGGGCAGAGAGAGAGGGAGACACAGAACCGGAAACAGGCTCCAGGCTCCGAGCCATCAGCCCAGAGCCTGACGCGGGGCTCGAACTCACGGGCCGCGAGATCGTGACCTGGCTGAAGTCGGACGCTTAACTGACTGCGCCACCCAGGCGCCCCCGTTTATTTTATTTTTGAGACAGAGAGAGACAGAGCATGAACGGGGGAGGGTCAGAGAGGGAGACACAGAATCTGAAACAGGCTCCAGGCTCTGAGCTGTCAGCACAGAGCCCGACGCGGGGCTCGAACTCACGGACTGTGAGATCATGACCTGAGCCAAAGTCCGCTGCTCAACCGACTGAGCCACCCAGGCACCCCCCCTTGAGATTAAATTTATAGCATAAACTGAGGCACATTGTTCAAGAATCTTTAAAAGTTGAGAATGATTTCCAGACTGTTAACAGAGCACCAGTTCCTTAATAATGTTTATTTAGTTCGTCCATCTGTCCATTCATTCATTCTAGAAATATTTTCAAGAGCTTACTACTTACTGGACATATTTTAGATGAGTATGAAGTCGGAGCATGACAGCCCTTCTAGTTTTGGTGGAGGGTTGATAGACGAAAAAATTAGTAACAGAGTAAGAAGTTATTTTAAAGCAGTGATCATTACTCCGGAGGCCACATAGCCTGACCCCATTTTAGGAAGTTTTTCTCCTGTGTCTTCTTCTAAAAGTTTTATGGTTTTATGTTTTACGTTTTCCTCTATGATCTATTTCGAGTTAATTTTTGTGTAAAGAATGAAGTTTAACATCAAGGCTCATTTGTTTTGTTTTGTTTTGTTTCATTTTGGACGTCCAGTTGTTCAAATACCATTTGTTGAAATGATTATCCTTTCGCTGCTGTCACAGACTTTGCACCTTTATCAAAAATCAACTGGCTGTATTTGTGAGAGTTTATTTCTCAACTCTGTATTTTGTTCAATCCATCTATGTGTTTCTCTGCCAATACCATGCTGTATTGATTATTGTAGATTTATAATAAGTATTGTGACTCCTCCAATGTTATTCTTCTTTTTCAAAATTGTTTTGGTTATTCTAGTTCTTTTGCCTGTCCATATTGGTTTTAGAATCATCTTGTCTGTAGCTACAAAATATCCTTTTGGCATTTGATTGAATTGCATTAAATCTATGGGTCAATTTCATATAATTGACATCTTTATTACATCTTCCAATTCATGACATCATGTATCTTTTCATTTATTTAGGTATTCTTTAATTTTTCTCATCAGTATTTTGTGTTTTTTTGGTATTAGAGAAACTGGAACTTTTGTTGGATTTATATACTTTTAAGTATTTTGATTTTTGATCATTTTAATTATAATTTTTAAAATGGTATTATTTTTAAATTTTGGTTTCCATTTGTTTATGCCAGTATATAGAAAGATGGTTGAGGGGCGCCTGGGTGGCTCAGTCGGTTAAGCGGCCGACTTCGGCTCAAGTCACTATCTCGCGGTCTGTGAGTTCGAGCCCCGCATCGGGCTCTGTGCTGACAGCTCAGAGCCTGGAGCCTGTTTCAGATTCTGTGTCTCCCTCTCTCTGACCCTCCCCCGTTCATGCTCTGTCTCTCTCTGTCTCAAAAATAAATAAACGTTAAAAAAAAAAAAAAAATTGGGGCGCCTGGGTGGCGCAGTCGGTTAAGCGTCCGACTTCAGCCAGGTCACGATCTCACGGCCCGTGAGTTCGAGCCCCGCGTCGGGCTCTGGGCCGATGGCTCGGAGCCTGGAGCCTGTTTCCGATTCTGTGTCTCCCTCTCTCTCTGCCCCTCCCCCGTTCATGCTCTGTCTCTCTCTGTCCCAAAAATAAATAAAAAAACGTTGAAAAAAAAAAATTTAAAAAAAAAAAAAAATTAAAAAAAAAGAAAGATGGTTGATATTTATGTGTTGACCTTGTATCCTACAACTTTGCTAAACTCACTTATTAGTTCTAGAGCTGCTTTATACATTCTTTTGGATTTTATATGCAGATAATAAAATTGTTTGCAACTAGACTAGAGACATTTCGATTTCTTGCCAATCAGTATGCGTTTTAATACACTTCTACTGCTCTATTGTCCTGGCTAACACTTCCAGCACTGTGTTTAAGAGTTAGACTGGACATTTCTGTTTGTTCCTGGGTAAAGAAAGCATTGACATTTTTATGAGTAAGTAGAATGTTAGCTGTCAGTTTTTTGTAAATGCTCTTTATCAGGTTGAAGAAGTTCCCTTCTATTCCCAGTTTGCTGAGAGGGTTTTTTGGTTTTTGTTTTTAATCATAAATGGATGATGATTTTTTTAAAATGCTTTTTATGCATCAATTAACCATATATTTTTTCTTCTTTAGACTACCTGTATATACATTGTTTGATTTCCAAATAATGAACGAATTTTACATTCTCAGGATAAACCTTACTTGCTGTGTTAAACTTTCTATGTATCACGGGGATGTGTTTTGATAATGCTTGTTCAGAGAGTTTTGCATCGATGTTGATGAGGGATATTGGCTTGTAGTTTTTTATTCTCATAATGTCTTTGGTTGTAGAATCAAGGAAATGCTGATCTCATAAGATGAGTTGGGAAGTTTTTCCTCTTCTTGTGTCAGGTTATCTATATAATCTTGAATGAATTTGGGTAGTTTGTGATTTTTTAGAAATTATTTCATTTCATCTAAGTTGTTGAATTTATGTGAATGGAATTGTTCATAAAATTCCCTTATTCCTTTCATGTGTGTGGGAACGGTAGTGCTGTGCTCTCTTTCATTCCTTACATTGGTAATGTGTGTTCTCTCTCTTTCTCTCTTTTTGGTCAGTGTTGCTAGAGGTGTATCGATTTTATTGATGTATTCAGAGAAGCAGCTTTTGTTTTCATTGATTTTCTCTATTGTTTATCTTTTTTCAATTTTATTGATTATTGCTCTTACCTTTGCAATTTTTCTTCTGTCTGCTTGACTTAGGTGTTTTTTGCTTTTAGGTTTTTACTTTCTTAAGGTAGGAATTTACATTACTGATTTGCAACCTTCTTTTCTAATAACTTAATGCTATGAAGTTCCCTCTTATAATGCTATGAATTACCCTCTTAGCACTGCTTTAGCTGCCTCCCACACATTTTGATATATTTTATTTTTATTTTTATTCAGTTCAAAATATTTTCTAATTTCTCTTGGGTTTTCCTCTTTCATATGTGGTTTATATGTATGTATGAGAAATTGGAAGTTTTGTTAATACTGAGCATACTACCCTTCTTGGTAATATTGTTCTGGAGGTAGATGGTGGCTTCCCAATCCTCCCATCCACCCATCTAGCAAATATTTATTGAACACCTATTAGCACTAGGTACTGGAGTTCTTTCAGCTTCCTCGTGGATATTGTATTCTGGTGAAGGAAACAGATACTGAGAAAGTAAACAAATGTAATATTAATGTTGAGTAGTATCAAGTGATATGAAGAAAAAATGAAGTAGGGCACAGGGGCAGAGAATGACGGGAGAAAGGGGTTTGGATGGTCAGACATGATTTTTCAGAAGTGGTGCCATTTGAGCAGAGACCTGAATGAAATGCAGGAGGCTTGTTTTTCTACCTCAGCATTATCTACTCCTGTTTTGGCCCTCTTGCTTCATACTTACCCAAACATTGGAGTTTTTGACCCCTAAAAGTTTAAGTGAATGATACAGCTCTGTGTAATGTGTTGCTTGGTGCTGAACATTTAACATTTCCTTGATCTTATCCATTTCCAAAAAAATAAAAAAAAGACATATATAGCACAGTACTCTAAATATTACTTAGCCAAGCTGAAAATTGGTAGGTTTATGATTTGTATCGATCATTTTTTCAACTCTGTCACTTACTAGCTGGAAGGTAGACAATGGTGTGTTGGTAAATGTTTAATTACCAGCTCTCTGGGGGGACTAGTTCTGATTTGAAGTATTTTCAACTTTCCTTTGTGTAATACTTTCACCATAACTGATTTAAAGCTACAGTTTTTTCATTGGGAAGGGATACAGCCAGTTTATTAGTCTGTACAAACTGGCTTCTTCATACTGCTAAAGGTAGGTTTTATAATATCCATTTTATATTTGAATGTAAAAATTCAGAATTGTTACAAGGTTGCTTAATTAGTAAATTGTGGGCAAGTCAGCAAAAATTTTGAGCCCTAGAAATTCCCATGTAGTTGGCTTGGGTTTAAGAATCTGGCATGGGTTTTTTTTTTGTTTTTTTTTTTTAAGGGATCCTGTTTAGGGGCACCTGGGTGGCACAGTTGGTTAAGCATCCAACTTCAGTTCAGGTCATGATCTCATGGTTTGTGGGTTCAATCCCCGCATCGGGCTCTGTGCTGACAGCCTGCTTTAGATTCTTTGTCTCCCTCTCTGTCTCTGCCCCACTCATGCTCTGTGTGTCTCTCTCTCAAAAATAAATGAAACGTTAAAAAAAAAAAGTTTAAAGGGATCCTGTTTATTTTATTGTGAAGCCTGAGTTAAGAACCATTGATTTAATGGATTAAGAATCTTGTATGGTGCTTCCAATTGGTCTTAGAAGTTGCTTCAAAATTAATTTTTCTTATAGATGTAGGAGAAAAGGGACAAGGTATTTGACTTCATGGACAGAATAGAATGTGTGTGCCATATTTCAGGACACCACAAGGTCTTGATTTGCCCTGGGATGTACCCAAGAGGGAAAAGACCCAGAACTAGAACTGCACTCCCATTGGATTAATACATAGGGGCAAGGAGCTAGTGTCAGGGCCATGTGGGATCAAGGACAGAGTTGAGAAAAGTCTGGTTTAACTGACAGAATACATTAGCTAAAGCATCTGATAGAGTAAGCAGTTTGAATCTCCACTTCAGTAATACGGTTTCATACGGACACCCTGGACCTCCGCAGTGACTGAAAGCTTAGTGTTTGGATTCAGACTACCTGGAATAGTTCTATCATTTATTGTCTTTAAGACATGAGCAAGTGTTTTAACTTTTCTAAGTCTCATTTTCCTCATCTGGAAGATGGCAGTGATAATGTCTACTCCATCATGTTCTTAATTTCGTAAAAACTCCAGAGTGCTCCAACATTTAGAGATCAAGCAAAGGAGGAAGAGCCAGTAAAAGAGACTGGAAAACAGGAGGTAGTCTATCAGAGGCAAGGAGAAGAATGTTAAAAGGATGGTATGGCCCTTGGTCAAATCTGTCACGAGTTTAATGCACACAAAAAAAGTGATGACTGGCTTTGGGCAATATCGAGTGACCCTAATAAGCACAGATTCAGTGAAGTGATAGGAATGAGATCTGATTAGCATGGAGGTGAGATGAAACAGGTGAGGAGGAGGAGAGTGGTTATAGAACACATAAGAATTTGGGGAGCAATGGGTGATTAAGAAATGGAGTGGCAGTTGGAAAGGATGTGAAGTTAAGAGAATGTTTTTTTCACTGGAGGTTTTATAGCAGCTCTGTATATGTTAAGGGGAATGGTCCACTGGAGAATGCAGAGGAGAATGGGGTAATTTCCGTGAGATTGATACGTTTAATAATTGAAAAGACGAGAAGGGTGGGATCCAGAGCCCAAGGGAGCAGTTGGCCTTGGGTAGCCATAGGGCTGCTTCATTGAGTGTAAGAGTAGTAAAAGCAGAAAGTGTGGGTGTAAAAGTAGGTAGCTAGGTTGGTAGACTCAGGGGTGAGAAAATATGGAAATTATTATCTAATTGCTTATGTTTTCTCTATGCATATTGGTGATCATGGATACTAAAGTAGGCAAATTAGTAGATTAAAATACTTGAAAAGAAAGAAAAAGTCATGGAATTGAAAAATGGAAGCCTAGGGAAATGAAGTAGGATTGCTAAGATCCTACATGAGATTAATGGGTAAGAATTTAGGAGTATGTTATTTATGGGTAGTATGTTAGCATGTGTAGTCAGGATAAACCAGATTTTCCTGCAGCAACAAATCACCCCTAAGTCTGAGTGACTGAATATAGTAAAGGTCTACTCTTGCTCAGACAACATGTCCAACAGAAGGGTTTCTGCTCTACCTAGTTTCTCAGGAACCTATGTGTCAAGAACTGTAAAGAGGCCATGATTTTACTCTACTTGCAAGCTAACAAGTTAGCCTACCATGGCATCATGGATGCTAGCAGAATTCACTTCCGATCAGACACAGAGGATTGTAGTGCTCACAGTAGGAGCAGTAGCCAGCGTGTCAGCGTTTGTGTCATTTCTGCAAGCCCCATCTCCAAGGAGATGCAAAGCCCCTTGGGTTGTGTTACAGAAGAATCCTGCACTTAGGGAATCCAAATCTTTTCTAATGGGCAGGAAGCATGCCTTACTCTCTCTCTCTCTCTCTCTGTCTTTTAAGGCAAGCCATAAGCAATCCAGCCCCATGCTCCAGAGATGCATTTTTATCTCTTTTCTGATGTAGTTCACTGTGCACACATTCTGGAAAAGATGGTCTAGAGCAAAAACAGTCAGTGCTTCTGCTTATCAGATATAGAGAAACATAAGAGACCTGTGGAGAATTGTCTCCCAGTGCCAAACTAATTGAGGCACTGCCATCTTATGACCCCTTGTATTAGTTTGCTAGGGATGCTGTAACAAAGTACCACAGGTAGGGTGGCTTAAACAACAACAATTTGTCTCAGAGTTTTTGAGTCTAAAAATCCTAGATCAAGGTGTCAGCAGACTTAATTTTCCCTGAGGCCTCTCTCCTCAGCTTGTAGATAGCCATCTCCTCCCACTGTCTCCACATGGTCCTTCCTGTGTCATGTCTGTTCCAAATTTCCTCTGTTAGAAGGACACCAGTCATATTGGATTAGGGCCCACCCGAGTGACCTCATTTTAATTACCTCTTTAATGAATCTATCACCAGGGGTGCCTGGGTGGCTCAGTTGGGTAAACGTCCAACTCTTGGTTTCAGCTCAGGTCATGATCTCACAGTTCATGGGATCAAGCCCCACATCTGGCTCTGTGCTGACAGTGGAGGACCTGCTTGGGGTTCTGTCTATCTCCCTCTCTCTCTGCCACTCCCTTGCTCATCCTCTCTCTCTCTCTCTCTCAAAATAAATAAACAAATGTTAAAAAAAAAAAAAGGACCCTATATAGTCACATTTTGAGGTACTGGGAGTTAGAACTTCAGTAGATAAATTTTGAGGGAATACAGTTCAGCTACAACACTGCAGCGTTTAAACACATGGCTTTTAGGGTTGATAAAATGGGAAGAGAGCACCTGGAGGGTGTCACAGAAGCTTTTAACTTGCTCAGCCCCAAGTAACCTACTATCCCCTCTTCTTCCAGTCCAGGGGACAGACCTCACCTTAACTGCACCCAGGCCAGGATGTGTACTTACCCATGTGTTCAGAAAGGAGAGGAGAACTAGATAGTGGTGAGCACTAGTCACGTCTCCTGCACCATGGTGGTGTGTTTCTCTTCAGTACTATTCAGCTGCTCAGGTGCAGAGGTGGAACAGGTAGCAGTTGAGTTTAATGTCAGAATTAGGATTCTGTCAGCTAGTCTGATGAGAAAAGAGAGTGGCAAGGGAAGTAAAGGTGTTTGTATAGAAGTGACTTCAGCGATGGACTAGAAGATCTAAACTGAGTAAAGAGCAGAGTAAGGGCATAAGGGATGAATAATATGAAAAGCTGGTGAGAACAGTGGATGGGAGGACTTGATGAGGTAGCAGAATTTGGGGAATGGAAGAAGTAGAGCAGGTGAGGTGGATGGATGAGGTGGTGGTCAGATAATGAGTTTCTTGAAGATGTCAGAGGTAATGTGGTTTCTGATGATGATGTCAAGAGTATGGCCCTGAAAAATGGGTGACTGAGATCAGGTGGATGGAAAGATTATTGTAAGTGAAAGAGTCAGGGTCAGATTTGTCATCTGTGTGGGTGTTGAAGTTACTTAGAGTGGGGACAACAGGAAGAGTAGAAAGGAAGAGGGGGATCCAGGTGATAAAATGAATGTGTGTTTCTCCCGTGAAGATACTCCTAGTCTTTGATTAGATTTGGTAGTACTCTAAAGAGTCTTTGACAGGGGTGCCTGGGTACCTCAGTTGGTTGAGCATCCAACTTCGGCTCAGATCATGAGCTTGTGGTTCATGGGTTTGAGTCCTGCATTGGGCTCTGTGTTGACAGCTCGGAGCCTGGAGCCTGCTTCAGATTCTTTGTCTCCCTCTCTCTCTGCCCCTCTCCCACTTTCTCTCTGTCTCTGTCTCTCAAAAATAAATAATATTAAAAAAAATTTTTTTAAGTCTTTGTCAAATTGTGTTGTTGTTGTTGTTATTATTATTATGAAACTACTTGGCAACACATCCACAAAACCTCCTCCAGAGTTCTTTTTTTTTTTAGAGATAGTCTATTACTGATTTCATATCATTCATTCTTGATATCATTTTTCATATTATTAATTGTGACTTTATCCCCCAGTATTGGGGTTGTCCCCTGAGAGCCCTCCAGTTCCCCTACATTAAAAAAACTGGGGTGCCTGGGTGGCTCAGTAGATTGAGCCTCTGACTTCCTCTCAGGTTTGTAAGTTTTTTGTAAGTTTGTAAATTTTTGTAAGTCTTGCGGTTTGTAAGTTTGAGCCCTACATAGGGCTCACTTCCATCAGCGCAGAGCCCGCTTTGGATCCTCTGTCCCCATCTCTCTGCCCCTCCCCCCCTTATTCTCTCTCTCTCTCTCTCTCTCTCTCTCTCTCTCTCTCTTTCAAAAATAAACATAAAAAAAGAAACAATGAGAGAGCATAAAAAAAAAAACTTAATAAATTCTGAAATCTTCCCTAGGCTAGTTAATAAAACCTGCCACCTGAATGTGTATTATGTGTGTGATATGTAGTGTTTATAGTAGGTGTGAATCTCTTTTTATATAAATGAAACATGTTCATCCCTTTTAGACTTTGTGTATATTTATGTGATGTGCTACATTTTAAGGATTTTTTTCTGCTGGCCTGGCATCTGCACAGGCTTCTGCAGACAATTTTATCTCTGTAAGCTTGTATGGAGCATTTGGGCTCCTGCCTGTCTCATCTTTTACAAACATTTTATTAAAACAAAACAAAACAAAGTCTGTGGCCACACTCCGACCTCCTAGAGGCAGAGACCACATTGCTGACTTCAGGGTGGTCCTTGGGAATGATGTTTTGTTTGGGACCAGGAAATATTTTTAAGGGTGTGAAAATACTTGCATTGTGAGCACAAAGTGGAGTCTTGATAATACAGCTTTGCAAAATATTGATACAAAGTTCTCATGTCCAGAATAGTAGAATGTGAAAGGGTGAAGGCTGTTTTTATTTAAAGTTACCAGGTTTGCGTGTGAGGTTTGCTTTTTTCCTTTGTCCCCCTTAAATTCTTCAGTCATGCTTTGCTTGCTTGCTTTCAGTACTGCCAAATGAGAGAAGCTTTCAGAATGCTGCAAAAAGCAATAATTTGGATCTTATGGAGAAGCTGTTTGAAAAGAAGGTTAACATTAATGCTGTGAACAATGTGAGTACAAGTCACAGATGTGACAAGTGACTACTCTAAGGGTGGCTTGGATTTATACAGTGCAATTTAAATAATAATAACAATTGAAATGATTGTGGCGGATGAGGTGTGGGCTAGCTCCTTCAGTGGTAATTCCAGAATGTTTAAGCTAAAGGTGGAATCAAGCCGTGGGATAGGTTCTGAGTCTTTTAATATATCTTATCAGAGGGGAAATATACAGAGTCTTTGTGTGCATCTGTGCAAAATCTGTGGGTGGGCAGTAAAGCCAGTTGTCAGGGTTATGGGCCTGGACTTGGTCCTGGATTGTAGCCTGTGGATCACTGGCCTCATACATTCTGGAAAGGCAGAACATCTTTTGCTACACAGTTCATCATTGGTTTCTCTCCAGAGATTCCCTTTGTTGTTCAGTCCTGCAAATTTAAAATCTAAGGGAGAGCATGGCTTTGTATTTTATTGCTTTAGAAGTACAGTGCATTTGCATTCTGGGCACTGGAGCCGTTTCTAAAACCTAGCTCTTAATTGTTCTTCAAGTACTTGGGTTTAGGAGAGAAGTCCACTGCCAGAAATACTGGATTTCCTACTGCTTGGTTTTGTAGAGATTTCCTGACAGCTTTTCAAGGCAAGGTTTATCAAAGTGGGGGCTGTGTTAATTACTTAGGACAATTAGTGCAAGTGGTTCAAGGGGATAGCAGAGGTGGATTTAATGCTAAATAAAGCATAAGCTTTAGGGTCCCTTCTTGTACAGACCCCTTCCAAGGTACTGGGGAGGGCTCTGGCAATGTGTTTTCATGGTTATATGGGTTTTTTTTTTTTAATCTGAAAAAGTAAGAAACTTTAACTGCCATCAATTCAGCTCTCTGACTGGCTTTAAAGAGGGCTCCCTGAAGAGTGTAGAGTTTAGGTTCCACAAAACCTGGATCTGTCCCAGGCAGTGAGATCATAAGAATTGAAGTCATGCATCATACGCAGTGGAAGGATGCTTACCAGTTGTGCATGTGTGTATGTGAGAGGTATATGTTTGCTTGTATGTGGAAATTCATATGTCTGTGTATATACTGTGTGCATGTGTGTGTCTGATGTGTTATGGTTGTATTTAGTATTTATTGTCCATAGACATCCTAGAAAGAGTAGAAAAATAGAGTTTTGCAGCGTAACAATTTTAGGAACCAAACAAAAACCAGAAAAAAAAAAAAAAAAAAGAAAGGAATCAGGAAAGAAGGAAGGGAAGGGAGTGAAAAGAAAAGCAAGGGCCTTTGAAACTAATATCTACATAAATTGTTGAGTAAGTAAAGCAATAATCATTTTTCCAAGTAGCAGGGAATAGATTCTTTAATGTACTTTCATAATAATTAAAATTTTTTTCACATAAGACTTTATGATATTTTAAACCATATTTTTATATTAAAGTATTTAGAGAGATTTAATGCTAAATGAAGCATCATTTAGGGCACAACCTAGAGCACCTTAACTGACAGTCAGCATAGCAAATTGTCATGACCCCTTGATGAATTGTATTACTTTTTTTTAAGTTTATTTATTTATTTTGAGAGTGAGAGAGTATATACCTGCGCATGTGCACAAGCAGGGGAGAGGCAGAGAGAGAATGAGTGAGAAAATCCCAAGCAGACTCCGCACTATCAGCACAGAGTCTGACGCGGGGCTCAATCTCACCAACTGTGAGATCATGACTTTAGCCAAAACCAAGAGTCGGACACTTAACCAACTGAGCCACCCAGGTGCCCTGTATTATACTTTCTAATGACATCTCTTTTAGTCCCATTTATAGCAAATTGTTGATATGGTTGTTTGTAGAGTTGCTTAAAATCTGTGACGATAGAGATGAAGAAATGTAAGTGGTTTTATTGAATTATCTTGGATGCTGTTTTGGCTTGACATACTAGAACACAGCTCTAGATTGCAGACAGTGTCACGATAACTCATGTTTTGTCAAACTTAATTTATCATCAGCTTAGCTACCAAGGATATCAGATACTTAATTTTTGCAATAAATTATTTATTTGAAACAAAGAAGTAAATCCATGCGCAGGCACCTTCTTTGGATGCAAAAACAGTGCCTAGAGTATAGGAAATAAGATCTGTGTTTTACATGCATGCTAAACATCCATTGTCTGAAACACAATCAACTATGAAAATCCCAGGAGTGCCTTCTTGGCTTTCCTTTGAAACAAAAGATAGTTATAGCTTTCTTTTTCTGTGTCTGCATCTTTCATTGATTCATTGATTCATTGATTCATTCTCTTCTTTCTTTTATTCTGAAGCAGTTTGTTTCAGTAAAATTTATAGATCAAAAAATTTCAGAAGAAAGAGCATATACGATTGAACACCTAGGAAAATTTTTCTTTTGCATTATCAATGTATTCTAACCAGAAAAAAATTACTGTTATTAATAATTGCATATAGGGAGGGGCGCCTGGGTGGCACAGTCGGTTGAGCATCTGACTTCAGCTCAGGTCATGATCTCATGAATGTGAGTTCAAGCCCTGTGTCAGGCTCTGTGCTGGCAGCTCAGAGACTGGAGCCTGCTTCGGATTCTGTGTCTCCCTCTCTCTCTACCCCTCCCCTGCTCATGTTCTGTCTCTCTGTCAAAAATAAATAAACATTAAAAAAATTTTTTTAAATAATTGAATGCAGGGAAAAATACTTTTGCTTTTTTAAAAAAATGTTTATTATTTTTGAGAGTAGGGGAGGGACAGAGAGAGAGGGGGACAGAGGATCTGAGGCAGGCCCTGTGCTGACAGCAGAGAGCCCAATGTGGGTCTCGAACTCACAGACGGTGAGATCATGACCTTAACCAGTGCTCAACCAACTGAGCCACTCAGGCCCCCCACAAGTTTTACTTTTTTATTGAAATCCATTATACTATTAAAATCAATGATGAGTTATGCAATGCAAATATAAACATAAGATACAAAATTATGGCTGTTTGAAAAACAGGAATCATAAAGAGGACAAATAACAATCAGATGACTGAAAACACAAATTACGTTTCCTCAGATGAACCGCACAGCCCTGCATTTTGCGGTGGGGGCGAATCATTTATCCTCGGTGGATTTCTTGCTTAATCGCAAGGCCAGGGTGGATGTTGCTGATAAGGTAAGTTCATCTTTCTTTGGTAGAATGGATTGGAGCATGACCAGTGTATGGGGAAAATCTGGTCACTTCAGTTATCTTGTCTTCACATACGTCCAGAATATTTCCAAATGCAGTTTTCACTTTGGAAAGATCTCTGTAGAGAATATACACATTGTGTACTCTTTGTATTTGGTAACTAAATTGCTTACCCATTACCTGTAGGACTTAGGTTTTACTTATTTTCCCATATTGACCTTATGGCCAGTAATATGCATTTTTAAGAATAAGATAAGTTGACCAGAGTATAATTTGGGATGTAGAAGACAGAAGCTAACTAGCCTCAGAGACTTTAAATCTTGACTGTGCTCTGTGAACTCTGATAAGCAAAGCTTATTAAATAGGTACTATATGCTAGGCACCCGTCTTAGGACTTTGATATTTAGTGCCTCCAACCTTGTGAAAAAGTGTTACTATAATACACAGTTTTCATATGAAGAGCGTAAGACACAGGTTAAACATCTTGCCCAAAGAATTAACATCTAAGAAGGTGTAGAGGCAGGATTTGAACTTGGTTTACTTGGTTCCAGAGACCATGATGTTAGCCACAAATCAGCTTAACTATTTGTCTGCCTAGATATCAAAATCCACCCTGAGGATTTCCACCTACTTTTCCCAACTTCACTTAATACTTTACCATGGCACGAGGAAAACCACCTGGGCTGGATATACCCAACATCATGTTTATCATCTCCAGTTGCAGAGAAAGATGATAGCCTTGGTTATTAGAATCCAGTGGATCATAGTTCTTGGTTCTTAGTTAATCAAATGCTCTGTGGTTCTTCAACTGTTGAGAAGGTTTTCATAGAGCCATTCTATTTTCTGTGTTGATTGACTCCTTGGAGGGTAGACTCAGCACTCACTTACTTTTATTCTCACAGGGCCTGGGTTTAGTATGCGCTTGGTAAATCTTTGGAAGATGAATGAATGAAGTCACATCATCTCGTTGGTTTTGTTGGCATAGACATGGCCTAGACTTGATAATGATAAAAGTTTGTTTGTTTTACCAGTGAGGCACATCCTTCTCTATTTTATTAGTCTGATATTGGTAGGCAAGTTGATTGATATGTAACAGAATCACAGTGAAGAAGTACCTCTTACTAAAAATTGGCACTGAAAGCACCCCAATTATGTGAGGGTAGTAAGTTAGATTATGGTTATGGTACTTGAGGAACGTGTTGTTAGGATCTGGAAATTGTTGATTATTTTGTAGTGTTAGTTAGCCTGCAAAAGATTATTTGGTAATAGACCTAATTGCCAAGCGTCTATTCTTATTTTGACATTGAAACCTTGATACAATAAATTTTTATTTTAATTTTTAAATTGACTATACAGTTACTTTCTTTTTTGTGTAAAGTTCTATGAATTTTAATGCATGTATAGATTCATGTAATCACTACCATAATCAAAATACAGAACAGTTGCCTCACCCAGAAAATTTCTCATGCTGCCTCTTTTTTTTTTTTTTTTTTTTTTTTTCCAACGTTTTTTATTTATTTTTTTTGGGACAGAGAGAGACAGAGCATGAATGGGGGAGGGGCAGAGAGAGAGGGAGACACAGAATCGGAAACAGGCTCCAGGCTCCGAGCCATCAGCCCAGAGCCTGACGCGGGGCTCGAACTCACGGACCGCGAGATCGTGACCTGGCTGAAGTTGGACGCTCAACCGACTGCGCCACCCAGGCGCCCCAATCATGCTGCCTCTTTGTAGTCAAACCCTCCCTTACCCTGGCAACCACTGATGTTTTCTCCATCTCTATAATTTTGCCTTTTTGAGAATGTCATATAAATTATATCATGTAGTATATAACATTCTGACACTGGCTTCTTTCACTCAGCAAAATCTTTCTGCGATTCATTCATGTTGTATATATCAATAGTTCCTCCTTTTTTGTTCTGACTAGTATTCCAGTGTATGGATGTACCACAGTTTATTCATGCATTCACCCACTGAGGAAGTTGTTACCAGTTTTTGACTATTACAAATAAAGCTGCTATTGGTTTCATGAAGATGGCACCAAAGGCAAAGAAGGAAGCTCTTGCCCTTCCCAAAGCTGCAGCCGAAGCAAAGGCTTTGAAAACCAAAAAAATGTGATGCGCAAAGGCATCCACAGTCACACACAAAAAAGAATTTCCACACGTCACCTACCTTCTGACAGCCCAAGACACTGCATCTCTGAAGGCCCCACAAATATCCTTGAAACACTGCCCCCAGGAGAAACAAGCTTGACCGTTGTGCCATCATCAAGTTCCCCCTGACTGAGTCAGCCATGAAGAAAACAGAAGACAACAACGCACTTGTGTTCATTGTGGATTCAAGGCCAACAAGCACCAGATCAAACAGGACATGAAGAAAGTACGACATTGTCATGGCCGAGATCAACACGCTGATCAGGCCTGATGGAGAGAAGAGGGCATATGTTCGACTGGCTTCTAACTATGATGCTTTAGATGTTGCCAACAAAATTGGAATCATCTAAATTGAGTCCAGCTGGCTGAATCTAAATATAAATGTTTTCACAAACAACAACAACAAAACGAATAAAACTGCTAGCAACATTCATGTGCAGGTTTTATGTAGGCAAAAGTATTCATTTATCCATTATAAATCTCTGGGAGTGAGGTTACTGGGTCGTATAGTAAGCTGTATACAAGAAGCTGCCAGACTGTTTTATAGTGTCTGTACCTTTCATTCCCACCAGCAGTGTAGCAGAATTCCATTTGTTCCACAACCTCATCAGCACTTGGCATTTTCTTTTTTTTCCCCTTAATGTTAGAATTCCTTTTTTTATGTTTATTTATTTATATTTGAGAGAGAGAGAGAGAGAGAGAGAGAGAGACAGAGCATGCAGGGAAGGGGAAGAGAGAGAGGGAGAGAGAGAATCTCAAGCAGATTCTGCACTGTCAGCACAGAGCTCACTGCAGGCCTCCAACTAAAGAACCGTGAGATCAAGACCTGAGCCAAAATAGAGTCAGACGCTTAACCGACTGAGCACCCAAGCGCCACTCCTTAATTAGCCTTTCTAATAAATATGTATTGGCATCACATTGTGGTTTTAATGACTAATGATAGTGAGCATCTTTCTTGTGTTATTTACTATTTGTATATTTTCTTTGATTATGTGTCTATTCAAATATTTTGAATATATTTTTTAAATTGGGTTTTTTGCTTTCTTCTTGTTCAGTTTTGAGAGTTATTTATATATTCTGGATACAAGTCCTTTGTTTGATATGTGATCTACAAATATTTTCCCACATTTTTTACAGAGCAAAAGTTTTTAATTTTGATGAAGTACAGTTTACCTATAATTAAAAAACCACCAAGAATGACTTGCCTAACTTAAGGTCATGAAGATTTTCTCATATTTTTTCTTCTAAAATTTTTATAGCTGTGTGTTTTACATTTAGATCTGTTGTCCATTTTTGGGCACCTGGCTGGTTCAGTTGGTGGAGCATTGGACTCTTGATCTTGGGTTTGTGAGTTCGAGCTCCACACTGGGTGAAGAGATGATTTAGGAATAAAATATCTAAAAAAATAAAAATTAAAAAACTAAAAACAAAATTGATCTGTTGTCCATTTTGAGTTAATTATAAGGTATGAGGAATAGGTCAAGATTCTTGTTTTTTTCTTGCATATGGAGGACCCATTTCCTCCTCATTTGACACCAGTGTCACTTCAGTTTTCAGTACTTTGGACCTTTCCTGCATATGTACCGTCCAGGGCCCATTCTGAGACCTGTGCAGTGGTCTGCCCCATAGTTCACCATTCCAGGCCTTTGGCATGCTGCTTAGGGTCAGGTCCATGTAAGGGTCAGGGTGCGGCCACACACACATCTTTATGGGCTTACTTTCTTGAGCTTCCCCCTCTCTGGAATCATCACCCCCACTTTTCCCAGCTCCAGGGCCCCTCTCCCCCTTTTCTTGGTGTGCTGATTAGAAAGTTGAGGGTGTATGTAGTCTCTCAGCTCTGCTATGTGCTTCCCACAATTAGGTCTGCCTCTGCAACTAAGGGAGGAAAACAAGCAACTTGAGTCACCACCCTACCTGCTCTTCTGACCACAGTTTCTCGGTCAGTTTTAGGTGCTTTCCCAGTCCCTGCTACTGCTACCTCTTCTACCACAGGGTTCCAGCTTTGGGAAGGAGGCTTGTGTACAGCAGAGCCAGAACAGAAAAAAGAAACAGTATTTCTCCTACTTTCTCTTTCTTGCAGGATCCCCCTTCTGCTCTGTAGACCAGAAAGAGGGTTTGTTTTGTTTTGTTTTGTTTTGTTTTTAGCTCTTTGTGTCTTTGCCCAGGACACGTTTCTGTGACTTGCACTGCCTTGAGTTCAACCTGGAAGGTATGGAAGGAAAACAAAAGCAAAACAAATCCGAAAACCCTCATTGTTTATATTTTGAGTTTTGGTTTACTTCCCCAATCTACTTGCTATTATTTGCTTCCCAGAGTCCTCAAATAGCTGTGCCATGCACTCTTTCTGGAGATTTTGGTCACATTTGGTGAGAGAGACCAGGAGCAGTATACTTACTCCATTCTACCCAGGACCATAACCCCAAATCTTTAATGTACTATAAAAGGGGAAAGAATTGTACAATAAACATTTGTGCATCCATTGCCCAGGTTGACAGCATCTTTTCCTTTAAAAAGCATGTCTGAGGATTGCTGTGTTTCTAATATATTAAATACACTGCTGGTTTCTGTCAGAGTATAAGTCACTTGTTCCTGAAATGTTGAAGAGATGTTTTACCAAGTTATTCTCTTTGAGGCTTTTCCAAATGTACATTTGGAAGCTAACATCAGCTTTTTGTAACTTGGCCTTGTGAGAGTGTGTGTGTATGTATTTCTGATGTATCTCTGTAGTCCACCTTGAAAGTTTCACTAAGTTTAATATTTCTGTAACTAACTTAATTATTCACAGTGGCATTAGTACATAACCAATAAAATTCTTTTATAATTCAAGCAGTGCTGTGTTTGGTCAAACCTGGCCGTCTCTTTATTTGGGTGATGACCCCTGAGTTTGATTTGGCAGCTGTGTCTTCTAAGCTCTAACACCTGTTTGCAAAGAGCCAAAAATCAAACCCCTTCCCCATCAGTATTTATTCATTGCCTGCTGTGGGTAAGTCTCAATGCCAACTGCTGGGAATTCAACACCATTTAAGTTCTTATTACTCCTAAGTGTAGTCCTGGGACGGAAACACTTGTATTTCCTGGGAGCTTGAAATGCAGAATCAGACCCACCCCTGACCTCCTGAATCAGAATTTGTGACTTAACAAGATTCCCAGGTAATTGTTTCAGGAAGCATTGGCAAGACATACAGTCCCTGCTTTGAGGGGTGTACAGTCTTTTGACTGTTAACTAACTTGGATTTAAATAAAGTTTAAAAAATTAAAAATTAAAAATAAATAAATACATGGGGAAAAATAAAAATAAAAGTTCCATTTAAAACCAAAAAAATAGGGGCATCCCGGTGGCTCAGTTGGTTAAGCATCCAACATCGGCTCAGGTCATGATCTCACGGTTTGTGGGTTTGAGCCCTGCATCCAGCTCTGTGCTGACAGCTCAGAGCCTGCAGCCTGCTTTGGATTCTGTGTCTCCCTCTCTCTGCCCCTCCCCCACTCATGCTCTGTCTCTCTCTCTCAAAAATAAATAGATATTAACAATTTTTTTAAAAAAACTAAATTAAAAATTGGCTGTCTCAGGAAGGTGGAATGGAGGGTGCTGAACTAGGAAAACTGGGACCTGCATTCTAGGCCCCAAGTTAGACAAGTAATATAGAGCAAACGTTATGAGTATGATATGTAAAATCAGAAGAAACTGACCTCCAATTCTGGTTCTGGTACTTTCAAGTGCTGTGATCTAGTTAATGCTCACTTTCAGGTTCCTTATCTATAAGTAATATGTCTGCTTTTCTGTTTCCTTTCATCCCTGGCAAAAAATCATCTATTACTCTGTTAAAGTGCCTTCTAAAACTAAGTCTTCTCATAGGGTGCCTGGGTGGCTCAGTCAGTTGAGCGTCCGACTTCGGCTCAGGTCATGATCTCACAGTTTGTGAGTTCGATCCCCGCATCAGGCTCTGTGCTGACCGCTTGCTCAGAGCCTGGAGCCTGCTTCAGATTCTGTGTCTCCTTCTCTCTCTGCCCCTTCTCCGCTCACGCCTTGTCTCACTCTGTTTCTCAAAAATAAATCAATGTAAAAAAAAAAAATTAAAGAAATAAATAAATAAAACTAATTCTTCTCACACATCTTATTTGGATCTTGTAATCAACTGTGTTTGTAACCTAAGAAACCAGTTTGCTAGATGTATACAATATGAGTAAATAAACAAGGAATGAGGGTCTGCAGGGGCACCTCCATTTGTAAAGAGCATAAGCCTTTTGGCATTTATTTTGGCTGCCCCAGAAATTACGTTAATGTATTCTCTTCTTCTCAGGAAAGTACAAGTGTGGAGAAATGAAAAAGGAAGTCCCATATTATTGAAGTGTAACTCTAAATTAGCGGTTCTCAACTTGAAGGGGGGGCGTTGTCAATTTTGTTCCCAGGAAATACTTGGAGATGTTTGGAGATACTTTTAATTGTCGTGGCTGAGGGGAGATATTGGCATTTAATGGGTAGAAGCCAGAGATAACTGCAAAACATCCTATAATCCCAGACAGCCTCCCACAACAAAAAATCACCTGGCCAAAATGTCATAGTGCCACTGTTGATAAGCCTTGCTTTAAATGTACGTACTTTATAAAATTTACATTTCACCTGTCACACTACCCAGTGAATTAGTCTACTTAAATATTTGTAATTCCAGTATGAAAAAAATGCTTACTAATTTCTGCACTCTTTTTCCCAAGGAACAATGATGTACAATAACTAGTTGAGGTTCTTCAAAAAATGTGCCCTGAATACAATTCACTCCTCAATTGCCTTTCTCTACACATGAATGCTCTATATTCATTAATACTAAATCCATTTTCTATATGACCAAAAAAGAGGTCAGAAATATTTTTTATAGGAGATGAATCACATTTTGATAGGAGCTCTTTTTTTCCTAAGAGGTCATGCTTAATTTCAAAGCAGGCAACACTCAGAGATGTCAAGCACTAATCATAAAATCCAAGAGTCAGGAATTCAAACTGCCAACAACAGGAACTTCTGAAGCCATAAATTCCAAGTGGAGTCATCATTCCTCACAGGCAAAGAATCACTGCTCGCACATGTAAATTTCCCCATAGAAAAGTTCATAATACTATGTCTTGTGACACGAAACTGACATGCCTAGGGCAGTTTGTGAGCATGTGTCATGGATTACACTCACAGTTGCACAGAATGCTCTGTAAAGTGTAAAAGGCCCAGAGTCAGTGACAGTCTGGCCTTAGCACCAGTCTGGTTGTAAGCAAGAAGGTCAAGATTCCTTCCCCTGGGGAATATTTGCACAGGAAGAGCTTCTCATCGATAAGAAGCTCGGAGAGCTGTTGCCTATCATTATCCCCAAAGTACCACCTCCACCTGGGATTCTTTGTTTACATCTAGATCCTCCATTCATCTAGTGTGCCTGTTCCCAAGATTCGGGGATGCCACCCACTTTGAACCTGGAGCTCTTAGCATCGGGGCCATGCATCTTATCCTTAGCTTACAATTGTGTTTTTTAAATTCCACATATGAGTGAAATCATAGGCTATTTCTCTTTTTCTGACTTATTTTGCTTAGCATAATAGATTCTAGTTCCATCCACTTTGTTGCACATGGCAAGATTTCATTCTTTTTGCTTGCTGTGTAATATTCCGTGTGTGTGTGTGTGTGTGTGTGTGTGTGTGTGTGTGTGTGCATGTGTGTATAGATATACATGCATGGTGTGTATATATATACACATTCACACACACAGACATGCACAGAGACCACATCTTCCTTATACATTCATCAGTTGATGGACATTTGGGCTCTTTCCATAATTTGGATATTGTTGATAGTGCTGCTATAAACATTGGGATGTGTGTGCCCTTTGAATCAGCATTTTTGTATCCTTTGGATAAATACCTAGTAGTACAATTGTTGGGTCATAGGGTAGCTCTGTTTTTAATTTTTTGAGGAAACTTCATACTGTTTTCCAGAGTGGCTGTACCAGTTTAATTCCCACCAGCAGTGCAAAAGTGTTCCTCTTTTTTTCCACATCCTCGCCAACATCTGTTGTTTCTGAGTTAATTTTAGCATTCTGAGAGGTATGAGGTGGTATCTCACTGTGGTTTTGATTTATATTTCCCTGATGATGAGGGATGTTGAGCATCTTTTCATGTGTCTCTTAGCCATCTGGATGTCTTGTTTGGAAAAATGTCTGTTCATGCCTTTTGCCGATTTCTTACTGGATTATTTGGTTTTCGGGTGTTGAGTTTGATAAGTTCTTTATAGATTTTGGATACTAACCCTTTATCCGACTGAGATAGCCAATGTTAACTGTTAGCTATTTCCTTTCACACTTTTCTCCTACGCATTGAGTATATGAGTCTAACTGCCTATAGCATCCCTAAAGGTTTCTGATAAAGTCTTTGATAGTCTGTTTCATGCACATATGCACCTATATTATTTTATACGGAGAAAATATTTCAAATAAGGTATATATATTGGGATTCTTTTTATAACTTCAGTCTTCTCTGTTTTTTCTTTTTTGTGTACATACTCCTTCTCCAGTGACTACATTTAACAATGCAGAGTATGTGTGTTTATATCTGTACCTTTCCTCATACTCATAACCATATCCATCTACGTATTGAGTATCTATCTACCTATGTACCCACCTTTTAAAAATGTTTATTTATTTATTTTTGAGAGAAAGAGGAGGGAGGGAGAGAGAGAGAGACAGAGAGAGAGAGAGAGAGAGAGAGAGAGGAAGAGGAAGGGAGAATACCAAGCAGCCTCCACACTGTCAACACAGAGCCCAATGTGGGGCTCAGTCTCATGAACCTGAGATCATGACCTGAGCTGAAATTGAGAGTCAAATGCTTAACCCGCTGAGCCACCCCCGTGCCCCTCCAACTCATTTTTTTATGGCTGCTTGATGTGGTGTCACTGTTCCCTAATGTGTTCAGCATTCCTATTATTAATGGACATTTACCTTTGCTCTCATTTTTAAGGGTTACAGTTAATATCCTTGTTTATATAACATTAGGTCCTAAAACTCATTTTCAAGGGATAGATTCCCAGTAGTGGATTCCTTGTTGAATTTTAAATTTCGGTAGATGTTGCCGAATTGCTGAAACCAAAGTGGTTCATTTCCACTAATACCTTAAGAGAGCACCTTTTTGGGGGTACACTTTTTCAATTGGTTTAATTGCCTTCTTCTTGTTGATTTGTAAGAGGCTTCATGTATTAGAGAAAGTAACCACTTATGTTTATTAAGATACATTTTGAAAAATCTATTTATTGACTTCATCATCAGTCTTTCCTTTTGTAACTTGTAGATCAAGACACTGTGTCTTACAGTCTAGAATTTCTTGTAATATATGTACTTTTTGTGTGCTTTTTTATGTGTATAATATGATACAGGATTTGATTTTATTTTCTTCCCTATGGAGAACCACTTGTCCTTGCACCATTTAAAATGTATTCCTCTCCCCCATAGAATTGAAATATTACATTTACTGAATATTAAATTTTCTCCCTATTTCTTCATTTTCAACATTTCAGTATTAACTTGGTCTTTGTTGACTGAAATAATGTGTTGTGGCTCATCCAAGTGATACTTGTCTTTTCTCTTCTTGGGGAAGCACGGCTTGACAGTAATTCACCTTGCAGCCTGGTCTGGAAGTCTTGAGATCATGCTCATGCTGGTTAGAGCTGGAGCAGACCAGAGAGCCAAGAATCAGGTGGGTATGTGGGTCACTCCTGAAAATAGTCCTCACTGTACCAATGTGGGTTGGGGAAGTCTTAAGATCGTTGTGTAATTATGTCCCTTACCTTGGCTCTCTTCAGGATGGAATGAATGCCCTCCACTTTGCAGCTCAGAACAATAATGTACGCATTGTGGAGTACCTCATTCAAGATCTGCACTTGAAGGACCTCAACCAGCCCGATGAGGTATGTTTGCTCTGGTAGGATAGGTCCTATGTACACCTCCACCTACCTTCCTCTTTCTTCCTACTCCTCCTAGAGCTGCCAAAGCAGCCAGCACAGACAGACCTGGCCCTGTACCCAGGTCCTCCATCACTCTGGCAGATGGCAGAACAGATGAGAAGTGTTGGTGTTGGTGGTGACCCTGGCATCTGCACGTGGGGAGGATGAGGAGTATTGAGGAAGCCGCTAAGTTCTTTTTTCCCCCTTTACTTTCTCATGCTGGTTGGGTGTAGACAGTATCCACCCTATTTTGTATTTAGAACGTATGCTTTCATTTTACTACATTATGCTTGGCCTTTTTGGAGTGTATTTGGCCCAAGTGTATGTAGTAATGAGCCATGGAATATAATGCAATTTTACTGTACTTGTCTACATTCCTTTTCTTTTCATGTGTAGATATATAATAATAACAGCTACCACCTGTTGAGTATTTATTGGTGTGCTAGGTACAAAGGAAAGCTATTTACTTACATTATTTCATTGAGAGGTTTAGGGCCTGGTGTATATGGTTTAACAAATCTTTGCTAAATGAATGAATTCTGTTAATTCCCATAATAATCCTATACAGCAGGATTTTGCTTATTTTTAATTTTTTTAATGTTTATTTGTTTTTGAGAGAGAATGCAAATGGGGGAGGGGCAGAGAGAGAGGGAGACACAGAATCTGAAGCAGGCTCCAGCCTCCGTGCTGTTAGCACAGAACTTGACATGGGGCTCAAACTCACAAACTGTGAGATGATGACCTGAGCTGAAGTCGGACACTTAACTGGCTGAGCTGCCCAGGTGCCCTGGATTTTGCTTTTTTTTTTTTTTAATGTTTGTTTATTTTTGCAGGAGAAAGAGACAGAGCGGGGGCGGGGGGGGGGGGGGGTGGGAGGGCAGGGACAGAGAGAGGGAGACACAGAATCTGAAACTGGCTCAAGACTCTGAGCTGTCAGCACAAAGCTGTATGTGGAGCTTGAACTCACAAATTCTGAGATCATGACCTGAGCCAAAGTCAGATGCTTAACCAACTGAGCGAGCCTGGTGCCACGAATTTTGCTTATTTTTAAAGTGATGAATTTGAGGCTCAGAAAGGCTGAGTACCTCATCCATATCCCAGAGTTGGACAGTGAGAGTCAGAATTTGAATTCAGGTCTCGCTGACCTCAGTCACCATGCTGTCCTGTCTCTCTTCTCAGATGACTGTGGACATTCCTCCTGTGTCATGAACTGTCTTTTCCCTGGAATATCTTCTTCTAGGCCTTTTTCATAAGGGAGTACACCCTGTGAGATTGAAGTTTTGATTTCAAATGTGACCTCTTTTTCACTGTGCCTACAATAGTCTCCATAAAAGTCTCTCCATAAATTAATCAGTAATACCTCATTTCACCTCTTGTAAAAAAACGTTCACATTCTTGTCTGACTCCAGTCTTAAAAACAACAACAACAACAACAACAACAACAACAACAACAACAACAGTAATTTCTTCAAATGAAGTCTGTAAGTTTCTTTTACTTCCTCTGAGTATGACTGAGCATCTGTACATTTACAGCTTAGAGGCAGACAGACATGGGCTGTGGTCTGGGCATGTATTAGTTACACTGTTTTAAGCAAGTTCTCTGACTGCTGAAAGCCTCGGTATCTACAAGGGATAATTGGGGAAGCAATACCTCTATGGTTTGATGTAGAGTATTGACATTTCCTCAATTTTATGTAAAAAATGCCTATGCCATTGGACTTCACTGTAAGCCATTCTACCACCCTTTTCTAATCAGATGCCACCCCTAAGCCATTCTTATGTAGCAGTATTGGAACAGCCACTGTTGAGATTTTTAAATGAGTTAATGACTATAAAACACTTAGCAAAGAGTCTGGTACCTGGTAAGTGCTCACTAAATGTAGTTGTTATAACAGTAATCATAGGGCAAAATGCATTGTCTGATTTCCTCAAAATCATAATCATAGATAGCATCTAGTGTCACAGTGTGGACATTAGATCATTCTGGTTTGATTGATGCTAGGTAGGGATGTGACCTGTGAATGAATTCCACTCAATTCCATTCAGCAGATATTTGGTATCTATGAGACACATGACTGTCTTCCTTTTCAGTGGGCTCCAGCTGCTTTGACAGGAGACAGCTGTGTATGGGAGGATCAATAGGCTGAAGGGACTCAAAGACCAAAGCAGGTTTGTGGGGAGACTTCACATCTGGAACTTCTGCTGGCCAGCAGCCCTCTTGCCCACCGTCTCTGTAGCTGGCTCTGGGGTTGTCCTGTCCCACCCCTCTTCCTCCTCCTCTGTCTGGTGGGAAAAAGACTGGGGAGCCCTGGCAGCAGACTGTGCAGAACCACATGTCCAACTGAGAGATCTTTTTTAAAAAATTTTTAAATGTTTATTTATTTTTGAGAGAGAGAAAGAGCGTGAGTGGGGATGGGGTAGAGAGAGACGGAGACAGAATCCATATCAGGCTCCAGGCTCTAAGCTGTCAGCACAGAACCCACGAGCTGCAAGATCATGACCTGAGCTGAAGTCTGACACTCAATTGACTGAGCCATCTAGGTGCCCCCCCCCCCACTGAGAGATCTTAAAATTAAGATAGATTCAGAGACATATGAGGAATGAACAAATAAATACTCTACTGGTTCATTTGGGAGAAAGGAATCTCTGAATCCAATTTTAGTTTTAAAGAAACCTAAGTGGATCAATGCAAAAGACAAAGTCTATTCTTTTTCTGAGATCTGTGAATGGGGTTCAAGAATGTTGGCAAAATCCAGTATGAACTGGGATCAGGAGCTCAGGATCTATTAATTCATCTTTGGATTTTCCATCTGTGTTTACTTAAAAGTATTGTGGAACTCATTGAATGCATTTGATAGAAAAAACTGCTTCACCCTCATAGCTGGCCCTCTTGCCTACTTTCTTATCCGCTGAATGTGAGAGCCTGTTTACTGACCAGTATTAGTAAGATTGTTTTCTCTAGAGGGAACTCCAAAAGCTAACAAGGAAAGCCTTATAGGGAGGCGGTCTTTATTAATAAAAGGGGTGTCACTAGGCCCAGGAGAGTGTGGGTGGGGATGGGAGAGATGGAAGACATGGAAAATACTTTGAGGTTTCTTTCAGGTCCATAGCTTGGGAAATCATGTGTCCTCTCCAGGGGAGAGAGAGTAGAGCAGCCAGGAGAAGTTTTGGGTGAAGTAGTATAGATGTTCTGAATCTACGTGTAAACTTCCATCTAGTGGTCAAAAATAAGCTCTCAAAATGTTTGGAGTGGAGCAGGGACACAGAAAGGAATGGCTTTAGAGTATATGCATAGTTGTTGAATCTAAGAGTTTGGTGGTACAATGTAAGGTTGGTTTCAGCTGCATACTTAATGGGAACTTCCATTGGTTCAAATGAATATAGGAAGTCTTTAGAGGTCAGAACGCAAAGAAGCGTCCCATTTTGGAGTGTTGGGAATAATGAGCATGAGAGGATTTGAAAAGATAGATTTTCTTGTATGGACCTGAGGCCAATATTTAAGGGTTCCAGTGTGCAAGGGGAGAGCTCATCCTACCCACCCTAGGTCCATGACTGCGTATTTAACACACTGCTCCTTCAGTAGTTTTTACTTCATGGCAACTTATTTTTCCCTCTCAAATCTCTAGTTATTAAGGAATCTCCTGGTGTTTTCCTTATGTTGGGGTTCTGTTGTGAGGGTCCCAGGATAAGGAGAGTTGCCATGGGGTGTAGACCTACACACAAGGCACTGGAGGACTTTGTGCTGGGTCCTCCCTGGCCTCCTCTCAGAGGCTCTCCAGGGCACCACCTCTGGGATCTCTATGGGCAAGAAGAGTCAGTTTGGACTTCAGGTGCCTATTGAATGGCTGTTTATGAAATCTTTGTTTAATTTGGTAACTTGTCAAATTTGATAATCCTGGTAGTAAACTTCAAAATGAAAAATAATTTCAAAAAAATTTTTAATGTTTATTTGTTTTTTGAGAAAGAGAGAGACAGAGCATGAGAAGGTGGGGGTGGGGGTTGGAGAGAGAGAGGGAGCCACGAAATCCAAAGCAGGCTCCAGGCTCTGAGCTGTTAGTGCAGAGCCTGATGCGGGGCTTGAACTCATGGACCATGAGATCATGACCTGAGCCCAAGTCGGAAGCTTAACTGACAGCCACCCAGGTGCCCCCAAAATAATTTCAAATTAACAATTTTAACCCCTTAGATTTGTTCACATGCAAACAATTTAAATGCATTGAATTAAAACATGTTAGGTTAAATATACATTGTGTTAATAAAGGAGAAAGGAATTCTAGCCCCTTCTTATGCTCATTAATTAAGGAAGGCAATCAGCATCCTGAGCTGGGGAGGCATTGTGATTTGTCTGCAGCTTGGGGCTCTGACACCACTATTCCATTGCCCTGACTGAAAAATCTCCCTGCCTTGCAAGTGGGCAGGAGTCCTGTGAGGCTGCACTGCATAGAGGTCGACTTGCACATCATTTTAAAAGGATTGGATGGGTAAAAAATGAAATGAGACATGGTAAGAAACAGAATTTAAACAGGAAAAAAACAAGTATTTTTAAAGTTCTTATTTTTCCTAATAACTTGTACTAAGATGAGAGAAAAGATTTGTATCTCATTTTACTGTCACTTCTTCCTTATTTATGCTCCCTTTTGAGACATTTCTAAAATATAGATTACTTTAAATGCCCTTATTTTGTGTAATTTCACATTCACATTTTTTTCCCCTTGATAATCACATTTTTAAAGGGCATCCAAAGTTGAAAGTAATAGCTGTTTTCTTGGTGAAGAAAAATGTTTCAACTCTGATAACCTCCCATTTCTTCCCAGACTAGGCTTTCTTTGTGGGTGGGCCCTCTGTCACTTTGTTTAGCCATGCAGAAATGCAAGCCTTTGTATTAGCCAAGGGTAAGAGTAAGGCCTTTTTAAAGTTCAAAGGACCCCTGGTACTTCTAGTAGTATTCGTTCCCATACTACTAAATATGTATCTGTGAGACTTCTTTCTGCGATGAGTGATAAAAATCCAGTTTAATCTAGATTAAGCAATAGTGGTAATTTATTTATTCCTAACTAAAAAGTTGGAGGGTGTATCTGAATGGCTTCAGGCACGGCTGGATCCAGCCCCCCCTTTTTTTTTCTCCCTCTCCAACTCTCGATTGTCTCTATTGGCATTATTGGTACTCTCCACAAGGTGGGAAAGATGGCTGCTAGCAGTTTCAAGATATTCTTAGGGATATTCTTATGGATTTTTATTCATAAGAAAGAAAATTTCTCTCATTAGATGATCATATATAGGGTGCCTGGATGGCTCAGTCATTTAAGCATCCTACTCTTGATTTCAGCTCAAGTCATGATCTCACAGTTAGTGAGTTTAAGGCCCATGTGAAGCTCAGTGCTGACAGCACAAAGCCTGCTTGGAATTCTCTCATTCCCTCTCTCTCTTTGCCCCTTTCCTGCTTGTGCATGCATGTGTACACACTCTCTCAAAATAAATAAACTTTAGGAAAAAAATAAATGTGCATATATAAATCTCAGAAACAACTCTCTTCGGCCCTGCTTGAATCATCTGCCTAATCCTGGACCAATCACTGTAACCAGCGTGGGTTAAAGTGATCACTTCATGTGGCGGGTGAAACCTGGCAGTTGACAGCACTAAATGGATAAATGGTGTCTGTATAAGTGGGGAAGTTCTCAAAAGGAAAATGAACCTGCTGTTACTAGAAGAAACAGACATAAAAGCAGTAAATGTCTACTCTGGGACACAACACCCTCATGTATCATTTACGGTTTCTGTGGGTAAAGGGCTAATAAGACCCCTTTTGCTTCTGCCTGAGAATTTAAATTTTTTTTTAACGTTTATTTATTTTTGAGACAGAGAGAGACAGAGCATGAATGGGGGAGGGTCAGAGAGAGGGAGACACAGAATCTGAAACAGGCTCCAGGCTCTGAGCGGTCGGCACAGAGCCCGACGCGGGGCTCGAACTCAGGGACCGCGAGATCATGACCTGAGCCGAAGTCAGCTGCTTAACCGACTGAGCCACCCAGGCGCCCCTTCTGCCTGAGAATTTAAACGTTAGTTAACTTTCTAGCTCTGTGTCACTGCAAACAAGATTAGCGTTGTTTATGATAAAAATGACCCCTAATTGGCAAATTGCATCTGGACTTGGAAGAACTACAGATGCACTATCATCACCGGGGGGAAGCCATATTTTGGGTTTGGGCTTCCCTGACTGTAATGACTTAAAACTAATGGAGCACATCCCTTGTGGGGATCTGGAAGCTATGCTTGGGGTATTTATTCCATTGGGGCACCATCCTTCTAGACAGGGTGGCTCCAATGCCTGTCCACTGTAGATCTGTCACCTTGCAACTGAGCTATCACCTGGGGGGCCAAAGGCAGCAGCTCCTGGACAACTCTGTAGGGACATGGTATGAAGAGGAACGGCTGACCTTGGCCAGCTGTGGTTTGTGTCCTATATCTTCAGAGTAAAGTGGTGTCAGATGTGGCCGGTGATAATTCCGTTATTCTGAAATCTTTAATTGAAGCCAAAAAGACCCTCTGGTGGGCATTGAAGTCATTCTCATAAATCTTTGAGATAGGGCAATTGCTTTAAGGAAGCCCTGCTAGTGAGGGGTGACAGCAGCTCAACTCCAACTACTTAAAGGGAAAAAAAAAAAAAAGGAATTTATTGACTCATTCAGTTAGACACTTTAGGCACAGGCAATTTAGTTATGTCTGAATCCAGCAGCGCAAATGATATCAACAGGGCTCTTGTCTCTTTTTCCGTTTCCAGCTCTGCTCTCCACTGTGCTGGCTTTATTCTTAGGCAAATTGTCCTCATCAGGTAACAGGGAGGACTGCTGATGGCTTAGCTGCTGCTGATTCTAGACTACAAATAGAATGCGCAGAAAAATAATCCCATGGTTGACCCTGATTGGCCTGGCGTGGCATGTGACCATACCTGAACCAAACAGTGTGACCAAGGGATATATTGTGGAAGAGGCAGGAGCCTGTAATTAACAGCTCCACAAAAATAGGCCACAGGCCCTCTAGAGGAAAAGATGATGGGCAGGAAACATCACCAGTGCTCTTCTCTCCCATCCCAGTGCATTCATGAACTTAAAAGGCTGCCTTCTTCATTTCTTGTCACCTGTCTCCCCACCCACAAGCACACATTCATGCTGAGTTAAGTATTCCCGCGTGTCACCAGGGTTCAATTCCTATATTTCATTATCATTGCTTGTTCATGTGTCCATTTTCCCTGTTGCACTCTGAGCTTCTTGAGGATGGGGCAGTGTATCTTTCATCCCAGCCACTCTATGGCTGAGCACAATATCTGGCATATTCATAGATGCTCAGTAATTGTGGAATAAATTAATGAATAATTTATAAAGGTATGTGACTAAATGTTTTCATGTAGTGTATAATCATGTCTCTCACATCTCTTTTTGTCATTTTTTTATATGAACCTTTCTCTTTTGTCTCCATTTGCATATATTTGAATAACCTAGATTCAATAATTTTTGGTCTATCATTTCCAAAATGTTGTTCATGGCTCAAGACTAAATTCTCTTCAATTAGGGGTCTAACTTGCTAACAGAAGACTGGGGGCCGAAGCAGTCTCTGTTCCTTCTCTTTGCCCTTCCTTAGTGACTTTATGAGAATGACAATGAGAGTCAGGCCTTCCAGCATAGAAGCTTGGGGATGTAGGCCTCACTGGCAAACAGGTCTGGCTCAAGAATAATGAATTAGGTGAACTTTTTGGCACCATTTTTTTTCTCCAACTTCCATATATGTGTGAATGGAGAGCTCCATAGGGCTGATCCTCGTGGACATTTTGTTTTGCCATTTATTATTTCAACATTTTTCTTTTTTTCCCAGTTATGGGGGAATCATGTGCTGTTATCTCAAGTTAACAGTCTCCATGATCTTTTGATTACCCTGCATTAGCAGTCAAATAACAAATCTCAGATTCAGATTCAGGAACCTTCTTATAAAGAGGCTTGTATCTTGTTTTTCACATTTCAGACATTTTTCTAAGCCTTTGGTTAATAACACACAAGCCAATTTGTGTTTTATTTATTTTTTTAAAGTTTATTAATTTATTTTGAGAGAAAGGAACACGTGTGACCAGGGGAGGGGCAGAGAGTGAGGGAAAGAGAGAGAATCCCAAACAGGCTTTGTGCTGTCAGCACAGAGCCTGGTATGGGACTTGATCCCATGAACCATGAGATCATGATCCGAGTGGAAATCAAGAGTAGGTTACTTAACCGACTGAACTACCCAGGCACCCTCATGAGTGTTTTCTTTAAATGAAGAAAATACTTCTGCCTCCATTCCCCTCTCTGTCCCCCCGCCCCCCAACTATCTTTTCTTCCTCCTTTAAAATATCTGAAGTTAGATAGGGCACCATCTGATGGGTGGCTCAGTTGGTTAAGCGTCCAACTTCAGCTCAGGTCATGGTCTCATGATTCATGGGTTCAAGCCTTATGTCGAGCTCTGTGCTGACGGCTCAGAGCCTGGAGCCTGCTTCGGATTCTGTGTCTCCCTCTCTCCCTCTTCCCTGCTTGTGCTCTGCCTCTCTCTGTTGTCTTGCTTATTCAATAAATGTATAATAAACACTGGAGGTTTGTGATTTATTTTCAGAAAGGAAGAAAACCATTTCTTTGGGCAGCTGAGAGGGGCCACACTGAAATGATAGAAAAACTTATCTTCCTTAATCTACATACTTCAGAAAAAGACAAGGTGAGTTGGACTTTTATTTCTTTGCTGAGAATGAGAGAAAGGGGGTGGTGACAGCTGGTATATAGATTTGGTGATGGCATTTTGGTCAGGAATAGACTTGTTCACTTGTTACTACAGTCAGAATAATGGAATATCCAGATGAAATGAACCCACTTTGGCAGTGGATCATCCAGATTGCCAGTTTTCACCCAATAAATGTTTGTGAACTCAGTAGATTACGTGGATTTTTTCCACTGTCAATTCCAGTGCTCTTTGTCCCTTGAGGTCTGCTGAAGAGTCAGTCTTACCTGACTGGGAAGGGAAACCCTGATAGACACGCATATCTATATTCACATCTTTGATTATTTTCTTAGGAGAAATTCATATGTATACATAGAATTGTGGGCTCAAAAGTTCTACACATTAAATTGTTTGGTATACATTGCTAAAACTATCTCCCAGAAATTTTTCACCAGTTTATCTTCACATAGGTTATGTGAATTGCTTTTATTGTTTCACCTTTTGCTAGCAAATTAGCAGCAAAGGTAGAATGAGGGGCATGGATGGTGTTTTCCCACTTGT
The DNA here is from genome assembly GCF_028018385.1 of Neofelis nebulosa. NCBI lineage: Eukaryota > Metazoa > Chordata > Mammalia > Carnivora > Felidae > Neofelis > Neofelis nebulosa. The sequence goes on along the minus strand of NC_080782.1, from coordinate 100,172,106 downwards.
TGGATCAACTATGTCTTTTCATTTGAAACTGTAAAAAATTATAAATTTCACTTGAAACTGTGGATAATGTGGCCCACACTCTGGACCACAGCTTTAACCGAAATGAAACCCCTCAGAAACCTCATTACAGTTCTGACCATTGGAGGGTCATGTTGCTCAGTGCAGCGGACTCTATGGTGAGTTTGTCTCTGTTGCAGGAGGGAAATACTGCCCTGCACCTTGCAGCAAAGCATGGTCACAGTCCTGCGGTCCATGTGCTGCTAACCCAGCAGCAAGAAATAAATGAGATCAATGAGGTATGTGAAGGTGCTCGTTAGGGGTGGGCACAAGACTCAAAAGTGGAAGGGTGGGAGGAATGGCTTTCATGGGAGGAAAACAAAGATGTTAGTGCCACAGAGTGTAAAATGTGATGTTACAAGATTCCTTCTTTTTTCTCTAAAGTATCCCAGCAAGTCATTTGTTAGTCCATTCATTTATTTACCCATTGACTCAAAAAATATTTGTTGAATATGTACTCTATTCTGGAGAGAGTATGTATTCTTATTCTAGAAGTCTAAGGGCAAGAAGGGCATTCAAAAAGGTGGGAGCTGAGAGGGCCAAGGCATAGAGATACAGAAAGGCTGTGCTCACCAGGAGACCTTGGCTTTGACTTGAAGATAGTGGAGACCTTGAAGGGTGTTAAGCAGCAGAGAGGAATGAGCTCTGTGTTGGTTACAGGTCTGTGACCGTCCCAGTGGTTTGAAGTGGGGGCTTGGTGCCTGCAGAAGCTGGAGGTGAGGACCCCAGTCAGGTGACAGTAGAAATTGCTGAAGCAAGAACTATGGAAAACCTGTCACCAGGGCACTTACAAGGAGCAAATAGGATGAAGCAATAGGAGGAGGCAGAGGCCACAGGATTTGTGACCAGAATTAGGGAGAGAGAAGACTTTCTGATACCTGACTCACTGGTTTGGACTACTGGGAGGGTGGGGTGCCCCCCCTAAGCTGTGAGCACATAGCAGAGTATGTGGGTGAGATCAGTAACAAGGGTTTTGAATGGGTTTGTGATGAGGCCCCTGGGAGGGGGGCAGACATTCAGGTGGGGAGCAGTGGGGAGATAGAAACTATCTGGGGTTCAGTGGAGGGTAGGGAGATAGAAACTGGGCATAAGGCTTAAGTGGAGAAGTTGTGCCAGGGAGGCAGATCTGCTCTAGGTGGTCACTTTAAACCTTTGAGTCAATGATTTTTGGACTGGCTCTTTGGAAACTCAGGTGAATGGATTCCTCTTGGACTTCATAGTTTAACGTTCTGATAAATTCTTTTTTTTTTTTTTTTTTTTTTTTTTTTTTTAATTTTTTTTTTTTTCAACGTTTATTTTATTTTTTGGGACAGAGAGAGACAGAGCATGAACGGGGGAGGGACAGAGAGAGAGGGAGACACAGAATCGGAAACAGGCTCCAGGCTCTGAGCCATCAGCCCAGAGCCTGACGCGGGGCTCGAACTCACAGACCGTGAGATCGTGACCTGGCTGAAGTCGGACGCTTAACCGACTGCGCCACCCAGGCGCCCCTACGTTCTGATAAATTCTAAACTTAATACCTCTCTGAGCAATACTCTAAGAGGTAATATAATCATTGAAGACATCGATGACTGTGAGGTATATCATTATTTTATGTAACGCTAAGAAAAAATAATGCTGCCAATTAAACAGTGACACAAACAAGCAGCTTTTTTTGTCCTTTAGAATAGTTTATACTTATGGAAAGAGTTTCTTAGATGTTTACCTTAGATTTTTTATTATACACATATAAAGGAACAAATAAATAAGTTGGTTAGTAAACTTCACACTGAGCTTGATTCTTACTCAGTCTTGATGTCCTGGCTTTTTCAAACAAAATACGGTCCTCTGTGCCTTCAAAGGTGCTTGCAATGCAACATTTCTTTAAGGTTATCCTATATGGTTTGTGAGATTTAAGCCAACACCCATTCTGATTTTATACACATGACAAGCAGTGACAGCATCACATATACTACCTGGTTGACTAAGATTATGAGATGCATCCTGATCTCAGATAAAACAAGATGGGACTTAGTATTGGTGGCTTTTGACCATAAAACTAGCAACCGTGGGTAACCTAATGGAAAGGGAAGGCTATGAAAGGGAGTATATGTGGTGCCTGGGCCAAGTCTGTATTCCCTTTGGACCAGAGAAGCCCACCAGGCTAGTCCCATGCATCCCTGGATCTGGGCACCGAGAGATTGAAAGCTCTGACTGTGTGGGTCAGGTCCTGGCTCCGTCGCTCTTCTAGGTAAGTGATCTTGGGCTCAGCACATAGCCCCTCTTAGCCTCAGTTTACTCATCTGTCAAATAACCTCATAGGGCCATAGTGAAGTTTAAATGGGAAGGCTGTGGCACACACTTAGCACCTGGAGTAGTGCCTGGCACACAGTAGGCATGTAATAAGTGGCATCTGTTATCATTGGTGTTATCTTGGTGCAATAAATGGGATCATAGTTATCATTTGTTGTTGTTTTTTAAGTTTGTTTATTTTGAGAGATAGAGAGGGAGAGAGAGAGCACAGTCAGGGGAGGGGCAGAGACAGAGAGAGAGAGAGAATCCCAAGCAGGCTGTATGCTGCCAGCACAGAACACAATGTGGGGCTCAAACTCATGAACCATGAGATCATGACCTGAGCTGAAGTCGGACACTTAACTGATGAACCATACAGGCAGCCTCATGGTTATCATTTGTATCAGTGGTATATTATTATCCTCATTTTTTCTTTTCAAGTTCTTGGGAGAATTTAAGCCAAGCTTTCTTTTTTTGTATTTTCATAAGTTGATTTATTTATTGAGAGAGAGAGAGAAAGAGAGAGAGAGAGCATGAGTGCACACAGGGGAGGGGCGAGAGAGGAGGGTGAGAGAGAATCCCAAGCAAGCTCTGCACTCAAAGCTCCATCCCATGAACCATGACATCATGACCTGAGCCAAAATCAAGAGTCAGACACTTAACTGACTGAGCCACCCAGGCGCCCAAGCCAAGCTTTCACTTGAGGATCATGGACAAAAATAGAGCTTTCATTTGTTTACTTTAGTGTGCGTTCAGTCTTTTCTGACCATCTGGCATAATAATGATCAGGTTTAATTGGTTTAACTTATTTAAAGATCTCAGAAATTTGGTCTTTTTAAATACAAGTTACTAATGATGTGTGAGAAACGTGAGGGAAAAAAAATGTGAATCACCTAGAATAAATCTTAGGAGTGATTAGCCTTCACAAATCAATATAGAGATCAAGTCCTATAGTCACAGGATTTAATTTAAAGTCTTGGTTATGCTTGCCCAGCTGTGTTTTAATACTTTACCACTGGAATGTGTGCACTTGGATTTTATCCACCATTTAGCTATTTTTGAGTTAGGGCACATTAGAGAGAGCTCGTAAAGTCCAACACACTGTAATTGCAGATTATGATAGGTTTCATCTGCAGAGAATGAAGTGTCTAGTGATAATATCAGCCCTTTGAATAAGGCCCATAATCTTTATACAGTCATGGGCTGCCTGCGTTTCCTAATGTAAGCTGTAGACAGACCACTTGGAGTGATCCATATGAATATACTCTAGTGGGGCTGTCTCTAAATAGTCTTGGAAGCAAACTCTCCTATCAGTAAGGAAATATGGGCATGCATCTGTCATATGCACATTTATAATTAAACTAATACATTATAAAATATATGCCAGAAATATACATTTTAAAAATTTAAGATAAAAATAAATAGTTTTGTATTTTCTCCACACTGAAATGATTATTTTAGAGATACCAGATATATTTTCCTTCCATTTTTTTTGTGTTCCTATGCATATATATTCTTATTGGTTGTCCAGAGTTCATATGACTATTCTTTAGGTCTTGGACATTTTATTTTATTTTATTTTATTTTATTTTATTTTATTTTATTTTATTTTATTTTATTTTATTTTATTTTTTTTTAATATATGAAATTTATTGTCAAATTGGTTTCCATACAACACCCATTGCTTATCTCAGCAGGTGCCTTAATACCCATCACCCACCCTCCCCTCCCCCTCGCCCCCCCATCAGCCCTAAGTTTGTTCTCAGTTTTTAAGAGTCTTGGACATTTTATTTATATCCTTTTTTCTTTTCTTAAAAATTAGGCTGTCATGAGCCTCTTTGTATAAAAACCATAGTCTGAATTCCTCAATATTTCCTTTAGGTATATTCTTAAAGGGAGGATTGTTGGGTCACAGATACAAATGTTTATTAGGCTCCTGATATATTAAAGATGTGAATTCTTGGGGCGCCTAGGTGGCTCATTCAGTTGAGCATTGGATTCTTGATTTCGGCTCAGGTCATGATCCCAGGTTCATGGGATAGAGTCCTGCATCTGGCTCAGTGCTGGCAGCACAGAGCCTGCTTGGGATTCTCTTTCTCTGTCTCTCTGTTTCTGTCTGTCTCTCTCTCTTCCCCTCTGCCCCTCTTGGAGTGTGTGCACACATGATCTCTCTCTCAAATAAAAATTTAAAAAAATTTTTTAAATGATGTGTGAATTCTTTCCTTCACATTTTTCACTAATGCTTTTCCCACTGTGGTTTGCCATTTGGCATCTCTTTTCCAGGAAAATGAGAAGGCATATTATGAGGAGAAATTCCTCTGTAACAGATGGCTGTCCCAGACACTCATGTAAAGCAAGCTGGATATAGTTTTTCCATCTCATTGGGATGGGAACATTGGTTCCATGCCGCTGCATCCCTCTTGACATGATTGTTCATATCTAATTAGATATAAGTAAAACCATTTGAATTTATCCTAATGCATTTTTAAGCAGAATAATGCCCATGGGGGGAATGTTTAGGGAGTGAGAAGGGATTCTGCATTTTTTCACAAAATTTTCAGGAAAGAATCTGCATGAGAAAGGGGTAATATCCAAGTGGCTTTTGTGTGATACCAGTTCTTTCCTTTTTTTCTGTGTTTTGGCCTAAACTAAGCTCTCACTTTACCCTACTAGCATTTATCATAATGAGTTTCAGGAAACTTAATTACTGAGAAAGAGTATTACTGTGTTTTGTTTTTTTTTTTTAATGACACACAATAGTTTAAATCAGTTTTAAACGTTAAAGCTATACTTGGTACCAATGTGCTTGTTTGTGTGTGTTTCACACTGCATTATAATTCATATTTCCATGATTATCTTGCTTAATAAGCTGTTACCTTCTTGTGGGCAGGATTTGTGTGTGTTTGTCATTTCAATCCCAAAGCCTTTGCCCAACAGGCAGTAAGTGTCCAATAAATGTTTTGGAGATAAAATAGTAAAGATTAAGAGTATAATGGTGGATGAAAACCCTGTAAGGAGGCAGAATAACAGGATCCGTATGGGTGCAGGCTTTGGAGCCAAACATCCGGATTTGCAGTCTAGCTTTGTCTCTTTTCAGCTAAGGCTTAATTTCTTTATCTGTAAAATGGGGATATTAATCCTGACCTCGCAGGGTTGTGCATTTAACTCTGCCAAGGCATATAGTCTTGGCAATATAAGTTGTCATATAGATGCTCAGTAAATGCTATCCGTTAAGAGTAATGCACAAAAGGTATAGAGAAAGCATGCTGTTCCTCAAGTAATTTTACTTCATGTCAAGGGGCAATTAATTTTAACTTTTTTCCTTTTATTTATTTATTTTTTTTAAGAATGGAGAAACACCATTCTTTCTGGCTGTTAAAGGAGGTCATGAAGAATGCAGCAAAGTGCTCCTGACAGCAGGAAGTGATATCAACATTCCAAATAAGGTATGTGCTCCATGCCATGTTTGCTCACTCATTGGAGGGGGACTCAAAATGTTCTTTGAGTAATCTGGTCCTGCATTGATCCACTCACTAGGCCTTTGTAGAATTAATATTTTTAATTTTGGAAAACAGGGGCAAGCGGAACAGATAGTTGTTGTTCTAAAGTACAGAGACATTCTCACTGTACCTTGATTTCTCCCTAACAACTATACATGCCTGGCTTATACACAGTAAGTACAAAAAAAAATATTGTGTGGAAACCCACGTGGTCCGTCTGGAGCCTGAAGAGGATAGGATAGAGCCTTCTTGTAAATACAGAATGCTTTTGTATTCATGGTGTTAAGATCCTTTATCACCTATCTTCTTTTTTTGGTGAGGAAATTATAATTTAGAAAAGTTAAGGAACTCATTCAGGATTATCTGACCAGTTGGTGGCAGTGGGGAGGATTCTAACCAGGTTGATGGCCTTGCCTTCCAGATGGTTTTACTTTCTTATTCTATTTTTCTAAATAATTTTAAATTGCAATGAAAATAACAAAAAATCAGAAGTACCAAAGGGTATATGATGAAAAGTGTCATATTACAACTATACATCTCAATTTCTCCTCCCTAGAATTAATGTAATTAATAGCTTATCTTGAAGGAATTTTCCGTGCATTTACATGGAAAATGTACACGTGTGTAAGTACTGGCACCACATAGATGATAGCACACTGCATGTATCTGCTGCTCTGCACCTTGTTTATTTTTTAAGTGCCAATAAATGTTGGAGCTCTCTCCATAGCAGAGCAGTGTATAGGCACACCTTAAAGATATTGCAGGTTTGGTTCCAGGCCACTGCGTATCATAATAGAGTGAGTGAAATGAATTTATTGGTTTCCCAGTTCATGTAAGAGTTAGGTTCACATTACACTATAGTCTGTTAAGTGTGCAATAGCATTATGACCCCCCAAAACAGTGTACACACCTTTATTACAAACTGCTTTATTGCTGGGGTGCCTGGGTGGCTCAGTCGGTTAGGCATCTGACTCTTGATTTTGATTCAGGTCAGGATCTCACAGTTCATGAAATGGAGCCCCACATCGGGCTCTGCCCTGACTGCATGGAGCCTGGTTGGGATTCCCTCTCTCTCTCCCTCTCTCTCTACCCTTTCCCCTGCTCTCTGTCTCTCAAAAAAAAAAAAAAATAAATAAATAAAAAATTAAAAAAAAAATACTTTATTGCTAAAGAATGCTAATAACTATCCTCTACATTTTCAGTGAGTCATAATCTTTTTGCTGATAGAAGTTACCTCCTCCACTGAAGGTATGCCTATAGAGACAATTCCTTTTCAAATGGTACAAAGTTAAACACTAGAATCAAGAATTAAGTCCCAAACCAGTAATGTTTTATATTCTTGTATTCTGCGGGTGGAAGTATACTTTTGTACAATGCTTTTGGAAAAAAGCATTCTGTCACTTTCCTTTCACCCAGGCTTGAGAAATTCTGTTAAGGGAATAACCTTGGAAAAAGCTACATGCATTAAGATAGATAATAAAGTTACTTCCAGTGGGTGAGAATTAGATACAACCTATATATGCAATGAAGTCTGTAGGAAAGCCACATAAAAGTTTGCTGCACCTTTTTCTTGGAATACCATGTTACTATTAAAAAATATTAATGATTGGGGTACCTGGGTGGCTCAATCAGTTAAGCATCCGACTTCAGCTCCAACAGTGATCGGGTTTGAGCCCCACGTCCGGCTCTGTGCTGACAGCTCGGAGCCTGGGGCCTGCTTTGGATTCTGTGTCTTATTCTCTATCTCTCCCCCACTAAATATATTGCAATATTGAAAAATGTTTATGATAGAACCCTAATAGAAAAACAATATGTGTTTATACATAAATTTTCACTGTCTTAAATTTACATTTCCATGGACAAGATTGCGGGAGAGAATGGAAAATGAAGATACTGTGAGTTGATTCCCACTGATGTTGCAGGCTTATCTATGCAGTAAATGAACCTCACATTAATAATTCATGGGGCCCATGAAATCCTGAGAATGTAGAGAGCTGTGCTGTTGTTCAGGCATTCCCAAGTGCTTCCCTGCCTACCCCCGCTACTATCTACAGCCACCCTGGAGTCCCTGGGAAGGCCTCCCTCATTATCAGGGTCCTTTGAGCTCATTCGTTTTGGCTGACTCCATCATTCTGTACCCTCCCTCCCTTCTGTACTTAATTTTGTTTGGCCCCCAGAGAGGTTTTGCTTTGTAATGGTTTTCACATGCTCACATTCTCCCTCCCACCCCCTGCCCCGACCTCGCCTAGGACTACAGGCCCCACATTGTCCATATCCTTATAGTCTTGGCCTCATCACGGCACCCCAGAAATTGTTCTGAGTCCATTTTTGAGCTTTTACATTTTGAGTTTTCCCCTGAGTTCATTAGCAAACTTCCTAGATGAACAGCCTAACCCAGCAAAGACCCTGGGGGAATAAGCTGTGTGCACCAGGAAGCATGCAGCATGGACACATTACTATGGGGACAAGTTAGACTATTTTGCTCTTCCATCTGTAGGTGATTACTGTGTTTGATCTTGGAAATGCGTCACCTGTTGACAGTGATTAGTCTTGCCCTTCAGGAGCAAGGTCTGTCCATCCATCCGTCTGTTCCTTCCTTCCTTCCTTCCTTCCTTCCTTCCTTCCTTCCTTCCTTCCTTCCTTCCTTCCTTCCTTCCTTCCTTCCTTCCTCTTTATTTATTTTTGAGGGGGGAGGGGGGAGAGAGAGAGAGAAACAGAGAATGCACAAGTGGGGGAGGGGCAGAGAGAGGGGGAGAGAGAGGATCTGAAGCAGGCTCCACACGGATAGCAGACAGCCTGATGTGGGGTTCAAACTCATGAACCGTGAGATCATGACCTGAATCGAAGTTGAATGCTTAACCAACTAAGCCACCCAGGTGCCCCTGGGTCATTTCTGAGAAGGTGATTGGAGAGAATTGATTTAGCTATGAGCAGAGACTTCATTCATTTGTGCTGGATGTAATACTGCCCAGAATTTGGTCAATAGATGCTCTTCAGGGTCATACTAAATGCCTCTGGTCCAGTGAAGACTTTTGTAGACCTTAACAACTCATTTCTGGAGACCCCACCCTCATATCCTATCGAACATATTTAAATGCCCCAACATTCCACATTAATTTTTTTTGCTGTAAATTATTTTCTAAGACTTTTTTATTGGCTGTGATAAACTACCCTAATTTATGCCTGACGCTGGTTTCTTAGAACTCTCTACGTACTTGGGAATTAGAGGAGGTGAAAAAATTTAACCTACAAATTGTTAACAAATGTAATGAATATTTTATGACTGTTACATTTAACAATCAATGAGGTATGAATATGTCAATTAAATATTTATTCACTTCAAGTTCCTGGTTTTCTCTTTTGGTATCTTGGAATCAATAATTTTTTTGCTAAAGATTTTAAACATTTCTTTGGCTCCTAAAAAGTCTGTAGGCCCTATACACAGTGCCTATAGTGCCTCTGGGGTAAAGTGCTGGAGTGCCACAGCTCTTCCTACTACGTTCTGGCTTCAGGTTCTTCACAAACTTGTTTCTGATTTAGATCTTTTCATTCGGGCACTTCTTACCATTCTGATCTCAGTCCAAATTTCACCCCACCTGGGAGGATTTTCTTGATCACTCACCAGAAAGTAGCCATCCAGCCCTGCTGTTTTACTTCGTTTTGTTGCACTTATTATTAGCTGATATTATTCTAATAACATCTAGATTTAGTAAATGGATTTATTCTCCCATCTACGGATTCACTGATCTACCAGTCTGCCAATCTATAGATCAGTTGATTGTCCACCTCTACTAGAATGTGATAATGGACATCTTGTTAACTGTCATATCTCCCCACTATCCAACATGGTGCCTGGCAGATAATAAACGCTCAATTATTTCTTTGTGGAATGAATATGATGACGGTTATGATTACTGTACATATTTACTAGCTCATTTATCCTCTCAATATTACTATGGTTTGAGACAAAGAGGTAGGATGGTGTGATAGGTACACAAAATAATGCTCCCCCACCCCCCGCCCAATGTTATCCATATCCTAATCCTCGGAACCTGTGAATACGTTATATTACAAGGCAAAGTGGGATTCAGGTTGCACATGGAATTAAGGTTGCTAATCAGCTGACCTTAAAATGAGATTACTCATTTATCCAGGTTGGGCCCAATGTAATCACACAGGTCTTTTAAAGTAGAAGAGGAAGGCAAATGAGGAGGCCAAAATGATAGAGGGTGAAGACTTGGCGGACCATTGCTGGTGCGCCTGAAGATGGAGAGAGAGGCCATGAGCCACAGGATGTGGGCAGCAATGTCCACAAACTGGCAAAGTCAAAGACGTGGATCTTCCCAAGGGCCTCCAGAAAGGCCTGTAATTTAGCCCAGTGAGACCCATTTCAGACTTCAGACCTTCAGAATTGTAACAGTACATTCGTATTTTTTAAGCCACTGAGTTTGTGGCAATTGGTTATTAGCAGTGATAAAAACTAATAGTTAGGTTCTTTTTTACAGATGAAGACAAAGAGGCCCGTACTTGAGAGGCCACTTATTCAAGGTCATATAGTAGGAGCTCAAGCTAGAGTCCAGTTGGTCAGCATGTGTATTGTTCTTTTTAGTATCATCTTATCTATTGGCTTCATAACAAACCAACCCAGAGTGCAATGGCTTAAACCAACAACACCTTATTATCTTTCATGGCTCTTGGACTGAGAAATTCTTACTTTGGGTCTGTTATGTCGTTGTAGTCAGATGTCAGCCAGGACTTAGGTTATTTGAAAGCTTAAGTGAGCTGACTCACTCACATGACTGGCAGTTGGTGCCATCTGTCAGCTGGGAGCTCAGCTGGGGCTCTTGAATGGCATGGACATGTGGTCTCTCTTCTTCACAGCATGGCAGCTGGTTTTTAATAGGCAGGGAGGTGAAGCTGCCAAGCTGGGTAGTGGCTGCACCTGGGTCTGGCACACTGTCATTTCTGCCATACTCTGCTGATTGGTCCAAGCAGTTATAGGGTCCACTCAGATTCAACGGGAGACCTCTTGATGAGGCAGTGGGCAGTCTCAGGCCTGCATGTGAGATGGTACTTACTTATGTAGCCACTTTTTGGAAAACATAACATCCTGTAGAACCTTATTTGGTTGGTGGGCCTAGAAATACTTTGTAGCAATCTTAAAATTAATCCATCAACAACTATCCATTGTCCTTATACTGTTGCAAAGCACCATACTAAGACTTTTTGGAGGATAGCAGGATAAATCAAGAACAATTTTCTCATCTAGTGTTCACAGTAAGTGAAGTCACTTGAGCACAGGGAAGGTAGGAGGCAGCTGGTACCAGGGAAGGAGAGGCATTGATGAAGGAGATGAATAAGGGGCCATGAGGGAACACTGCACATGGGTAGCAATCATGCTGAGCTTTGAAGCCAGACCTGGCAGAAAGGAGAGCTGCAGGTAAGCAGTCAGGGTTGCAGCAGGTATTGAGGCATTTCCTGGGACCAACACCAAGTCAGCCTTTTTAGCTCAAGGAGGGTGTTTGCAGAGTGTATGGAGAGAAGACTCAGCCCTAGTCCACTTTGTACTTAGAGAGGGGAAACAGGGATTTAACTCATATTTGTTTGAGGCATGTGTCACCTCAGACTCTCTTTTTATAGGAGACACTTAGAAATAACAAAGAGGCCCTCAAAATAATCAAAAACACATTGGATTTTCTTTTTTAAATAGTTGTATATTTCTTTGTATTAATTAATTACCATGTGATGAATATCAGAAAGCAGGCTGGATTCTAATGGGGATCTTCCCTGCCTTTTCCACCTGTGTTTTGCAGCTCAACATCAGTGCTTTGCAGATAGCAACCCAGAACGGCCACACATCCCTTGTGAGCTGTCTTCTCAGTAAGCATGTTGACCTGTACCAGAAAGTGGAAGTGAGTCTGTTTCAATAACATGGGCTTTGATCCTGGTGCTGTGAGGCTGGCTGTGTGCAGAGATGCTCCTTGCAGATACTTGGGGGGCGGGGAGGAGGGGAACGAGATGTTCACAAAGGAGGAATTCTTTCTGGGGAAGCAGACTGACTCCTTTTGGAGGCTGAGTCTTAATCTTGAGAAATAAAATGCAAGGGATGAATTTTATAAAGTCTTTGAAGTTCCTGAACAAAATGAAATCTTTGTGCTTTAAATATTGATACTTGCTGCAATAAAACGTTCTCAGGTGTCCAGAGATGCCATTATTCTTGTATTAAATTTATCAGTCTGTGGAAAAAAGGACACTGCTATAAATGGGAAGGAGGATGATCTTTCCCCCCCCCCCTTCACTGAGTGATCTTGTTTTTCTTTTGCAAGTCCATCCTTTATACTGATTGAGGTTTTCTGAAGTTTGAGTTGGCTTTGGTAGGATTGAGGAAGGCCCTCTGTGCCAGCAGTAGATGGGAAGCATTCCTCTGTTTTTCACTTCTCCTGTGAGAATATTATTTCCTCTGATCTTGGTTAGCAATTACTATTTATTATATTAACTAGAGAGGAGGGGTGTGATTTGACCATGTCTGGTCAAATTTATTATATTAACTATTATTATATATTAACTATTATTATTTATTATATTAACTAGAGAGAAGGGATGTGATTTGACCATGTCTGGTCAAATTCCTCTAACATTAGAGGAATTGGCTCTGAACGCCCCGGGTCTGTCCAGGGATGCTTCCCATTTCTCAGGAAGGGCTGGGTCCCAGCAAGGCCGGTAGCCCTGGCTGGAAGGACACTGCCTACTTCCCTGGCCTGAGGGATGCTTTCTCTTTTTTCATGCTTGGTGCCTCAAGAAAGAACATCCTTCCAGAGAAGAAGAGGCCTGCACGGAAAGCCTCCCTCCCACACTGCCCTGACCTGCCCGATCATCTCCATTTCCTTGCTCACCCCCATGGCAGTCTGACTTCTGCAGCCATGGTGTCCTACCTGCCCCCCTTCTCTCCTCTTCCTCTGTGGGCTGGTGATGCTCTTGTCAACTCTGTACATCTCTTTTTCATAGGTTTCTTTCATAGTAGGTTTCCTGGGAAGGACCCTGGTGCCAGTATTGGAGTCAGGCAGATCAGGGATTCAAATCCTGTCAAATCCATTTCTTGCCGCCAAGGCCTTGGGGAATTATTTAACTGCTCTGTTCCTTATATATAAAGTGGGGAATAGGAGAGCCTGGGTGGCTCAATTAGTTTGACTTCAGCTCAGATCATGATCTCACGGTTTGTGGGTTGAAGCCCTGATTGGGCTGTGTGCTGACAGCGTGGAACCTGGAGCCTGCTTCAGATTCTGAGTCTCCCTCTCTCTGCCCATTCCTCGCTCATGCTCTGTCTCTCTCTCTCTCTCTCTCTCTTTCTCTCTCTTTCTCTCTCTCAAAATAAATAAATAAACAAACAAACATTAAAAAGTTTAAAAAATAAATACAGTGGGGAATAGATGTAACTGCTAAGATTATTGTAAATCAAAACTATTAGCCCAGAGTTTAGAATATAAACTATGGGGGAAGTGAGTGTATAGTAAGTAGCATTATAAGATGTTAAATGTACCTTACTGATGCTTATTATTAATATCTCTTTTTCTTGAGTAACACTGTGCTCTATCCTCATCATGCACCCTCGCACACACCTGTGTTGCCTGTCGGCTGTCTTGGCTCTTGGCTCTACTATTGTTCACAGCCTTGCTGGATCTTCTGCCTGCACCTGCTTTTTATACCTGTACCCGTCCCCCTCCTCCCTGCCTCTAACCTCCTAGGACCTTCCCTCCACCCTGACTGCCCCTGAGCTGTCTCTCACGCCTTCCCTCTTTTTCCCCACCTTTTTTTCTTTGCGGCTACCTTCTCTACTCCTGGAGACATTTCTCTCTTGTCATCATGGGCCAGTGGCACCTGTGTGTCAGTGAGGCAACAGGAGCTAAGTGTGTGATTCTAGAGCTGATCGTGACATGACAGCCTGGCAGGGCTGGCGAAGAAGCCCACCTGTGGAGATGGCTGAGAGGGGCTGGGACACTTCAGGTGAAGGTGTGGCTGCAGGATGGCTGCACCTTCATTTAACTGCAAATGAGGACAGGGGAGCATGCTGGAGAGGTTTGGTAAACATACTGGGGCTGTATATATACAGGAGAAGGCTAAACATGAGCATGGTGCCCCTGGGTGAATGGGTCATTAGTCCCATGGAATGATCTAGGGAGAAAGAACTCTAGATCGGATCATTTCAGGAAATGCTGAATGTGCATGCTTTTTCCTCCTTGTAGTTATTCCCCCCATACTTTAGCTTTTTGAAGGCTCTGAGAAGTCCTGCATTAAGCCTGTTTCATATTTCTTATCCTTCTTTTCAAAGCACAAATGTCAGTTCTTCAGGAAAGCTTTTTCTCATCTCCAGAAAGGTCAGCCCTCTGGCCATCCCATATATGCTCTTATACCACTCGCTACTTTTCGTCCAAAGCATTTATCACAATTTATGCATTTATTTTGTGATTAAAACAATAACAACAACAACAACAATATATTCTTGCCCCACTGGATTGGAAGAATCCTGAGAATGCCAGGTTCGCCGCTGAATCCCTAGCCTCCCATAGTAGGTGCTCAGTGTCTAGTCCTGGAATGAATGAGGGGGCAGAGCTGATTGCCGGTAAGCTGGTTTGCTGCACAGCCTTGGGGTGGAAATGATGCTGAACACTCGCTATTGGCCTGCCGCCGCCGTGCAAGGCAATTCCAGTACTCAGAGATTATAGGAAACATCTGTCGAAATGAATTGCTTTTTGGTGTGAATGATGAAGCCAAAACCTCTTGGATTTGAAAATTTCTTTCTTTCTGCAGCCGAAGGAGTCCCCTCTTCATTTAGCTGTTATCCACAACCATATCACAGTTGTAAAGAGCTTACTAAGTGCACAGCATGACATTAACATCTTAAATCAGGTAAGCCAGCAGTCCGAACCCAGAGAGTCTGTTTTCTTATGATTCAAGGTAGTGTGTGACTACGGGTAATTTTGAGCAAGTTCAAGTTGCCCTAAAAATTTTCCAGGAGGAATATACATATTCTTTTTATCCATTTTCTGCTGTAACCCCTACTCCCACTTGCACACACATACTTTTTCAAACACACAACCGGGGTTCAGTTAGTGCTCACATTTAACAGGCCCAGCACTTCTGGTAGATAAACAGTAGCTCAGAGTTACATTGCCAGATGCTCTTTAAATCAAAGCCCACTCCTTCAGTATGAAATATAATTGGCCAGTAGCCCTTTGCCACAAGGAGGAAGCTTTGTTTCTATATTAGAGACTGTAAATGTGTCTTTTACCCAAAGGCAAAAGAGACCTCTTGGAATAAAAAAGATCACCATAAATTTAAATCTACTGGAGCAGAGTCAAATGCTCCATAAAAGGAATCCATCACTAGCTGGTTGTGGAAATGCTGAGTTGGAAGATTAACGGGGGTGGGTACTGTCTGAATCAGGGCCTCCTCCGGGGCTGAGCTGCCTCTCCCAAGAGCTGTGGGAAGTAGGAAGAGAAACTCTTGGGAGAGGAGCTCTTTAGGAGCCCTGGAGACAGGTGAGAACTCTGGACTCCTCTTGGCTTTCTGACTGCCTCTACCTAGAGGAGCCTCAGCTGGACCCTGAGGGGAGGGAGCAGCCAGATATGGTGGACATACCTGTCCTAACCACCCCCCGCCCCCCACACTGGGAGCCCCTGTTTCCATGTCTTTGGAATCAGAGCAGTGCCATAGATCTCTC
Source organism: Neofelis nebulosa (assembly GCF_028018385.1). Lineage (NCBI taxonomy): Eukaryota > Metazoa > Chordata > Mammalia > Carnivora > Felidae > Neofelis > Neofelis nebulosa. Next base: position 100,156,560 of record NC_080782.1, on the reverse strand, counting down.
CAGTCTCCTCCATCTCCAACCTAGGAGTTCCTTTGTGCCAGATGGGAATAGAGACTTACCTACCCTTCCATCCCTTCCTTCCTCCAGGGACCTTGCTCCTCCCTGTGTTTTACCATCCCAAATGTTTGTAGGGAGGGAAGGAATGTTATTATACATACTTAGGTGTCCAAGTATGTTAATGCCCCAAATATTTGCTTACGTGCAGAATTTTTGCTCTATACACAGAACTTGTGTGTCATTTTGGTTTCACCAGAATTGGCCAGATTCACTCTAGAAAGGAGGGTTTGTTAGTCTGCCCGCCAGGTATAGAACTAGACTTGACCATTTCAATTCTCTGTTAGATTGGGAATATACTCAATGTATAACAATAAGAAAATATAAATAAGATAAAAATTTATAATTATCATCCCCCCCCAATAAAGAGAACTCTTGTTAACGTATTGGTTCATTTCCTGTCCTCTAGATTTACAGCAGTATCGTCAAATTGAGATGATATTGGTGTTTGAGGTATGACCCTGTGTCTCTGTTCCATGTTGATAGAGACCTTTGATAGTTTGTTAGTGTAAGTGTGATGTTTTGGATGAGCCCCCAGAGGGGCTGATTGCCACCCAAAAGTGAGTCTTTAATAAATGCTTTCTAATACTAATTATGTTAACGCTCCAAGCAGGTTGATCCTGTGCTCGGGTTGGCAGAGTACTGAGCTAGATGCTATTGTCCAGCTCTGTGACCCTGGGGAAGTTGCTTCCTGTCTCTGGTTTAAGGGTTGGGCTAGACCATAAACAACGTTCCTTTCAGTACTAATATTTTAGAAATGTCTGTCTGCACGTCAGCATTCCTTTCAGTGAGAGGTTAAAGTGTGTTATTTTCTTGTGATTTCGTATTTCTTGGAAACACTGTTACCCTCTTGGTAAGAAAACGATTACCCCAGAGAGAAATTAGAAGTCTTATACTCTCTTATACATTATAACTAAGAAATTTACAAGATAGAGAAAAGCATCAATAAGGCAATAAAAATAACTCCCTAATCCTGCCATCTAGACATTATCGTTAATATGGTTGATGTGTTTCCTTCTCTAGATACAGTGTTATGTCCAAAGTCTGTCAGTGTTAAATGAGTACTTTTTCCATTTTAAAAATTAATCTTGGAAACCACTGTTTAATTTGTAGTTAAGTACACATAACGTAACATTTACGATTTTAACCGTTGTTGAAGGTACACTTCAGTGACCTGAAGCACAGTCACGTTGCTCTGCCTCCACCCCCACCACCCAGTTCCACAACTCCTTCCATGTTCCCAAACTGAAACTCTGCTCATGACTCTAACTCCCCATTCTTCCCTCCCCGAAGTTCCTGGCAACCACCACTCTGCTTTCTGTCTCTATGAACTTGACTATTCTAGTCTGTCATAATGAAGTAATGTTTCAGAAATCATTTTTAATGGTTGCCTGCTAATCCGACATGTGGATATACCTCAATTTACCCAGCAAGTCTCTTTGTCAAACATGTAACTTTCTTTCAGTTTTTCACTGTTACCAACAATCCTACAGTGAATGTCCCCTGTACCTATTTAAAAATGTGATCTTAATCTATTTTCCCATATGCCTATATAGGGCACCTCTACTTTCCCTTTGTCTTTTCATTATGCAAGTCTTTTCCCCCTCCTTAATATGTTTAGATTACATTTTTGAAATTTCTCATGGCAGAGGCAGCAGACTCCTTTGCACCTAGCTGCTGATCTTGGCCATGTGGAACTGGTGGACACTTTGCTGAAGGCAGGCTGTGACCTGAAGGTCGTTGATAAGGTAAGCTCATGGACTTCACCCTGTTCAGCCAAGGTGGTTGTGAAGAGCTGTCTGCAGGCTGTAAGCCTTGACAGCAACCACAGCATACCCTTTGTGAAAAGACTGGATAAATCTTACACAAACATTGTAACGTGGTCGTCGGCAAAACATCCTGATTGTGATTGAGATATGTAGGTAAGAAATTTTACTCTGAATAATAAAATCTGTATTTTTTTAAGTTTTTTTTTTTTCTTCTATAAGTAATCTCTACACCCAATGTGGGTCTTGAATTTACAACCCCAAGATTGAGAGTCGCATGCTCTACCAACTCAGCCATCCAGGCGTCCCTAAAGCATATATTTTTTAAATTAAAATTATGTATTAGGGGCGCCTGGGTGGCTCAGTCGGTTAAGCATCTGACTTTGGCTCAGGTCATGATCTCATGGTTCGTGGGTTTGAGCCCCGTGTCACGCTCTGTGCTGACAGCTTGGAGCCTGGAGCCTGCTTTGGATTCTGTGTCTCCCTCTGTCTCTGCCCCTCCCGTGCTCATGATCTGTCTCTGAAAAATAAACAAACATTAAAAAAATTTTTTTAATAAAAAAATAAAATTGTGTATTAATCTTTGGAAAAGATTAAAGATTCAGGTGGTCCAAAAATTTAAAAATATAATCAGTAAGGGTTTTACAATAAAAGTGTCCCACCCGCCCTTGACCCCGTTTGTCTGGTTCCCATACTACCCTTGCTAGTGGATCTATTATCATAAATTTGTTTTTTTCCAGTTTCTTTTTATGCATAAACAAGCAAACATAAATATATAATACTCTTACTACATTCCTCTCTCCTTTTTACACAGTGGTGATATACTTGTACATAATGTCCTGCATTTAGCTTTTTTCCTTTAAAAATATAGAGTAGAAGCTGTTCCATATTAGTACAAGGAGAGTTTCTCCATTCTTTTTTAGGTAGCTGTGGTATGGACATATCATAATTTGTTTAGTTATCAGCTGATGGGCATTTAAATTGTTCCTAAGCTTTAGCTTTTATAAACAGAGATGCAGTGAATAAACATACATGTCTAAAATTTTTTTACTTAAAATTAAAAAAATTTTTAAATTGTAAAATAAATACAACAAAATTTATCATCTTAACCATTAAAAAAATTTTTTTTAAGGTTTATTTTTGAGACAGAGAGAGACAGAGTATGAGTAGGGGAGAGGCAGAGAGAGGGAGACACAGAATCTGAAGCAGGCTCCAGGCTCTGAGCTGTCAGCACAGAGCCCGACACGGGGCTCAAACCCACAAACTGTGAGATCATGACCTGGGCCAAAGTCGGATGCTCAACCAACCAAGCCACCCAGGTGCCCCATCATCTTACCTATTTTTAAGTGGACAGTTCAGTAGTGTTAAGTCGGTTCACACTATTATGTAACCAGTCTCCAGAACTTTTTCATCTTGCAAAACTGAAACTATGAACAACAACTACGCATTTCCTCGTCCTTCCCCAGCCCCTGGCGACCACCACTCTTATTTTCTGTTTCTATGAATTTGACTATTCTGGGTACCTCATATAAATAGAATCATACAGCGTTGGTCACTTTGTCACTGGCTTATTTCATTTAGCATAATGCACTGAAGGTTTATCCATGTTGTAGCACATGTCAGAATTTCCTTCCTTTTTAAGGCTGAATGATACTCCATAGTATGTCCATACCACATTTTGTTTATCCTTTCATCTGTGGATGGAGATTTGGGTTGCTTCTACCTTTTGGTCATTGTGTAGACGTGTTTGTAAAGAAAGACAACTTTGTATATTGATGCAGTAAAGCAGACTCAGTCACAGGAGGGTTGTGGGGCATCTGTGCATTAGGTTCTAGCTTACTGAAAAGTGTAAATGCAGGAAGACCGAGGTGTGGCAGCCCTGTTAGGTGCTCACAACACATGTACCTTATTTCAATCCTCACATCTCCTCTGTGAGGTGGACAAAATTATCCGTTTTCAAGAGATTTCAGCGATGTCAACGTCACACACATAGTAAGACACAGAGCCAGGCTTCAAAGCCAAAGCTGCTTGATTGTGTAGTGCTTTTCCACAGCTGTGAGCAGAGGTGACTGCTTCTGCAACTCGCTGTCTTTTCCTTCCTTGTCTTTACCCACACTGTTCATCAGCTCAGCACATCCCTAATTCCCAGCACTAGCTGAGTTCACCCTACTTACTATTGCAGAATCACACATTTTACATCTGTGGGACTTGAAGAAATGATGTGTTATTTTGCTTTTCTGTGTATGTCAGTTTTTAAAATTATCATAAAAAGTCATATAAGCCTTGGGGCACCCGGGTGGCTCAGTCAGTTAAAAGCCTGACTCTTGATCTCGGCTCAGGTCTTGATCTCATCAGGGTCGTTAGTTTTAGCCCTGCTTGGGCTCCACACTGGGTGTGAGCCTACTTAACAAAAAGGCAACACAAATCCACTGTGAACAATCTGGAAAACACAGAAAAGCATAAGGAAGAAAAAAGCATTCACCCATAACTCCGTCACTTGGGTGGAAGTGCCCCACTTGCACTCCTGTGCTCATTACCTTCCCTTAACATTTAGCATTAGTATTCACACGTCGCATCTTATTTTCCATGCTTTCCTTTCATACTGTATTCCACTTTTTCATTAACATTTAACACCTCTGGGACAGTCTTGTGGGTGGAGATTCCATAGCACTGGGAAGGGAATTCATGCTCAGCCCCCAGTGCCTATGGACTGGATGTCCTGGGAAATAGTAGCCTCAGTGCTACAATTTGACCCCCAATTTGATTTTCCCATATTCCCTTCTCCTCTTCCTCTTTTTTCTCTGGGCACATAGTTGGCACCCAACACCTATTTCATTAATAAAAACCACATTTTCCACTCACTCCCACAGTATTTACCAAGGATAAGTGACTCTAAGAGTAAATGAAAGTGTGGATGGAAAAAAGGAGCCAGGGTTTGGTGTAAATAGGACTTTCCCAGAAACCTGCTCCCTCAGTCAGAGGTGTCACAAAGCTCCTGGAGGGCTTCCCACCCTCAGTGGCAGGAGTGCTGTATTTCCACTCCAGGGCGCACTCCCTGGGAAGGTTTTCCTGCGAACTTGAGAACGCTGGCTCTCAGAATGCTGCCTTCCCACAGCAGGCTGATCATCTGGATTCAAATGGCCTCACGAGCCAGAATCTAGGCAGCATGCAATGGAAGACTTGCTAACTGCCTGCAAAGTGCTATTCTTCCTGATTTCATTACTGCCCTCTCTTGATGAGAAACTGATTACTGTCAGTCCTAATCTTCCGGCCCACCTGGGTCTTAGCACCTCCACTCACAGCCAGATCATGTGGGTTGGTGGGAGTTGCAAATGCTCAGCCATGTGAGAGAATTATTGGGATAAATTGCTGGATCCCTAAGCATGGAAACATGGGTTCCTAAAATTGGAACTTCTTCTTCTGGGATTATTTCTGACCATTCGTTTTGATCATCTTCAGGATTCCTGAGCAAATTTTTCCTGTGCCATTTTAAAAATAAATAAAAACCACCATCTTTTTCTCAGGAAAATGTATAGATATGTGTGGATTGTGCATGGCCTAAAATCTAGGGGACACCTTTTGTTATTTGGACAAGATACCATATGCATTCCCAGGCCACTCATGCCCCAAATTATGTCCAGAATATCCCTTATTGCATATTCCATTTGGTTAAGTTTCCAATCCATAACCCCTTGGTTGGAAGCGTAGAATAGAAAAAAATTCTAGATAGGAGTCCTGCGGGCTGAATTCTATACTATGAATTAGTAGTTTTGTCATGGATGCTACTCTTCTTCTTCTTTTTTTTTTTTTTAAGTTTTATTTATTTAATTTCTACACCCAACGGGGGTTCAAACTCACGACCCTGAAATCAAGAGGTGCATACTCTTGGCGCTCCAAGGATACTATTATTCTTGATAAGATCCAGCACTTTTCGCCCTCATTAACACATGGCTTCAACTTCTTGGTCGAAGAGGGCTGTTCAGGCTCTTGCCATCATGCAAGCATTCTAGTCAGGAGGAAGGAGAAAGAGAATGGCGTCCTTCCTGTCTTTAGAAATACTTTCTAGAAGTTGCACGTGCCACTTCCATTAATATAACAGAACTTAGGTCACATATCTAAGTGCAAGGGAGGCTGGGAAATGTTTGGGGTGGTCAGGTGCCCCGCTAAAATCAGGAGGTCTCTTTTTATAGCAGAAGGAAAAGGCTATTCGGGGAAGGAGGTGTGGCACACTAAAGTCTCAACCACAGATGGAGTCAGTCCTCATATTACTTATTTGCTGAGGACTTCCCAGTACAGTGAGCCAGGGAGACCTCTGGAGGTCTCAGAGAGATGTTTGGGTTCTCATCGATAGACGATGTGTAAAACATCATCTGTTGATGGTCAGTCCCTAAGTCTAAATCTTTTCCCCTGCCCTGTGGACACAGCACCTGACACCATCAATATCTAGCATCTCTTGAATAATTACCATGTGTTATGCACAGTCCTAAGGGCTTGATATGTACTACCGCATTTACCCCTCACCACTATACCATGGGATGGTAGCCTTTGAGCCCTAGAGAAGCTAAGGACTGACCCAAGTTCACCTTGCAGGGAGGCAGCAAGATCAGGATTTGAACTCAGGCCCCTCCCTCCCTGTTCCAAAGCTGGAGCTCTTAAATACTAGGCCATCCTGCCTGACACTTTCATTTTTAATTTTAGCAAGGGAAGACTGCCCTGGCCATGGCCTCCAGAAGCAACCACAGCCTTGTAGTGGACATGATCATTAAAGCAGAGAGATACTACGCCTGGAGAGAGGTAAGGAACAGGATTCCAGCTTCACAACCGGCTCTTCTGCAACCCCGTCTTCTGATGGGGCAGTGTGGGGTCGGTGTCATTCTTTCTTCTGCTCTCATGGGCAGGGTCCTGGTCAGTGCAGTTATAACGGTCCCTTTGGCCTGTGCTGCCCCATTCAGGAAATGAACAGCTGCCTCTCCCTCTCTTTACTTTGCCAGCATCAGTAATCAGAGCTCATAGGGCTAAGTGGCCCCATCCATGTTGGCTCGAACAGACTTAGCATGCTTGCCCCGCATGGTTGGCCCTCTGCCACAGAGTCTTGGGCTGTGGTACCTTCTGGAAGTTCTCAAACCTACATTCTAATGAGCGATAAAGAAGTTGACATTCACCGCTCTGCAGCTTTTAACACAAGCTGGTGCTGGCTCTCTAGCACTCAAGTATCCTGTGATAGTCACAAAAACCTTATTCATCTTGAGAACACTTGTCTCCAAGACATTCTCTCTGCCTTCTTTCATTATTACGTCCTCTGCTAGCTGCCACTCCCACAGCTTCTCAACAGAATGCCTTTCTCTCCAAGATTGGAGTCTATACCTTCAGGCAGGAATTAGTTACCAGGCACCACCCTCAATTTGTACTTTGTGTTGTTACCATGCTAGGCTGAATGCCCCGCCCTGGTCCAGTAGGTTGGTACCAGAATTCAGCTCCTACCCTTCAGGTGTTTACCCCTGAGGAGCATCAGCCCTGATTTGCTGTCTAGTTGCTAATCCTGAGAAATTTTCCTTAAATCCTTAAGGCAAAATGCATTGATTTGCCTCTTCTTCTCACAATCCTGTTTAATGGGCTCAGTGGTCCCGATATATTATCTGGATGGTATGACATATGTATCATTTAAAGGCCACATCATTCTACTCAAACCTTTCTCACTTGCCCGTAAAGCAAAATACTTTTTCGTAACCATTAGAATTGTTTTATCTCTCTCCCCCTCCTAGTCATTTTCTTTTTTTTCCCCAAATGTTTATTTATTTTGAGAGGGGGAGAGCATGACCGGGGAAGGGGCAGAGAGATAGAAAGAAATCTCAAGCAGGCTCTGCACTCTCAGCACAGTGCCCAATGTGGGGCTCGAACTCACGAATTGTGAGATCATGACCTGAGCTGAAATCAAGAGTCAGAGGCTTAACCAACTGAGCCACCCAGGTTCCCTTGATTTCTATTCCTCCTACTCCTTTGTTCTCTTCCTCTTTGCCTTAGCTTCATTCTTTCTTAGATCATCACTGTATTTGAGTGACAGTAACTTCCTCAACTTTTGCCTTTTCTCTGGCTTTTAAATGATTGTTTTCACATTTTCTTTAAAATTAGACATATTCATTAGTTCTATTTTTAATGCCTGCTAGCATTTTTAGATTCTTCTTCCTAGATGAGAATAAATTACTCTTCTACCAAGTGAATAAGCCCTTCTTCCTAACAAATCTTTAAGATGTGAGAATCAGATGAACTTTGAGAGTCATATACAATGCACAAATGTATGAAGGAGACCCTCTGAAATGTAAGAGTTGTTCACCTTGGTGACAACTAGGGACGAAGATCTAGAGTAGGAGGAAGGCTTGTTTTTTAATATGTATCCTTAAAATCTTTTTTAACCAAATGTATTTATTATTTATTTTAAATTCACTTTGTTCATTAAACAAATATATGCTTATTATTTTTTTTTTTTACCAAATCCATTTATTATTATTTTAAATTCTCTTTATTAAACAGATTTATATACTGGCCTAATATAAATCCTGGCCTAATATAAATCATTAAATCCAGTGGTTCAGAGGCAGATGGGAGCTTCCTAAAATCTGGCTCATGCTATTTTAATTTCCACCAGTTTAAGCATGTGATATTCTGCAAATAGTTCAATGCTTTGGCAGACAAACTATTATTGGTTCCAAGGACTGTTTAAAGAGACCTGTGGCAGAGCACCTGCGTGGCTCAGTTGGTTGAGTGTCTGACTCTTGGTTTCATCTCACGTCTGGATCTCACAGTTCGTGGGATCAAGCCCGGCGTCAGGCTCTGTACTGACAGCGCGGAACCTGCTTGGGATTCTCTCTCTTCCTCTCTGTGTCTCTGCTCCTCCCTCGTTGTGCTCTCTCTCTCAAAGAAATAAACTAAAAAGAAAAAGAAAAAGAGCTAGGCTTTCCAAATCCCTGACCCTTTCCTACAGAAACTTGAAGGACTACCCAGCCCAATTCCAGAATGCACAGAGCATGTGTACTTCTCAAAGAAATAAAAATGCTGTGTTACAAAGGTTAATGCATTTTGCAAGTTCTTCCCTCTACCTTGTGATGTTTTGGGTTTTGATCTTGTTGGATTCCTCATTGTTTCAGGAGAGGGAATGAAGAGTAAAGGAAAAAGTGAAGTGCCCTCGGCTCCCAAGTTTGTTGGATGCCCCACCCTCAACCTTTCCTTTTTCAGGATTCCCCAGGAGTTAGGCAGTGTAAGAGTAAAGTTAGGGTTGGGGTAGAGAGGACCCTGCATTTTACAATCTCTGAAGCAATTATGGGTAATTCATACTTGACATTCCTATTCCACCTTCTGTTCACAAGGTCCAGTTACTAGAGAAAAGACCAGCTCATCTCCTTGGGCATGCTTCCCAGGGCTTTGTAGACCTCCCAGAGGAGACTGCAGATGCTGTGAAAGGCATAGGCTGATCTGTGATGGGGGCTGAGGCACAAGCTCCACCCTGGTTTTGAGAACCAGGTGCCCATATCCTTTTAGTCGATATCCTGCCCCAGCCTTGACTCCTGTCTTGCTGTTCAGATTATCTTTCATTTAGATTCACTTTTATTTAAGTGAAAGACAAAAATAGGAGCTGCCATATGTACACAAGGAGAATAGGAAGTCCCAAACCTCTAGGGCTGTGTGTTCTGCACGTCCTTAACTGTTCTGCAGCCTCCGGAAGGAGGATTATCTGGAGCTCTGATGGCATATGCATGACAGGTGCAGCTCTATGAAACCATGACACCTGCTTTCACTTGGAGATTTTTCTCCAGTTTCTTTCGTTGGGTTCTGTAGAAGGGACAAAAGGAACCTTTGAAAACCCAGAAAACCAGACAGAGAACATGTGGATTAAGCCTGGCTGCGGTGCTCTCCACTCCTTTGGCCCCCCAAGTTAGGCTTCTACTTTACTCTCCTCGCACCAGAGTAGGATGAATGGAGGGACCAGCTCTGGGGCCCTGTTAAGAGAGTATATCCAATCCAGGCCTCATTGAAACTTTGATATGAGACAATCAAACATGCAAAAGAAGAAAGAGAGATATTTGTTGAAAGTAAGGCCTTCAAAGATGCCTTTGTTGTGACATTTCCTAAGCCAAGACATCCCCTCTGTTTTCTTTTGGGGTGAATAAATATCAGTCAGCAAATTGGGATAGAAGCATGGGATACAACACAGCAAACCCCCTCATATTTCCTGTGTTAGTACTCAAGCTTTTTACTTCAGACATTTGTTTCCATCTTGGATGACAAAAAGTGATCCAGTTACAGGTAATATTGAAAACATAAGTCTCGGTTACCATCTTACCAGTTCTATCTGAAAAACTGTCTACATCCCATGAAATAAGGCAATAAGCACAAAATGTCTGAAATCATCTGATGCTGTTACCTTTAATTTAGGAGCATGGTGAGAGCATCAAGGACTCATCAACCAGCTTTACTTTGACATTCAAGCAAGATCACAGTCTGGAGACCAGGCATATTCGCAGTCTCCTCTGGAACCTGGCTTACCATCAGCTAAAGGCCAATGAGTGGCAGAAGCTTGCCCGTTCCTGGAACTTTACAGATGACCAGATCAGAGCCATTGAAGAGCAGTGGTCAGGTGAGCATGACCCAGATGTTGCAAGGGGAGATAGGAACAGCAGTCCTTCCTGGTGGGAGATCTTCCAAGTAAGTAGTTGGTGCTCACAACAAGCAGCAGACTACAAGGGCTCAGGAATGGTGACATTCACCATAGGACCACAAAGATCGGCAACTTTGCAAACCATGAACAGTCTGCAGTAAACTGAAGTTTGCAAAGGATAATTACTTTTACTGAGCCATATTGAAAAGGTGTTATTTAGCCTTTAAGGCAGTTAAGGTTCCCAACTGAATATGCACTAAGGGAGCAAGGATTTAATGGTGGGCTTATCCCTGGGAAACCAACCTGTTTCTAGTATTCCTTGGGATTGTCTTGGGGTAAAAGGTTCATTCCCTAACAAAAGGCTCACTGTTTAGGGCTTCCACTCCAGGAGGAATCCCTTAAGCCAAGTCTGGGGTACAGAGTTCTTTTTTTTTTTTTTTTTTTTTTTAAATTTTTTTAAATGTTTGTTTATTTTTGAGAGAGAGAGAGAGTGTGTGGGGGAGAGCAGAGTGAGAGGGAGACAGAATCCAAAGCAGGCTCCAGGCTCTGAGCTGTCAGCACAGGGGCTGACACGGGGCTCAAACTCATGAGCCACAAGATCATGACCTGAGCCGAAGTTGGACGCTTAACTGACTGAGCCACCCAGGTGCCCCTGGGGTACAGAGTTCTTATACGATGAGGCCTTGGATGAGACGAGCTGCCCTATGGGAAACTTGGGATACAGACTCAGGCCTCTCCTTGAGTAGAAGATTCCAAGCCATGGAATCAATTCAGCCAGACTCTAGCTGTCAGAATTAGTGAGCTCAGGTCAGTTGGAGTCATTAGCTTTGCTTTTTTAATGATTTGACCAAAACCTAGGAAACAGAAAGTTTGTTTGGCATTAATCAGCTAAGTAGCTTTAAAAACAAGAAAGCAGATACTTTTCTTGACAAAACATTCTATTCAGAGCACTTTCTGTACATGGATATTATGAGATGTGAACAAGTCCCATGCTCAGGAGTCGATCTGCATTACTGATTGCTGGGATCGTAGATGGCAAAACCACAGCCCCTGAATACATGCTTCTTACACCACCTATAAGTAAATTATGGTACTTTATATTACTAATTCTAAGGCTACATTGTCATGTAAAAAATGGAAGATAATGCATTGAAAATGTTGAATATTGATTATCGTTTCTGAAAAGGTTCCTTTTTTACTATTAAGATTTCTCCTTTGTCACTAATTAGGCATATAGCATTCTTTGAAGTTTTTAGGAAAATTTAGTTGCCTTCTCGAAATCTCTTTTTGACCTAAAGAAATGATTTGAAAATACAGTGTATCTTCAGAGTACCTGCCAGCAGGATAAAGGGGAGGGGACTTAAAGTGTTTTAGTGGAAGAGTACGGAGTGCCTAGAATGTGTTCAGTTCGACCAGGTGAGGGCTGCATCAGCTCTTCACGTAAGCCAGGGTGCATGTTTGGTGGGATTTATAATCTAGTTGGCGTGACAACAGCAACATACACAATCCAAATACATTCCAGGGTAATGCTACTGCCACTAAGGAGTTTGTGGGCTTTTAGGCAAAGGAGCAACATGTTGACAGTGGTATTTAAGAATTAGTTTGGCAAATTGCAAGATGAAGGATTCGCCCAGGAGTACATTGTTCATGCGCACAGTTGGCCCTCCCTGCTTCTCTGACATTTTTCTGGCATGCTTCCTCCCCAGAGCTCAGGCCCTCCTCTTGTGGCATCTGCTTGCTCCCACACACACTCTGCTAGAACCAGGAGCCTGCCTGTCCTGTGTTTGTAACCGCGACCTCCTTGGAGACACGGGTCTCAGCTCTTTCCCTAACATCTCTCGGGGGTTAGGTATCCAGTGCGTATTTGCCCAGTGAGTAATCCTGGCCCAGGGCACGCACACTTCCATCAGACACTGGAGTGGCATGATGGCGCACGCCTGCTGCTTCGAGTATGGTTAATGGACAGCAACGGCAGCAGCTGGGAGCTTATTAGAAGTGCAGATCCTAACCTCAGACCGACTGAATGAGACTCTCTGTTGTAACAGGATCCCCAGGGGAAATATGCACTTTGAGTCGGAGAAATGGGGGTGCATAGCAGCTCTCTGAATGTGGGAGAGCTCCACATCTAAGGAAGGTTGTCCCTTACCGTTGGGCAGGGACTCAGCTGTTGAATCTCATATCTGCTCCTTTGGTCTGTGTCAAGCATATTAGGTGCACGACAAGTGCTAGAGTGAATCCACACTCTGGTCACCCTACAGGAATTCTAGCGAGGGGAACTGGAAGGGCTTTCATCCACTGGGCTGCTTCTCTAGCAGCCATCAGAAGAATGAGTTGAACCACAGAAAATTCAGTTAGAATGGAGATCACAACAAAAAGAGACCTCGGCACGTGGTGTTCGCCTCTGACTCTATGTGCTTGGCACAGGAAAGGGAAGTTTCCGTGAACACGGCCACAGGGCTTTGCTCATCTGGCTGCACGGGACCCTGATGACACAGGCCACTCCAGTCAAGCATCTGTATGAAGAGCTGGTATGCGCAGGTTTCCCAGAACTAGCTGGTGAGTTTTCGATATAGAAGCTCCTTCTCCCTTAAAATGGTGGGGGACAGTCCCCCAAAACAATACTGTCCATAAACAGCAGCAGTCTCAGTTTGGGGAGAGCTGTGGCTCATAAATATGCAGCTCCTCTGGTGATTGACTCAGTCAGCACTGACTGATACTGGTTTAGCCTGGCGGTTCTCAGCGTACCCCCTACTGGGCATTTGTAGAAGTGGAGGAGTATTTCTGTTGATGTGTATATGCAGCAGGGTATGGAGGTGTGTGGGGTGCGGGGGAGCTGGGAGAAGGCAGGAATGCTAAACCATCTTAGGAGATTCTAGTATCATTTCCATAACTAAGCACTGTCTTGCTCAAAATGCCATCTTGCCCCTGTTGGGGAAATTTACAAGTTGGTGGATTCAAGTGTTATTTCTAGGTTAAAAGAAAAGAGCAGACAGCCTTTTACTTTGGCAACTGAGGTTATTGCTAAAAATCACTTGCCCAAAGACTATATTGTCAGGGAAGATGGTTTCAAAACTTACCAATAATGAGGCGGTGTTAAACTCTCATGTAATAACCATTCAAGCAAAATGTAGGCACATCTGCCATTACTTTCACCCATGCAGTATTACCTGAAGCTGAGAGCATGAGTGCGTGAATCACACCACTCAGCTAATATTAAGTTTCAAGCAGTGGTAGGTAAAGGAATCATGCGTGGATGATGTCTCCTCCCGTGACATTATCCTCACAGCACTGGGACTGTTCACTCAACTTTAAATTTATTTGTTTCTAGAAAAGAGTAGCCATAAGAATTCTCGGGGGAGACTAAGAGGCAGTCCACTGAAGCAGTGCAGGGCATGTGCTCAGGAGCAGGACCCTGTGGGCCTGTATCTGAACTCCAGTGCGAACAGGTTGTGTGATCTTAAACATGTTCTATAGCCTCACTGTGCCGGTGTTCTCCTTTACTAACTAGAAAAGTTCTAATGTCAAAGGGTTGTTGTGGGATTAAGTGAGTCATAGTGCCTGGCACATAGCAAGTGCTTAATAAATGTTAGCTATTAATAATGAATGTTATCCTTTTTTTACAGAAAAGATCCGTCAATTCAAAAATGAAACTGATGTGAGGTCCAAGAAATGTGCAGTTTCGTAAATGCCTACAGAAATTGTATTTAATTGGTTTTCCACTCAGCATTGCCTTTACATTCAGTTCTTTAATGCCATAAAATTCTAGCAGTATTGACTGTCCTTTCAACTATGAAGATGGTGGTGACAGATGAAAAAATGGTATTAGTACTTTCCACCTACTGAAATGAAAGGTCAAAATTTTTTTTGGTTTTTGCTTAAAGACAATTGTATATGATTTTTGCATTTCTGACATATGATGCAACATATGTGATAGCATAATCTAGGTTTTTGTTCATCATGTTTTTAAAAAAAAATGGTAGGAACAGCATCCTGGTATAGGGATTTAGAATAGACAGACATGGTTTTAATCCTGGTTTTACTACTTATTAACTGTGAACCTTTGGGCATACTAAATATCCAAGATCTCAGATCTTCAGTTTCCTTCTCCATAAAATGGGGGAATGTCTCTCTCTGCCACAGTATTGAAGATGAAGGTGGAATGCCTGTGAAATCCCTAATCTCATGCCCACAGTATTGAAATCATCCCCTGTGAGTTATTTCTCTTCAGTGAGAGAAACTAGCTTTGAAAATGTATAGTTACTTTTGGCTTTAAATAACACATATGTGTAATAATAGTGCTTAGAAAAGACCGGAAGTATGTATACCAATGTATTTTTTTAAATCTCTTGGTGGTGTAATTACAGGTGGTTTTTATTTTCTTTGTACTTTTTGGTACTTTCCAATTTTTTTTTTTGGCAATAAGCATGCATTATTTTTATAATCTGAGAGAAATAAATATAAAATCAAGTATCAACTCATATCAGTTTACATGCACCTATTCATCATAATTTAAGGCTCTCCATTCTCAAACTCTGACTCTAATTCCATAAGGCACCAGAGATAAAATCATGTGTAATATCAGTCCAATTATCCTGAATTGATAGTTTTACATTTTGGTCTCATCCTGATTGTAAACGGCCCACTTACTTCTATAAATGCTTAAAATAGGGAACATGTTCACAGGAGTCCAAAAAGTTTTTTAAAAAGGGATTCAGTGGAAAGTCTTGTCCCCATCTGTTCTTCAACATGGCTGGTTTCCAATGACCATGCTACTTACTCCCCCTTCCAAAATCTGGGTAACCTCTTTATGCAGAAGTAAACAAAGAGAATACATACTCTTATTCTATAAGTGTCTTAACTGTTAAATTTAAGTTAATTAACGTAGAGTAACACTATTTGGTTCTGCTTTGGACAATATACACTTTCTAGAGCTTAAACACTTTTTAAAAAGATGCTTATGATATTCTCAGTTACAATATTCATAACATTCACTTTAGTTAGTCCACATGGTTATGGCTTGGATACTGAAAACCATTCCTAGTTGTCATCTAGGTTCCTCAGAAGGCAGACCCTGAGACCAAAGTTTATGAGTCGCTGCTTTTTTTAGGAGTGGAAATCCAAGGAAGCAACAATGAGGGAAAAGAGGAGTGAGATGGGGAAGGAAGGAGAGCCCAGACCAGGGTGAAATACCAAACTGGCCACCACCTGGTATCAAGCATTAACTGCTTATCTGACTTTCAGGGCACTCTCTTCTGAGAGATGGGCTGGACTAGTACACCTCATGACAGTTTGTACGGGGGAGAAAGAAAGAACTGATCTGTTAACACAATGGGGTGTTAATTCTGGGCCACATAGGAGTAGCCTTCAAGTGGAGCCTGTGGTCACTTGTGATCCTCTCAGAGTGCCTGGGGAAGCCCAGAGAAAAGCATGGCCATGGTACAGGTAGCAAAAGATGAGGTGCTGTTGGTTTGTGTTTGTTGAAACCCACGAGGAGCTGTTTGCCACAGTGCTAGCTGGGCCAGAACTCAGGACACTGTTACATAAGAACAATCTAACACTCTAAGACATAATACTCAAATTCTTTAATTCTGTAGTTCAGAAAAGCCTGGGTGTGCCCTTTAGAAAATGGGATATTGGCCTATCTCACATTTGTTCTCATGTCCTATTACAATGTGAAGCAACTAGAAAAACTATTTCCCGTAGTTAACATTAGAGCATAGAGCTAGATCATGTTCAGAGTGAAAGAGGCTTCTAATTAAGTCCATCCACTTCTGTTAAAGATACAAAAATTGAGGCTCTGGACCAATTCTTTAGGATTTATACTTGTTTTTGTGTAACCCAAAGTACTTTGTGAAAGAGGTGTGATAGGTAGATCTCACTGTTTCACAGATGGGATCCTAAGATTCATGAAATTAAATATCCAGCCCAAGATCACCCAGTCAGCCAGCAATAACACCAATGGAACCTGGTCTTGTTTTGCTTGATCATTTTCACCCAGATTCTTTGCACTGGCAGCTAGTGAAAAGTCTTTCCCCAGGCCTAGAAGGTTTGCTGAGTTGCCCAGTGCTATTACCCTCACAGGGTGATGTTTGGATGTTCAGAGAGAAAAAAGGTTCAACACTGCAGAGTTTCAAAACACAAGAAAGACCATCAGAAATAGGACCATTCTAATAGGAAATTTCTTTTTGATGACTCTCTTTCTGTACTAAACAAAATCTTTCCTTTTATCATTAAAAATTATTGATAGGTCTCATCATTTCCCATTTTTAATTGTCAGAGTCTTAAGAAAATGAAGACTAATACATTAAAATCACAAAAAGAACTTTGTGATAAAGTATCATTATTAATCTTGGTCTTTAGCTCTTTAATTTTAAAATAAAAATACCTTAGTTTCTATTACTTTTAAAAATAAAATTATTTTTATGTTTACTTTTGAGAGAGAGACAGAATGTGAGTGGGGGAGGGCGGAGAGAGAGAGGGAGACACAGAATCCGAAGCAGGCTCCAGGCTCCGAGCTGTCAGCACAGGCCCATGAACATGGAGCTTGAACTCACGAACTGCAAGATCACAACCTAACCCAAGTCAGACACTTAACCGACTGAGCCACCCATATGCTCCTTAACAATTTTTTAGTAAAGTTCTCAAAATTTACTTGGTAACACTAGAAATGATTTAGTCTTTGGTAAATGACATTAATAAAACAAGATTTATATACTTTTATGATGTAATCAGTGACAGGCTGAACCTATTAAAAAATCAAGTCATTTTTAAGTTAAAAAATTTTTACTTAATTGTTTAAATTAAAAAAATAACATTAAAAATAATCCTACATATAGTTACAAAGGATGGTGTGGCTTTGAAAAAGCCTCTTGGAGTTCTGAAAAGATGAACAGGATGTATCCATGATGTTCTAAGATGAAATTTTAAAAACTAGAGACTTCTAATCCTTGGTATAACCAGATGAATTAAAAGGTCTCAATATGTGCATATTCATTTTAGTCAACCACTTTTATGGAATGAATGCTTGTGAGAGACTGGGTGTGAGTTGACCTGGTTCCGAGGGATCTAGAAGCTGAGGTACTACTTTCAGGATGAATCGTCCGGGGATATTTTGCAGCAGCAGCTTGAGGAATGGTTTGCTGAAAAGGTAAAAACCTGCTTTAACAATCCCACAAAATGACACACATTAAATACCATTGCATTATATATAATTTAACCAAACAAACATTTGTTAAGCACTCGGTAGATACATGCAATAAGCTGGTGAAGCAGCCATTAAAACAAACAATTAAGGACCAAACAGTGGTCCTTAATCCATAAGTTACACTGATGTGCTCAATACCCTCTGATCAGCTTGTATTCCATAGGATCACAAAGGAGCCATGGGAGTCATTCCTCAAAGAGGACTCAAGTGGAATCTTACAATGTGTACAGAGGCCAACTGTAGAAAGGGACTTTATGGTGTTTGGAAGAAGAGGCAGCCCCAAGCCCTCCTTTTATTCCAAGCAGTGTTCTCCTTCCTGTACCTGTTAACATGTGGAGTTCAATCAGGGAACATGGGGAAAGCTCTGAGGAATCCTGTCTGGTCCTTGTTTCAAATCACAGTAAAGCAGATCTCTCCTATTTCAACCTGGTTCACCTGGGAGCTGACTAAACCTTTATGATAATACGAGAGGAGCTCTTTCCAGAGGCCTGGTGCTCCTTAATGTGGATTACAACTTTCTATACAAAGAAATAACTAGATGCTGAAGACACACATTGAGAGGATACCCATACTATCTCAGAACTCAAGGAAACATATTGGACCTAAGCACTGACGTAACAGAGTCAGTGCACAACTGACTTCATCTAGGCATAGAATACGTACAGGTACATAATATGTATGTAAGTACACATTACGTGTATACACATGTGTAAAATGTACAAGGATTTTCTATATTACACTGGATACAGCTTCTCAGTAGACTTGTCATCCGGTTCTTGGTCCACATCACTGAACAGTACATGGAGATTCCTAGTAGGGTCTTCTACTTAGAAAAGTCATCTTAAAATCCTCGAAGTAAAATTATATACATTTGATCAAAACATTCATTATGTATTTTAAAAACCCTATGATGCAGCTTTTACTTAAAAAGAAAATGAGTGAAAACTCTTAAAGGTCTTCATGACAGATTCTAAGAGCTCCTCTAGAGAAATTTCCCATCTTAAAGGTATTTTATATAAATGTTTCTTTGTACTTAAGTGGATAGTCATTACAGATGGGGGAGATTCTTCCAACTAGTATGAAAATTTAGTTGCTAACCACCTAATCTGACCCTGTTAAAAGAACAATTTTTCCTTGGGGAGGATGGGAAAAAGGGAATGTAGAAACAGATTCACCTTACCACTGGTTTCATGATCTATAAAAATGGCAGAAAATGAAGTAGCACTAGGAACAAGCAATTATCCAGCAGGTGGGGCTAAAGTGTCAGAAATCTGACTAGTTGTTTATTAATAATAACTGTTTCTAGTAGTTACAGGTCTTGATTGGGGGATAAAAGGAAAAATAGTACAGAGGACTGCCACAGGTCTATTACATAATCCTACTTAGGTAATAATGGAAGCAGTTTATGGCTGTTTCCTTCATGAGCAATTACTGGAGAAGTACTATACATAGTGAATCAGCAAAGGGCAGCTGGGGAGGTAAATCTCAGAAACAGGTTTTAAGACTATTTCCTTGTTCTGTTTTTTTTTTTTTTTTTCCTGTAGAATATGAATTCCTGTCAGTACAAAAACAAAAGGCTGCCTAAATTAAAAGTAAGCATATATGTGATTTCTTTACACCTTCTTTACCATACAAATGAACAGTCCCTCTCCCTCTCTATGCACATATGTGCTAAGAAAAACAGAAATGAGTTTTCTCTTTTCGTTTCTGATAACTGATCCTCATATATTCAAAACTATATTGGGAGGTCGCCTAAGGACTTTCAGAGTCTTTGCAGCCTGTGAAGGCTAAGACCCCTATCCACCCTCCATATCCTTATTTGGACTTAATGCCTCTGCCTCAGTCTTCCACTTCATTACCATCATTCTCTACCCGAGGCTAAATTTAATGGATCAAGCTTCCCTTGATTTAATCACCTGGCAGCCATCTACTGCCCGGAAAATAAAGGATGTAACATCATTCCGTATATATTTTCGCTAAAACTTTGATACATTAAGTAGACAGTGTTGTCTAACACTGAAAATTTATGTTAGGTGACTTTCTCTTTTAAAATCAATTGTTCCTATTTAAGGATGTGAACTTTTAACTCTCAAAATTTAAATTTTTTGCAACAATTGTCGATTTATATGTATCCCATGTACCTTTCTCTAGTAATTTTTATTAAGTTAAATTCGCTTTTGGTTTTACAGTTTATAAAGTGCCTTTATATATCTCATTCAATTTTCACATTGTCTCAGTTAATCCTGAAACCAGAAAATAACTTTAGGAGCTACGTACCCTTAACACTCCCACTTTACACAAGAGGAAGTGGAGGCTCAAATATTTTACTTGATTTGTGTATGATCACAAAGGCAGTAGGTAGCAAAAGTGAGGCACTAATTCAGGCTTTTTGTTTATTTTTGTTTAAATTCTAGGCATTTTCCTTTAAATTACATGAATCTAGTGCAATCTGAATTTTTTTCCACACTACAAATATGCTGACAGTTGTACTGAAAAAGGGAAGAAGACTTAAAAAAAAAAAAAAGGAACAAAAATTAAAGACTATAAAAATGGAAGTGTTTCTTATAATCAAATACCTGCTACATGAACAGGAGGTAATGAGTAAGTAAATAGTTTTTGTCTCTTGTTTTAAATTAACGAGAAATCATTTATATATTTCTTTTGGCCACCAACACAGTGGATTATTTTTTGTATTGATAATTTTTACACTGTTGAGAAGAAACAATGTTTCTGAAATTAATTTCCTAAAAGAGGAAAGGCAGATTTAGACCAGGTTTGATGATTCTAAGTACATAAAGACTGTAATAATAAAAGGTAGAACAAGTAACAGTCATCATGAATTCTGATCTTCTCAACACGTAATTTAAGTGTTTATTAGTCTATAAACTCTCAGGAAAAAAGATTTTTTGATTAAGATCATCAAATATGTGTACTCACCACTGTGACTGGATGATGCTTTTCCACAACAACTGAGCTCATGGGAGGAGAAACTCCCATTATAGCTAAGCTGCTACTAATTCGGTTTTTTGAGGCAAAATCACATCTCCCTGTGATCCGGGCTGTAATTGTTTTTCCAGCTTTCTGTTGTGCAGATGTCACAATTCTGGGCACATACTAAAAAAACAAAGAAACATCCAGGTGGTACAAAATCATGGCAAAATATATAGTACTTTTTGCTTGTTTAACTGATGAAGAAAATACAAAGGCACTTAAAAAAATAACTGTATATTTAACCAACTTTAACATGGAAAAAATAAAACAATGAGACAAAAGGCAAGATACAGAACCATGCACCCCAAAACATCTCTTTATGACTCTGGTGTACCAACCATTTTATAAACTTCTGTAAACTTTAAAAAAACTCTTTATTCTGAAACAATTATAGACTCATAGGAAATTGCAGAGATAGTAATAGAGAGGTCCTGTGTATTCCTCACCATTTCCTGCAATGATTACATCTTACATAAATATAGTATAATTATGATGTCAAAGCCAGGAAGGTAACATGGGTATAATGCCTTGGTAGAGATCCGTGTCATTTTATTACATGTCTCCATTTCTGTAACTATCACTGCAGTCAAGACACAAAACCATTCTAGCAACACAGCAGTCTCCCTCCTGTGACACTTTTAGAGTCCTATCCATTTCCCTTCCTCAACTGCCCTAACCCTTGTCAACCATTATTCTGTTTTATGAACGCTTTTGATCCTTATGCATAATTAATATTACAGATACGCTTTTCACTACACATATGCTTTTGTGTTCTTCCTTTTTTCTGCAGAAAATGGGATGATCATATCAAAAGGTAATGTCAGCTTTTACAGCTTTTGTTACTTACTGCTGACAATACTCCAGAAAGATTATATTTGTAACACGAATAACATATACATGTACTCACTGTTTTTCATTATCAATTAATTATATTAGCTGCTCCTTTAAGTCTGAGGTGAAACCTAGTATTTGATTCAATTTGTGGTTCCTTATTAATGTTTCATATTTGCAATTCATTTTGTCAACTACCCAAATTCTTTAATTACTTGCCAGGAATGGGTATTTCTCTCAAAAATGTTTAATTAATCCTGATGAATATTAAGCTCATCTAATAATTACAGATACTTATCTAATAAATATTTTACCCACTTAATGTTATCTCACTTAGCTTTTTCTTAAAAAAAATTTTTTTTTAATGTTTATTTTTGAGAACACACACACACACACACACACACACACACACACACACACACACAGTGTGAGCAGGGGAGGGGCAGAGAGAGACAGGGAGACACAGAATCCCAAGCAGGCTCCAGGCTTTGAACTGTCAGCACAGAGCCCGATGCAGGGCTCATACCCACAAACTGTGAGATCATGACCTGAACCAAAGTCAGATGCTTAACTGACTGAGCCACCCAGGCATCCCTCAGTTTTATTTTTCAGTGCACATAAATTTAAAAAATTATAGCTAATTTTGTTGTTAATTTCTTCCATAAGGTAATCAACAAACCTTCTTTAGGCAGCTGAGGTCATTATACTCATCTAACATTTACTTATTTTGGTTTAACTTATTAAAACATTTGAAATTTCAGTGTGAATTATTAATCTAATTTTCCCTCTAACCATTTTTCCCCACACCATATTACTAAATAGTGATCTTTCCTCACTGTTATAGTCCATCTGAGGTATCGTTCATTGAGTTCTTCATATTATCTGCATCTAGCTGCAGATGGTCATGGCTGTATATTGAAACAGATGATAGTGGGTTCCATGAGAAATGTCTCTGGGAAAATTAAAATGGTAGAATATTGATGTGTCAGGAGAACTCTAGGAAAATAGCATTCAGTGAGGTTTGGAGAGTCTTTGGAGAGTTTGGAAAGACTTAATTACACTTGCACAGAAAACCAAGCAAAGGCAAAAACAAAGGAATCCATTCCAGGAACAAAAAATTGTACCAGAAAGGAAATGTAGGCATAGTATACATTCGTAGCTTAGCTATATTTAGATAGTCATCATAAATGTTAACTTAATGCAAAGTTTGGAATATCTACATTTAAATACAGAAAAAGGACAGGGTTAGGATGGTATTTAAAAAGGCCAATTCTTTCATCCATAATAATCAGTCAACAGGTAATACTGGATAATTGATGCATGTGGAAATAAAGATATGAGCATACTAGTTAGGAAATTAAAAGGTAAGTAGGAGAAAGAGCTAATAGAATTTAGGGAGAGGTATTTAGAGGACTGTTTCTCACTATAATACTTGTAGAAACTATTTGGCTAGTTAATCTAAACTTTTACGGGTCTTATGAATTTAAGAAACTAAAACTCAGATACTAAAATATTTATAGGCATGTTTTTGTGGACTAAATTCATGCTTCTGACCTTAAGGAAACCTCATCCTATTTCTTATTAAAATAAGATATAAAATATATTCTATAAAGTGCTGTATCTTAATATTAAAAACTATTTTAAAATGTAAAATATAAATTTAATTGCTGGTAAGAACATACTTTATGAAAAATTGCAACCTGAAGTACAATTGAGCTGGTAACCTTATTTGTGCCTAGTCACATTTGAAGGGTGTAAGCACTCCCATCCATAATAGCTGTTCCCACTCGGAGGCGGAAGGAATGTAAAAGAAACTGGACACGTTTTGACTGGGAGACGTTTGGAATGAGAAAACTACAGTAGTTGGAAGAATGCCCACAGCTGATAACCTTCACCCAACCAGTTGAGAACTGTTCTAAAATATCTTCAGTAAGATGAAAACATATACTCCAGTAAGGAAATAAAGACTTTAAAAAGAAACTTCTGTGCATTTACTTAAATTAATAATTGTCTTAACTGACTTGCATGTTTACCAAGTCAGCTTTTGGTTTTATTTTTTAGCTTTTTGTTTTCAAATGGTTTGTTCTGTAATCAGATTGCCTTACAAGTTTTGATAGATTCTTGCTTTACTTTACAAAAACTGAAATTGGAAATTACATAAAAAATAATCCACTGAATGTAGCTTATATAAAAGAGATGGCTTAATTACAATCTAGGAACCCATAGTCAGTTTGGTCCCATGTTAAAAATTAGCAAATTAATACACACATGTTTTAGCATAAAATAACACCTAAGATATGTATATATAACTTTTCAAAATTTCCTGCTTTAAATGACTTTTCTCTTTAATTAAAATAATTTTTTTAATGTTTATTTATTTTGAGAGCCAGAGTGTGTGCACGAGTAGGGGAGGGGCAGAGAGGGAGAGAGAGAAAGAATCCCAGGAAGGCCCCTCACACTGTCAGCAGAGCCCAACATGGGGCTTGAACCCACAAACCGTGAGATCATGATCTGAGCTAAAACCAAAAGTCATATGCTTATCTGACTGAGCCACCCAGGCGCCCCACTGACTTTAAAATATATATATATTTATTTATTTGGGGGACAGCGCAAGCTGGGGAGGGGCACAGAGGATCCAAAGCGGGCTCTGCGCTGACAGTCTGACAGCAGTGAGCACAATGTGGGGCCTGAATTCACAAACCACTAAATCATGATGACCTGAGGCCAAAGTCAGACGCTCAACTGAGCCACCCAGATGTCTCCCCCTACCCACGACACACACCTTTTTTTTAACTGACTTTTTGACTCCATGACCAAACTTACTGGTCCCAGTCAGGATGGATCTCATTAAATCTATCTAAGAGCTTAGCTGACTTAAAAAATGCTATAAAAATGGAAATGCTAGCATTTTATGCCCTATCAATAAAAGCAACAAAATCAAAAGGATTAAGAAAGAAAAGGGAAATGACCTATTTTTAAAACTTAATGTTTGTATCTTAATATTTGACATGGAGACAATGGTTGGTTAAGAAACAAGGCTCTGTGGCCAAACGGTCAAAGTCTGAATTCTGTCACTGATTGTGTCCACAGGCAACTCACTCACTCTCCAAACCTCAGTTTCCTCATTTATAGAATGAGGAGGGCAGTGCCAAGTGCCTAATGATATCCTTTCACTTTCCATTCAGATGAAGAGGAAAGTTAAGAGAGAACCTTTACTAAAGAGTTTAAAAATCCAACTAAAACCCTCAACTATTCCAACGGTGAGTCAGAAAAAGAAAAAAGGGTCACCTATTGTTCAAACTGGTGAACTGCAATATACGTGCTCGTATAACTGCCTAATTGTTATTTCTTGACAAGTGCTTACCACCAGGAAATTCTGGTATTTTATTTAACATACTGAGGATGTCTGCAGAAAGGAAAGAATTTTACAGATGAAGGTGTTATTTTAGTAGGATGATAATCTTTCTTTTTCCAGTTGTCTGTTTTCCCAGTTCTCTGCAGTTTGTTCTCTGTTATACACCTCCTTTTAGCTACTGGAAATACCAAGAAGATTGGGAAAAAGTTTTGAATGTTCCTAGGAAGCCTCTGTGATTAAAATGAAAAGAAAGATAACCAGGCCTGGATCATAGGTCTCTCCTTTCCCAGTCCCAACAATGATGGGTTCGCATTAGAGAAGTTACCCAACTAATATACTTGTTCCTAGTTTTGTTATTATGGTTCTTTTCAAAAACAAGAGGACACATTTGAGGGGAATCTGAATCTGAGTATTATAATTACATAAGCAAGGAAGAAAACCAGCAGTATACTTACAGACTGATTTGCTTCTGATTTTCCTCTCCTCCAACCCTAAAGGCTATATTTATGCGAACAAAATTGAATGTGTATCTGTTTATCAAGGAGGATGTAGTTGGAAGGGCTGTCTACACTATATTGTGTTTTCAGGTTGCAAAGACTTCAAAATTATCTCAGGTGACCACACTGTTTCACAGAGTAACAAAAAAGGTGGTAAACATACTCATTCATTCAGTTCTTCCCATATATATCCAGGTTTATATATAAATGCAAATGTACAAATGGTGTAGTCATATTTGAAGGGAATTTTGAAAAATCTAGCTCTGTGGGTTATCTGAATATGCAACATGAATGACAAACCAGAAATTTAAATAGACACTCACTGTGTTTACTTAAATGAGATCATCTGTATAGGATCACACTTCAAAATGTGTAATCATGAAAAATAAACACAGCTGAACATAAGTCAGAGTTGAATTTTAGTGTCTTATTTCTAAGTCAAAACTCCCTCACACATTCAAAATTTTCTTAACAGCTATATTTTTTTCACCTCTTTGAATCAAGAGCAGACATAATAGCAGATCTCAACATATTTTTCCCCACAGTCAGTAGCTTCCACAAGGCAGAAATTCAAGTCCGCTGGAATATTCAAGATGACCAATTGGCTGGCTGACTGAATGCCTCCCTTAGCTACAGAGCGCTGTCCAAGGTAATGGCACCTTCGGATGGGGAACTATACAACATAAAACCTATTCTGCGATCTTCTGTCCTCTCAGGAAAATGGTAAGGGCCAGGGAGGAGGAGGACACAAGCAAATCAGAATCCTCTCAGGAACTTTATCATACTAGACATGCCTTTGTGCCTAAGCCAAGCCAGAGTACGGAAGGAGGACATAGTGTTTTTAAAAAGCCCTATAGAAGTAAGTCCACAGGGCGCCTGGGTGGCTCGGTCGGTTAAGCGTCCGACTTCGGCTCAGGTCATGATCTCACGGTCCGTGGGTTCGAGCCCCGCGTCGGGCTCTGTGCTGACAGCTCAGAGCCTGGAGCCTGTTTCGGATTCTGTGTCTCCCTCTCTCTGTGACCCTCCCCCATTCATGCTCTGTCTCTCTCTGTCTCAAAAATAAACGTTAAAAAAAAAAAAAAAAAAAGTAAGTCCAGTTGTATCCCTACTCCCCTCACTATGGAGAATCGATCATTCTTTGAATAACACAGGTTTAAGAAGAAGAAGGTGAGGAGTCAGAACCCTGATGTACTTTGTGTTAACTCTTCTATATTAATTAGCTTGATCAATTCCCCTTCAGGCAAGTTCTCACACAAATATTCCATCCCCATTCAGTAGTTCCACACTGTATGTACTTCTCTTAAAAGTAGCTAAGTGACTCTAGGAGAAATTATTCCTATCTTTATTCCAATTATGAATTAAAAATGAGAACCTAATCCAATCAAGATGGAGTAACTACAGAGTAGTGTTAACGATATATGTGCATCAAGGAAAAGGGAAAGGTATAGCTGAATACAAAATATACAAAAGAGCCAGTAATCTTCTAAGCCCTTGAAAAATACCCAGGAGAGTTCCCTTCAAAATAGATTAAAAAGCCTGTCATCTTCTCTTTTTCAAATCTATTTTTCCTGAATAGTTCTTGAAAAAACGTGAAATGACAAAGTTATTTTTAATTATCACTACTATAATAGAAGTTTCAGCTATTTTCATTATAAATTGTTTAACAAAATTTTTTTAATGTTTATTTTGAGAGAAAGAGAGAGACAGAATGCGAGTGGAGGAGGGACAGCGAGAGAGGGAGACACAGAATCGGAGGCAGCCTCCAGGCTCTGGGCTGTCAGCACAGAGACCAACGTGGGGTTCAAACTCATGAACTGTGAGATCATGACCTGAGCCGAAGTTGGATGCTCAACTAACTGAGCCACCCAGGGGCCCCTTCATTATAAATTGTTTTAGCCACTTTGTATATTAAATATTTTCTATGGCTTGGCCTAAATACCATACAGACTTTTCCTCCATGGGAAAACATGTTCTAAGTTAAAAATATCCAATATACAGTCGGGTTTTCAGCTGTTTTCCCACTCGGGCACCTGCATTCATTGTACTAACCATTTCTTCTGGTCCAGCAGTGGCTGCAGATCCAGCACCCAGAGTTGAGGTAACAGGAAGGTGAGCAGAGGAAGCAGAAGCAGCCCCAGCAGAAGTGATGGAAGCAGCAGAGGGAAATGTGGCAGCACAGGCTGCTCCCACGGCGGCTGCTGGTGGGGATGGTGGCGGCACAATCAGTGAGGGCATCGGAGGGGCCAAAGGATCCAAATGAGCAGAATGTTCTTTTCCTTGAACGCCAGGACCATACTCTTCTTTTTTATTTGTGAAGTCTGTCCCTATCAGTCACAAATTAATTCCATTAAACTTCTTACAAGTTAAGATGACCTTTATGCCCCCAACAACGAAAATACATAGTAGCTAAAATTTAGTTCTAGAGAAGATGTAGAAATTTGTCATGTATTGCATACAATGTTTAACTAACACAGTTTATCATTATTAACTGTTTCGTGTCAGCATTAACCACTAAAGACTTCAGACCATTTCCTTCAATATGTGAAAGCTGAAGATTTGCTCTTAAGTCAAAGATAAAAATATGTACTCTGCTATGATGTCAGATGAGTAAAGTATATTGCCAAAACAGCCATCATAATAATATGTGACCATATTATTTATGTCCTTCTGCATTATTTCATACAACCGTCCTGATAAATGGCCTCGTATTTAGATCTTCAGAATTGTTTTCTGATAACACTATACCCTTTTATTTCCATTTATTGCTACTATCCAAACAAAATCAATGTATTTTTTTTTTTAAGTTTATTTATTTATTTTGAGAGAGAGAATCCCAAGCAGGCTCTGCACGGTCAGCGTGGAGCCCCATGTGGGGCTCAAACTCACAGACTGTGAGATCATGACCTGAGCCGAAATCAAGAGTCAGTCGCTCAACCAGAGCTACCCAGGTACCCTAAAATTCAATGTTTTAAATTTGATTTTTCAGCAAAAAATAATAAATCAATAAGTAACACTAAAATTTTTACTTTAACATTGTAAACACAATTGATTCTTCCAAAGAGATTTATATAAATCATGAATTAAAAATATATTTGTACACTTAACTAATTTTACTGATATTCTACATAATGATTTCTCAAAAATGAACCTTACCCTTAGATCAAAGGAGTGAGTAACATCAGCTTCCAGAAGCTAGGGCAAAGGGTTTCTTCAAATTTTATATTTTTCTCCCCAATATTAGAATTTAGTTAACATTTCCAGTAAAGATTGTATGTATGAGGCATCTAACACCAGGGTTGAGGGTTTGGAAATTCATTCACTGAGACAATTGAGAATGTGTGAACACAGGGCATTATAGACGCCCATGTGTTTTTTGTTTGTTTGTTTGTTTTTTAATGTTTTAGAGAGAGAGCTTGAGCCGGGGAGGGGAGAGAGAGAAGGAGACAGAATCAGAAGAAGGCTCCAGGCTCTGAGCTGTCACCACAGAGTCAGACGTGGGGCTTGAACCCAGGAACCATGAGATCATGACCTGAGCCAAATCTGTACACTCAACTGACTGAGCCATCAAGGTGCCCCTGCCTTTTTTTTTTTTTTTTTTTGAAAGAGAGAGAGAGTCAGGGAGGGACAGAGAGAGGGAGAGAGAATCCCGAGGAGGCTCTGCACTGTCAGCACAGAGCCCTACACAGGGCTTGAACCCACGAACCATGAAATCATGACATGAGCCAAAATCAAGAGTCAGATGTTTAACTGACTGAGCCACCCAAGCGCCCGATGTGGGGTTCCAACTCACGAACTGTGAGACCATGACCCGAGCTGAAGTCGGATGCCTAGCCACTCAGGCGTCTGAGCCACTCAGAATGAGCCACTCAGACTCTAAACCTCTAGACCCCTATGTTTAAATGGTTTTCGATGTCCACTTTCCATCCAGAGACTTCTCTGTGTAAGTCCTTCTCTTAGGCTATCTTTATATAAAACAGAGTAATAGCACCTCATTAATGAAGTTTAATTAGGATTCTAAGGGACATGTCCTTTGAAATCCTCTGATGAGAGGGACTAACTCAGTGTAAAAGCACCATTTTGTTTTAAAAACAAAACATAGTTTTAACATGTTTTTGACAGTAAGTAATTCAGACTGTGTCTTTTTAGGTGGGTGGAAGACTTCTGATCTGCGGAACCAGTACAAACGTCAGGTCTCACAATGATATTCCCTGGAATAGAGGTAGCTGACTAACTTGTTAATGTGGGCTGATTTATGCAGTTCCATTTTGGTCAATCGCTGTAAGTTTAATAATTATTCTCGCTTTAACTGGGATAAGTTTTTTCATCTGTAAAGGATTTTTCTACTGTTCCCAAAATTGCTTTAATATTTGGCCGGTATCATTTTAAAGGGTCATTTTTGTGGTCATATTTTGCCTTCTTCATAAAACTTCTAATTTCCAACCTTTAAGATATAGGATACTGCACAGCATGAGATGCACTTAGATCATGGACAGCAGAGTCGGGAGACATAAAAAAAAACAGTATTTTGCTATGACAAGATAGGTACGTCAGGAATACTGCATTATTTTCTTTAATGTTTACTTATTTTGAGAGACAGAGGGTGCACACGGGCGGGGTAGGGGCAGAGAGAGTGGGGAAAAGAAAGGATCCCAAGCAGGCTCCATGCTCAGCGTGGAGCTGATGCGGGAATCGATCCCAGGCCCGTGGGATCATGACCTCAGCTGAAATCAAGAGTTGTATACTCAACTGACTGAGCGACCCAGATGCCTCAGGAACAGTGCATTATAAACAACAGTTGTTTTAGGGGAAGAAATGGGGCCAAAAGTATTTTTTTCCCTAGTGAGAATTAAAAATTTTTTAAACCTGTTAATAAAATGCCAGAAAATTACACATCACAGAGCAAATCCAGCATGAGGTTACACTGAACTTCTGCCTTTGGGAGCTCCACCAACACTATTGCTAGTGTGTATCTCACTATTCCTGTCAATTTTATCCCCCATTGTGATGATCAACAAAGCACCAGGCCACTCAAAACAGTTGAGATCCCAGAACTTGGCATTAGTTGTGGATAAAAGGCGATTTAAAAGCAACAGGGGCAAAACAAATCATGTTGTGTAATTATCAGAATACATTTTCTCCAAATCCTGTTGTGGATATTTGCCTGTAGGAGACAAAGCTGTATTTGAATTTAAAATTTAAGATGGTAAATTTATTAAAGGTGGTAAAAAGCAGTCAATTCATAACCTGCTTACATAGGTTATGAGAAAGAGGTCTCTTATAATTGAATGTAGGAAGTTCTTTTTTTTTTTTCATTTTTTAAAAATGTTTATTATTTTCAGAGACAAAGAGAGACAGAGCATGAGTGGGGGAGGGGCAGAGAGAGAAGGAGACACAGAATCCGAAGTGGGCTCCAGGCTCTGGGCTGTCAGCACAGAGCCTGATGTGGGGCTTGAACTCATAAACGGCGAGATCATGACATGCGTTAAAGTTGGACGCTTCACCGACTGAGCCACCCAGGTGCCCCTGAATATAGGAAGTTCTAATGATAAAATTTGTCACTTGTGAAACCTAGGATCTGTTATAA
Source organism: Neofelis nebulosa (assembly GCF_028018385.1). Classification (NCBI taxonomy): domain Eukaryota; kingdom Metazoa; phylum Chordata; class Mammalia; order Carnivora; family Felidae; genus Neofelis; species Neofelis nebulosa. The sequence continues at coordinate 100,125,628 of NC_080782.1, read as the reverse complement.
GTAGGTAATTAAATTCTTCAATTTAATACACACAACTTACTAATAATGACAACTGGTGGTGGTGGTGAGTTTGTTTTTAGTGTTGACACTGAATTGAAAGACCATACTGGAAAAATCAATTCTTTTGGATATTAGCAAGATAAACTAGTCAGCCTTGAGATTCTAGGATTCTAAGTTTTGAACCTGCAAGTGGGCCACAGACCATGACTGCTTCAGAAAAAAGTTATCTGCCTTAACTTCCTAGCATCCACAACATGAACAATTTGCATAATAAATGTTTGATGATGCCTGAAAATTAAGGTTATGACAACCACAGAAAAGTTATTCACTGGACTGGAATATTAATGGTGTTACAAAATGAAACTGTCTCATAAAGTGTGAGTCTCAAATAGGATTTAATGTGAAGAAATGCTGCAAAAAATGTTCATGTACTTACATAAAACAGGCTGACTTCAGACTACAGTAATTATGCCATTACTTATCATCTTACATGTCAAAGTATTTTTTGTCTTTTAAAGAGCTTTCAATTATATTTCACTGCATTTCCTCAAGAATCCTTTGTTAACAGGTAGGGAAGATTTATATTATCTTCTTTGTTCAGAGAAGAAAACTAAAACCCAATAAGGAAAATAGGCCTCAGTGCAAATTGGTGACAAAGGATTCGTGTGATTTGCTTTTCTAAGCCATGCTGAAAAAACAATGACACAATCCACACAGATTCCAGCCAACACATGGACTTTTCTTAAAATAAAATTATTTTACTTGACTTCTGTAGATAGGCCTATATTTATATTTCAGTTTCAGTTGAGGCATCTCTTAAATTGAAGACAAGCAATTTAAAAAAATTTTTTTTAATGTTTATTTTTGAGAGACAGAGAGACAGACAGACAGACAGAGACAGAGCAGGAGCATGAGCATGAGCAGGGAAGGGGCAGAGACAGAGACACAGAATCCAAAGCAGGCTCCAGGCTCTGAGAAGTCAGCACAAAGTCCGATGGGGGCTCGAACTCACAAGCCATGAGATCGTGACCTGAGCTGAAGTCAGACACTCAACCTCCTAAGCCACTCAGGCACCCCAAAGACAAGCAATATTTAAAATGGGACACCATGACTAGATAAATATTTCATCAACAAAATAGTCCAAAGAATTTGGCTATTTGATCAACAAATACAAATTTTGTACTTAAAGGTACTGCAATTATTAGTTAAAAGAGCCTTAAAATAATGTTATACATTCAAAACATCATTTTAACATTGACCCTAAACACTTAAGAGTTGACTGTTTACTTGATCATATCTAAGATACCATAAGTAACCAAGACTAAGTGATTTTTATGGCAGATTATGATACCATGAAGTTAAAACTACCCATACCTGGGGGCACCTGGGTGGCTCAGTCAGTTAAGTGTCCGACTCTTGATTTCGGCTCAGGTCATAATGTCAAAGTTCGTGAGTTCGAGCCCCACATGGGGCTCCATGCTGACAGTGCAGAGCCTGCTTGGGATTCTCTCTCTCTCTCTCTCTCTCTCTGCCCCTACCCCACTCATGCTCACTCTCTCTCTCTCTCTCTCAAAATAAATAAACTTTAAAAATTTTATTTAAAAAATCTAAAAAAATAAAAACAATTAAAAAAAATACCAGTACCTGGTCAAGGCCTATTCTTTGCAGAAAATTATTACAGACCACACCAATCACTGAAATATCCTCAAATCCTTTTCAAAGTAGACAGAGAACCTTAAATACTAACCTGTATCGCCTTTGTTTTGAAATATAGTCATAGCTTCGAGATTTAATGCACACACCCCCCTCATGAAAGCTTTCTTCATGGAATCTTCAAAATGCTCTTTTTCATGCTGCATTCTTTGGATCTCAGCTTTTGCATTTTCCAAAGCTCCAGATAACTAAATAAGGGGAATTTTTAAAAAGAAGAAAAAGATTTGAGATACAAGGAAGGATATTATTTACTGTTCAAAAAACAGCCTTATACTGTGAAGTGTTTTTTGTTTTTTGTTTTTTACAAAAGAGTAAGCTATGTTTATTTAAAGTCACAAGCAGTTGACAGACTCCGTATGACTCAGACTATAAGGAAACCATTCTACTTCATTCCATTCTGAGTCCTAGGGGGGCCCAGACTGGCAGGAGTGCTGCTTGGGGCCCGCTGACAGGTTTAAAGGTTTCTCACGGCAATCTGTGACTGTGTGAGATTGGCCAGGCAGGTCACCATTAGCAGGATGCAGATGTTGCTGTTGAGCATGGTCTCAAAGTTATCAGGAACTATCTTGGGTACTTGGTTAACCAGATTCATTAAGAAGCGGCCCACAGTATCGTCAGCTGACGGCTTTCCACACAGCACGTCCTCTGCATACCACAACACTGTGCTCAGGGCATCCTAGATGCCAGCCGATGCCCCTCCTACTTGCTGCAAGTTGCTTGAGAGTCTGATCACTGGGTTGGGGCTAAAACAGGTCTTCGTGATCTGGTCAACTGCGATGTGTTCAGTGTCAGAATATGCATAGTTCACTGTCAGAGGTGTGGACACCCCCCCAGGGACACCCATTAAAGTGCCGACATAGGTAGCCATTCCTGAGGTGAATGGGGTTGGGAGCTTCAGGGCTGTAGTATTCCTGAATAGGCACAGAATGCTTTATGAAGTCATGGCCTGTGGCGTACCAGCCCAGGATGAGCTCATCTGGAGAGACTTTCTTGGTAATTCACACATGTGCTTAGTGAATGCCATGTCAACAGCCACCTCATCTTCTGACTCACTGTGCAGCACTAAAAGGCAGTTTGTGACTTCCACTGAATGCCAGTCAACAGGTCCCAGCAGGGTCCCAATAACTTGGGCAGCACCTTCACTGAGTGTCTTGTGGCTGTCCGCAACAGAGGCCAAATGACCAGGTGGAGCCCAACCGCACGGCTGCTGGGGTGGGGGCCTGACAGGGCAGGACCAGGCAGTGACCACACTGGGTCTGTGCTGGGGTCTGGCCTAGAGCCCATGGTCCTAGCCAATGCAGCTGCCGGGTATGAGGAGGAGGCTGGAGCTGGTGTTGGAGCCAGAAGCGGCGCTGAGGCTGTGGGGCTGGCGCTGCCGGTGTGGCCATCTTGTTGAGCTGTGAAGTCACTTTTGTGTCAAACACTAAAAACACTTTACCGCACACCTCTTCCGCTATGCATCTCAATTTATTTTAAAAGGTGCATCTTACCTCATTCCTAACTGTAAGATGGAGGTTCAAACAAGGAAAATTTCATACCAGTCCCACCAAAGGGTGCTGATGTGTTTTACTTATAAAGATATGTCATTTCTTACCATAAAACATTCATGCAGAATAATACCCAAAATACATGAAGAGCCACAAACTCTCACCTCTTCAGAAAAAAATACCTAAATGCAATATTAACAGAATTTCCTCCCTTCCTTCCTTCCTTTCTCTAAATGTCATTTAGAGAACTTAAAGTGCAAAGTGACATTAGGTAAAACACTCTTTCCCATCGACCAAATCTGAAGGGACTGCATTTTTTTTTTGTATGTTATTTTGAATTGCAGAAAATTATTGGTACAACGAAACTTATTTTTAACATTAAGAACTTAGTACTATGATGACGAAAAAAGGTTTTTCTGTAACTATGTGATTTCAAGATGCCTACCGCATTCTTCACTAGGGATTAACTTCATTTTGGGTCTCAAATATTTTCCCTTGGAAACAATGTTTATTTTATAAATAAAAGTCAATGGGAAAATAACTTCAGTTTATATACAACAGCTTTATATCAACCTTATAGGAACACAATTTGCTTAAATTAGCACAAGGATAAACATTTTTCTTTTGAGTCTTTATTTTCAGCTCAAAAAGGCCAAATGAAGAAGCCTAAGAGTACGCGTTCTTAGAAATGTAAGGGTCTATGGGTGATTTATGTTTCCAAGGGAAATGTACATACACGAGATCAAACACGAGTTCCTAGATCAGAGTAAATAAATCTGTAGGTCTGACTTAATAGTGTTGTTCTTTCCCAGGAGTCTCATTTGAACCTACGTGACATTAAATGGAACTGGAGAAATGGGTCACTCTGGCTAACTATAAACGAATAGTGAGTGATGCTATCCACCTTTTTATTTTTACTGAAAGAAAGTGAAGGTATACACAAAAAAGTTTACCGCAGCAACTTTGGTTTCATAATCGTTGGAAATCTGGACGCAAACTTCTTCTGCTCTTGCTTGACAAGCTCGTTCCACCACATCTTTCCATTGCTTCTGTACTATGGATCGCCAGCCTTTCCAGACTTTCTTCAGTAAAGTTCTCTGGAAGTACTGGTCAGCTAGTTTGCCTTCATAGACCTAAATGAAAGTAATATACAACCTCAAAAACACGGTAGGCTGGTAAATATATAGGCGATGATATTAAAAAACATAATGTAACACAGTGGTAAGCAGTGTACATGTTATCATTTAATCCTGTGTAATCATATTTTTCTCATGTGCAGACAGGAGAACAGGCTGAGAGAGGTTAAGGAACCGGCCCATGTCACACAGCTTTCATAGAAAGGGAAAAACCAGCCTCGCCTCATTTCAGAACCTAACCTCCAATCCTTGTATCAATGCTTTATGCAACTACTCAAGTTAGGAGGAAAAAAATAAATAAAGCGCAAATGAAAGAAAAGGAATAATCTGCCGTTACTAGAGTTATGAATCTGTAGGACCATTTAGCTGAATGTAGGCCTAAGAGAAGAACAGAGAGTGGCTGCAAGACAGAAAGGGTGGTGGCTGTGATTTCAGGTGCTAATGCTCTCTCTTCAGCCTGGTGGCCACCACCTGAAGCAAGACTAATTTACACCCTTTGCCATCATACACAGGGCCAAGCAGATCTAAATAGAAACATATACCATTCTTCCTGCATCAACTAATTTAAATTCTTTTGAAGAAATAGTTCCAATTTTCAATTTTTTTTAATTGAAAAAGCTACTCAAAAACTGATGGCAGAAAATATATGGAAACAAACGATAGTGAAAATACAACAATCCAAACACTTTGGGATGCAGCGAAGGCAGTCCTGAGAGGAAAATACACGGCAATCCAGGCCTATCTCAAGAAACAAGAAAAATCCCAAATACAAAATCTAACAGCACACCTAAAGGAAATAGAAGCAGAGCAGCAAAGGCAGCCTAAACCCAGCAGAAGAAGAGAAATAGTAAAGATCAGAGCAGAAATAAACAATATAGAATCTAAAAAAACTGTAGAGCAGATCAACGAAACCAAGAGTTGGTTTTTTGAAAAAATAAACAAAATTGACAAACCTCTAGCCAGGCTTCTCAAAAAGAAAAGGGAGATGACCCAAATAGATAAAATCATGAATGAAAATGGAATTATTACAACCAATCCCTCAGAAATACAAGCAATTATCAGGGAATACTATGAAAAATTATATGCCAACAAACTGGACAACCTGGAAGAAATGGACAAATTCCTAAACACCCACACTCTTCCAAAACTCAATCAGGAGGAAACAGAAAGCTTGAACAGACCCATAACCAGTGAAGAAATTGAATCGGTTATCAAAAATCTCCCAACAAATAAGAGTCCAGGACCAGATGGCTTCCCTGGGGAATTCTACCAGACATTTAAAGCAGAGATGAGGGGCGCCTGGGTGGCTCAGTCTGTTAGGCGGCCGACTTCGGCTCGGGTCATGATCTCGCGGTCCGTGAGTTCGAGCCCCGTGTCGGGCTCTGGGCTGACAGCTCAGAGCCTGGAGCCTGTTTCAGATTCTGTGTCTCCCTCTCTCTGACCCTCCCCTGTTCATGCTCTGTCTCTCCCTGTCTCAAAAATAAATAAAACGTTAAAAAAAAAAAAAAAAAAGCAGAGGTGATACCTGTCCTTCTCAAGCTATTCCAAGAAATAGAAAGGGAAGGAAAACGTCCAGACTCATTCTATGAAGCCAGTATTACTTTGATTCCTAAACCAGACAGAGACCCAGTAAAAAAAGAGAACTACAGGCCAATATCCCTGATGAATATGGATGCAAAAATTCTCAATAAGATACTAGCAAATCGAATTCAACAGCTTATAAAAAGAATTATTCACCATGATCAAGTGGGATTCATTCCTGGGATGCGGGGCTGGTTCAACATTCGCAAATCAATCAACGTGATACATCACATTAATAAAAGAAAAGATAAGAACCACATGATCCTGTCAATCGATGCAGAAAAAGCATTTGACAAAATTCAGCATCCTTTCTTAGTAAAAACCCTCGAGAAAGTCGAGATAGAAGGAACATACTTAAACATCATAAAAGCCATTTATGAAAAGCCCATAGCTAATATCATCCTCAATGGGAAAAAACTGAGAGCTTTCCCCCTGAGATCAGGAACACGACGGGGATGTCCGCTCTCACTGCTGTTGTTTAACATAGTGTTGGAAGTGCTAGCATCAGCAATCAGACAACAAAAGGAAATCAAAGGCATCAAAATTGGCAAAGATGAAGTCAAGCTTTCACTTTTTGCAGATGACATGATATTATACATGGAAAATCCGATAGACTCCACCAAAAGTCTGCTAGAACTGATACATGAATTCAGCAAAGTTGCAGGATACAAAATCAATATACAGAAATCAGGTGCATTCTTATATACTAATAATGAAGCAACAGAAAGACAAAGAAACTGATCCCATTCACAATTGCACCAAGAAGCATAAAATACCTAGGAATAAGTCTAACCAAAGATGTAAAAGATCTGTATGCTGAAAACTATTGAAAGCTTATGAAGGTAATTGAAGAAGATATAAAGAAATGGAAAGACATTCCCTGCTCATGGACTGGAAGAATGAATATTGTCAAAATGTCAATACTACCCAAAGCTATCTACACATTCAATGCAATCCCAATCAAAATTGCACCAGCATTCTTCTCGAAGCTAGAACAAGCAATCCTAAAATTCATATGGAACCACAAAAGGCCCCGAATAGCCAAAGTAACTTTGAAGAAGAAGACCAAGCAGGAGGCATCACAATCCCAGACTTTAGCCTCTACTACAAAGCTGTCATCATCAAGACAGCATGGTATTGGCACAAAAACAGACACATAGACCAATGGAATAGAATAGAAACCCCAGAATTAGACCCACAAAAGTAGGGCCGACTAATCTTTCACAAAGCAGGAAAGAATATCCAATGGAAAAAAGACAGTCTCTTTAACAAATGGTGCTGGGAGAACTGGACAGCAACATGCAGAAGAATGAAACTAGACCACTTTCTTACACCATTCACAAAAATAAACTCAAAATGGATAAAGGACCTGAATGTGAGACAGGAAACCATCAAAACCCTAGAGGAGAAAGCAGGGAAAGACCTCTCTGACCTCGGCCGCAGCAATTTCTTACTTGACACATCCCCAAAGGCAAGGGAATTAAAAGCAAAAATGAACTATTGGGACCTCATGAAGATAAAACCTTCTGCACAGCCAAGGAAACAATCAACAAAACTAAAAGGCAACAAACGGAATGGGAAAAGATATTTGTAAATGACATATCGGACAAAGGGCTAGTATCCAAAATCTATAAAGAGCTCACCAAACTCCACACCCGAAAAACAAATAATCCAGTGAAGAAATGGGCAGAAAACATGAATAGACACTTCTCTAAAGAAGACATCCAGATAGCCAACAGGCACATGAAAAGACGCTCAACCTCGCTCCTCATCAGGGAAATACAAATCAAAACCACACTCAGATATCACCTCACGCCAGTCAGAGTGGCCAAAATGAACAAATCAGGAGACTACAGATGCTGGAGAGGATGCGGAGAAACAGGAACCCTCTTGTGCTGTTGGTGGGAATGCAAACTGGTATAGCCACTCTGGAAAACAGTGTGGAGGTTCCTCAAAAATTAAAAATAGACCTACTCTATGACCCAGCAGAGTAGCACTGCTAGGAATTTACCCAAGGGATACAGGAGTACTGAGACATAGGGGCACTTGTACCCCAATGTTTATAGCAGCACTCTCAACAATAGCCAAATTATGGAAAGAGCCTAAATGTCCATCAACTGACGAATGGATAAAGAAATTGTGGTTTACATACATAATGGAGTACTACGTGGCAATGAGAAAGAATGAAATATGGCCCTTTGTAGCAACGTGGATGGAACTGGAGAGTGTGATGCTAAGTGAAATAAGCCATACAGAGAAAGACAGATACCATATGTGTTCACTCTTATGTGGATCCTGAGAAACTTAACAGAAACCCATGGTGGAGGGGAAGGAAAAAAAAAAAAAAGAGATTAGAGTGGGAGAGAGCCAAAGCATAAGAGACTCTTAAAAACTGAGAACAAACTGAGGGTTGATGGGGGGTGGGAGGGAGGGGAGGGTAGGTGATGGGTATTGAAGAGGGCATCTTTTGGGATGAGCACTGGGTGTTGTATGGAAACCAATTTGACAATAAATGTCATATATTAAAAAAAAAAAACAAACTGACGGCAGCCTCCACTGTGTCCACTAACATTTAAACATAATATATTCTGATTATGTCAGTTGGTAAATAAGTTTCAAAATACGGCATACTCATTAAATAGCTCTTTTCTCTATGATAATGTAGATTCAATCTATTGGGATTCATAAAAAAAAATGAAAGCACTAGGAATTATTCTTCAAGGAGAAATCCTGTTCCACGATAGTAATAGCCTTTTCTTTAAGTATTCAGAACTAAATGCAGAGAGATCATTCCATGGCTCACATAAACATCAAATACACACACACACACACACACACACACACACACACACACACACACAACGCATCTATCCCCTATACTCTTGAGTCTCTATACTGTCTTCTTGTGGGATATACATATCCTCTCATCTTTTCCACTTCTGATACAATAATTTATTACTCGCTCTCAGTTTATATTTACTCTGCTATACTGATTCAACTCTTACTTAACTAAAATAAAGACAATCACAGTTAAATTATAAACAAACTAAAGATAATTTCTAAAAAGCTACACAGACATGGCTTTCTTTGATTCTCACTCTAAGTCAAGTCTACAAAACAAACGATCATACAGTTTTATAATATATCAATACAGTAGTGCCTCTTTATGAAGAGACTATATGGATACATTCAGGTATGTGTGAAGCAGAAACAATATAAGAAGCATACGATATGTTAGACATTATCAATTCCTTCTCCACACAATCACATCTGAATTTAAATTTGTTAAAAGGGTTCCGTGACAAGGGCATTTGTAAGTCAGTTATGATCCTTACTTACTGTGAAGCAGATGATAGATCAACAGGTCTATAAAATATGAGGTATTTTTTTCCAAAATACAGCAAAATCAAATTCCTTTAAAATCTAGGCAACATTAAATTGTAAATTCATTTTGATTTATTAGAAAACAAATCTTTCTTTGACTTTAACAGGAGCTCCAAAATGTGATCCTAAACCCTTTTGAGTTCAGAAGTCTAGTATCTGTCAGTTATTGTTTTGTTTTTATACTTACATCCTGTCTGGATTTAACATGGCCAATTCGCCAGTGGAAGAATGTTCTCATCAGCTCTATCCTTTCCTTTTGCTTGCCTATGGCATGAGACAAGCTAGAAATCACCTGTAAATAGCAATTAACACAATTATTGTAATGTCACAATAATTGGTAAAGTGACATTCACATATATCAAAAAGTGCTCAAAAGAATACCTGTGGAGCACTACTACATTCATCTAATTAACCTCATTATTATCTTTAAAAACACCAAAAAGCTTGTCCACCTGAATGCACTACATATCAATGAATGAAGGAGAGCAAAAGAGGAAAGAAAGAAAAGCCTTCATTATTTGTATCTTGATAATCACAAAAAAAGTTTATGTATATAAAATTAATAGTCATTGACATTTAATTCAAGAAAGATGACTACACATTTGAAAATTTTGCCACATACACAGAAAGGCTTTGTGCACTACATCTGAGGGTAGGGACCAGTTTTTAAACATCTTTCTGGTCCCTTAAGTACCTTTAATAACCTTGGGTTAGAAGTTGCTCACTAACTGTTTAAGGATTTTCTGGATTCAACAAACTCATAAAAGCAAACAAGAGTTATACCATAATGTACTTCTTCAGTGATGCTATTCTCGTTCTTTTTTAAATAAATCTACGAAATGTTTTTAAAACCTAATATTCTTTCTTATAAAGAAATGAGTGATTGAAATATATATTTTAAATTGGCCACATTAAAGTGAGATTTAGTAAATTAGGCATATTTATTGAGAGACATTTATTCTGGTTCTTCTTTAAATAATTTTCAAAAGTGGAAAAGGGCATACATTTCTGTTAAAAGGCACAGACTGTTCATCTTATTCATTTTCAAAAACTGGACACATATGTATACTCTTTTATGTGTGATACTTTGAAATAAAAAAAAAATAAGTTTCAAATATTTTAAAACCTCAGGATAGAGTTTTGAGGCCAAGAGAGAAAATGAGTGACATTAGTATCTAGGGTTTCAAAAAAGTAAACTATATAAAATGTTTGATTTTATATCATACCCTGAACATCAAAAGAAATGTATATTTAAAAAAATATACAGTCTTTATCTAGTTCATTAAAACAGTGCTGCATCTGCAGACCAGGAGCTGAGCTGTCGCCTCTGAAAGCTAACATCCTCCCGGGGGGAGCCATGGATTTACTGCACAGTCTGCTGTGTGGAATTAGCACAGACGTGAACCTTACTCTCTCGTTCTTAAGAGGCTAATGGAAAGTGAAATAAAAAGTATTCTCAGGGCACTTGGGTGGCTCAGTCAGTTAAGTGTCTGACTCTTAAGTTTCTGCTCAGGTCATGATCTCACAGTTCATGAGTTCAAACCCAGAGCAGGGCTCTGCACTGACAGCATGGAGACGGCTTGGGATTCTCTCTCTGCCCGCCCCTCCCCTCTCAAAATAAATAAATAAGCTTTAGAGAGAGTTGGACATCCGGCTTGTGAGTGGGTACCTTCATTTCACGTGCGACCTAAGAGCGATTTAAAAATGGGTGATATTGAGAAGAGCAAGGAGATTTTGTTCAGAAGTGCACCCAGTGCCATACCATGGAAAAGGGAGGCAAGCACAAGACTGGGCCAAATCGCCATGGTTTATTTGGGGGAAAGGTCAAGCCCCTGGATTTTCTTATAGGGATGCCAACAAGAACAAAGGCATCACCTGGGGAGAGGAGACACTGATGGACTATTTGGAGAATCCCAGGAAGTACAGCCCTGGAACAAAAATGACTTTCGCTGGCATTAAGAAGGCAGGGGAAAGAGCAGACTTGATAGCTTATCTCTAAAAAGCTACTAAGGAACAATAGTTGGCCGTTGCCTTGTTTATTACAAAACAAAAATGTCTCATGACTTTTTTTATGTGTCCCGTATTTAAATAAATCGTATACACCAGAATTCAGATCATGAATGGTTGATAGAATATTTCTTTTGGACAGTCCTGATTTAAATAAGATTAGCTTGTGGGGCGCCTGGGTGGCTCAGTCAGCTGAGGTCCGACTTCGGCTCAGGTTATGATCTCACAGCTTGTGAGTTCGAGCCCCGCGTCAGGATCTGCGCTGACAACTCGGAGCCTGGAGCCTGGAGCCTGCTTTGGATTCTGTGTCTCCCTCTCCCTCTGCCCCTAACCACTCGCATTATGTCTCTGTCTCTCTCAAAAATAAACAGTAAAAAAAAAAAAAAATTAAGTAAGATTAGCTTGTGGTTAAATGAGTATGATTCGCTTTTTGAACTTTGATAGTAATTCTGGTTCAGCAAGTGCTGTCATTGTTTTCCCCTTTCAAAAATATGATTGGAATTGATTACATGTTCAGCTTTTCACAGAGATGGTAAATGCCATCTTTAAACTTACATCTCTAAACTTAAACTTATTTAGATTTATATGGCTGATTATATCAATATATTTAAATACTGAGGAAATCCCTTCACTGTATCAGAACAGCAAGACTCAGCTGTGATTCAAGTTGTGTTTATTAGCCTGTTAAAGGCAAGGGCTGACGATAAGCTGGCAATGTCCACTTTATCTTTTTAGTCTTAACTATGCCGATTTAATTAAAATTCCCTCCATTTAAAATGTTGCCTTTGGCTTAATGAAAGGCATTTTAGTGTGGTTTATGTATAGTATTAAATAAAGAATACTAACAGTTCTCATGTCTTATAGATGAGCTGTAAGGTCAGATGCTTTTAAAATTGAGTGTGATAAGGTATAGAGGCAGATTTGGCTTGTGAATTCTTTACTAAGTTATAATTCAGGAATGTCTTCTAAACAGCTATTCAAAAATACAACTGTGGAATTACCATATATGTATGATTGGTGCTTTTGCCAACTTGTTAGAAGGGTTAAAGTAGAGGAGAAATATCAGCACCAATTTGTAAATTATGTGATAAGGCTTAAGATAATTAAAAACAAAATCACAGATCAAAAAAAAAAAGCTTTAAAAAAAGTGTTCTCCATGTCTATCAATAAAACGAAAAAGACATCATCAATGAAGAAAGACATAGCATCGATAAAATGTGAGATACTTAAAATGACCCCTAAAAAGATGGTTTAAAATGTGGGTAATGCTGGTTCCCCAATGTTCTCTTAAGAGCAGTTAGGAAAAAAAGACCGGGGAAAAGAAATTAGTGTTCCCACATTCAGCACACACTTCTAAAACTTCGAGCACACTGAAGCTGATGACAAAGATTAAATGACAAGACGCTGGCATGTTTAAGAGGAAGAATATATCTTATTCCTATGTATCTATTTTTTCAGTTTCTGAAGCAATCTTCCCTTTGTATCTTGTATGACCTAAATAATCAGTTCCTGGCATTTAATGCCTAGCAAGATTTTTACCGCATCTCACTTAAAAAGAAATACAAAAGTGAAGACCTCATCTTTTCTCCCAATAGAGATTTCATAGGCTTTTTGCAGCTCCTTCAAACTGTTGATCTGGTTGCACAGTTGTTTTAAATGTGCTTCGTGTTTTTCTTTCTCTTTTTTCATTTCCATTCGGTGCCAGTCAATAAAATTAAGTCTCCATTTACTTAGTTCAGATATGATGTTTGTCTGAAAAATAAATATGCCAGCAATTAAGCAGTGTGTTTAGTACTGCTTCTTAAAATTACACTGAAATTAAGAAACATTAAAACTAATCGGTACAAGCAATCAACATAAGAGCTATTTATAAAAACCACTAATGAAAACGTTTGCAAGTTCAACAGTTGTGGCTCTTCTCAGGTCACATTCACCATACTAAGGAAATGGATTTTTTTTTCCTACTTTAAGTCACTTTGTATGAAACCTTGCTGTCCTTTGAAAACATTTCTGGTCCTTCCGTGGTTTATTCAAGGACTTTAATGTCCATATTAAGATAGATCAAGGAGGGCAGAAAGTCAGAGTATGGCCTTGGCTCAGCCACGGGACTGGGAAGTTATTTAGATAGAGGTGGATAACGGAAACCAGGGGGGTTGACGCTTTCTTTCCCCAAATCGTTTATCACAGAGGCCATCTTACCACAAATTGCTAAGTCTGATCCCTTTTCCCCCTACTGAATGACATAAGTAAAAATACCAAATAATCATGTTATCAAAAAAACTGCCTAACAATATGCTTAACTGAACAGAGAACACATTACATGATTAGCGGTAGCACTTACACCATGACACAGATATGAAACCTGTTCCAAGGGGGAAAATGGTAAAAACTATACTAAAAGATTATTTCTAGAATTTATGGTTCCCAATAATAGAGAAATAAAAATGCCATAAAACCCTCAGGACTTTAATTTCACCATATATGTGAATATTCAGTTTTCTCAAACTATGTTTCAGAAAAACTGTCATTTTCTCCATTATATATATGTATATATATTTTTTAAAGTGTATTTCTTTTGAGAGAGAGAGAGAGAGAGCAGGGGAGGGGAAGAGAGAGAGGGAGAGAGAAAGAGAGGGGGGGAGAGAGAGAGAGAGAGAGGGAGAGAGAGAGAGAAAGAGAATCCAAGGCAGGCTCCACACTATCAGCGCAGAGCCCAATACAGGGCTTGAACTCACAAAACACAAGATCATGACCTGAGCCAAAACCAAGAGTCAGAGGCTTAACACTGAGCCACCCCAGCACCCTTCCATTATATTTTAAATAGAAAAAAATTTGCCATTTCTGTAATACCTTATTTTATTTAGAGGCCAATACCACCACTAAAATAGCCAGCTTTTATAGACTTACCAGTTACACAAGGTGGTTGCTATAAGCAGCTATAAAATGAATATACGTTGCTAAAACTGGATGCTGTGTTACATATAAAAGGAGACATCTTCATTCGTCACAGCTATGAGATGGTTAAGGATTCAATAGGTATCTTTGTCACACGTAGGCTGAGTCTTTAAAAACACCCGAGAGGGGCACCTGGGTGGCTCAGTCGGTTAAGCGTCTGGCTTCAGCTCAGGTCATGATCTCGCAGTCCGTGAGTTCAAGCCCCGCGTCGGGCTCTGTGCTGACCGCTCAGAGCCTGGAGCCTGTTTCAGATTCTGTGTCTCCCTCTCTCTGACCCTCCCCTGTTAATGCTCTGTCTCTCTCTGTCTCAAAAATAAATAAACGTTAAAAAAAAAAAAAAATTAAAAAAAAAAAAAAAAAAAAAACACCCGAGAAGTTCAGTGGAACCTACAGAGCTATTCAGCAACTACTGAAAACCTTGCTAATTCAAAACATGGTTTCTGATCTAGCAGCATCACCTGGGAGCTTGTTAGAAGTGCATAATCTTGGGCCCTGATCAAGACCAACTGACAAGCTGGTTTAACAGGATTCCCAGATGATGCGTACAGATATTAAAGACTGAGAAGGACAGACTTAAAACACTGGACTAATCTTCTAAGGAAACTAGAGATTTTTTTCACAAAATCTTTTGATTCAAAGAAAAGAACAGGAAATAGTGGAATCAAGAGCAAAACTGTTATACTACATATGAAACAACTGTAACTGAACAACTGTAATACCTTAAGTCCTGAACTCCAAAGATCAAGTACATTTTCCATCTTCTGAAGGTTTTCATCAGAAATAAGAAAATCGCTCACAACAATTTCATGGGCATCTGCATGACTAGAAACAGATGCTGGTGAGGAAGAGTCACCTAAGAGGTTAGAACTGAAAAAGTCCATGACTGGGTGAGAAGGCTTCCTCGGTGACAACACTGGTGATGACCCTGGAATAGAGGAAAGTTGTTGTGGTCAGGCCAGATTGAGAATAACCCAAATGGTAAGAAATTCCAGTGGAAGGTGAGATGTCAGTGACCTTCAGAAGTAGAGGAAAATGCAGAGAAATAACCTTTCAGTTTACTTACTTTTTTTTTTTTTTTAGCGTTGTTTATTTATTTATTTTGAGAGAAAGAGAGCACATGACTCTTGTCAACTTTACAAGTTGAGCACCTGACTTTTGATTTTGGCTCAGGTCATGATCCTGAGGTGTGGGATCAAGTCCCATGTTAGGCTCTGCACTGAGCATGGAGCCTTTTGGGATTCTCTCTCTCTCTCCCTTTGCCCCTCTCCAACCCATCCCCTTCTCTTTCTCTCTCAGAAAAGAGAGAGAGAGAGAGAGAGAGAGAGAGAGAGAGAGAGATTGAAAGAAAGAGTTAAGTAATGGACCAAGGTCCCAGTGGTTGTCTATAGGTCATTATTACTTTATATAACACACTGGTGAGGGTTTTAACACCAGTAAAATTCAACACTGTAAGTACAAAGAGTAGTTTAGTTTTAACAGATACTCAGTTGTAAGGCACACTGTTAGCCTTCAACATACAGGTGAAAACATACACGTCTATATATGTATACACATATATGTATATAATTTCCATCCTCTGCCCATATACATGGTAGAGGGTAGTGGGCTGGGGTGGAGGATAGATGTAGGGGTGAAAGCCAGTGCCAGAACAGGCATCTACCTTTCAAAAGCACAAAACAGAAAAGATTACTATTTTATCACACATGTATGCTGGAATTAGAGACGGTTTATCATTTCTCACATATCTCACTTTTGTTACAAGGGTCCTAATAACCAAGACTGAAAGGCCTTCTTTTCCTTGGTCAATGAGATGAGTCAAACAGATAAATCTACTGTAGAACTTGTTACTTGAAAGTAAATCAAGAACTCTTTGCAAAAGGGAAAATCACACTCTAATATATATGTTTTACATAAAAAATTTATTCAGTAAATGGTTCAGGCTAGTCAACTATGAAACACTGCCTCCATACTCTGAAGAATAAACCCAGAGAATAAAGCAGAGTGACAAAGTACGTGAATGTTCTCTTTCACTAGATTTCACCAACAATATCTGCACCCACGGGAAAAGCAATAGACTCCGATTTTTTATTTTTACTTATTTAAAAAAAATATTTTAATATTTATTTATTTTTGAGACAGAATATGAGCAAGGGAGGGGCAGAGAGAGAGAGGGAGACACAGAATCCAAAGCAGGCTCAAGGCTCTGAGCTGTCAGCACAGAGAGCGACATGGGGCTCGAACTCATGAACCATGAGATCATGACCTGAGCCAAAGTTGGACACTTAACCGACTAAGCCACCCAGGCACTCCTCTGATTTTTAATTTTTAAACATATATCCACCTTTTGAAAAAGAGAATCACATAACTGAAGAACTTGAAAGGTCCCCAAGTATTATACCGCCCAAGCCTTTTATGTACAAGTGAGCAAACCAAAGGTTAGAGGCATTTCTTGTAGGGTGGCTTACATGGCCTATACATTAAATAACATTATATCACAGAGCAAGAGGACTGTTCTATTTTAATTATTTAATCACTTCAATCTGGTGCTAGTGTGCTTTTATAACCTCTGTAACACTTGCTCATCTCTCCTTTCAACCAAGGAAAAGCAGATTTCAGGCTGAACACATCACCAGCAGTCTTCAATCAAAACTTACTAATTGTTAGTTGCATTTATTTTTACCATTGCTTTCTATTTATAAAGGGTGTATTAGTTTTATTCTATAATCAGTAATGACACAAGTTTTTCTTCTAATGAATTTACGCTAAAAATGAATATATCTAAAGAAAAAATGACAGAACAAGGGGTATAAAGATAGGACAAAAATCACTAAGTTGGTACACAAATGCCTGAATGTTGGGAAAGAATGCATTGGTTCATGAAAACATTGAAATTGGCCAAATTAGCTGACTCCCATCAAATCTTTTAAAGTACTGCCCTCTAATCTAGCAGTTTTAAGAAAGGATGCCACACACTGTAATACATTAACCTGTCTTAATTGTACTATTTTAGAATTTTGGGAAATTATTTTAAATAGTATTAGTTAATAAATCAGCAACAGCAGCATTTTAAAATCATGCCAATGAGTAATATGCTGAAATGATTCCTCTTACTACACAAATAAAATTCATCAAACCACAAAATGTTGTATGTTAATAAAAACAAACTGAGGAAAAGTCATACCATCTGTCTTTGAATGACTTGAAATATTCAAATCACATCCTTTTCCAACTTCCATCCTTGTTTCTTTTACTACAGGGCTATTTCCTGCTGAAAATAAAATAATTTTTTTATTGAACCAAACCACTCTTATATCAAATGCCTAATCACACATACTTAATTTAAGAGGGTAGCAGTACATAGGATTTTAGAACAGCAAAATACAACATGCTGGGGATAGAGGAACACTAAGCCAAAGAACAAAGAGAAGGACAAAACTGAGAGAACAAAGTCTTAACTATATCATTAATAAGCTCAATTTTACCCACCAAATATAGATGGAAGAGAATTCAGCCTACTGTAGCATTCAGTTCACACTAAGAGACTGAGTGGATGAATGACATTAGAACTTAGAAGCTATGAAATCTTACATTGGATATTTCCAGGGGCCTGCTGCCATCAAGCTAAAGTGACAATGGTTCCCTCACTTGCAGCTCAGGAACCACTGGTCAATACACGGTGGAAATAAAATGGGGGAAAACCTCACAAGAATGGCTGTGTGGAAGGCTTATATATACTTTGGCAACTTCAACATACCTCATTTACATCAAGCAACAGCAATACCAAGAGGAAAGAATGGGATGATGAACTTACATATTCTTATCAATCTTCGTGTGAATCGAGATATCTAAATTCACTGCATGTTGTATGCTTAGATCTCAAATCCTTTTTCGAAAAGGCAGAGTATAAACAAATAAATACTATCTTCCATGCTAGAGAAGAACAGGGGTCTTAAATCCCAAGTGATGACCTTGAAAGGTTGGAGAGCCACGGCAAGGAGAGGACTCCAATGTTGTGTCACTGGGAACAACAGTACAGCAAGGAAGCAAGTGTCTGGTGACCCCCTTAAGGGAGGGGCATACAGGGTGAACACACGGATTGACTAGTTACATATTTTGTAAGACAGTATGCAGCCCTTTGGGTGTGTTCAACAGGAACTACAGGCTCAGGTACCCAGGGTAATCAAGACATGGTCAAGATCACTGATGTACAATGAATGAACCCCGGGGCCCTGCCTCTTGAATATCAATTAAAATTTGGGCAGAAAATGTTTCGGGGTAAAACATTGTGGTGGTAAAGTAAATATATGCATTTTACGGTTCTGGCCCTATCTGATGATCAAGTGCAGTATGCTGAAGTCTAGCAGTGGATAGTCCATGTCTACCAAGAGACAGGAACAAAATACTAGGGCTGTAACTTATCGGAACCCCAGGAGCCTGTTGATTCTGAGTAGGCTGTTTCATGTGCCTTCAAGGAGACATCCCTGGAGTTATGCCTACTGTTGATAACTACCCATCACCAGGCCTATCTTTGGAGGGTTTTCTGTGCCCTTTGAAGGAATATTTTACAGCGAGTTGTTTGGGATCCTGTACTTTACCGAATAAGGAATGGATAGGTGAAAGGAGCTTTATCTTCCTTTCTCCACCTTTCATTCACCTATCAACATACATCCTGGCTTGTATTACCTCTCAATTCTGTCAATGACGTAGTCCAAAATGGGTTCGCCTTTGTGGTGATAATTTAAACAGTCTTCCACGTTAACAGAAATGCTGCCGACAAAGTCCTAGGACATGGTTCACAAACTTAAGTGGTTCTGAGGGCCACCTATGGAGCATCTTTAATTTGGGGCCTTGGGCCATTTAGTTTCCAAGATAATCCTGGTATATAATTACTAGAACAATTAGATGCAATTTACTCCACTGACAGGCATGCTATGGCTATAGTGTTGCTTTCATTTTATTTTATTTTATTTTTTTTGCTTTCATTTTATTTTTCATGTAATAGTTTAAACAAAGTTCATATAAATATCCAGCTGTTGCACAAGAGCCAAGAGTAACATATTAAAATGGAAAACACTTCCCAGATGATAGTGATACACATGAGTGATTGAAAAGAATCACTGGAGAAGCATTTCTGGAACTCTAAGTCAACGGCATTAATAAGCTCAATAACAAATTAAGAAATATCTTTCAAAATATACATAACCTTGATTATGAAGAATATCATCTACTACAGTAGGAATCCTAACATCTGGCACCACTTCTCCTTTAGAATGACACGGCTGTGAAGCTCTTGACTCAATGTTTGGAGTCACAATAGCATAACGAAGCAGTTCTTCATACTCTTCCTATGAGAAGCCAAAAACAAATAATGTATCATAAACGGTCACAATGGACATTCAGGCAAAGAACGATAAAGGCATAGTCGAAGCTACTCTATACTTCAGTTCTCAAAACAGTACTTCAATGTAGTAAGGAAGGTGTACTTTCTTAAAAACAGAAACCCAACAAACAGACCTACCCAAATTTCTTCTAGCCAGATAGATTCCTTCAGATGCCAATTTAGCAATCGTGACACAAAGATTACCTAGTGTAGTTGCCTGAGACCAGTTAACATCTACAAAGCAGAAACGCCCTCCCTGCAGGTGGGCAGAGACATAGACATTTCTCTGCTTTTCTGAAATTTAGTTTGAAGATGTTGCTTCCAAAGACTCCACAATAGGGTGGTCTAGAGATGAAAAGTGGTTTTGGCTCTTTTTACTGACAGCTACCATCCAATGCAGCAACAACCTGGAGTGTCTTTTCATAGCATGGAAAGAGCGTAAGGGAAATATTGGAAGAGAAAAAGAAATACTGACAATAAAAAGAGAACACAAATGCAGCCTGTTTGTTCTATTCTACCTAGCGGCAACTGCAAGGTACCTGAGAAGCGATAAAAAATACAGGTCACAAAGTGTAGACCTTACAGTAATATTTCTCAAGTTTAAAACAAAATTGGAATTTCCTCACATAGATAGTTATTTCTTTAGCCATATCAAAAAATGGTATCTGCGAAGTAAAAAAATATACTAGAATTTAGTTGACATTCACAAGCGATTGGTCATGATGTACCAAATAGTCCTACAAGAAGTCATTTCATGGGACACCTGATGCCTCAGTTAACCATCTGACTTCAGCTCAATCTATGATCTCATGGTTTGTGAGTTTGTGTCCCACCTTGGGCTCTCTGCTGTCAGCACAGAGCCTGCTGTGGATCTATTGTTTCCCTCTCTCTTTGCCCCTCCCCTGCTGTCTCTCAAAAATAAATAAAAACATTAAAAAAAAAAAAGAGTAATTTCTAAGAGTCATATTCATGGACCCAGAGAATGTCTTTGCATTAAAAAAACTGGGGGGAAGGTTTTCAAGAACATTAAATATTATTCTAAAGGATTCTTTTGTGTTAATTTTTCCCCATAAGTAGTTTAGTTCCAATATAGAACTGTCATCATTTCATTAGTCATAACTGTCTTGTTATTTGGATTCATCTTCAGTATGAAGATAACTGATGCTTGAAACTGCCTCTGTGAAGTGGCACAGTATGTGCTCAAGTGAATGCAGAAAAATTCTGTCTAAATCAAAGAAAGAACGATCTTCAGTAGGTATGTGAAAATCAGCAATCCTTACTCTTTCCCTATGGTTTTCTTTGAGTAAGAATATTTAACTGCCCACCACACCCAAGTTTCCAGCCATCGTTACATCACAGATGACCGAAATAAGTATCTTGGTGCTTTCCAAGGGAACAGACGTAATTGCCCTCAGACTTTTGTAGTCAGAACTACCTTGTATCCTGTGTCAGTAGTCAATATCACTGCATTTCTAGCTAGTTTCCAAGAAGGTGTTTCAGGGGATCCATGCTGTTTTATTCAAATTTCATTTTTTAAGCTATTTAACTCTTTTACAAACAGTAGTAAAAGGAGCAAGCACTATCACATATACCACATGTGCTAAATTTTAACTGGCCCCAAACTATAAATTCTCAATTTTTTTTTTTGTTGGTTGGAATAAAGCTGTTCCTGCCATCGATGTACATGTCAAGCTGCTGTAAACATGTCAGGTTGTGGCTCTGCACAGGTTTTTGTTTTAGGAATCATACCTATGCAGGTGAACACACAACTCTAACACATGTGGGCCCATCAATTACAAACTCAAGCACATCTGCTGGCGCCAGTCCCTCCTCAGGAGAGTGATGAGCTGTGCACGGTAGCAAATTACTTCATACCTTTGTTACATGCTTATCATAATACAAAGGGTTTTAGCACGTATTCCAAATTGGAGTCTTCTGGGTGCTTCTTGGGTGATTTGTAGATTATAAAAAGTTTGAAGAAGTGACAGATTTTGTTGGTGATTCAACAATGAATCAAAACTTTTCTATCAATCCTTTTTTTATGTTTTGGGTCAGTTTACTTGCAGATAAGATAGGCTTTTAAACAGCTACCATTTTTTCATAATGCATAGAGAAGTTGAATCACTATGCTGTACACCTGAAACTAATGTTTACAGTGTGTGTCAACTATATTAAAACAAACAAGGCATCATTCTCAACTACTTATGTTAAGAATCAGAATTTTCTTGATATTTTATAGCCCAAATAAAATATAGAAGCAAAATGGTCACTGAGGCTTATCAAACTATGCTAGGTCTTCTATTATCCACCAATGTCAAATGTACATTTAAGGCAGCTTCATTGTTTTTGCTGACTTTGTGAGATGGAAACGTCACAGATTTGAATTTATAACATAAATCTATGCAACTCTACTTTAACCTTTTTATATTGGAATTTGAAGTAAAATTGTTTGAAAAAAAGGGTTTATGCTGGTAGATGTTTGAAAATTACAAGTCTTTAGGGTAATTAAATGTAAAGAAGTGAGTTGGTGTCAGTTTCAGCCTTGTTATGCATAGTTAACATGGATTACCTATATGCAGTAAATGTTAGTTACAGCAAATACAGATTTTTACATGTTAAGGCTAATGGCAGAAGAGAAACAGAGACACTCCAAAGAGAGAATCATGACAAAGAAATCTCAATCATCAGAATGATCTTCATGTTGCTATAGTCAACTCCTTTGTTGGAGATGTCCCCTTCATGACAATAAACACGTCTAGTTTTTGGGGTGCCTGGGTGGCTCAGTCAGTTCAGCATCCGACTTCAGCTCAGGTCATGATCCTGCAGTTCGTGAATTTGAGAACTGAAGCAGGCTCTGTGCTGACAGCTCAGAGCCTGGAGCCTGCTTTGGATTCTGTGTCTCCCTCTCTCCCTGCCCCTTCCCCACTTATGCTCTGTCTCTCTCTCTCTCAAAAAGTAAATAATAAACATTAAAAACAAAAACAAAACAAAACAACAACACATGTCTGAGATTTAAACTTACATTTCCTGACAGAAAATAAAAGTCAGTATTTCACATGATGGTTATCACTGAGGCAGGAGGCTCTTATTACAGAAAAAAGTAATTTAGAATATTACAGATACATTTAATTTTTAGGTTGATAAAAATAACTGTAATTCTTTAAATAGATTTAAATATCCTTAAAATTTAAAAATATACTTCCTGAATCACATCAGTTTCCACTTATGACAATAAAAGGAAATACCCAAATAATTTGATAAATTGAAGCCATACTGGTTCCTACAAATTTACTGGTTTCTACAAATTTGAATGTATGAGTCAGTCCTAACAAAATATATAAAATGTCAAGTGCAACTCCCTGTGAGAGAGAAGGCTACCAGTCCAGTGGCATCCATTTTCCCTTTATTCCTTTAATTACTAAAACCCCAGGATCTGACCTAGTTCAGACCTGGCTACCCAGCATTTCTCAGCCTCCCTCCTAGCAGAGACAGATACCTGGCCTGTGGGATTTGGATGGAAATGATGTGTACAACTTGAGGTCATGTCATTAAAAAGGAAGCTGCTTGCTTCCTGCTCAGCTCTTCCCATGGGTTAGAGGTGGCACTGAGCTAGCACCTGATGATGCAAACGAGGTCATCACTTGAGGGCCTGGCAGAGCAACAAGAGAGAAGAGACAGGATCCTCAGACGACCTCAGGACTCTCTGTTAGCTCAGACTTGCAAGAAACTGTATCAGCTCAGACTTTCAAGCCATTCACTTAAACGACTCTTATTTGGTTCCTGTTAAAGCAGCAAAAATAACACCCTAATATACTTCCCAAATAGCCAAACTAGGCTTTTGATTTTAAAAACATATAAAAATGTGGCTGTTACAGAATGAATGTCTGTCCTCCCAAAATTGATATACTGAAACACTAATCCCCAGAGCAACGATATTTGGAGATGGGGCCTCTACAGAAGTAATTAAGGTGACATTAAGTCAAAAGGGTGGGGCGCTGCCCTGTCTTGATTTATGTCCTCATAAAAAGAGAGAACAGAGTGTCCTCTCTCCCCCCATGAGCGTGCACTCAGGAAAGGCCATGCTGAGGATGCAGTGAGAAGGCAGCTGTCTAATAAGCCAAGAAGAGAGATCTCATCAGAAACAGACCCTGCCAGACCTTGCTTTGGTAGTTTCAGCATTCAGAACTATGAGAAAATAAATTTGTCTTTTCATCCAAAGGGGCACATGCACCCCAATGTTTACAGCAGCACTATCAACAATAGCCAAACTAAGGAAAAGAGCCCAAATGTCCATCCACTAATGAATGGGTAAAAAAGATGTGGTATATGCATAAATGGAATATTATTCAGAGATGAAAAAGAATGAAATCTTGCCATTTGGAATGATGTGGATGGAACTAGAATGTATTATGCTAAGCAAAGTCAGTCAGAGAAAGACAAATACCATTGGATTTCATTCATATGTGGAATTTAAGAAACAAAACAGAGGAACATATGGGAAGGGAAAAAAAGAGAGGGAAGCAAACTATAAGAGACTTTTTTTTTTTTTTTTTTAACGTTTATCTATTTTTGAGAGAGACCGAGAGAGAGAGGGAGACACAGAATCCAAAGCAGGCTCCAGACTCTGAGCTGTCAGCACAGAGCCTGACATAGGGCTCAAACTCACGAACTGTGAGATCATGACCTGAGCCGAAGTCAGATACTTAACCGACTGAGTGTCCCAGGTGTCCCAAGACTATTAACTATAGAGAAAAAACTGAGGGTTGATGGAGGGAGGTAAGTGGGAGATGGGCTAAATGGGTGATGGGTATTAAGGAGGGCACCTGTTATGGTGCCTGGGTGGCTCAGTTGATTGAGCGTCCAACTCTTGATTTTGGCTCAGATCATGATTTCATGGTTATGAGATTGAGCCCCAAGTCTGGCTCCACCCTGAGCATGGAGCCTGCTTAAGATTTTCTCTCCCTGTGCCCCTCTCCCAAGCACACACTCTCTTTTTCTCTCTCTTTCTAAGGAAAAAAAAAAAAAAAAAAAAGGAAGGCACTTGTTATGATGAGCACTGGGTGTTATACCTAAGTGATGAACCACTAAATTCTACTCCCGAAACCATTACACTGTATGTTAACTATAATTTAAATAAAAATTTGAAACAAATGAATAAATTTCTGTTGTTTAAGCCATCTAGACTATTGTATTTTGTTATGACAGCCCAAGCAAACTAATACAGTGGGTATCTTATATTTATATTTTGAGGTCAATTAACTTAAAAAAATTTTTTTTTTATTGTAGGGAGTGAGAGAGACAGGACAGGGGAGAGAAGCAGAAGGAGAGAGAATCCCAAGCAGGGCTCAATCTCAATCTCACAACTCTGGGATCATGACCTCAGTAGAAATCAAGAGTCAGATGCTCAACCAAATCACATGGAGGTCAATTAACTTCTTAATTGGTGGCAACTATAAGTAAATTGAACCAAATTATCTCTCTTCAATCAGAGTTAGTTTATGATAGCTTCCAGCCTAAAAAGGGACAGGAAATGGAAGTCAGTGGCTTTAACTTTGAGCTCCCCTAGTCTGACCTCTGTTCTGGATCAGGAGAACAACACAACATATATTTCAAAGCTCCCACAACAATCACTATGACTTAAAGTGGAGGTAAACAAGGTAGATATTATGTTAACTTATTTTAAGAAAAAATTACATATCAGTTATTTAAACACCTATTTTAGTTTCATATATACAGAGACCGGCCAAATGGGCTATTGTTTAGTTAAGGATCAAAATAAGTAATATTGTCCTTCTTAATTGTCAAAGATAACTTGTCTGAAGGTAAACAAGGACCCTAAAGTAACAATCCAAACTTGTAATTTTGCTCCCCTCTCCCCAACAACAGTTGGACTGGTGTGACCCTGAAATACAGATGAATCCATATGTACCACGTAAGGCCAGGGCAATTTGCTCATAGTGTCAAGTTGTGCTTAGAGGAAGTTATCAGTCAGTAAGCACACGGATGCTGCCCATCCCTCAGCATTTATCAATGACAGCTTTATTAATCCTTCACATAATTGACACAGTAATGAGAACTCCCTTAGAAGAAATAATTATTTATAAGGGGCTTTTGTATTAAATGTTGACTTTTACATATTTGCTATAGATGGAAAAGTATGTAGTTATTTTATGTTATTTCATTTTTAACATCCTTTCTGGTATTTATATTTTGAAAAGTTTCCAGTAACGGAATGTAGGCAGGTTTTCAACTGTTGTCAAGAACTACTAACAAAAAGAGCCTCAGTTGTGCTGACATTCTAAGCAGGTAAACCAATAACACAAAATTATTTTTGGGTCCGGAAGAGTCTTCTTCCTCCCTCTCTCAAATTCTACTCTAGAGACTTATTCTTTTGATGTAAAGCTTTGTGTCCTGACAAAATGACACCTTGAGATCTTACAAGGTGGTTAACATTTTTGTATTAAATGTTCTGGATCCAACAATTACAATGTGTAGGGATTTTTCCCACCAGCAACAAGAAATTCTCACTGACTAGCTGAGTGCCCTATAATTCAACTCAGTTTGGACACTATCCACTGGAGATAGTAATCAGACTGCATAGGTTAAGGGCTCAGTCCTGTAAGACTTCACCTCCCCCAACCAAACCTCAGACACCAGTAGTAAGTCCTGGTTACCACCTGAGCTTATGGCCAACCAGCGACACAGACAGGAGGTTCCAAAGATTCCCCTCCCCAGGTTTGATTAATTTGCTGGAGCAGCTCACAGAACTCAGAGAAACATTTTACTCATTAGATTATCAGTTTATTATAGAAGGACAGAACTCAGAAACAGCCAGATGGAAGAGACAAAGCACAAGGCATGGGGAAGGGGGGCAAAGCTTCCGCACCTTCCTAGAATGGCAGTCATCCAGAGCCTCCACACATTCACCGAGCTGGAAGTTCTCTGAACCCTCTCCCATTGGGTTTTTATGGAGGATTCATCACACAGGTATGATTGATGAAATCAATGGCCACTGGTGACCGAACTCAACCTGCAGCCTCTCCCCGCTTCCTGGAGTTCACGGTGGGTGGCACTACTAAAAGTTCCAAACCTGTAAGCATGTGGTCAGCTCCCAGCAACCAGCCCCAATCCTTAAGGGGGGGTCCAAAAGTCACCTCATTAGCATAACAAACACATTTATCACTATCATTTAGGAAATTTCAAAGTTTTCTGAAAATGTGCAAAACACGGGATAAAGACCAAAATATATTTCTTATTATAAATCACAATATCACAAGTATAAATGAGTTAATCAGCACTCTCCTGAAGGAAGTCTGAAAAAGGCAGGGATAAAGAGTGCAGGAAAGCACTGTCACCTTAAAAGACAGCACTAGGTAAAAGTACATCCAAAGGGAAGACAAGGATGAAATATCAATGTCACAACTCCAGACTACTTTTATCCTAGCAAATATTCACAGATATTTTTCCAATAGCTTTCCAACTTCTAAATCAGTAATTTCAACTAAAGAATCATATATGTTTCATGAAATATCTTCCTAAAACTTTTCTCATATTACACAGTGTCAATAACAACTTAACTCTATTTAGGCATAAACATAATGTCCAGCTTTTCCCCCTCTTAAGTGATACTTAAGAGGACTATCAGACTCAAGATGTACCGTGTCAGTGATCTCTCATTTAAAATCTACTCTTGGGGTGCCTGGGTGGCTCAGTTGGTTGAGCGACCGACTTTCACTCAGGTCATGATCTCACAGTTTGTGAGTTTGAGCCCCGTGTCGGGCTCTGTGCTGACAGCTCAGAGCCTGGAGCCTGCTTCGGATTCTGTGTCTCCCTCTCTCTCTGCCCCTCCCCCGCTCATGCTCTGTCTCAGAAATAAATAAACATTAAAATAAATAAATAAATATATAAAAAATAAAATCTACTCCAGAAGTCAGAGTCCCTATTTCTGATAATAAAACATTTAGAAATAAAACAGGGGTGCCTGGGTGGCTCAGTTGGTTAAGTGTCCAACTTTAGCTCAGGTCATGATCTCACAGTCTTGTGAGTTTGAGCCCCACGTTGGGCTCTGTGCAGACGGCTCAGAGCCAGGTTCGGATTCTATGTTTCCCTCTCTCTCTGCCCTTCCCCTGCTCGTGCTCTGTCTCTGTGTCACTCAAAAATAAATAAACATTAAAAAAATTTTTTACAAATAAAAGAAATTTAAAACAGTTCATGTAAAAACCACACCTTCTGTAGTTAATTTATCTGTCACTGTCCAGATCCTGGGCAGCAGAATGTGTTGAACGTTGTAGCAACAGGGACTAGAACCTGGAGTAGAACACCAGGGCATCTAAGGTCCCAGAACTGTGGATGGTTTGATAGTGTATTAATTTGCATTAAAGTGAAAGCAGCATTCAGAAGAGACAGTTGAGAAAATCTCAAGAAAAAAATGTTTCTTGAGATTTCCAGCTTCTCTCATTGTGCTGTCTGAAGCCTTTGCATAAAGAGGGTTTGAAGAGTTCATGATTATTTTCTGAAAGGTTCAAACAATGTAAGGTATGTCCCAAAGTCTGTAAAATAATTCTCAATGGTCAATCATATTATTATGATTTGATATACATTATACACCATATACATATACACATAAATATATATACATTAATATACATAAATATATATATACAGTATGTATATACATCATACACCATATACATAATTATAAATGTAAATGGCATGAATACATGAAAAATGTATTCCTAGTTTTCCCTCATATTGTCACTTGTTTAAAATAAAAGTCACAACAAATTTAGGCATGTCTTCCTACCTGAAGATCTGAAGAGACAGAACTGCCTCGGTCAGAGTCATTCTTCATAACTGGCAGTGAGCATTTCTCCTCATCTGATGACATTCTGTACAAATACTACAAACAATGGAAACTAACTTTAGTTTTCTTCTGGCGATAGTAAAACTAACATAACATGTTTTCTATGTATATACATCCTAACCTGTAAACAATAATCATGTGGTATGTTTAAATATTCAACACAATGAGCACCCACAGATAAAATAACTAGGCAAGAAAAGAATAGCAGGAGGCTCAGTTTGCAACATTAGTGAGTTTTTCATGTAGTCAAGGAGATGACACAAATGTATGAAAGGTTAAAGAGAAATGGAAGCTCCTTGGACAAATCCACAATGGAGCTGTTGAGATTAACAGAGTGTGATGACTGTTCTTCAACAATGGGTGGCAACCTGCGTGCTGTGCATTTTACTGAGCCAAGAGAGAATAAACAATTTGTGCACATTCTTTGCCCAAGAAACATACGTTTTGGGAATATTATTTTAAGAAAACCAAGCCTATACAGAACAAGAGATTCTCATATACCATAGAAAACCTGTCAAAAGTCTTGTCCCAAAAAATAAAAGTACTTTTAGTAACAAGTAAGTAAGTTATTTAAAGGACAAGTAGGGACTATTCAAAGTATCTGAACACCAGTCGCATGGAAAACAGTGGCGAGGAACGTAAGATGACGAAGTCCTGGTCCTTATGGACTTTACAATCTATAGAGACAGCCAGATGTATATATGCTAGTAGGCCCTAAAACAAAAGAGGTACAAAGCAGGGAGGCCAGGAGTAGCTATTTTTCATGGGGTGGGATCATGAGAGTGACAAAGTGGGAACGGAGCCAGAGTACGTGTTAACTGAGAAGATAAACTGGTATTGAGACCTGAAAGACAAAGGCAGATAAAAGATGTAAGGCTATGCTAGGCATTAGAGTAGAAGCAAAGACACAGAGGCATGGGCATGTATGCCAGGAATGTAAGTAGTTCTTAAGACTGAAGCAAAGGGTGCAAAGCAAGGCGTGGCTAAGGATGGAAAAGGCAAGGTAGGAAGCAGCCAGAACATGGAAGATCGTGATTATGTTATGTCAAAAAAAATGTAGTCTTTATTCTAGATATATTATTATAATATTTAAACAAGTGATAACATGATCAGGCTGGTCTTGGAATGTTGATGGCTTTCCAATTTCTGAGTTGGGTAATTAGATGGATAATATAGTGCCACTAACCAAGACAAGAAATGTAGGAAGGTAAGCAGGTCGGGAAGAAGGAGAGTGGGTTCAATATCAGATGAGTTGGGTGTGAGGTACCTATGAGGCACTGTAGTGAAGCTGCATGTATGCAGGATATGGCCACATCCATTATACTGCACACCAAGGATTGCCGTTCACAATGGCTACAATGAAAATGGTGCTTCCTGGAGTTAAGCAATGAGCACTGGAGGTACAGGCTAGAGACAGTTTGAGGAATCATCAGCATAATGGGAAATGCTGAAAAAGGGAGAGGGTAAGATGACTTATGAAAACAAGTGTTAGAAAGAGTTCTTACTCTGAGGTCCATACACCCAAATTATAGGCAATATCTTTAGTGTAAATACACGTGTATTTTTCTAGTAAGAGGATCCCTAGCTTCTAATATGTGTTCAGAGGGGACTATACCTCTAATAAAGTTAAAGGCCTGCTACTGTAGTGAGAAGAGGGTTAAAAGTAGAAACACTAACGTTTAAAGGGGAAGAGAAGAGCGAGCAAAAAACAGAAAAGTCAGAATGGGAGGACTATCAGGGAAAAAAGCATCATAAAAACTTGAGGAACAGAGTGTAGAGTCAGATGCCAAAGAAAGACGAAAGTTGGGGTCTCTTGAACATGGCAGTAAGGAAGTTGCTGACATTTACCTAAACAATTTCAGTGGAAGGTGCAACAGGTCTCAGTCACACTGGCCTGAAAAATAAATGAGAAATAAGGAAATTGAAGTAGACAGGGCCGACACAGAGAAAAGTACAATATTAGAATGGAAACATAGGCTAGGGCTTGTTGATGGAAACTTAGCTTTATTCGATGAGTATTACTGGCTATACACATGATAAGTAAACTAAATCTCAGCATGACTGTCTTTAGTTAAGCCAATTAGGGAGGATAAAATAAGCACACACATCCCCAGCAAGGAAGGACTGCTTCAGGGACTTCAAATCCACCACTGTGGTAACCTGGTTCATTTCTGTTTTCATTTACTTCTTCTTTTAGGCTGTATTTGCATACTGCGTAGTTAATAGGAGTGGAGGTGGGCTGGTGCTGACTATTCAAAAAACAAGTAAGCTGAAAAGTAAGGTCAGACTTCAAAAAGAGTTTCTGAATAGAGATACTGCAGCCATAAAGCAACTACTGTATTTTTGGAAAATATGCTATAAGTCTGCCATCAGCGCTGCTATGAGGCCAGCAAGGTAGAGGACAATTTCTTTGAAACCCTACCACACCAGCATTTTCTTACTGTTTCTAGGTTCAGAAACAAAGAAGAAAAATGAAGCTTGCTTTAATGGGTGGCGGATGTGAATCAGTTCACTAAATTACCAGTACTCTCTAACCCAAGATACCAGAAACCAAGAGATAAGTTCTGGGTGCTTCGTGATAGCCAAAGAAATCAAATTACCTCTTGGTAAATACCTGGCTGATAAGGAAAAAGGGGTCCGGGAATTCAAATGCAACCCCAAGAGACAGAGGAAGAGGGAATTAATGTGCGAGCTGGCAGCAGGGTGACGTCCCTGTGCTGTTCACCCATCCTAGCTGCAGGAAAGGAGAAGGGGCGCGCCAGCTCCTCCCCTCATAAGGGACTAGCAGCCTAGGGGGACAGCAGTTGTGAGTAAGCAAAGGGTAGAGGTTCTCTTCATTCACCTTCTTACCCACCCTTGTTTGAATCGAACTCTTAAAAACAAACAACAACAAAAAACACGTTAAACATGGTTACTTTCTCGTTTTAAATGATCAGAACCCACGGCGAAAGTAATCGTTATACTTCAAGTACCCCCCACTCCTGCCCTCTCTTCCCGGACGCCTTGGAAGGAAAACTTCCGTACCTCGTTGCCCCGCAGGACAGCACACAGCCCACGCCTCGGGGCGTGGTATAGGAGCCCCCGGGGCGGAAACTCGAGCTAAGACACTTTAAACCCCACTCCATTGCCTCCGCCCGGGGCGCGGAACTCGCCGGGGCGCCGCTACTCACCGTTGAGGCTCTTCACAAACCCGGACGCCTCCCTCCGCGTCTCCTCGCCGCGTCGCCGCTAAAATAACAGCTGTACCGCCGCTACCTTGGCAGCAGCCTGACAGTTTCAAACTGCACAGAAGAATAAAGGACGGCCCTGTACATTGGCCCGGAGCTTCAGCAACCTGCCATATGATTGGTCGAAGAGCCGGGGGCGGAGCTCTGGGCCGCTGCGGGGAGAAGCCGGAATTAGGTTACTTAGGGAGAGCCCGGCCCCTGATTCCGGCCCGTACCGAGGGGGCGGGGTCTTAGCGAGCCCCGCCCAGCTTGGGAAGTAAGTATTGCGCATGCTTAGTTTCCCTGTGAGGCTGCATCCTGAGGCGGTTCAGGGACCGGATTTGGTTAGAGGATGCTGAGCAGGGCTGAAGTCAGCCAGGGCGGTATGTTGCCATCTTTCGATAATGCCCGAAGTCTGTGCGTGTGGTCCTAATGCATAAGAATCATCTGCGTCCATAGTGCCCTCCAGCAGAGCCACTTGGAGGTGCTTTTTAAAAGTTCAGTTTCCTGACAACCCTCTACTTGATTCCTTCAGTGTTGGGCAGAGCCAGGGAATCTGAATTTTCAACAAAGACCACCAATGATTCTGACGGAGGGGCCAGCGGGCTTTGCTTTAAGAAACTGCTGGACTAGGTTTTACTAATGACTTCAAAGGTGTCAGACTGCAAGTCATGCCCTTCTGGTGAAATGACTGTGAACCTTAGAATAATTATACCCTGGTTCTTTCACCTATTTACTGTCCGCTTGGATAATGCTACCCACATAATAGGGTTGTAGGGAGATTAAATGAGTTAATATATCTAAAATACCTATCACATAACATCAAAAATGCTAGTCTTTTGATTTGTATTGGCAACACGTATGTTTAAAGGTGCATTAGGATCCAGGTTGCAAAGGGAGCACCCCAATTTGGAGGCCGAGTAATGAGGTCTGGGGGAGTTTTCAGATTCCTTTTGTTACTGGGAGGATGAGGTATGAAGGTTGTTTTTGTTCTTCTGTAGATAGAAATGACATAAGCTGGGTTTCATCTACCTACCTGTTGGCAGAGCCAGACTTCTACTTATACAATGAAGTAAGAAGAGCCAGCAGCTTCTTTGGCACAAGCTATGCTTGTGTCCCTCCCCCCAAACTCCCCTTTCCCATGGCTGTTATAAACAACAAATTCCTACTAATGCGTATGAATTCATACGTGGTTCAGGTATCTGTTTTTGAATTGAATTTGCCACCTAGTGACCCCATACACTGTCATTGTAACCGCTGTGCTGTCCCTTTGCCCTCCTGCCACCTGGGTCCATGTTGCTCTTCTTGGTTTTCTCTCTTTTGAGGGGTAGATTTTCACAGAAAACAATTGGGTAAGACATCTCCATTCTTCTGTGAAGCTGCAGAAAGAAAGAGGCCAAACATAATCTGGATGTTATGAATTTAAAACTTATTCTTACAAGATTCCTAGAGAAGGGGAGAGGGGAAGAGATAGAGAATAAAGCACTTGCAAACTCATGATAATGAAATTGCCATCTCTAAACCTTCATAATTACTCATTCGTAAATATTTATCTAATATTCATCATATGCAAAACATTCTGTTCATGCTAGGAATAGAGTGGTGGACAAAATAGACACAACCTGCTCTCATGGAACTTAGAGTTCAATTGGAAAAAGCAGACATCAAACAGCAACAAAAATCCCACACATGCGAATAAAAAAGTGTGGCTTATGTTTGAAGTGAGGGGAAATTAGGAAATGCCTGTCTGAGAAAGTACATCTCAGCTAAGATCTGAGTATGCACAGTAAAGAATTTATTTTATCTAATGAACACACATGTAGTGCTTACTATATTCTGGGCACTGTACTCATTAACTCATTAAATTCTCAGATTATCTCAGTGATGTAGATGCTATACAACCATCCTCACTTTACAGGTATGAAAACTGAAGCTCAGAGGGTTTATGTAGCTTGCCTAGGATCACACAGCTAATAAGAACAGAATTGGTGTTCAAATTGTAGCAGTCCTTGAGACACCTGGGTGGCTTGATCGGTTAAGTGTCTGACTCTTGACTTAGGCTCAGGTCATGATCTCACAGTGTGTGGGTTTGAGCCCCGCATCGGGTTCTGCACTGAGAGTGTGGAGCCTGCTTGGGATTATCTCTCTTTCGCTCTCTCTCTGCCCCTCCGCTACTCACGTGCATGTGTGAACACACACACTCTCAGTCTCTCTCCAAATAAATAAATAAACTTAAAAAAAAATTTAAAAATTGAAGCAGGGAGTAAGATGGGTTGAGAATGTTTAGGGATTGGGCGTTGGTGGAGGAGCAGCCAAGACTGAGAAGGATGGGCCTGAGAAGTAGGAGGAGAACTGGAGAGGCCTCAGTGAAATGCCAGGGAAGTAGAGTCTGACAATATGGAGGCCTTTCCACAGGCTCTAAATTCGGAACCTCTGCTCTAATAATCTTTCATCTTCTTTTAATCACCGCTGTTTTAGATTAGGCAGTTGTTGTATTTGGCTTGTATTGTTTCCATAGTCCTGTGTCTTCATTTCTTCTTTCTGAAGTTCCACCCTTCGCATTGCTGATAAATTATTCTTAAAATAACATTGCATTGCCTAACTTCTTCCTCAAACACCTTCCTTGGTGGTACATGGCATTCAAAGCCCTCCTAAACCCAGAAGATCTAGGCTGGATTTATTATATTTTCCTTGTACTAGGTGTACCACTTTTAGGGAAGCTGTGTTCTCTTTTCTGAGCTTAAGCCTCATCTTTTAAAAAAAAATTTAATATTTATTTATTGTTTTTTAAATTTTTTTACTGTTTATTTAATTTTGAGAGAGAGAGAGAGAGACACAGAGTGCTAGTTAGGGAGGGACAGAGAGAGAGGGAGACACAGAATCCAAAGCAGGCTCCAGATACTGGGCTGTCCTCACAGAGCCTGATGTGGGGCTTGAACCCACAAACCGTGAATCATGACCTGAGCTGAAGCAGGACATTTAACCGACTGAACCACCCAGGAGCCCCTAAGCCTCATCTTTTTAAAGTTGAGAAAATAATAGAACCTACCAAATTTAAATTTAAATCTGAACCTGAAGCTGAACCTAAATCAACCTGTCTATCTATGTTTGAAAATCTATTCCCTCCTAAAACTGGGGAGATGCCTGCCTAGTTAGATTACACGTCCCGGTCTACTTTGCAGTTAAATGAGGCAAGAGAATACGTGTGGAAGTGAAATGTACCACTCCCTGAACTGGGATTTAAGACTGTAGGTGTGTTTTTTTCCAAGCCTTCTTCTTCCCCACTGTGTTGAATGATGAAATGGAATAGAACTCCTTTGCCAGTTCTGTAACATATAAAACAAAAAACAAAAAAACAAAACCAAAAACCACAAATTGTTCCTTCCCTTTAAGTCATTGTATATTTGGGGTCAGTCTGTTGCAGCCATCACTCTAATATCACTTCAGGGTATGTACAGATGTATATATGATGTTTTTGGAAGGCAATGTGTGTGGAAGTATTTTGAAATTTTTTAAAAGCAAAGAAAATGAACATAGGGTTTGGATTCATAAGATCTGGTGCTTAAGCTTTTCCAAGAAGTAGGCATGAAGCTAACAAGGCTCTCGGTACCTGTTGGGAACAATTACTATTATTGGTGGCAAGAGTTGACAACCATGATATTTTTGCTAGTCCTGGGTTAGGAGACTGATCTGAAACCTGTTTCTTTTTCAGGTCATCCCTGACTCATCTGAAGAGCCTTCTGTCTCCTCACCCTATTACTTGTTTAGCTGGGGCTTTCAGGGAAGATTCCTCAACCTGGGAATCTTTAACAGTGATGACTTTGTCATAGAAGAGAAACCAGAAGTTAGTCCATCACTTTGATATTATGGAGGAATAAATTACATCTAGAGAGAAATAGATTTACTTTTCTTGAGTTGCAAATCTGGAGAGAGCAAGAGTGAGCAAGCGAACGAGAGAAAGAAAGGCAAGTCCAGAGGAAAGGAAAGGAATAGGGGTGCAGATGGGGAGATTTCAGAGTCAGAGCCCTTGCCAGGGCCTCTATCCGTGAAGAAGCTGCCTTGATCTCCCCAAAGGACTTGCTTCATTATGGCTCATCCCATGGCTGTTTTTCCACCAGACTGCCAGGCTCACAGATTGTCTTCCCTTCCTTTTCATCCCATCTCCTTCTCATTTCAAGTGTACCTGCCTTTGCCACAGCCCCTAAGCCTGGACTTTGTTTCTCCTGGTCACAAGGGGCTGACATAATAATTGAATCTCCACAGTGAGAGAGGCACGAGCCTCCAGAGTGCTCCTCTCCCTGTGAGGTATGAACACCAGCCTTCCGGAAACAATGTTCTGGTTTTTCTGAATCAGAAAAATGACTTGATGGTGGAATGTGAATTTCTGCAGGAAGGTGTGCACAGAACATGGCAGATTTTGGGCAAGTGGCTCAGCATGTCCTCAAATAGAACTTCTGTAGCTGGACCACAAAGTCTACGTAGAATTTCTCCACGCACTGAGAGCCAAAAACATGGACTCTTAGAACACATTTAACTGAGGCATAACAGAGGGAGAAAGACTGTCACTAAGTGAGGACACACAGTGGTGAGGAGCATCCTGGGCACTGTAGTCTACAGATATGGCACCATGCCATTGCTGTGCAGAGACAAGTATTTGCTGTGGAGTAAGAGCTTGTTCAGGATATTTTGATTCCCCAGATTCCACAGTTAGATTTGTCCTTTTATTGGCAGAAGGAGTTCATTTCCTCGCTTCATCAGCCTTCTGTTCTTCCTAATTATGAAGACTCATCATGGACCCTCTCCATTAGCATCCTCTAGCCATGTAAAAATTTCCTTACCCTTAGCATTTCTTTCTCTGGATAAAACTATCTAGGTCTAGCTGTGAGAGGCAAGATTAATTAGTTTTTCAGAGAACAACGTTACTGAGTCCCACTGATGTTTTGAGTACTATACAGATGCTGTATTTTTGGGTCTTCAGAGTGCCTGATATGGGTTTGCACATTAGGATAATTCCGCCCAGGGATAAAAACCTATGCAATTCAAGTTTAAGAAAGCACATGCAAAAACTACCAGAAGCCACCGCATTTATCAGCAGGTGTCATATGATTGTTCGGTAAAAGCTCTGTGGGTCTGTACAGGTCACGCCCCTCCAAACTCCACCAGAGCCAGCACCCCCCCACTCCCCCACCTACAGTCAGGAGGATACAATTGCAGACGCCCAGGAGATGGGGATGGCGGCCCAGGAAGGAGCAGCAGAGAGCGGG
This sequence comes from Neofelis nebulosa, assembly GCF_028018385.1. Taxonomy (NCBI): domain Eukaryota; kingdom Metazoa; phylum Chordata; class Mammalia; order Carnivora; family Felidae; genus Neofelis; species Neofelis nebulosa. The sequence continues at coordinate 100,088,652 of NC_080782.1, read as the reverse complement.
CTCTTGATCTTGCAAAACTCATGAAATCTCTCATAAAGAAGTTAGTAGTCAGAACTTCATGCTGCATTTTTATTCAGGAAAGAAGCAGGAAGAGAAGAGTGTCATTTCCTAGGAATCTGGAGAAATGAGGAAAATTTTTCCAAGGAGGGTCTCCCATTCAGAGTTGAGGAAGCTTTTCTGTTCAGCTGATGCATTATGCTTTGATGTTGATGGCACAGTCATCAGAGAAGAAGCAATTGATGAGCTCGCCAGATTCTGTGGAGGTGAGGATGCTGTGTCAGAAATGATCTGGGGAGCTGTGGGTGGGGCAGTGCCTTTCAAGGCTGACCTCACAGAGCGCTTAGCTCTGATCCAGCCCTCCAGGGAACAGGTGCAAAGGCTCATGGTAGAGCACCCCCCACACCTGACCCCTGGCATAAAGGAGCTAGTAAGTCACCCGCAAGAGTGAAATGTTCAGCTTTTCTTAATATATGGTAGCTTTAGGAGCATTGTAGACCATGTTGCTTCGAGGCTCAATATCCCATTAACCATTGTATTTGCTAATAGGCTGAAATTCTAGTTTAATGGTGAATGTGCAGGTTTTGATGAGATGCAACCAACAGCCCAATCTGGGGGGGGGGGGCGGGAAAGGAAAAGTTACTAAACTTTTAAAGGAAAAATTTCGTTTTAAGAAAATAGTCATGATTAGAGATGGAGCCACAGACATGGAAGCCTATTGTCCTGCTAATGTTTTTTATTGGATTTAGAGGAAATGTGATCAGACAACAAGTAAAAGACAACACAGAATAGTACATCACTGATTTTGTAGAGCTTTTGGGAGAACTGGGAAAATAATATCAATTTTTATATAGTTTGTAACAACTTCTGGTTAATTTACAGTTATTTTAATTAGTTTACAGTTACTTTACAGTTAGCTCTACAGTTTAGGGGCCCCTGGGTGGCTCAGTTGGTTAAGCATCCAACTTTGGCTCGGGTCATGATCTCGCATTTCCTGAGTTTGAGCCCTGCATCCGGCTCTGTGCTGACAGCTCAGAGCCTGGAGCCTGCTTCGGATTCTGTGTCTCCCTTTCTCTCTGCTCTTCCCCCACTCACACACTCACACACACACTCTCTCTCTCTCTCAAAAATAAATAAACATTAAAAAAATATTTTTTAAAAGTTATACAGTTTAGGGGCACCTGGGTGCTTAGTTGGTTAGGTGTCTGACTCGATTTCAGCTGAGGTCATGATCTCACGGTCTGTGAGATTGAGCCCCGCATTGGGCTCTGCACTGTCAGCACAGAGCCTGCTTTGGATTCTCTCTCTCCTTCTCGTTCTACCCTGCCCCTGCTCATGCTCTCTCTCAAAATAAGTAAACTTAAAAAAAAAAAAGTTATACAGTTTGATACTGTTTGCTTACAATTGCCTATTACAACCTAATGTATACATTTGGTGCTGATTATCTGTACTTCCGACTAAACTACGGAAAATTACTTTTTTTTAGCTATAGTTCTAACATTATTATGAACATTAATTACGTGGAGAATTTTATAATGTGAATTCTTTATGTACTTTCCTAGCTATATTTTATTTGAAGCCTTTTAAAGATAGATAGTAAATTAAACACCTTCACTATTGGAAATATAGGTTAGAAAGCTTTTGGTGAATATTATTTTTCCCTTTGGTAGGTAAAATAAAAGTTTATCCATGTATCAGAGAGAAAAAGAACTTACGCATTTCTAAATTATTGCTCTCCCCTCCCACCATTCCTTCTTTCCTTTCTTTTTTTCTTCCCTCTTTTTTTAGTGGAGGGAAGGCCAGAGAAGCTAAATCCATCATTTGAAAGCAGATGTGGAATGTTGTGGTAGAACTTGTTTCTTCTCCTTGGTAGCATTATTTGTTTAGATTTTTTTTCTGTTCCAGTTTGTGTATGAGGAGTCATGCCGACCAATCCGCCTCCCATCTATGAACACGTTCCAAAGTTCAGTTGTAAATGTATTGTGGAAATGCATTTTTCTACAGAAAAATGAAAATGTTGTAACCCCAAGGTCAGCTCAGTTGTGATTCTATACTGGGGTTGAAATAAAAGCAATAAAAATAAAGTAGAAAATAATACTGTTGCAACATTAGTGGGTTTGGTAAAGAGGAGAAATAACAGTGAATAGAAAAAATTTATTGTGTGTTTATATCTTGATTGCTGATGAAAAAGAAAAAGGGTAACATGCTTATGGGAGGAGAGTTATGCTGTGCGCACAGAGGAGGTAGTCAAAGTGTACTGAATGCCCGGGGAAGTGATGGGGTGATGGCAGGAGATGAGTAGATACGCAAGGTTAGTGTGAAACACATCTCTGTTTACTATTCTAAGATATCAGCCCCTTGGGAGCTTCTGTGCCTGCCGATCTCACACAAGTTTCCCCTGTGAGTTGAAATGTTGGTCTCACTTTATGTCTGTGTCTTAATGGAGCTCTCATTTCCAAATCAGTTGGAAGATAGATAAAAGGAGATTGGGATGCGCAGATCATAGCCTCCATCGTGTTGCTTACTACTTGGGGTCTAACTTCAGTCAAATATTAATCCCCATTATATACCGCCTCATCCAATCCTTCAGTCTTCTGGGCCCCCTAGCCTGCATCAAAATCAACCTGAATGGTTTACTGAAACACAGGTTTCTGGGCTCCACCCTTAAGGTTTCTGATTAAGGACACTTGGGGTGGGGCCCAAGAATTTACATTGCAAGCAAGTTCCCAGGTGATATTGATGCTCTGGTCCTGGGGCCACACTTCACCCTGTGTCAATCCGGGTCCTCCTCCTGATTGTGAGCAGTGACTCTGGCTCTAAGCTTTAGCCTTCTCTACCCTGTCACAATCAGACATCTCTAGGGCTCTTCCCAGGACACTCCAAGTTCCTATCTGGTGCTCTGGAGATTGAAGTCCATTTTCTTCCTAAGCCCCAAAGATACTTTTCAAGACTAAAGACTATGAAAACTCGTTCTGACAGCTGTCCACCTTGGAGACCTCTGGGGTTCTAGGGCTTGGCAGTCTCCTTCTCTCTTCACCCAATTTCCCTCTGTTCTTTTCAGTTGCCTGCAACATAATTCCCCCCCCCCACCCCCCTGCCCCGCAGATCCACTCCCTGAAGCTCAGCTTTTCCCCTCCTCCTCTGAGTAGCACCAGGTCCTCATTCATCGTCTTTGCCGTGGGTGTCTGATCCTGAAAGCCATTTTGTGTTGCATCCAATAGCTTTTAGCAGAATTCTGTTCCCCACCTCAAAACTCAAAGTGGCTTCCTGGGATCCATTCCCAAAGCTTTGGCCGCCTGATCTGTGAGTTTGGATTCTTCCCAGGTACTAACTCAGATGTTGACCTTTCTCCTAGGGAAACATAGTTTGCTATTAGTTGTTACAAAATTCTAGATAATTAAGCCATGGGACCGGGGCTACATTCATAATAAAATCTGGTTTGATAATACACAGGAAATTGTGATGATTTTTCAGAATTGCAGTTTCAAGCCCACAGTAGCCTTGGAATAAAGCCAAAGTCTCTATAACATTTCTTTTGTTTGGTCCCTACCAACAACCTGTCTTACAACAAAGACTTCCTCTTGGTTGGTTTTAGAAATCATTGTGAGAGGCCAGCTCACACACAATCGCAAAGAGGATCTTCTCAGGTACCATGATGTGCTTGCCATTTTCTTCCTCTATCACCCAGGAATGTCTTCCTTCCCCAAGTCACCTGCTGCTGGGACCTCAAATACCCCCAGAGACTTCGTTGGTGCCTGCCTAAGGTGCCTTCATCTCCCACAGCCACCAAAGGTGGCTCTGCTCTCTCAGTCATCTGCCAGAGGCACTATAGCTGGCCATCCTGCTCTGTCAAGTATGCTTAATGTTTCTACTGACACAGGCACCTGTTGTTGGCAAGGTTGCTAATGTTCTGTCCTGTTGATACAGACCCTGATAGTGGTCCTGATCTGATCAAGACTTCATGGCACCAGTAGGTTCTTTTCTAGTGTGGGAAGGATCCTTTTGCCTTTATTGTATGTGTTTTTTCTTCGGTTCCAAAGTAGTGCTCCTGGTGTTACCAGTGACTAGAGACAATCTAGTGATAGAGCCTTTGGCAAAGATGGCCAGCTGTTTACCAGAATTCTAAAATGTAGTATTAGTACCAAGAAGTATCTGCCCAAGCAGTTAAAAAAATTTCTGAGCCCACCCTCCCTCCCCCCACCTGCACCCTTTGCATTCAGTGGATTTATGGGACTAGTTCACTACAATTTCACATTCACAATTTCACAGAGTTGATATGTATCATTTCCAGACCAAGGAGTTTAAGAAGTAGAAGTACCTAGGGGCGCCTGGGTGGCTCGGTTGGTTGGGCGACCGACTTCAGCTCAGGTCATGATTTCGCAGTTTGTGAGTTCGAGCCCTGCATCAGGCTCTGTGCTGACAGCTCAGATCCTGGAGCCTTCTTCAGATTCTGTGTCTCCCTCTCTCTACCCCTTCCCTGCTCACACTCTGTGTCTCTCTCTCAATAATAAATGAACTTAAAAAAAAAAAAAAGGAAGTAGATGTACCTCCTTTTTCCTTTCTTTTCCCTTCAGCTGGCTCTAAGACCTCAGGGAACATCCACATATAGGATGGAAGGAACCAGGACAACGTGGACTGTTTGTTCTATAAGCAAAACAATAACATTTTCTGCTCACTTAAAAATAATTCAACTCTTAAGTATAATCTACCACACTAAAAAAAATACATCTACTATTCTTAGTTACTAAAAGTTTGAGGTTTATTTGTACAGCATCTTAACGTTACCCTAATTAATTCACATCTTTTTAAATTTGTTCTCATTTAGGGTTCCTTGTCCTGGAACCTTGTTTCAGGTCACACACAGAGTGCAGTAGAAGCAACACTCAAAATCCCTTTTCTCTTTTCACACTGGCCCTTTGTTGTTGGCAAGTCTTTCTGTACCTGGACTCCCTTAATACTCCTTTATTTTATTTTTTTTTAATTTACATCCAAATTAGTTAGCATATGGTGCAACAATGATTTCAGTAGATTCCTTAGTGCCCCTTACCCATTTAGACCATCCTCCCTCCCACAACCCCTCAGTAACCCTCAGTTTGTTCTCCATATTTAAGAGTCTCTTATGGAGCCAAAGCATAAGAGACTGTTAAAAACTGAGAACAAACTGAGGGTTGATGGGGGGTGGGAGGGAGGGGAGGGTGGGTGATGGGTATTGAGGAGGGCACCTTTTGGGATGAGCACTGGGTGTTGTATGGAAACCAATTTGACAATAAACTTCATATATTGAAAAAAAAAAAAGAGTCTCTTGTGTTTTGTCCCCCTCCCTGTTTTTTTATTATTTTTGTTTCCTTTCCCTTGTGTTCATCTGTTCTGTGTCTTAAAGTCCTCATATGAGTGAAGTCATATGATATTTGTCTTTCTCTGACTAATTTAGCTTAGCATAATACCCTCCAGTTCCATCCACATAGTTGCAAATGCCAACATCTCATTCTTTTTGCCTGCCGAGTAATACTCCATCGATATATCGCATCTTCTTTATCCATTCATCTGCTGATGGACATTTGGGCTCCTTCCATACTTTGGCTGTTGTTGATAGTGCTTCTATAAACATGGGGGTGCATGTGCCCCTTCGAAACAGCATACCTGTATCCCTTGGATAAATACCTAATAGTGCAATTGCTGGGTCATAGGGTAGTTCTATTTTTAATTTTTTCAGGAACCTCTGTACTGTTTTCTAGAGTGACTGCACCAGCTTGCATTCCCACCAACAATGCAAAAGGGATCCTCTTTCTCTGCATCCTTGCCAACATCTGTTGTTGCCTGAGTTGTTAATGTTAGCCATTCTGACAGGTGTGAGGTGATACCTCATTGTGGTTTTGATTTGTATTTCCCTGATGATGAGTGATATTGAGCATTTTTTCATGTGTCGGTTGGCCATCTGGATGTCTTCTTTGGAGAAGCGTCTATTCATGTCTTTTGCCCATTTCTTCACTGGATTATTTGTTTTTTGGTTGTTGAGTTTGAGAATTTCTTTATAGATTTTGGATACTAACCCTTCATCTGATAGGTTGTTTGCAAATATCTTCTCCCATTCTGTCGGTTGCTTTTTAGTTTTGCTGATTGCTTCCTTTGCTATGCATAAGCTTTTTATTTCGATGAGGTCCCAATAGTTCATTTTTGCTTTTGTTTCCCTTGCGTCTGGAGATGTATTGAGTAAGAAGTTGCTGGGGCCAAGGTCAAAGAGGTTTTTGCCTGCTTTCTGCTCGAGGATTTTGATGGCTTCCTGTCTTACATTTAGGTCTTTCATCCATTTTGAGTTTATTTTTGTGTATGGTGTAAGAAAGTGGTCCAGGTTCATTCTTCTGCATGTCGCTGTCCAGTTTTCCCAGCACCACTTGCTGAAGAGACTGTCTTTATTCCATTGGATACTCTTTCCTGCTTTGTCAAAGATTAGTTGGCCATAAGTTTGTGGGTCCATTTCTGGGTTCTCTATTCTGTTCCATTGATCTGAGTGTCTGTTTTTGTGCCATCCTTAATACTCCTTTAAAGACCTTTCTAGTGGGGCACCTGGATGGCTCAGTCAGTCAAGTGTCCAACTCTTGGTTTCAGCTTAGGTCATGATGTCATGGCTCATGAATTCAAGCCCCATGTCAGGCTCTATGCTGACAGCATGCTTGGGATTCTCTCCCTTTCTGTCTGACCCCTGCATCCGCCCCCTTTCCCCCACTTGTACACACTCTCTCTTTCTCTCAAAATAAATAAATAAATAAATAAACCTAAAAAAAAAAGACCTTTTTAGAAACAGAGTCTCATTATTATAGAGTAGTGGTTAAGTTCACAGACCCCCAAAGACAGGTTTCCTGAGTTTTAACCTCACCTCTGCCCCTCATGAGCTATGGAAGGTTGGGCAAGTTACTTAGCCTCTGTGTGTATCAATTGTCTTAACTGCAAAATGGGACAATAATATTACTTCCCTCCAGAAGTTCCTGTGAGGATTCAATGAGTCATAAGATGTAGATAGAGTACACATCTACACTGCCTAAAGTACACATCACTGTTACACTGTTGATAGTGTACCTCACAGCCCGTCTAGTCACAGATGGGTGAATCTTGGGTAAACAATTTAAATTTGAGCTGAGCTTCTTCCTACAAAATAGTAAAATGCCATATTAATAACAGAAGTGATTTGCAGTCTGGGAGAAAGGGCATATCCTTACATTTTGAGGAGCTCACCTCCAAAAGTACTTGAGTACTTGAGTACAAAAGTACTTGATGATCAAGCAACATCCTAGGCCATTTCACGTATATTTTGCTATTAGTTATTATGGAAATCTACATAATTAAATCAGGAGACCAGAAATACATTCACAATAAATTCTACCTGGGTAATATATGGGAAATTTTGATATAATATTAACCATTATTATAAATACAATACTGTATTATATATTTACCTCCATAGTGTTAGAGTTATCTTTTAGAATTTTAGAGTTTTTATTAAAAAGAAAAAGGCAAATATATAAAACTGGGTCAACTAAAAGTTAGTTATATTCTAGAAACACCAGAAGGGAATGACTTTACAAAGGGAGATTTTGAGTGTCATCTTTACCCACTAAGATATAGAAGATACATAATCCTGATACTATGTGAAGCAAGCTCTATCGTATACCTTGTAAAATATATATCGATTCTGTTAATATAAAATGAAAGGTCCTTTTTAAAGTTATGGGTTGATACAATTTTATATTTAAAAAGAATGTTGTGTTGGTTATCATTCAACTTACATGGATCATTATATTCCCAAGATGAGTGGGCATATATTTGAAACCATTTTAATAAAAATTTAAAAGGCATTGGTTTATTTTTTTTTTTTTTAATTTTTTTTTCAACGTTTTTTATTTATTTTTGGGACAGAGAGAGACAGAGCATGAACGGGGAAGGGGTAGAGAGAGAGGGAGACACAGAATCGGAAACAGGCTCCAGGCTCCGAGGCATCAGCCCAGAGCCTGACGCGGGGCTCGAACTCACGGACCGCGAGATCGTGACCTGGCTGAAGTCGGACGCTTAACCGACTGCGCCACCCAGGCGCCCCAAGCATTGGTTTATTTTTATTACATTGTACACTCAGCAAATGTATGTAAACACCCAGAATTCTAAGAAAAACATATGCCAAAACATGCTCTTTTGTAAAATCTAAATTTAAAATAAGCTCACAAAATACCATGATAACCCTCCATTGCCTACAATTCAAATAATTGAAATTACAATTGAAGATGTTGACAGTCACATACATAGCATAAGAGCACTAAGTTTACCATGAGAATCAATGAGAGGATGTAGTTGATTTGCTGAATTCTAAGAATCAAGTCACATAGATTATTCACGTTTCTTTAAAAAGAGCTTTAAAAGTGAACAGATGTTAATTCACTTATGGCCAGTGAATATATAATATATATTAATATAATATGAACATGATAATATAAATATGTAGTCTAAATTATTTTAAATTATGAATAATCCTACCTTAATAAAATTATGGAAAATCTGTATGGGAGTGTTTTGTTGCTGTTGTTGTTGTTGTTGTTGTTGTTGTTGTTGTTGTTTTTGAGACAAAAGGGATTTGAAGAAACTTAATGGAACCATTGCTCTCTGACACTATCATTTAGAAATTATTTTTCAAGGAAAATAAATTTAATTGTATTGCTAATTAAGTATCTTTTACCCTTCTAATAATAAAATTCTACTCATAGGTGACTGTGGAAACTGTAAACTTTCTCTTGTAAATTTGCTGATGAAAAATAATAAGATAAAAATAAAGTAAGACTCTTTTTGAAATTAGAGTCTTTAATTTATTATTTTATTCTTTTTGGCATGTATTTTTCCCCTTCCTCCTCAGTTCCCCACTGCTGCCCATAAAATCCCAAATCTTATTCAAGGCCTATCTCAAATAGTCTTCCTCCTAAGAAGCCTGGTTTTGTTTTTTGTTTTAATATTATTTCTTGTGATCTCTTCTCACCTCATACACTGTATATGCTTAACTCACATTGTATTGTGCTATGTGTATGCTGCATATGGCTAGGTCCTCTGGGACAGGGATTGTGCCTTTTTCCTTTCAGTGTCACCTGTGGGACCAAGCACAGACCTATATGCAGCGGGCCCTAAATAAACATTTGCTGAATTAAAAATGTTAAGTATTTCTGGTTTTCCCAGTCCTTTATACAATAATTTGTGTCTGCTGATGATCCAAACCTCTTTGCTCACTTTCGAAGGCCTGCAAAATCCCTCCAGAACAAAGCTCAGCCTGCGGCATGACTCAGCAATACAGGGTCTGCGTGCATTCCCAGCTCTGGTAGCTTCTACAGAATGGAAGGAAGTTTGTTTCAGCCACACCAGGGGGCAGTGTGACACACGTCTGCATGGCCATCAAGGCAGGTAAGCGAGGAAAAACAACGCAGTGATTCTGCAAAGAAAACATTTGGAAAATAGCACAAAAAGGATAAATGAACTTAATTTTCTGTAGCTTAATCAGACATCCCAAGACTGGAATGATTTATATTACTGCTGCTAACAGGGAAAAGTAAAAAATAGTTTTATTATTTCTGCTGTCAACACGAACACAGAAAGAGATACGTATTTGGGCAGACAAGAGTTGATCTTTGCATTTATTTTATTTTATTTTATTTTAATTTTTAAAAAAAAATTTTTTTTTCAACGTTTTTTATTTTATTTTTGGGACAGAGAGAGACAGAGCATGAACGGGGGAGGGGCAGAGAGAGAGGGAGACACAGAATCGGAAACAGGCTCCAGCCTCCGAGCCATCAGCCCAGAGCCTGACGCGGGGCTCGAACTCACGGACCGCGAGATCGTGACCTGGCTGAAGTCGGACGCTTAACTGACTGCGCCAGCCAGGCGCCCCGATCTTTGCATTTATATAAAGGACTAGAAGTGATCATATTAAAAATTTTTTTTCAGTTTTTTAATTTATTTTGAGAGAGAGAGAGAGAGAGAGAGAGGGAGAGAGAGAGAGAGAGAGAGAGAGAGAGAGAGAGAGAGACAAAGAGAGTGAGTGGGGGGGAGGGACAGAGAGAAAGAGAGAGAATCCCCCGAGCAGGCTCCCCACTGTCAGTGAAGAGCATGACTCGGGACTCAAACTCACAAACTGTGAGATCATGACCTGAGCTGAGACCAAGAGTCAGACACTTAACAGACTGAGCCAGCCAGGCACCCCTAGTAGTGATCATGTTAAAGTTCATGTTGTTACACTCTTTTGTAAAGATGAGACTAGCTACAAAAGTCACAATTATTATTTGGAATTCAAATGGTCAGAACATCTTACCTATCAATTAAGAGGTTAATCTGATTCTCAATGTACAGTATTTTGGGAGTTACAAAATGGTTGAATTTGGGAGCAAGTGAATGATTTGTGCAATTTCATTTCCATGCATATAAATATCATTATTGCCTCAAAGTTGGGATTTCAGTGAAGTCCCACTGAATTTGACATATGGTGAAACAAGGGACACTTGCATTATTCTGGTATCAGTACCATACTCCTCTACGAAGTAGCACACTGTGTGGTGCTTGTATCATCACGTCCACATTTCAGTTGCTGAGTACTTATTGGAACTGTAAGATAGGGAAAGCACTTACTAATAGAAATCTATCCTTTAGGGCTTTTCGTGGACATTTGTCATTGTGGGCACTTCTGATTGCCCAGCACCCTTTGAACACTCTTCCAGTGTTTGCAAAACATCCTGTCTTATGAGTCCCCCCCCCCCCCCAGGTTGAAGCTGAAAACTGGCTTTCCCAGATTCCCTTGCAGCAAGGGTACAGGTGTGAGGCCTGGATTCCATCAATCAGATGCACTTGCATGTGACTTTGATTGGGAAGTGAGCAAGGGGAGAAAGGAGGCGTGCAGATTTTGTTATTTGGCAAGCACAGCGACAAACGTGTTGGGCTCTTTAGGGGCGTTGCTGCCAGAGTTTCTGGCATCCACTCCTGAGCATCACACAGCATGAGCTGGGCGGCGTCCATGCAAGCGACGGTGGAGGGGCCAACCAGTGACAGCAGGGGTGTTTGAGCTATAGTGGCTCCTGCAGAGCATTGGACGTTGTTCCTGCTGCTCAACATCCAAGCCTGGTCTCAAGCCCTCTCAGCTTCTGTGAACTACTTATTAGCCTTTAATTAATTCTTTTTCCACTTAAGCCAGCCAAGGTAGATTTTGTTGTTTGCCACTAAAACTCTGATAGAAACAAGGAATGGGAGGACATACTCCTTGTTTTTTAGACATACATTTTGGGATAACTTGTACAGATTGTATCGTGTTATGAATCTAGGGATTTTTTTTTAAATGAAAACAAGAAAGGAAGAAAGAATACAATATAATACTAGTAATCTGGACCTGATTAAAGAGCCAATAAATGAGTTAAAGCAACTGCAAATGAATAAAAATAAAGTCATTTTAATATTTATATCTATAAGTGGCATGCTTTCTATAAATAAGGGAGAGTAATTTTAATGTTCAAAACTAGGAATTTGAATTTCATACCAGAAAACAAGTTTGATATCAAAGAGTCATTTAGCAAAGTCTTTAGAAAAGCTGAATAGAAAACTGTTGTTTTTGTCTCGTTAGAACCCTGTTTCCCTTCTAGTTACAGAATCTCTCTTTATTCTTGGGAACCCTTGAGAGGATAAGAAATAATTATTGACAAGAGTGGAGCAGCAGGTTATAACATGATAAAATTTTTACAACTTATCCCCAAATTTATGAACCAGGAACCAGGCTCTTACCAGATACCGAATCTGCCAGCACCTTGATCTTGGACTTCCAGCCTCCAGACGTGTGAAAAATAAATGTTTACTGTTGAAGTCACCAGTCTATTGTGTTTTTGTTATAGTAGCCCTAATGGACTAAACATTCCCCCAGCCCTCACCTCACCTCAATGAAACACATGTCTGATTTTTTTTAAATCATTGGAGATGAATTTTGACTTATTTTTGAAGGTCAAGTAAGTGGAATCATAGAATATGCACCTTCTCCCTGGCCACTCTTACCCAGTGTAATATTTGTGAAATTCATCCATGTTATTGTGATTGTCAGTATAACTTGCTCCTTTTTATTGCTAAGTGCTGTTCCATCATATAAATGTCCAATGATGTGTTTATTCAACCGTTGGTAGACATTTGGGCTGTTTCCAGTTGGGGCTGTTATTGACATTCCTATATGCATTTTTATGGGCATATATTTTCATTCTCTTTGGTAAATACCTAAGACTGTATTTGCTGCTGTGCATTAACTGTTTTTACATATTGTTGGATTTAATTTGCTGACTTTTTTTAGGGCTTTTGTCTCTGTATTCATAAGGCCAAGGGAAGTTACAGCAACTACCTTTCAAAGAGGTAAACATTTGGTCCTTTTCTGGATGGTTGAGGCAAAACTAACCCTTTAGCTCCTTACCTGTGTTGAAGCCATCATAGCAACAGTCCCTTAATCCTAAGCAATGGTCATTGGAACCAGAATACATACAAACCAGATGGAATCATCCACCACCATGGGAAGAAAGGCATAAAAAATGCATAATAGGGCCATAGCAATGAAAGTAATGTGGAAATTCAGAGGCCACAAGTCTCCAACTTCATAACTAAGTAAACTTGCTCTATATTCTTCCCAATCTCTGTTTTTGAGGGACATATATGTACCCTATGTGCCTATACATTCTTAGGCAACTAATCCATAAATTGATGATCTTCTGATGGAAAGACCATCAGAGATTCCCTAGAGAGAAACTGTACATTTTTGGGAGGCCATTGGTATAATTTGACCTGTCATCATGAGGCAGATCGTTTTCAGCTGTGGCAGTCTAGCCAGTGTACCCCTGCATCTGAAGGTGGGCTCAGAGAAGGTACAGTCACTCTGAATCCATGGACTTACAGATATTGACTCTGGTTCAAATGTCCTCTTTCTTTCTTGTTTTTTAAAAAAGTTTTAAATGTTTATTTTTGAGAGAGAGAGAGAGTGCAAGCAGGGGAGAGGCAGAGAGAGAGAGGGGGACACAGAATCTGAAGCAGGCCCCAGGCTCTGAGATGTCAGCACAAAGTCTGATGTGGGGCTCGAACCCACAAACTGCAATATCATGACCTGAGCTGAAGTCGGTCACTTAACCAACTGAGCCACCCAGGCGCCCCATTCAATGTCCTCTTTCATAAGTGTGAAGTGGCTTGTGAGTGTTACTGCTTTGGTATCTGTCAGGTTCCCCAAAAGTAAAGGTTACTCATTCCATAGTAAATAATTTTATTTGCAAGTAAAGATTTATAGTGAATTCACTGCAACTTCTCTTTCCTGCATACTTCTTAAACACCTGACTGAATCTTTGGCATGTACTGAAGGCAATCAGTAGATTTTTAAGAAAGCAATCAATATTCCAGAATGTCTCGTCACAAAATTAGAAATTATGTAAAGATAATTGAGGTAAAACACAAAGAACACATTGTTCTCTTGACTCATATTGGTTCCTCCCTGACAATGAATTTTTATGAGCTGCTTGGACTATTAAAGAAAATCGCTATTTTAAAGTCTGTGATTATTTGTGACAGGAGTACAACACTTGTAAGCTTTTGTTTGTATATTTGTATTTATACTGAATATCTATGACCAACTGTGAGTAAAATACCTTCTGTTTTTAAATTGCTCATTTGTATAGTGCTTGCCACACATCACTTGAATGAATACTTATTAGATGTGAAACTCAAGTGCTTTATGACTTAGCTTTAAAATATTTAATTAAGAAATGAAGGGGGAAGCATCTAGGAGCACAATATAAATAGCTTATATGACTTTGTGGGGAATTATCTTTTAGAGTAATTTTTCTGAACACCTAAAACTTATACCTTCAAGAGCTGTCTTTTTTCTTTTAACCAATTAAATAATATTCTTTCAAAATGCATGGCTTGATTTCCTCCCATCTTAAGCAGAACAAATATAATGTAGTCTACCCCTTCTACAGATGATAGTTATGCATGTTAGTTCACTATGGGGTGTTGTCCTTGAGGTTTATTTAAGTGCTTAGACCAAAGGAGGGGATCAGAAACTAAAGCAGCACAGCAGTCTAGGGCCATATAGTAAATGATGGGGCCATCTGTTAAATGTGCCTCCTCTCTCTTCCTGTTCCCCTCCCCCATATCCATTGGCTTCCAATCTATTCATTGAAACTCAGGAAGATTGAGAGAACCAGATCACCTTGGTTATTCTTTCACGAACTTTATTTTATATTCTTTTACACTGTTGTTTTAGAGGGGACCCAAGGGTGACTCTCAGTGCTTTCATGCAGGTGTCAAGTGCATATGTTCATAGGCCTTTTCCTCTCATTTTCACGCCACAGGCCTTCCTGTTTAGTGAAGTTAGCCAAAGAGTGAGTGCTGGAGACGTGACACATGACTGGACTAAGGTTTGTGCACTTTACAAGCTTTCAGTTACAAGCTTCTGGGGATCTAATATGTTCTGGGGATCTAATGCACAGCATGGTGACTATAGTTAATACTACTGTTTTATATATTTGAAATTTGCTACAAGAGTCGATCTGCCCCCCCCCCCCCCACACACGGTAACTATGTGAGGTGATGGATATATAACCATTTTGATTGTGGTAATCATTACACAATGTATACATATATTAAATCAGCACGTTGAACACATCAAATATATACAATTCTTCTTTGTCAATTATATCTCAGTAGAGCTGCTGGGAGTGCGGAAAGTCCTGTGTACTTTATTTATTTTAAAAAAATGTTTTTAAATGTTTAAGAGACAGAGAGATAGAGAACAAGTGGGGGAGGGCCAGAGAGAGGGAGACGCAGAATCTGAAGCAGGCTCCAGGCTGTGAGCTGTCAGCACAGAGCCTGATTAGGGGCTCCAAGTCACGAACCATGAGATACGCCCTGAGCCCAAGTTGGACGCTTAACCCAAGTGCCATCCAAGTCCTGTGTACTTTTAAAGTGTAAGAAAAGCATGGATGGCCCACCCAGACATAGCTTTTTAAATTTTTTTCTGTTTGTGTCTTTCCTTAGAAGCAGGTCTTGGGACACAGATTCAAGTAAGAGTAGTTCATTTGACGGGTGAAGGAAACACGGGTGGTAGGGGTTTGAGAGAAGGCAGTGAAGGCAGCACAAAGAGTGTATGATACAGCCAGGTACCCCTGTGGGCAACTGGAGTTTCACGGACTGTGCACTGGGCAGACAGCAGAGGGCGCGCTGCGCAGTCACTGAGCCCACCCTCCGCATCCAGCCAGTCCACAAAGGGTGTTCACGTGTCGTCGTTCTGCATGTGTCCGTGCCCAGCGCAGCAGGCATGGGCAGGGATGTGTCTGACACCAAAGAGGGCCCTCAGGTGAAGAGATACAGGTTCGGTTGAGATGGACGTGAGGCATGGTAAAAGATAAACTGACACACACTGGACAGTTTAAGAGTTCATTTGAGCATAAATCAATAGGAATTGGGCAGTGCCAATCCACAAGTAGTCAGGAGCCGGGGAGAGATTTTTATAGAGAAAAGGCGGGAGCAAGGTAAGGAAACTGTTTATGGGCTATAGCTTCAAGCCCAGTTGGCTGTTTGTGATTGGTTGTCCTTAGGTTTCCATTTTGTCACCTTCGGGCATTTACAGACTTAGATTTAGCTTTGCTTAGGAAGGCCACCACAGCATTGAAGCCACCTCAATCTCATGGCCCCCTTGTTTAATTAATTTAACAGGCTGCTTGCCCTAAAGTGACCATGGAGGGGGCTGGGGGGCTACAGGTGTGGCATCAGTAGTGTCCACTGTAGCTGGAGACGTTGACATGAGAATGACCCCCATGATTTGTAGACTTGCATTTTGAGAACAAATTAGCAACCTAAATAAAGAGGTAAACTAAGGGAATATCAAATGACCAGAAACTGAGCAATTTGAGAAGCACACACTTGTAGCAAGCTACAGGTGAGTCCCTTGAGGATTCGCAGGGGCAAGGTGTGCGCGGAAGGAGGAGTCTGGCCAGTAAGCTCACTAGCCTGAAGACAGGGAGATTCTTGATGGATATTCATTGCTTGTGAGATACATTTCAGTCTTGTATAAATTAGGCATTTATGGGAAATCAGTCTCTCTGTTCTTCAAGTTTCATTTTTCCAAAGACACATACATGAGAGTCTCTGTTTCACTTCCTGTGGTTCCATCTTAGATTGAAGTCCTTTCACAAAACTAAAAGATAGTTGTGAGTTTCCTTTAACCATACTAGTATCTGGAGACATTGATCTATAATGTTTCTGGAAGAAAAACTCAATTCCTATTAAGTAGGTCCACACTGCCTGTCTTTTCTGCTTGATTTCCTGAATAAGTTACCCAGCAAATTGTCTAACTCAGCCCCCTACTTTTATAATTATCTAACTACTGCCAATTTGAATTTCTTCTGTCTTGAACAGTCAGCTGTAGTGAGATGACTGAGAGGTGATTGATTTTCTAGTGTCAGTTTACTCCACTTCCTCAAATCAGACAGTTTTTAAAATTACAGAGTAATGATTCTGGAAAATATTATGTCAAGCACTGCTTATTTATGAAAACTTTATACTGTCTTTGTAAGATGCTCAGCTGTGGGAGCAGTGAGTACAAATAAATAGGGATTCTGTATGTTGTAGCAGAGAGCTCTTTTTATTGGCCAGTATCATTTTTGTGTGTGGATCCATTTCTCTCCACCTCCATTTGGCCCTGGGGGTGTGTCTGTAATGGGGTCTCACACATCCACATACCCTTACAGGGTTGGCATATGTGTTGATGTTATGTGTCTACTTGACTGAGCCAAGAGGTGCGCAGATTAAACACTACTTCTAGGTATGTCTCTGAGGGTATTTCTGGATGAGAAATCAACTCCCATGGTTCTTAGGTCTGTGAGCTGAGGCTAGAACAACACCAACAGCTTTCTTGGGTGTCCATCTTGTAGACAGTAAGTCATGGGACTTCTCAGCCTCTGTAGACATGTGAAGTAATTCCTCAAAGTGAATCTCCACATATATATTACATAATATATATCATATTCTAGTGGTTCTCTTTCTCTGGAGAACCCTGACTAAGGCAGCATGTGGTTAGGGCTGGGCCAATCTTAGTACAGTATTTGATTGAGCACACAGAGTGGAAACATGATCCAATCATGGCCAGCCTATGTATGTGTTGTGTGGGGACATAGATATTATGGATGTTGGGAGAATGAAATTCTCTTTCTGCCTCATTTGCTAATCTGACAGCATAAGACTGTGCATGGTTGTAAGTCAGTATCTTGGCTCCCTTAAGTAGAGATTCCATGCAGAATGCAGCCAAGTAGAGGCAAGTAGTGGAGACAAAAAGTTCTGGAGACTTTAGTCCCTACATCTGGCTGTTCTTGAGCTCAACATCAGGGCCTTGTGGGGTTTTTTTTATTTATTTTAATTCACGTTAGTTAACATACAGTGTAGTCTTGGCTTCAGGAGTAGAACCCAGTTATTCATCACTTAACATATAACACCCAGTGCTCAATCCAACAAGTGCCGTCCTTAATGCCCATTGCCCATTTAGCCCGTCCTTCCATCCACTTTCCCTCCAGCCACCCTCAGTTTGTTCTGTATATTTAAGAGTCTCTTAGGGTTTGCCTCCCTGTCTGTTTTTCTCTTCTTTTTCCTTCCCTTCCCCTATGTTCATCTGTTGTGTTTCTTAAATTCCACATATGGGTGAAATCATATGATATTTGTCTTTTTCTGACAAATTGTTTTATTATCTCTGACAAATTATTTCTCTGGCAAATTATTTCACTTATCATCATACACTCTAGCTCCATCCATGTTATTGTAAATGGCAAAATTTCATGATTTTTTTAATCACTAAGTAGTATTCCATTATATATATATATATAGCACATCTTATTTTTTCATTCATCAGCCGATGGACATTTGGGCTCTTTCCATACTTTGGCTATTGTCAATAGGGCTGCTGTAAACATTGGAGTGCATGTGCCCCTTCAAATTAGCACTTTTGTATCCTTGGAGTAAATACCTAGTAGTACAATTGCTGGGTTATAGGGTAGTTCT
Organism: Neofelis nebulosa; assembly: GCF_028018385.1. Lineage (NCBI taxonomy): Eukaryota > Metazoa > Chordata > Mammalia > Carnivora > Felidae > Neofelis > Neofelis nebulosa. The sequence continues at coordinate 100,070,583 of NC_080782.1, read as the reverse complement.
GTTTTTAACTTTTTGAGGAGTGGCTGCACCAGTTTACATTCCCATCAACAGTGCAGTAGGGTTCCCCTTTCTCTACATCTTCCTCAACATCTATAGTTTCTTGTGTTGTTAATCTTAGCCATTCTGACGGGTGTGAGGTAATATCTCATTGTGGTTTTGATTTGTATTTCCCTGATGATGAGTGATGCTAAGCATCTTTTCATGTGTCTGTTAACCATCTGGATGTCTTCTTTGGAAAAGCGTAGTCATGTCTTTTGCCCATTTCTTCACTGGATTATTTGTTTTTTCAGTGTTGAGTTTGAGCAGTTCTTTATAGATTTTGGATACTAAACCTTTATCCAATATGTCATTTGCAAATATCTTTTCCCATTCTGATAGTTGCCTTTTAGTTTTGTTGGTTGTTTCCTTTGCCGTGCAAAAGCTTTTTATTTTGATGATGCCCCAATAGTTCATTTTTGCTTTTGTTTCCCTTGCCTTCTGAGACATGTTTAATAAGAAACTGCTTATTAACTGCTTAATAAGAAACTTGCTGCTGCAAGGTTAAAGAGGTTGTTGCCTGTGTTCTCCTCTAGGATTTTGATGGTTTCCTGTCCCACATTTAGGTCTTTTATCCATTTTGAATTTATTTTTGTACATGGTGTGAGAAAGTGATCCAGGTTCATTTTTTTGCATGTTGCTGTTCAGTTTCCCCAGCACCATTTGCTGAAAAGACTATCTTTTTTCCATTGGATACTCTTTCCTTGTTTGTTGAAGATCAGTTGGCCATATGTTTGTGGGTCCATTTCTGGGTTTGCTATTCTATTCCATTGATCTATGTGTCTGTTTTTGTGTTAGTACCAGATTGTCTCAATGATTATGCTTTGTAATGCAGCTTGAAGTCTGGAATTGTGATGCCTTCAGCTTTGGTTTTCTTTTTTCAAAATTACTTCGGTTATTCAAGGTCTTTTCTGGTTCCATACAAATTTTAGGATCGTTTGTTCTAGCTCTGTGAGGAATGCTGGTGTTGTTTTCTTAGGGATTGCATGGAATACGTAAATTGCTTTGGGTTGTATCAACATTTTAATAATATTTGTTCTTCCAATCAATGAGCATGGAATGTTTTTCCATCTCTTTGTGTCTTCTTCAATTTCTTTCATAAGCTTTCCATAGTTTTCAGCATAGAGATCTTTTACCTTTTTGGTTAGGTTTATTCCTAGATATTTTATGGGTTTTGGTGCAATTATAAGTGGGATCGATTCCTTGATTTCTCTTTCTGTTGCTTCATTATTGGTGTATAGAAATGCAACCGATTTCTGTATAGTGATTTTATATCCCATGACTTTGCTGAATTCACGTATCACTTCTAGCAGTTTTTTGGTGGAGTCTTTCAGGTTTTCCATGTTGAGTATCATGTCATCTGCAAAGAGTGAAAGTTTGACTCCTTTGCCAATTTGGATGGGTTTTATTTCGTTTTGTTGTTTGATTTCTGAGCTAGGACTTCCAACACTATGTTGAACAGCAGTGGTGAGAATGCACATCTCTGTTGTGTTACTGACCTTAAAGGGGATAGCTCTCAGTTTTTCCCCATTGAGGATGATATTAGCTGTGGGCCTTTCATATATGACTTTTATGATGTTGAGATATGTTCTTTCTCATCCCTACTTTCTTGAGGGTTTTTATCAAGAAAGGATGCTGTATTTTGTCAAATGCTTTTCTGTGTATATTGAAAGGATTATATGGTTCTTATCCTTTATTTTATTAATGTGGTGTATCATATTGACTGATTTGTGAATATTAAACCAACTCTGCATCCCAGGAGTAAATCCCACTTGATCATGGTGAATAATTCTTTCAATGTCCTGTTGAATTCGATTTGCTAGTGTTTTGTTGAGAATTTTTGCATCCAGTTTTATCAAGGATATTGGCCTGTAATTCTCTTTTCTGGTGGGATATTTGTCTGATTTTGGAATCAAGGTAATGCTGGCTTCATAGAATGAGTTTGGAAGCTTTCCTTCTGCTTCTGTTTTTTGGAACCATTTGAGAAGAATAGGTATTAACTGTTCTTTAAGTGTCTGGTATAATTCCCCTGTGAAGCCACTTGGCTCAGGACTCTTATTCGTTGGGAGATTTTTGATAACTGATTCAATTTCTTTGCTGGTTATGGGCCTGTTCAAATTTTCTATTTCTTCCTGTTTGAGTTTTGATAGTGTGTGAGTATCTAGGAATTTGTCCATTTCTTCTAGATTGTCTAATTTATTGGCATATAATTTTTCATAGTATTCTCTAGTAATTGTTTGTATTTCTGTGGTGTTGATTGTGATCTCTCCTCTTTCATTCCTGATTTTATCTATTTGGGTCCTCTCTCTTGTCTTTTTGAGAAGTCTGGTTAGGTATTTGTCAATTTTTCTATTCTCTCAAAAAGTAGCTTTTAGTTTCATTGATCTTTTCCACTGTTTTTTTCTATATTGTGTATTTCTGCTCTAATCTTTATTATTTCTCTTCTTTTGCTTGGTTTTAGGCTTCATTTGCTTCTCCTTTTTTCACTCTCTTAGCAGTAAGTTTAGGTTGTGTAGTGGGGCCTTTCTTGCTTCTTGAGATAGGCCTGAATTGCAATGCACTTTCCTCTTGGGATTTTCTGTTGCATCCCAAAGGGTTTGGACTGTTGTGTTTTCTATTCATTTACTTTCATGTATTTTTTAATTTCTTCTTTAATTTTCTGGCTAACCCATTCATTCTTTAGTAGGATGTTATTTAACTTACATGTATTTGAAGGCTTTCCAAATTTTTTCTGGTGGTTGATTTCAAGTTTTATAGTATTGTGATCTGAATATATGCATGGTATGATCTTGACCTGTTGAAGGCTGATTTGTGACCCAGTATGTGATCTATTCTGGAGAATGTTTCATGTGCACTTGAGGAGAATGTGTATTCTGCTGTTTTAAGATGAAGTGTTCTAAATATAGCTGTTAAGTCTATATGGTCCAATGTGTCACTCAAAGCCATTGTTTCCTTGTTGATTTTATGTTTAGATGATGTGTCCATTGTTGTAAGTGGAGTACTAAAGTCTCCTACTCTTATGGTATTATTATCAATGAGTTTCTTTATGTTTGTGATCAATTGCTTTGTATATTTGAGTTCTTTCAAGTTGGGTGCATAAATATTTACAACTGTTAGATCTTCTTAGTGGATAGGATATAATGTCCTTCTTTATCTCTTATTACTCTCTTTATTTTAAAATCTAGTTTGTTTAATGTAAGTATGGTACTCTCTCTTTCTTTTGACCTTCGTTAGCATGATAGATGGTTCTCCATCCCCTCACTTTCAATCTGCAGGTGTCCCGAGGCCTAAAATGAGTCTCTTGTAGGCAGCCTATAGATGAATCTTGTTTTGTTTTTTTTTTAATCCATTCTGATATCCTATGTCCTTTGCTTGGGGCATTTAGTCTATTTACATTCAGAGAAATTATCAAAAGATATGACTTTACTGCCATTGTGTTAGTTGTAGATTTGGTGTTTATGGTGATGTTTTCTGGTCCTTTGTAGTCTTTGAAGTCTTTGGTCTTCTTTTTTTTTTTTCCCTCCACTCAGAGAGTCCCCCTTAAAATTTTTTGCAGGGCTGGTTTAGTGGTCACAAGCTCCTTTAGTTTTTGTTTGTCTGGGAAAGTCCTTAGCTCTCCTTCTATTCTGAATGGCAGCCTTGCTGGATAAAGGATTCTTGGCTGCGTATTTTTCCTGTTCAACACATTGAATATTTCCTGCCACTCCCTTCTGGCCTGCCAAGTTTCAGTGGACAGGTCTACTATTACCCATATGTGTCTACCATTGTAGGTTAAGGACCTCTGGTCTAGTTGCTTTCAGAATTCTCTCTTTATCTTTGTATTTCGCAAGTTTCACTGTGATATGTCATGGTGTTGAACTGTTTTTGTTGATTTTGAAGAGAGTTCCCTGTGCCTCTTGGACTTGGATGTCTGTTTCCTCCCTCAGATTAGGGAAGTTCTTAGCTATAATTGGTTCAAATAAACCTTCCACCCATTTTTCTTGCTCTTCTTCTGGGACTCCTATGATATGGGTATTGTTTCATTTCATGGAATCGCTTAGTTCTCTAAGTCTCCCTTCATGATCTAGTAACTTCCTTTCCCTCTCTTTTTCAGCTTCATTATTCTCCATGATTTTGTCTTCTATTTCACCTATTCTCTGCTCTGCTTCTTCAGTCCTCATTTGTCACTGTATCTAGTTTATTTTGCATCTCAATGGTAGCATTTTTAAATTCATTCTGACTGGTTCTTAGGTCTTTAATCCCTGCAACAAGGGTTTCTCTAGTGTCTTCTATGCTTTCTTCAATTCCAGCTAGTAATCTTATGACTGTTGTTCTAAATTCTTTTTCAGATATATTGCTTATATCTGTTTTGAGCAGGTATAATCCCTGGCTGTAATTTCTTCTTGACCTTTACTTTGGAGAGAATTCCTCCATCATGTCTTTTTTGGCTAAGTTTCTGTCTTTTGTGTGTTTTAAAAGCTTGTTATGTGTCCTGTGCCTGAGAGTACTACTATATTAAAAAGGGGTCATACACTGTCCAGGGCCTGGGACTCCAGGAATTATTTCTGGGGTGTGCTGTGTGCACTCTGCTGTTGCGTTTTGGTTGCTCTTTCCCATTTGTCAGTCCTCTGCAGAGCTTCCCCTTGCTTACAGTGGTGGAATGTTTGGACCTTTAACTAGGTATGCTTTGATTTGTTTGTTGAAGTAACTCTGAGAAAAAAAAAAAAGTGGGGGTGGAGGAAGCCTGATCCTATAAAAACAGAAAAGGAAAGGGAACAAAAAGCAAACACACAGAGAATCAAAAAAACTATAAGGCCGATTCCAAAGAAAAAGAAAAGAAAAAGGATAAAAAAAGCAGAAGAAAAGAGAAAAGAAGGAAAAAGAAAAGAATAAAATGCATATGTATGTATCTATATAGGTGTATATATGCATATATATATATGTATATATGGAAATGACAAAAAACAAATCAGAAATTATGAGCCTCATTTCGAAATTAAAAAAGAAGAAGCAGGAAAAAAAAGTTGTCTGTTGGTTGCTTGGTGGGTAGTGGCTATGCTAGTCTGGAGAAAGGCCAGCTGCATTGGCACTGACTTATTCTTGCCTCAGTAAATAAGCAGTTGCTGGGCACAGAGTGGTGGGAATTGGTCTAAGTGGGTCTCGCCTCCACTGGGGGCTTCTGTGTTGCTCTATGAAGTCCCACCTTGTTGGTGTTGGGGGGAAAATGGCGCCACTCCAATCTCTTGTCCTGGCTGGGGATCCCAATCCCCGTTATTCACAAGCAGCCCTCACGGTATAGTGAGGGCAGTCAGCTTATCCTGCACCACAACAATCTTACGCACACAGCTGGGATTCAAAACGCAAAGTATTAAAGGACGCTGCATGGCACAGATCTGCTCCCCTCTTCTGGAGTAGATCCTCTCTACCCTGGTGATGAAAGGCCTTTGACTGGTACCTGCAGTGTCTTTTGTCCCTGGGGAGGCAATAAGCAGTCTCCCAAAAGTATTCCAGGAAGGGGACCAGTGCACCCTGGAGATCTCTACATCATGCTCTGCACTCTGGGCCAGCTCTCTTCTCCCCAGGAGCATAGGCAACAACTCCACTCCAGAGAAAGTCACACACTTCCAAAACCTCAGAGTTTGAGCTCCAGAAGGTGTTTGCAAAAAATAACTGGGACATTCAGTACTTCTCATGCCCCAATCTGTGGTCCAGAGAGGTTTTCCTCTTGTGCTAACTTGATGCTGCACCTTCTCAGCTCTTCTCTTTCTCTCCCTGTTGTCTCTCCACAGGAAGGATTCCCTTCCCCTCTGTGGCTTGGCCATTTTTCTCTCCCCCAATTCACATCCATGCACTTCCCACCTGCCAAGCTATCTCCCTCCATCTGTGGAGATCCTTGTCTCTCCATAGATCTATTTTCTGTGGGTTCCAAGTAATCTGACCTCAGTACAGCTGTGTTTGAGAGATGAGGAAAGCCCAGGATCCCCCTTCTTCTCAGCTATCTTAACTCTGGGCCTTCTGTTTTTCTGTGAGCTAATTCCTTTTCCTCTTCTCTCTCTTCCTCTTCAGTTTAGTTTGACATAGGTTTCTAGCACCTGCTGTAGAAGGAGTTCTGACTAAAACACTCAGAACTGGCAAGAAAGTGAAAATGAGAAAATGCATCAGGAAAAATTTTTGAGAAATTAGCTTGATGATGGAAAATCTCCTAAAATACAATACAAACGATTTAATATCAATTAGCAAAATGTTTTTTGAAACCAGAATTTGTGTGAAATTATGACAGAAGTTTTCAATGGCTCTTGGATTACAACACCCCTCAGGAAAAAAAATTGCTAATATTTATGTTTACTTGCAGAAGAGAAAATTTCTCCTGAATATTTTGTTCTCCTAGCACCTAGTTCCAATAAGTTTGTGAAAGCTGGTGAGTAAATATATCTATTCTTTTATAATTCAGTTCCTATGTCCAACTTTATGTCCAGTGTTAGGGGATTATATTGTGAAGTGAATCCCAAACACAAAAAGCATTTCTTCGTGTGCAATATTTACACTATCCAGTAAATCAAATAGTACTTGTAATTCCTTTGAGAATTTGTAGGAAAACCATGAAATTTCAGTTGATGTCTGGCCTTGGAAACCTCAAAGGTTCATTATGGGATGGTGAGTCTTGTGGCAAATCCTTGTTCTCTCCTAGTCACCAAGATTTCTCATTGCCACCAAGCAATGATCTTAGCTATAGGTGACTTACCAAAAAAGCGACCCATAGCTGTACAGCAAAAATGAATAATTTATAATTATTATGAGGCTTCTTCATTCAGAAGTTCAGAGCTGTGTGAGTTCTGCCATGTAACATATTCATGGAAGCAGCTAGGGTTGTGAAAAGCAAGGAGGGTCACACAGTGATTGAGACAAATCATCTCTTCTCAAAATTTGTTTTCAGGACCACTTAAACTCTTAAAAATTATTGAAAAATTAAAAAAGCTTTTGTTTATTTGGGTTTAATCTCTTTACATTCACCATATTAGAAGTTAGATCAGGAAAATCTAAGTATTGGGATGCTTACATGCACATGATGCAGGTTATGAGTTTCCAATATTCTAATTTATATTGAAAGGTTAGAGTTTGTAATTGGCAACAATTACTGTGTTCTTTTCCTAAAGTAACTAGAATGTGAAGTGACGATGTCCATTAATACCCAAATATGAATAACCATATTTTGCCAGTGTTTTTTTTAAGACGGCATGGTGTTCTATCAGAAAAGTGTCTAGTCCAGGGGCACCTGGGTTCCTCAGTCAGTTGAGCGTCTGACTTCGGCTCAGATCATGATCTCACTGTCCGTGAGTTCGAGTCCCATGTCAATCTCTCTGCTGACAGCTCAGAGCCTGGAGTCTGCTTCAGATTGTGTGTTTCCCTTTCTCTGCCCCTCCCCCACTCACTCACACGCTCTCTCTCTCTCTCAAAAATGAATAAATGTTAAAAACGTTAAAAAGTACACTAAAAAGGACTGTACTCAGGAGTTGAGAACTAACAATTTTTAGTGCTTTATCAGGGCATTCTTTATGTGACACTGGCTTATTTTTTAACTGCAAGCACATGGCAGTGAAGAATTCAATGACTAAAAGAATAGTTTGGTGCCACTGCTTTGATTGGTGCTAAGGTGCCAGCAGTTTTACCCACATTGCTTTTGTGCCATCAACACAAAGGTCAATCCAGTGGAAAATGCACTTATCATCTTAATATTATTATGAAAATAATTTGACCTTGTGGATTCCTTGAAAGGAATTGGGAACTGCCAAGGGATAGCAGACCATACTTTGAGAATCACTGATTTAAGAAATGCTATTATTCTATCACTTAAAAAAAAAAAGCCTTCTTGAGTGCATATTATTGCTAGGCAGTTCTAAGTGTATGGGGTGTGTCTGTGAACAAAACAAGGTGCTCTGTCTGCACAGAGGATGTTTTCTAGCAGGGTAGTGATAGACAATCAGACAATAGATATTATAAATAGGTAAGTTAGGAGATACATTAGGAGATGATAAGTGCTGTGCAAATGTACGGAAGTACAGCAAGGTAAGGGCGATTGGGAGTGCTCGAAGTGTCCAGTAGCAGGTGGAAATTTTAGACTGATCAGGATAGACCTCATTGCAAAGGTGATATTGATAAAGTTTTTTTTTTTATTTTTAAATTTGAATCCCAATATAGTTAACATACAGTGATATATTGGTTTCAGGTGTACAATATAGTGATTCAGCAATCCTATATCACTCAGTGTACATTACGAGTGCACTCCTTAATTCCCTTTACCTATTTCACCCATCTCCCACCCATCTCCCCTCTGGTAACCATCAGTTTGTTCCCTGTAGTTAAGAGTCTTTTTCTTGGTTGGTGTCTTTTTCTCTCCCTCCCCCCCCCCCCCCACCCTGCCCTTTGCTCATTTGTTTCTTAAATTCCACAAAGAGTGAAATAATATGGTATTTGTCTTTCTCTGACTGACTTGCTTCACTTAGCTTAATATTCTTTAGCTCCATCCATGTCATTGCAAATGGCAAGATTCCATTCTTTTTTATGGCTGAATATTATTCCATTGTATGTACATACCACATCTTCTTCTTTTTTTAATGTTTATTTATTTATTTTGAGAGAGAAAGAGCACAGAGGAGGGGCAGAGAGAGAGGGGAGAGAGAACCCCAAGCAAGCTTGTGGCTAGCTAATAAAGGAGCATTTCAAACAAGGGAACAGCCGTAGAAATACGGGAGTATGCGTGACATGGTCAAAAAAGCATAAGGAAGCCAATGAGAAAGGAGTGGAGGTATCGAATGGTGAAGTTTTGGGATATGTGGTCAGAGAAGGAAGGGAGGGAACAGATCATGTAGAGAAATAGTAACTGCTGGAGGAGTTTTAGCAGAAGAGGGACTTGACTTCTCTTATGCTTTAAAAAGGTCATTTTTGTTGCTATATTGAGGATAGACTATACAGGACAAGGAAAGAAAATGGAAACTAATTAAGAGACTTGTGCAGTAATCTGATGAAAGATAACAGATGGTTGGGCCAGATGTGGAACTGGCGAGAAGAGGGAATCCACAGAACTTGGTTCTGATATGGAGTGTCAGAGAGAGAAGTCAAAGGGAACTTCAAAATGTTTGGTCTGAGTACCTGTAAAGATAATGTATCTCATATATGGAAATTAACTCAAAATTTACCATAGATCTAAGTATAAAATGATAAACTTTTAGAAGAAAACATAGGAGAAAATCTTCATGACCTATGGGTAGGCAGAGAGTTCATGACACCAAAGGCATGATTCGTAATATAAAATTTAAATATATTGGACTTCATCAAAATTAAAAATTTTGCTCTGTGAAAGACACCATCTAGATAATAAAAATAAAGTGACAGTGGGGCGCCTGGGTGGCGCAGTCGGTTAAGCGTCCGACTTCAGCCAGGTCACGATCTCGCGGTCCGTGAGTTCGAGCCCCGCGTCAGGCTCTGGGCTGATGGCTCGGAGCCTGGAGCCTGTTTCCGATTCTGTGTCTCCCTCTCTCTCTGCCCCTCCCCCGTTCATGCTCTGTCTCTCTCTGTCCCAAAAATAAATAAAAAACATTGAAAAAAAAAATTAAAAAAAAAAAAATAAAGTGACAGTATGGGAAAATTCTTTGTAGATTACATAGCCCATGGGATATATATTTATGTGTACACACACACACACACACACACACACACACAATTTAAAGTTAACAATAGGAAAACAAGTTTGAAAATGAGAAAAAGATGTGAACAGATACTCCCATAAAAATGGCAAATAAGCACATGGTAAGATGCCTAACATCATTAACCACTAGGGGAATGCACCTTAAAGCCACCAATGCATCTCTTAGAATGCCTAAAATAAAAAATACAGACAATGGCACATGCTGGTGAGGATGTGAAGCAGCTGGGTCTCACACGTTGTTCGCACGAGTGCAAGATGGCATGGCCCTGTGGAGAACAGTTTAGTTTCTTCTGAAGTTAAGTATCCACTTATCATGTAACCTAGTAATCCCACATCTAGATGTTTGTCCTAGAGTAATGAAAACTTACCCTGATTGAAACCTGTACATGGATATCCATAACAATTTATTTGTAATGAGAAAAAATTGCAAATAATCCAAATGTCTTGTCCTTCAATAAGTGAATGAGTAAACAAGCTGTAGCATTTCTATATAAGTGAGTGTTGCTCTGCAGAAAAAAGAAAAAGAGGAAAATGCATGTGACAGCTTGGAGGGATGATGTCAAGGGTGTTCTATTATGCTAAGTGAGACAGCCAATCTCAAAAGGTTACACACGATATGATTCCATTTATATAATATTCTTGATATGATAAAATTATAGCAAGGGGAAGGAATCCATGGTTGCCAGGGGTTAGGGATGGAATGAGGAGGGCATGGCTATAAATGGGTGGAATGAGGGAATTTCTTTGGGGTAATGGAACAGCTGTAAATACTGATTGTATCTACTGCTGGTTACAAAAATCTAAACATGTGATAACATCTCACAGAACAATGTACCAAAGAGGAAGAAGCATGTGTGTTAAAACTGGTGAAATACAACTAAGTCTGTACTTACTTGTATTTAATAGTGTCACACTGATCGTAATTCCCTGGTTGTTGTAATTATACTATGGTTATGTAAGATGTTATTTTGGGGGCAAGCTGGGAAAGGGTTCTCAGGAACTCTATACTATTTTTGCAAATTCTCTTTGAGCCTAAAATTACTTTAAATGAAAAGAAAAACGATAGCATTTCCATTAGCTGGGATGAAAAAGGCTGCATATAGAGCAGATTTTAGAGGAGATGAATTCAGTTGTGGATATCCTAAATTGGAGATATCTATTTTATACACTTATGTATACAAGTGTGGAGTTTGGGAGAGAATTCTGAATGAGATATACATTCAGGAAATGAATTTAAAGCCAGGAGACTGGATAAGCTCATCTAGGGCAGGAATATAAATCAAGAAAAGAAGCAGAGGCAGGAAGGAGCCTTGGGGTTACTCTATTATCAGACAGCTTGAGAAAGTAGAGAGAACTCTGACATTATAGTTTCAAGTTTAGTGTTTCCCTTTTATTGAAAACTTTGTGGTGTGCATGCTTGTGTGCATGTGTGTATGCGTGTGTGCATGTGGTGTGTGTGTGTGTGTGTGTGTGTGTGTGTGTGTGTGTGTGGCTTGATAGAGTTCTGTTCCAACCAATAGATAGTTTTACTGGTGGATTTGAACCTCTTTCAGTTATTATGGTCTTTCTCTATTCCTCTGTACTTTATTAATTACAGTAAAAGTTTTCAGTATATCAGTAGGAATGCTCCTCTCTTTTCCTCAATTATTGAACTCTGGTCAATGATTTTACAACCTATTCTTCTAATGCCTGCTACCTCAAGGATCGTGTATGGTAACCTCACTGCTTTGGGAGAAATGAACATGCGTTCAAGTAAAAGAGGATGGAGCATCTGCTGTGAGACCACTTTCCTTAATGGAGAAATAAAGACACATTTAGGAGAAATTTTCTCATTATCTTCTTATTTTGTTTTCCTGAAATCATGGCTCTTTTATGGCCAGTCTGTACTCTTGCCATTTTTGTCTTCAACCAAGTGTGTTATCTCCTTTGCCACCATCTTCCCATTATCATTGCTTTTAAAAAATTAACTCACTTAGTTAACTGAGATTAGCTTCATATTTAGGCAAATCACTATAATTACTTTATATGTTTAGGAATGCAGCCTTGGTTAGAAGGAAATTATAATCCGTAATGCATATGTTAGAAGACAAGAAAAGGTGAAAATCAATGATCTAAACATCTACCTCAGGAAGTTGGAAGAAGGACAGCAAAGTAAACCCAAACAAAGGAAAAAGAAAGATATAATAAAGTTAAAGGCAGAAATTAATGGAATAGAACAAACATACAGTAGAAAAGATCAACATAAATGAAAGTTGGTCTGTGCCAGAAAGATTGACCAAGAAAAAGAGAGAAGCTACAAATTACCAATATCAGGAATTAAAAATGGGACGTCACTTTGGATCCTATAGACATAAAAAGAATATAAGAGAATATTGTAAAAATTCATTCCCATGAATTAAAAAATAAATGAAATAATATAATTCATAGTAAACACAATGTACCAAACTGACATCTGTGTCTAACATAAGTAGAAATAGAAAATCTGAATAATTCTTTTGCAAATTGCCTATTTATACTCTTAGCTCATATTTCTATTGAGATTTTTGTCTTTAAAAAAAATCAACCAAAAGAATTTCTTTAAATGCGAATACATTAACCCTTTGTCATATTCATTGCAAATATTTCCCCCAGTGTTTTTACTTTCATGTTTTATTCATAAAGTATAGATATTTATATAATACAGTTAAATTTGTTGAACTTTTTCATTATAATTTCTTTTGCTTTTATGCTCAGTCTATCCCTGTATAGTTTCTTCTAGTTTATGATGTTGATGTGTGTGTATTTTTAAATTAATTCTTTAAAACTTGTGGAACTTAGTGTGATGTGTGACATGAAGCAAGGGATCTTTTTCTTCCCCCTGGACTAGTCAGTATTCTTAGTGTCATTTAAAATATAACCATTGTGGGGCGCCTGGGTGGCTCAGTCGGTTGGGTGGCCGACTTCGGCTCAGGTCATGATCTCGCGGTCCGTGAGTTTGAGCCCCGCGTCGGGCTCTGTGCTGTCGGGCTCTGTGCTGTCGGGCTCTGTGCTGTCGGGCTCTGTGCTGTCGGGCTCTGTACTGACGGCTCTGTGCTGACGGCTCGGAGCCTGGAGCCTGTTTCCGATTCTGTGTCTCCCTCTCTCTGACCCTCCCCTGTTCATGTTCTGTCTCTCTCTGTCTCAAAAATAAATAAACATTAAAAAAAATTAAAATAAAATAAAATATAACCATTGATTTTTCCACTGGTTTGTGATGCTTCCTTGACCAAATATTAAAAACTTGTAGGGTCTGTTTCTTTGAAAATTTCTCTCTTCACTCTTCTTTGGCGTTACTCTTTGAAATTTTTGGCTTTTCCTTCACACCTTTCTTCAAAAAAAATTCAGAGTAATTTATCATGTTAAAAAAATTCCAGGGAATTTATGTAGGCATTTCATTAAAGCTAAATTGTAATAGCTATAATATATCAAATGGTTAGGGGTACCTGGGTGGCTCAGTCGGTTAAGCGTCCAACTTTGGCTCAGGTCATGATCTCACGGTTTGTGAGTTCAAGCCCTGCATCGGGCTCTGTACTGACAGCTCAGACCCTGGATCCTGCTTCAGATTCTGTGTCTCCCTCTTTCTCTGCCCCTCCCCTGCTCATGCTCTCTCTCTCTCTCTCTCTCAAAAATAAAGAAACATTAACATTTTTTAAAAAGTGGTTAAAGTACATATTAAAAAAAATTTTTTTTATTGTTTATTTTTTGAGAGAGAGAGAGAGAGAGAGAGAGAGACATAGCATGAGAGGGGGAGGGGCAGAGAGAGAGGGAGACACAGAATCTGAAGCAGGCTCCAGGCTCTGAGCTGTCAGCACACAGCCCGACGTGGGGCTCGAACCCACAAGCTGTGAGATCATGACCTGAGTCGAAGTCAGATGCCCAACTGACTGAGCCACCCAGGCACCCCTAAAGTACATATTTTGTAATATGACATACAGTATGTGTAACATGGGAATAGTGATACTTGATACATTGTTTGGAAAGATGAAATGAAGTGAAAACAGGATGTAAAACACCTTGAATGGTCCTTGACATGTTAGTAGGTGCTCGTTAATTAAAATAACTAAGAATTACTAACTCCCATTATTCTATGCCTCTTAATAAATGATGCCATTTATTACCATTAGTAGTATTTGATGTTTCCGTTCTTATATGTAAAATGTCTCTCCTTTTATGTAAATCTTTTATATCTTTCAACAAAATTCTAATTTTTTTTCATATCAATCACACTCTTTTTGGTTAGTTTTATTCTTAGGTATTTTATAGTTTATACTGTTGTTTTGCATAGACTTGGTTTTTTTCCCATTATATCTTTTTGGTATTGATGCTGTGTAGGCAAGACTTTGAAAGTGTTTATTTATCTTATTTAAATTTATCTGATTATTTGCCAAAAAAAAAAAATGTAAGAGCTTTTCAGTTGATTCTCATATGGGCTACAAGTAACGATGGTCTTGTGTCCTTATTTCCAGTAGTTAAATTGCTATTTTTGCTCTCAATTTCTTTCCTTAAAAAAATTTTTTTTAATGTTTATTTATTCTTGAGAGAGACAGAGAGACAGAGCATGAGGGGGAAGGGGGAGACACAGTATCCGACACAGGCTCCAGGCTCTGAGCTGTCAGGATAGAGCCCAATGCAGCGTCGAACTCACAGACCACCAGATCATGACCTGAGCCGAAGTTGGACGCTTAAACCGACTGAACCACCCAGGCGCCCCAATTTCTTTCCTTTTCAAATTGAGTTCAACAGAAGAATGATAGTAGTATATTTTCTCGTTTTGAGCTTTATTTTGAATGAGAATGGCTCTATTTTCTTGCTGTAAGTTATTTTGTTGGCTATTAGAGTAATTCCTCTTATGTTAAGAAAGCATTCTTGGGGCACCTGGGTGGCTCAGTCGGTTGAGCATCCGACTTCGGCTCAGGTCACGATCTCGCAGTTCGTGAGTTCGAGCCCCGTGTCGGGCTCTGTGCTGACAGCTCAGAGCCTGGAGCCTGCTTCAGATTCTGTGTCTCCTTCTCTCTCTGCCCCTCTCCTGATCATGCTCTGTTTCTCTCTGTCTCAAAAATAAATAAAACATTAAAAAAAATTTTTTTTTTAAATTTAGCATTCTTCTCTTTCTAGTGCACCGGGTATGATTCTCAGGCCATGAACTCAGGTGTGTGAGCAAACTAATTGAAGTAAATTTGTATTTTGAGGCTTCATTCTGTCAGATGGCAAGACCTTAATCTCAATTTAACTGGTGTTACTCCTGTCCTTTTCCAAGGGGTTTACATTGTGCCAGGGTGCACAGGGTGGGGCCTCTGGGGGTGGGAAGCCATCTTATTCCAGCCAGCTTTGAGGCAAGGGTCCAAGGGGCTAGGCGAGGAGGAGCTGCAAAGGTTGGGGTTTTCTCTTTTCTCTCTGAGATTGCACTGGGATGTGGCCAAATCAAGGAGTGTTTAGAGAAGTTTTGCTTGCCCTGAGCTCCCTGGTCTTGCCTTGACAGCTTGTCCTCCTGTTATAACATTCATAACTCTGTAGGTGTGGAGTAAGGTCAAAAGTGAGGCATGAAATGAGGCAAGGTGGGAATGAGAAGGTGGGTGAGGGTCCAGGCAGCAGTGGGAACAACATGAGGAAGGAAGAGGGGAGGATGAAACAAAGGAAAGTTCCAGTAGCAAGTAGAAAGAATAGGTCTAGGTCAGCATAAATTGGCTGCTGCTACATCTAAGCAAATTTGCCAGCTAGTTCTACTGAGGGGCTTCCTGTATTTCGGTTAGAAATAATGAAAAAGAAAGCAGGCACAACCCCAAACCCAATGTTTTGAAATACAAACACTTATCTTATATTCTGTATTTAAGCATATGTGAAGTTTTCATACAAAGGGCAGAAAATTGAGGCAGTTAAAAAATGAGCATGCAAAGAAGATTTTGACCTGTAGCTCTGATTTTGATACAACATAGCTTGGGAGATCAGAGAGAAATGTTGTATTCCGCCACAGTGTGTTTAAACAAGAGAATGTTTTGATTTCCTTGGGAAGACAAGTCTGCACCATGTTCTTCCTGTTCTTTGAAGAATGCAGCAGGCGGGACAGCTGGTTCTGGGGTAACTGTGATCAGCAGTGCAGCCTTCCTTCTCCAGATCACAGGCCGCCGTGTAGTTCTGAAGCTGCCTTTTGGGGCTGTTGTTTTTTCACTCTCTGTCTGATTCATTCTGAGTCATGGGGAGCGCACTCCCAATGCAGTGAGGTGCACTGCAGAGAGGGCTGGCCTGCTCGTTCTGCACCAGTAATGTCTGCTTGAGTCTTTCTATCAGAAATGGTTGGGAGAGTCACAACACAGGGGAAAGAAAATGGGAGTGTGAGGGTTCTGCCTGGGAGGATTTGAATGAAGAGAAATGGGAGTAACAAGGAGAGTTTTCTGGGGTTTTCCTAGGGACCACATAATGGACTCATGTGCTTGATGGGTAGCTATATTTCTCTGTGTCATGATTCTCAAGCAACTAAGGTGCCATATCAATAATAGCATTCTCTCCTAATGAAAGGTTCCACTGAAGCATGTCTGGTTCCAGTCGGAGGTTAGGGATGGGGAGATCACCTCAGTGGCAGAACATTACAAAATGGCAAGTCTCCTTGGTCATCACTCTTCCCCAAATACATTTACTTGTAGTCTCTCAGTAGGGGATGGAGGGATATCATCCCAGCCCCGCTGGAGGGACATGATTTTCCAGGCTGTGAGAGGCTTCTGTTCACTAAGAATCTGCTGAAGCTGAGCACGGCTTGAAAAATTTCATCTCCGCAAAAGTGGCCCTGTACTCGATGAGAGTTTATTCCAAGGAGATAGGACAGAGGCATTACTCCTTGAGGATATTAAAAGCTAGAATATAATGGAAGTATGGTACATTTCTCTCCTTCCCTCATTTCTGTTCTTGTTACAATTACTTCAAACAGAAGTATGTTAAATTGAGAAGATGGAGACAATTAGTTAAAAACTCTCTCATTGACCTCTCTTTTGCCTCAAAACGTGAAAATCCAGCGGGTTTGCTGTGGTAGTGCTGCTTCACCAGAGACAAGAACCATAACACATTAAAATGAGAGAAGGAGGCAATTGGTTGCATTAGTGGCAAAAGCAATTGGAACAAAATGTATTGGTAGTCTGGAAATCATTCCGTGTGTGATTATCTGTGTGCTTTGTAGTAAGAAGAAATACTCATAATGGAAGGACATGGGGGATAGCCTTCTTTTCATTGGCACAAGAACTTTTACTTGAGAGTCCTATGGTTCTAAGGCATAAAAAAGCAAATTTGCCCCTGAAACAGTGTAGTGTGCAGTAAAAGCCATTTTCAGCACTTCTTCTGAATTCAGCTTACATAGTCTTCTCGTAGGCTATAAGGAGGTTCAAGCTGTTCTAAAACAGTCATCACGATCCATTACACTCTGTTCCCTGTAGCTTTTGTTCCCAGTTGCATGTGATACTGTAATTGTGAGAGAAAATTTAAAGTACATGCTGACTTTACATATGGAAGGATTATAGTTTCACTCGTTCAAAGCATTCTCAAATATACCATCAAGAATCTCGTATGGACAACCCAGGGCGAAGATACCATTTTGAAAGATGATATATCAAATTAATATTCCTTTTATGTTAAGAGAAATACCTTAGGGGAAAAATACCTCTTGAGTTTGTGGCTTGGTATACATATGGGAAACAGAAAATTCAAGCCAATAATTTAAGCCCTAAAGGTTTGCTGCAAATGCCTGTATCACTGAACAAAAACATTTTGCCTTTTGAAAAATTAACAAAAAAATTTTTTTAAGTTATCTTTAATTGGAGATTTTATGGATACGATTTCTAATTAATGATAAAGGTATCATATATCATATGTTAAATTATGTTTGAGTGCAATTATTCTCTTTTGGGATGTTGCAGACCTATTTTTGAAAGGCTCAGAAAACAATGAAGAGAAAACACAAACTTTCATACTAGTTTATTCCTTCAAACTCTAGGGAAAACTCAACATTTTCTCCTAAGAACCAATTCCTGCTCCTACGCTCATTATTGTTTCATGTTTTCTAGCCATTCTGTCTTCTTTGAAATTCCTCACTCTTTACTTCTCTGTGCTGTTAGCAAGTCCCACTAACTCTTCGTTCATAAAGCTGCTCTCCTCCATAGCATCTCGGAATTTTATGAATTTGAAGGAGGCTCCTGTAATTCAGTTTTTTGAAAACTTTCAAAGTAGCATAAACTTCTCTGCAAATGATACCTAGAAGCCCTCATATTACTCCTGCTGCTACGACTACTACAACGGCAACGACAACGACTACTACTGCTGTTATATCTGATTTGATTGAAGCCAGAATGGAAGGGAGGGTCATAGTTCTCTGTCTGTTTGGTCCATACTTACTGGAGTGCTGTTGCCTTCAGAGATGCTTTATATAATCCCAAGGGATCCTTAGAGTGGAAGAAACAAAGCTTCAAAGGCGAGTGTCTTATCCAAGATCATTAAGCCAGTTAGTGCAGAGCTGGGACTAGAAGTCAAGTTAGAGTTTAGTGCCCTTTAGTACCATTACCCCTACCATCACTGTTACCACCTGATACCTGCCTTATTGCAGTACGTTCTTAGTAGTCTTTCCTCTCTCCTCTTTTACTCCCCCATTTCCATAAGCTATTTTGTGTTCTTTCCTTTGTGCAACAGCCTCTCCATTACCTATAAAATCCAGCCTCAGTCTTTATGGGTTCCTTTCAGGCTCTTTACAGTCCGAGTTTTTTCTTACATTGTTCCCCCGTTCAAAGCCACTATGCTACTCTGGTTGGCTTCTTTTCTGATCCTTGAATCACCTCTGAGTCTTTCCTTATACTCTTCCCTGTATCTGGAATGTTGGCTTTCCATCTGTGCTATCCTTCCATCCAAGATCCTTGAAACATGTTCTGACTACACCAGTTCACAGTTTCCCCTTTTGTGTTTTGAAGGAATGTATTCTGTACCTTTTTTTTTTTTTAGCTTTTATATGTCATATGGGTAAGAATATGCATTGTTTCATCAGTAAAAATATAAGTTTTCCTAGGACATAGACCATGGCTTATTTTGCACATGATACTGACACCATACTGTGAAAACCAGCTGTATTTTGTGAGTGAATTAAATTGGATTGAGGTAACGAAAAATTATCCTGCTCTTGATCCACAAGGATCCACTGCAGCATTTTGCATGTAGCTGAGAATGGTTGCTCCAGCTGACTCTCATCCATTTTCCTTTCCCACCATAAAAAGACTGGATCTAAGATTTTCTATTTGATCATATTCTGTAGCTATGCCATCAGCTGAATCATTAAACAATTCTAATTGAATATAAACAGATGTCAATAACAATTATGTAAATGTTTTATTGCAAATGACTATTTCTACAAGTTTTCAATAAATGTCATACACTTGCATAGTACAATGAATATAATTCATTTTCAGATTAATAAGAATCACACCAAAAGCCATATTGGCTCCTGGAGTAGATGCTGTCTATGTGTCTCTCATATCCAGATAACAGACTCAGGCAGGACTCTATGCCTTATCTGTCTAAATATTTACAATGGGAATTCACATGGCAGGGTTATTTGAAATGAAAAATGGAGTCAGAATTCTGTCTGGTTATTGATTTGACAACGAGGGATAATGTTGCTAATTAGGTTATTGATGTGTTTTTTCAATATACTTTTGTTAATACCTTTTTATTATTATTTTTTAATGTTTATTTATTTTGAAAGAGAAAGAGAGTGGGGGTGGGACAGAAAGAGAGGGAGAGAGAGAGAATCACAAGCAGGCTCTGTGCTGTCAGCGCAGAGCCCTATGCGGGGCTTGATTCCACAGAACCATGAGTTTATGATCTGATGCTTAACTGACTGAGCCAACCCAGGTGTCTCTATTAATACCTTTTTAAAAAACCTACAAGCTATAGATTTACCTCAATTTATTGGAAGTATGTTAACATTATTGAATATAATTAACAATATCTTAGTTTTCCCAACATGGTAAGAGTATATTATGCTAAAGAAGATGCCTCTTAATGCAAGAGTATGAGGTATAACTCATAGGTATTTGATCAGTTTGGGCAAAGCCTTTTTTTTTTTTTTTTTTTGAGAGAGAGCAAGCAGTGTGAGTGGGGGGAGAGGGACAGAGGGAGAGAGAGAGAGAATCTCAAGCAGTCTCCATGCTCAGCATGGAACCCCATGTGGGGCTCAATACCAGGACCCTGGGATCATGACCTGAGCTGAAATCAGTTGTTTAACTGACTGAGCCACCAAGGCACCCCACTGGCAGAGCTTTTTTGATATATTCCCAGAAATTGAGAAATTGGTATTTCTAATGATGGGTAACAAATCTCTTCACAATTCAGGATGATTTCCATTTCTTTGCTTTCAACAGAATTGGAGAAGATCTAATTGAGTTGTCAGCTGATGGATCACAGAAATAGTACTTGGAGATATGCTACTGTGTGGTTTTGGCATGTAAAGTGGAAGAAGTTCAAAGAGTTGAGTGACATTTTATAGCAAATTATGCTCCAATACTGTCTATTTATATATATGAATAAAGATTCCCAGAGTTCCCAAAAAACATATTAGAATTGGTACCAAGCCCAATCTCATTATAGCAATAAATAATTACCCACCAAAACATGAAATGAAAAATCCTCATCCATTCAATTAACAAAATCATTTCTAATTTTAAAAATTTATTTAAAATTTGCAATACATTTATGTTGCTTTTGGTAAAGTATATACTAATAATACTTGTAGTAACAACTTAATCCAGAAGGAAAAATTTTACCTTGAAGGATGAAATGACATCAGTAAAAAATTTCAAGGATGAAGGTATTTTATGTGAAGATATTTTGTGGGGAAGGTGGAATGGAAATATGATTTCAGAGAGAAAAAAGAATGGTATAAAGTTTCTAAGTGTTGAAGATCAACTTGTTTATCTATCTATCTACCTATCTATCTATTTTTTCCAATGGATGGTATTGGGTATCAATAGCTTTGGTATTTTCTTTGAATTACATTATTCCTTTATTTTAAGATGTCAATATTTACAATATGCCAGAAATCAAATCCTTTGAAACTGTTTAAATTTAAAATGATTTAGACGTGAATTAGCGTGTTGTGTGTGACTGGGTACATAGTTTCCCAAATTATTTTACAGGAATGCATAAGCGGGAGCTTGGGAACCGATTCTGTCTGCCTCTCTAGCCTTATCTGATGCTTCTCGCTCATTTTTCTCTCTACTTCTGACATATTCTGGTCCTTATTCAGTTCTCTAAATGCTCCCACTTGCTTCTTGCTTGGGAACTTTTCCCTCTTCCCTATCTACTCAGTGGCACTAATCTGCCCCCAGTACTAGCTCAACCACCCTTAACCAAATGATGTCCACTTCCTCCTTCTGAACCAAGCTTCAGTGATAGGTCTTAGGGAAACTTACCAAAGATGACCAAAGTTAGGTTCCCTAGAATGTCCCCTATCCCCATAACACCTTGATCTTTTCCTGTGTTTCTCTTATCACAATTATGATTTTAAAACTGATTTAAATCCCATAAGGGAAGGGACCGACTGACTTAATCACTGCTATATCCCCAAGAGAGTCTAGCACGGAAGTGGTGTTAAAGAAAAAATATTCATAACCCTTGTTAAAGATGGTAAGGTAGGCTTTATTCAGTACCAATGCAGTAGGGACCACTTGGGTAGGATTTTGCAGTGGGGAAGAGAAATTGGATTCAACTTCAAATACCCCACAGGCAAGTGGAAATTTATAGCCAAGGAATAGTGTGGGAGTCAGTGGATGGAAAATTACTTAGAGGAGACATCAGGGATCAGGGACATTTTGGCTAACCAAAGCTAACAGCATTCTTACTGAAGATGGGCCAGGGTGATGGGACACTGCCTGGGAGATGGTGGAGGTTGATCAGATATCAAGAGTGGGAGGTTCTAGTTAAATTGACTCAGCAGAATTCTTGCTAAGACTGGATTTTACAAGGAAGTACACAGATGGGGTGTAGGAGAAGGTTCAGGAACCTGACTCATGTTTGGTCAAGCAAAGAATCTTTGTCATTGGGTGCATAGAAGTGACTCAATATTTGTTGGATAGATGAACAAACAATACTGCTTATCCTTCATAGCTGTGTGTGGCCACAGATACTTGCAGAGTATTGTTATTAATTTAAAAAGGAAGGATTTCTTTGTTGATGAAAGATCTGAAGGAAAACTTACTAATAGTTCTGGGAACCAAATAAGATTATGTACAGGAAAAGACTTTGGAAGAGTTAAAGTTGGTATTCACATGTTGGCTATTTCACACACACTCTCTGCATCAGGTGGATTCTCTGGTCAACAGTCAACCAAGATGGGCTTAAGCATGCAGGAAATTTGTTGAGGAAAATGCCTCTGAAGGATAAAGGAGAGGGAGAACAGAAGGAGGTAGGAGAGCTGCAGCCTGTGAAGCAAATTTGATACCTGTGAAGGAGAGGGGGAAGGAACGAGGATTTGTCAGGGAATCTCAAACTGCAATGCACTTCTAAGAATGTATCAGCCTTATCAGTGGAGAGTTCTCTAGCCCAACTCAACTGTTACAGGAGTCTCACATCCACAAGATGGATGGCACCAGTACCCCTGCCATGCACAGTCAAGTCTTGGAACAGTCCAGAGAAAGTATGGCCTTGGTACAGACATGATGATGGATCCAGAGGGATGCAGCCGGGGCTTTTGGTCCACTCTATTCCTGCCAGCAGGAGATCTGAGTCGTCCATTCTCATGGCCACCACACACAGAAATCTGGAGGAGCATAATCTGTGGTATCACTTTCTAATTTGTCTAGCAGGTCATTCTACATAGCACTGGGGGCATAGCTTACACTCTCTGATTTCCAGTTTATAATTCATGGGTGTTTTTTCTTTGACAAAGGCTCAACTTATTCTATCAATGCCACTAAGTTTTCTGGCCTAACAGCTAGTTACCATCACTTCCTTGCCTAGTGCAGACAACATGGATCTCCCTTCTTTGTGACCACCAGTCCGTTTACTACCTGCAACTGACAGATTAGTTCTTGGTTATTCCAGTGTTGGGTTAGGAAACAGTAAAAAGCTAATGAGGAATAAAGGCAGGCCTTTAACAAACATACTTTTTTTTTTAAGTTTATTTATTTATTTTGTGAGAGAGAGAGAGGAGGGGAGGGGCAGAGAGAGACAGAGAGTCCCAAGCAGGCTATGGCACTGTCAGCACAGAGCCCGAGTTGGGGCTTGAACTCACAAACTGTGAGATCATGACATGAGCCGAAATCAAGAGTTGGTTGGTTAACTGACTTAGCCACCCAGGCGCCCCATAGCTAACAGACTTTCATTGTTGTAAAAGCTCTCTGTGTTAAACGCTTTTAATTTTATAACAAACAATGGGAATTCAAAGGGACAGAATATAGAAACATTTATCTATGAAAGCTTGTCCAGTAGCTGATAACTGTTATCTGGCCGAGTTCCTCTTTGGAGAAGTATGGAGACACAGGAAATAATATCTTAGCCCTCAGAAAGGCCAGAGAAGACCAGTTCCTGTCTTCTCCTTAGGGATTCATTGGTCCCCAGTAGTTCTAACTGAACCATCAGTTCTATTTGTCTCGAGAAGAATTTTGTTAATGGTTCTGCTACTCTCCACTGTGAAGTTACCCTCGGAATAATAGTTTTGAGTATGATCACGATGGTGATGCCACATGGGTCAGTTTGCACTCTTGCATGACCCAGACTTCACAGAACTTGATATTAGGCCTAGCTCTGTAGTCTCTTTTGGAGATACGTAATTATAAGTCAGTCATGTAGAGCACTAATACCAATCATATGAAGGCTTAATATTAAAATACCACTGAGAGATAAAAAACTTTCAAATTTGTGCTCTTTCTTTTAAATCTGATGTTCCCTCCTTAGGGAAGTCTGGTTTTGAGTGGCTATATAATTGCATAGTAGTTTTGCTGGGTGTTTTCTTTTTTTTTTTCTACTCTCCTGATTTTTTACATTTAACTATGAAAGACTTTCTGAAGTAGTATTAGTTAGGAAATACAAAAAATATACATTTTCCATATGTGGTAACCACCTATTTTCATTATCAAAGGAATAAAGGGGCAGGATTAGAGAAATGAGTGAAGGGGTTCATAAGGAAACAAAAACTAAAAATACATGCACACATATATAAATGCCTACATTACCTTGCACACACTATGTGGGTTTTTAAAAATTTTTTTTTTAACGTTTATTTATTTTTGAGACAGAGAGAGACAGAGCATGAGCAGGGGAGGGTCAGAGAGAGAGGGAGACACAGAATCTGAAACGGGCTCCAGGCTCTGAGCTGTCAGCACAGAGCCCGACGCGGGGCTCGAACCCACGGACCGTGAGATCATGACCTGAGCCGAAGTCGGCCGCTTAACAGACTGAGCCACCCAGGCGCCCCCACACTATGTGTTTTTAAAAAAACCTCTCTTGATTTCTCTCTTGTTTTATGGATTGCCATGGTGATAGGAAGGGGAGAGAATTAGGAAAGAACTAGAATTGTGATATTTGAAGCTTATAAAATCCATGTGAACATTTATTTGACCTGGTCATTGACTAATCCCTATTATGTGAAAGATACTATCTATTGAAAAAGGTCTCCTCGGGGCACCTGGGTGGCTCAGTTGGTTAAGCATCTGACTTCGTCTCAGGTCATGATCTTGTGGTTCTTGGGTTCAAGCCCTGTGTCGGGCTCTGTGCTGACAGCTCAGAGCCTGGAGCCTGCTTCAGATTCTGTGTCTCCCTCTCTCTCTCTGCCCCTCCCCCATTCACAGTCTGTCTCTCTCATAAATGAAACATTAAAAAAATGAAAAAAATAAATAGAAGACAAAGGTCTCCTCCTAGCACCCACCCAGTCTTCCCAGGACTTCAGAGATTGTTGCTGATGGAGAATAGGTTCTTGCATCTGTCACACTTTTTGGTTTTAGCCATACAATATTTGGCAAGAAGAACAAAAGCTATAATATCCTGGGTTTATCTGAGGGTGTTTAATGGTGATAGGCAGGCATTGGAGAAGCTCAAATGGAGAAAACCTTTTGGCTGCCCTTTCAACATGCAGAAAGAACCTGTGCTATGGACACAGAGGGGGGAAGGAGAGGGAGAGACAGAGGCAGAGAGAGAGAGAGAGAGGAAGCTCTAACCATCATAGCCACATTAATACTGCAGAGCTGACCAGAGGGAAGAAAAACCTTTCATGCTAATCGCTGTTGATGATTTAATCCTCAGTGACTATGCATGAACAAGTGCATGGACCAAGAGTGATGGCTGTCTGTGACCAGACATGAGGGACTTTGAGGAAAGAAGACATCATGGCACCATGGAAAAGAAGGAAGAGGGACAAGGACAATGGGATTCAGTATCCTAGATACTGCTTCCTAGTCACTCTGGTTAAGATAGCTTCCTGAACTGTGCTCTACAGAACACCAGTTCTATGAAACATTGAGATAGGACACACCAAGAAGAGGATTCCATGGCAGATAAATGAGGGAAATGCTACCTACCGTATCCTCCCAGTTGACAATATGTAATATGTGTTAGTTGTATGAAGTAAAGAAAATATTCTAACTTTATTTAAACCCAGTGTTTCTTCAACCTTTTTGAATATAGAACCTTATTTTTGTTTGCTCATTTGGATATTTATTATTAGCATCTCAAGGGAAGTATGTCCTGTTGAACAGTATGGAAATAATGTATTATTAGTTAATGTGTGGAGCCATGAGAACTGGCTTTCAGAACCCAATAAATGGTCTTTTGAGTTCTTGACTATGTACCAAACCCTACATACGTATCAAGGTCATCTGGTGGAATTTGAAAAAAAAAATGCCCATTCCTGATCTCACACCAGATCTAAGTAATCTGAATCCAGGTGATAAGACCTTAGAGTCTGTATTTTAAAAATGTTTCCCAGATAATTCTTTTTTTTTTGATTTTTAAAAAAATGTTTATTTCTGAGACATAGACAGAGCATGAGTTGGGGGGGGACGGGCAGAGAGAGAGGGAGACACAGAATCTGAATCAGGCTCCAGGCTCTGAGCTGTCAGCACAGAGCCTGATGCGGGGCTTGAACTCACAGACTGTGAGATCATGATCTGAGCTGAAGTCAGAGGCTCAACTGACTGAGCCACCCAGGCACCCCTCCCAAATAATTCTTATGAGCCAGCCCAGTACTGTTCTATGGATCGGCATTTAGAAACCATTAAATTATAAAGTTTGGGCTCAGTTGTTCCAATAAAGTTTTTGTTGCCTCTGTGAAGTCCAGGCTACATAATCCGTGTAGGTGTAGTGTCCTATATACCTAAACTGAAGATAGCCTACCTATGTATTCATGTCAAAATTCTGGGGCTCAAAGTAGGCAAAATGTGATTTTTCTCCTTCTAGCATTCTTATTTAACAAAGCAAATTTTTGTCTCAATGTGTTGTCTTTTATTTTATTTTTTATTTTTTTATTTATTTATTTTTTTAATTTTTTTTTTTTTAACGTTCATTCACCCTTGGGACAGAGAGAGACAGAGCATGAATGGGGGAGGGGCAGAGAGAGAGGGAGACACAGAATCGGAAGCAGGCTCCAGGCTCTGAGCCATCAGCCCAGAGCCCGACGCGGGGCTCGAACTCACGGACTGCGAGATCGTGACCTGGCTGAAGTCGGACGCTTAACCGACTAAGCCACCCAGGCGCCCCTTTTATTTTTAACTTGAAGAAAAAATGTTATTGAAGGAATTGAATGAAGGGTTGATAAAGACAGGAGAGCATACAAAATAATCTTTTACGTCTTCAAGATGGAAGGATTTCATCTAGGGAAGTATAGCTCAAACTACCCTTTTAGTATGTTAGTAGGAACGACTCATATCAATGAACATGGAGTGGCATTTAAGTGCGGAGAAACGTGGCATTCTTTATAGGGGAATCTACTCATGTGGTCTGCACCTGAGCATCTTCCATAGATGTCTGCATCATTCTTATGGTTCAGCCTGACCATTTACTTGAAGGTAGTGAAGCATGACAGCTGATGGTTCTGATAGATTCCTTAAACTTATCTAATATTCTGTTCCATGGTCAGAAGCAACTGTGTCCAATAACTGTGATGTTGTGAGTAATGGTTCAGAGTGGTGATAGTTATACTAGAGTAGGTGGGATTGGTACTTTAAGAAAAATTCTACTAACATAAAAAATCTAGAATGTTTCTGCAATATGAAGTCATTTTATCATCAAAATAAAATATGAGAAAGATAAAATTTTGGTCCAATACATTGGAGAATAATTCACATTTGGTAGGCTATTCAGAGTAACTTCACATATGATGTTTTTTTTTACGGTCTTTTATATATAGGAATTAATTCCAAGATAACAAACTTAGATCAGAAGATCCTGAACACTGTTAGATAAGAATTTTGCTTCTGGGGCACCTGGGCAGCTCAGTTGGTTGAGTGTCCAACTTTGACTCAGATCATGATCTCACATTTTGTGAGTTTGGCCCCACTTTGGGCTCACTGCTGTCAGTGCAGAGCCTACTTCGGATCCCCTGTCCCACTCTCCCACTGCCCCTCCCCTGATCTCTCTCTCTCTCTCTCTCAAAAAAATAAATGAACATTTAAGAAAAAGAATTTTGCTTCTGAAACAGAAATTGTCAGATGATACTTTAAGCAGGGCTTCTGAAGCTTTAAGGTACATACTAATCAGCTGGGATTTTGTTAAAATTCAGATTCTGACTGAGGAGAGCAGAGGCGGGGCCTCATATTCTGCATTTCTAGCAAGCTCCCAGGTGATCTGATGCTTTATGGACCATAACGAGGTTCTAAGGTTTTTGGAAAGCTTTTCTCTTTGGGGGCATATTTTATGATTTGGCTATCAGATTGGTAATACGTGGTATGAATTGGTGACAATACATTGTTAATCAGTTTATCATGTGTACAGACAGGATGGACACAGGAATTATTAAATTTATATTGAGTTGTTATTACATTGAGTTAATTTTGTTGTTATCGATGATATGAAAGAGATTAGTGCTATATCATAAATATTCCAGATTTTTTTCACAGTTTGCCTTTTTTAAAAATTTTATTTACTATGGTTATCCAGATGCACATTTTAAGTTTGGATTGCCTCTGGGTTCTGAGTCATGTTTGGAAGGACTTTCAATCCAAAATTCTAAAAATATTCACCCATAATTCATACACAAATTATGAGCTGAAGCTTAGGATCCTCCCAAAAAGAATGAAAGTAGCTATTGTCTTTTTGTGAGAATAGTCACTGGGGAATACTTAAGCTTTTTTTATTTTTTGCATTTTACCTGGTGACATTCTTGGCATATGTTTGTTGTTCTATTTAATGTGCCTGAGTTGGAGATTGTAAATCTGATAGAAACGAGAAAGGGGCAAAGGAAATTGGAATAATAAAAGTTTATCAAGGATATATACCAGCACTTAATTGTTAAATAGCACTGATCTGCACAATGCTTTGACCGTAAGATATGGTTGAAGAATAAAATACATTTATACATAATGTTAAAACAGACATATTAATAGTTGTATTGCCAGTACTGACTGCGGTAGCATGGACTAATATTTGAGAAAATGTTGTGTTATTTTCCTGCATAGCCATCCCCTGGGAACACAGGATTTTTCTCACTGCAAGGATTTCTGTCTTGAAAGGCACTCTATGGGGCTCCTGGGTGGCTCAGTTGGTTAAGTGTCCGACTTAGGCTCAGGTCATGATCTCGCAGTCTGTGAGTTTGAATTCCCATCAGACTCTGTGCTGACAGCTCCGAGCCTGGAGCCTGCTTCGGATTCTGTGTCTCCTCTCTCTGCCTCTCTCTGGCTCACATTTTCTCTATCAAAAATAAATAAGCATTAGGAATTTTTTTTTAAAGAAAGAATTTAAAAGAATTAAAAGAATGCTCTCTACCAGAGAGCCATTATAGACTTTTAATGTAGTAATAATACTATTTTACATATTTTAAAAAGATATTTTCAAAGGATGGCTCTCATGGGTTGGTTTAGGTTTTGTAGGGCCTGAAGATTAATCAAATTTTTAGACCTTCATTAAGAAAATAATGCAAAATAGGTACAGATGTGAAAATTCATTTAGAATTAGAGAAGGTAATCAAAATAAGTTATAAATTCAAAAAGCTGACAAATATACAAGTATCATAAAAATCGAGAAAAGTAACAAAATATTAATTAAAACACAAATTGCTTGACATATCTCTCTAGTACTTAATTCCTACTGTTTTGTTTTATTTTGTTTTGGTGGGAGATGCTGTATAATCTTTGATCATGGACTTTACATGATAATGGTTTTGTACTATTTTCTATAGAGGGAGTAGAAAGAGAATTTCATCTTTCCTTTATCATAACTGATCAAAGTAGAAAAGTTTTAGTTTCACTACTCATTGGTAATGTCATGTAATAATTAGGGTTCTTCTTGAATTTTGGAAAATTTCTCTTAAGTTTCTTTTACATATGAGCAGTAAGATTTCAGGATATATAATAATATATATCTTCTAAATTGCTCCAATTTTTAGAAATTGCTTTTTAGAAATTGCTCCAATTTCTACTTATTGCTTCCTGATAAGGAAGCAATTAAATTTGGGGAGCATTGTTTTCAGTCTTCCTAAAGTCTACACTTTTCTTTTGAATTGATTGAAAATGTATTTTGATCCCCTTTTTATTTTCTTCTATTGCTGGCTTTTTTTTTTTAAATTTTTTTAATGTTTATTTATTTTTGAGACAGAGGGAGACAGAGCATGAACGGGGGAGGGTCAGAGAGAGGGAGACACAGAATCTGAAACAGGCTCCAGGCTCTGAGCTGTCAACACAGAACCCGACGCGGGGCTCAAACTCACAGACCGTGAGATCATGACCTGAGCTGAAGTCAGCCGCTTAACCGACTGAGCCACCCAGGTGCCCCGATTGCTGGCTTATTTAAAAATAAATCTCATTTTAGTGAGCAGGCATTTTATTGCCATACAATTATTTATCTTACAGTTTTCTCACTCAGTATCCCATGATCTCTGTTCTGAAAGGCAATATGTTATTTTTTGCCCAAACCACAAATGATTCTGCTAAAGGTTTTTTTAATGCCTCAAATTGAGCTGTCATCTAGTTCACTGATCCAACAAAAGACTGATAATACATTTTATATAAATAATTTAGGAAGATTCCTCTTGCCAAAACAAAAAGTGCCTTAAAAATAAGCCAATATTAAGAGCAAAAATTCAGAAAAGAATATTACAGCAAATCCACGAATGGTATTTCACATTTATCTTAGGCTTTATGCATGAAAGCAATACCATGTATTGCAAGCAGTTAACTTTATTTTAATACCAGGTTCTTAATTCACAATATTATGTAGCAATTGAGCAGACTGAGTAAGAGAACAAATGTTCTTTTACAGAAAATATGGCAAAAAGCAATCACCAAACATGTAGATTAAGTTTTCCTCAACTGGCTAGTATATGAACAATACAGTTTGTTGTTGGAATATGCTGGTATTTTATATTAACTCAGAATACATGGTGGCTTATGTCAGGGGTTGACAGACTTTTTCTGTACAAGGCCAATAGAAAATATTTTAGGCTTTGTGGGGCCACTGGGCTTCTGTTGGAACTATTCAACTCTGCCATTATAGTACAAAAGCAACCATAGGCAATGAGTAAACAGTGGTGTGGCAGTGTACCAATAAAACTGTTTATCACAACAGGAGGGCAGGAGGGGTAGAGTTTGCCGACCCCTGGCCTATATGCTAGATGTGACAGACATAGGAAGCATTGCTCCAGGATGTCATTGAGAATTCAAGCATGATTGCTAGGAAATATAGGAACATTTATAAGAGAATGTTACAGGGGCGCCTGGGTGGCTCGGTTGGTGAAGTGTCTGACTCTTGATTTTGGCTCAGATCATGGTCTCGTGAGATCGAACCCCACACTGGGCTCTGTGCTTGGGATTCTGTCCCTCTCTCTCTGTCCCTTCCCCCCTCTCTCTCTCTCTCTCTCTCTCAAAATAAATAAATAAACAAACATTTAAAAACTCTATATTACAAAAAACATGAAGAAATCATATATTAAACATGGCAAATAAATAAAACCCATACTTAGATAAAATCTGAAATAATGTCATAAAAATTTCAAAGCTGGTAGAAAGAGACGAGAAAAGACTAAGATCTATTAGAGCAGCCTCTCTCCTCTCAAGGCAAGAGGAAGAATAATTCAGAGGATACGGATGTTAAGTAGGGACTAAAGAGCATTTACTGCAGCTCAGACTCAGACTGGTCTTAATGTCACATCCCCAGGAGAAAGTACCTTGTTCCCTTAGTTACCTAGATTGGAATGAACCACTGAGCTGGACTTAGCTTGGTGTGAAGTGAGTAGTCCCTACTTGGTCTCACCTGCCCTTTCCACCAGTGATGATCCTGAGATTACCCAAACCTAACCCAGATTATGATGACCCAAGACCCGCTGACTTTATTTATCCGCCCCCCCCAGGTATACTCAGATATACCAGAGAGGTCCTGAGGTGCTTCCTTCTACGTGGTGAGCCCTACTTCCTCACCCTCCTGCCCTCCGTTTTCCCTGGCACACCTTCACAGTGGTGCCTCTCTGGCTGATGGCCCTTGTGCTTTGCAGAGCACAGCTGACCCCCACTGCTTCAGGAGAAAAGATCCATTTTTTCTCCTTGTAGAGATGACATTCAGTTTTAACCACGCTGTAGTGGCTTTAATGGATACAGATCTATTTTTGTCACAAGACAAATTTGGAGGTATATAGCCTTGACTCCTTTTGTGCCACCATTCTTAGCCTGTGATTTTTATCCTCATGGTTGAAAATGGCTGCTTTCACCCTCAGATCATGTCCACAGTCCAGGCAGGATCAAGGTAGATGAGGAAGAGTTGGCACTAGCAGACGATTACTTATGTAATTTTGCCCAGGCTTTCTCAAATGGTCATATTTGTTTGCCATTGAGTCTGAGGAATGTGTGTGTGTATATACACACACACACACACACACACACACACACACACACACACAGTAGTTGGGTTAGCCAAATTGTACTGAATTCACAACCTCTTATCTATTTGATTCCATGAGCAGGACAGACCTTTCCCCTAAGTTATCCAAAGTATAGTAGAGATTAGGCTATAGCTTTGGAAAAATAGCTCTTTATTTCAACTAGTTTATGACTCCAAAGAAGCTACAGAAATAGTAACATAGATCCTGTATTCCCTTTAAATAGCTTCCCCAAATGATAATATCTTACATGAATATAGTATATCATAACTAGGAGATTGATGCTGGTACAATACCATTAACTCAGGTATAGACCATATTTGAATTTCACCAGTTTTATATGCACTTTTTTTTTCTTTTTGGTGTATAGTTCTATGATATTTTATTGCATGTCTAGATTTGAGTAACCATTACCACAACAGGGATACAGGACCGTCCTGTCACCACAAAGAAACTCCTTTGTGTTACCCCTGAAGAGTCACACACCTTCAGCCCCTTAACAACTACTCCCCTGTTCTCCATCACTATAAGTTTTCCAATTTGAGAATGTTATGTAAATGGAATAATAGAATATGTTGCCCTTCGCGATTGCCTTTTTTTCATATAACATAATGTCCTTGAGATCCATCCAAATTTTGATTGTAACAAAAGTTCATTCCTTCTCTGAGTAATATTCCATTAGAAGGATATACCACAGTTTGTTTATCCATCCACTCCATGTAGGACATTTGGCTTGTTTCCAGGTTTTGTCTATTACAAGTAACACTACTATAAACATTCACATACAGATTATTTGTGAATATAAATCTTCTTTTTTCTAGGATAAATGCCAGGAATGCTTCTGCTGGGTTATATGTTAAGTGTATGTTCAACATTATAAGAAACTGTCAAACTGTTTTCCAAAGGGTGTTTACCACTTTACATTCTCATTATTCAGAATGACCAAAAAGGTGAAACAATTCAACCCACATATTCACCAATTGATGGATAGCCAAAAGATGGTACATCTGTATAATGGACTGCTATTTGGCAGTTAAAAGAAATGCAATACTGATACAAGATAATCATAGAATAAATAAAAAATATTATGCTAAATTAAATAAGTCAGATACAAAAGACCACATTTTATGTGATTTTGTTTATACGAAATGTCTAGAATAGGAGAATCTATAGAGAGGGCAAATTTGCGGTTTGTGCAAGGGGTTGGGGAGTGACTGCTAATGAGTATGAGGTTTAAATTTCAGGTGAGAGGGGCGCCTGGGTGGCGTAGTCGGTTAAGCGTCCGACTTCAGCCAGGTCACGATCTCACGGTCTGTGAGTTCAAGCCCCGCATCAGGCTCTGGGCTGATGGCTCGGAGCCTGGAGCCTGCTTCCGATTCTGTGTCTCCCTCTCTCTGCCCCTCCCCTGTTCATGCTCTGTCTCTCTCTGTCCCAAAAATAAATAAAAATAAATAAATAAATAAAAATAAATTTCAGGTGAGAAAAATCTACAATTAGATTCTAATTGTGACAGCTGCACAAATCTGTAAATATGTTAAAACCCTTAGAATTATACACTTAGAATGAATAGATTTTATGGTATTTAAGTTGTGAGTTTAATAATGCCATTAAACTTTACATGAAAATGTGAAAAAAAACCCACCCTAGAATAGCCCAGAGATCTTTGAGAAACAAGAATAAATTTGGAGAGCTAATACTATATTCAAGGCATTATGAATCTATAGTAATCAAGACAGTGTGATATTGACATACAGATAATAATATCAATGGAACCAAATAGTAAGTTCAGTAATAGATGCACATTTGTGTTGACACCTGATTTTTGTGACAATGGCACAAAGGCTATTCAGTGAAGAAATTATAACCTTTTGAAAAATAGATGCTGAAATAATTAGATATTCATATATAAAAAAGTGAACTTCAATCCATACCTATACCACATAAAAAGTTAACTCAAAATAGATCATAGGCCTATATGTAAAACTTTTGTAAAACTTTTGAAAGAAAGCATGTGTTATTGAGTTGAGCAAAGATTTCTTAGATATGACACCAAAACATGATTCATAAATTAAAATATTGGTAAGTTGGAATTCACCCTTAAAACCTTCTGCTTCTGAAGGACACTGTTAAGAAAATGAAAAAGTGAATCACATATAGCAAGAAACATTTTACAAATCATGTATCTGATAAATAAACTGTATCTAGAACATATAAAGAACACTAGGTCTTAGAGAACTAACTTTAAAATTTTTTAAATGAGCAAAAACTTTGAACAGACATTTCACCAAAGACCAACAGATGGCAAGTAAGTACATGAAACTATGCTCAACCTCATTAGGGAAAGAGAACTTAAATCCACAAGGAGATACAACATGTATTATACCTTGTAGAATGGCTAAAATGAAAAAGACTGACCATACCAAGTATTGATGGGGATATGAAGGAATTAGAAGTCTCATACACTACTGGTGGGATTGCATCGTGGAACAACCACTTTGAAAAATGGTTTGGCAGTTTCTGAAAAAATTAAACATATTCCCACCATGTGATCTAATCGTTCCATTCCTAGATATTTACCCAAATGTAGTGAAAACATTTTTGCATACAAGGACTTGAAAACAAATGTTCATAGAAGTTTTATTTATAATAGGTGAGAGCTAGAAGCATCCTAAATGGTTATCAGCAGGTGAATGAATAAACAAATTATCCATGCAATGAAACAGTACTCAGCAATTAAAAAGAAATGAACTAGTGAATTGTGGGGCAACATGGATTAATCTCCAATTAGTAATGCTTGGTGAAATCAACCAGACAGAAAAGAGTATATACAATTGCATTTATATAGATTTTAGAAAAATGTAAATTAATCTATTGTGACAGAAAGCAAAATAGAGGTTCCCTGATGGTGTGGAGGGTGTAGCGTAGGCAGTTTGGTTGTGGAAGAGAGATTAAAAAGGGACACGTGGAAACTTTTTGAGGTGATGAATATGTTCACTGTCTTAAAGCTGGTTTTATTTATTTGTGGGTGAGATTCAAACTGACCAACAGTGAAGAATAACACCTGATGTTTTCTCACCATCAAAAGTGTGCTGAGGGGCGCCTGGGTGGCTCAGTCGGTTGAGCGTCAGACTTCAGCTCAGGTCCTGATCTCATGGTCTGTGAGTTCAAGTCCTGCTCTTCTGACAGCTCAGAGCCTGGAACCTGCTTCAGATTCTATGTTTTCCTCTCTCTCTACCCCTCCCAATTCGTGCTCTGTCTGTGTCTCTCAAAAATGAACATTAAAAAATTTTTTTAAAAGTGTGCTCAACAACAGCAACAACAGAACAGTTGCATTGGGCTTATCCTTGCTCCTCTTTTCTCCAGGGATTTGACAGTCTAAATAATTGATCTATTTGTATTCCAGTTTATGATTTATAATGGCAATGTAGCTTCTGACTAAGGAAAGGAAGATATTACTTTATGGCTTACAAAAAAAAGGTCAAAGATTGATGTGCCATCAACAGATACAACAAATGAATTATTGAGTTTCTGGCTAGGAATTCAGATGTGTTTACTTGGATGTGGAATGCCAAGAAGTCATTAATGATGACTAGAAGACAATGATGAAAAGGAAGAGGCCAATGTTTCACTATTTACTGTTGATTCTACTAAGTGATTCTGGATGAAGCATTTCACCTTTTTGATATTGTGGTCTTTTCATCAATAAAACACAAATTTAAAGGCTGTCTCTAACTTTCTGAGTAAGAATTTCTTGACGGGGCTGAACTTGAAATATTCAAAGGGCTTAATTCAGGAAAGATGGGCTCATATGGCTCGGGAATATACCAAACTGTTTATAGTGGAGGTATCATAGATGATCTTAATTTTCTGTAGTTCTCAAAATTCTGCTATGAATAGGTATTAATATTATAATTAGGAAAAACTAATACATATAAGATTATACATATAATATAAATATATGTATATTATTATATTTATAATTTATACATATATATATAAATTAAATATATGTAAGTCTAAGAAAAATGGGCTCAAACCTCCTTGGTGAACATTGTTATGTATAGAGGGCCTACATTATAGAAAGAGGACAATCTGACTACCTGCCTGTCCTGATGCCCTTCCCTCTTTCCTATGCTCTCCCTTTCCCCACATGCCCAGCTTTATTTTGCTAGGGTGGTTAAGGCTGGGGTTGTCATATTCTTAGCTATGGTAGCTGAATAATGGCTTGAGAAGAAATCCAGCTCCTAATCTCTGGAATTCATGAATGTTGCCTTATATGACAAAAGGTACTTTGCAGATTAAGTTAAGGATTTTGAGAAGGGGAGATTTTCTCAGATTATCCAGTGGGCTCTAAACGTAATCACAAGTGTCATAAAAGGGACACAGAGAGAGATTTGACTACAGAAGAAGGCACTGTGAAGACTAAAGCAAGATGCTACTCTGCTGTGTTTGAAGATGGAGGAAGGACCCATGAGTCAAGAAATGCAAAGCATAAGCTCTAGAAGCTGGAGAAGGCAAGGAAGAGCTTCTGCCCTAGACCCTCTGGAGGGAGAGTGCCCTCTGACATGTTGATGTCAGCCCAGTGAAATTGATTTCAGATTTATGACCTCCAGAACTATAAGCTATATGAGAATAAATGTATGTTGCTTTGAACCACCAATTTGTGGTGATTTGTTATAGGGCTAAAGGGAGTGAATCCATTGGTCTTATCCTGAACAGGCCATAGTGGACTCTTGGAGTCAGCAGCCCCCTCAGGTCCTCTGTTGCAACAGAAGCACCTAAAACACCAACAAATCTTTCTCTTGTCAATAAAGATTAAACTTCATGGCTTAACAAGACTTAAAGACTTGCAACTACTTGGGAAGGAATGATACAGAAGAAGGGGACTGAAAACTCTATCCTGCTATGATATGAGCTGGACACCTGTCATCCCATGCCTCTCTGCTATATATTTTTAAATTTTTTTAAATGTTTTTATTTTTATTTTGAGAGAGAGAGAGAGACAGAGCGTGAGTGGGGGAGGGGCAAAGAGAGAGGGATACAGAGAATCCGAAGCAGGTCCAGACTCTGAGCTGTCAGCACAGAGCCTGACGAGAGTCTCAAAACTCATGAACCGCTAGATCATGACTTGAGCCCAAGTCTGGTGCTCAACTGAGCCACCCAGGCGCCCCCCTGCTATATGTTAACAGTTCTGGCCCAATCTCTATGAGGCAGATAAATGTGCCATTACAGACTCATCTGCTCTAGTTGGCAGGTTGTCAATATGGAGAAGTAATCACTTTGGGGACAGTCTTCTCTAGCAGAACATCTTAGGGTAAGCTTGCTGTCAAATATTTGTTATGCTTCTCTCTCCATGTAAGACAGAAGTCCATCGTGGTGTTCTTATTTACTAAGCTGGTATTGGGTCTCTGAGCACCTCTCAATACACAGCTCCCAATGACTACTGCCAAATGAGAGACATGGTTCAGGAAGTTTTGCATCCTAGTCCTAAGGGTGTGCTAGGCCTGAGAACACTCATGACAACTCTAAGACTATATTTCTCCCACCAGGCTGTGGACCAAAATGACCTGATTCAATTTATAAATGTTTCTTTCCTTTTAAAAAATATTCCTTAAGAGTCTCTTCTATGAATCATGAATAACACCCCTTTAAAATCATCTCAATTATGAGAAATCTCCAACTGTGAAGACTCATTAACTGTTCAGAACTCATCAGAGAAAGAGGTGTTATAGAAATAAAAAAAGATTGTTAGGTGTTTTTCTTTTAAAGTTATAAACAAATTCTTTAATATTTACTCTCTCTGTTGGGTAGTTTTTGCATGTTGGATATCAAATATTCTTTGTGTGCTACTCGGTCTTTAGCACTTCCCTCTCAACTTCAGGTCACATCAGATTACAGTTTGGTTTTCACCTAAGGTGCCCACTGTCTTGCTTATGCCTCTGGATGATCTTGAACTCAACTTTGCATCTTTGTGTCACTATCGTCATTGACATTTGAGGTAATGGGACATTCATTACCTCTCCTAGGTCCCCAGGATCACAGTGAACAAACTCTTTGGATCTTTGATTGCCCTAAGCCATGCTCTCTTCTTGGGACTTGAGCTTGGCAAAAGTAGATTTTGTTCATTAGTAGGAATGACAATTTATGAGGTAGGCCTTCTGCATAAGGTCTGGCTGAGAGGGAGCAGTTTTCATGCGTTGGTAAATGCAAGGGTAGCAGAGCTAGCTTAACTAAATCTCTCATCTGTTTTTATATTTCATGCAATTGTTTTGTTTATAAGTAGTTTAAACATGAGTTTCTTTTGTAATGAGCTATGAGATGGAAATCTGAAATGTGAGCATGCTTTATAAATTTGGGATTGATTTACTGCAAGTGGTTTACTCCCAGAGGTCATCAAAAGTACTCATTGTGTTGGATAGTTTTTCCCCATGCATACTATCTGTACCCTCTTAACTACTATTCCAAAAAGCTGTTTAGAGTAATCCTGAGAACTGTAGTGCTCAGGTAACAAAAGCTGTCTATGGAAAGGAGAAGCTGAAATCCCAGTTTTAAAAGGAAAAATTTGTTGACAGGTCAACTGATAGGTGTTGAGGCCCCCTTTATTACTGTTCTTAAAGACCCACATTTGAGGTTGGCAGGAAGAGTGAACACACAAAATTCTGGGGGAAATGCACAAATCAAAATGGCCATGAGGGAGTATATTAGAAATATCTCTGAAGGTTTTTAAAGAAATTATCACCTGTTCCACATGTTCATATATACAAACTATTTGTATATTCAGTAAATTGCTAAATGGAAGCAGCTTACTTTTTTCACCAAGAGAAGCACTTAACTCTGATATTTAATAACATACAGAAATAATACATTTCTATAGGGTCTGGTTGGACCCCAATACCATTAGGTATAATTTTATTTCCTGCTCCAGGTTGCCTCCATTCCAAGGCATGGATCCTGTCCTCTGGGATCGTTCTGTGGGCTTTTGGCTGTGTGAAAATTAACACAGCTCTGAAAATCCCACCCTTCTGGAGTTCATTATTAAACCCCTATTTGTATAACTAACTTTCTGTCATCTCTGCTTTGCTGGTAAGGGGACTGTTTCTGATAAATTGCCATTTGTCATTAAACTTCCTTCAAAACTCACTTTTTCTTCTATTTTATTGATTTGGTCTAGGCTACACTGGGGAACTTTCATTGGCTGAAAGTTTCTTTCCTCCCCTTTGCTCATCCTTGTCCATCCTCCTCCACCATTACTAGCTATGCTAAGGAGATGACCAATAGTGAAGAGTAGCTTGAACAATTCAGGTGGGTCAACACATTGGGGAGTGTGAGGACCCCACTCTGTCCACAGAGAAGAAGTGGTCCTTCAAATGAAGGACTGAAGGATGTTTTGCTGCATCACACATACAGCCATAGACCAGGGGCCTTGGAATAAATAACAATAATAATAGTGGTGATGATGGTAATGGTAGCTGTCTTAGGTCATATTTCTCCAGATGGAGGTTTATGTGTAAGAAGTTTCTTAGGAAGAGCTGTTGAGAATAATACTTGCAAGGGAGTAAGGGAAGCAGGATTGGGCAGAGGAAAAAGTTACCATAAGATGCGTTGCAGCAGTCAATTCTGCTGATTCTTTCTGGAGCTCAGAAGCTAGGATGACCCTTCAGAGATGTTCTGAATTCAGGCAAGGGAGCCAGGCATTGACAGTCATTGTATGCTGGTTGATTCCAGTGACACCCTATGAGAAGAGTGTTATTATTGGTCCTACCACTTAACATCTGGAAATCAGGGCCTAGTGAAGTTAGGTGGTACATGGCTAGTATGTAGCAAAGGCAGGTTTTGAACCCAGGAGGGCTCAGGTAAAGGACCCATAATTATAACACTCCTCTGCTTGTCTTGCATTTATCTCTCAGAGATAATTACCTAGTCATTTTAGTTCCTGAAATTCCTTATATTTAAAAAGGTGATGTAAATGTTATACCTGCTCCCTCACTGATAAAATGTCAGTATATATGGGATTAAGTCTGGGTTTCTTTGCTTAGTTTCCCCAGTAGCCTTTTACAGTTAGTAGTTGACATGCTGCTAACCAGATTTTTTTTCTATGCAGAGAAGGAAAAGAATTATACTTTTCTCTTCCCCCAAGCATAAGTGCTGTCTCTCTACAATTATTGAATTTCATGGTTCACCTCTAATAAGGCATGAACCATGGAAACTGAGCATCTACCTAATCCCCATGACAGAGCTGTTCTATAGCAATGGAATTCTGTATAGCTGAAGGCTTGCTTGTTCTTGCCATGAAATAAACTTGTTATTGGAACTCTCATTTTTTGCTGGTAGGAGTGCAAAATAGTACAGCCACTTTGGAAGACAGTTTGACAGTTTCTTACAAAGCTAAACATAGTTTTACCCATATGACCCAGAAATATCACTATTAGGTATTTACACAAATGAGTTGAAAACTTATGTCTACACAGAATCCTGCACATAAATGTTTATAACAGCTTTATTCATGATTTACAAAAGCTGTGTGCAACTAAGATATCCTTTGATAGGAGAATGGATAAACAAACTGCGGTATATTCATACAATGCAATATAATTCAATGATGAAAAGAAATGAGCTATTAAGCCATAAAAAGACATGAAGGAAACTTAAATGTATGTTGCTAAATGAAAGAAGCAAATCTGAAAAGGCTATATATTGTAGGATTAGAACCATATGACATTTTGGAAAGGCAAAACTATATAGATAGTAGCAAGATCAGTGGTTGCCAGGGGTTCAAGGGGAGAGTGAGGGATGAATAGGAGAAGTTTAGGAGATTTTAAGGTGCTGAAACTAGTTTGTATGATACTGGAATAGTGGATGCATGACGTTATGCATTTGTCTAAACTGATAGAGCTTTACAGAACAAAGAGTGAACCTTAATGTATGAGAATTATAAAAAATTATCTAGGAGGTCAGGGGATTCATGCATGGAATGCAGACTGTGATGAGAGAATCCAAATGTATTACAGTTGTTTTAAACAATCTTACTCAATTGAGTAGGGTTAAGTAATTTGGAGACAAGGAATCTGTAAAACTAAAGGCAAAAGAAACTGTACCCTACTTGGTAAAGGTATGTCCATGGGGGTAGAGTTCTGATACTACTGTACATATATACTAGAATAATTAAGTATCTCCCATGCAGAAGAATTTCAAATGATTTGTGTAGGTACTTTGTGCTAAATGAGGGGGGAACATAAAAACAAAAAGTTTGTTTATTTTTGAGAGAGAACAAACATGAGTTGGGGGAGGGGCAGAGAGAGGGAGAGAGAAAATCCTGAGCAGGCTTCAGGCTGTCTGCACAGAGCCCAAGGTGGGGCTCAATGTCAAAGAAAAAGGAGATCGTGACTTGAGCCCAGATCAGGAATCTGACACTTAAACGACTGAGCTACTCAGGCGCCCCACTCCTTACTCCTTCTTTGGTGTTCACTCTGCATAGTGACTTCCTTCCAAAGAGCACAGTAGGGAAAGGGGAGGGGGAGAATAGCAGAGAAGAGTAACTTTACAGTGGAGAAACCTGAAAAACACTACTTCAGCTAGATGATCAGGGTCAACATCAGTGGTCTGAAATCATATTGATAGAATGTGCCTGCTTCTTTTAGGACTAAGACTTAACTTCCCTTCATCAGATTTACATTTCACAGAATCAAAGGTGATATACTATTTCAAAACTCTCACTAGAGAGTCCTTTTCTAATTGAATATAACAGACACCATTACACTGGTATTTTTTATGTGTAAAAATCATACACTCATAAGGTAGTTGGGTTATAGGGGAACTTTTTGAACAGTGTGATAAACCCTTACAGTAACAGCTGTCACCAAAATGATGCACTGAATGCACTCTAAAAATCTCAGCCTGCCTATTCTTTCCTATATCTTGACCACAGCATCTCTTGACCAAGACAACGCTGTTGTTCAAAAAATGTGATGACAGTGTAGTCAGCAGCTGTGTGCCAAAGTTCCCTGATCTGGAAGTCAGGGCAAACAATCATGCAATGGGCAGGAAGATTATAATTGTGGAATCATTCAATTGAAGGTATAGAGATCTACTTGGCGACAGGGAAATAGGACACTTAGGATGTCATATAAAATGGCAGAGAACACCAGCTCTTCACTGGCAAATTCGAAAATACTGGAGGTGAGATGTCAGCCTGTTCAAATGATTTCTTAAATGATAACTCATGATAAAAATGTGAACGTTCCATTTACATGGGAGCTTTCCAGGAGTGTCTTTACTGTTTTACCAAATTTGACATTTATAATGGCCCAACAAAAAGTCATGGCCAGTCAGATTGCCATTAACATGTGCAGTGGGGCAAATTAAACAAATCTACTTCTCAGTTCAGAGGGAAATCATGTAATTAGAGGCAATTTGGGCATGGCAAAATTTATCATCAGTTAATGTAGGATGCCTTCTCTTGTAATAAGAAGGGTCAAGTATTCTCATCATAATAAGGCTATGATATTTTTTGGTGTAAAATAACATCAGAGTTATGCTGTGGATTTAGCATGTGGGTTTGAGGGTGAAAATTAATCCTTATGGTGACAAAATGTGTTTAATGTTTTAGATGCTTTGAGAAAGAATGTGCTAGTTCGAGCCCAGAGTAGAAGATTCTTTCCATACCCCTGTGTCCCCTCTCTCAGGCCAGAGACAACAGAGCCCAGTATTTCCCTCAGAGGAGCTGTGGAAATGGATTAATGTATTCAGATTTTTAAAAACCTCATATAGATATAAGAAAATCTGTCTTATATACAACCAAGAACACATTAATTATTGTATCCAGCTTCAAGTTCAGGCTTTCTGGGTGAAATCCATTACTCTTTTAGTTCCGTTATGATTCTGCCTCAACATTCTGAAGTCTGAAATGATTCTTTTTTCTTACTCTATGTATAGAAGAGTCATCTATATTGACACATATGACTCGAAATCATTCCTTTCACTACTATACAAATATGCTATGATTTATGAATTTTTTTCATTTTTATGTTGAAGGACATTTGAATTTTTCCATTCAATTACAAATAATATAGTGGTAAAGATTCTTGTGTGTGTCTCTTTGGTCACATGTACAAGAGTTTTTCTAGGGGACATACCTAGGAGAGGAATAGCTGAGTTGATGTATATGCATTCCTAACTTTTTCAATTGTTAAGTTGCTTTTCACTTTATATTCCCATCAACTGTGCATGAGAATTTTATTTCCTGACCTCCTCAACACTTGTTATTGGAGATGAATATTTTTGCTTATCTGATGGGTGTGATATGGTATCACATTACAGTTCTTATTTTCCTTTCTCTGATGTCAACTTTTTGTGGCAGATACTGTTATTAACTCCCTTTTATTGATGGGCAATCAAAGACTTAGAAAATAATTTGTCCACAGCTTCAGTTAGTAGGGGATAGGACCTTAGAAATGATTGCAGAGCAATAATTTTAGGTTATGCTTCACTATTAAGTCAATATGTATTATTCTAATGCATAGACCACTCAGGGAGTCATATTTTTCTCTTCATTCTGTCCTCTTCCAGAAGCAGCCTGCCCTCTCTCTGAACTTTTTCCCATTCATCTTTTTAATCCTTTTCCTGTTTCCTTTCTCCCATCTTTTCCTTTCCTTCTCTCCTTCCCTCAAATCCTCTGTCCCTCTTTTCCCTCACTCCCTCCTTTCCATCCCTATTTTTTAAAAAGCGATTTTAGCTGGGTTATCCTGCACAGTGCTCATAGAATTGAGAAAATGAAGTGAATGTGCATGATAAAATCTTGAGAGATTAACTGATTTTTTTCTTTATGTTGTATATGAAGAAATTACAAACCCACACATATCACGGTTGAAAGGCAAAGAAACAAAGCTGAGTGCATTTGTGGGTATGTAATTTGGAAATGACTGTTAGCAAAAATTCTCTCTGGAGCAGCTGCTTCTGATACACACCACTTGTCTCTTATAATTAGAACAAAATTTAAGTTTCCTTAGGAACTGAAATTATGCAGCAAATTTATAATTAACAATAAAAAATGTTGAATGGAGAATTGCCCCAGCTTTCGTTCCTGTGTTAATTTCTCTGTTAAATTTCTTTTGCAAGTTCTATTTTTATCTAAAAAAGAATTACCACCTAAGCAGGTAATGTGAGGAATATGATTTGTGAAATAAAATACAAGCTCAGGATGTTCTAAACCTTGCAGTTGGAAGAGCAATGAAGCAAATTGGACTCAGTCACCCAAGCATCA
Organism: Neofelis nebulosa; assembly: GCF_028018385.1. NCBI lineage: Eukaryota > Metazoa > Chordata > Mammalia > Carnivora > Felidae > Neofelis > Neofelis nebulosa. The sequence continues at coordinate 100,026,552 of NC_080782.1, read as the reverse complement.
AGTTCAGCAAGTTTCCAGGCCTCAGGGTTTTTTAGAAAGATGATACAAAAAGTTCAATCACTGTTTTTATAGAGAATGTTAAAGTTTTGAACTTTATTGTGATACCTTTTTCCTTACCTAAATAGGAAGTTTCTCCCCTGTGCCTACCCAGCCCCTCTGCATCTTTAGGACATTTTCCCTTCAATGAAGCTGTTTGTGGTTGCCACCATCATAGAGAGAAAGATCCTAGACAATAGGGCCCGTGACTTGTTGATCTTTGACTCCTCACAGAAATTAACACGTTGTCTAACATATAGCAGGTGCACAATATATATGATTACTGAATTAAGTTAAGCTGAATTAAATTAAGGTAATAGACATCCTGCTCTCTAATTCTGACCATGTCTGTGAAGAACTGGCACTGAATACGAGATGATCTGTGATGATTGCAGCAAATCCCTTAATCTCCACAGCTACAAATTCTGGAATACAAGTCTGTTAGGAGAAAAGTGAAAGGGTCCCAGGTGAGATATTGGGAGTGAGTTTTTGGTTTAGGTTAGCCGGTCACCAGTAGGAATGATTCCATTTCCTGAGGTGCACCTGAATATATGAAGACGGTACCTTATTCTGGGCTAGGTAGATTCAATCTTGGACAAAATTTATTTTACTTAAATTAAGACTTACAGGAGTTTAAGGGGTGGGGAGTTGAAAAGAATATTCTATAGTTAATTTGGAAGAAAAACATGAGAATTCACCAAAAAAATTCTGGAAAGGTAGTAAGGAGTGAAGATTTGCTGGGCAAAGTATTAGAATATATAGTTTTACAACACAGTGTCTCTGGGGCAGGAGTAGATTGACTTGTTTATCCATTTACCTATTGACATTTAGATTGTTTCCATTTTCAGCTAGTATGAATGGAGCTTCTGTGTACATTCATGTACAATGATTTGTGTGGACGAAGTATTGAGTAAATACCTAGGAGTGGAATTTCTGGGTCTTACAGGAAGGTAGGTTTAACCTCATAAGAAATTGTCATATTGTTTTCTGAAGTGAATGATTTTGCATTCCTACCAGCACACAATTTTTACTTGTGTTGTTTGTCTTCTTGTAATTGAGTTTAAGAGTTCTTTATGTATCCTGGATACAAATGCTTTGTCAGCTGTGCATTGTATTAGGGTTCTCCAGAAAAACAGAACCAATAGAACGTATATAACAGGAGATTTATTACAGGATTAGTTTGGAAGTCAAGAAGTCCCTGGATCTCCAGTATGCAAGTTTGAGAACCAGGAAAGCTGGTAGTATAAATCCACATCTGAAAGGGGTGAGGATTGGGACTGATGGTTTAAGTCACTATCTGAGTCTGAAGTCCTGAAAACCAGGAGCACTGTTTCCAAGAGAAGATGGAGGTCTCAACTCAAACAGAGAGAAAGCAGATTAATTCTTCCTTTGTCTTTTGTTTTATTTGGGATCTAAAAGGATTGAATGGTGCCCACCCACTTTGGGGATGGATCATCTACTTTACAGAGTTCACTATTTCATATGCTAATATTTTCTGGAAACAGCCTCACAGACATACCCAGAAAGAATGTTTTATTAGGTATCCCAACATCCCTTAGCCCTATTGATGTGACACGTAAAATTAATGATCATATATGTATTGCAAATATTTTCTTCCAGTCCTGGTTTGTCATTTCGTTTTCTTAATGGTGTCTTTAGAAAAACAGAAGTTTTTATTTTGATAAAAGTCCATTTTTTTTTTGTGGTTCATGATTTTTATGTCCTACTTAAAGATTTCTGCTTGTATCAAGAGTGTAAAGATTTTCTTCTATGTTTTTCTTCTAGAAGTTTTATAATTTTTTCTTTTACATTTAGGTCTTCTCTAATATAAGCACTTTAAGCTATAAATTTCCCTCTAAGCTCTGCTTTAACCTTATCCCACAGGTTTTGATATATTATATTACCATTTGGTGTGAAATATTATCTAATTTTCTTTGTGACTCCTCCTTTGACCTATGTGTTATTAAGAAGTATGTTGTTTTATTTCCAAATATTTAGGAATCTTCCCTATATTTTTCTGTTATTGCTTTAATATTAATTATTAAATATTAATTTAATGTAATTACCTGTGCCAGAGAAATACTCTATATGATTTCAATCTTTTTAAATTTGGGCCCAGAAAATGGTCTGTTTTAGTGGACTGAATGTGTTTGAAAAGAATGTTTATTCTTTTTCTGGGTAGTGTATTCTATATTTACAAGTTAGGTCAAGTTAGGTGGTTGTGTTTTTCAGGTCTTCATCTATACTGATTATTTTGTATACTTGCTTTATCAATTACTGAAAGAAAACCATTGAATTCTCCACTTTTTGTATTTGTGTATTTGTCTCTTTTTCCTTTCAGTTTTTTCAGCCTTTTCTTCAGGCATTTTGAATCTCTGTTACAGGGTACAAACACTAAATAACTTTTCTGGGACGCAATTTCCAATGTGTGTAGTAGTTGATTCCCCCACACCCCACCCCCCGCCCACATCCAACAATTCTCTAGACTACAATAGCTGGGTGTACTATAATTCAACTCAATTCTCATACTGTCTACCTGGAAATAGCATCAGATTACAGATTAAGGATTCAGTTTCACAAAATTAACACCTCCCCCCTGCCCCCCCAACAACTCCCAATTACAAGTCCAGGCTGTTACCTGTGCTTCTGACTAATCAGCTACAGATTGGAGGTTCCAATGACCCCCTTCAATTCAGGATGCCAATTGCAGGTCCGAGTTGTTAACTGTACTTCTGACCAACTGGCTATTGAAGGGAAACAGAATTTACCACCCTGAAATATGTTTCTTTGGCACAAGGATTATTTTGGACTGGTTCTTTTTAAGAAACAGACACAGGAGCTCTGAAAACTGAGTAAAGTTACCCTTTTGTAAGAGAAATTTACGTTTATAAGGACATCACCATATGTAAGGATGTTTCATTCTTTGTACAAGGAAGAGGATGACTGAATTTCTAAAACTTTTATCAGTGGAGAAGGCCATGACTTAAGTTGGCTAACAACCATACCCGTGTTTACTGTGCTTTTCCTGGTAGCCTCCCATTACTGGCCTTCCCCCCCCAGCCCTTAACCTCCAACAACTTTCTTTTGTTTTTAGCTTAAGATGGTATTTAAGGTGATGCTTTGAGCCATTTCTGAAGTTACTTGGTTTTCTGCTATCTCCTATGTCTATATAGGAAGCATATATGTTGTTAAACTTCTGTTTGCTTTTTTCTTGTAAATCTATCTTTTATTATTGGGGGGAGGTCTCAGTCAAGATTCAAGAAGGGTAGAGGGAAAATTATATTACTTCTTTACATTATAAATCAGAGGTTCTTTTAACTCCCTCCTTGGGTTTGATTAACTTGCGAGTGTGGCTCACAGAACTCAGGAAACCTGTTTACTTACTAGATTACCAGTTTATTACAAAGGGTATTAAAGGATACAAATCAACAACCAGTAAAGATGTACATAGAGTGAGGTCCCAAACAAAGAAGCTTCTGTTCCCATGGAGTTTGGGGCCTGGTACTATTGATGAAGGAGCATAAGGCAAGCTAATACCCCACAAACCCCTTTCCCCCCTTGGGTGGGATAGGTGTGACATTCCCCAGGCATTCCTGGCTGCCCTAAAGCTAAGAGAAGGAAGAAACAAATAGTTAACTAATAAAGACCACAGTTATGCAGGACAAGAGTGTGAGTCAGTTTACAAATGTCTTAGTGATTTACAAGACAAAGGCAATCTTATCAATAGCCTAACAATAGCAAAGCCTCCAGTATCTTGTCAGTCTTCTTCAAAATATGAAAGTTCTTTTGGAAGGTTCCCCTTTACCTTTACCACCCACCTCCCCCCCACCCTCCCCCCACCCACAGCTCCCAGGTATACAATCAGTCACTCCTCACAACCCCAGTGCAGCTCTTTCTGCTCACATGTCCTGTCCCCATACTTTAATAAAACCACTTTTTTGCACTGAAGATATCTCAAGACATCTTTTAATGGAGGCTTCATTACATAGTCATGACTGATTAAATAATTGGTCATTGGTGACTGATTGAACCAGCAACCCTTCTCCCATACCTGGAAATCAGGGATTGAAATTTCCAGCCTTCTATTCATGATTGGTTCCCTGGCAGCCGGCTTTCCAAACGTCACCTCATTAACATAAACCCAGTTGTGGTGGAAAAGGGCTTGTTATGAATGATAAGACACCCATTTCACCTTTATGGCTCTGAAGTGATTTCAGGAATTGAGGGCAAGAGACCAAATATAACAAAAGATCCTTCCATTGCTCTTAACACTCAGGAAATTCCAAGGTTTTGGGAGTTGTGAGCCAGGAACCATAGACTAAGACCAAAAATGTATGAAAAATATATTTGGGTCATCTGAATGTCCAAATAATTATTTCTTATAAATGGTGATATCAAATACAAATCTAGGATTATTATGTCATCTTGATGAATTGATCCCTTTATCTTTATGAAATTTACTTCCTTATCTCTAGTAATATTTCTTGTTCTGAATTCTATTTTGTTTCATATTAGCTGCTTCAGGCTCCTAACAGTTATTGTTTGTGTGGTATATCTTATTCTATACCTTGCTTTTGACTTATTTGTGGATTTCTTTTAATCCACTCTGATAATCTTTGTTTTTTAATTAGAATGTTCAGATTATTTATGTTTAGTGTGATTATTGGTATGGTTGAATTAAAAACTACTATTTTGTCACCTGTTTTTTATATTTCTCTTCTTTGTTTCTTTTTTCCTCTTTTTTGGGGTCAATTGAGTATTTTTTAATATTTCATTTATTTTTACTATTGACTTATTAGCTTTATTTAGTTTATTTATTTTTAGAGGTTGTTTTCAAGTTTACAGTGTCCATCCTTTGCTTATCACTTTCTACTGTGGATGACAGGGTTTACAGCTTTCCCCCCAGTAACTTAAGGGTTTTGTTCCACAGCAGAGAAGAGTCTAGGTAGGCTTCATGCCTTTCCCAGTCTACCCAGATCTTTCTCATGAGCACCTTTGGAGGTCTATGGAGAAGAACTGCAAGTGGGCATGAGCTCCCCTTGTGTCTGAAGCTCCCAGGGGGTTCTGTGATAGCTACAGTAGTCCACATAGGGCGTTTAGCAACTTGTTAAGAATTATAGTTGAATTCTTCTTGCCCACTTGTATGGTCCTCAGTGCCTTTTTCTCCTATATTCTGTCACAGGCGAGCTAGTGCTTCCAGCTTCTTGGAGACTCCTGTCTTTCCTTGGCTTTCTGTTTACTTGATTGCCCTCTGATCTCAGTCCTCTGATGGGTTAAAGAAAAATTAAGAATTTGTACTTCATTCATTTTTCTCTTGTACATGGTGTGGGAATGATACCTTTCCAGCTGCATGATAGGTAGAAACAAAACTCTCATTAAACAGGAACTAGTAATAGAAAAGCTGAGAAGCCAAATAGGGAATGGTGAGCAACTAAAAGATTTGCAACATGAAGAAGGCTTGGCTGGGAGAGGAAGGGAGGAAGTTCTCCTTGTCCCAGTAGTTACATTACCTAAGCAGCACCTAGAACCTCAAAGGGTTTATCTGGTAGGAGCTGGAACCACTGAAGAAACCCAGACATCGCTTGAGGTGGCACCTGTGGTGCAGAAGGAGGGAAAAAACAATTTCGCTTCCCCTTGCCATTTGGTTTCTTGACAGTGCCACCCATTGGACAAATCAGCTGTCTCCAACAGACATCGCAGCTTCAAGAATGCAGACTGCAGAGATTAGATACCTCCCTTATTAGATAGAACAGAGCAGGTGAAGGATTAAATGTAAAGCTGAGAGCAAACACCCTAAGACCAGCGTGGGGTTAGTCTTTTATTTCTGAATAATATGTTTATGCTACCCTACGGATTTTTCTTTTTTTTTTAATTAAAAAAAATTTTTTAATATTTATTTATTTTTGAGAGAAAGAGACAGAATGCAAGTGGGTTAGGGGGAGAGAGAGAGGGAGACACAGGATGTGAATCAGGCTCCAGGCTCTGAGCTGTCAGCACAGAACCCGACGAGGGGTTCGAACATACGAGCTGTGAGATCGTGACCTGAGCCGAAGTCGGATGCTCAACTGACTGAGCCACCCAGGTTGCCCCTACTCTACTGATTGTTCAATTTTAGACATTATCTATTGATAATCTTTGAAATTTTGTTTTCTTGAACTACTTCCATCCTCCCTTACTCTAAACTTCTATCTTGAAAATATATCACAATTTTTGTCTAAATAAATAGTGGATGCTACATTATTGTGAATATGTATGTACACATTGTCCATAGCTGAGCCACATAATGCATTATGATTACATTTCCATTAATTTTTTAAATTTGCAATTAAATACACATAACATAAAATTTATCATCTTACTTTTAAGTATAAAGTTCAGTGGTATTAAGGGTGTTTACATTGTTGTACAACCATTTCCAGACCTTTTTCAAACCTGAAAACTTCCCACTTTCTTCTCTCTCCAGCCACTGTCAACCATCATTCTACTTTCTGTTTCTGTGGTTTTGACTATTGTAGATACCTTGTGTAAGTGAAATTGTGTATTTGTCTCAGCATAATGTCCTCAGGGTTCATCCATGTTGTAGTATGTATCAGTAGTATGTAGTATGTTCCTTCCTTTTTAAGGTTAAATAATATTCCATTGTATGCATGTATCATATTTTGGATATTCACCTGTCAATATTCATTTGGTTGCTTTCACTTTTTGGCTATTGTAAATAATGCCACTATGAACAAGGGTATACATATAGCTCCTTGAGACCCTGCTTTCAATTCTCTTGAATATATATCTAGAAGTGGAATTGCTGGCTTATATGGTATTTCTTTTTTTAGTTTTTTGAGGAAACACCATACTGTTTTTCATAGTGGCTATATCATTTTATATTCATACCAACTGTGTACCCAGAGCTTAATTTCTCCACATCCTTACCAACACTTGTTACTTTCTATTGTTGTTATTATTGTTTTTTATAGAAGCCATCATAATGGATGTGAGGTGATATCTCCTTATGATGTTGATTCACATTTCCCCAATGATTAGTGATATTGAGCATTTTTTTGTGTATCTTCTTTGGATAAAGAAGACCTTTTCCTATTTTTATATCAAGTTATTTGTTTTCTGTTGTTGAATTAAAAAAAATTTTTTTAATGTTTATTTATTTTCGAGAGAGAGACAGAGACAGAGACAGAACATGAGCAGTGGAGGGGCAGAGAGAGGGAGAGACACAGAATCTGAAGCAGGCTCTGGGCTCTGAGCTGTCATCACAGAGCAGGACGCAGAGCTTGAACCCATGAAGCGGGAGATCATGACCTGAGCCCAAGTCAGATGCTTAACCGACTGAGCCACCCAGGCGCCCCTCTGTTGAATTTTAAGGGATTCTTTATATATTCTGGATATTAATCCTTTACCAGATACATGATTTGCAATGATTTTCTCCCACTTCTTTTCACTTTGTTAATTGTGTACTTTGATATGAAGTTTTTAATTTTTTTAATTAAACAAGTTTTTGCTTTGATTTTTTTCCTTTTTTCTTTTATAGACTTCTTATTTTATGGATGTAGTGTTTTCAGTTATCTGACTGATATTTTATTTACAAGATATTTCTTTATTTTGTTTGTTTTTTCTCTCTGCTTTTTCTCTTTTTCACCAGAGTTCCTTTTGTTTGTGACCCTTTTTATTGGTCTCTGTGTTTCATGTTTGGGTTTTCCTCAGATATCTGGTAATTAATGATGGCCCATTCATATTTAAGAATGAGGTCTTAAAGTACTTAATAGAAATTCTATGTTGTTAAATGGAAATTCTAGGTGCTTATTGAATTGAATACTCTTAAGTTGTATGATTTGGTTCGGAATCTAGGCCATCTTCTAAGAGGAGCCTTAAATATCAATATTTATAGATTTTTCTTCTTAGGCCAGTTTCTTCAGAGAGGAATCTCCCCCTTCCTGTCTTGAGTGATATAGGACTGGCAACTGTGTGGATTAGGGTTTAGTTTGTATTGTTATCTTTTCCAATAAATCACCCCATCTCTACAGTCAGTTATGACTGGTGTTGCTCAGGCCAGAGTCTCTTGATCACTTTTCTGATCTGATTTCTGGTCTTCTAGTCATCTTCCTGCCTTGTCTGAAGGGACTGGTGGAGTGGTTTGGGCAAAGGTGTCCTATCGACTCCTTATAGAGATTTTCAAGAAATTATCTTGCTTTTGGCTGAACCTGAACTGTGGACTCAGTGATACCTGGTTTATCTAATTCTTGCAGATTCCCACAGTTCTGTAACTTATCAAGTTTTTGACACATAATTAGCTTACTTCTTATTGGATTTCCAATTACAGATTCAGGTTTCATCATTCTCTGGTCAATTAGGCTACTTCTCATTTATTGTTTTCACTTTCCAGAAGTTGTTAACATCTCTCATATGCTATAATTAGCTCCTGGTTTGTGTGAGTGTATCTAGTTTTTAACTCCTTTTCCTCTCATTTTAGTTGGAATTCAGGAGGTAACAGTGAAAAAAAAACCCAATTATATTCAATCCACCAAGTTTACCCATGAATTTATGTGTATTGTGTTTAAATTAAGGGGAAAAAACCCTTGATATAAAAATAAATGGTTATAATTATGCAAATTAGTTTATTAGCTAATTCAACTTAAAAGTAAAATGTTTATTATTAATAGTAAGGTAATGAGGAAATATAGAAATAGTGAATTCCTTAAGTTATTGCTTTAGTTTTTTTCTTCATGTGACTAATTTTTTGTCATAGAATATAAGAAGGGAACGCATGACTTATGAGGTTATGGTAATAACAAAAAGTTTACAATACTAAAAGGAAAATGCAGAATATAAAAATTTATAAATATTACTTGATCATGAATATATAAATCTAGAATTTCAGGATTAACAAATGGTTCTTTATTTTGCTTCTATTCACAAATATAAATTGTTATCATAAATATTACTTACTTTTCCTTCATTGTAGTTAGAATGCTTTAATGTTTACCATTGGTCAGTTTGTCAATGAAAGGGTAAGAAATAACATCTGAGGGTGTCTGGGTTAAGTGTCGACTTCCGCTCAGGTCATGATCTCATGGCTCATGGGTTTGAGCCCCACAAAGGGCTCTGTGCTGACGGTTCAAAGCCTGGAGGCTGCTTCAGATTCTGTTTCTTCCTCTCTCTCTGCCCCTACCCCACTTGTGCTCCATCTTTCCTTGTCTGTCAAAAATAAATAAAAAATGTTAAAAAAATTTAAAAAAGAAAAGAAATAACATCTGGATGGGAGCAGGACAAAAGGAGAACAGACTAGAAAAAGGCTGTTTATCATTGACAACTCTGGACTTTGAGACCAGCAAGTAGCTTTTTTTTTTTTTTTTTTTTTGAGAGAGAGAGAGGGTGCAGGTGAGTGAGAGAGAAAGAGGGAAAGAGAGAAGTGGGACTCATCTGAAATGGGGCTTGTGCTCACCTGATATGGGGCTCTGAGTCACATACTGTACAATTATGACCTGAGCCGAAATCAGATGCTTAATGACTGAGCCACCAGGCACCCAAGCAAGCAAGTAGCTTTTAAAGCAATTCTTTGACAGTTTTTCCGGATGTTATAACTGGTCATGACTTTGGATTGCTGTCCTATTATCAGAAGATTAACATATTTGTACTTGTAAACATGTCAGTTAGACCATGTTGGAAATGGCATCTCTAGAACTGAATATGTGGGAAGAAGGATATTTTCTCTTCCTTGTAAATTTGGTATAAAGAGTATTAAATGCCAGTGAAGGGAACTTCAAGAAATGTCCAAGAGATGGGATCAACAGAATGCAAAGGGTAGGGCATAAAGAAGAAGAAGGATCCTGGGTCCAGGAAGGAAAGGGTGTAGTAGTCTGAGTCAGCCAGTGTAGGGGTGTAGGGAGACATCCCTGACTGTAACCCCTAACAAAAGAGTGGCTGTGGATGCACCTATGATCCCACTAACCCTGGTCATAGCTCCTTAAAATAGAAATAAGTTTTGATCCAGAACTAAACTATGGTGGTTTAAGAGGCAAATTATTTTACACTTTTTTTTGAAAGACAAAGCCCAAATCACCCCCCTGCCCCAACACACACACTACTCTTTGCATCTAAGCTGAACTTAGTGGCCAGTTAATGAGAGTGTGGTGGAAATGATGCTGTGTGACTTAGAAAGTTAGGTCAAAAAGGCAATATATTTTTTACCTGGTTCACTGGAATAGTCACACTGGAGCCTTGAACTAACATGAAAGAATTTTATCACTGCAAGGCTACCATGCTGACATGAAGCCCAAACTAGCCCCCTGGAGAGACCACACAGGGAACCCTTGAAAGTTCAGAACTAGCAGAGGAGCCTGGCCAATTCCCAGTAGATTTAGCCCTGCTGGTCTACTAGCTCCAGCCTTCCTCTGATTGCAACTGCACAGAAGTGCCTGAGCTATAACCCTCCAGCTGAAGGCTCTCAAATTCTTGACCCCTAGAAACAGGAGATAAATGAAAATGATTGTTGTTACTTTAGGCCACTAACATGTATTGTTAACTGACACCGCCATAGATAATTGATTTACAGTATCAAATCTTTCCCAATTATCTATTGCTACATAACAAACTATCCCCAAACTCATTGGTACAAAGCAAGCATTTTATTGTGCTCATAGGTGCTGTGGATCAAGAATTCAGACTGGGCACAGTAAAAATGGCTTGTCACTGTTCCATGATATCTGATGCATCAACCAGAATGACTTCAAAAGCTGGGATTGTTTCAATGGCTGGGGACTGGTATCATCTGGTGGCAGCTTTACTTACATATGCCTGGTGGTTGATGCTGGCTGTTGACTAGGACCTCAGTTGGAGTTGTCAGCCACAATACCCACCTGGCCTCCTATGTGGCCTGGAAGTTCTTCACAGTGTCATGGCTGGATTCCAAGAGCAAGCTGCTTCTTTCTTTCTTTCTTTCTTTCTTTCTTTCTTTCTTTCTTTCTTTCTTTCTTTCTTTCTTTCTCTTTCTTTCTTTCCTTTAATTTTATTTAAATCCAAGTTAGTTAACATATAGTGCAATAATGGTTTCAAGGGTAGAATTTAGTGATTTATCACTTACATGTAACAACCATTGCTCATCCAACAAGTGCCCTCCTAATGCCCATCCTCTATTTAGCTCATCCCCCCACCCAACACCCCTCTAGCAACCCTTAGTTTGTTCTCTGTATTTAAGAGTCTCTCATGAGGCACCTGGGTGGCTCATTTGGTTAAGTGTCTGACTTCAACTCAGGTCATGATCTTGCAGTTCTTGAGTTCAAGCCCCCAGTCAGTCTCTTTGCTGACAGTTCAGAGCCTGGAGCCTGCTTTGGATTCTGTGTCTCACTCTCTCTCTGCCTCTCCCCCACTCTCTCTCTCTCAAAAATAAATAAACATTAAAACATTTTAAAAAAGAGTCTTTTATGGTTTACCTCCCTCTCTGTTTTTATCTTATTTTTCCTTCCCTTCAAATAAAATAAGAAAAATAAGCTGCTAGTTTCTTAAGGCCAGGTCCTGGACCTGGGATAGTGTTGTTTCTACTGTGTTCACATAACTCACATTGAATGGGAGAAGGCCTAGACCTCCATCTCTGGGTAGGCAGAGTGTCCAAGAATTTTGGATACTCCATTTCATAGGCTAGGTAGTGGTCTGTAACATTATCTGGCTCAAAATGATAAACCGGGTTAATTATTTTCCCTTTATCCAAAATGTAACTAAGTGATGCAAAGGAATTACCTAGTTAGAAGTGAGAAATAGAGATGAAAGAATACCATGCTGTATGGACAAGGCCATGGGTAAACCAAGGTTATGAAGAAGCAGAAACTAGGAGAAAAGAGAACATCTATTAAGTAGAGACAATGAAGAGAGAAGGAAAAAAGGAATAAAAAGAAGATTCCTGTAGTCCTGGAGAGGGACCATGACAAGGCAGGGAGGGGCTCTGGAATGGCTTCCTGCCCAGCAGTTTCTGTTCATTCTTTAGTTTTCACATTGGTCTTCTCTTTCTCATTCAGTTTTCTAGGTAACAGTCAATAACAGTGTCCTCCATGGCAATAAGATGTGGTGAAATGGATGGGGCTGGGAAGCAAGTTTCTTCCTTCCTCATAATGTTTACTGATGTGATAGTGAGAGCTACCATTAGAGAGAAATAACTGTTTAAAATGGTTGTTGCTGAGTGGTAAGAAACAGCCACTCTGTGTTCATTATTGCTCTCTGAACTTGATCATTATCTGCTAAGAAGATATATGGGAAATGGTCCAAAGGAAAGACATTATTATTTCTAAAGATGTGTTGTTTTATAATGCATTTTGAAATGGAAATGGGAAACTTAGAGATCTGGTTTTATCCAACCATAGGAATTATTTTTGTAACTAGAGAATGAACAAAACTTCCAAATACATTCATTCAACAGTTTTCCCTGAAATTCTAGAACACTTAACCTTATCTGGTATATTGGTCATATGTTTAGTAAATTCAGTGACATACTCTTTTAAAAGAAATAATTTTGTTATCCACGAAATGGAGGGTTTTCCTGGTACTGTTAAATAGGGTCATTTGGATTTCATCTGCTACATCCATCTTCTCATCTAAAGGAATAGTTAGGTAGTCACGAAGGTACCACTATCAAAATAGCACTAACTCCAAGCATATCATTAATTTATTAGAAAGAATAAAGAATTCTAAGTTGTGAATAATACTAATATATGTCTCTTTCTTATAGAGCTGTTCTACCAAAGATTCACTTAAAATTCTCTCAATAAAGTAGAGTGTTTGAGCTCTTCTTGCTGTGACAGAAAAGATATGATGTGAAGTCAGGTCAAAGTAGGGTTGTACCTGCTGACAGGGGTCATTCTTTGAAAAATCCTTGGGCTTTTTACATATTTTCACCATGACACACTAACATTTAATCCTTATTGTAATTATTTGACCTAATCATCTTGCCAAAGATATAATTGATCTTTCTCCTGTAGGAGGAACGTAGAATAACAATGCCCTAATTTTGTACGTCTCTGTTCCATAATGACAGGCTGTCATTTTCTATAATTTACCAGAGATGATGAACAATGCATGTAGGCTGAATATAGTTGCTTAGTAACCACCTTTAAAAATTTTCTTAAATGTAATTGCTTCTCTGCTAGGGAAACACTGATCCAGCTAATCTGCATTTAAACCACTTTCTAAGCAACTCCACATATTAAACACCCCTGTGTTTTTTATTTCAAATTATTTGCCTTTTAAACTCTGTTAAAGTCACCACCTTTGTTAAGATCATTATTTGTTTTTGAACAAAGCGAGGCATTTAAATAATTATCTGACAATTACAGTGTCATTCCCTCCACTTTTTTTTTTGTATCTCTTTTCTTATTGCTTTTTTAGAGGTGAGGATAGATATTTAAAAAGAATCATGAAAATCCCCAGTTCAACTCTGAAAGATTCTAAATGCTTTCAAACACCACCAATCTGGTTTTCTTTAACGGTGTATCAAAATCACTATATGAGTGTTCTCTTGGCTTCTGTTACTGGTCTACCTCTTGCTGCTAATCCAACATCTATGTTGCTATTTAAGAAAATGGGGAGTCTATGCAGATACCTAGCACATAACTTCGCTTTTTATAGTTTTGTCTACCTATGTACACTGACTAGAATGATGAAATAGTTAAAAGTTATAGTTCTGTTAAATAGCTGTTGTTAGTAGTATGGGATAGTATTTCAAATCCTTAATTACTGCACTATGTCCAGTCCACCTCTATAGCTGCCCATCTTTCCAGTGGGCAGAAAGCTCCTGTTGATGTAGGAATAATTCACAGCAAGAACAAATTTGACTTAGTCTTTGATTCTAAGTTTGAATTGGATACGGGATAGAAGAGACTAGAAATTGATTTGAGGAACTGAAAGAACATGTTTATATTTCTACCCCCAATCTTTAAACTTAGTAAATGACATCCAAGCTAGAGGAAAGGAAAGAGTTTGGAGAGAAGACAAAGGAAATTAGAAGCAAGTGTAGTGACTTTACTCTTTGTACCCCATCCATGTATGTGTTTCCACCCTCTCAGATCTACCGTTCATCTCAGGATCCAAGAGAGGAAAGTCTCAGGCAAAATCTGGAACAACTGTGAGCCTCCAAGAGAAACTCCCTGCTGCATGCTAGCTTAGCAAAATGGCAGAATGGTATAGATGGAAAAGACTGGGCCAGAGACACCTCCCACCAATCAATCAATCAATCAATCAATCAATTTCAAAAACATTTTGCCCATGGATTCTGAGATCCAGTTATTGCTGGGGTCCTAGCATGGGGACACATAGGTTAGCTAAGAGAGAGAGCTGATAAGTTACTTGCGAGGAGGTCATCTAGCATTGTTGAAAGGACCTTCACCAAAAGAATGCTGCTTGTACTTCCTGCCAGGGATGAAAAGGAGTGCAGCTGAACCCAGACAACTGTCAGCACCAGAGAACAGAGGAGGAGCTGGTGGTCAAGAGCTCTACTTGAGGAAACATTGAATACCTTGAACCAAGAGGAAAGACAAGTTACATTCCCAGTAGACACCAGCAGAGACATGACCTCAGAGAAGTGACATACAGCTTACCAATGAGGAAATGCTCCCATATACTTTCCTAACACTCAGATACTACCCTAGAGACAGTCATGGAAGCTAGAACATTCAGTTCACTAAGATTTAAGCTCATAGTGATTTGACTACAAATTGGAATTGGTGGAAGGAATAATCTCTGCTGGACTTAGAAAATTCGGGCACTACTTGTTTTAAGTTGCCTCCCATTAGGCAGACTTGAGAAACAAATTTTCTACACTCCATTTAATTTGTACCTGTGTGGCTCAGCCTGGTTCATGTTAAGATAGCAGGGTTTGAGGGGATGAGGGTGGAGAAAGCTGAGGGATGTATTGAAGTTTCTATCTCATATGGGGCAGTCTGGATGATGTAGTCAAGAGTAGATCATCTGTAACAAGCAACCCTGGTTTGAATCCTGGCTTCATCAAATACCAGTTTTGTATTTTGGGGCAAAGTATTTTATTCTACTGAATCTGATTTTCCTCATTGGAAGACATATGATAATATTCAACTTCAGAGGGTTGTTGTGAGATTTTAATACTTTTGGCACATAATGTCTGGAATATGATCACACGGTATCATATTCTTGACCTCCAGTGCTCTCCTTCATTCTTATCCCCCATGACATCTCCCCTCCACAGCTCCCCACCCCCAGCATGAAAGAACGTTCCATGTGGGCAGAACTTCTTCCTTATTCACTTATGTATCCATAGTGTCTGGCACACAATAAATGCCAAATGAATAGTTGTTGAATGAATAAATTGGGGTGGAGCTCTAGGGAGGTAGCTGGGAGTATTAAAGCAGGTTCTACCCATAGGGTAGTGGGGTGAATGGAAGAGCAAGTGGTTATAAATGGTAAGTTTCAGGAGTGCAGTTTTTCATTAGAGTGAGGGAAACAGAACACACTTATACTCACATGCACACTTACATTTATAATAGAAAGGGAACCGAAATTCATGGTCTGCAAAGACAAACAAATCCTGAGCTATAAAAGTATACTTTTATAGACTACTGGTTGTGTTTTCCAACAGTGTGTACATTTGTGTGAAACTCTGTGTGTGTCTTTTTCTAGTGTGTGTTTCTGAATGTTTGCAAAATACTTCAACTAGAGTTTTCAGTCTTACTGATTGTTTTGAATTTATCTATCTATCATCTATCTATCTATCTATCTATCTATCATATGCAAGCTAAGTACTTCTTTGTGAAAAATGTAAATAGAATTTAACTACATTGAAAAGCCAAAACTAATGCTTTAAGGATCTTTAAGAGCTTGTAAAGATGAAGAAATTTTAGAAAGATTTTCATTTGACAGTTTAAGACTACTGTAGGTTTTTAGAATACAATTAACCTTTACCTGGCTCATCTTTAAAATGGGTAATAGACCTGACCTTGGAATAAGAGCAAAATCTCTATGGATACTTGGATTAGGACATAATATACTTTCATTCTTTTCATTTTTTTTCTTTTTAACAAAAAAAAAACCCCTTAAAATCTCACATTTGGGGGCACCTGGATGGCACAGTCGATGGAGTGTCCGACTCTTGATTTTGGCTTGGGTCATGATTCCAGGGTCATAGGATCGAGCCCGTGTTGGGCTCTGTGTAGGGTGTAGAACCTGCTTAAGATTCTCTCTCTTTATCTTTCTCCCTCTGCCCCTCTCCCCTACTCATGCTCTCTCTCTTTTTTAAAAAATAAATAAATAAAAAGTAAAAGCTCACACTTGTAGTTTTTACTATTTTTATTATTACTGCCTGGAATGATAGGTAATGGTTTTCTAAAAGCAGAAAATTTTATGTTTCTAATGTTCAAAAATTTAATGTCCTTGACATAGTAAATGATGAAGTTTAATTCTGTTTTTCTTAGTAGTTCTCATCATTTGATTTCCATATACTTTGGTACATAAAGATTGCCCCATGTACAAAATGGTCTGCCTTAATATATGACATTGTCATCAAGCCATAACAAAATGTTCTTTTATTTATGAGAAAATGAAAAGGTTAATTCTTTGGTTCTTTCAAAAGTAACTATTTAAATATGTAATCATTTAATAATGTAGTATGAACATTTCACAGTTTCTGTAAAGATACTTTTTTGAGACCAGCAGTAACAAAGAGTTGACTAGGAGAAGCTAATAATAGACTCCAGCTGAGCAGGGAAGGAGTTGGTCCAGTGATTCTCAAACTTTCTCATTGTTCATTCTCTCTGGTTTCATGAGAAATGAGATTCTCATTTCTCATTCTCTCAAGGATCACCTGAAAAATTTGTTCAATCACAGATCTCCGGTTTAACAAAATCTCCATACCCAGGGATTTTGATTTAATGGGTGGTATAGTTGATTGAATGGTGGCCTCCATTCACATAGATATAGATATGGTCACATTCTATCTCCTGGAAACTGTGAATGAGACCTTATTTGGAAAAAGGGTCTTTTCAGGTATAATTAAGGATCTCCGGATAAGATTACCCTTGATTATTGGGTTAGGTCCTAAATCCAAAAACAAGTATCCTTATAAGATATACTGAAGAAGAAAAGACACACAGGGGAGATAGCCATGTGAAGGCAGAAATTGGAGTTTTGTAGCCATAAGCTAAGGAACACCTGGGTCTGTTAGAAGCTGGAAGAGGCAAAGAATGATTCTTCCTTCCCTAGAGACGTCCAAGGAACCACAGTCCTACTGACACCTTGATTTCTAGCTTCTGGCTCCCAGAACTGTGAGAGAATAGATTTTTGTTGATTTAAGTCGTTTAGTTTATGGTAAATTGTTATAGTAACCCTAGGAATCCAGTACAGGGGTGGACCAAGAACGTGCATTTCCTATAAGCTGTTGCTGCTAGGAAGTGGACCATGATTTGACTAGTATTGATTTAGTAGATGCTGTGAGTTTAGATGGAAATCAAGTCCAGGATGTTTCATAAATCAGTTGAAATACAGTAAGTTTAGATCAAACTGCCCAGGAAATCTGAAAATGAGCAAAGCGGAAACTTAGCTTGCACTGCTTTCTCCTCTCTTTGATATTTCCTTCTGCATGGGTGTTCTATGCTCACAGAGCCTGTTCACTCCTGGTTATCCTCAAGACTCAATTTAAACTTCCTTTTTTGGATTGGAGCCTCTGGAATAGGTTATCCTTTATTGTAACACTCCAGTAGAACTCTGTACTTCTGTGTAACCCTCATCACCATTATAATGATTGTTTCAAGGTCTGTTTTTCTGGAACATTTTAAATTTTTAAGGAGAGAGGCCATAAAAGTCTTCCAGCTCTATACCCAGTTCCTAACACAGAGTTTAACACACAGTAGGTATTCAATAAACATATCAGTGAACAGAAAGCAAGCCCTGCCCTAAAATACTCTGAGGAAAATGTTTGCTACTTCTCTATTGGCCGCGGATTTTTTATTCAGGGGGTTTAGTAGGTAAAGCAAGATGTTAGAAGTGGACCAACAGATGATTATAAAGTATTTCTTTCTGTGCAGAATGATTTACTGAGTTAGATGCTCTGAATGAAAATATATATTCAAGTCCTGTCAGCTCCATGTGGTGTGATCATTCTCTTTATCTCTGAGGCAAGTTTTCTTTCAACACGTGTTATAC
The DNA here is from genome assembly GCF_028018385.1 of Neofelis nebulosa. NCBI lineage: Eukaryota > Metazoa > Chordata > Mammalia > Carnivora > Felidae > Neofelis > Neofelis nebulosa. Next base: position 100,008,360 of record NC_080782.1, on the reverse strand, counting down.
ACGTGCAAAAATAGAATAAAAAAGAGGATACTTTCTGCAAAGTACTCATTTTAACAACCACAAAATATGTATGTTTTTATCAGGCTTTTAAAGACAAGCTTTGAAACTGTAGCCTCTTCTTCTTTTCTAACCAATGACATGAAACCAGCTTTTTGAGCGGACCATCCCTTTTCATCTCCAAGAATAAAGTGACCAATTTGTAACTATGACTACCTAACATGGGTCAGAATTTAATTATTAAGTCCCATGCTAGCATACAGATTGGTATTCAGTTTTGATGGGGTCACTAGCTAGAGTTCTAGCTATGCAAGGTGACCCAGGAAATTTCAACAGAAATTATTAAACAGTAGCCGATTCTTCTCCTGGGATATAGATGTAGATATAGATATAGATATAGATATAGATAGATATACATCTATCTATCTATCTATCTATCTATCTATCTATCTATCTATCTATTTTAACTTTTCAAAGTTTACTTTTTATTCAGCTGTACTGAGGTATAACTGACAAATAAAATTGGAATATATTTAAAGTGTACAATGTGAGTTCATGGGTTCGAGCCCCGCTTCAGGTTCTGTGCTGACAGCTCAGAGCCTGGAACCTGCTTCAGTTTCTGTGTCTCCCTCTCTCTCTGCCCTTCCCCCACTCATTCTCTCTCTCTCTCTCTCTCTCTCTCTCTCTCTCTCTCTGTTTCTCTAAATAAATAAACACTAAAAAAATTTTTTTAAAGCATACAATGTGATAATTTGATATGTATACACATTGTGAAAGAATTCTTGAATGAGATGTCTTGAAAGGTTTTTATCAGCTAGATGATGTTTTATATATTAGCTATTAGCTGAACTGTATTTTGCTACTAAGTGTAGTTTTGAATTAAAAAATTTGAATCCAAGTTTTCAATTCAGATCTATCTAAATCCAAAAGACCATACCCTTCTCATAAGGCCACATTAAAAAATAAAATAACTTGTGTAAGTAGGGTGGCCATTCAGTGACCAAATATGTATTTCTCATAGTATTTGGTCTTAGCACCCTGGTTCCTGGCTCACAGCTTCCCAAAACCCTTGAAATTTCCTCAGTGATAAGAGCAATGGGAACATCTTTTTTCATAATATTTGGTCTCTTGTCTTCGGTTTCTGAAATCACTTCCGAGCCTTGAAGGGCAAATGGGTGTCTTGATATTCATAAGAAGCCCCCTTCCACCACACCTGGGTTTATGTTAATGTGGTGACTTTTAGAAAGCAGCTAAGGATGGGGGCTGGTTGCCAGAGGAACCAACTGTGTGATTAGAGGTTAAAAGGGTCCGTTGCAGGGATACCTGGGTGGCTCAGTCGGTTGAGCATCTGACTTCAGCTCAGGTCATGATCTCAAGGTCTGTGGATTCAAGCTCAGCGTTGGGCTCTGTGCTGACAGCCTGGAGCCTGCTTTGGATTCTGTATCTCCCTCTCTCTCTGCCCCTAACCCACTCATGTTTTTTCTCTCTCTCTCAAAAATAAATAAACATTAAAAAAAATTTTTTTTAAGTTTCAATTGTCCCCCTGCCCTATCTTCTGGGAGAAGAGAGGGCCTGGAATTTGAGTTCAATCACCAATGACCAAAGATTTAATCAAGCACCTATGTAATGAGGCATCTGTAAAAACCCACAAGGATGGGGTTTGGAGAGCTTCCAGGTTGGTGAACACTGTGGAGATTTCAGAGACTTGTGAGCTGGGGGAGGGCAAGGAAACTCTGGGCCATTTCTCTCTACTTTGCTCTATGAAACTCTTCCATCTGTCTGTTGCTGAGTTGTCTCCTTTTATAATAAATGGTAATCAACTGAGTAAAATATTTCTCTGAGGTCTGTGAGCCAATTATTTGAACCCAAGGAGGGAATCATTTGAATATCCTACTATAGCCAGTTTGTCCAGACAACAGACTGGACTTGCCATTGGCATATCAAGTGAGGGCAGTCTTGTGGGACTGAGTCTGGGTGCTGTCTCTGGGAACCTAGTATCAAAATTGGTTTTGAATTGTAGGATCCACTGGCTTCTCTTCCTTCCAATTTTAAGAGGAAGGTCTTTAATCTTTCGCCATTGCATATGATACTAGTGTTAATGTGAAAATAGACAATCTATTTTAGTAATGTAATCATCTTGTTGTTCAATAATGATAAAGTAGAAAATTGTATAAGCTCTGAAGTTCCATTTAGTCTAGTATACAATTCTATAGTCAATTATGTTTCTGTGAATATCAAATGTGCTGATTCCTTTTTTTTTTTTTTAAGAAAAAGTCTACTATTGGATGAATTCTCATCAATCTAAAATTGTTTAACCAGAAATAACAATTTCTTGACTGAGTATGTATAACTAAGGAATGTGATTCACTTTTGTTGTGTCTCTGGGGTTCTTATTTATCACTTGAATGATATCAAGTGATAAATGCTTAGATAATTAGAATCCCAATATCTGTCAGTCTGTGTCTTTTGTCTCTTCATACATGAGGGCACTTGTGTTCCAAAAGTTTCTCTGATGTCTTCAGAAGAAAAACCAACAACTCTCTTTGGAATACATCTGGGCCATTCATAACTTCTTTTAAGAGCAGGGTCTGCATTATCTGTAATTACTTGCATCTTTTGTGGAACTTGTATATACTTTGGTCCTCCTACATCACAAATCAATTCTCAATATTTGAGTCAACATAATCATTTCCCTCCTCATGCTACCTGAAAGAACCTAATTAGCATATCCAAAATTACAATTAGAGGGGCCCGTGGGCGGCTCAGTCACTTAAGTGTCTGACTTCAGCTCAGGTCATGATCTCAGAGTCGTGGGTTTGAGCCCCGTGTTGGGCTCTGTGCTGACAGCTCAGAGCTTAGAGCCTGCTTTGGATTCCGTGTCTCCTTCTCTCTTTCTGCCCTTCCCCAGCTTGTACACACTCTCTTTCTTTCTCTGTCTCTCAAAAATAAATAAACATTGTAAAATAAAATAAAATAAAATAAAATAAAATAAAATAAAATAAAATTAGAGTTAGAATAAATTATTAATTTTAGACTCTTGTCTGCTTGACAAGGAATTTAGTGCAATTTATGTTCCTCTGACCGCCCTCCTCAGCCTGAACCATCCCTCCAAAACTCTTAACCAATGTTAATTTAACATTAGGCTGAGGATTTATCTTGCTGGTGGGAAGAACTGAAATATATTAATAAAATATCAGTTTTATTTTGGAAGTAGCTTGTGTTTAGAGAAAAACTCTGTGAGCATCATGTTATTTATCTAGGACCTAGATGGATGGCAAGGCAGCTTTCAAACAAACATTGTTATTTAGTGTGGGGAATTTTATTATGACAAATACATAAAGCACAGATCAGGAAAGAGCTGCGCGTTCTTTAGCCTGATAAGGCCATGGTTATTGTTTGGCAGGTTGTAAAATAAACAGACAAAATAAGCAACCTTAAATAAAGACATCAGGATGTTTTTCACGTAGGCTAAATTGGACTTCACAAGGAAAGAGTTCTCGCTGTGGTGTTACCTTTGGGTGTTTTCAGGTAAAACTCGGCCCCAGCAATTACTGCTGAAGAGGATGTAACAGTGGTTGAAGCATCCTGTTCTCATCCTTTCTCTGCCCTTTCATAGATGACTAACCATCCCGAGATGAAAGACATCTTTTTCCATCCTTCTGCCTCTTGTCGTGCACCACGATGATATTGTAGTCTCTGAGTAGACACAAAAAGAGAAGACTTAATGATAACAGGTATGGGATGGGGAGCCAAGTTGGTTCTTCTGATCAGAACAAAATTACCACTCTTTTTTTTTTTTTTTAACTGCGATATAATTGACATATAACATTGTTTTAGTTTCTGGTATACAACATAATGATTTGATATATGTATATATTACAAAATGATCACAATACGTGTAGTTAACAACCATCACCACACACAGTTGCCTTTTTTTTTCTTGTGATAAGAACTTTTAAAATCTTATCTCTTGGCAACTTTCAAATGTACAATACAGTATTATTAACGACAGTCTCCACGCTGTACATTACATTCCCAGAACTTATTTATTTTATAACTGACAGTTTGTACATTTTGACCATGTTCACTCATTTTGTCCACCCACAACTCCACCCCCATCTCTGGCAATGACCAATCTGTCTCTATATCTGTGAGTTCGGCTTTTTTTTTTTTTTTAGTTTATTTCTTTTGAGAGAGAGAGCGTGTGCATGCACGAGTAGGGGAGGGACAGAAAGAGAAGGAGAGAGAGAATCCCAAGCACAGGGCTCCCTCAGTCTCATGAACCATGAGATCATGACCTGGACCGAAATCAGGAGTTGGTCGTTTAACTGACTGAGTCACCCAGGTGTCCTCAGCTTTTTTTTTTTTTAAATTAAGATTCTACATATAAGTGATATCATACAGTATTTGTATTTCTCTGTCTGATTTATTTCATTTAGCATAATGCCCTCAGGGTCTATCTATGTTGTTGCAAATTACAGGAGTTCTTCTTTTTTTAAAAAATATTTTTAAATGTTTATTTATTTTTGAGTGTGAGAGTTGGTGAGGGGCAGAATGAGAAGGAGACACTGAATCCAGAGCAGGCTCCAGGCTCTGAGCTGTTACCACAGAGCCCAATGCAGGGCTTGAACCCATGAATCATGAGATCATGACCTGAGTTGAAGTTGGACGCTTAACCGACTGAGCCACCCAGGTGCCCCAAGTTCCTTTTTTATGGTTAAATGATATTCCATTGCATTCCGAGTGTGATATCACATTTTCTTTATCCATTCATCTGTTGATGGAATGTAGGTTGTTTCTGTGTCTTGACCATTGTAAATAATTCTGCAGTGAACATGTGGGTGCAGATGCCTTCTCAAGATAGTAATTTTCATTTCCTTCAGATAAATACCCAGAAGTGGAATTGCTGGATCACAATTTTTACTCTTACAGTAATGGCACCGGGCAGTGCTTGGCTCTAGGAATCATGGAAGAGGGCACATCAAACTCTGCTAGTTGGAACTCAGACCACATGTCAGCTGGTGTGGATTCTAAAATATTTAGTATTTCAGTCCCTGGTCAGGGAGGACTGGGACCTTTCTCAAATTTTTAGGGCCAGGAAGGGTGTTGCCAGGGTGTTCTGGTAAATGTTTAACAACCAGATCTCTGAACAAAGAAAAAGCCTGATTTTTAGTGTTTGCCAATTTCTGTAGTGCACATTCTCCCACTGTGGCCGATTTCAAGCTACTAGTGTTACTAAACTCAGAGCTGGGTAGAGATGTGCACTACCACAACATTATGTAGCATTTCCACCATAGCGGCACGGCAGATGTAATTTCAAGGGCATAGATAATAGGAAATTGTAGCAAAATTAGAAAGGTATGGAGGTGTATTTATTACCTTTGCTTTTAGTATCAGAAATGAAGAGGTAAAGATCTTATTTTCTGCAAATAATCTGATTATGTAGAACATTTAAGAGGTTTTTCAGGGTCATTTTTCTTCACTTGAGGTGTTTTTCACTTGTCTTTTTACTTTTAGCTGTTCTGGTTCAGAAGGGTTTTTATGCAATGTCTTAGTTTCAGATTTTGAGATTTGTTCAAGTGTTTGGTTCTGATTTACTTTGTGACAGTGATGCCTGACACATTTCTAAAGGCTAACACTCTGAGGGTGAAATGTTAGCTCATTTACCAAACAAGATGTTGTACTCAAATATCATTATAAGCATATTAAATGTCACTCCTTCCTATTGTTTTCCATAACCCCAAACTATGTTTCCCTGTTGATTTATTCTGCTATTCCAATTTTCTTACTAAAGTATCTTTAAAATATATCAAGGTTTCGATTTCTAATAAATGACAAATTTAAATTTGGGCATATTCAACTTTCTGCTCATTATATAAAGAAAGCAATTTATAATTAGTCCCAACCAATGTAACCTTGAATTTACCCATTATTTTCTGTAAAACAATTTTAACATAATAATCTATACATCCTATTTGCAGTTTCTTATTTAGTAAAAGATAAAAGAAACAATATAAGAAATATATTCTGTTTAATAACCTATGGTTATGATTTATCAGATAACAAGAGAAAATAAAAGGCAAAAGAGTCTTTTCTGGAAACATTGATCCTGATTTTCTCATCTACATTCTCTGCCTTATTTAGAAATGCTACAAAACTAAGTTGTTTTTTTATTTAATTGAAGTACAGTTGACACAATGTTTTATCAGTTTTAGGTGCACAACATAGTGTTTTGACAACTCTATAGTTATGCTGTGCTCACCACAGATGTAGCTACCATCTGTCACCATACAACTTTATTACAATACCATTGACTATATTCTCTATGCTGTACATTTTATCTCCATACAGTACTCATTCTATAACTGCAAGCTTGTATCTCCCACTCTCCTTTACCCATTTTGCTCAGTCCCTCCCCTTTGGCAACCATATTTGTTCTCTGTATTTATGGGTCTGTTTCTGTTTTGTTTTTAGTTAGTTAGTTTATTTATTTATTTATTTAGTTAGTTAGTTAGTTAGTTAGTTATTTCTAGTAATCTCTACACCCAACGTGCGGCTCGAACTCATAACCTCAAGATCTACAGTTGCATGCTCCTCCAACTGAGCCAGTCAGGCACCCCTGTTTCTGCTTTCAGTGTGTTTATTCATTTGTTTTGTTTCTTAGATTCTACATATAAGTGCAATCACATAGTGTTTGTGCTTCTCTGTCTGATTTATTTCACTTAGTGTGTAATACCCTCTAGGTCCAAAAACTAAGTGTTTTAATGACCTCCATCATTTTCCAAATCACTGCTTGTTCCATGCCATTCACTTATGCATTTATTTATAATTGGTACCTCCTATGTAGCAGGCTCTAAGCTCTTTCAGTGAAAGCAGCTCAGCTGAAGGGCAGATAGTTGGAAGGCTTGATGATTATAATCCAGATCCTTAAAAACATGGAGATCACCAGCCACAGCAGATCTGTTAAATCAACTTCCCCTGTCTAGGAAAACCTGGGGCTCTGAAAAAAGGATCAGGACTAAGGACATCTGGGTGGATATTCCTGAGTTATTTGGCATTCTGATCTCCCCTGAAATCTCAGAGCTGCAGGGCAGCACATCTCCCTGTTGGGAATTGGTGCTTCCTCATGCAGGGGGACACTGTTGGAGTCCCCTCAGTGTGGCTGCAAGTGCTTCCCTCAAGATACCCACTTCCTCTGCTGGCTACCAGGCTGATAACTGGGTTAAATCCCAGCATGACCCAGCTGGGGGCATGCTGGGTCTGTGACAGAGGAAAGAAGTAACACTGTGAAGGAGCAGAGTAGTTAGCATGTATCAGTAGGGCCCACGAAAGTCCCCCTAGGAGTGATGAGGTTGGGGCCAATTCGTAAAACACTTGAATATGAGACATTTTAGAGTCTGGATTTCCCACTTCTCCATTTATGAGAGTAGTAAAACAAAAAACAAAAACGAAACGGGAGAGTAATATGAATAGATTTGTTCTCTGAAAGGAGTACTTTGGCTACTGGCTGTGTGGTGGGTTGGAGGGGGGCAGGACTCAAGGAAAGGAGTCCCTGTGTTAAACAATACTGGGACCAGCCCTAAAAAACTTAGCTGCTTGCTTCAAGAAATACTTATTCCCAGAAGAGCAGATAGTGAACTAACTAAAACAGTTTGCTTATCCAGACTCATTTGAAAACCTTCTCTTCACTGTCCCTACCAATCCAGAGCTATTACGTCATGAGCTGAGAGTTGATAAGGGAGTTGGAGGGGAGGATGCAGAATCCCCTGAGTGGGTGGTAGCAAAGTCAAAGGGAAGTCTGAGTGAGAGCCATGACACCATCCTTCTGTTCCAGAGGACCCACCCACCATGCCTCCTTCCCACTATGACTCTATGGCCACATCTACTGCTGGCACTCTACTGAGAATTTCCTCTGGTTCCCTGGTATGAATTCCAAAGTACAGGCTTTGCTTGAGAGATTCAGAACACAATCGTGAGTTTTCCTTTTTTATTTAGCCCACACAATTTTTTATTAAAACAAACCTGAAAAGGCGCAACCAAGAAAGCAAGTAATTGTTTTCTTACAAGTTTTAATTTAAAAAAATGCCAAATACATTTGCGTATGTGGCGCCTTAATCCTTCTCATTTCTTTGATAATTTTATACTTGGACCACTTTCATAATTTGTAAAAAAATTCAGCCTGAATTCTATCATTGGGTCAAAAATCAGAGGATTTGTATATTTTCAGTACCTGGTGGTAAACTTTTTCTCTGCCAGATGAAATATGTTCTACTTGCTGAGGCTGAAAGAATGGACTACTTCTCAGTCTCTGGCAAGTAAATTAGAAAGGTCCATGAAATTCCCACTACACCCTTAATCTGATTTTTTTTAAACGTTTATTTATTTTTGAGACAGAGAGAGACAGAGCATGAATGGGGGAGGGGCAGAGAGAGAGGGAGACACAGAATCGGAAGCAGGCTCCAGGCTCTGAGCCATCAGCCCAGAGCCCGACGCGGGGCTCGAACTCACGGACCGTGAGATTGTGACCTGAGCTGAAGTCGGACGCCCAACCGACTGCGCCACCCAGGCGCCCCATCCTTAATCTGATTTTCTCTGCATTATTTCTCTCAATTAAGAAAAGAGAAAGAAAGAAAAAACAGCTTGTGAAGATCTCCATACTAAGAGTAGAAAAATTCTGTGATTAGTTTCCATAAGTAAAGAAGGTACTTTCCCCTATGTTCTTAGAGAAAATTGATGTGGCTTTCTCCCCATTCCCATTAACACTTTCCTAAGCGCAGGCTGGAATGGAATCAAGGGATTCCTGGATAAGAAGCTAATGGAGCCCATACAAGAAGTTTGCCACTTCCCTAGATTTCCACTTAATTGAGTAAAAAATATTCAAAAAGAAATATTAGAAACTCATAGTGGAAAGTATGAAAGGGTGGCTGCAGTTTACCAGACAGTTTGTCAGTGACTCTCAAGTGAAGGATAGACTAATTTGAATCAGGGCTCTCCACGTGCAGACTGGGAAGTCAAGAGGGGAGAGTTCTTGGTAGCTCTTCCTCCCAATCCCTCATTTAGGAGGGTTTGTGGTGTGATGGGCTTGCACAGGGCAGTGAGATAAGGGCATGTCCCTGAGTGTGGCATGTCACACTCAGTGGGGCCAGGTCTGGTTTTGTTCCTGGCCTGTACTAAACACAGACGTCTGTCCCAGACACAGAGATTCATCCGGCTCCTCAAGAAGATGACCATGCCAAACAAAGAAATCGAGGCATCGTTGCAGCTAATTTCTGGCTGCCCAACAAACACAGTCTTCCTGCCGTGACCACCTCTGGCCTTAGTGACCCAGGCTGTTCAGTGTTTATGCTCTGAATGGAAAATTACATTAAATCCAAAACTCTCACTTCACTTTTTATCTGGATCTGAAAGATTTGGATAGACATCCAAATAATCTTTGACAAAATCCATCTCAATTCCCAGAGTTGAACAAGAACAGATGCCACATTAAGGATAAGCAAACAGGCAAAATCCATTAGTTGTTTGAAAAGATATTCCTGTTTAAAAAGAGGGGGCTGTGCTAAAGAACTAGAGCTGATGTCTTCTTATGAACTGTAGTTACTGTTCAAAATAGAGGGGATGTTTTCAAGTTTTTAATCTGTGATCTTAACATGGTAGAGTGGAACTTGTCAAGTCTATAGAAATAAGCAAGATTGGGGTGGGGGATGCCTGGCTGTCTTACTAGGTGGAACATGTGCTTCTTGATCTCTGGATGGTAAGTTTGAGCCTCACATTGGGTGTAGAGATTACTGAAAATAGATAAATACACAAATAAGCTGTAAAAAAAAAAAAAAGAAATAAGCAAGGAGGTCATGAAGAACAATGGGAGTTCAGAAAAGAGAGTATAGAAGAAAAACCTAAATGAAGAGATTTGCTGTTGCAGAACATTCAGTCAATGAAGTAAGTGAAAACTCCTGGAATTCATCCAAGTTTCAGAGGCAAGGAATAAGGAAATGAAAAACAATATGAAAAAAATTTAAAAGATAAGTAATGAAGGACTGAGTTAAGGAGATCTAATATACCTATGATAGAAATTCTAGAAAAAGAGAACAGAGTGGATGTAGAAAAAGAAGTAATCAGGAAATAAAGAGGTTAGGAAATTTTCTGGAGTTGAACAAATCAAATACTAAGTGTCTTCAGATTAAAAGGGGTCAATAAATTCTGGTAAAATTAAACAAGATAAACACCTAGACATATGCTGGAAAGTATTTTGACTTTCAAGGATATTTAAAAAATCTATACATATTCAGGCATTAAAAAAAGCTTATAGAGAAAATGTACTAAATTACTGGCTATTTAGAAAGAAAAATGATTGCATTAGATTCCTACTTCATAACTTACCATAAAAGATTATAAAGATATAAATGAGTATGTAATACAGCCCTAAGTAAAGCCTTTTAAAGCCGAAGTCAGAAACCAGAGGAGAGCATTGATAGATTTAGTTACCTAAGAATTAAAAATATCTGTATATCATAATTATTACATACAAAATATGAAAAGCAAATTAAAACAAAATATTCATAGGCTGGGTAACAAAAGTTTTAAAACTGGGCTAGAGAAGGTGCCAATAATAAATATTTGTTGAACACATGATCAGTAAGTGAAAACTGAAAGCATCCTTCTGAAACATTAAGACACCAAAGCCCTGGAGATGCAAAGGACATGAATGGGGAATTCACAAAAGGAATACAAATGGGCAACATACATATAAAGAATCCAGTCTCATTAGAATAAAATCAGTCTAATCAAGATGTCACCATTTTTAACTAATTAAGATGGCAAATACTAGAAATAATCCTAATACTTTAATCCCGCAGATCTACATATTCTCATACCCCAGATGACAGCGTAAATGGCATGCTCTTTCAGGATATCAATTTGCAAATATGGAAAGATGTAGAAAAATTGGCAGGATTTCCATAATCTTTCCTACTTTCCATAATCTGGAAGTAGGCAATAAAAGTCTCAAAGTACTCCTGTTTCTATCCTTGGAAACAGCCATTTCACTTGTGGAATTTTATCCTAAAGAAAGCAATTAGAAGACTGCAAAATGAAACAAAGTTAGTCTCAAATGCACCATTACAAACTGTTTTTGAAGAATAGTTAAGAAAAGTGGGAAACACAGTCTAGACTTGAGTAGGAAGGCAAATAAAAATGCTATTATAGCTGATAATATAGCAATATCTAACTTTTGTGGAGATGATCATACTTAGCATTATACATCAAAGATGTCCTTGTGCTTTAGTGGGTGTAAGTTCTAATCTTGTGCCCATTTTGCAGATGAGGAAGCTGCAGCCTGGAGATATGAGGTTTAGAGGTCTGTCTCTATTTGAGAATCCACGTAACAACTCTGTTATAAACTGCCTTTAATTTTTTTAATACACCTGTAAGATACAGAAAAAGACTGGTAAAACATTCTTTAAAATGTACTAATGGAATAACTGATATATTTTTTGTTTCCTTTGTATACTTTTCTATTTCTCTCAATATGTATTGGTATTATTATCAGAGGGAAAATTGCAGCAGTTTTAAAGCCCCCATATTAACTGAGCTCAGGTTCTTAACCACTTTCTCTCCTTCCCCAGCACCCACTCTTCACCCGATTTCTCACATTTACTTTATTTACATGTTCCTCATTGAGAATTCATGTTCATCATGGTACTCTCGACCTGATATAAGATACCAGATCATGAAGGAGCTATTGCACATAAATATAAACTCTACCCTGGCCATACACATACCATAGGGGCTAAATGAGTGGGGCCAGAGTTCTGGGTTCTCCTCTTGAACTTAGCATTTATTCCCCTTCGTAAATCAATTATTCAAGTATTATTCAATAATCAATTATAAGTTAATCATTTTCTCAGTAAAGTGAGGAGAAAAATACTGGCTTTTTCCTAGTTGCAATGAAGATTAAATGAGTTAATATATATAAAGCATGGTGACTGGCCCATTGTAAGTACTATATTAGTATACTTATTAAATCTAAGTGAGTAATATATTTTAGAAAGACTTTCAAGAAACTGAATTCTTTTAGGTATATTGCTGGTTTACTCTGTTAACTGGGAAATAGAATTTATTGGAACAGTCTGAACATTTTACTCAATGGCATTTTCACAATGGTATCATTTCCCAGTCAGCCTGATAAGTGAAGAATATGCAAGAAATTGAAAATTTGGATTAGTAAAGAAGTTAATAAAGACTGGGGCTCAACAAAAGTGAATTTGGGTCCTATTAAACTTTAGAAAGATAAACCCCAGTCCTGAGGGGGCAGTTCTTGGGGGAGGGCAAACTGAAAAATAGCACCGTGAATTAATCATGCTCCCCAGGTGTGAGAAACACCTTTGAGAAACACCAAAGGGGACCGGATGAATAGACTATTTGATTGGCTTGGCGGCAGCACTAATAAATGCTTGACTTTTGCCGGTATGGTAATTTAGGAATGATAAGTGGAACCTGCCAACAATGCCATTTTACTTGATTGCACCCTAATTGCGTTTATGTCATTGATATCAAACTGTGCATAATTAGAGACTATTTTAACTCTAATAAGAAAGAATACACTTTGTTTTTACATATCCAGATCATATCCTATGGAAGCAACATCCTTATGTCATAGAATAATGGCTTCTTCTGCCTATTACAAGGAGACCTGCTTTTTCTGACTATTGAGGTATTGTTCATAGACAAGGTTGATGGCTTGGTTATTTTTATTTCACAATGTAAACCTGGGTTGATATGTGCCTGTTGACTATGTTACACACTTACTTAAATGAACTTAGAACATATTGTATAGAACTCAGCAACATATTTCATTCTAGTGTGCAGACAGCATTGGATCTTCACAGCACAATGGGTATTTATAATAAGGAAAACCTTTGTGACACCTAAGATGTTAAATAATACTTGAAATTGAAGGCAACAAAAGCAAGTTAACAGTAACCAAAGACCCCCTTGAGTATCTATCATGCATTTGTGGCTCAACATGGGATAATTTCGCATAACTGGCTTCCCTGAGAGCTGTGACACATACAAAAAATTTAGTGCTTATTGATCCGAAGTGTAGCTTTGTGTGGCAAAACAAATTCTAGATATTATCAAGTAAATCGTACCTTTCCCTCCTGTCTCAGCCTCAGCACCCTTTACATTTTAAGTCAGATAATTCTTTGTTCTGCATGGGGGCTGTCCTGTGCCTTGCAATTTGTGTAGCAGCATCCTGGCCCCTACCCACTAGATGCCAGGAGCCCCTGCCACCCCAAGTTATAACCACCAAAAATATCTTCAGACATTGCTGAAACTCCTGAGGGGCAAAATTGCCCCCACTTGGAAGCAACTGTTCTAAGATGATAATAGCCAATCACACATGCAGTGCTTGAATGCCCACCACAGCATCCCCACCGATGTTTGTCTAGACCATGCTTGAAATCATCCAGGGAACTCAATAGGTCCTGGCAGAGCCCCTTATTCTTTCTTCCTGTGAGCTGAAATCTCTCTCATTACATCCTCACCTGCCATGCCAGATCCTCTGGTCATTCCATACAAAAGCCATTTACGTGTTTAAAGACAACTTTGGTCGTCTTAAAGATTCTGTTCTGCTCTAAGACCCCGTAATGATTCTTCGGAATCCTCCAAACTCTTTTTCACATAGGTGATGGCTACATGGTATAATTTCCAGTGTCCTGGGCACTATACCGTCCTCAAAATGCTTCCCACACCTGCTTCTCAGATGCTTGAGTTCTACAACTAGACGTAAAATTCATTGATGAAAGTCAAACAGGAAATAAAGTTGCAACCTTCCCGGGAAAGTTAACCTACTCAGCCTTATTAGTCATTTACACCTGTTTGTTTAGAAGACAGGAAAATCAGCTACAACAATCACATGACATGCATACACATAGCATAAGATGAAATTATTGTTGATACTGGAATTTATTGGATTTTTTTCTTCTGCTTTATTTGCCTGGCCTCTTAGCCTGGAAGACTCTTACATTGTTTAGATGATGGATGCCCTCAGCCCCTATACGCACCACCACGATCACAACCATCTTCATGACTTTGTAGACTGCCTTCTCAGGACTCTCTGGGATTCGTTTTGAGCCATCCTAGCTCCAAATCCTGCCCCTGCAAATCCTGAATTATTTTATCGTTTGTATAAATTTAATAACTTTATTGTGAGATATAACAAAGTTAAGGAAAAGTATATAGGCCATACATGTACTTATTGATGATTTTTACAAAGTGAAAAACATCTATTAAGAACAGAACATTATAGGAGCGCCTGGGTGGCTCAGTCGGTTGAGCGTCCAGCTTTGGCTCAGGTCATGATCTCATGGTCTTGAGTTTGAGCCCCACGTCGGGCTCTGTGCTGACGGCTCAGAGCCTGGAGCCTGCTTCAGATTCTGTGTCTCCCTCTCTTTCTGACCCTCCCCCGTTCACGCTCTGTCTCTCTCTGTCTCAAAAATAAATAAACATTAAAAAAAAAGAACAGAACATTATAGTACCTGGAAATCTCCCTCATGCCTTCTTTTGCTCTCCGAGGGTAACCACTATTGTAACTTCTAACCGCATAGATTAGTTGTGTCTGTTTTTGAACTTTATCTGAATGGAGTCATACAGTATGTGCTTTGTTCTGGCTGACTTCTTTCACACAACAATTTGCTTATGAGATTCTTCTGTGTGTGTGTTAAATGTGTTCATTCTTGTTACTGTGTGGTATTCTCTTGCATAAGTAGACCACAGTATATTCTTTATTCATTCTGCTGTTGATGGACTTCTGAGTTGTTCTCAGCTTGTGTCTACTTTAAACATCCTTGTGCATGTCTTCTAATGAACACATGCATGCGGTTGTGTTGAGTATATATCTAGGAAATGAACTGCTGCGTCATAGAGTATGCCGATGTTCAGCTCCAGGAGATGCTGCCATATGGTTTTCCTAAATGTTGATCCCAATTTATTCTCCCACCAGCAGTACGTGTCAGTTTTTATAAATGTAGCCATACTCGTGGATATGTGGTATAGTATCTCATTGTGGTATTAAGTTGCATTTCCTTTATGACTGATGATGGTGCATAATTTACCGTTTGTTTGTTGTTTACTTGGAAATCCTCTTGTAATGTGGCTGTTTACTTCTTGTGTCCATTTTTAATTGGATTATCTGTCTCCTAATTGATTTGTAGGATTTTTTAAAATATACTTTGTTTTATTTTTT
Organism: Neofelis nebulosa; assembly: GCF_028018385.1. Taxonomy (NCBI): domain Eukaryota; kingdom Metazoa; phylum Chordata; class Mammalia; order Carnivora; family Felidae; genus Neofelis; species Neofelis nebulosa. The sequence goes on along the minus strand of NC_080782.1, from coordinate 99,993,119 downwards.
TTATATGAAATTTATTATCAAATTGGTTTCCATACAACATCCAATGCTCATCCCAACAGGTGCCCTCCTCAATGCCCATCACTCACCCTCTCCTCCCTCCCATCCCCCATCAACCCTCAGTTTATTCTCAGTGTTTAAGACTCTCTTATGGTTTGGCTCTCTCCCTCTCTTTTTTTTTTTCCTTCCCCTCCCCCATGGTCTTCTGTTAAATTTCTCAGGATCACGTATGAGTGAAAACATATGGTATCTGTCTTTCTCTGTGTGACTTATTTCACTTACCATAACACTCTCCAGTTCCATCCACGTTGCTACGAAAGGCCATATTTCATTCTTTCTCATTGCCACGTAGTATTCAGTGTTCAACTAAATGTCCATTCAGTTGATGGACATTTAGGCTCTTTCCATAATTTGGCTATTGTTGAGAGTGCTGCTATAAACATTGGGGTACAAGTGCCCCTGTGCATCAGTACTCCTGTATCCCTTGGGTAAATTCCTAGCTATAAACATTGGGGTACAAGCGCCCCTGTGCATCAGTACTCCTGTATCCCTTGGGTAAATTCCTAGCAGTGCTATTGCTGGGTCATAGGGTAGGTCTATTTTTAGATTTTTGAGGAACCTCCACACTGTTTTCCAGAGTGGCTGCCCCAGTTTGCGTTCCCACCAGCAGTGCAAGAGGGTTCCCATTTCTCCACATCCTCTCCAGCATCTATAGTCTCCTGATTTCTTCATTTTGGCCGCTCTGACTGGCGTGAGGTGATATCTGAGTGTGGTTTTGATTTGTATTTCCCTGATAAGGAGCGACGTTGAACATCTTTTCATGTGCCTGTTGGCCATCCGGATGTCTTCTTTAGAGAAGTGTCTATTCATGTTTTCTGCCCATTTCCTCACCAGGTTATTTGTTTTTTGGGTGTGGAGTTTGGTGAGCTCTTTATAGATTTTGGATACTAGCCCTTTGTCCGATATGTCATTTGTAAATATCTTTTCCCATTCCGTTGGTTGCCTTTTAGTTTCGTTGGTTGTTTCCTTTACTGTGCAGAAGCTTTTTATCTTCATGAGGTCCCAGTAGTTCATTTTTGCTTTTAATTCCCTTGCCTTTGCGATGTGTCAAGTAAGAAATTGCTATGACTGAGGTCAGAGAGGTCTTTTCCTGCTTTCTCCTCTAGGGTTTTGATGGTTTCCTGTCTCACATTCAGGTCCTTTATCCATTTTGAGTTTATTTTTGTGTATGATGTGAGAAAGAGGTCTAGTTTCAACCTTCTGCATGTTGCTGTCCAGTTCTCCCAGCACCATTTGTTAAAGAGACTGTCTTTTTTCCACTGGATGTTCATTGTCAAAGATGAGTTGGCCATACGTTTGTGGGTCTAGTTCTGGGGTTTCTATTCTATTCCATTGGTCTATGTGTCTGTTTTTGTGCCAATACCATGCTGTCTTGATGATTACAGCTTTATAGTAGAGGCTAAAGTCTGGGATTGTGATGCCTCCTGCTTTGGTCTTCTTCAAAATTACTTTGGTTATTTGGGGCCTTTTGTGGTTCCATATGAATTTTAGGACTGCTTGTTCTAGCTTCAAGAAGAATGCTGGTGCAATTTTGATTGGGATTGCATTGAATGTGTAGATAGCTTTGGGTAGTATTGACATTTTGACAATATTTATTCTTCCAATCCATGAGCAGGGAATGTCTTTCCATTTCTTTAAATCTTCTTCAATTACCTTCATAAGCTTTCTATAGTTTTCAGCATACAGATCTTTTACATCTTTGGTTAGATTTATTCCTAGGTATTTTATGCTTCTTGGTGCAATAGTGAATGGGATCAGTTTCTTTATTTGTCTTTCTGTTGCTTCATTATTAGTGTATAAGAATGCAACTAAGCATAGGAGACTGTTAAAAACTGAGAACAAACTGAGGGTTGATGGGGGGTGGGAGGGAGGGGAGGGTGGGTGATGGGTATTGAGGAGGGCACCTTTTGGGATGAGCACTGGGTGTTGTATGGAAACCAATTTGACAATAAATTTCATATATTGAAAAAAAAAAGAATGCAACTGATTTCTGTACATTGATTTTGTATCCTGCAACTTTGCTAAATTCATGTATCAGTTCTAGCAGACTTCTGGTGGAGTCTATCGGATTTTCCATGTATAATATCATGTCATCTGCAAAAAGTGAAAGCTTAACTTCATCTTTGCCAATTTTGATGCCTTTGATTTCCTTTTGTTGTCTGATTGCTGATGCTAGCACTTCCAACACTATGTTAAACAACAGCAGTGAGAGTGGACATCCCTTTCATGTTCCTGATCTCAGGCGGAGAGCTCTCAGTTTTTTCCCATTGAGGATGATATTAGCTCTGGGCTTTTCATAAGTGGCTTTTATGATGTTTAAGTATTTTCCTTCTACCCCGACTTTCTCGAGCGTTTTTATTAAGAAAGGATGCTGAATTTTGTCAAATGCTTTTTCTGCATCAATTGACAGGATCATGTGGTTCTTATCTTTTCTTTTATTAATGTGATGTATCACAGTGATTGATTTGTGAATATTGAACCAGCCCTGCATCCCAGGAATGAATCCCACTTGATCATGGTGAATAATTCTTTTTATATGCTGTTGAATTCGATTTGCTAATGTCTTATTGAGAATTTTTGCATCCATATTCATCAGGGATATTGGCCTGTAGTTCTCTTTTTTTACTGGGTCTCTGTCTGGTTTAGGAATCAAAGTAATACTGGCTTCATAGAATGATTCTGGAAGTTTTCCTTCCCTTTCTATTTTTTGGAATAGCTTGAGAAGGATAGGTATTATCTCTGCTTTAAATGTCTGGTAGAATTCCCCAGGGAAGCCATCTGGTCCTGGACTCTTATTTGTTGGGAGATTTTTGATAACCGATTCAATTTCTTCGCTGGTTATGGGTCTGTTCAAGCTTTCTATTTCCTCCTGAGTTTTGGAAGCATGTGGGTGTTTAGGAATTTTTCCATTTCTTCCAGGCTGTCCAGTTTGTTGGGATATAATTTTTCATAGTATTCCCTGATAATTGCTTGTATCTCTGAGGGATTGGTTGTAATAATTCCATTTTCATTCATGATTTTATCTGTTTGGGTCATCTCCCTTTTCTTTTTGAGAAGCCTGGGTAGAGGTTTATCAATTTTGTTTGTTTTTTCAAAAAACCAACTCTTGGTTCCATTGATCTGCTCTACCGTTTTTTTAGATTCTATATTGTTTATTTCTGCTCTGATCTTTATTATATCTCTTCTTCTGCTGGGTTTGGGGTGTCTTTGCTGTTCTGCTTCTATTTCCTTTAGGTGTGCTGTTACATTTTGTATTTGGGATTTTTCTTGTTTCTTGAGATAGGCCTGGATTGCCATGTATTTTCCTCTCAGGACTGCCTTCGCTGCGTCCCAAAGCGTTTGGATTGTTGTATTTTCATCTTCATTTGTTTCCATGTATTTTTTAATTTCTTCTCTAATTGCCTGGTTGACCCATTCATTCTTTAGAAGGGTCTTCTTTAACCTTTCTTTAACCTCCATGCGCTTGGCGGTTTTCCAGACTTTTTCCTGTGGTTGATTTCAAGCTTTATAGCATTGTGGTCTGAAAGTATGCATGGTATGATCTCAATTCTTTTATACTTATGAAGGGCTCTTTTGTGACCCAGTATGTGATCTGTCTTGGAGAATGTTCCATGTGCACTCGAGAAGAAAGTATATTCTGTTGCTTTGGGATGCAGAGTTCTAAATATATCTGTCATGTCCATCTGATCCAATGTATCATTCAGGGCCCTTGTTTCTTTATTAATCCTGTGTCTAGATGATCTATCAATTGTTGTAAGTGGAGTATTAAAGTCCCCTGCAATTACCACATTCTTGTCAATAAGGTTGCTTATGTTTGTGAGTAATTGTTTTATATATTTGGGGGCTCCCGTATTCAGCGCGTACACATTTATAACTGTTAGCTCTTCCTGATGGATAGACTGTCTCAGTATTATATAATGCCCTTCTTCATCTCCTGTTACAGCCTTTAATTTAAAGTCTAGTTTGTCTGATATAAGTATGGCTACTCCAGCTTTCTTTTGACTTCTAGGATCATGATAGATAGTTCTCCATCCCCTCACTTTCAATCTGAAGGTGTCCTCAGGTCTAAAATGAGTCTCTTATAGACAGCAAATAGATGGGTCTTGTGTTTTTATCCATTCTGATACCCTATGTCTTTTGGTTGGAGCATTTAGTCCATTTACATTCAGTGTTATTATTGAAAGATATGGGTTTAGAGTCATTGTGATGTCTGTAGGTTTTATGCTTGTAGTGATGTGTCTGGTACTTTGTGGTCCTTGCAACATTTCACTCAGAGAATCCCCCTTAGGATCTCTTGTAAGGCTGGTTTAATGGTGATGAAGTCCTTTCAGTTTTTGTTTGTTTGGGAAAACCTTTATCTCTCCTTCTATTCTGAGTGACAGACTTGCTGGATAAAGGATTCTTGGCTGCATAATTTTTCTGTTTGTCACATTGAAGATTTCCTGCCATTCCTTTCTGGCCTGCCAAGTTTCAGTAGATAGGTCCACCACTACTCTTATGTATCTACCTTTGTAAGTTAGAGCCTATTTATCCCTTGCTGCTTTCAGAGTTTTCTCTTTATCCCTGTATTTTGCCAGTTTCACTATGGTATGTCATGCAGAAGATCCATTCAAGTTACATCTGAAGGGAGTTCTCTGTGCCTATGGATTTCAATGCCTGTTTCCTTCTCCAGATCAAGGAAGTTCTCTGCTATGATTTGTTCACATACACCTCAGCCCCTTTCTCTCTCTCTTCTTCTTCTGGAATTCCTATGATACAGATATTTTTCTCTTTGATTGCATCACTGAGTTCTCTAATTCTCCCCTCCTTCTCCTGGATTTTTTTATCTCTCTTTTTCTCAGCTTCCTCTTTTTCCATAATTTTATCTTCTAATTCACCTATTCTCTCCTCTGCCTCTTCAATCTGTGCTTTGGCCGCCTCCATTTTATTTTGCACCTCATTTATAGCATTTTTTAGCTCCTCATGACTGTTCCTTAGTCCCTTGATCTCTGTAGCAATAGATTCTCTGCTGTCCTCTATGCTTTTTTCAAGCCAAGCAATTAATTTTATGACTATTATTCTAAATTCTTGCTCTGTTATATTGCTTAAATCGGTTTTGATCAATTCATTAGCTGTCGCTACTTCCTGGAAATTCTTTTGAGGAGAATTCTTCCATTTTTTCATTGAATAGTCCCTAGAGTGGTGAGGAACTTTGGGGCATATCCCCTGTCCGGTCTGGAGTAACTTGCGTTGGTGGGTGGGGCAGCAGTCAGACCCGATGTCTGCCCCCAGCCTGCCACTGGGGCCACAGTCAGACTGGTGTGTACCTTATCTTCCCCTCTCCCAGGGGCAGGGGTGGATCTGCAAGGTGCACCTATTAGCTGGGGTGGATCTGCAAGGTGCACACGGGTGGGAGGGGCAGGCTTAGCTTGCTTTGCCATAGGTGGTCCCCTGGGGGAGGGGCTCTGCAGCACCAGGAGGGAGGCAGTCCGGTTGGAGGGATGGATCCACAGAAGCACAGAGTTGGGCGTTTGCCCGGTGCAAGCAGGTTAGGTGACAGGAACTGGTTCCCTTTGGGATTTCGGCTGGGGGATGGGAGGGGGAGATGGCATTGCCAGTGCCTTTGTTCCCTGCCCATCTGAGCTCTGTCTTCTGGGGCTCAACACCTCTCCCTCCCGGTGTCCTCTTGCCCTCCTGCTCTCCGAGCAGAGCTGTTGAGTTTTAACATTCCAGATGTTAAGTCTCACTGGCTGTCAGAACTCACGCAGTCTGGCCCCTCTGCTTTTGCAAGTCAGACTCGGGGATTCTGCCTTGCTGGGTAGGCTGCCCCTCCACTGCCCTGGCTCCCTCCCGCCAGTCTGTATAGCGTGCACCGCCTCTCCACCCTTCCTACCCTCTTCCGTGGGCCTCTTGTCTACACTTGGCTCTGGAGAGTCCATTCTGCTAGGCTTCTGGCGGTTTTCTGGGTTATTTAGGCAGGTGTGGGTAGAATCTAAGTGATCGGCAGGACAAGGCGGGCCCAGCATCCTCCTATGCTGCCATCTTCTCCTATTCTTTTCACTTTTAAGTAGACAATCCACCTGGAACTGATTTTTGCCTATGGTGTGAGGTTATTATTATTATTATTATATGAGAATATCCAAATGATCAAGAACCATTGCTGAAACAGGTTTTCCTCTCCCAGGTGCTCTACAATAGAATTTTGTCATAATCAAGCAATTGTGGACATGTGAATGTGAATCCTGAATACTTAATTATGCCCCCCGGATTTCAGCCTGTTTATGCCTTTCTGGTTTTAGTTTCTGTAGTGCCTCCACAGTACTCGATTACTTAACTCTTAGCTTTCTCTAACAGAATCTGACCTATATAGCTTTTTCACTACCCAATATCCTTGCTTCAGAGTAGGTTTTTCATGCTGAATGCTATGCACACAGTAAGCAGGTCCTCAGTACGTTTGTTCCACAAATTGATGTTTTGCCCTCATTCTTACCCTCTTCTCCTTCCTCTCTTTTTTCCTGTTTTATCTTGATTATAGATCTGGACAGACCAACTGAGAGAAGCACAGAAGCTAAACATTCTGGGTAGCGAATGAGTGCCTTCCTTACATAAGCAAGGAGGAGAAAGTTGGTTGCTTTTGTGCCCGTTGCTTTCTTTGAAGCTCTAGGTTTAAGGAAGTGGGTAGAGGAGGTGGGTTAATCTCAGACTGTTGCCAGCAGACTGTCACTCCCCCAACATGCCAGCTGCTTCCCAGGTGAGCATGTGTTATTTCTGAACATCAGAGGGACTTAGTCACCAATTCTAAAGTCTAAATTCGTCTAATATTTGAATGAATGCTAATACCTGTTAGCCATTTTAGCAACATAAACATGTGTACACACAGTCACAGGCCTGCATGTGCGCACACAAAGCTGAATGTACCTTAAATGCTAGAGGCTATGACTTACGATACTCTATCACCTCACAAGTAGTCACCATAGTAATTACAGGGACAAAGCAACATAACGATGGTAAGTGGTGTTGTCAAGAGAATCTTGCCTTTCTGCTAAACCATTTTAAATAAGCACATGCTATATGTCTCCTCACTACACAAATAAAATTTAACACTGTCCCTCCACCATTCCTTCCTTTCCAATTCAACTGTACCCTCTAAACCTTCTAATAATATAGAAATTCTAATATCTGATATAGATACTAGTGACATTGCTGCTGCTAATGGAATTTGATGTATTTTGGAGAAATTGCCAGGTATTCTAAGCTGTGTATTTGTTTGTTTGTTTGTTTTTATATATACTAGGTCATTTTACCTTTATAATAGTCCTAGGAGGCAGTTACTATTATTTCCTACATTTTATCCTCTTTTCCTTCTTCCCACTTCCTCTGGAGTCACAAGGCTAGCAAGTCATGGAGTCAGGGCTAAAGCTAGGGCCTGCCACACTGCAGGAGGACTCACAGCCACAGTTTACCCTAGGGCCATAAGTCATGTCCGTGGCATAGTGTCCTTTGGGCATCTGCACATAATGAATGTCCTCTTCTCAGTGACCAAAGCATGGGTAAATGTGGCTGCGGGAGAGTTTGGTGGACAAACAGTGCTGTAACTCCCAATCTTGCTTCTGGTTGTAGCTAGATAGCATGGCATAGGAATTCTGACTCCCTGCCTTAGGCTGAAGAATTTCTCTTTTTTATTGCCAGGCATTCTCAACAGAGGCTTTTAGACAAGCTGTATTGACAATAATCTTTGCTCACTGGTAAGGAAAGCTGAATTTCCCATTTGGAGAGAACGGACAATCTGTGACAATTAAGTTTTTCGCCGTTGGACCAAGAAAAGTTAAAACTTACATGTGACTTTCTTCATTTCTTCCTTTCATCCTCCCTCTCCCTCTCCCTTCCGCTCTCTCTCTCTTTCTCTCTGAAGGTTTGGCTGCCATATTATCTGGAGCAAAGCATCAGGTTAAATGACCTTGTAGAGTCCTTTCTGGCCTATGATTTTAGGAATTAGTGACAACTTTCTGGAGAATTTGCCAAATCAGCAAAGAAAGCACTACTCCTTTCTTGCTTTGTTTGCTACCATTCCCTGCCATGGCCCCTGTCACCACCTTTCCTGCTCTCCTACCCTTTTTAAAGCAACAAGGCATGCTTTATCATAGCAGCGATCTATTTTCATTTAAACGTCAGCATGTACTGTGCCCTCCACCCACGAGACCTCAGCCTCCCTTAGGCTACGCTTCTGTGGACCCTCTCCCTGGCCCTCTGGAATGTGTCTCAAACTGGATATTGGGTCCTTGAGTTCTATAAGATTCTTTAAACTTAGTATTTTTATTTCTTATGAAAATCTGAAACTTTTTTTAGCCAGATAAAAGCCCCAAATTCTTTTTCACAAAGATAATTCATTATTAAGAGACATTTTCATCAGGTTCATAAACCAGTGTTCCTCAAATCTGAATCCTGGAATCCTTACAGTCCACAGACACAGATGACCCCTCCTGAGGTCTTCCTTTGTCCCCTGTTGCACCAGCTCCTTGCCCTGTTGTGTGGTCTGTCTGATAATACTGTCCCTTTCCTTGTATCCTCTTTTTTTCCTGCAGCCCCAAACTTCTCCCCCTACATTAATCACTTTCTGAGTCCTTCTCTATTTCACGTACCCTTGTCATTTTCTGAGCCTCCCCTTCCTTCACCTTTCTCTATGACCTGATCTTTCCCCTCTACTCCTGGCAATTCCATTTCTGTGTATGGCTTTAAGGTTATTATTTGGCAAGGAATGGAAGAGCGGAGAAAGTCAGCCTGAGCTAACAAGCAGTCTGAGTAATGCAATAGTTAAAGAAATGTGATTTTCTTTTGGTGACACTGCACTGGAATTACATTGTAGGGAATTTAGTGAATCTTAAAGAAAAAGGAAATACGTAAGATGAGTAGTTCATTGTTTGAAGATGAAAATTGTTGCTAAAGACCTTCTTTAGAAGGGGGTCAGCATTTCTACAATCATACTATTTATTTGCATAGTGAATCCTTCAAAAAAAGTTTAATCGATGTGTCGATTATCTTATCATAAGCTTCATAAGGTCCATTCGTGTTGTTGTAAATGGCAAAATTTCATCCCTGTCTATGGCTGAGTAATATTACATATATCCATTATATATGTGATATATATATCACATTATATATGTGTTATCACATCTTCTTTATCCGCTCATCTATGGATGAACACTTAGGTTGCTTCCATATTTTGGCTATTGTAAATAATGCTACAATAAACATAGGGGTGCAAATATCTTTTTGAATTGGTGCTTTTGTTTTCTTTGGGTAAATATCCAGTGGTGAAATTGCTGGATCATATGGTATTTATATTTTTAATTTTTTGAGGAACCTCTATACTGTTTTTCAGAATGGCTATACCAATTTACATTCCCATCAACAGTGCAGGAGGGTTCCCTTTCTCCACATCTTCGCCAATCCTATTGTTTCTTGTGTTGTTGATTTTAGCCATTCTGACAGTTGTGAGGTGATACCTCACTGTGGTTTTGATGTGTATTACCCTGATGATCAGTGATATTGAGCATCTTTTCATATGTCTGTTCGGCATCTGGATGTCTGGAAAAATATCTATTTGTGTCCTCTTCCCACTTTTTAATGGGATTATTTGTTTTGGGGGGAGTTGAGTTGTAGGAGTTCTTTATATATTTTGGATATTAGCCTCTTATCAGGTATGTCATTTGCAAATATCTTCTTCCATTCAGTACGTTGCCTTTTTGTTTAATTGATGATTTCTTTTGCTGTACAAAAGGTTTATATTTTAGTAGAGTCCCAATAGTTTACTTTTGCTTTTGTTTTTCTTGCCTGAGGAGGTATATCTAGAAAAATGTTGCTAAGGCCAATGTCAAAGAAATTACTGCCCATATTCTCTTCTACGAACTTTATGGTTTCAGGTCTCACATTTAGGTCCTTTAATCCATTTGAGCCTATTTTTGTGTATGGTAAAAGAAAGCGGTATAGTTTCATTATTTTCCAAGTATCTGTCCAATTTTCCTGGCACCATTTGTTGAAGAGACTGACTTTTCCCCATTGTATATTCTTGCCTCCTTTGTCGTAGATTCATTGACCGTAGATTAATTTCTTCACATCTTCTATTAGTTTTTGCTCTGAGCTATCTATTTAAGGATGTGTATGTGGCAAACAAGCTTACAAATATAGTATCTGTTTGTAGGACATAAGGTAGATTTGTTTCCTGATCAGTTTAATAAATATAATATCTCCCTCTGAGGTAAAGGATAGGCAGGTTTGGTAGTTGTCCCATTTAAAAGATTGGGGTTTCGTGGGGCATCTGGGTGGCTCAGTCAGTTGAGCGTCTGGTTCTTGATTTCAGCTTGGCTCATGATCCCAGGGTCATGGGATTGAGCCTTGCGTTGGGCTCTGTGCTGACTGTGGAGCCTGCTTAGGATTCTCTCTTTCCCTTTCTTTCTGCCCCACTCCCCTGTTTGTGTGAGCATGCTCTCTCTCTCTAAAATAAAAATAAAAAAATGAGACAAAAGGTTAGGGTTTCCTGTGGGAGGTGATATAAGTGAAATAGGTGATGGGGATTAAAGAGCACACTTATCATGATGAGTACTATGTAATGTATAGAATTGTTGAATCACTATATTGTACACTTGAAACTAAGTGTATGTTAACAATACTGGAATTAAAATAAAAAAGTTAATAATAAAAAAAGAGAGATTTCCTGAGTTTAGAGTTCCTAATCTGTGGCATAAACCCACTGTGTTTTCTGCATCACCTGGTGGGATTTGTGGAGCAAGGAAAATCAATTTGAACACGAAGCTCATTCTAGCTACTGTACCATAAGTAATAACATTCCAGTCCTTGACCCAGGGGTCTTGTGTCTTCTGCCAGAATCTTTGAATCTGTGACAAGTTAACTTGTTATCTTGCAAGTAGGATAAAAATCTCAGACCCCTCACACTGAGAAACAGACTCGAGAAGGAGATTTGCATGCACAAAGCCGATGGGGAATGCCCTTGAGATCAGCACCACTATGAGAAGGAGGGAAGGTGGGCTGGGCTGAGGGAGAAGTTAAGCTTTTGGACTGTAGTACAGTTAGAGCAGAAGCCCCAGTCATTTCTACAGGCAGTTCTAAAGCCAGGATGGACTTTCAGAGTTGTTCCCAATTGCAGGGAAGGGCTTTGAACTTTATGCTGTTTGCACAGACAAGTCTTTGGATTTGGGCTGCTCCCAGGAAGGAGGCTTGACCTGGGGTGAATCAGCCCACTTAGCTGGGGGCAAGTGCAGGAGATGGACTCTGCTGAGAGCTCTCAGCTGCCATGAGTCCTAGGAGCTAATGGAATGGGTGTAGGCAGGACAGCTTGGAGTTTCCTTTAATTCATCTCTTTCCTTTTTTTTTAAGTTTATTTATTTATTTTTGAGAGAGGGAGAGACAGCAAGCACTCAAGCAGGGGAGGGGCAGAGAGGGAGGGAGGGAGAGAGAGAGAGAGAGAGAGAGAGAGAGAGAGAGAGAGATATGCAGAGCTTGATCCCACCAACCCCAAGATCATGACCTGAGCCAAAATCAAGAGCTGGACACTTAACCATCTGAGCCACCCAGGTGCTCCCTTCTCTCTCCTTATAAAGAAAATTTCCAGACATCAGATTCTGCCTCTGTTTCCTCAGGAGTGTCCTTTATGGGTATTCTTTCCACTCCTCTTCCCTATCTTTCCCTTGGCACAGACTCCTGAGTGGGTGACAGGTTGCCATTCAGTCTGAGCCACCAGAGGAGGCTAGAGACCTCTTCAATTTTTTTTTTCCCCCTGACCCGCCTGATACAGCTTCTTCCTTGTCCATTTGAACATAAAGATTCTTCCAGAACTTGAGTTTTACTGAGCTATTTTTTCTCATTTTCAGCCTTCCATCCAAGAACGCTGAAGTTTCTCTTTTGCTTGCTAAGATCATGCAGCTACTCTGGCTTTAAACAGGTATTTGCAAACACCATCTATGGCCTAGGGATTGTGCTAGACACTTTGGATATAACAGATGGAAATACCTTCTGGTTTGCTCAGGAACAGTTCATTGAACTCAGAGCTCAATTCAATCAGCAGACACTGGTAGAGTTCCTACTTTGTGCAGGATCTCCCTGAGACTTTGGGACAGTGTAGTTAGAATGCTTATTTAGCTGCAAGAAACAGAGACCTGACTCAAAGTGACTTTAAAAGTAAGACACCTATGAGGCCAACTGGGACTGCTGAGGTATAGCACTGGTTTCCTGAACTTAGAAAATCCCTCAGTCCTGGCCTGAGATGGGGCCTACCAGGCATGGTGCTTTTTTCTCAGTGGTGGGAGGTATAAGGTATTATGATTTGACCTTAATTTTAGGTGGGATGTCTTGGCATGTCCCAGAGCATGGGACCCCTAAAATCTTCACAGCTGGAGCATGACCCTGTGTCTTAGAGTTTTTCCTCCCATCCTCTGGAATTCAGTACTTTAAGAATGCCTCCAATATACTTGCTGCTTCTTGCCCATCCAGTCAAATTGATATGATATCATTAATGTAGTAGACCAGCATGATATTCTGAACATTGTAAGGTGGAACTCAGGACACTCTTAGAGCTCTCTTCAAAAATCCTTAAAAAAAAGAACCCTCTTCTTTAATTTCCAGATTCTGATCCTTTTTTACACAAAACTTGAGTGAAGAGCTTAGGTGTCATCAAAGTGGTTTTTAGACACCTACTTTGAAATATCAGTGTGGACCTAACTTCAGAATATGGTGTCTACTGTCTTCATGCTGCAGCTAAAACTAGGCTAGCAACAGCCTTATTTTCAATACATATAAATGCCAGTTCCCTCCTTAAAAGAGTTCAGTTTTTAAAAAAATATTTATTTATTTATTTTGAAGGGGGCACAAGTAGGGGAGGGGCAGAGAGAGAGAATCCCAAGCAGGCTCCTCACTGTCAGCGCAGAGCCCAGCGTGGGGCCCGATTCCACAAACCGTGGGATCGTGACCTGAGCTGAAATCAAGAGTCAGACAGAGCAACCCAGGTGCCCCTCAATTTTTTTTTAAATAAGAATAAACTTTTATCCTATTACCATTGAAAATAGGATCTCGTAAGTTGTGTTTTAACCAGATTTAAAAAGTAACATTTCTGTTTATCTCAGTCCTTTGTATAAATTTTAAACCTGGCACAGGAGGCTTATTTACCACTCAGAGAAACTGAAGTGACACTTTAGTACATTGCAACCAGGGGATGGCAATGCTTTGGTCACAACCATGGGATTCCAATAAAAAGATATGCTCTAGGCATGGTTTACCTGAGGCTGAGCTCAAAAACCTCTCTGTTCTTTTTTTCTGAAATAAAATTTAATTCAATTGCTTTTTTTTGATATTTGAAATAAAGTTCAAGCTCCCTTCCATGGCTTTCAATGCACTGCCTTTCAATGCACTGCCTTTCAAACCCCTGCTCACTTATGCAACCTCAGTTCATGTCACTGCCCTCGTTGTGAATTGCATTTGGCCACAAGGCATTTCATTTCCCCAAATGAAGCACATTTCCTTCTCACCTATGGGTCTTTGCCTCTGCTGCTTCCTCAAAGTGGAAGGCTCTTCCATCAGCTATCACATAGCTGCCTCATTCTCATCCTTCAGGTCTCAGCTTGACAGTTTAAATATCACTTCTTCAGGGAATTCTTCTCTGTTGACTTCCTTGAAAGTGAGTCATCTCCCACCTGTCTTGTCCTTCTCTATTACAGCAACCAGTATGTGAGCTTCATAGGACCTACCATAGCTTGTAATTGTTTCTCATCTGACCCTCCACTATACTGTCTGCTCCATGGGAGTGGGGACCATTTCTGTGTCTTGCCCTGTGCTACACCCAGAATCTTGTCTATTACCCTATGCGTTCATTTTCCAGGGCTTCCATAACAAAGTACCACAAAGTACTTTTGTAACAAAAACTGGGGGGCTTAAAGACCAAAAATTGATTCCCTCACAATTCTGGAGGCTAGAAGTCCAAGACCAAAGTGTTGGTGGGATAGGTTTCTTCTGAGGCTTTCTCTTTGACTTGTGGATGGCCGTCTTCTCCCTGTGTCTTCCCATGGTCTTCCCTCTATGCATATCAGTCCAATTCTCCTCCTCTTATAAAGACACCAGTCATATTGGGGTAGGGCCTACCCTAATGACCTCATTTTAATTTAATTAACTGTTTAAATACCTTATCTCTAAATACAGTCACATCCTGAGGTACTAGAAGTTGGGACTTCAACTTATGACTTTTAGGGGACACAATTCAGGCTATAAAACCCTGGCACACAGTGGACATTGCATAAGTGTCACTGAATGAATAAATGACTTCATAATCACCATAGTTCAAATACTGTAAAACAGAAAGGAAGCTTGATACTTATCTGAGTGTCCTGCTATTAGAGATGCTGGAGTGAGTGTTTAGATTGGCCAGTGGCATCTGTTTTTCTATAATCTCCAGAGGTGCTTCTTGTGCATAATCTTGAGTATCACTCTTGAGTATCACAGATCCATTCCAATCCCTCTGATTTTGACAAACAAACAAACAAAACTACAAAGCTTAGGGACTTGTCCAAGATCATACAACTAAGGAGTTGCAGATTTAGTATGTAAAACGAAATGCCTGGCCTACTATGCTGTTTCCAAAGCCTTACATTTATAAAGAGCCACATTTTCCTGGCTAATGCTAAAATTATCCACAATTTAGACTTTAAGTTATGTGGGAAATTGAAGTCAGCACTCAAGGAGTACATCACTGTTCCTTCATTGGCCTAGGTCAATGGTTTGCAAAACAGGTATACTTGTTCAGTGGAGAAGCAAGTGTTAGCAAACCTCCTCCCTTTGTAACAAATTTGTGTTATATGTAGAATACAGTGATGGTCTGTAGAATAGTGTGGCAATCACCTTTCTTCTCCTCCTGGGTTGGGCAGAGTAGAGAAGAGGGTTAGCCTTTGCTTTTGAGAGTATGTGGCAACATCTGAGAAGCCTTGAAAGCTGATGGTCACCTGCATACGATCCCAAATGACCACACTCCTTGTTTCTATAAATCTCCATCATTCCACCACTGGTAGAAGAAAGGAAAAGGGGGAAGACATGATGACAATGCCCAGATAAATATTACCAGTTTGATCCCCTGCGTGGAGGAGGCTGTGTGTGCTGTCCTCTAAATTGGGAGTCTGCAGAGTTTGTACCCCCTTGTTCAGTCTCCCATTGTGAACCCCTGTGATATCTAACGTGGGGAGCACAGGAATCGCCTTAAGTTAGGATGCCACTGGTACTCATTTTCTGGACTTTGAGGCATCCTCAATCTGTGATCCTGTCATTGAAGAGGGTGAGAGCTTCTGTAGCAGTGTCAGTAGAGGTGAATGAGGACAAACCGCTCAATGACCGCCTTCTATCATGCTAAGAAAGGTTTCGCCTACCGTTTTGTTTCTGGCTGGCCATGGGTAAATTATTAGAGTCAAGACATTACTGAAATAGCCTCTCCCCCTCTGAGCAGGGCTGTGTTGATGAGTGGGGAGGTGGGTGGGAGATGTCTCACCCTATTTGTTTTGTGTTTTTTCTTGTTCTAAACTATATTATATGGTGGACTGAATGTTTTCATTACTGCTGATTCTGAGGTACTTGTGCCAGCCCTAAATTAGAGAGTCCTAATTGTTTTCTGATACAAACCGGCAGTTGGTATTGATTGTGATTACAGCTAGGGAGTTTGGGACTTTGGTTATTGATCAGCTCTGAACTCAGAGAACCTGTCTGCAGTGCAGAAACACAGAGATGATCAGATCTCCTAATCCTTGCCTGCCTTTACCTCCCATCTCAGATTTCAAAGGGAATCTGTGGAGTAAACATCCTCCAGGCAAACACCCATACTTTAGTGCTAGTGCTAGGAGATTTGCAAAATAGATAAAATGTTCACTTGTGTTTCTAGGATTATTTTGGGAAAAGGTTTAATTTATCATCATTTTGGTCCATCCAAGAATACTGGTGCATATTCACTAATCTACAACTTTTAAGTTAAAAAAAAAAATAGATTGAATCAGTACTTTTAAAATTATCTGTGTATCATCATTTAAAAATATCTTTGTTTTCAATAACATTATTTTGATCTCAGTTTTTTGTTTTTTGTTTCTTGCATCATTTCTGGTGAATAATCCATTTGCTGGAAACTTGAGTTATAACAGATGGCATGAAATAGAAATGTTACCTCTGTAATTTAAAATCCATTTTCTTTCATTCCAGTTTATTTTTGAGGTATCTGCCTTGCAATCTCAGACTATGTAAATGTGTTTGTGACTTGGGTAAGAAATGTGCCACTGACTGGCATAACTGAATTGTAGAATAAATTTCCTTCTCCTTTTTCATCTTTATTAGGGCTGTGTCTAGACTGTGAACTGGCACCACCCATTTTGTGTTGCAGAGATCTGATACCAGGAGGGACCATTAATAAGTCACAGACCAGACTGGCTTGAGTACTCTGGTCCATTAAAAACATCTTAGGGCCAGATAAACCCTGACCTCCCTAACAAAATGTGATTACCTGTTTCTTACAGCTTTACTTGCTCTCCAGATTCCTAAACTTAGGGCTGCGTTCCCAAGTGAGAACTCTTACTTGCGTTTTGTGACATTTGGCTTCTTTGATTCCTTAAACTTGATTTTGGCCTTGCACTAGAACTCCACCCCTTACCTCAGGGGCTAAAGAGATCCATTTCTTCTCTGGCATTATGTATCTTCATGTACCCCTGGTTTAGGCCTTGCTATGTTTTTTGTTTTTTAATGTTTATTTGTTCTTGAGAGAAGGAGAAAGAGCATGAGCAGGAGAGGGGCAGAGAGAGACACACACACACAGTATCTGAAGCATACTCCAGGCTCTGGGAGGTCAGCACAGAGCCTGATGTAGGGCTTGAACCCACAAACCGTGAGATCATTACCTTAGCTAAAGTCAGACGCTTAACAGACTGAGCCACCCAGGTCCCCCTAGGCCTTGCTATGTTTTAGGTCATATCAGTCACTACCCTATCAATTGATCCATTTGATGGGAAAATTTATAAAAGAGGCTACTCAGGTGGAATTGTAGTGAGTTGTCTTGGGTAGCTGACATCTTTCAGGGAGAGTTCCATAGAGAGTGATTATTTTAAATCTGTCCTGTAACTAGTCCATCGTCCTTTTATTCCATTCAAATAATATTTGTATTATTATTCAATGTGCTGATTTCTAGTTAGCAGATCACATCTACTTTTATCCTCGGGTGTATTATGGACTCCTTATGTGACCTAGGTAGAGTTGGACATACGTATAATTATTCTCTTCTCTTCTGAAACAAGCTGGGGGGAAAAACCTATACTTTTTTTGATGTATCTAGCAAGATACTTTCTCTTAGGGGGAGAATTATGTTTGGAGAAATACCTAGATAAGCACTTGGGGTAGAGGGTGAGGCACCAAAGGTATGAGTGTCAGCTTGTGACAGAACTTGAGGAAAGATGGCAGACCAACATGAATGAGGAAAGGACTGTATTTGTCATTTTCATGAGAAAAGAGGTGATAAAGAAGAGAAGGATAGAAGGATAGGTACATGGACTCTGAGAGGGTTAAGGAACAAAAGGTGAACCCTTTCAGGTAAGATGACCACAAAAATTTGGGGGAGTAGGAGTGATTAATAGAGGTTTTTAGGTGACTTTCTTGTCCCATCTTCAATCTGAACCCTTCCTAGGAATCCCAGATATAAAAAAAAAATAAGAATGTTTTGGGTAAGGGGTGCCTGGGTGGCTCAGTTACTTGAGCATCTGACTCTTTTTTTGTTTTGTTTTTGTTTTGTTTTGTTTTCTGTATGGAATTCCAGGATTTCTGTATTAAAGAATAAGTAAGACTCTCCAGATAAAGTCCTGACTACCCACTTAGTTTTTTTTTCTTTCAATATATGAAATTTATTGTCAAATTGGTTTCCATACAACACCCAGTGCTCATCCCAAAAGGTGCCCTTCTCAATACCCATCACCCCTTCTCCCCTCCCTCCCACCCCCCATCAACCCTCAGTTTGTTCTCAGTTTTTAACAGTCTCTTATGCTTTGGCTCCCTCCCACTCTAACCTCTTTTTTTTTTTCCTTCCCCTCCCCCATGGGTTTCTGTTAAGTTTCTCAGGATCCACATAAGAGTGAAACCATATGGTATCTGTCTTTCTCTGTATGGTTTATTTCACTTAGCATCATACTCTCCAGTTCCATCCACGTTGCTTCAAAGGGCCATATTTCGTTCTTTCTCATTGCCATGTAGTACTCCATTGTGTATATAAACCACAATTTCTTTATCCATTCATCCGTTGATGGACATTTAGGCTCTTTCCATAATTTGGCTATTGTTGAGAGTGCTGCTATAAACATTGGGGTACAAGTGCCCCTATGCCTCAGTACTCCTGTATCCCTTGGGTAAATTCCTAGCAGTGCTATTGCTGGGTCATAGGGTAGGTCTATTTTTAATTTTCTGAGGAACCTCCACACTGCTTTCCAGAGTGGCTGCACCAATTTGCATTCCCACCAACAGTGCAAGAGGGTTCCCGTTTCTCCACATCCTCTCCAGCATCTATAGTCTCCTGACTTGTTCATTTTGGCCACTCTGACTAGCATGAGGTGATGTCTGAGTGTGGTTTTGATTTGTATTTCCCTGATAAGGAGCGACGTTGAACATCTTTTCATGTGCCTGTTGGCCATCCGGATGTCTTCTTTAGAGAAGTGTCTATTCATGTTTTCTGCCCATTTCTTCACTGGGTTATTTGTTTTTCGGGTGTGGAGTTTGATGAGCTCTTTATAGATTTTGGATACTAGCCCTTTGTCCGATGTGTCATTTGCAAATATCTTTTCCCATTCCGTTGGTTGCCTTTTAGTTTTGTTGGTTGTTTCCTTTGCTGTGCAGAAGCTTTTTATCTTCATAAGGTCCCAGTAATTCATTTTTGCTTTTATTCCCTTGCCTTTGGGGATGTGTCGAGTAAGAGATTGCTACGGCTGAGGTCAGAGAGGTCTTCTCCTGCTTTCTTCTCCAGGGTTTTGATGGTTTCCTGTCTCACATTCAGGTCCTTTATCCATTTTGAGTTTATTTTTGTGAATGGTGTGAGAAAGTGGTCTAGTTTCAACCTTCTGCATGTTGCTGTCCAGTTCTCCCAGCACCATTTGTTAAAGAGACTGTCTTTTTTCCACTGGATGTTCTTTCCTGCTTTGTCAAAGATGAGTTGGCCATACGTTTGTGGGTCTAGTTCTGGGGTTTCTATTTAATTCCATTGGTCTATGTGTCTGTTTTTGTGCCAATACCATGCTGTCTTGATGATTCCAGCTTTGTAGTAGAGGCTAAAGTCTGGGATTGTGAGGCCTCCTGCTTTGGTCTTCTTCTTCAAAATTACTTTGGCTATTCAGGGCCTTTTGTGGTTCCATATGAATTTTAGGATTGCTTGTTCTAGTTTCGAGAAGAATGCTTGTGCAATTTTGATTGGGATTGCATTGAATGTGTAGATAGCTTTGGGTAGTATTGACATTTTGACAATATTTATTCTTCCAATCCATGAGCAGGGAATGTCTTTCCATTTCTTTAAATCTTCTTCAATTACCTTCATAAGCTTTCTATAGTTTTCAGCATACAGATCTTTTACATCTTTGGTTAGATTTATTCCTAGGTATTTTATGCTTCTTGGTGCAATTGTGAATGGGATCAGTTTCTTTATTTGTCTTTCTGTTGCTTCAGTGTTAGTGTATAAGAATGCAACTGATTTCTGTACATTGATTTTGTATCCTGCAACTTTGCTGAATTCATGTATCAGTTCTAGCAGACTTTTGGTGGAGTCTATCAGATTTTCCATGTATAATATTATGTCATCTGCAAAAAGCGAAAGCTTGACTTCATCTTTGCCAATTTTGATGCCTTTGATTTCCTTTTGTTGTCTGGTTGCTGATACTAGAACTTCCAGCACTATGTTAAACAACAGCGGTGAGAGTGGGCATCCCTGTCGTGTTCCTGATCTCAGGGAAAAAGATCTCAGGGATCTCAGTTTTTCTCCGTTGAGGATGATGTTAGCTGTGGGCTTTTCATAAATGGCTTTTATGATGTTTAAGTATGTTCCTTGTATCCCGACTTTCTCCAGGGTTTTTATTAAGAAAGGGTGCTGGATTTTGTCAAAGGCCTTTTCTGCATCGATTGACAGGATCATATGGTTCTTATCTTTTCTTTTATTAATGTGATGTATCACGTTCATTGATTTGCGAATGTTGAACCAGCCCTGCATCCCAGGAATGAATCCCACTTGATCATGGTGAATAATTCTTTTTATATGCTGTTGAATTCGATTTGCTATTATCCTGTTGAGAATTTTTGCATCCATATTCATCAGGGATATTGGCCTGTAGTTCTCTTTTTTTACTGGGTCTCTGTCTGGTTTAGGAATCAAAGTAATACTGGCTTCATAGAATGAGTCTGGAAGTTTCCCTTCCCTTTCTATTTTTTGGAATAGCTTGAGAAGGATAGGTATTATCTCTGCTTTAAACGTCTGGTAGAACTCCCCTGGGAAGCCATCTGGTCCTGGACTCTTATTTGTTGGGAGATTTTTGATAATCGATTCAATTTCTTCACTGGTTATGGGTCTGTTCAAGCTTTCTATTTCCTCCTGATTGAGTTTTGGAAGCGTGTGGGTGTTTAGGAATTTTTCCATTTCTTCCAGGTTGTCCAATTTGTTGGCATATAATTTTTCATAGCATTCCCTGATAATTGTTTGTATCTCTGAGGGATTGGTTGTAATAATTCCATTTTCATTCATGATTTTATCTATTTGGGTCATCTCCCTTTTCTTTTTGAGAAGCCTGGCTAGAGGTTTGTCAATTTTGTTTATTTTTTCAAAAAACCAACTCTTGGTTTCGTTGATCTGCTCTACTGTTTTTTAGATTCTATATTGTTTATTTCTGCTCTGATCTTTATTATATCTCTTCTTCTGCTGGGTTTAGGCTGCCTTTGCTGTTCTGTTTCTATCTCCTTTAGGTGTGCTGTTAGATTTTGTATTTGGGATTTTTCTTGTTTCTTGAGATAGGCTTGGGTTGTGATGTCTTTTCCTCTCAGGACTGCCTTCGCTGCATCCCAAAGCATTTGGATTGTTGTATTTTCATTTTCGTTTGTTTCCATATATTTTTAAATTTCTTCTCTAATTGCCTGGTTGACCCACTCATTCTTTAGTAGGGTGTTCTTTAACCTCCATGCTTTTGGAGGTTTTCCAGACTTTTTCCTGTGGTTGATTTCAAGCTTTATAGCATTGTGGTCTGAAAGTATGCATGGTATAATTTCAATTCTTGTATACTTATGAAGGGCTGTTTTGTGACCCAGTATATGATCTATCTTGAAGATGTTCCATGTGCACTCGAGAAGAAAGTATATTCTGTTGCTTTGGGATGCAGAGTTCTAAATATATCTGTCAAGTCCATCTGATCCAATGTATTATTCAGGGCCCTTGTTTCTTTATTGACTGTGTGTCTAGATGATCTATCCATTTCTGTAAGTGGGGTGTTAAAGTCCCCTGCAATGACCACATTCTTATCAATAAGGTTGCTTTTGTTTATGAGTAATTGTTTTATATATCTGGGGGCTCCGGTATTCGGCGCATAGACATTTATAATTGTTAGCTCTTCCTGATGGATAGACCCTGTAATTATTATATAATGCCCTTCTTCATCTCTTGTTACAGCCTTTAATTTAAAGTCTAGTTTGGGGGCGCCTGGGTGGCGCAGTCGGTTAAGCGTCCGACTTCAGCCAGGTCACAATCTCGCGGTCCGTGAGTTCGAGCCCCGCGTCAGGCTCTGGGCTGATGGCTCGGAGCCTGGAGCCTGTTTCCGATTCTGTGTCTCCCTCTCTCTCTGCCCCTCCCCCGTTCATGCTCTGTCTCTCTCTGTCCCAAAAATAAAATAAAAAACGTTGAAAAAAAAAAAATTAAAAAATAAAAAAAAAAAATAAATAAAAAAAAAAAATAAATAAAGTCTAGTTTGTCTGATATAAGTATGGCTACTCCAGCTTTCTTTTGGCTTCCAGTAGCATGATAAATAGTTCTCCATCCCCTCACTCTCAATCTAAAGGTGTCCTCAGATCTAAAATGAGTCTCTTGTAGACAGCAAATAGATGGGTCTTGTTTTTTTATCCATTCTGATACCCTATGTCTTTTGGTTGGTGCATTTAATCCATTTACATTCAGTGTTATTATAGAAAGATACGGGTTTAGAGTCATTGTGATGTCTGTAGGTTTCATGCTTGTAGTGATGTCTCTGGTACTTTGTCTCACAGGATCCCCCTTAGGATCTCTTGTAGGGCTGGTTTAGTGGTGACGAATTCCTTCAGTTTTTGTTTGTTTGGGAAGACCTTTATCTCTCCTTCTATTCTAAATGACAGACTTGCTGGATAAAGGATTCTCGGCTGCATATTTTTTCTGTTTAGCACACTGAAGATATCGTGCCAAGCCTTTCTGGCCTGCCAAGTTTCAAAGGAGAGATCAGTCACGAGTCTTATAGGTCTCCCTTTATATGTGAGGGCACGTTTATCCCTCGCTGCTTTCAGAATTTTCTCTTTATCCTTGTATTTTGCCAGTTTCACTATGATATGTTGTGCAGAAGATCGATTCAAGTTACGTCTGAAGGGAGTTCTCTGTGCCTCTTGGATTTCAATGCCTTTTTCCTTCCCCAGTTCAGGGAAGTTCTCAGCTATAATTTCTTCAAGTACCCCTTCAGCACCTTTCCCTCTCTCTTCCTCCTCTGGGATACCAATTATGCATATATTATTTCTTTTTAGTGTATCACTTAGTTCTCTAATTTTCCCCTCATACTCCTGGATTTTTTTATCTCTTTCTCTCAGCTTCCTCTTTTTCCATAACTTTATCTTCTAGTTCACCTATTCTCTCCTCTGCCTCTTCAATCCGAGCTGTCGTCGTTTCCATTTTGTTTTGCATTTCGTTTAAAGCGCTTTTCAGCTCCTCGTGACTGTTCCTTAGTCCCTTGATCTCTGTGGCAAGAGATTCTCTGCTGTCCTGTATACTGTTTTCAAGCCCAGCGATTAATTTTATGACTATTATTCTAAATTCGCTTTCTGTTATATTATTTAAATCCTTTGTGATCAGTTCATTAGCTGTTGTTATTTCCTGGAGATTCTTCTGAGGGGAATTCTTCCGTTTGGTCATTTTGGATAGTCCCTGGAGTGGTGAGGACCTGCAGGGCACTTTCCCCGTGCTGTGGTGTATAACTGGAGTTGGTGGGCAGGGCCACAGTCAGACCTGATGTCTGCCCCCAGCCCACCGCTGGGACCACAGTCGGACTGGTGTGTGCCTTCTCTTCCCCTCTCCTAGGGGCGGGATTCACTGTGGGGTGGCGTGGCCCGTCTGGTGTACTTGCACACTGCCAGGCTTGTGGTGCTGGGGATTTGGCGTATTAGCTGGGGTGGGTAGGCAAGGTGCACGGGAGCAGGAGGGGCAGCCTTAGCTCGCTTCTCCTTAGGTGATCCACTTCAGGAGGGGCCCTGTGGCAGCGGGAGGGAGTCAGATCCGCTGCTGGAGGTTTGGCTCCGCAGAAGCACAGTGTTGGGTGTTTGCGCGGAGCGAGCAAGTTCCCTGGCAGGAACTGGTTCCCTTTGGGATTTTGGCTGGGGGATGGGCGAGGGAGATGGCGCTGGCGAGCACCTTTGTTCCCTTCCAAACTGAGCTCTGTCGTCCGGGGGCTCAGCAACTCTCCCTCCCTTTGTCCTCCAGCCTTCCCGCTTTCTGAGCAGAGCTGTTAACTTATGACCTCCCAGATGCTAAGTCATGCTTGCTGTCAGAACACACTCCGTCCGGCCCCTCCGCTTTTGCCAGCCAGACCTGGGGGCTCTGCTTGGCCGGCGGGCCTCCCCTCCGCCCCGGCTCCCTTCTGCCAGTCCGTGCAGCGCGCACTGCCTCTCCGCCCTTCCTACCCTCTTCCGTGGGCCTCTCGTCTGCGCTTGGCTCCGGAGACTCGATTCTGCTAGTCTTCTGGTGGTTTTCTGGGTTATTTAGGCAGGTGTAGGTGGAATCTAAATGATCAGCAGGATGCGCGGTGAGCCCAGTGTCCTCCTACGCCGCCATCTTCCCTCCCTCCTCTTGAGCATCTGACTCTTGATTTAGGCTCAAGTCATGATCCCAGGGTCATCGAACTGAGACCTGAGCTGGGCACCATGCTGAGCGTGGAGCCTGGAGCTCATGCTCCAGCCACGCTTCAGCATGGAGCCTGCTTTGGATTCTCTCTTTGCTTTCTCTCTCTCTGCCCCTTCCCCATTCACACTCCCTCTTTCTCTCAGAAGAAATAAACTTAAAAAGGATGTTTTGGGTAAGAATACATGGGTTTTTAAGCAGGTAAGTTGATTTCATGATTAAGTTGAATATGTTGAGGTGTCAGGTGAAGGAAATTCTCCTGAGATGGAAGAAAACACACCAGGGATTCTCAGACCCAGTTGTCTTGCAGAAGTATTAGAGTTCTGAAGGCCAGAGAACTGTATGAGATGAGACAGTTTTACTCAGATCTCAAGAGGCTAAAGATTCCATCTAATATTTAGATTATACTCATATGTGGCCTGGATATTGGGTAAGAGGCTCAAGCTTCTGAGTAATAATAGCCTTTGGGCCAAAAAAATCAGGAAGACGTTGATCCCTGGAAACTTTCAATTGCCAATTGATTAGTGTTAATCAAGGAACAGAAGAGTACTAGGAAAGGCTCCTGGGGACTCATCTCTGCCTACAAGGGAGAAAATTTGGCTCATTGCATTTATTCCACCTGATACTGTATTCTTTATGATCATGGGTTGGAGAGAGGGGATGGTGAGGATGGGTCTTGAAATGCACTGGAAAAGAATGCAGAGGTTTAGCTGAATAAAGCTGCTCTTTAACTCTAGATTTGGGATAGACATGTTGAATTATCTGTTTTCATGAGACAAATGTGCCATCATGAGGTCTGTAAAATTTTCAAGATTCTATGGGTATGGCTAACTTTTAACAGTGAGATTTATTTTTATTGATTTATTATTTTTAAGCTTATTTATTTATTTTGAGAGAGAGAGAGAGCGAGCACACTCATGAACAGGACAGGGGCAGAGGGGGGGGGGAGGGAGAAAATCACAAGCAGGCTCCATGCTGTCAGTGCAGAGTCGGACATAGGTCTCAATCGCATGAACCCTGAGATCATGACTTGAGCCAAAATCAAGAGTCAGACACTTGACTGAGCCACTAAGGTACCCCCGAACAGTGAGATTTAATTCAGGAAATTTACTTCATACCTGCCATGCAAAAAGCACAGTGAAAAAACTCTGAAAGTACATAAGATAGAGGAAAAGAGACATTCTTGCTGGGGAGACCAGACATATCACCAAGGAGAACAAGGATTTTGGGTCTATGAATGGCAACTAGTCTAGTTGAGTGTGTGTTAAGGGAAATTGTGGAAGATAAGCCATGAAGGGAGGGAGAATTATTAACTTTATCTTTCGAATTCTGTTTTGAGATGTCAATTTTTATTTACAGCTCAGTTGTCTACTTGCATTCCTCTTTTATTCAAAGAAAAAGAAAAACTGAATCAGCACAGTGTTATGGAGTAAAATCTTGGGAGAATTGTTGAAGAGGTTTACATAAACACACATATATTTTTTAATCTTTAAATCGTTTTTATTTTTACTTTTTGTTTTTATTATTTATTATTTTTATTTTTTATTTTAGAGAGAGAACATGAGGTGGGTGGGAGAGGGGCAGAGGGAGAAAGAAAGAGAATCCCAAGCAGGCCCCACATCCAGCACAGAGCTGGACACAGGGCTTGATCCCACAATCCTGGGATCATGACCTGAGCCAAAATAAGAATCAGTTGTTCAACCAACTGAGCCACCCAGGCACCCCATAAATTTTAAAACCTTTTTTTAAATGGAATATAGTTGACATATAGTATTAGTTTCAGGTCTACAATTATGTATGCTACAAAATGCTCTCCATAATAAATGTAATTACTGTACAAAATTATTACAATAATATTGATTATATTACTTATGCTGTACCTTTCATCCCTGTGACTTATTTATTTTATAGTGGGAGGTGTGTACCTCCTAATCCCCTTCACCTATTTCATCCATACTCCCACCTCCTGTCTGCTGCAAGCACCAGTTTGTTCTGTACATTTATGAGTCTGTTTCTATTTTCGTTATTGTTGTTTGTATGTTAGTTCATTTGTTTTGTTTTTTAGATTCCACATGTAAGTTTTCATTTCTCTCTCTCTGTCTGACTTCTTTCATTTAGCATAATACCCTCTAGGTCCATCCATATTGTTGCAAGTGGCAAGATCTCACTTTTTTTTATGGCTGAGTAATACTCCATTGTATATATATCCCATATTTTTATCCATTCATCTATGGATGGACACTGAAGTTGAAGTGGTGTTTTTGTTTTCCTCAGTTAGATACCAGTGTATCACTACTGGCTCATGTGGTATTTCTATTTTTCGTTTTTTTGTGGCATCTTCATACTATTTTCCACGGCGTCTGTACCAATTTATATTCCCACCAATAGTGCAAGAGGGTTCTCTTTCCTACAGTTCCCACCAACCCTTGATATATCTTGTCTTTTTGATTATAGCCATTCTAACAAGTGTGAGGCGATATCTCATTGTGGTTTTGTTTTGCCTTTCCCTGATGATAAGTGATGTTGAGCATCCTTTCATGTATCTGTTGACCCTCTGTCTGTCTTCTTTGAAAAATGTCTCTTCAGGTCTTCTGCCCATTTTTTAATGGGATTATTTGTATTTTTTTGAGTATTGAGTTGTATGAGTTCTTTACCTATTTTGGACATTGATCCCATATTGGATATATCATTTGCAAATATCTTCTCCCATTCAGTAGGTTGCCTTTTTGTTTTGTTGATGGTTTCCTTTGCTGTGCAAGTTAGGAGTTTTATGGTGTCAGGTTTACATTTAGGTCTTTAATCCATTTGGAGTTTATTTTTGTGTATGATATAAGAAAATGGTCCAGTTTCATTCTTTTGTGTGTAACTGCTCAGTTATCCCAATATCATTTACTGAAGAGACTACCTTTTCCTCACTGTATATTTTTGTCTCCTTTGCTATAGATTAATTGACCATGTAAACAGGGGTTTATTTCTGGGCTCTCTGTTACTTTCCATCAATCTATGTACTTATTTTTGTGTCAGTATCATACTGTTTTGATCACCCACATATATGTTTAAAGCACAAATTACATGTGATAGCACAAGACCAAATTCGTGTCTTTCACACTTACAGGATGGATGTTTGATAGTTTTGATATACTTTGGTACGTTTTCAGAAGGTTAGGCAGAAATGGGCTCCCTCCCTACCCCAATTCAGATGATTAAATTTCTGCCTATAAAATAATATTTTTTTAGCTAGAGTATTTTGTTTGCTTGAAACAGGTCTTTGGAAGGCAAGGAGAATACTAGTTCACCTTTGGGAGCCTTGAGATACTTCTTATCTGGATTACCTGGAATCAGGGATCTCAGAGGCCACAGTCCTGAAAAAGAGAGACCATGGGTAGGCTTAAGTCAATGAAATATCCCAGCAACTCTGGGTGTTTTATGACTTCTCACTGTCTTTGTGCAAATTGATCAGAACTGCCCTCTGTCCAGAATGTCAAGAACGAAGTTGTCCTCTGTACATGTGAGCAGTAACATGGAACTTAAAACCCCCAAAAGTGATCCATCT
Source organism: Neofelis nebulosa (assembly GCF_028018385.1). Classification (NCBI taxonomy): domain Eukaryota; kingdom Metazoa; phylum Chordata; class Mammalia; order Carnivora; family Felidae; genus Neofelis; species Neofelis nebulosa. The sequence goes on along the minus strand of NC_080782.1, from coordinate 99,965,376 downwards.
GTCTGTACAATTTAATGACTTGACTTTTTGTCTCCCTTCCAAGGTTGAGCCATCACTTCTGGGACTTAGATTCTAGGAGAACATGGTTCTCATCTATCATCTTACCTGTAGGCAGACATAGTTATAGACAGAACTAATGTCTATGATGTAAGAACCAATTTTAACAAATCTACCTCTTAAATTACTCTTTGTGGTCTGGCTATGATGAATAACTTTTTGTTATCTAAAGACAGTAGATCTTAGTCAGAATTATTATTCTCATAAATTTCTGAGTTGGCTAGATCCTGATAATAAATACAACATGGAGTTCACTTTTGCAAATTAAATTTTAGTCCTGGGGCACCTGGGTGGCTCAGCCGGTTGAGCATTGACTCTTGATTTCAGCTCAGGTCATGATCTCACCATTATGAGATTAAGCCCTGTGTTGGGCTCTGCACTGACAGCATGGAGCCTGCTTGGGATCCCCTCTCTCTCTCACTCTCTTTCTCTCTCTCTCCCTCCTCAGCTCACACGTACTCTGTGTCTCACAAAATAAATAAATGAATTTTTAAAAAAAGAAATTTTAGTCCTATTTCTTACTGATGAGCAAAAATTATTGCAGATAATCCCAACACTTCAAATGATTATCAATAACTTGAGCTAAGCATGACCCTGCTTCAAAATGTGTCCTTTGAATTCTGCTTTCAGCCTCACTTTAGGCTTTTGTCCTTCCATATGATATTACAATCATGAAAGAACACGAATTCCTTTATATTAAAGGACTCTTGAATGTTTCTGGATTCTCTAATGATGTTGAATGTTTTTACCCCAAAATTTGACCATAAAACAAGGCAAAGTTTTCTTCTATTTTTTTTCTTTGCTTCCACCCAGGAGCTACTGGTAGTGATCATATGAGAACAAAGGCTCTTGGTGTATAAAAACCCTCAAATGCCAAGCTTCTGGCTGCTCGTCCTCTGCTGGAGTCCTTGTCCTTATCCTCTGGGGCAAATCATGTAGTAATTAATCAGTTTGATTAATACATGCATTAAGAAATGAGTACCCATGTTGCCAAATAAACTGGAAAAAGAAATAGCAGCTCCTTTGCTGGCTGTAGTGTTATATTGCTTTGGATAGAATTTTAAGTGCAAATGCAGATGGCTCTTGAAACAATATAAAGAGCATTTAGATCCTTGAGCTGAGGCTGCAGATAAATTTTGAGGCAGAGGGGGAGTTTGGGTGGCTCAGTCCGTTAAGCATCTGACTCTTGATTTTGGCTCAGGTCACGATCTCACAGTTCGTGAATTCTAGCCCTGCATTTGGCTCTTCGCTGACATTGCAGAACCTGCTTGGGATTCTCTCTCTCATCTCTCTTTCTGCCCCTCCTCTCTCTCTCTCTCTCTCTCTCTCTCTCAAAAATAAATGAATTAAAAAATTTTTTGAGGCAGAGTACGGAAGAGTGGTCTCCAGACAGCCAATCTGATTTGTCTCCAGTCTCTGAGCTGACATTCTAAGGTGGCTCTCTACCTCATTCAGTGAAGCTCAGAGTTCTTCACAGCATCCTGGAAAAAGGTGACTGCATGCCTTTCTGTGTTATTTCATTTCTTAAAAATGTTTTGAAAGCTATAAAGCTCTCTAATATATTATTATGTCATATGTAGTAGGTTGAATAGTGTCCCACCAATTCACATCCATCTGGGACCTCACCTTGTGATCTTACTTGGAATTAGAATTTTCACAGATGTAATTAGTTAAAATGAGGTCATAGTGGATTAGGGTGTGTCCTAAATCCAGTGACTGATGTTCTTATAAGATGACACTCATATACATGGGCAAACAAGAAAGAAGGCTATATAAGGCCTTGGAGTAATGCAGCCTTAACCCAAGGAATGTCAAGGATTGCTGACCACCACCAGATGCTAGAAAAGAGGAGGGAACATATTCTCCCTTGGAGCATCCAGAAGAAATCAATCCTGCTGACACATTGATTTCAGACTTCCAGCCTCTAGAACTGGGCAAGAATAAATTTCCATTGTTTTAAGCCACCCAGTTTCTGATAACTTGTTAAGGCAGTCCTAGGAAACTAATATACTATCCTTCAACCACTTTAAGGATGATACCACCTTGTGTACTAGACAATATACGAAGAAAAACAAACAAAAGTTGTACATGATACCCCATGAGTGCTCAAAGGGTTTTTGTGTCTGTCTGATTTGGCTGATCATGTGTCTATTTGACCAGCTCACCTTCTTTGGTTAGGATAGGCACATGTGGCTCTGGAAGAGATACTGGGGTCATACTTGGCTTCAGAGGAAATAGTCGCATATGGACATATATGGTAAGAATCTGCTTTAGTTGCCGGTAACCTAAAAATCAAATCCAAATGAGATTTAAAAGATATCATAATGTCTACATCTCTCAGATTTCTTTCCCTTTTTCTGTTGGCTTCATTCTCTCCTCCTACAGATGGCTTCTCCATGGAAGCTTCTTTCTAGGGAGCAACAGGGAACACGGATGAAAGCAAATTCAGTTTATTTTGTCCTCACAGACACATTTTGCAGTGATGGTAATTCTTAACTGGGGTTCATTTTCCACGGTCAAGGGTTTTTTGGCAATGTCTGGAAATATTTTTGCTTGTCACAATTGGGACTCGTTACTGGAAATGCTAATATATATCCTAAAATGCATAGGATGGGCCCCCCCAACAACAAATAATTGCCTATACTAAAAAGTTAAGAGGGATGATATTGAAAAACCTTGTCGTAGGGTATCTTTCCTGAAAGCACTGGTGGAGATGTTTGCAGGTGATTCTGATTGGCCCAGTTTTAGCCATGTGTCCACCTTGAGCTAATCAGAGTAGCCACAGTAACAACCCCTGGCTATACCACTGATAAGGTGCAGGGTCATATGTCCAACCCCATTTATACTACATAGAAGAGGGTGATCCCCAAGGGGAGAATAGATGCACATGACAAATTTGGTTTAAGGAGACAGGAGGAGAAGCGCTGACTCTTGACTGTTCAATAGTACTTAAAAGAAGGCGGATGATCTCGGTCAGGACACGTCTCCCAAGCAGCACATCAGGGCTTTATTATTCCTTCAACAAATGCTTACAGAAGGTCCAGTCTGTGTGGCCTCTGTGCCAAGTGCGGGGCCCACAGTGGTGAGCTTCAATGTCAATAGTACTCCACTATGGTGACCCTTGCGGATAATGGAGGAGGTAGGTATAAATAAACACCCACATAAAAGTGAAGTAAGTGGCAAGAAGGAAAAGTGCCCTGAAAGAGAGCAATGGGAATGACTTATCTTTGGTAGATGGGATGCTTGCTGTCTGGCGTTTGTGACAGCAAAGACGATAACTTTGTGTTTGTGTAGAAATGTCAGCTGGTGGTTGCTGGTATGGACCAGGGTTAGCTCTAAGCTAGACAGATCTTCTTCAAACCATCATATGTTTTGAAAGGCAGGTGGTGGTTCATTTTTTGTTTCTTTAAACTGATTCTGCGTGAGCCAGGAAAGAAAAGAGATGAAGCAAACTATCTCAATTGTTCCAATTTAGCAGAAGCTTGAAGGAAGACAGAACATTAAAAGTACATTGAGGAGGCCTAACCTAAGAACTACTAACATGGGCCTATAACAAGGTGTCTGAGCCTTGTCCCTGCATGGACAGCATTGTCCCTGTTCCTTCCCATCCCTTAGGAGGACCATTGCTGGAAAAGGCTGGATTTAAGTGTGTGATGCTCTTTGCTTCAGCCAGAGAATGCCAATGTTAGTTGGGGATGAGTCAGAAAGGGAATGTAACCTTTTATTTATTTATTTTTCTAAATATTTATTCTTAGAGAGAGAGAGAGAGAGTGAGAGCACGCTAGTGGGGGAGGGTCAGAGAGAGGGAGATACAGAATCCAAAGCAGGCTTCAGGCTCCGAGCTGTCAGCACCAGAGCCTAATGTGGGGCTTGGACCCACAAACCATGAGATCATCACCTGAGCTGAAGTTGGACACTTAACCTACTGAGCCACCCAGGTACCCCAGAACATGACTTTTTAAAAAATAATAGCTTTATAAAGGTTTTGGCAGATACCATAATATTCACCCATTTAAATTTTATAACTCAATGGTTTTTAGTATATTCATAGGTGTATGTAAGTTGACTGTAAGTTCATTTTAGAGAATTTTCATCACCTCCAAAAGATTGCCCATCACGACACGTTCCCTCTTCTAGCACTAGGCAACCTCCAATCTACTTTCTGTTCCTATAGATTTGCCTGTTCCGGACATTCCATGCAGATGGAATTATACAATATGTGGCCCTTTGCGTCTGGCTTCTTTTACTTAGCATGTTTTCAAGGTTCATCCACCTTGTAGCATGTGTCAGTACCTCATTCATTTTTATGGCTAAAATATATTTCATTGTATGAACGTTCCACATTTTATCCATTCATCTTTTGACGGACATTTGGGTTGTTTCCAGCAGTGATTTTTATTAATTAGTTGTATGTGTCAGATGAGCAAAGGAAGTGGTAAGTCCAGATCTGTCCCTTAGTTTTGTTACCTATGAGCCACACTGGCTCCAGGGTTGGAGAGAGAAATCTCCCCTGGCTGCTGACTCAGGGCTTATTTAGTACATTTTGGTCATTAGTGATTTTCCTTCCTCTCTGATCATGGACATCTGGATTTAGTTATGCCAGCCACTAAGCCCTTTCCACAATTCTCTCAGTTTCTGTTTTGTCCTAACCTCTAACACTGTGGATTTATCATTGCTGGTAGTTTTGGCTTTATGAGCCGCTGACATACTTCTTTAAGTGCTAGATAACCACTCCAGCAGTGCAGAGATTTTCATTACATTCTTGTATAATAAACTCCTACAAAGATGCCTCATTTTGTACTTAAAAGCTCTTTGACATTCAACAATCTCATTTAGTGTTAAGGATTCCTATAGGCATAATGTTTTTATAATTTGCAAAAACACACTGACATATCCCATCTGATTTTAATTCCTGTACTGAGAGGTAAGATGGTGGCCGTTACTGTTCTCCTTTGGCACGGAAATGGAGGCTTGGAAGCCTGAGGCAGCCACAGCTTTGGCTCCAGAATCAAGTTTCCTGACCAACCCTCTCTTCCTCTTTTCTGAGGTCCCACAAGGGTCTCCACAGTGCAGTGCTAACCGAAGCAAAATGTAACAGAATTGGTCTGTGAATGACAAGCTGTCTGGTCCTGACCATTCTCCCTGCTACCTCAGCAGGAATCTTAAAGAATTATCCTTCTTATTTGGAGGTAGCAGTGACATCTGTGTTCTCGCTTGCCTTTGCTCTGGTACCACAGATGTAGTTACGTCACTTAGTTTAAACAGGGGAGGTGAGGGGATCAGCATGGTCTTGTTGACTAGCTAATTACAGTGGTTGAGCACATGCTCTTATTTCTGTCGATGCACTGTGGGAGTGTGAGGACTGGAAAATGGTATGTCTGCAGGAGAGACAACAAGTGGGCTACAGGCAGAGGAGGGAGAGTTGCTCTTGGTGGTGTTTTGTTTGTTTAACATTATTGTGAGGGGTAAATGGTTTCTGATTTCAGTATGTTCCCATTAAATTGCTGCCGGAACACTAGGAGAGCATGCATAGCATGAATACATGTTTTGACCTTAAGTTTTAGTTTCTTTTTCCCCTCTAAGCCCAAGCTACTGTTAAATAATATTCTAGGAATTTCTCAGTGCTGTCTTGTCCATGAATTGTTGTTAATTGTTTTTCTTCTGAAGGGGGGCAAAGTTGGGAATAACCAATGTTGCCTTCTTGGTGATATCACTCTCCTAAATATGTAAATTAATATGTCTCTTATCTCTTTCATTTATCCTTCTCAACATCCCACAAAGCAAGTGGTAAAATTGTACCTATTCCCCCATCTGCCTCACAAAAGACATAAAATCACAGAGAATAATATCACCACCACCACCACCAAGCAACCAGAATACCAAGGAGTCTGGATGAGCATCCAGAAAAACAAGAATTGCCTCTGTTTGATCTAAGTGTATTCTGCCTGGGAAATTCCACAGCAGTAGGATTATGCCCTGTTGTTTGTTGCTACATCCTAAGACAGGGCCTGCCTAGCATGATGACTCTCACAGACCAGGCACTCTGTAAATGTTTGTGGAAAGAACGAGTCAATGACATAGTAAGCTCAACAAATGTTTGATTGATTCCATCTTCTTTTCTCATGTTTAAAGTAGTTTCATCTCCCGGTGCACCTGGGTTGCTCAGTTGGTTAAGGGTCCTACTCTTGGTTTTGGCTTAGGTCATGATCTCAGGGTCATGATATCAAGTCCCACATCAGGTTCTGCATTGAGAGTGAAGCCTGCTTAAGATTCTGTCTCTCTGCCCCTCCCCTGATCATGCTCTCTCTCTCTCTCTCAAAATAAATAAATAATTAAAAAAAAAAAAGTAGTTTCATCTCCTTATGGAAATAGAAAAAGAACATATCCCTTGACTGTGAGAAATATCAAAAAATACAAAACTACTAGAGCAAGTGTAATCGTAATGTGGGATATGATCAGCTGTGACCTCATTTTTGTTTTTCCCTCCTATCATTTCTTTAGAATTTATTCAGTAGGGTGGTCTCTAGATGAAAACTCTGGAAAAGCCCAATTTTTTTTCTTCTCACCTCTAAGTAATAGTGAAGTAGAAGAAAGCAAACAAGCAGAAATAGGAATTTGTCTTAAAGTTTTCCATAGAAAACTTCTGCATAATTATTTCAGAATAAAGCCAATGTAATGTACTTCATCTAAATAGGTTTTGAGCTATATTCTGAGATTGTATTGTCCAAGCCAGGTGGGTTGGAGTAATTCTGAAGTTGCCATATTCTTTCCCATGCAAGAGGAGAGTACATTTGATTTAGGATATAGTGGAAACTATTGAGGGCAAGAATCAAAGAATGGCTTTGATCCATGGTGTAGTCATTCCAGACCAGGTTTTCTATGAGGCATGCTGGACCAGGAATGGATCAGTCAGGGACAAAGAAGTCAGGGGCTTGGGCCCAGGCTAGTAATCTCTCCCAGTAGGGCTTCCCAAATGATAGTGTCCTAAGGAGCAGAGTAAAAGTGGGTTTGGTCAATGTTTAAGCCCCTAGGATGTGATCCAGTGAGTAATATGTAAATCAGAAGTCTCCAGAAATTGGCTATATGTGAAATTAGGTAAGTAACAGAATCATGCTTCTGGATAATCTGTTGAATTTGGTGGAAAATATCTAACCCACACTGGATGGTATAAATTGGAGCAAGTTTTAAGGCTGTGGTTCCCAGGCAGGTTGAGCTCATTAAGGGCTTTAAGTCCAGGTGCTGGAAAGTGGGAGATAACTAGAAAGCCTTGGAAGGATTAAGGATTAGGAAGACATGGGCGCAGTTTGGGGGTAAAGGGGGGGGCTGTAATTCTAGAGGCCTGTGGAAGCCCTAAGTTCACTACATGTACACTGTATGTAGAATGGCAAGATTGATTCCAGACCCCATCTTCAGATGGGAATGATACCCCTGAACTTTCTGGGACTTCCAAGGCTTCAGAATTGCAGGTAGGATGTGTTGAAACATAGTTGGAGGGGATCAGGACTGGTGAACCATCCCTTGGCCCTGTATTTTAGAAGCAGACCTCTTAGAAATGCCAACTCTGAGCTGAATATGTGCAAAAGACTTCTCAAAAATCTAGGGTATTTGAATGGATCTTGTAGCCTACATACCACTGAAATACAAAACACAGAAGAAATCTTACTGTTTCAATAAAGACCTATAGCATCTTTTGTTTTGATGAGATGACCTTTGGTGGGCTCCTAGATAGCATCGGGATGGGTGCTGGTGACCAGAAAGACCAAGCCATGCCTGGAACTTTCAGCCTGATCCCCGGGGAAGGGAGAGGGATAAAAGATTGAGTTAATCGTTATGTGATGAAACCTCTACAAAACCTCCTAAAGTACAGGGTTCAGAGAGCTTCCAGGATGGTGAACACTAGGGGGTACTGGGAAGAAATGCCCAGAGAGGGTATGGAACCTCCACACTCCTTCCCCACACCTTTCCCTATACATCTTTTGTACCTGGACTTTCCTGAGTTACGACCCTTGTATGAAATCATTAATGGTAAGTAACGGTGTTTTCCGGAGTTCTGTGAGCTGTTCAAATTATTGAACCCTTGGATGGGGTCATGGGATTTATAGCCAATTGGTCAGAAGTATAGGAGGCCCAGTTTTCCAATTGTCATCTGAAATGGGAAGGCAGTCTTGTGTGGGACTGAGTCTTTGACTTGTGGAGTCCATACTAATTCCAAGTAGTTAGTATGAGAATAAATTAAATTATAGGACGCTTAATTGGTATTTGCAGAAAATTAGAGAATTTCTTGGTGTAGAAAAGCTACACATTTGGTGTCAGAAGTGTTGTGAGTAGAGAAACAAACAGGTTTTTCTTAACCTTCCAGTGAAATTATTTGCTCTTTAATCCTTGTCTCAGTATCTACTTAAAGGAAATTAAGGTTGAGATAGATTTTAAAAAAAGAAAACAGCAGACTCTTTTTAAAAGATATTCCCTACCCTCAACACACACAAAATAGAAAATTAAAACAAAAATAGAGAATTTAGCTACTGAAATGTAGCATGAGTATCTGATAGGCATATGAGACATTTTTATCTGTTCTGTCTGTATATAGCCTCTGAAATGTGAAGGAGCATAGCCAGAGTGAAATATACTTGGAATGCTATCAAAAGAGGAAAGAGAAGAGAAATACATTAAAGGTAGTTGCTACAGAGCTGGCACTGAATCAGGTACTCTTCACATAAACTAATCTCATTGAAACCTCATATCCTTGGGAAGTAGATACTACTGCCTTTTCAACTGAAGACACTACTGTACCATAAGGCCAAGGAAGGTAGTGATTGTATCTTCCTTGCCATTGTACATAGTTCTTATTACAGAGCCTGGGACATAATTAAAACCTAAGGAATATTTATTTAATGAATGAACAAGTGATTTTGAAGTAGCTTGTGCAGGATCACAGAGCAAGCAAGTTCACAAATTTACATTCTCGCAGTTTCATTCAACAAAACTTTAGAAGTGGTGAGATCCCATCTAGATATGAGAGTTATTTGCAGAGAGAGTGACTTTAATAGTTATTTATAGAGCTGGGATTGTATCATGTCATGCTACTCAAGGAGCAGTAACCTTCTATGGATTGCCTCAAACAACACTATAAAACTTTAACAAATACAGTAAGCCTGAACGAATTTCTTCTTGAAGTCTCAAGAAATAAAAGCTAGGACTCTATACTCTTTTCCGTATGTTTAATGTAATTTATAGGCAATTGAACAGAATGTTAGTAGCATATTTATTGCCATTTCAGTGACAAACAATTTGCTGTGACTTTTTAATTAAGCAAATGTTACATCTTGATGAAAGATGTAGGCTCTAGGGAGAAAAAAAGGCCGAGTTGGAGAAATTAGAGGAGCAACTTGCTCACCACAAAGAATTTCTGGCATATGACATCCCTCATGCTATTTGGTATATGAGGAAGTGTAGGCTGCTCATTCTGAGTGGCTTTTCTCTACTCATCACATAACACTCATTCTTTTGCGATTAACCCAAATTAAAAGAACTGGCTCTTGAATGATAGAATTTGGGGTGCTCATGCTGGGTGGGAGGAATGATAGATGATACAAGAGGAGGCAGAGATCAGAAAACAGAGGGAAAAATGGGTTACTCGAGAGAGTGGACACTGCAGGGAAAGGACAGGCACGGTTCCCAAATCCATTGTAACTGACACATTTGTAACTGGAAACCAAACTCACTTCTACTATGAATGTGTACAGTTCACAAGGCAGTAGGTGTTAGAAGCAAACTTTGAGATCTGATAATCATTTCATAATGGGCTTACTTTGCCTGCTTGATACCAGGGAAGTGTAAAATATGCCAGCAGCATCCATAATTTCTTGATTTGGTAATTTGTTTCTTTCCTATCCAGCTGGGATCTCATCAACTCCAAAGCTTTGTTGAATGGTACTGTAAGGGAGAATGTAAACTTGTGAGCCTAAGGCTTATCATGGAATACTCTGTTTGGGGGTGGTTCATTCATTTTGCTCAACATAAAGAAAATAGTAACAGTTAGGGGATGGGCTGCATGATGGCCCACATTGTCTGAGGGCAAAGCGGGCTCAACTGGGGAGAAAAAAATATGCACTTTGGTTGCTCTTCTGGCCCCTCCACCATCAGTGTGATTCAGATTTTCTGTTTCTGCTCTGTGTAATGTTCCTCCACCTTATGCTTTTGCTTACTGGTTTGCTTCTTCTGCTTTGTGATGAGAACCAAAACCATTCACAGAGCTGACTGTTTCCATAAGCATAACTTTACTATTTCAGGAGACTCTCCCCAGGAAGATAAAAGTTGTAAATAACTTTATTGTTCATTCCAGTAACTTCCTGAAAGGTCCATCAACTCTTCAATAGAATTTATCAAAAACCAGTTTGTGTGCATTTCTTAACTGGATTTTTTTGTTTTTTGGGTGTTGAGTTTGATATGTTCTTTATAGACTTTGGATACTAACACTTTATCTGATATGTCATTTGCAAATAATTCTCCCATTCCAAAGGTTGCCTTTTAGTTTTGTTGACTGTTTCCTTCACTGTGTAGAAGATTTTTATCTTGATGAAATCCCAAGAGGTCATTTTTGCTTTTGTTTACATTGCTTCCAGAGACGTGTCTGGTAAGAAGTTGCTATGGCCAGTGTCAAAGAGGTTGCTGCCTGTTTACTCCTCTAGGATTTTGATAGTTTCCTGTCTCACATTTAGGTCTTTCATCCATTTTGAATTTATTTTTGTGTGTGGTATAAGAAAGTGGTCCAGTTTCATTCGTCTGCATTTTGCTGTCCAATTTTTCCCACACCATTTGTTGAAGAGACTGTCTTTTTTTCCACTGGGTATTGTTTCGTGCTTTGTCAAAGATTAGTTGACAATATAGTTGTGGGTCCATTTTTGGGTTTTCTATTTTGTTCCATTGATCTATGTGTTTTTGTGCCAGTACCTTACTAACTTGATGAATACAGCTTTGAAATATAGCTTGAAGTGTGAAATTGTGATGCCTCCACTTTTGCTTTTCTTTTTTTAAGATTGCTTTGGCTATCTGGGGTCCTTTTGTGATTCCATATAAATTTTGGGATTGTTTGTTCTAGCTCTGTGAAAAATGCTGGTGGTATTTTGATAAGTATTGCATTAAATCTGTAGATTGCTTTGGGTAGTATAGACATTTTCAACAGTATTTGTTTGTCCAATCCATGAGCATGGGATGTTTTTACAAAGAAGACATACAGATGGCGAACAGACATGTGAAAAGATGTTCAGCATCACTTATCACCAGGAAAATACAAATCAAAAACTACAATGAGATACCATCTTACACTTGTCAGAATGGGTAAAACTAATAACACAGAAAACAACAGATGTTGGTGAGGATGTGGAGAAAGGGAGCCCTCTTGCCCTGTTGGTGAGAATGCAAACTGGTACAGACCATCTAGAAAACAATCTGGAGTTTCCTCAAAAACCTAAAAATAGAACTACCCTATGACCCAGGAATTGCACTATTAGGTATTTACCTAACGGATACAAAAATACAGATTCGAAGGGATACAGGCACCTGATGTTTATAGCAGCATTATCAACAATGACCAAAGTAAGGAAAGAGCCCAAATGCCCATCAACTGATAAATGGATAAAGATAAAAGGATAAATATTACTCAGCCACAACAAAGAATAAAATCTTTCCATTTGCAGTGACATGTACGGAGCTAGAATATATTGAGCTAAGCAAAATAAGTCAGTCAGAAAAAGACAAATACCATATGGAATTTAATAAATGAAGCAGATGAACATGTTGGAAAAAAGAGCAGGAAAACCATAAAACAGACTTTTAACTATAGAGAACAAACTGAGCATTGCTAGAGGGGAGATAGGCAGGAGAGGGATTAAATGGGTTATGGATATTAAGGAGCACACTTGTTGTGATGAGCACTGGTGTTATATGTAAGTGATGAATCATTAAATTCTACTCCTAAGACTAATATTACACTTTATGTTAACTAACTTGAATTTAAATAAAAACTTGAAACAGGAAAAAAAAAACCAGTGGGACCCAAGACTCTTTGAACCCTTCCCCTCAAAATTCTCACCTAGTCATGTACACCACTCCTAAATTATTATATTGTAGTCCTGACTGACCCCTGAATTACGCCTCTCCCACTGACTAAAAGGACCCATCTTAAACTTAAAAATTTCAATCAACATCTTGATTTTGCTGTTCCCTTTTTATGATGCTACTAAAACTGTTGAGGTGATGTTCTCTCTCACTCAGTAGATAAGCCAAGTAGGTAAACAATAAACTCATATTTCTCTTATTAGCAGGTTGTTTTGGTGATGTTTTGGGGAGCCCAATCTTAACTGTCATCCATGTTGGACAAAGCTGACATATAAGGCCTCTTTATGGACTGATGGTCAGTTCAGGGATTTATTGCCTTTTGGTCAGGTCCCTCCCCCGGTCCAAAACACAAAGTCAGATAGTAAAATATGTGGTATAACACATGACCACACAAGTTTAAGGAATCAACTACAGCGACTTAAGCAAAAATCTATGGGCAGGAACTCTTTAGAAGAGGGTTGCGGACATAGCAAGCATTCTCAGAGTGGACTCTGGTAGAGCTATAGAAGAAGAGAGTGGAGAACAAGGATGTGGTACTAACATCATAGTTTAAAGATTGAGCCCACTTTTATCTGTTAGAAGCAATGGATACAACCAGCAAAGACCAGAAGGTGTCAGATGTTTGAGCTTCCTCCAGCATTTTATTTCAGCGACTCATGGTATCTACCAAGCTTGTCCCAAGGGTTGTTGTGAGGATTCAGTAAGATAGTATACAGGAGGTTATTTTTTTAAATGTGTAAGTAAAATAATATCAGGTACCATTCATTTATTTATCCACTCATTCATGAGATAATCATCTGGTATTTACTGTATGTCAGAAATTGTGGTAGACTTCGGGCACACAAACACAAATGAGTCTTCTATCCCTTCAGAAAGCTCATGGTCTAGAGGAAGAAATGGATGTAAAGACAAATCATTGAAAAATAGCATGTATGTCATGATAAAGGAATCTATAAAGTTTTACAAAAACATAGATAGATAATAGAAGTTTAAGATATCTGTACTTTCCATATATTTTACTAAGCCTATTTTGTCCCATGACATATGTATTATTTCCTTCCTCTTCTAGATTAAGTAACTGAAGGGCTAGATAATGCAGGCAAATGATAGATCTGGCACTCAAAACTAAATATTTGAACTCAAAGTCTAGTTGCCCTCCCACCCAATATGTCAAGCTGCTTCACTTAGGGTTAGGGGAAATTTGATCCAAGACTAGAAATCTAGGAGCTAATTAAAAAAAAAAAAAAGCAGGTTTTCAAGAGAAATAAACTGTTCATGATGTAATTTAAATCAAAAATATCAGGAAGAACAGGATACAAAACACCTCAGAAAATGAAACCCCAGTATCATGAAAAATTATGACTATTTAATATTATTTCATAGCCCTCACCTGCCTGTAGACACTAATGAGTTTACACTAACAGTAAAAACCCTTATTTCCCCCCCGGCCATGCTTATTTTCCATTTTATATAGAACTTAGGCTTTTTACAAAACGTGTTCCAAATATATTTTGGAGTTCTGGAGGTGCAAGGTTCTTATATATGTTCACCAGCTAGGATGATCCCACTAGGCACTGAGGCTAGACCCCTGTGCCAGGCTCATCACAGATGTGCTCAAGCCATTTCTGGGCCCCAGGAAGGCTCTCTGTCATAATCTGCAAAGGAGTCTTAAGGAAGTGGTGTCTGGGCCCCAGTGTGTCAGAGTATAGTGAAGTTGCTTTTACAGTCTTTATTCACAGCATCCACCCCATACCCTCGTAGGGCTCAGATAGTGATCGAATAGGCAAGTCCACTGCACAGTTTGTGATGCACCATCCCTTCCTCCACCCCTAAGAGCTTTCTCACCAGATCAGGCTTATCATGGGCACTCCTTCAGGAGAGTTCCCTCCTGAAGGCTTCCCAATATTCCTCCAAATAAGGTTCTGGAGGACAGGTCTCTGAAGTTGCAGAAATAAACCCCAGCTACATCTGAATCACCCATGGATTCAAGTGTTCAAACTCTGCTTGTATTTCATTATGATTAGCATGGGGTGCCAGTATCATGAGGGTAGAGAGGGAGAGGTCCTCTTTATTATTTTCTATATTATGTACATTTAAAATATTAATTTTATAAACAGGAAAGATTTAAAGAAAAAACACAAAGAACATAGACTATTAGAATCAGTAATTTGAGAAGGTTATAGATTTTTGAAATAGGATGATTTGTCATCCCCTGGGGAGACTGAAATATGATCCTTCAAATGAACTGAATGACCTCTTTGTCTTAGGCTTCTATGAATCACCTGATTCTTTTCTTTCTTTGACTTGTATCTAACCCAGAGACAATAGGACTCTACGAATTATTGAACACTGAAATTGCTGAAACACTGACATTAGGGCTTCTGTGAGTTTCAGATTGTAATGGCTTCTGTATAGATCTCATTTAACTGTGGTTGATTAAAAAAAAAAAAGCAGTATTCACTTTAATCAAAGTTGTTTGTAATTTAGGAAAAGAATTATAAGCCAGGGTAGCTTGACACAGATGTAAATTCTCCTCACTGAGCTTAGCCAAACTCACATTTGCTTCAAGGCTTGCAGCTGTACAATAGAGGTTTCGTTCAGAGTTATTTTAGTAAATTTCAATGAAAAATTGTCAAGTATAACAAAACATTCTTGGAAATACAGGAGGAATCTGTGGCATTTCACTTGACACGTTAAAAGAACTAATGAGCTTTGCTACTGATAGAGAATTTTTACATTCTTATTTGCTTCAAAGAATGATACTCAGTTAATAATTCTTAAACACTTACATCTTTTCCATTTTTGTTTTTCCTGCTTGGTGCCAGTGTTTTCCTGGCTAGTATTGGAAACTACTGAATAGGCTGGCTCTACATTTTATCCACATATTCTATGGATCTGGTGGTTCTGAATCCAAGTCACTTGAATAGTGATGGGGACCAAATGTTCCTGAAAATATAAACATTTTATATAACCAGATATTGCCAACAAATAGAAAAAAGAAAGGCTGATGTGGGCCAGAGCAGTACTTATAGGCTGTATTCCTGCCAAGTTGAATGTATGCATAGCCAGAAAGGACCAAAATCCTTTGGTAAGCAATACTCATAGATGAGGCATAATATTTTAGTATCAACCAATTTTAACCATCCTGTTAGTAGTTACTTTTAATTCTGGTAGCTCTTCTCCCATTTATATCAAATCAGAGACATCCATTTCCTCTGGTAAGGAGTATTACCCAGAGAAAAAAATGAGGAAGCAATTCTCAGGTTTGAGTTTCAAAATGGGCCTTTTTTCCAGTTTGAAAGAAAAAATTTTGATTTCAAAAGGCTGAATTTTAAACATCAAAAGCTAAGATCCTGAAAGACTCAGTGCTTGAAACTTTCGCCATTAACACATTAGATTGGAAGGAATGCATGTGGATGTCAGAGCTGCTTTCCTTGTTGGAGAGGAACTAAGGATCCTACAGACAGGGGAGAGAAGAGAATTGGAAGGCAAGACAGTTCAGTACCACCGAGTTTCTCCGAGAAAGGGTCCTGTGCTCTGACTCCCAAGTGGGGCTGAGGCCAGGGGTGAAGATCAGAGGTGTATGTGTGTTCCAAACCATATATAGATTTGGGTTTCTGACAACAGGCAGGATGTGTGCTTTGCTTTCTAATTGAAGGCAGGCCAGGTGTCAAGCATCTAAAAATGGTGCAGCATCCACAATGGCATGGCAGCAGTAGAGTAGGGATGGATAGATGAAGCATCTAGGCAGATGGTCTGAGGGAGCCAACAGAGCCCCTTTGGGCTATTGTGAATAATGCGGCAATGAACATGGGAGTGTAGGTATCTCTTCCAGATAGTGATTTCATTTCATTAAGATATTTAACCTGAAGTAGAATTGCCGGATCATATGGTAGTTCCATTTTTAAGTTTTTGACGAATCTCCATACTGTTTCCCATATGGCTTATACCAGTTTATATTTCCATCAGCAGTGTTCAAGAGTTCCTTTTTTCCCACATTCTCACCAATACTTGCTCTTGTCTTTTGGATGAAAGCCATCCTAACAGGTGTGAGGTAGTATCTCACTGTGGTCTTGATTTGCATTTCTTTGATGATTAGTGATGTTGAGCACCTTTTCATGTACCTGTTGGTAATTTGTATGTCTTCTCTGAAAAATGTTTATTTATTCAGGTCCTTTGCCCATTTCCAATTGGGTTATTTGTTCTTTTGCTATTAAGTTATGTAAATATTTATGTATTTTGGACATTAACCCCTTGCTGGATATATGGTTTAAAAATGTTTTCTCCCACTCTGTATGTTGCCTTTTAATTTTATTTATTTAGTTAGTTACTTACTTACTTACTTAATCTGTAAAAACTTTTTAGTTAAATGTATACTAACTTGTTTGTTTTGCTTTTTATTGCCTATGTTTTTGGTGTTATATCCAAAACATTGTTCCTGAAACCATTGTCAGAGAACATTTTTCCCTGTGTTTTCTTCTAGGAGTTTCATGGTTTCAGGTCTTATAGTTAAATCTTTAATCGAGTTTGAGTTAATTGTTGTGTATGATGTAAGATAGAGGCCCAGTTTCATTCTTTGGTATGTGAATGTCCAGTTTTCCCAACACCACTTATTGAAGAGATTATCCTTTCTTCATTGTGTGTTTTTAATGACCTAATCAAAGATCAGTTGACGGGTGGGTTTATTTCTGGGCTCTTGATTCTGTTCTATTGGTCTGTGTCTGTTTATATGCTAGTACAATACTGTCTTGATTACTATAGCTCTGTAATACAGTTTGAAATCAGGAGGTGTGATGCCTCCAGCTTTGCTCTTCTTTCTCTGGATTGCTTTGGCTATTCAGGGTCTTTTGTGGTTCCGTATGAATTTTAGAATTGTTTTTTCTATTTCTGTGGAAAATTGCCAAATCGGAATTTTGGTAGGTATTGCACTGAATCTATAGATCACCTTAGGTCATTTTAACAATAGAATTTTAACAATATTAACAATATCAACAATACTGTTATTAACAACTTTAACAATATTGTTTTTTTACTTTATTTTTAAAGAGAGAGAGAGAGAGCATACAAGCAGGGGAGAGGCAGAGAGAGAGAGAGAGAGTGAGAGAGAGAGAGACACACACCCAGAGAGAGAGAGAGAGAGAGAGAGAGAGAGAGAGAGAGAGAGAGAGAGAGAGATCCCAAGCAGACTCCATGCTTTTAGCATGGAGCTCAATGTGGGGCTCGATCCCACATACTGTGAGATCATGACCTGAGCTGAAATCAAGAGTGGGATGCTTAACTGACTGAGCTACCCAGGTGTCCCAATTTTAACAATATTATTAATCTAGCCCATGAACACAAGATATCTTGCCATTTGTTTTCATCTTCCTCAATTTCTTGCAATTTCTTGTTTTATAGTTTTCAGTATACGGATCTTTCACTTCCTTGGTTAAATTTATTTCTAAGTATTTTATTCTTTTAATGTAATTGTGAATGGGATTCCTTTCTTAATTTCTCTAATAGTTCATTGTTACTGTATAGAAACATAACTGATTTTTGTATATTAATTTTGAATCCTTTAACTTTGCTGAGTTCATTTGTTCTAAAATTTTTTGGTGATCTTTAGGGTTTTCTATATAAAAGATAAAGTCATCTGCAAAGAGAGACAGCTTTACTTCTTCCTTTCTGATTTGAATGCTTTTTATTTCTTCTCTCTCTCTCTCTTTTTTCTCCCTAAGTGCTCTGGCTAGGACAGTATTATGTTAAATAATGGGAATCCACCATCAGAGATGCCTGCTCTAGTGACTCTCATTGCTTTTTCATTTTGTTGATAGTTTCCTTTGCTGTTGAAGTGCATCCCATCTATACCTAATTTGTTGAGAGTTTTTAATCATAAAAGGATGTTGAATTTTGTCAAATGCTTTTACCTCACCTATTGAGATGTTCGTTTAATTTTTATCCTTTGTTCTGTTGATGTGGTATATCACATTGATAGATTTATGTATATCGAACCATCCATGGATCCCAGGAATAAGTCACATTTGATCATGATGTATGAGCCTTATTTATTTTATTTTAGTTCTGGTACAGTTAACATACAGTATTATATTAGTTTCAGGTGTACAATGTAGTGATTCAATAATTCTATGTATTACTTATTGTTCATCAATATAAGTGTACTCTTAATCCTTGTCACTGACTTCACCCATTCCCCTCCTTGCCTTCCCTCTGACTACCATCATTTTGTTTTCTATAGTTAAGAGTCTTTTTGGGGGGGGATGAGGTGCTTGGATGCCTCAGTCAGATATGCATCTGATTATTGACTTTGGCTCAGGTCATGATCTCAATGTTCATAGGTTTGAGCTCTGTGTGGGCCTCTTCACTGACAGTATGGAGCCTGGTTGGGCTCTCTCTCTGCCATTCCCTTCTCTCTCTCTCTCTCTTTCTTTCTCTCTCTCTCTCAAAAAAAAAGCTTTCAAAAAAAAGGGTCTATTTTTTGGTTTGTCTCTCTCTTTCTTTCCTTTGTTTGTTTTGTTTGTTAAATTCCACATATGAGTGAAATCACATGGTATTTGTCTTTCTCTGACGGACTCATTTCACTTAGTATTATACTTTCCAGATCCATCCATGTTATTGCAAATGGTGAGATTTCATTCTTTTTTATGCCTGAATAATATTCCTTTATATCTATCTGTCTGTCTGTCTGTCTGTCTGTCTGTATCTATCTATCTATCTATCTATCTATCTATCTATCTATCTATCCATCCATGTATCTATCTATATATCTCACATCTTCTTTGCCCATTCATTAATGAACATTTGAGCTACTTCCATAATTTGGCTATTGTAAATAATGCTACAGTAAACATAAGGATGCATATATCCTTTTGAATTAGTGTTTTCATATTCTTTGGATAAACACCAATTAGTGTGATAATCAGATCATATGGTAGTTCTATTTTTAATTTTTTTTGAGGAATTCCATGTTGTTTTCCACATGATGTATAAGCCTTTTAATGTGCTGCTGAGTTTGGTTTGCTAATATTTTGTTGAGGATTTTTGTATCTATGCTTATCAAGGATATTGGCCTGTAATTTTCTTTTCCTGTATTGTCCTTGTCTGACTTTGGTATCAGAGTAATGCATGTCTCATAAAATGAGTTTGGAAGTATTCTTTCCTCTTTAATTTTTCAGAATTGTTCCAGAAATATTGGTATTAATTCTTTAAATGGTAGAATTCACCATGAAGCCATTGGGTCCTTGGCTTTTTTGTTGTTGTTGGGAAGTTTTTGATTGATTCAATGTATTTATTCCTTATTGCTATGCTCATATTTTTTTCTTCATGATTCAGTCTTTGTGGGTTTTATGTTTCTAGGAATTTATCCATTTCTTCTAGGTTATCTAATTTGTTGGTGTATATTTGTCATAGTAGTCTTATATGATCATTTGTACTTCTGTAGTATCAGTTAAAATGTCTCTTTTTATTTATAATTTTACTTATTTGAGTCTTCTCTATTTTTTAAACTAGTGTAGCTAAAGATTTGTCAGTTTTGTTTACCTGTTTTCCAAAAAAAAAATAGCTCTTAGTTTGACTGATCTCTTTTACTGCCTTTCCTTGAGAACTTTCTTTTTACTTAATGTAGGTTTTTATTGCTATAAACATCCCTTTTAGAACTGGTTTTGCTGCATCACATAAGTGTTGTGATGCAGGAGTGTATTGTTTAATCTCTAAATTTTCCACCTGCTGATTTATGTTTTTATACCATTGTGGTTGGAAACGGTGCTTGATATGATTTCAATATTCTTACATTTGTTAAGATTTGTTTTGTGACCTAACGTGATTTATCCTGGAATGTTCTATGAGTGCTTGAGAAGAATGCATATTCTCCTGCTTTTCGATAGAATGTTGTGTGTGTGTGTGTGTGTGTGTGTGCGCGTGTGTGTATAGTCTAATTGTTTTAATGTGTATTTCAAGTCCAATACTTTGTTATTGATTTTTTGTCTGATTTATTCATTGTAGAAAGTGGGGTGTTCAAGTCCCCAAATATTATTCTATTGCTGTTTTTTCTCTCTTTAGATCTAATATGTTTAGGTGCCCTGATGTTGGGTGCATAAATATTTAAAATTATTATATCCTTTTAATGAATTGATCCCTTTATCATTATATAATGGCCTTCTTTGTCTCTTGTTACTATTTTTGACTTAAAGTCTATTGTGTCTGATATAAATATAGCTACCCCTGTTCTTATTTGGTTTCTATTTGCATGGAATATCTTTGTCCATCCCTTCTCTTTCAGCCTGCTTGTTTCCTTAAAGCTGAAGTGAGTCACTTATAGTCGGGTCTTGTTTTTTTAATATATTCTGCAACTCTTTATCTTTTGATTGAATAATCTAATCTGTCTACATTTAAAGCAAATATCGATAGGAAAGGAAATATTGATAGGAAAAATGACATCTTATTAATTGTTTCCTGGCTATTTAATAGCTCCTCTGTGACTTGATGATTTTCTAGAGTGGCGTGCTTTGGCTCCCTTCTCTGTCTCTTTTGTGGACCCACTGTAGGTTTTGCTGCATGCTTACCCTAAGGCTTACTTGATACATCTCATAGTTATAACAGTCTCTTTTAATCTGTTAACAGCTTAACACTTATCTCATAGAAAACCTCCACCCTTTTACTCCCCTGTTTTGTCTTTGATGCCATAATTTTTATCTTTTTATATTGTGTATCTGTTAACCAATTCTTATAGCTATAGTTATTTTTTAATATTTTTGTCCTTTAACTTTTATACTAAAGTTCAGTGGTTAACACATCAGCATACTACAGTATTAGAGTATTCTGAATTTAAGTATGTAATTGCCTTACCAACATGCTTTATATTTACTTGTTTTTATGTTACTAATTAGCATCTTCTGATTTCAGCTTGAAGAACTCCTTTTGGCATTTTTTCTGTAATGCAGGTCTAGTGGTGGTAAACTCTCTCAGGTTTTGTTTGTCTGGAAAAGTCTTTATCTCTGCTTCATTTCTGAAGGACAGCTCTGCTAGTGAAAGTATTATGGGTTGGATTTTTTTTTCTTTCAGCAATTTGAATATATCATCTCACTCTTTCCTGGCCTGCACAATTTCTGTTGAGAAATTAAAGGGTTCACTGGCATCTCTGGCCCAGTCCTGACCCAGCTGGATCCCATCTACCCACCTTTCCAGCTGATTCTGTGCAGAATCCATCAGAGCCAGAGTTGAATGTCACCCTGGTCTTTTCCAAGAGCACTTCAACTCCTTGGCTCTGAATCTCCCTGCCCCCAACCTGCACCTGCTCTTTCTCTGAGGGGATGCTGCTAGCTTGCTTTGTACTATCCACACTCCAGAATCAGCAGTCTTGAGACCTCTTTCCTCTGGTACTCAAGCCAGGCCTCCTCCAGAGGAGACCCAGGATGATCACCTAAGGCCAGGTGGGGAAGCAGGGGCACTTACTTGGGGGAATCCTATGTGGACTTTATGGCTTTCAGGAATAAGATTATCATGAATGTGGAAAGAGGATTACAGCGCACCTAAGGAAGACATAAACAATGATACATTATGAAGATGCAGAGCTCTAAAACAGAAAAGAGAAGAACTGGGTCTGGTTCTGTAAAGGTAATATTAATCACACGAATTTATGAGAATTTATTATTTATGGCTGATTACCACATGTACTAACATTTATGTATATAGGTAACTTGTGACCAGTTAATTTTATTGTTTTATTGGGTTGCACCATTACACAAATAATAATGGTAATAATAAGTTTTTATTTGCTAAGCTCCTTCTAAATGCCAAGCACCATGATAATCACTTTATATAAATTATTTTCTTTAGTTTCATACTCTGTGTTTCTAGTCTTCAGTTGCTCATTGAATATGGTCACTATTTTTTTTTTTTTTAATTTTAAGAGACGTGAACTACATTTTGTAAAATTTTGGCTGGTTCCTAAAGCCCTGGAGGTCCTGAGGACAGACTAATTTTATTCATGGTTGGCATTTATCAGAAATTTGCTGTTCAATTTATATTGGTCATACCAACAAAAAAATAGTTCTGTTTGTGTGGGAATTCCTCCAAATTCTTCTTAGCGTCTAGGAGAAAACAATGAGAGGACAAGTTTAATGAGAGCTGGTTCATAAGCATTTCCTCTTCTCTCCTCCCCAATGCCTATTCCTTCCCCTCCCCTCTTCTCCCCTTCTCTCTGTCTCCTCTCTCCCTACTAAGTCTGGCAATGCCCATTAAAATAGTTGTAGGTGTACTGTGGGGACATTTGGGAAGGGGGGCATCTATAAACACAAGCAGAAAGGTATCGTGCGTCCTCACATTATTCTGAGAAAGGACAGAAATTACCAATTTTAAGTTTTACTATATTCTAGGAGGGCACGTGTTCCTCTGTGGGCATCCAGCCATGGTGCACTGGAAATCTAAGACTGAATTTAGTTGAGCCTCACTGGTTCTGTTAACGAAAAGAATCATACAAAAGGTCTCTGGGACATGCTGTTTTCTTCATGGGTCAGGAATTTGTTCTACTGTGTATGTGATGGGTTGAACATTGGACAGAATCCCGTGGAAGGTTTGTGATCCAGAGGATTGTGTTTCAGAATGCAATTTCTGTTCACTGAACTTTATGAAAAAGAAAGACACTGCAAAATGATGGTATGAAAGCTAGAAATTCATGGGCATGAGCACTGCTCTAATGGCACATTAAAGCTTGATGGAGCTTTCAAGAAAATGTAAAGATGTGAACAGAGTTTACATTCAAGAGAAAAAGACATTTGGGGCACCTGGGTGCCTCAGTCAGTTGAGAATCTGACTTCAGCTCAGGTCATGACCTCACAGTTTGTGAGTTCGAGCCCCACATTGGGCTCTCTGCTGTCAACACAGAGCCCACTTAAGATCCTCTGTCTACCTCTGTCTTTGCCTCTCCTCTCTCTCTCTCTCTCTCTCTCTCTCTCTCTCTCAAAAATAAATATTAAAAAAAGAAAAAAAAATTGAGAATAAAATGTACAGTATTTTATAGACCATTTATATTGATTTGATGTCAATTCATTTTGGTGAAGAGTTACAATAAGCAAATCCTCTTTATCATGTTCTAAGAGGTAGAATCCTAGTTTTAGGAATAACTGGTTAACAGCTCTACTCTTCAGCTTTCCTTCTATCTCTCATCATTCGAAGGGCAGTGGGCATAGTAGAAATATTCAGGGTAAGAGAGTTGGATTGTAGTTTATACTCTGTCACACATAGGAGATGTGCCATGAGTCTTAGTCTTCCTATTTATAAAATTGAATAGTTGGATTATATATTCTCATAGGTTTCTTTTACCTCCAAAATGTGGTTCAAAGTGCCCTTATAATGACATGCAGCTTTGTTCTCACTTTTTAAAGCTATAATGAGTGAACTATTCTGGCAGAATTTTGTCGAAAGGAGATGTTGCCTTTTTCAAAGATGTGGTTTTGATCACTTGTTTGAGGACCAGTCCATTGCTGGCCCATTATGTTGATGTCAAATGGAAGACTGAGGCCACATTAAGTCTAATTTGTTGTTGAAAGAAAGCAAGTTCAAAGCTATGTCCCCAAATAGTCAAATTCTCTTTGCAATATCTTGCAAAAGCCACTCAGATAAATGAAATTTATGTTTTGAAGAATACTGGGTTATTTTGCATAACCTTTGATTTCACACATTTCTCTTCCATAATGTGTCAGTAGATTTTGTATTGATATAAGAATTTAATTCTGTCATTTTTTTTTTCTAAGTTTGAAGTGAATGTAGCTTTCCAGGTTTCTTTATTTTGTCAAGATAAAGTGAAATAAATCTTTGAGTACTAACTTTCCTTTTTCAGTTAACACATCATTTCTACTTAACACTTCCTTTTCCCAGGGCCGTGCTTGTACCAATCCCTCATCAGATGAGTTCTTGAAAGGATTCCTGGCTCCAGGGCTATAGTGATACCTCCCAGGCCTCTAGGGGAGCAGGATGCATCCGGGCATTCTTGGTTTGCCCTCTTTTCACTCACCTAAGCTCTTATCAATTCCTTTCTTTCCTTCTTTCATACATCTCAAATGGACCATACACTTCTCTTCATCTATACTCCTTCCACCCTCATCCCAGCCTTCATCATCTCTCACCTGGACAATAGCCTCCAGATTTGTCTCTCTGCTTCCAAGCTTTTTTTTTTTTTTATGTTAGGCTTCATGCCTTGAACTCAGGACCCTGAGATTAAGAGTCACATGATCTACTGACTGAGCCAGGCTGGTGCCCTCTGCTTCCAAGCTTATGCCCCCTGGTCCAGTCTCCACATAGCAGCTCTCTTGGTCATGCAGGTTGAGTCATGCCACTAACCTTTCTCCCATCCTTTGGAGTCTTTCTTTTGCATACAAATAAAATTTCAACTCCCAAGACTATGACTGTGGTAAACACTGTGATGTCCTGCCCAGATTCCTCTTCAAAGAAAGATTTGTTGCCCTCGTTACTAGAAATGCTGTTGTTAGATGCCTTCAACTGTCAGACCTTCAGGAATGGCTTTAGCTTCCTGAAGGTGCATTGCCCAAGGTCCTGTCCTTCCTCGAGTGGTCCATAGCTGATGACAGGTCCATGCAGGGGTAAAAAGGCTTGGCTGTCTTGGCCCAGCTCTGGATTACCCTGTGGGACTATTCTGACTCCACACGGAGTTAGCTGCAACTGTCCTTTGGCCTTACTCTTAGCCCCCTTCTTGCTCTGCTCCATCTTGCTTACTTTCTTCCCCTCTTCTGCAGGTGTTGATCTAAAGGAAACTCTTTAATAAATATCTGGAAGCTAAATTCCACCTCAGAACCCAAATTGCAACAAAGGCCTATAATGCCCTGTATTATCTGGTCCTTGCCTACTTCTCCAACTTTATCTTGTGCCACTGGTACCCTGGGACATTGCTCACCAGTCTACTTTCAATTCTTGGATTGTTCATTCCTACTCAGGATCTTTGTACCTGATGTTTTCTCTTTAGGGAAGCTCTTCTTCCAACAATGTCTAATTCTTGTTTATCTGTTCTCACCTTAAATGTCACCCCCTCTGAGAAGCCTTCCCTAGCCCTGCCCCCCACTATCGTCACTAAACTAATAATATAAATTAGATTGTTTCTCCTATTTTTAGTCCATAGAATTATTTACAATTTGTCATTATATATTCACTTGTCTCTACCACTGTATATACCCACTGTTTATACCCACTGTATCCCCAGCATTTAACTTAATTCTTGGCCCCTAGTAGATGTTTCATAAATAATGACTGAATGAATGAATGGACTAGAAGATGCTTAAGGGAAAGCCTCAATATCTCTAGCCCTTTGGTCACTTGTCAAGATCACTATTCAGGGAGCTAGACTCTCCTAAAGACTGGGTAGGGAGGGCTACCCCAGGGCAGGACCAACACCATCATAGCCAGTTGCCTGGCTGAATGTTTTGATACAGGTGAGTAGTTTCTGCATCTAGTGGGGATCCATCCAGGTTCCTGGCCAACTGCTCCCACACTTGGCTCCTCTTATGGCCCTGTCTCTCTAACTTCCTTTCTTCTAAAGAAGTTTGCTCCACTTTTCTATGATCCCTTTATGATTTATATTCTCACCTTGCCTTCCCTACCTTTGTTCATACCACTGTATCCAGCCCTAGTAAAGGCACCTCATTGCTCTATACTCCATAGCCCTTTGGGGAAATCCTCTCATCTTAGCACACATACAGCCTGCCTGTAAAACACAGACTCACTATTCAACTCCATTGCAATTTAGATACTATTACTTAACATTTAGGCAGTACTAGATAGAGGCTGAGAACTTTACAAGGATGACTGCATTCAATTCCCATTTAATCCCAACTGGTCTATGGAGTAACTACTATTATATCTATTTTGTGATGGACAAGATTGGTGAAGTGGATCTGCCCAAGGTAAGAGGTGACTTTGGCATTAAAACCCAAATGGTCTGATTGTAAGGCCAACGCATACTCTTAATTCTCCACTGCATTACAGATAATTGTACAACTTGCTCCATTGAGACCACAGGACATTGCTTTATTTTCTAGTAAACAGAGTTTGTTTTAAATTATGCTTTGGTTTCTTTCTTTCTTTGCTTTAAAACATAGAAAAATTTGGAAAAGGAATTATAATAGCCTAGGCCTTAGAGAAATCAGTCTCATTGTGTTATTGTCTTACTAATTTTGCTTTTGAGTCCTATTCTATTATGGAGAGGGGAGAAGGGTCCATGGTCATTGTGGGGCCATTTGCACTTATATATTATCCTCTACAAGGGTGGAGAGTGTCTGGGAAGAGGCAATGAGCATACATTGGTGCCAATATAATGAACAGGAGCACAGTGAGTAAAACAGCTTTTTTTCTTTTTTTTTAAATTTTAAATTAGCTTGTATTCTTTCTCTTGTAAAGTAACTTTTGTTACATTATGAAAAAACAGGAGATGCTTATAAAATATTGATATATAAAAGTGTTACCAATATATTTAAGTACATGGTTAGTTTGCTTATAAGAAATGTCCATGGGTTTGTTATTTTTTGAGTATATTGCCTGTGATATAATAGTTTATATAATCATTTTTTTCAAACATGGTTGAAATTTTTATTTGATTTCCCCATATGAAACCATGTAGTCTAAGTTAGATATGCAAAAGTAAATTAAATAAAAATTTAAGAATTTATTATGTGTTTGCTCTTTGAATTATAAGAATTAAAATGAGAGAAAATGAACTTTTTCACCCACCAGGTTGGTAAAAATTGTACCAATTTTTAAATGAAAAGATAATGTTTAGTGTCTGGCATTGGTGTGAATATAAGGGAAATATGTTTTTTCTCTTACTTACAAGTTTTCTTACTTACCCCCTAGGGGTAGGACAGAAATATCTTTTTTTTAGTATAAAATTTATTGTCAATTTGTTTTCTATACAACACCCAGTGCTCCTCCCAACAGGTGCCCTCCTCACCCACCCTCCCTTCCCTCCCACTCCCCATCAACCCTCAGTTCATTCTCAGTTTTTAAGAGTTTCTTATGGTTTGGCTCTCTCCCTCTCAAACTTTTTTAACCTCGCCCATGGTCTTCTGTTAAGTTTCTCAGGATCCACATAAGAGTGAAGACATATGGTATCTGTCTTTCTCTGTATGACTTATTTCACTTAGCATAACACTCTCCAGTTCCATCCACATTGCTACAAAAGGCCATATTTCATTCTTTCTCATTGCCAAGTAGCATCCCATTGTGTATATAAACCACAATTTCTTTATCCATTCATCAGTTGATGGACATTTAGGCTCTATTGGGGCCTCATGAAGATAAAAAGCTTCTGCACTGCAAAGGAAACAATCAACAAAACTAAAAGGCAACCGACGGAATGGGAAAAGACATTTGCAACTGACATATCAGACAAAGGGCTAGTATCCAAAATCTATAAAGAGCTCACAAAACTCCACACCCAAAAAACAAATAATCCAGTGAAGAAATGGGCAGAAAACATGAATAGACACTTCTCTAAAGAAGACATCCAGATGGCCAACAGGCACATGAAAAGATGCTCAATGTCACTCCTCGTCAGGGAAATACAAATCAAAACTACACTGAGATATCACCTCATGCCAGTCAGAGTGGCTAAAATGACCAAATCAGGAGACTATAGATGCTGGAGAGGATGTGGAGAAACGGGAACCCTCTTGCACTGTTGATGAGAATGCAAACTGGTGTAGCCATGCTGGAAAACAGTGTGGAGGTTCCTCAAAAAATTAAAAATAGATCTACCCTATGACCTAGCAATAGCACTTCTAGGAATTTACCCAAGGGATACAGGAGTGCTGATGCATAGGGGCACTTGTACCCCAATGTTTATAGCAGCACTTTCAACAATAGCCAAATTAGGAAAATGTATTTGAAAGCTGTCTCAGCAATTCCATTTCTTGGAATGTACTCCACAGAAGTTCTCAACCATGTGCATAGGAATTGATGTATAAATCATTATATAAATAGTAAGGAAAGAGTAAGAAAAGGGCAATAATTATGGGTATAATTAAGGGTATTATATTATAATCATCAGTACTACAAATACCATAGAGCTGTTGAAGATCTAAGTGGACTGATACAGCTAAGACTTATTAATGATAGTGAAAGCAAGTTACAAAATAATAAATATGTATTATCTTGCTTAGTTTAAGAAATATATGACATTTATGTGTAGAGGCATATGAAAGATCAGAAACGTTATTAATGTTTACCTCTGGGGAGAGGATGAGATTGGCCAGTCTGGTGAGGAAATAGAGGAATGGTCACATTCTTGGTGTTTCTATACAATTCTCTACCAATTAGGTTTTTGTACACTATCCATACATGAATAACCTTTTTAACTTTATAGCAGAAATGAAAAATATTTACTGTGAATCTATAAATTTTTGTTTAGATTAAAATTATGGTCTCTATGTGTAGTGCATGTGGCATCTGAATTATGCTACATTTGGGGGATATTATTGCAATGTGACCTTAGTGTATATTTTGTTACAAGGAACAGAAACCCATTCACAAAGTATAAGTAGAATTAAGGGGAGTTGACTGAAAAAAATGTAAGAGAATCATAGGATCCTCATGTGTAATCCAGCCTCAAGGAAACAGAGTTCAGAAGCTTCTCTCTCCATTTATTTTTCTATAGCCCCAAGGTCTTACATTTGTTCCTCTTCACACATCTGCACAATTCTCCTCTGCAGACTGCCTTCCTCTTTTTTTGTGTGTCTGTTTGTTTTTAATCATCCTTGGATTTATGATTTTACAGGCTTACCACCATTTTGAGCTGAGGAAATTCTAGGAGATATGTACTTTGAATAACGACTTTGATTCTATCAGTTAACTCAATCTGATATTTTATTTTTGAAGTTTGAAATTAATTTCCAACTATTAATAATATTTAAAATTTCAACCATGTATAGTTACTGTTTTTTACTCAGGTCCTGCTACTAAAGTGCAGCCAAGTTTTATATAAAAAGCCCTATTTAGTCAGAAGTTTGTGGGCAGTGACATATGGGGTGGGGCCAAGCAAAGCTAAACAATGTGCTATTTTGGCAAAGCTTGAGTTCATATGGCTAAAGGCAAACATGTGTTATGAGCAAAGAGGAGGACTTACAGCTAGTGTTCAGTGATTATTTACTCTTCATTTACAAGAAGGAAAGTTGACTTACATTCTTACTGATCCTCATTGGAACATAGTCTTTAAGACTAGCCCACTACAACAGAGGTTTATGATAGGAATTAATTGCCAGTTGAGTAGTATGTCAAATATTTCTTACCTGAACCTAGTAATTACCCTTCTCAACACAGGCAGTCCTTACTTTGCACATTAGTAGGGGATCTAAAAATGACCATGCAGAATGATTTTAATAATCAATGCAAAAATTACCATTGTTCTGTGATCTTATAATAATTTTGTCAAAACATTAATAACTCTCTTCCTGTCATGTTTGTATGGGGAAATGAAAAAAGATAGTAAAACCAATATGTAATTAGTGCACTATAATTTATAACAATAGAAACATTGAGAATTAAAGTGCTTTCTTGGTAAAACAGTTATTAAATGCAGTTTGAAGAATAATTGCCTCCTTGTCATAATACATTTGTATAGAGTGAGCATCTTTTCTTTTTTTATGTTTTTATTTATTTTTGAGAGAGAGAGCAGGAGTGGGCACGAGCGGGGGAGGAGCAGAGAGAGGAGACAGAGGATCTGAAGCAGGCTCTGAGCTGACAGCACAGAACCCAACATGGGGCTCCAACTCTCAAGCCATGAGATCACGACCTGAGCCAAAGTCAGACACAACTGACTGAGCCACCCAAGCCCCCCAAGTGAGCATCTTTTCTACCTATGCCTTGGTGATTGCCATACTCCTTTCTTGGTTTGGATTGGCTCCCAACATTGTATCCTATGTGCTTTCAAGGTTGCGAAATATTTGAGAGTTCATTTAATGTAGTGTTTTGCCAGTGTCACTTCCTCTGGGAGATCTTCATCCTTCTTGTCATAATCACCTTCATCATTTATGTCAATAAGTTCACCCTCACTAAGTTCCTGGGCTTGCATGTCTAGTGTCTTAGATGGTAGCAATGTTTCTTCCATAACTCCATGTACATTCCATTTGAATTTCACCTATTACATTATCACTTTTTTTTTTTGCTCTTTCACCTTTCTTGGCCAATTCCCATTTTCAGTTATGCATTTTTATAAAATGTCATGTGGATTTATCACTGGGAGACAAAGAGGCAACATATAGGCTTTACTGTGTGTGAACTGAGTAGCTGATGGAGGAGTGGTTGTTGGAGGACTGGTGCTTTTTGAACTGTGGCAACTGCACTTTATGCATAATGGTACTGTGTAAGGAGAGAACTGCCTGTATATCTCACAGAAGTGCATATATGTATTCACCCAAGCACAGGCACAAAAATGTGAATAGTGGTACCATTCATAATATAGCTAAATTGGAAACTATCCAAATGCCCTCCAGAAGTAGAATAGATAAATAAATTGTGGCTTAGTCATAATATGGACTACTTTATAGCAATGGGGTTGAACAAATACAACTACATGAAATAACAGGGATGAATCTCACAAAATGTTGAACAAAAGAATCCAAACATCAAAGAATATGAGTTCTTTGATTCCATTTATGTAAAGTTCAAAAACAGGCAAAACTAATCTATAGGATCAGATGTCAGTCCTTGGCAGAGGTAATGCCTAGAAAGGAGCATATGTGGGCTTTGGGGTGGTGGTAATGTTTGTTTCTTAACCCAGGGCACTGATTACACAGGTATTTTTACTTTGTGATAATTCAACAACCTGTACACTTTTGATTGGTGCCTCCTTCTATAGGTGTGTTACAGTTCAATAAGACTTTTACCAAAAATGTAACACATCTCTCACAATAACTCACAGATAAAAATTTGTAATAAATTTACTCTTCTAATGTAAATTACAGTGGATTCTGTGAGCTCCCTAGATCAACCTCAATAGCACTCCCTACTTGCTGGAAGTAAGTGCTTACTTTCTTGATTTTGAAGAAAAAATGATGCCTCCTGTTCCCCAATGCTGCCCCAGCTAACGACCACCTCTCATACAAATAAGTATAAAGACCATCGGTAGAAAAAGGAGCATGCCTCCTGAGGCCTGGAAGACACATTACAGCTTCAGCTTAGGGAAGAGGGAGGTGCCTGGTTCCCAGCCTCCTAGGCTAGGAAGCCAAAGGTACAGGCGCAGGAGGAGGGGGGTGGTGGGGCATCACCCACATTGGAGAAGAAAAAAAAATGATGAAATGGGGATGAGCAGGAGAGTATGTCACACCAATTCATATCATCTGTCACTAGGCTATCATTAAAAAGAAAAGCTGGGAAGGGCTCCACAGCATGAAGTGCAGAAAGACTGCTACTCTCAGGGCCAGCAGCCTCTGTAACCATGTTCCCCAGCCTGAGTCCACCTCACATCTTGAAGTAACCAATGGGGCCTTTGACACCACAGGCCTGTGTATCCAGAAGACTTGAGTTAACTCCTTCAAACAGCATGATCAAGTTCTTAAGGCAACTGCTTAGAAAATGGGCTTCCAGAGAAGTGGGTGGGTTTATCACATTTCAAAAAAAAATTAAGGCAACATTCGGCTCTTGATTAATTAATTAATTCAACCATTAGTTATTGTCCATTTACCAATAATTATTGGGAGAGCCTTAGGCCAGGATTTCCCATTCTTTATTTTTTCTTTTTTCCTTAGGTTAAAAAAAAAAACGATCCATCATAACTTATGTGGTAATTCAAATTGTTCTGTAAGGTCTTTTTCAAAAATCAGTAGTCCTTTAACCACAATTTTCATTTCCTATTTCCCAGTGACAGTTAAGTTCAACTTTTTAATGGATTCCTTTGATATTTTCTGCTGTATCTCTAAACCACATGCTTATATTGCTACCTCCTGTTTTTATAGCATTTGACATTGTATTAGCTGCCATAGCATTCCATTGTATTGGGTTACTATATCAAAATACCATAAACTGAGTGGCTTAAACAATAGACATTTATTTCTCACAGTTCTGGAAATTGTGAAATCCAAGATCAAGGTGCCTTCCCATTCAGTTCTTGGTGAGAGCCATCTTCCTGGCTTTCAGATAGCCACCTCCTTACTCTGTCTTCAGTAATCTCACCATGAAGGTCCTACCTTCATGACTGAATCCAACCTCAGTTACTTCTCAAAGTCCCATCTCTAAATACTATAACATTAGGAGTAAAGCTTCAGTATATGAATTTTGGAGGAGCACAGTTTCACTCCATTTCCAGACATTATCTCTTGCCTTCCAAGTGGGAAAAAATGAAGATGTCTTCTTGTTTCCTTAACCTCACAATATAGTCACACTTCCCATCCCCCATCTCCCCATGTAATTGTATGATGATTTTAGTAGGTCAGTTAAGCAAGAACCCAGAAGCATGCTGCTTTAAATACAGTTGAATCCCAAACCTATGCCTCTCAACCTTGACCTCTGTCCTGCCCTGGCAATCTCATATAGTCTGTACCATGACTATTCAGATCTGTGTGCCTTTACTTATCTGATCCTTCTACCTAGAATGTCTTTCCTCCTCTTCTTCACCTGGATTCTTCCATCTTTGTTATTGTTGTTGTTTTTTATTCTTCCATCTTTTAATTCAAATCTGAATTCAGCCCTATTTCTTCCAGCAAACCTTCCCTTGCCCCTGCCTATTTCTACCCAAGGTCTCTGACTTGGGAATAAAACTTTAGTCCTACAATTGTCATCCCACGTTGAATTTCTATGTGTAAGAGTATCCCCACCTCAAGACTATAAGCTCTCTGAAGAGAGAGACCTTGCTTTTTCATCAGTGTATCCCTAGTACTAGCACTATGCTTAGCACATAAGATGCATTCTATACATGTTTATTTAACAAATACAAATCAACTGATATTTGGTGCTTTCATTCACCTGTGCCTTCAGGTTTTGCTTTTCTTAATATCAGTCAGATACCTTTGCTTTAATGGGACTAAAATTGTTTCCTACCAGTTAATGATCTTCTTGGTTCCCAACAAGATTTACAGGCCAACCACAATTTGCAAAAACTATCTCAGAGACAAGAGTCGTGGTTACACTTGACTGACTTCTTAATGGGCATGTTTCTTACTTAAGAGTATAACTGCCCTTCGCTTATTAGAGTTGCTTTGTACTAAATCAATACAAGAGGGTTAGAGGAAAGGGCAAATAATCCTTATAGTAGTTACAGCACTATCTCATGATAAGAAAACAAGATTGGAAGGTTTACTAACTGAATGGATTTACATTGCAGGAGAGTCTTAATCTTTTGTTACTTCATAAATGAGTGGATAACCCTTAGGTCACAAGAATATTTTTTAAATGTAACTTTATGCTTGCTTTATTACTTCCCTAAGACCCTCTAGCTTGTTTATTTAAAGTACCTTATTATAATCTCTCCTTCTTCCTTCCTTCTTTCCTTCCTTTCTCCTATCATTTTTATAGAATTTATCTTTTAGAGCAGTTTTAGGTTCATACAAGAATTGAGGTGGGAGATACAGGGATTTCCCATATATTGGCTATCCTATGCATGTATAGCCTCCTCATTATTAACATTCCCCACCAAAGTGGTTCATTTGTTACAGTTGATGAAACTCTATGCACCTTTGGTTATTCTTTTAAAAAGAAAGGTGTGTGATCTCCGTGTCTTTTCTCCACTGCCTACAAGGTAGAATTTAGATGTGATGGTCAGAATTGCAGCAGCCACATTAGGTCATGAGATTGAAGCTGTTTGCTCAAAGTATTGGGCCATGAGTGGGGTCTCCAGCATCATGGAGCAGTTTCATGAGCCTAGGTTACCTGTCAGTTATGTGACAGAGAAACAAACCAATATCTTGTTTAAACTATTGTTTCTTTGGCCTTTCCTACAGCTGTACCTAAACCTGTGTCAGGATATGTAAATTTCCATCATCCACAATTTATTCCTAAGGACTAAAGGATAGTATCATCTAGATTTTCTTCTTAAAACTCGAATACTCTGGGAGAGGAGACATATTAAAGTGTTTAGGTCAGGAACTTCTTGACATGATTAAACTTATCAAATTATTTTTATTCATTCTCTATTTTCAGGGTTCTGGATTAAAGGAAGATTCTGTTGTAAATATTGGCATTGTATTATTCAAGTTAAGAAGCCTGACTGGGGTTAGAAAATTTGGCTATCTCTGCACAGGGCTGAGTCTAGAGGTGCTTGTTAGCACAGCTCCAGAATTCTCTACATGAGCAAGACCATATTTTAATGTGAAAGCTAACAAAGAATATGGTCCTTCAGGAGCAGGGTCTAGCTAACAATTCATGAGGCTGTGAATGAAGTAGTCTAGAGTACTGCTTGAGAAATAAAATAATTTAAATACTTTTAAATTGGCAATTGGCTTTTAAGTGGGTACAACTGTTGATATACATTATTTTTAAGGGGTTTTACTCCCAAATGGCAAAAATATTTTGTTCCCGATAGAGTTGGCTGTGGACCTTAAAACAATCATGTCATAAGGGCAGTTTTTTCTGCTTTCCTGTATCTTCTCTTCTTTCTCCTTTTTTCAGGATGCAATATTCTCCCCTCTTTTGCCTCATGATTTCTCTTATTCCTCTACCCCTATTTTGTATCTTTGATTTTCCCACCCTGTCTGCTCAACATTGTAAAAGATTCACAGTCTACAAACTTCCAAATCACAAAGCAGTATTTCTCAAAATGAACCACTCCATCTGTAACTGATATGCTAAATTTGGAGATGTGAGAAACAAGCAGGTGGATGGTTGACCTTGAACAAAACACTTCACCTCTCTTGACTTCAGTTTTATTGTCTTAAAATATGGGACAGTGATTTTGAAATAGTTTTTTTCCTAACACCGCACTCTGGGCTTCCTCTTTTTGTTATAGACTCATTTGGAGGTGCCAGTACTCATTCTGATATGTAATAAATACCTCCTCCACCCTCCTTTTTATGGGCACCATCACCCTTCTTTGCTTTAACAAGAGAACTTTGTATTACTGCCAAAAGGTATGTGGATATGGGAGAATTAACTTACTTGAACAGAAGTATATCAGTGTTTATACATGAAAAAAATGGTGGAGGACATGAATTGTTGCAAAACAAAAGAAAACAAGAAAATTTGAATGTTGACTAAGAACTTGGAAAAACTGCTCCCTTGCTTACTCTAATTGTTTGTCCACATTCACCTTTGTGTTTTTATGAGTATAGTATAGTTTAATTTAGTTGCCTTTTTGGCTTACAGGAAAATATTTTGGGAAATTAGTATTCATTTATCTAGTCCTTAGAATTTCTTCACTGATATCTATCTATCTATCTATCTATCTATCTATCTATCTATCTACCGAACAACTAAATTGCTCCTTGTTGATTGGGCAAAGAAGTGTTTATTACTGAAATTCCTGGCCAAGGTGGAATCTGTAGACTACAGTCTACCTCTTTACTGATCCCAGCTAAAACTCTGGACAGCAGACAAAAGGACTTTGAAAAGTAAGGATTAATATGGAAAATGGACAATGAAGTCAAAACTTGATTAACAACCTGTAGCAAAGAGGAGTTTCTTTTTTGTTGTTTTTGTTTTTTCTCCTTCGACTACTGGATTTGAATTGGATTCAGGCTGGCATGTACAACTGGGCAGCAAGTGCTGACAGAGAAATACTTGGAGAAATCATTTATCTAGGAGACCAGGAAAAGTGATCTGTGATTTCCCGAGTGTAGAAATAACTTTTTTTTTTTCTTCTGATTTTTCTGCCCTTCTAGTTCTGACTCAGGGCCAGCCTCAGACATGGCACTGTACTGCCATCACTGTGATGAAGGCACTTTTAACCCCAAGAGAAGACCGAGTTTGAAGCTAAAGGAACTGATGAAAGGGGCCTCTTTTGTCCAAAGAGTATGGGGGAATCTCTTTATTTTTCTATTTTATTATTCTTTTTCTTTATTCTGAAAGCAGTGCCAGTTATGTGGAACTGTACAAAGCACCGGAGGCCCCATCTTTCTAGCCAAGGGAACTGGAAAAAATGTGTCACTGTGAACCAGAGTGCAGGAGAAATGCCAGAAAGAGAAGACTAGAGATGAGGATCCCTTAATTCTAGCACAAACCAACATTAGGTCTTGGCTCACCTCCAAGTTGGGCACATGTAGGCCAGACACAAGGAAAGAGTAAAGATTTCAAAAAATAAATTGCTACATAAAAAACCTGACCAGGTCCCATGCTTTCAGGTCTTCACCAGGTAGACCCAAACAGCATAGTGAAACCTTTAAAAATAAGCTAATATTGGACTAATATGCTCAGAAGGCGAAACAGACTTTGTGGTTCAAAACAGACCTGGTTGGTGGTTTGCTTTAAAAAACCCACATTCACACACATTCTTCAGATGATTTTAATAGGGTCCAGTGCCTACAACATAATATTCAGATGCTCATTATAGAATCCACAATTACTCAATATACAAGAATCAAAACAAATGACCAACATGCAAACAAAAACAAAACAACCCACAAAAATTCAGGAAACAATCATCGACAGAATTGACAGAAGGTAACATTAAGATGACCCACGTGTTGGAATTACCAGAAAAAATACCTAAAGAAGTTATAATAACCATGTTCCATGAAGTGATGGTGAACATTCTTGAAAGGAATGGGAAGATAGAAATTTTCAGTAGAGTAAAAGTTTTAAAAAAGAAACAAACAGAAATGTTAGAACTAAAAAATATAGAATCTACAGACCTGAAC
Source organism: Neofelis nebulosa (assembly GCF_028018385.1). NCBI lineage: Eukaryota > Metazoa > Chordata > Mammalia > Carnivora > Felidae > Neofelis > Neofelis nebulosa. Next base: position 99,928,423 of record NC_080782.1, on the reverse strand, counting down.
AAAACTATCAATCCACTTGACATAATTGATATTTATAGAAATTTTCAGGCAACAACTACTAAAACACATTATTGTTAAGTGCACATGGAACATTCACCAAGATGGATCATATCTTCAACTCTAGAGCAAACATTAAAAAATTAAAGAATTGAAGTCATACAAAGTATGTTCTCTGGCCATAAAGAAATTATATAAGAGGGTACCTGGGTGGCTCAGTTGGTTAAACGTCCAGCCTCAGCTCAGGTCATGATTTCACGTTTTGTGAGTGTGAGCCCCGCATTGGGCTCTGGGCTGGCAGCTCAGAGCCTGGAACCTGCTTCGGATTCTGCATCTCCCTTTCTCTCTGACCCTTTCCTACACGTGCTCTGTCTCTCTCTGTGTCTCTCTCTCTCTCAAAAATAAATAAACATTAAAAAATTAAAAAAAAGAAATTATGTAAGAAATAAATAACTGAAAGATGTCTGGAAAATCATCAGATGTTTGAAAATTAAATAACAGATTTTTAAATAATTAATGGATCAAAGAAGATGTCACAGGGGAAGTTAGAGTGTATTTTGAATAAAGTTAAGAGGAAAGCAATACATGCCAAAATTTATGGGAGGTGAGTAAGGCACTGCTTAGAGTGAAAATAAGAGCATTAAATGCTTATGTTAGAAAAGAGAGACTAAGGAAAGGCTTTAGTAATATTCTAAGCTTTCATGTCAAAAAGCTAGAACAAAAATCCAAACCACCCAGAAAAATGGAAATGAAAAAGATAAATAAAAACTGCAGACAATAACATCAATGAAACTAAAATCTGCTTCTTTGTGAAGATTAAAAAAATTAGTAAACCTCCCCCTAAATTGGTGAAGAAAAAAAGGGAGAAGATACATATTACCAAAATCAGGAATGAAAAGAGGAGATATCACTACAGACTTTACAGATATTAAAAGAATAAATTGTGAGGTCAAAGTAAAGTTTTCATATTTTTGCATATGGACAGGCACTTGTTCCAGCACTTTTTCTTAAAAAGATCATCATTCTTCCATTGGATTGCCTGTATATCTATGTCAAAAATCAATTATATTTATGTGGGTTAATTTCTTAACTCTCTAGTCAGTTCCATGGATTTATATGGCTATCCTTTCACCAGTTCCATAGTATCTTAATTACTGTAGATTTATAGTCAGTCTTGAGATAAGGTTTTATGAATCTCCCAACTTTGTTCTCCTTTTTTGAAAATTTTTTAACTATTCCAGGGCCTTTGCATTACCATATGAATTACAATGAAATATTACACAGTAATAAAAATGAATGAACTACTGATACACCTAAAGAAATAAATGAATTCAAGTGTATTATTTTAAGTGAAACAGGACAGTCTCAAAAGGTTAAATATTTTATGATTCCATATATATGACATTATGGAAAATCAAAACTGTAGAAAAAGAGACCAGATTAGTGGTTGCCAGGGTGAGGGTTTGACTACAAAGGGACAACATGAAGGAGTTTGGGGCAGGGTGCATTGATAGAACTGTTCTTAAATAGTTCTCCATCCCCTCACTCTCAATCTAAAGGTGTCCTCAGACCTAAAATGAGTCTCTTGTAGACAGCAAATAGATGGGTCTTGTTTTTTTATCCATTCTGATACCCTATGTCTTTTGGTTGGCGCATTTAATCCATTTACATTCAGTGTTATTATAGAAAGATACGGGTTTAGAGTCATTGTGATGTCTGTATGTTTTATGCTTGTAGTGATGTCTCTGGTACTTTGTCTCACAGGATCCCCCTTAGGATCTCTTGTAGGGCTGGTTTCGTGGTGACAAATTCCTTCAGTTTTTGTTTGTTTGGGAAGACCTTTATCTCTCCTTCTATTCTAAATGACAGACTTGCTGGATAAAGGATTCTCGGCTGCATATTTTTTCTGTTTAGCACACTGAAGATATCGTGCCAAGCCTTTCTGGCCTGCCAAGTTTCAAAGGAGAGATCAGTCACGAGTCTTATAGGTCTCCCTTTATATGTGAGGGCATGTTTATCCCTCGCTGCTTTCAGAATTTTCTCTTTATCCTTGTATTTTGCCAGTTTCACTATGATATGTCGTGCAGAAGATCGATTCAAGTTACGTCTGAAGGGAGTTCTCTGTGCCTCTTGGATTTCAATGCCTTTTTCCTTCCCCAGTTCAGGGAAGTTCTCAGCTACAATTTCTTCAAGTACCCCTTCAGCACCTTTCCCTCTCTCTTCCTCCTCTGGAATACCAATTATGCGTATATTATTTCTTTTTAGTGTATCACTTAGTTCTCTAATTTTCCCCTCATATTCCTGGATTTTTTTATCTCTCTTTCTTTCAGCTTCCTCTTTCTCCATAACTTTATCTTCTAGTTCACCTATTCTCTCCTCTGCCTCTTCAATCCGAGCCGTCGTGGTTTCCATTTTGTTTTGCATTTCATTTAAAGCGTTTTTCAGCTCCTTGTGACTGTTCCTTAGTCCCTTGATCTCTGTGGCAAGAGATTCTCTGCTGTCCTGTATACTGTTTTCAAGCCCAGCGATTAATTTTATGACTATTATTCTAAATTCACTTTCTGTTATATTATTTAAATCCTTTTTGATCAGTTCATTAGCTGTTGTTATTTCCTGGAGATTCTTCTGAGGGGAATTCTTCCGTTTGGTCATTTTGGACAGTCCCTGGAGTGGTGAGGACCCGCAGGGCACTTCCCCCGTGCTGTGGTGTATAACTGGAGTTGGTGGGCAGGGCCGCAGTCCGACCTGATGTCTGCCCCCAGCCCACCGCTGGGGCCACAGTCAGACTGGTGTGTGCCTTCTCTTCCCCTCTCCTAGGGGCGGGATTCACTGTGGGGTGGTGTGGCCCGTCTGGTCTACTTGCACACTGCCAGGCTTGTGGTGCTGGGGAGCTGGCGTATTAGCTGGGGTGGGTAGGCAAGGTGCATGGGGGCAGGAGGGGCAGGCTTAGCTCGCTTCTCCTTAGGTGATCCACTTCAGGAGGGGCCCTGTGGCAGCGGGAGGGAGTCAGATCCGCTGCCGGAGGTTTGGCTCCGCAGAAGCACAGAGTTGGGTGTTTGCGCGGAGCGAGCAAGTTCCCTGGCAGGAACTGGTTCTCTTTGGGATTTTGGCTGGGGGATGGGCGGGGGAGATGGCGCTGGCGAGCGCCTTTGTTCCCCGCCAAGCTGAGCTCTGCCGTCCGGGGGCTCAGCAGCTCTCCCTCCCTTTGTCCTCCAGCCTTCCCGCTTTCTGAGCAGAGCTGTTAACTTCTGACCTCCCAGACGCTAAGTCGCGCTTGCTGTCGGAACACAGTCCGTCCGGCCCCTCCGCTTTTGCCTGCCAGACTCGGGGGCTCTGCTTGGCCGGCGAGCCGCCCCTCCGCCCCGGCTCCCTCCCACCAGTCCATGGAGCGCGCACCGCCTCGCCGCCCTTCCTACCCTCTTCCGTGGGCCTCTCGTCTGCGCTTGGCTCCGGAGACTCCGTTCTGCTAATCCTCTGGCGGTTTTCTGGGTTCTTTAGGCAGGTGTAGGTGGAATCTAAGTGATCAGCAGGACGCGCGGTGAGCCCAGCGTCCTCCTACGCCGCCATCTTCCGGAACTCCCTCGATAGAACTGTTCTTTATCTTAATTGTGGTCATAGGTACATGATTCTACCCATTTGTGAGAACTGAAGGAGCTATATAATGAAATGAGAGAAATTTCCTGTATTTTAATTAATAATAAAAAGTAAAAAATAGTGTTTATTACTAATATTTTATCTTTGCATATATTGCTCCCAAACTGAAAGATCCAAGTATGAAAATCTGTTTGGCTGGGTCTGGCTGTGACCATGTCTTAATTTTCAGGGACGAGGAGAGGTAGTCTTGCGTAGCTCTTGGCTTCTTTAATTGGACTCCTACAAAGTCTTGTACAATTGGGAATTTCCAAAAGTAGGGAGAATTTGGAGGGGCCAGTGAGAATAAAGATAGATGTCCATTAGAACATCTTCATCAGTGCAGAGCATGAGGATTAGGAGTTGTGTCTTCATCCAACTAACATAATCTCTCTGGGAATGGTGCTGAGGAAGAGCAAAGGCCCCAAATTTTGCCTTTGGAGTGAATACTCATTTCATATTCTTTTTTATCTCACTTTTGTTTTATTTTTTGAGTCCCAATTTAGAACCCACTCTCTACTACCTATTTTCCCCACCTTCTGTCTTGGAAAACTACCCCTTTTACATTAGGGAGGCTTCATACTCCTAAAACTCCTTGTGTTGTAAAATGTCTGGTGCTGAAGACCCTGAATACTGAAACATTTCTTCTACTCATGCTTTGCTGGGTATGAATGCAGACAAAGACATGTACTTTGGTCTGTAGAGTGTCCTAATTCCTAGTTCCACCAGTAGCAGCCATAGCTCATTTCCTTCTGAGTTACCTAGGGGCAAAGTGTATCTGACTACAGCCAATACATTTTTTTTCGAGTGACTGAAACATCCTTTCTCACATGAGAAAGGTATAACCCCTTATTAACATTTTTTTTAAAACTTCTCCTTACAAAATAATCACCTTGGGCATTACTGAGCTAAGTAACACTTGTCTCCTCCTTTATCTTGCTTTTATTAAAAGGGCCCCCAAATTATGTTTTTTGTGTTTTCCAAGCTTTTAGCAAGGGTAGTGGTCTTATTCCACCCCATAACATGTCAGTGAAAACTATTAATTAACAATAACTTGCACATTTATATAATGGTCAGTTACAGAAGCATATTTTTATAGGAGCATCATCAGGAATTCCCTCTTCAAAACAGCCCTCCCAGAGACCTCTTCAATCAAATGGCTTTATCCTGTACCTTCACAGCAGCATTTATATACATCTATTTCATCACTAACTATGTTATATCAGATTCTCTCTTTATGTTTTATCTCCCTCACTAGATTGGCAGCATATGCAGGGCAGGGCTGTATCATATTCATGAGTTTCTAAAGTGTGTTCAATAAGCTGCTACTAGGTATTATGCTTTAAAATATGGTTTTGTAGATACATATGATTTGGAATGATGATTAAACAGGTTTATCTGTTTAAGATAAGATCTTAAACATTCAAGATCTCTCAGAAACATTCATATATTTATTTATTCAACAAGTGTTTATTGAGAACCCACTGTGCCAACTACCATCCTGGACCCTAGGAGAATTCCACTGGAACGCCTAAGAATAGGCTGTAATACATCCTAAGAATAGGATGTAGGACAGCTTACATCCTTGTAGGGAAACACATAATAAATACATAAATGGAGATATGATATGCTGAGTGGTGATAAGTGCCATAAGGATAAACAAAGCGAGGTAAGAAAATACAGAGTGACAGTCTGTGGTGAGGAGGTCAGGGGGAACATTATATAGGATGGTGGTCATGGAAACCATGGTGGTCTTATTAAGCCTTCTTTAATAAGATGACATTTTTGTAGAAACCTGAAAGAAGTGAGGAGGTGAGCAATGCAGATACCTGGAGAAGGAATATTTAAGGGAAGAGTAAATATAAAAGCTGATATGAGTATGCCTGGTGTATTCCAGAAATGGTGAAGAAGCCGGTATTACAGGAGTGGATTAATCTAAGAGGAGAGTGATAGGAAAGGAGATAAAAGAGATGGGGTAGAGATAGGAAGAAGGCTGGGGGAGCAGAAAAACAGACCATCTGTGGTAGATCATATGAAGGTCATCATTGGAACTTTGGCTTTTATGTTGAGTTAGATAGCAACACATTGGTGGTGCATGGACAGAGGAGTGACATAACTTGGGTTGCTATGTTGACAGCAGACTGAAGGGGAGAAGGGCAAAAGTAGGGGAACAAGTTAGGAGGCTGGTTTAACAGTTTAGAAGAGAGTTGGTGGTGACTTGAACCAAAGTGATGGTGGTGGTGATGGCAAGAGGGTTACAAATTTATTTTTAATTAGACCCAGCAGGATTTCTGGATGGATTGGAGATGGTTTTAAGAGAAAGGGGAAGTCAAGGGTGATTCTAAGGATTTTATTTAGCTTAAGCAACTGGAAGAATAATGGTTCCATTTACCACTGAGTTGGGGAAAAGAAGGGGAGATAAGAATTGTGGGAGAAAGACCCGAATCTTTTTTTTTTAAATAATAATTTTTTTAAATGTTTATTTAGTTTTGAGAGAGAGTGCAGTGGAGGGGCAGAGAGAGAGGGGGACAGAGGATCTGAAGCGTGTGCCCACAGCCAAGAGCCTGATGCGGGGGCTCGAACTCACAAACTGTGAGGTCATGACCTGAGCCAAAGTCAGATGCTTAACCAGCTGAGCCACCCAGTTGCCCTGAAAAGCCTGTCTTGATGAAACCACCTAGGCTCTGGGGCACCACTAATGTGTTTATATGCATGGAGGATATCTAAGAGGGAATGTAGTAGGCTGCACTTCTTAAATTTATTCCATTATAGAACCTGTGTTTTATCTTATGGATCTAGTGTTTCATGGCACATACCCTGGAAGTAAACATAATTGAACTTAGTTAAACAGCTGATGGTAGGGGTGCCTGGGTGGCTCAGTCGGTTGAGCGTCCAACTTCGGCTCAGGTCATGGTCTTGCAGTCTGTGAGTTCGAGCCCCCCGTCAGGCTCTGTGCTGACAGCTCGGAGCCTGGAGCCTGGAGCCTGCTTTGGATTCTGTGTCTCCCTCTCTCTCTGCCCCTCCCCTGCTCATGCTCTGTCTCTCTCTCTCTGTCAAAAAGAAATAAACATTAAAAAATTTAAAAAAAACCAGAAGATGGTATAAAGAGAACACTTCTAAGGAATATGCCATCACCAGTGAGTTTAATAATTACCAATATTCAAATATGCTATGGTTTCCAGAAAGACTCTGTGAGGAGAAGAATTAGAAAGTTGCTTCCCACTTTGATAAATTATAAAATGATAAATATTACAAAGTAATATGACTAACTTTTAGCAAACATACGAGAACTTCTACATTCAAAAACATACTACCTCTTTTGAAGTAGTCCCTTCAAGATGGTTACTTTTTCTAACGATATTATAATTGGTCAAAAATATATTTGGAAATCACATTTGGAGTATCCCTCATAGACATAGTGTTTTGAGAATCCTCAGAGATGGCAAAATGTCTTTTGAGGCTGAATTTTAATTTCTAAAGCTGCCAAAAGTCATTCAGAGTCAAGCCAGATATGAATGGATGAATAAATTGAGAAATATTTTACTGTTAAATGTGAGTTGGGTCTGTAAGATTGAATTTCCCAATGGCCTTAAGAGAGATTCTGAAGAAGGAATTAAAAGATATTTTTGAACAATGGTAATATCCCTGGAATAATTATATCTCTTCCATGGCATCTACCTTCATTTAGGTATACAAGTTTTACTGTTGAGATCTCTACATTATAGTCACATGCTCAAAGTCAAATGAATGATTCTAATTAACTTAAAAATGAGGGGAATTGGTAAAGAGGTGAAATTAGATTCCCACCTGCTTATTCTCATCACCCATACCCTCTCTTTCCCTTTCTATTCTTGGTCTGTAGTTTTGTACACAGAAATGCCATAGGGCATTAAAACTATCTTGATTGTTGTAAACTGGGTTTAAGATCATTCCGTCCTGATAGTCTAAATGATAGAAAGAAAAGTATAAGGATTTTTGTGGGTGAGGGTAGGAAAAAAATAAGTTTGTCCCCAAGATCTATTTTAGACAAAGAAATTAATACACCAAATGGACCTGGCCTGGTGCCTGATGTTTGCTGTTTTCCAATTGGGTGCAAACATGTCTGTGAATTTTTGGTGGTGAGCCAGCTGCTCTGTACTCATTCTGGTTGATTAAAATGCTCTCTCAGTAGAGATTCTATTCAGAATTGATCACTCTGTTTTTGCTTGCTGGGAAATGGAAATTGCCATGGCTTCTTAGGTTGAATGAAAAAAATTTTCTATTACAGCAAAGATCTCTCAAATCCAAGATTTCCCAATTTTTCAAGGCTGAAAAGCCTTTCTGAATTGTATCCCATATCAAAGAACCCCAACCTGTGCTTCATGAGGTATGTTTTGGCCTAACCAGGAAGTAACAAAGTAGATTCCAATTAAATAAAACAGTCTCAATCTATGTATCTACCTGACCATCTTGAGATGCTTCACACACACAAGACAAAAAAAAAAATATATATATATATATATATATATTTTATTTTATATATATATATATTTATTTTATATATATATTATATATTTTATATATATTATATATATATATATAAATATATATAATATATATAATATATATATGACTGTATATATATCCCCATCAAGGAGAAGGCAATGATTTGTTATCACTGAAATTGACACTCATTCTGGATATGGATATGAATTTGCCTTCCCTGATGACTATGCTTCTGCTAACAGCAATATTCATGGACTTATACAAAATCTTCATTCACCATTATGGTGTCCCACGTAACATTTGTTTTCACCAAGGAACTCATTTTACAGCAAAGGAAGTAAGGGCATATAAAAGGCTAATTGTTTCCCTCAGTCAAGGAAATCTTTTCAGGTGATTGGTGAGCAGTAGTAAAATTAATAAGGAATCATACTCCTGTAGCCCAAAAACTCACAAGTCTTTATTATAACCTAAGGGATTCTGTAAGTATAGCAGTGAAAATGGAATAAAGATTGATATCCCTACTTGCTTTTAGTGAGACTCAAGTACAGAAAAATGAAATAACCCTGACCAAGATAATCCATCTGACATTGTTGAACTTGAATTGCTCTACTTCCTCTGACTTCTAATACACTCCTCTTCCACATTTGTCTTTTCCTTTCCTTCCCTGTCTCCCTCCCTCATTCCATTCCCCCCTCCCCCTATTTCTCCTTCATCTACCCTTAAATAGAGAGATTCTTCGGTGTTCCATCTCCAGTTTTCCCCAAACTGATTGATTGCTTTCACGGTCATGGTTTCAAATGCCTCTTATTATAAAGCCTCCTAAATTTCCAGACCTCTTTTCAAAGTTCACTTCTCCCTCCTAAGGTCAAATACTTTTCAGATGTATCTCCTTGTATATCACTGAGGCACCTCAAACTCAATATATCAAAAATATTTATATTACGTCCCCTAAAACCTATTTCTTTTCTTTTTTTTTTAATTTTCTTTTTTATTTTTTAAAATTTACATCCAAATTAGTTAGCATATAATGCAACAATGATTTTAGGAGTAGATTCCTTAGTACCTTTTCCCCATTTAGCCCATCCCCCTTCCCACAACCCCTCCAGTAACCCTTAGTTTGTTCTCCATATTTATGAGTCTTCTGTTTTGTCCCCCTCCCTGTTTTTATATTATTTTTGTAAAACCTGTTTCTTTTCATGGTTCACTCTCTCAGCCTCCTCATATGTAGTGGGGCTTCAGTGCCCCACCCATGTCCCTCAACCTTACTTAATCTCATGTGCTTAAACTTATCCAGAAACCCAGTAAGTATTTTCCTCTTGTGCTACCAGGCTAGAAATGACAGAGAGTGAACAGCTTGATCCAAGGACTGATGGCAGTTGGTGTCCACATGGCTCAGCTCTCTTGTTCCTCAAATGGGACAAATCTGAGTTGTGTGTTTCATTCCATTTCCAAGATTTTTTGCTCCCCTCCCTGCCATGGGCTTATGCTCCAGTCTCCTATGATAGAAGTTGTTTTCACAATGCATTCTTTCTTGGCTGCCTTTTCTTCTTTGTTATCACCCCACCAATCCCTTAGCAGTACCATACCCTGCACCTCCAAATAAACTATTTGCTTTTTAAAACTGAGAGAAAATTGACATATATCTTTATTAGTTATATATGGCATTTTTCTAGAACCCTGAACATGTAATAGTTTCAGGTGTGCAACATAATGATTCAATATATGTATATATTATGAAGTGATCACCACAGTAAGTCTCGCTAACATCCATCACCACACATAGTTACACATTTTTTTTCTTGTGATGAGTACTTTTAAGATCTCTCTTAGCAACTTTCAAATATATAATACAGTATTATTAACTATAGTCACCATGCGGTATAACTGTTTGCTTTTGAATCTGTATCTCTGTGCTTCAAAACAAGACTGTGATGCCACGATCCTAAGGAGCAGATTCTCAGGATGGGCTTTATTAGTGGGTCACTCACTGGACGATAAGGAACTGACTACTGGATATAAGTGTGAGCTGGTAACCAGCCTTGGCACACTAAAACATAAAAATTATTAGTATGCTCATGAGTGGTGAGTTGGGAGAAGATACGGTCAGAGGGGATGCACTGCCTTATGCATTCTCTCTAGCATTTGAAAGATACTTAATGATTTTATCTACCTGTGGAGTTGCATTGATTGTTAAGTGCTATTGATTGTGCTAAAAGAAAAAAAAATAACAATAGGCTAAGTTGTTCAAACACCAATTCAGGGCAAGGTATGAAAGCCAGAAAGGCAGGGTTTAAATAATCTCTTGATATGTAGCTATTAACCTGTTGATGATCTTTTCCTTAATATGTATTGGGAGGAAGGAATGGAGAGCATTAAGCATTCAGATGATTCCCTCAGGGCCATATTCACTCTTCTGCTCTGTGTCTTAATATAGGCTCAAATTGCATCTGGACATTCCAATGTGGTCTATCATATTGTTGATATATTAATTAAACCTGAGAGCAGAGTATGTCAAGTGTTCTGGTTACCTTGATAAGACATATGTCTTTGTAGGAGATAAATCCTATAAGGATTTAGGGGTCTGTCATTGATGAAGTTTCTAAGGGTCCAACAAAATGCAGCATACCCAGACATCCCTTCCAAAATAAAGGGCAAGTCATTATACCTTGAACTTCCTACACAAACAAATCACTGTATCTCACAGAGCTCTTGGTAGGCCTCTTTGGATTTGGGATTTAGGATATACCTCTCCTTGGAATTGTGCTCCAACTCATTTGTCTGATTTGGAAGCCTATCAGTTTTGAGTAGGTTCCAAAGAAAGAGAAGACTCTACAATAGGTTGAAATGACTTCTTGAGTATATCCCCTGGTGCTCCAAATGTCCTTGGTACATTGGGTTACAGTGTGGAGTCTCTGGGAAGCCCCAGTAGGGTATTTACAGCACAGACTCTTAAGGTTCTGGAAACAGTGTCATGCCATTTGCGTCAGATAATTGTCCATCATTCCAAAATAAGTTCCTGGAATGCTACTGGGCCCTTATAGAAACTAAGTAAATACATGATCATGATCATGATCAAGTAGCTATGTGATCAGAGATGTCTAGTATGAGCTGGGCACTTTCAGGCCCACTGAGGCATAAGGTCAAATGGACACAATAGAAATCTGTCATATATTGAAGTGAAACATTCAAGATTGTTCCAAGTAATTGTCAGACCCCCCCAAAGCTACCTACTTTTGTTACACCAATGACTTTTCCTTACTTACTTCCCTACAAACTAAGGTGCCATCTAATCAATCACTTATGGTAAAACAAGTGATTGGTGGCCTAGCTAGTGGGAAGCGTTATTTCACACCCTGGACTCTGAGTCCAGAATCAGCATTCTCAAACATGGCATTGCGTTCCTTGTTCACTCTCCATCATTAATTGAAAAGTACCAATGTACAATCTGCATAATCTGTAAATGACTCATGGATATCCTACGTAATGGTTTGAGAAACACTGAGAATACCTAGATAACAAACTTTTTAAAATTCGGAAAATCTGTTTTTTAAAAACCAACAGTAATTTTCTGATTTCAAACCTTAACCAGTGTACCCATTGCACTGAACAAGAGTCAATATACTGAATAGAGTATAGTCATAAAGCAATTTTATTCCTTTGGTCAAACCCAGGTGGTGGTAGGTTGCTTCTTTCTCTCCCGTGGACACTATTTCTGGTAGACACAGAACCTTTTCCACTTGCATGTAGATGATGAGTCTTCTGGTTATTCTTGGTCACACACACATACATACATGCATGCAAAGCAGTTAAATTTCAGGAATTTGAAAATCTACTCTTGTGTAATAATTAAAACTCTAAACTGAACTTGAAGTTAAAGGTTCTTTTCTCTGATAGTTTGGGCTTGCAATTGGAAAGGTGGCTGAGATGGCTTCTCTGTATCATTCTTTGAAACTATCCTTCCCCAGGTCCTGTGTGAGAGTTGTTCAGGGAGGGTGAGGGTGGGGAAGGACTTCTTTCCTGGGACTGTTGTGGTCTGAAGTGGCACTCTGGGTTTGGTGAGTGTCAAAGCTGACTCTCACTGGCCTTGGTAGATCTTCAAAACTGACTCTCTTGTAATGCATTTGTGGCTTCTCTGGAGACACATCATAGTTGGCATTTTTCATCTAGAATTTCTATAAATGTGAGGCAACTGATCTCTCCCCAAACTGCCCAGCCCCACCCTTTCACACTCAGACTTCTGTGTCTGCTGGTTTCCTCCTGTTTCCTTCCATTGAGACAAACTTGCCTCCATCAGGGAGCTTTCTTGGGCATAGCTCTCTTAAGGCAGCCTCCAGGTGGACCACAATCTGGTTCCCAGAAGACATCTTTGTATCTTTTTCTCTGACAGACTCTAGGAGTGCAGACCCTTTCCATTTGGCCACTTCGTCTTACCCTTCAGGTGAGCAGTTTCCAGTAACTGCCTCTTGCCTCTGGCCTTAGAGGTTTCTCAGGTGTAGATTTCCACTGGCCTCCTAGGCTCATGTTCTTTTCTTTTTTTCTTTTTCTTTTTTTTTTTTTTCATCTTTTAAAGTTTATTTATTTATTTTGTGAGAGACACAGAGTGAGCGAGCAGGGGAGGGACAGAAAGAGGAGAGAGGGAAGCCTAAGCAGGCTTCATGCTGTCAGCTCAGAGCCTCATGTGGGGCTCAAACTCGCAAACCATGAGATCATGAGCTGAGCTGAAAACAAGAGTCAGACGCTTAACCAACTGAGCCACCCAGGCACCCACCCCCCCCAAGGTTTTTTTTGAAGCTCCTGTTATCCTCTCCTATAGAGGTGGAGTGTTCACAACATACTAACACTTGTCCCCAAGGAAATCCTGTTCCTGACCTCTTCACCCTTAACCTTTTGATACTCTTAAAGTACACATTGGAATATGAGTTTCAAAACACTTCCTTTGCACAGGTGAGCTGGCAGTTCCCTTTGGCAAATGCGGGCCAGTCTCCTCCTACTGTTTTGTTTCTGTACCTTTTGAGCACCAAAATTATAACAGAAAGAGTCCCTTGTTAATATCAGTTTTTTATTCATTCACACTTATGTTCTTTTTCCAGGTGTTTCTTAAACACCTGCTCTGTGTACCATGGTAGCCACTCGTGATACAAGGATAAAGAAGACAGGGTTTCTGATCCAAAGAAGTCCAGAATTAAACAAATTATGCTTTGAAGACAGGCATTGAAGGACCTCTTTCCTAAGTTTCTACTGTTTGGCTTGGCAGAGGCTGTTCTCAGAGGATACCTGCTTTCTCTGCATGCCACCTGCCCAGAAGAGCCCCTTCTTTGGAGCTTCAGTCCTTTGTTCTGTGCTCTTCCTAAGGACATCCCAAATACATTCTGGAGACTATCAATTACCTCAGCACTTACCCTGTTTAACATCTCGTTGCTATTAAGTAGTTAGAACTGATCATTCCTGTCTACCTAATGCAGAAGTTTTCACCTCTTTTCATCCTTAGGGATGGGGAGCATGACAACACTTTTAGAATGCTCCCCAAGTGATTCTACAACAGAGCTAGGGTCAGGGCTTATCAGTGAAACACACATCCTTCTAATCAAACTGCTGCTCAAGGAATTTAATCTATCTTCTATGATCATTGGGAGAAATATCAATTATGTAAATCCATAGAGATGATATAATATAATATACATTTCAGACATTACTTCATTGTTACTTGTGGGGTCCACTGCTCATGTCCTCACTCTTAATGTATCTTCTGTCAGTCTAAAGATAGAAATACCTGATTCTGCAAATGTCCTTCTTTCCTATAGAGGGAAGAAGAAATATAAGACCAGTCCTATTCACAAAGAAATGAGAAATTGCACTAAAAATCAATACCACCCTTTTAAAGACCTGGAGCATCATTATTGCTTTCTCAGACAAAATTAGCAGTAATGCTTCTTCATTACATTTTTATTGCCAAGTGAATTTGCTGAAAGAACTTTGTGGTGAAAAATTATATTCAAGTTTAGAATATGAAACTTGCTTAAGAGTAGCATCATAGGATTATAGAATCTTTTTGCTAGCATGCTTGCTCATAATTCTAAATTCTCCTGATGCTATTTTCATATGATCTTGAAGGTCAATCAAGTATCAACAAACTCGGAACTCATGAATGTTTTCTACAATCATGTTAAGTCAAATGCCTGATGCTGCCCATTGCTCTACTCTTTTATGGCTTTTTAAAAAAGTTTATTTCATTATTTTTGAGAGAGAGGGAACCAGGGGGGAGATGCAGAGAGAGAAGAGGACAAAGGATGTGAAGTGGGCTCTGCGCTGACATCAGTGAGATCGATGCAGGGCTCGAACTCATAAACCATGAAATCATGACTTGAGCCAAAGTCAGATGCTCAACCAACTGAGCCACTCAGGCTCCCCTTATGGCTTCTTACAATGTTTCTAATATTTGTTGTTCTGTTATTTATTGTCTTTATGTGTATAAGTACCTCATGCATACTTGTATACATTCATTTATTTATTCCCCAAACATTTATGGAATGTTTGTATTAGAGATACAGGAATGAAAGGCACTGTCTGCACCCTCCCTCGTGTTCTGACACCACTTCGTACTCACCCCCATCATAGCTGCATCCACTGGGCTGTCCAAGTGGATTAATTTGACTCCTAGGGACTCTGTCTTGAGCCTCTTTGAAGGTCTGCTTCTGATACTTGTGGCCCAGGACAAGAATACAAACGGAAGCCTACACAGTATGTATCTAAATATTTAAAGGGTATATATTGAGCTATCATACCTTTAAATAAAATATGCTCTCTCCTCTTGCCTTGCAAATATACCTCCATAATAGTTAAATTGAAAAATACATCTAAAGCCATGGTTTCCATATGACCGAAAGACAGCAGATATCACAGATAACTTGGTTTAATTATTTTTTGTATATCCCTGCAGAAAATTACATATATATATACATATACATAGATATAGATATATATATCTATATATATGTTAAGTTGCTTTTTCTTTTCTTCATTTTAGCATACTTGCTGATTATATTGTAGTCAGAATTTATAGATAATTTGTGTTCTATTGAAAGTAATGATCTAAAGGAATAAAAATTGAAGGTAAATGTATATAACTGTAAAGTATAATTAGAATGTTTTCTAAAATGTAAATTAAAGTAAATATGAAATAGGCACAAATTGTGGTTTTCAAGTGCTGTCATTCAAAATTACAAACTATAATTAATAAATATCAAAATTTTAAATAATTTTGAAATCTGAAGTTTAATTTGTTTTGAAATTTTAGTTATAAAACATTATTTTTTTAATGTTTACTTATTTTTGACAGAGAGAGAGGCAGAGAATCAGCAGGGGAGGGGCAGAGAGAGAGGGAGACACAGAATCTGAAGCAGGCTCCAGGCTCTGAGCTGTCAGCACAGAGCCCGATGTGGGGCTCAAACTCACAGACCATGAGATCATGACCTGAGCCAAAGTAGGACGCTCAACTGACTGAGCCACCCAGGCGCCCCAAACATTAAGTATTTTAAATAAACCATTTGCTACTTTAGGTTTCAAGATTTATCTACTAGCCCATATCCAATATAAAGAATATACATTATATATAATATACATTTCCATATATATTAAATTTAGTTCTACATAAATGCTAATTTGAAATCAATATAAATTGTTTGATATTATAAGATGCTTCTCTGGGTGCCTGGTTGGCTCAATTGGTTGAGCATCCAACTTCGGCTCAGGTCATGATCTCCTGGTTCATGAGTTCATGCCCTGCTTTGGGCTCTGTGATGACAGCTCAGAGCCTGGAGCCTGCTTCAGATTCTGTTTCTCCCTCTCTCTTTGCCCCTCCCCTGCTCACAATCTGTCTCTGTCTCTCAAATAATCAAATAAAATGTTAAAAAAAAAATTTTTAATGCTTCTTGACTCCCATATTCAATTGTTGTAAATATGCTAATTATTAAGACAGGGGAGTGCAGCCATGGGCAGTTCTTTTGCTGTCAGGCTCTCCGTAAATCCCCTCCTTCGCTACTGTTTTGAGCCCCTTTTTTATTCTTAGTCTTCCTATCTGCTTAATCCAAGGCTAAAGCCTCCCTGGTCATCCTCCACCATCAAAACCCCCACCATCAAAATATTCTTTACCAGAATATTCATGGATAAGGCTTTCTCTGCCATGTTCTACCAATGTTTCTGCTTTCTTTCAGAAATTTGTTGGAGTCTCTAATCCTTTAATGGATCCCCTCTTAGTCTTTTTATTGCTATAAATTTATTCCTTTTTTATTCTTTCGTTATCATCTTAATAGGATTTGGGGGTGAGGAAAGAGGTTAACAAAAACATGTATTCAGTTGCATAAAAGGAATTTTTATAACTAGTTTAAAAAAAGATAATAGGAAGAGGATTTAAAAATCTTTATCGGGGCGCCTGGGTGGCGCAGTCGGTTAAGCGTCCGACTTCAGCCAGGTCACGATCTCGCGGTCCGTGAGTTCGAGCCCCGCGTCAGGCTCTGGGCTGATGGCTCGGAGCCTGGAGCCTGTTTCCGATTCTGTGTCTCCCTCTCTCTCTGCCCCTCCCCCGTTGATGCTCTGTCTCTCTCTGTCCCAAAAATAAATAAAAAACGTTGAAAAAAAAATTTAAAAAAAAAATAAAAAAAATAAAAATCTTTATCATCCCAATAAAACCCACAATCACAATAATATATATACTAGTGGAGCCCAATGTGATATATTAACAAAGATTCTCCCTTCTTATATTTAAGGTGAGAGTATTAGAGGGATATGTGCAGGGGTCTGTCTTAATGTACAGATCATGAATATGAAGACACATTCTCTTGCTCCTGGTTATGATCAGGAGTAAACTCATGGTGAGAACAGCAGTTAAGGGGAAGGACACCACTGGTGGCTATAAGAGACTGGGGCTCGCTGTCCACCCGAAGATCACACTAATCACTTTGGCCTCAGAGACACTAGTCTCACAGACTGAACTCATTTATTATAGTCCTTGGCCAGAACATTATGGAGGAAGAAAGTGGAGCAGATTGATTCTTCTCCTCTTGAAATAAATTTAAAAAAAAAATTTTTTTTTTACTGTGGTAAAATATACATAACATAAAATTTCTCTTTTAACCATTTTTAAGTTCAGTGGTATCATTATTGGGCAACCATCACTACCACCCATCTCTAGAGCTCTTTTCATGTTGCAAAAATTTTAATTTTATACCCATTAAGCAATGACTCCTCATTCCCCCTGCTGCCCAGCCTTATACAACCCTTATCCTACTTTCTGTCTCAATGATTTTGGCTACACTAAGTACCTCATATAAATAGAATCATACCATATTTGTCTTTCTATGACTGGCTTATTTCACTTAGCATAATGTTCTCAAGAGTCATCCATGTTGTAGCCTAAGTCAGAATTTCCTTCCTTCCTTCCCCCTTCCCTCCTTTCTTTCCTCCTTCTCTCCTTTCCTCTCTCCCTCCCTTCCTTCCTTCCTTCCTTCCTTCCTTCCTTCCTTCCTTCCTTCCTTCCTTCCTTCCTTTAGAGAAAGAGCACGAACAGTGGAGAGGCAGAGAGAGAGGAGGAGAGAGAAAATCCCAGGCAGGCTCTGCACTGCCAGTCCAGAGCCCCATGTGAGGCTTGATCCCATGAACTGTGAGATCATGACCTGAGCAAAAATCAAGAGTTGGATGCTCACCCACCTGAGCCATCCAGGTGCCCCAGAATTTCCTTCATTTTTAAGACTGATAATATTCCATCGTATGTATATACCACATTTTGCTAATCCATACATTCACTTATAGGCTTTTGGGTTGCTTCCATGTTTTCATTATTGTGAATAATGCTGATATGAACATGATGTACGAGTATCTTATTGAGAAGCTGCTTTCAATTTTTTTGATTATATATCCAGAAGTGGAATTGCTGGATCACATGGTAATTCTGCTTTTAATTTTTTTAGAAACTGCTCTATGGCTTTCCACAGTGGCTGTACCATTTTACATTCCCAACAAGAGTGCACAAGTGTTCTAATTTCTCCACATCCTCACCAACACTTGTAATTTTCTTTTCTTTTTTTTTGTTTAATTGAACCACCGTTGCATTCCCGGAATAAATCCAACTTGATCATGGTGAATGATTTTTTAAATGTATTTTTGGATTCGCTTTGCTAATATTTTGTTGAGAATTTTTGCATCTATGTTCATCAGAGATATTGATCTACAGTTTTCTTTTTGTTGTTGTTGTGCTTTCTTTGGTTTTGGTATCTGGGTAATGCTGACCTTGCAGAATGAATGTGGAAGCTTTCCTTCCCCTTCTATTTTTTGGAATCATTTGAGAAGGATTAGGTACTAACTCTTCTTTAAATGTTTGGTAGAATTCACCTGTGAAGCCATCTGGTTTTGGACTTCTGTTTGTTGGAAGTTTTTTTGTTTGTTTGTTTTTTGTTTTTTTTTTTTAGTTTTTTTGAGAGAGAGAGAGTGGGGGGGGGGGGCAGAGAGAGAGAGAGAGAGAGAGAGAGAGAGAGAATCCCAATCAGGCTCCATGTTCTCAGTGTGGAGATGTGGGGCTCAATCCCATGAACCATGAGATCGTGACCTGAGCCAAAATCAAGAATTGGATGCTTAACTGGCTGAGCCACCCAGGTGCCCCAGGTTGGGAGTTTTTTGATTACTGATTTAATTTCACTGCTTATTCTTGTTCTGTTCAAATTTTCTATTTTTTCCTAATTCACTTTTTGTTTTTGTTTTGATAGTAGTCATCCTAATGGGTATGAGGTGGTCCTCCTGATATAATTTCATACATTTATTCTACACTGAGTTTTTGGGTTCTATCTACTATTGTATGGTTGCTAAGGATACAAGAGCAAATACTTGAGCTTCTCAAGTGCTGGGAGATCATTTCCAATTTTCCAGAGAAACAAGAAAAATCAATTACCTAGCATAGCTTTCTGTACTTGACTGTCAAAAATGCTCCCACATAAAGGCAAAAGATTAGCATTCCCATATTAAATCTTTTCCAGATTGTCAGCTTCATGGAGTTTTTTTTAAAGGGTAACATGGTCACTGTATTGAGATTCTGAACACAACGTGCAGCTATGGAAGCAAAGACCCTGTTACAGTTGCATTCAATCTGATTTCCTAAAGCCAAGTATTTTCACATTATTGATTACCTGCCTTCCATACAAATGGTGGAAGAGAGTATAGGAAAGAAAGAAGCTTTTTGAGTCTATAACTAACTAACTAACTGAACTGTATCAATTTTATATGATCCAATTCTTTTTTTTTTTTTAACGTTTATTCATTTTTGAGACAGAGACAAGGGTGCGATCGGGAGAGGGGCAGAGAGAGAGAGAGGGAGACACAGAATCTGAAGCAGGCTCCAGGCTCTGAGCTGCCAGCACAGAGCCCGACATGGGGCCCAAACCCACAAACTGTGAGATCATGACCTGAGCCAGTCAGACATTTAACCGATTGAGCCATCCAGGCGCCCCTATATGATCCAATCTTAGTGGCCTTCAGGTTAGTAATGATTTAGAGTTATGCTTTGACTTTCTTTTAAGTATCTCATTAAATCTAATACATTCATCTAAAGTGAGAGAAAAGCAAGTACTCTAAGATTTTGTGTGGGGAATTATACTTTCACCAGTCAAAAAATGAAGACGGCCACCCTGAAAAGATATGTTTTTGCTATTTTACTACATTATATGGTGGGTGGGAAAAAGCAGACAGTCCCAAGACCCAGGTTTAGGCCCTGGGCTTTAGTGTTTACTAGTACCTCACTTTCTGCAAATTTCTGAAACTCTTTAGATGTTTTACTTAGATGTATATATTTCACAGTTAACATGACTATTAAGGAACAAATGAATAAGGTATATATATTATGATTAGTTTAATTTAAAAAAAATTATCCTTTTTGGGGAACATCTGATTACTCATGTGACAAAAAGGTTATTTTCCTCAAATAAACCCATTCTTTAATGCTCCTTTTCTCACATGGTAGAACATTATTTCATTAAAGAATTACTAATGGCACCCCAGGTATGTTCTAGATGCTTGAGATACATAGTAAACAAAACTCTCTACCATGCAGGATCTTTCTAGCAGGAGGAAAATGACAACAACCAATAGGTATAATAAGTAAAGTACTTAGCATGTTAGAATGTCCCACGTGCTAGGGAGAATATTGAAAAGGCAGGGTAAGCAGCATTGGAATGATGGGGGTGGACACAGGGGTGGTTGGAAGTTTAAGTCAGTTGGCAGAGTAGGCATCAATGAAATGAGAATTGATCAAGGTCTTGAAGGTGGTGACAAAGTTAGCCATGGGATTCTTTGGAGGGGGATATTCCAGGAAGAGAGAACTGTTGGTACAAAGACAGAAACTGTTAGATTTTAGAGATGAGGAAGCTGAGATCCAGAGATGTTAGGGTACTTGCCCAGGATCACATAGTTAAAAAGTGTCAGAACTGGGTACAAAGACAGTTTGTCTGGCTTCAGAATTAGTGTTCTAACCTCCTCACCATGCTACCCTGTGGGCTGTGATAAGTATTTGTTGAATAAATGAGTGAGTGAGTGAGTGAGTGAGTGAATGAATGAATGAATGAATTGCACTAACTGCAAATGAACTGAACTGGTGGTTTAGAAAATGGTGTGTAGGAAGACAGGGGGTGGAGTAGATTAATCATGAGGCCAGATAATCTCTATGTATATATACATATGTGTATGTGTATGTGTATGTGTATGTATATATCTGTGTATACACACACACACACACACACACACACACACACACACACACACCACATCTTTTTTCTCCTTTCATCTAGCGGTAGACATTTGGGTTGCTTCCATATCTTGCTATTGAAAATACTGCTGTAATAAGCATAGGGGTGCATATATCTATTTGAATTAGTGTTTGTGTCTTTGGGGAGTAAATACCCAGTAGTGGAATTACTGGATTATATGGTACTTCTATTTTCAGTTTTTTGAGGAACCTCCATATTGATTTCCAGAGTGGCTGCACCAATTCACATTCCTACCAGCAGTGCACGAGTGTTCCCTTTTTTCCACATCCTTGTCAGTACTCGTTATTTCTTGTCTTTTTTATTCCAGCCATTCTGTCAGGTATAAGGTGGTATCTCATTATGGTTTTGATTTGCATTTCTCTGATGATTAATGATGTTGAGCATCTTTTCATGTGTCTCTTGGCCATCTGTATGTCTTCTTTGGAGAAATGTCTATTCAGGTCCTCTGCCCATTTTTAATCAGATTGGTTTTTGTTGTTGTTTTTTGTTAGTACTTTGATAGTGATTACATGGAACCTATAGATTGCTTTAGTTGGTATGGACATTTTAACATTATTAATTATTCTTATCCATGAGCATAGAATATCTTTTTATTTGTTTGTGTCATCTTTAATTTCTTTCATCAGTGTTTTCTAGTTTTCAGAGTGTAAGTCTTTTACCTCCTTTGTTAAGTTTATTCCTAGGTATTTTACTCTTTTTGATGCAATTGTAAATGGAATCAATTTTTAATTTCTCCTTCTCCGACTTCATTATTAGTGTATAGAAATGCAACTGATTTCAGTGTATTAATTTTGCATTCCACAAATTTACTAAATTCATTTATTGCTTCTGATAATTTTCTCATGAAGTCTTTAGGATTTTCTATGTATTATATCATGTAATCTACAAATAATGACAGTTTTACTTCTTTGCTACCAATTTGGATGTCAGTCTATCTATCTATCTATCTATCTATCTATCTATCTATCTATTTTATTTCAAGATTTTATTTAAATTCAAGTTAATTAACATATAGTGTAGTATTAGTTTCAGGGGTAGAATTTAGTAATTCATCACTTTCATACAACACCCAGCACTCATTACAAGTGCCCTCCTTAATGCCCATTACCTATTTAGCTCATCCCCACACCCACTTCCCCTCCAGCAACCCTCAGTTTATTCCCTGCAGTTATTAGTCTCTTATGGTTTGCCTCCCTCTTTGTTTTTACCTTATTTTATTTTTCCTTCCCGTCCCTATGTTCATCTGTCTTGTTCCTTAAATTACACATATGAGTGAAATCATATGGTATTTGTCTTTTTCTGACTAACTTATTTAGCTTAGCATAATACACTCTAGTTCCATCCGTGTCATTGCAAATGACAAGATTTCATTCTTTTTTATGGTGAACTAATATTCCATTGTATATATATACCACATCTTCTTTGTCCATCCATCAGTCAGTGGACATTTGGGATGCTTCCATATCTTGGCTGTTATAAATAATGCTGCTACAAACATAGGGGTGCATGTGCCCCTTTGAATCACTATTTTTGTATCCTTTGGATAAACACCTAGTAGTACAATTGCTGAGTCATAGGATAGTTCTATTTTTAACTTTTTGAGGAAACTCCATACTGTTTTTCAGAGTGGCTGCACCAGTTTTCATTCCCATGAACAGTGCAGAGGGTTCCCCTTTCTCTGCATCCTTGCTGATGCCTATTGTTTCCTAAGTTTTAATTTTAGCCATTCTGACCAGTGTGAGGTGGTATCTCATTGTGATTTTGATTTGTATTTCCCAGATGATGAATGATGTTGAGTATTTTTTCATGTGTCTGTTAGCCAATAGTATGTCTTCTTTGGAGAAATGTCTGTTCATGTCTTCTGCCCATTTCTTAACTGGATTTTTTATTTTGGGGGTGTTGTGTTTGATAAGTTATTTATAGATTTTTGATACTAGCCCTTTATCTGCTATGTCATTTGCAGATATCTTCTCCTATTCCATCAGTTGCCTTTTAGTTTTGTTGATTATTTCCTTTGCTGTGCAGAAGCTTTTTATCTTGACGAAGTCCCAAGGAGTCATTTTTGCTTTTGTTTCCCTTGCCTCTAGAGATGTATCTAGTAAAAACTTACTATGGCTGGAGTCAAAGAGGTTGCTGACTGTGTTCTCCTGTAGGATTTTGATGGTTTCCTATCTCACACTTAGGTCTTTCATCAATTATATATATAATATATGTAATTTTATCTTGAGAGAGAGAGAATGGTTGGCGGAGAGGCAGAGTGAGAGGGGAACAGAGATTCCAAAGCAGGCTCTGTGCTGACAGCAGAGAGGCCAATGTGGGGTTTGAACTTACGGACTGTGAGATCATGACCTGAGCTGAAGTCAGATGCTTAACTGAGCCACCCAGGCAACCCTTATCCACTTCCAGTTTATTTTTGTGTATGATGTAAGAAAGTGGTCCACTTTCATTCTTCTGCATGTTGCTGTCCAATTTTCTCAACACTATTTGTTGAAAAGACTGTCTTTTTTTTTCCAGTCGCTATTCTTTCCTGCTTTGTTGAAGATTAGTTGATCATAGAGTTGTGGGTCCATTTCTGGGTTCTCTATTCTGTTCCATTGATCAATTTGTCTTTTTTTGTGACAGTACCTCCTTTTATTTATTTTTATTATTTGCTGTGGCTAAAACTTCCAGTACTGTGTTGAATAAGAATGTGACAGTGGGCATCCTTGTCTTGTTCCTGATCTTAGAGGAAAATTTCTCAATTTTTACCACTGAGTATGATGTTATCTGTAGGTTTTTCATGTATGACCTTTATTATGTTGAGGTATGTTCCCTCCACACTCACTTTGTTGAGAGTTTTTACCATGAACAGATGTTGAATTTTTTTCAGGTTCTTTTTCTGCACCAATTGAAATGATCATATGATTTTTATCCTTCATTTTGTTAAATTGATGTATCATGTTGATTGATTTGTAGATATCGAAACATCCTTGCTTCCCTGAAATTAATCCCATTTGATTGTGATGAATGATCCTTTTAGTGTATTGTTGAATTCAGTTTGTGATACCGCTCTCACCATCCCAACATGCTATCATTGTTCTAGCAAACCAGGTAAAAGGATCCCTAAAAGGTAAAAGGATCTCAGACAAAGTAGAGAGCTAGACCTCTGAGTGTGGATGGGGAGTCATTGTCATTTACGGTTAAGTGAGAAGAGTGGTTGTTCCATTTGATGACAACCTTAGATAATGGCTTTAGTCAAGGATACATCTTTAAAGAGAAAATGAAAGTAGCTTTAAAGACTCTAACTTGCTTTACTAACATTTACCCTGATAGGCCATGCTTCAGGACTATATCAGTCCAATCATCATCATCATTGTCATCATCATCATCATCATGGCTGTCCCTGAGTGCTTACTTTTTGCCACACAATGGAGGATAATCCTCATAACTGTTTATCTGTTTATCTATTTATGTATCTATGTAATTGTCAATAATCCATATTATAACTCTATATATAAACACTCTCCATAAAACTATGAAGAGAGTACTAATATTATTGCCATTTTGTAGATGAAAAAACAGAGGCTTCTAAGAAACTTGTTAAAGTCACACAGCAGGAAAGCAACAGAGGCAGGAATCCAAGCTATATAGCATATCCCTAGACCTCCTGCTCTTGACCACAATAGCATCCTGATTACTCCTGTAAACTGATTATGATGTCCATTGGCACTCCATCACTTTCAACGGCTTTTCTCAGGATCATTCTACTACAAAGCATGCAGCACCTGACCCTGAGGTGGTGCCACTAAAGAGAAAACCACAGCACTTCCATAGTATTGCAGGGTTGGTGATTTTCAAATACAGATATATGGGGCTTGCTAGAACATAAATTCAGGTAAGATCACAGAAGTGTGCCTGGTGAAGCACTATTTATATGCATTTTGGTGGCTTAGAATATTCATTAAATAATGTAATCAGCAACTGCTACTCTTCAACCCAATTTTCTGTTTGCCTAAAATTAAAGGAAAGAGTGGACTTGTGAATTTCCAATTCATGTAGGAATTTATTTAAAATGTAGAGGGTGCTTAAGACCTATTCTTGACTTTTTCCTGTGTCTCATGTTAAATATAATAATGTTGTGCACTGGGTGTGAATCTCTTAAGTATTCTCAGACTCCATATAGCAGGATAGACAGTTTGTAGAGGGATTAGCATCCTGAAACCTCTCTCTGTGCTTCTAAGAACTGGTAATAGAAAGGACATTCTGGTTTCTAGGAGGAAATCCTGTTTTAATTATGCTTTATATGCCGAGCCTTGGGACACACACATCACAGACACTATAAAATAGAGAAGTGGATTGGTGAGGCTCTGGGGAAAGCCTCAGGGCACAGCTGTCTTTACACAGTGACACAACAAACTCAGAAGAGCAGAGAGGCTCAGGCACCATCAGTCTCTCTATCCCTTACAGCCCTACATTAAACTGTCCTGCACGATAGTCAAAGAGGGGAGAAGCTTAAATTGTGCTTTCCTGTTCCAGAAGAGAAGGGCTTTATGTCAGTAGCTGTAATCTCAAGTCATTAACTTTAA
This sequence comes from Neofelis nebulosa, assembly GCF_028018385.1. Classification (NCBI taxonomy): domain Eukaryota; kingdom Metazoa; phylum Chordata; class Mammalia; order Carnivora; family Felidae; genus Neofelis; species Neofelis nebulosa. The sequence goes on along the minus strand of NC_080782.1, from coordinate 99,902,943 downwards.
ATCAACACTGCAAGAGAGCTAGGATGAAAATGTACTTACTGAAACAGTGCAGGAATAATAGTGCAATGGCTCATTGACAGAGTACATTTGAATGGCAGGTGTAATTTAATTGAGAATTGTATGCAAAGAGGAAAATAGAATTGATGTTTGTTTAATATTGACTTGTTTAAAAGCAATGGATCAATGCCAAGTTGCTCTTAATTTCCTCTCTCTGATATAATTTTTTCTTTAAAGAGTTGTTTTCAAATTTTTTTTTCCTCTTTCTTGAAGGGAGGATGGCTAATCACAAAATAAGAAACGTGAAGACCATCTACTAAATACAGAGAAAGACCTATAGTTGTTTCATGCCTTAGAGCAAACAAGAGAAAAAAATGGAATTTAATCTCTTCATCAACTGCTGTTAATTCATAATTTTCTATGTAATGAGATTGGAATGAGCTGTGCAGGGAAGATGCAGCCTGCATAACAATAACAGGCTTTCAGATAGATTCCAATCTTAGCTGCTATATTTCTTCTTCCTAGGGTCTTCCCAGAGAGATCACACAACAAAACATCTTGATCAATTGGACAATACCCTGCTTTTTTTTTTTTTTAACTTAAAATCCACTCCCAGATCCCATTCAATGGGCATTTCTTAATATTTGAGATAGTCCAGTAAGTTTTTTTAGGGAATAAAATTATCTGTTTATTGGGAAGTTGAAGAAGAAAAATTATACAATCTCAAATATATTTCCAATTTAAAACTTTAGAAATAGAATACTTTTTTTAATTTGAAAAAGTATCTCTTTGCTAAAACAGCAACTATATTACACTCCGTGGGGAAACACTGGAAGCATTTCCATTAATTTCAGAAACAAGTCTAGGATGCTGGCTAGAAGTCATTATCGTTTAACCCGATCACAGCAATTCTGGACAATGCAATAACAATGAAACAGCAGTGACAGGAATGGGCATTGGAATGGAGAAGGAAATTATTTATAGTCTAAACATATTTTACATAAATGACAAATATAGATTATCAAACCTGAGAAAATGTAGTGAAGTTATTCGAGGCTCTAGTCAATGTCTTCTGTTCCTGTCAAAGATCAGCTCCACATCACCCTCAGCAGCCTGAAGGGGAGCCTCACTCAGAAAACAGAGCCAACAAAAATGAACGTTCCCACTAGCACATCTTTCAACACATGCATAACCTTCATGACCATTATAATTGGTGTACTGCCCTTGCTCTTACCCATGACCTTCCCTTCAATTGTGCACTGGCTTGGCTTGGCTTGGCTCTTATCCTTCTCATGTAGTTATGAACATCACTCTTGTACTTATGTCTTCTCTCTAACATCCAATTTGTCCTCTGCTGCATCATTACCATTAGCATCCAAACATTCTTCAGTATCTTCCACCTTAAAAAGCTATCCCTTGGCCTGACATCACCCTCTAGCTATTGTCCTGTTGCTTGGCTCCCTTTTCCAGCAAAACTCCTTTTAAGAATTCTCCTTACCTTTCACACTTCTTGGCCTCCCATTAGTTCTTGAACCCATGCCTCTCAAGCTTTTGCCCCTAACTCTTCATTGAAATATCTCTTGCTGAGATCACCCATGACCCCCATGTTGATTTGACACAGGGGTCAGGACTAGTCCTACTCTTACTTGGTCTAGTAACAGCATCAGACTCAGCTGCCGCTCTTTCCTCTTGAAATGATTTCTTCGCCTAGGCTATGTGACTCCATTTCTCTTGGCTCTCCTCCTGCCTCATTAGCTATATATTTTGCTCTTTTTTTTTTTTTTTTGCTGGGTATTCCTCACTTCCTTTTCTCTAAATATTGGCATGTCTCAGGGTCAGTTCTGTGAAAGAGAACTGAGGTGAGGTGAGGAGGTAAATCTAGAAAATTATTGGTTTATGTGATTGTGAGGGCTGGCTAGGCAAATCTGAAGTCCGTAGGGCGGGCTATTTGAAAGGCAGTCTGGAACTCTTGGGCTTGAACCGAGGTTGGATCCACAGGTGGGATTTCTTCAGGGAAGCCTTAGTTCTACTCTTCAGGCTTTTCAAATGATTGAATCAGGCCTCCTGAAATTATCCCAGATAGTCTTCCTTTCTTAGATTATCTATAAGATACCTTCCCAGCAACACCTAGATTAGTGTTTGGTAGACTAACAGGGGACTATAGTTTAGCCAGGCTGACACAGACAAGTGACCATCACACTCACAGTCATATCATTTTTAAGTGGCAGAATTGACTTTTGAATCTAAGACAACCTAACCTCAAAGTCAGTGCCCACTTCAGGATACCATCTCGTCCAACACTCTGATAAGGGCCTGCTTCTTAAAACTGGGTCCTCACTATTACCAGCAATATGCAAACATAATTTGCTTAACTGTTTTTCAGAGATGGGGAAAGGTATTCTTGCTCTGGGTGGAGGTTAGACAAGAGTGCATTTCAGCACTAACATTCAATAGTCCTTTGGTTCAGTGATACTCAAATTTGCTCAGTAGAGATCCTCTGGGGATCCACAAAGAGGACAGAGAATGATTTATAAAGGGCAATAGTGAAATAGGTTCATTTCTAGTATTTAAGAAGGCTGCTTAAAAACAGTTTATGGTTAGGTTTGGAAACATTTTTTTTTTACAATATTATTTAAAATATAATCTGAAGAATCTCAGAATAAAGGGCTAATTAAGTAAATGAAAACTTGAGGCTGTCCTGTTTGTAGTTGTCACTCTTATTGAATTGATTCCAAATTAATGAAGTTTTACAACATATGACATTTAAAGAAGTAACTCTAATGTTTTATTTACTGAAGTCAGTTGTGGTGTGTTGAGTAATGGCATCCCAAAGATGTTCAGGCACTAAATTCTTGGAACCTGTGAATGTTTTCTGGCAAACAAATTTTGCATGTGATCAATCTGAGGCTCTTGGGATGGTGAGTCTCCTGGGTCACCCAGGTGGGCCCAGTGAAATCACAGCAGCCCTTCTAAAGGACTAAGGAGGAGACAGTGTGATGATGTCAGCAGAAGCTGGAGTGGAGGTGTTTGGAGATAGAGGAAGAGGTCACAAGCCACGGAATGCAGGTGGTGATTAGAAGGTGAAGAAGGCAAGGGACCAGGTTGTCCCTTTAGTACCTTCAGGAATCAGCCCTGCCGACACCTTGCTGTTAGCCCTGTGAATCTGAGCTTGGACTTCTGACCTCCAGAACTGTAAGAAAGTACATTTATGTTGTTTTAAGCCACTGAATTTATGATAATTTGTTAGGGCATTAATGGGAAACTAATGTGTCAGTAGAGAAAGTGTTTTCTGGTTAATTGTTTTTGGCTTAATGACAGTTATAGAACAATCCATGAATGGCAGGTGACAAATACTTTTGGTTGGCTAACACAGCTTCCATCCATAACCTCTTTCTCCCTAGTTGGAGATGGTCTTTGTTGGGAGACCGTTTCCTGGGGGCCAGCGAAAAGTTAGAGTCTAGATGTCTGATGAAATCTTTGAACAGGAACACCAACCATGGACCACCTATCTCCAGATTTTTATGTGAGAAAAAAGAGTAAAAAAGTAAGCACACACAAAATGTAGTATAGCCATCCTTCCAGACTTTAATTTGTGAACTCACATGCATGTATATGTGCACTTACACACATAGGCACACACGTATTTAAATACTATTGATGAAGGAAATTTTCAACTTTGAATGTTTGTGGGCCCTAATCCTGGGCTCCCAGAGAAGCTATACTTGAACATTTAGCATGGTCAGAATGGCTCAGAAAAACCTCAAAGCATGGGCTCTATTTCTACCCCAAGCACACATTGTCTATCTGCTTCATTTAAAAATAATAATCATAAGGAGCATTCCAAACATAAAGGTAAGAAAAAGAAAAAACCTCCCCCTGGTTTCTCTAAGATGGAAGTCATAGAGCCTTGCACATAAAAACTAAGATCATGTCTATAACTTTCCAGAGCGTCCTTCATAATGATTTGTAACTCTATGTAAAAAAACAAAAAACAAAAAACAAAAAAAAACCCCTATGTAACACTGCACCGAATGTTTCTTTCCTGGAGCACTCTTATTTGTGAAGATCATCTATCCAGGCAGCTGTCCTAACTTGGGCTCAAATAAAACTCTTTTCCTTGCTCTTTATAATTTTTAAAAAGGTTTGTTCGTTTTTCAACACTATGCATGGGAAATTGTCACTTTTTTCCATTTAACATTATTTCGGAGCCAATTTCCATGCCGATAAATACAAATCAATGTAAAGCAACCATTTAGAGTGGCTATCTGCTATTTCAATGTATAAATGCATTTCAGTTTATTTTAGCAGCCTTCCATTGATGAGCGATTGTGGTTGTCATCGTTTTTAAAGCTTCCTCCTATTCTAAACAATCCTGTGCTGAACATCTTTATATGTCACTGGGCACATTTGCCTTACTACTTCCTTGGAATTATTTCTCAGAAATAGAAGTTCTCAGGCGCTCACCTGACTGGAAGACAACCGATCTGTCAAGGGTTGAAGTCAATTAAAGCAACAAGGAGCCAAAATTAAGGTCACAAAGTTACCCTTCCTTTCTGCAATAGATTAAATCAAAGACTGGAGCTGGAGGAGGCACTGACTCCCCCCTCTTCCCTTTTCCCCATAGAACCTGCACTGGTTGAGGGTCTGGTGGAGCAGTGTAGACAGGGGGATTGCCTGACTGTTAGGGGACCCTGAACAAAAGTCTCCAGCAGTGTTGTAGACTCTGGGATTCTAGGGAATGGGAGAGGGAAGGGCTAAGAGTGGAAAAGAAGGGTAAGAGTGAAAAAGTAAGCCTGAGTGGGGAAAGAGTCTTCCAGGCTACCCACCCCCCCACTCCCATGAGGCGCTCCTGCGGAGGCACCTGAAGAAGACCTCTGCCGAAGGCCTCAGGTAGAGAGTCGTAGGGATGCAGGTGCAGAGCTCAGGATGTATATATGCAGTGGTTGACCCAAGGAGGCACCTGTGACCTGGACTGCTCCTCCCCTCAGCCCATGATGCACGTCTGTGCACCAAGTCTCGTGTGGGGAGGCCAGCCCCCCCGGGGAGCCTTGTCAGGCAAAGCCTCTGTAGTTGGGCCTGAAAAATCCTAGGTTTTTAACCAGGAGCCCGACTTCTCATAAATGCTGGGCCAAATGATAGGCATGTTTTGAAGGCTTTTACACATAATAACATTCAGAAATGTGACGCTTGGCACTATTACCACAACATCACAACACTGAGAGTTGATGTATTCTTAAATATTTGACAATCTTGTAGTTAAACATGGGTTCTCATTGTTTCAGTTTCTGATTACTGGTTATCAGGGAATTGGAACTCCTTTCATATTCTGGTGCTAGTTCCTTATTTTAATTGTTAGAGCTTTGGATGATCTGGTAGAGCAGTACCTATCCCACTAGTCTTGTTTGGCTTTTTTTTCTTGCCTCTTCTCATGCATTTATTTTTCTAGATGCATTTTACAGCCATTTAATAAAGCTTCTCTTCCCCTTAAACTCCTATTGGGAGTTTCCCTATTGGGGAACCCTATTGGGAAACCCCTATTGGGATTTCACTTGGGCTTTTTATATTACTAGATGAATTTGTGAAGAGGGGACTGGCATCTTTATAATAGTGAGCTTTTCTGTCCAGATCGTGATCTATATGTCCTATTAGTCTGGGCTAGTTTTTAATGAGATAGGGTGTAAATAATTTCCTTGGTTAAGGAAGAACAATAAGATAGTTGACATAGTTTTTACATTTTGCCTAAGTGGAAGCAGGACAAGCTCTTTTATATCAGGACCATAAAAAACATATAAAATGACACATAGGGGGACACTGGGGGGGGTACAGTTGATGAAATATCTGACTCTTGATTTTGGCTCAGGTCATGATCTCACAGCTCCTGAGTTGGAGCCTCACGTCAGGCTCTGTGTTGGCAGCGTGGAGCCTGCTTGGGATTCTCTCTTCCCTCTCTCTGCCCCTTCCCTATTTGTGTGTGCACTCTTGCTCTTTCTCTTAAGATAAACTATATAAAAATGACATATATATGCAGTCCTCTTTCTGCATGATTTTGGCATACATAAATTTCAGTTATCATGGCTCAGTTAATAACAGGAGTCCCCCACCACACAGTTCAAACTTTAGTTACCATAGTGTATAAACTGAGTAATATTATCATCAAGGGCAAATTTGACTGCTAGCTCTTCAGTCTGCAGATCACTATGTGAATAACATAAATTGATCAGTGATCAGTGATGTCTGTTCCTTCAGTGTCTGTCAGTGCTTGGCCCCTGCATATCTGTTACTCAGGTCAACCCCACACAGCACAGTAGGTAGCAGTGTTCCCTCCTGATCTCCCAGTAATAAATCCATGTAAGGCTTTGCAAAAGAGATAATCAAAAGAGGGCATTAGCCAATAAATTGGAGGGGCCACAAGAAGACAAGAAATAGTAATGCTCGAAGTGCAGCCCGAATTGGATGTAAATGGAACGCTAGAAGAACTCATCACTGTGGGAACACAGACACAGCTGCTGTTCAGAGGACGTCAGATCTGCAGCCAGGGGGAAAAATCAGACTTGTGTGAACTTCAAGTGGTAGTGACAAAAAGGATGAACGGGTCTCAGAGGAAGTGACCCTTGCAAAAAAACTTCACATTAAAGGAACTCTTGGAGACATTTCACGACATTGATAAAGGCAAAGGATAAATGGGGACAGCTGGTTCAAAATTAAAGAAGATTAAGATGATTTGCCACAGCGTTGGAAAGATGCTTGCTCTGAGTCATAAATTATAGGACAAGAACAAAGTGATCACTGTTCAAGTTACTCTTGAGAAATAAGGTGAAATAAATTTAATCTTCCTTGTTTCTAATGTTTAAAATAAGGTGTATTAAGTGTTGCTATTTTTATATTTCTCTGTGCATTTATAGTGAACAGCAAGGGCTTTTAATGCTTGGATAATATACATGGAAAAACTCCACTTTTTCCTTCTTTGTAGGGAAAAACCCAGTTCTTCCCTTCTATGAATTTCTTCCCTATGTGTTTCCTTTACTATTTACACAAAACACTTCACTTCTGACACTTCTGGTCACCAAATGGGTGGGTTTTTTTTCCCATGCCAAGCAATTTGCGGTACTCCCAGCTAGGTGTCCTATAATTCAACTCAACTCTAACACCATCTACCTGGAAATGGTATCAGATCTCACAGGCTAAGGGACAAGACCCCCACCCCCCCACACACACCACACTTCTGATGTCAGTCACAAACCCAGGGTGTCACCTGTGCATCACAGATTCCAATGACCTCTTCTTTGGGTTCAATTAATTTGCTAGAGCGACTAACAGAAATCAGGGAAACATTTATGTTTATCAGTTTATTAAAGGATATGATAAAGGATACAGATGAACAGCCAGATGGAGAGAAACAAAGGGTGAGGTCTGGGAAAGTCCTAAGTACTGGAGCTTCTGTCCCCATAGAGTTGAGGTGTATCACCCCCCCCCCCCCCACTGTGGATGTGTTCACCAACCTGGAAGCTCTCAGAACCTCACACTCTTCAACTTCATGGAGGCTTCCTCACATAGGCGTAATGAATTATTAAGTTAGCTTCTAGTCCTTCTATCTCTGAAGGGTCGGGGGTGGGGCTGAAAATCCCAAACTTCTCATCATAGTTTGGTCTTTCTGGTGGCCAGTGTCCATCCAGAAGCCCACCCAGAACTGACACAGTGGCACAAAAGGTGCTCCTGGTGCTCTTATCACCTAGGGATATACAAGGTTGTAGGAGCTCTGTGTCGAGGATGGGGTTAAATACCAGATATTAGAACAAGAGATGCTCTTAGTGTTTTGATCACTCAGGAAATTATAAGAGCTTCAGGAGCTCTGTGCCAGGAATGGGGAGGCAGAGACCAATATATATTTCCTGTTGTGTCGCTGAGAACACAGTCAAGATGACTGAGCAACTGTAATTTTTTTCCATTAAGATCATTTTGTGTAGTTTCATCCTATGCACTCATTCTGTGTGATCGTGCACTGCCGTGCAAAGTGAGCACAATCTGTGCTAAGGAAAACAGGAGGCAGAGTGAGCAAGAATAGTAAGTTGAGTGAAAATGCCCCCAACTCAGAGCAGATGGCAGGGAAAGGAAAGGCTGTTCATCTTGGTAAGAAAATAATGCCCATGAGACTGTCACTGGCCTAGAGGATGAATGTGCTATTGTGGAGTCATGCGGGGATGCTGCCACTCACAAAGGTCCTTCCAGAAATGAAGTCACTGTGTCGACGAGCTGTCTGCACCACCATGTTCACTGCAGCCTTATTTACGATAGCCGGGCCCTGGACACAACCTAAGTGTCCATCAACAGATGTGTGTGTGAAGAAAATTAATATGTATACAATGGAATAATAAAACGGTAAAAGTAAAGACGTAAAAAGCCATAAAAAGTAAGAAATCCTGCCATTTGTGACAACACGAATGGACCTTGAGGGCATGAGGCTTAGTGAAGTAAGTCAGTCACAGAAAGACAAATACCATTTAGTCTCACTTATATGTGGAAGCTAAAAACAAAAAAATAAAAAGCAAAACTGAACTCATACTCCTAGATACAGAGAACAGATTGTGGTAGGGGGTAGGGGAGATGGAGTGAAGGAGGTCAAAAGGTACAAACTTCCTAGTTATAAGGTAAAATAAATACTGAGGATGTACTGTCCAACATGGTGACTGTAGTTAACACTGTGGCATATTTGAAAGTTGCCAAAAGTTCTCGTTGCAAGGTGAAAAAGCTTTTTCCTTTTGTCTCTATGTGAGATGATGAATGTTAACTTACTGTGGTAATCATTTCACAATATATGCAAGTCAGGTCAGTATGTTGTACACCTTGAACTTACACAGCATTGTCCATCAATTATATCTCAATAAGCCTGGAAGAGAAAAAGAAACCTCTTGCCAATCATCAGTTTATCTAAATAGAATCTTTCTTTAAAGCTTTTGCTTATGAAAGTAGAAGGGATTTCTGGCCCTGGTTGCCTGAGTGTGCATCCTTGCTCCCTTTCTTTCAGGAGTCAAGATTGTCTAGGTCAAAAATGCCCCCTGTCTTAGTTGCTGTGTCAGGGAGGATGACTGCTCTTATTCCAGTTCTTTCATAGGAAGTCATCTTGGCCACTTAATCTTCCAGTGCACTGACACAATGAAACCCTCTCAGCCTAATGGGTTCAGGCACATCTTTCCTGGGCCGATAGCCAGGAATGGATTGATGTGCTAGTTTGAAAGGAGAAAGAAAGCACAAAGAATTTTTCAAGCCAAGGAAGAAACCAGAGAAAGAAATACAGTTTCTGTCAATGGCTTTAAGTGAGGATTTTCCCTTAAAATCCCAATGATGCTCTACAGCGCTGTGAGTGATTTATAACGCCAGCAAGGACTGGCTGTGCTTAATGGGGTCATTTGATTTTAATGCCTCAGATGGGACTGCTGCTATTTTTGGCCCAATAAACGAGTCTGCAGTGGTACACATGAGCAAATTTAAAAAAGGTAAATCATGTCTGTACTGTGATCAATTTAGAGGGAGAGAATCTTAAGAAGAAAGCCAGACAGACAGTGAGATGGGAGATGTAATCTTCGACAAAATGCGTAACGTTCGCTCATCTCTGGAGTAGAGGTACACAAAAGGCAGAGGCATCTGTATTTATAGATGTTCTGACGCTGGCTCTGAGATGTAATTTAAGGAACTCAAAGACCTGTCTCATTGGATATACGTCCTTGCTAAGTTGCTGGACTTCCTGCCTTTAGCTTGAGTTCTTCAGAGTCTTTCTGCATCTACCTTTGATTAGCAGTATGACCTTGAGCAAGTTATCTTTTCCAGCCTCAGCTTCTTCTCCTGTAAATGAGAGAATTGAAGGAGAAATCTAAAAGGTCTTTCAGTTCAATGGCTTTGTGACTCTCTCAAGTTCTTCAGGAGAAATACTTTTAATTGGGGGGACAGTTTCTGTCAGTAAAATTTTAAAAAACCAGCCTTGATGTAGAAAGGATTTAAGGTGACTTGCTATCATTTTATTTCTCTGGCTTTTGCATATGTGAGGAAGTTTCTTTTCTTCCCTCCCCTGCACATGGCTGCCATCAACTAAACTAAGGCATGGTCTGGAATCTCAGAGGTTGTCAAGAGTATTTTATATTGCTTCTTAGATTGGTTGGCAGCACAGATCACATTACTGCAGGCAATTAAGATTTGGCTATAGAAATGAACTATTTTAAAAGTAAAACATCATTCATATAATAGCTAGTTAGAAATGCTATCACATAATTTAGAATAAAATGTGAAGAAATAGAAACATCTAAATAACTACCATTGTGTTCACTTTAAGAACTATCAAGCCTTGCCTATCTACTCTTTATTTTAATCTCTACTATAGGTAAAAAGCAAGCTTTGATTCACCATAAATATTTCCTTAGAATGAAAGTCAATTGTTACATTCATAGCTCACATCTGGCTCAGACTCTTAGAGGTGCTAAGACAACTTGACATTAAAAGCTCATTGAGGATTTCCAAGCTCTTGTAAAATAACGACAGGACTTCTAAGTCCTAATTTTCCACACATCTTCCAAAAAGCATATATATCACAAGGAGAATAAATGCAAAAACCTGTAGTTCAAGTCTACAACAATACTAGGAGACAGAAAATAATACAGTTCTCTTCAATTTATACATAGTGGAGAAATGGAAACACAGAAGAGCCAACTGGTGAGCTCTGCTAGAGTGGTGAGTCAGGAAGATACTAGCAGTAGAGGAATGAAGGTAAATCTCCCTCAAAAAGAAGGTCCCCCTACAGTGAGTGAAGAAACACTGAGAACACTGTACCTGTGCCAGCATCACATGAAAGGAAGGTACTCAGCATCAGCTATGAAGCCTCCTTGCTATAAATGTTTGACCTCAGTTGAATTCCAGGAAAGAGGAGAATCCCAAACATGGGATATTCTGTAGATAACTGACCTCTACTCTAAAAATGATTCAGTGTCATAAAGAACCAAGGGAAATGGAAAGATGGTTTCAGGTTGGGGGGAATAATGAGACATAACAACGAAACACAATATGGAAATCTTGACTGCGTCTTGGATGGGTACGCAGCTACAAAGGTCACTTGGTGAATGGGAAGGAAATTTCAGTACAACTGTGTCTTGTGTGATGTTACTTGAATGAATGCTTGTTTTCAGCTGTCGTAATGGTGATGTGGTTGTGCAGGAGAAAGCCCTTGTTCATGAGAGGTGCAAATCGGAGGACTTAGGGGTGAATGGCAATGAAGTCTGGAGCATACATTCAGATGGTTTGCAGAAGGGAAGTGCGTCTGTATGCAGTGGACAATGCAATGGGATGTACTGTTGAGCAACCTTTCTGGAGGCTTAAAATTTTCTGAAAGAAAAGGAAAGAAAATTTCAGGCATCTTATTTTGAGCCCTTGAGACATTTAGCTGTCTCCTGCAAATTTCCTGGTGATATTTCCCAGAGACCTATCCCTACGTATGTCTTTGTGTTCCCCATGGCACAGCAAGAGGAGAAAGACGGGGAAGCTCTTGCAGTCTGCAAGTTCCCAGTTTGCATGATACAACTGTTGTGCCTGTCTGGAGTTTCTCTGGCATGGTGTTTCTCAGAGTGGAGTCTGTGAGCCACTGGTGAGTCTGCATTATATTGGACCTGCCCTAGACTTGCTGGAACTCTGGAAGGTGGGACCCAAGAACTAGAATTTTAGCAAGTTCCTTTGATTTCTTTGCACACTCAAGTTCGAGAAACCTTGACCTAGCGCTCGACTCTACCCTTAATAGCACCAAACCCACCCTAACAGGCATTTAGTATGAACACTAATTAGCATGGAAAATTATTTTTAGCAGGCTATGTTAGAATTTGAAAAATAAGGCATTCAGAGAGCGATATGATGGCATATCGAGAGAGGTGACACGCCTTGATAAGGAAGCTGTTTCACGCAATACTATTCCACCAGATGTGTCGTGTGGCCTCTGACACAGACCTCTGACTCAAATGCATTTAGTTCCTTTTTTTTTCTCAAATGCATTTAATTCCTGAAAGAATCATAGCTTCCTTCTCTCCCTTTCCTCTACCTGCTCTCATTCTGCCAATATGATTATTCAGAACATTGATTGTCATGTTTAAATAGAACAACACTTTTCTTAAAACTGGGTTAAGATTTTACATTAACTAGGAAGAGGACATATTAACCTTATACCATCCACTTCAATCAACAAAACCAGTGACTGGAGGAGATAAGATATGGGACAGTTAAGCTTTAATGGGGGTTGAGGAATGGACAGGCAGAAAGAACATACTGCAAGTGTGGAATTATGTCTGAGCCTGATGGCACCCCAAAGTTGGGGGCCTTCGTCAGCTGGGGCCATGAGAGGTCCCAGCGTTTTGAGAGAGCTAAGAGAGAGGAAGGGGTGCGGGGCCGGGAGAGACTAAAGAGGGTCATGGGAACATTCACATACAGAATTTTGACAGGGAATTAAAAAAAAAAAAAAACAACCTTTTTCCAGTTCAGGTATGGTTCTTGGAGAAAATAATAGTTTTTAATACTCTATTTAAAATTCATTGGGTCCATGTAGACAAGTTCTTGGTTGTGGATTGTGGTTGTGACTACTGAAAAATCACCTTTACACATTTGCTCTGGAGATCTCCCTAATGCAATGCCTCTTGAGCCTCATGGAAGAGAACACCACTCCCCCAGCTCAATCAGGAACATTTGGGATTGAAGTCTGAATGACAAGCTGGTCAAAGGTACAATACCATTTCCATAATTTCTGCTGTTCAGTTGTGACAGGTGAATTCCACTGGGAGGAAGAAGAGGTAGGAGTGACAGTAGACATGGGGTGTCTTTGGGGGTTGACCAAAGTTCTACAATTGATCGTGGGAGTGGCCACACAACCCTGTGAATATACTAAAAACCATTCATTTGTACCCTTTAAATGGGCAAATCGTATGTGAACTATATCTCAATAAAGCTGTAATATGTATCTTTAAAAATCACTGGAAACATATCTAGGGGTACAAAGAAGAGAAAATTCTTTGTGAATTATAATGTGACTCTCTGGCCAACCATGGATAGCTATGCATCCGAAAAGCTAAGGGCAAATTGCAGGAAGCTTGTCATCCAAGACAGGAGAAGATTAATTGTGAAACTTTTCAAGAAGCATAGGTAAAAATGATAAAAAAAAAATAAGACCTTTTTCTGTTGCATCACCTACCCATTACTTCTGTAATTTTTTAAGGAGGTAAAGTAACCAGAGGGACTGCAAAGAGAAGGTAAGAATGTGGGCTATTTCAGTAAACATTTCATTTATTTATTTTTAAGTATACAATGTCTCTCAAGAGCTGAGATGATGTGGTTGGATTGAGAAGAGTGGGATTGTTCATGTACTGTTACTATAACAGTTGAAGTTTCAGAAACAGGAGTTCATATATTGACAACCATGACTGCTATCCTATAGCCCTCACTGCCAGTTCATGTTTTAGGGTCCTGAAAACCCTCTGTATTGGTTTGTTTGTGCTTATAGGGCTCAGAGATAATAATGCCTTTCCTTTAAGCATATCATCCAAAACACTTGAGGGCTTGGGGGTGCGGGGAAAAGGGGGAAAGGAGAACAGCAAAACATCACTATCAAGTAATGAGCCTAGTGGCTTTGCAAGCCTCAGAAAGTGGAACAAGTAGTGAGCAAACCTAGCTTCATCTCACTCCCCTGAGTGAGAAGAGGGGACCACTTGGGGTATGAGGTCTGGACATCTGGGTCAAGGCATCCCATTTCTCAGGGCTGTGGGTGTGAAGCTGAGAAACTGTGAGGTGCCTTGGGAGAAACCAAAGCAAAAGTCAGGCAGACTGTTGAAGCGAGTTGCCCAACAGAAAAGGCCAGGCCGAGAGGGAGATTTAAATACACATGGCTCTAGAGAGAAACCACTTGAGGCAAAGGGGTTGAATCAGAGGTTGAAGGTGGGGCTAAGACACCATTTCAGTGGACCTTATGGAGTGTTGCAGGATCCTACAGGTTGGATGAAGAGGGACAAGGAAGAGGAAGGAACCATTAACGGCATTGCCTATTCCTTGTTCTATCTCAACTTTTCCGAGGGCCAAGTCAAAGAATTATGGAATCTAGTAGTTTGACCTACCAGCCAGGCAGTCCACAAAACCTCCAAGCATATGAGTGTTTACATTTAAGGACCTCCAGAGTGGTTGCCAGATCCATTCCCAAACCACCCTTAATACCAGAAAGTCCTTCCTTACATCAAAATGCACAGTTCCTGCTAGTAAAACCCATTTCTTATCTTGGCCCCTTGCTGGCTGGGCATCAACACACAGCTGGTGAATGTTTGGGAAGCCATAGGCTCTCTAAGGGTTAGTCTCCTCATTTGTAAAATTGGCATAATGCTAGGGCCTGTCTTGCAGGGTTATTGTAGAGATTGACTGAGACGAGATTTATAAAGCATACAGATCACTTCTTGGCACAGGGTATGCATTGTTTTCGGCATCAGAATCAGTCCTAGTATTAGGTTTTGTGTTTCTTTTAGTAATACTGAGGCACATAGCCTGTGCTAATCAAAAAAGGCTCCTATCTGACAAATAACGGAAACTCTAGATTTCTTGAAAATACTAGTGACCAAAAAAATGTAGATATTGGTAAACTGAGTGTTCACTGTGTGATAGACCCTCTGGTGTGTTCTATTTAGATTATATCTTTTTATCTGCAGGATGACCCTGTGAATAAAAAGAATTCCATTTTACACATTTGAGAACAAGCTCAGAAAATTGACTTGACCAGGTACCCCAACTAGTAGGTTTAGGAATGGAACTTGAATCTAGTTCTGTATGACTCCAATACCTTAGTGTGAGAGCAACCACAGGAGCATGAGGTTGGGTTTTGCTGTCACAGTGACATCGAGGGCACCCTGTTGGGGCCTGAGGAGCACAACCTAAATCTCAAGGTTAAGGCTGTACCAGCAATTCCTTCATTTTCCTTCGAATCTGTCATTGGTCTATAGCTTTGCCCATAAAGATTTCTAAAATATTCTGGAAGCCATTTATGTTTTCAGTGTGCACTGGCCTTTATATTAACAAATGCAAGTTTTTCCATAAGCCAGTAGGTTTTTAAGTAGTGTAGGGTTTTTCTGAAATGGCTTGTGGCTGACACAGCCTCAGAGGAGAAGACCCAGTGGGTGCCATTTCCAGTCACACACCCTTTCCATTCCATTTCATTCCATTCTACTTTCATCCAGTTTGTATTTTAGGCCTCCACATAAGAAGATATCTTTAAGGAGGAAAAAATATTCTGCTGCTAAAAATATAAATATTTGAAAACCAAAGCTTTAAACTATTGTTGGTAATACTTGTATTTATTTGTCTCAAAACACATTGTTCAAAAATGCCCGATTCTCATTTCTTGCATTCTATGATTTCAGGAATAATTGTCATGGTTTCCTAGATTTATTGTAATTTCCATGTTAGGTATGTTAATTTTTCTTGACTAATATGCTTTCCCTTGGAGAACCTCCCTCTAATAATACCATGTACTTCTATGAGAGCTCCTTACCCAGCCTTGGCTGTTCATGCATCCCATCCCACAGGCAAACTGATTCATCCAGTAATTGATATGTGGTGAAGAAGAACAAATTTGAGCCTTTTCCTAGATCAATATTCAAAGCATTAGCTGGCGAATGAAACCATGCAGGGATGAGCAAAACAGAGAATGGAGGGAAAATCAGAGTCCTAATGAAATTATTTGAACTCCTGGATCCAGTTGGACTTGAAACCATGTTCCTATCTGGATTCTCCCATTTAAATGAGTCAAGACTTCACCTCTTCCTGGATGTCTTATAAGATCAATCCAATTGATCTTGACTGCTGTATCTGTTCTGTCCCTGACATTTAAGGCTTTGCACTTTATTCATTTGTGCACATTGAGAATGCTGTTGTAAAAAACTATCCTTTCGTTATTCCAAATGTAGACCTTGTGTGTTTCCTCAACTGGGAAGCAAGCTCCTCAAGGAAGGAGCCGTTCATTGTCTTAACATCTGTAACCTCTGAGAGAGTCTTAATGATTGAGCATTTGACTTTCCCAGAAGGTAGTAATGCTTTTTGTTTAGGGAAATTTGAACATTTTGCTTTTTTATGATACTAGGAGTGACTGTCAGCTGTTGAAAACTCTGCCCAGTGGCCAGCCTCATGGATACATGTGTTGTGACCATGTCCTCAATTGTGATCCTTACCACTTGCCTTCATATAAGCGTACTTTTCATGATCTTCTTTTGTCTACCAGCTCCTTTAACCTGCTCTCAGCGGGAGATGCTATGTAAGAGGCAAAATGTTTTTGTTTTTTAATTCTAGTATAGTTATGATTCAATGTTATTTAGTTTCAGATGTATAGTATAGTGATTCAGTACTTCCATACCTTGCCCGGTGCTCATCACGATAAGTGTACTCATAATCCCTGTCACCCATTTCACATCCTCCCCCCACCTCCCTTCTGGTAACCATCAGCTTGTTCTCTATAGTTAGGACTCTTTTTTCGTTTGTCTCTTTTTGCCTTGTTTTGTTTCTTAAATTCCACATATGAGTGAAACCATATGATGTTTGTATTTCTCTGACTCACTTCACTTAGTATTACATGCATAGATCCATCTATGTTGTTGCAAATGATAAGATCACATTCGTTTTTATGCCTGAGTAATATTGTATATACATACCACATCTTGTTTATCCATTCTTCTTTCAGCGGACACTTGGGCTGCTTCCATGATTTGGGTATTGTAAATAATGCTGCAATAAACAAAGGGGTGCATATATCATGTTTTTGTGTTCTTTGGGTAAATATCCAGTAGTGAAATTACTGGATTATATGGTAATTCTATTTTTAATTTTTTGACAAACATCCATACTGTTTTCCACATTGCACCAGTGTGCATTCACACCAACAGTGCCCAGAACTTCCTTTTTATCCACATTCTCACCAATACTTGTTGTTTCTTGTATTTTTGATTCTAGCAGTCCTTACAGGTAGGAGGTGATATTGTGGTTTTCATTTGCATTTCCCTGACAATGAGTGATGATGAGCATCTTTTCCTGTGTCTGTTAGCCATTGGTATCCCTTTTTTGGAGAAAAGTTTGTTCATGCCTTCTGCCCATTTTTTAATTGGATTATTTGGGGGGGGGGTGGTGTTGACTTGTACCAGTTTTTTATGTTTTGGATGCTAACCCTTTACCAGTTATATCATTTGCAAATATGTTCTCCCATTTAGTAGGTTGTCTTTTAGTTTTATTGATTGTTTCCTTTGCTGTGCAGAAGCTTTTTATTTTGATGTAGGCCCAATACTTTATTTTTGTTTTTGTCTCAGGAGGCATACCTAGAAAAAAGTTGCTATGACCAATGCCAGAGAAATTACCACCTATGCTCTCTTCTAGGATTTTTATGGTGTCAGGTCTCATATTTAGGTCCTTAATCCATTTGGAGTTTAATTGTGTTTATGGTGTAACAAAGTGGTCCAATTTCATTCTTCTACATGTAACTGTCCAGTTTTCCCAACACCATTTGTTGAAGAGATTATCCTTTTCCCAATTATATATTCCTTTCTCCTTTGTTGAAGATTAATTGACCATATAATTGTGGGTTTATTTCTGAGCTCTCTATTCTGTTCTATTGATCTGTGTGTCTACTTTTGTGCCAGTACCATACCGTTTTAATTACTACAGCTTTGTAGTATCATGTGAAATCTGGAATTATGATATCCCCAGTTTTGTTTTTATTTTTCAAGATTGCTTTGGCTATTTGGGGTCTTTTGTAGTTCCCTACAAATTTTAGGATCATTTGTTCTAGTCCTGTGAAAAATGCTGCTGGTATTTTGATAGGGATGGCATTAAATCTGTATATTGTTTTGGGTAGTATATACTTTTAAACAACATTTGGTCTTCCTATACATGTGTACGGAATGTCTTTCCACTTGTTTGGGTTGCCTTCAATTTCTTTCGTTGGTGTTGTATAGTTTTCAGTTTAAGTCTTTCACTTCCTTGGATAAGTTTATTCCTAGGTATTTTATTATTTTTGGTACAATTATAAATGGGACTGTTTTCTTAATATCTCTTTCTGCTGCTTCATTATCAGTGTATTCAAATGCAACAGATTTCTGTACATTGATTTTGTATCCTGAGACCTTACTGCGTTCATTTATCATTTCTAGTAGTTTTGGGGTGGAGTCTTTTGGGTTTTCTATACATAGTATCATGTCTTTTCTCTTTATTTTTGCATAACTATTACTGGTTTTTGATTTGTGGTTACCATTAGGTTTGTACGTAACAGCTTATGCAGATAACAGTCTACGTTAAGTTGATGGTCACTTAAGTTTGAACCCATTTCTTACTGTTCTCCACTGCCCACTGTTTTAGGTATATGGTGTTATACTTTACGTCCTTTTATTTTGTGACTTCTTTGACTGATTTTTTTTTTTTTTTTTTTTTTATTTTTGGGACAGAGAGAGACAGAGCATGAACGGGGGAGGGGCAGAGAGAGAGGGAGACACAGAATCGGAAACAGGCTCCAGGCTCCGAGCCATCAGCCCAGAGCCTGACGCGGGGCTCGAACTCACGGACCGCGAGATCGTGACCTGGCTGAAGTCGGACGCTTAACCGACTGCGCCACCCAGGCGCCCCTTGACTGATTTTTATAGATGTACTTCTTTTTACTGCTTTTGTGTTTCCTACTTTTCTTACTCCTACTTATGGTCTTTCCTTTCCACTCAAAAAGTCCCCTTTAACATTTCTTGTAGGGCTTCTCCCACTAGACTATAAACTCTACCAAGGCAGGGATTTTGTTTTGGTTTGGTTTGCTGTATCCCTAGTACCTAGAACAGTGCCTGTTACACAGTAACAGTTGAAGAGTATGTTGTTTCCTCAGAAGGGAAAGCATGTAGAGTGAGTGACTATCAGGCCTCCCCAAGGTATTTTCAGGGTGCAGAGAAGTTCATGATCATTGGGATCCCAGCTGCAGGCCTGCTTCATGGGTGATCACTGCCTGCTAATTATTCAGGAGAAAGAAAGCTGAATTATGGTAGTGCCTGAATTATGGTAGTGCTTGTAAAGTGCAGCAATTTTCTTTTTTTTTTTTTCCTTTTTTTTACCTTTATTTATTTTTGAAAGACAGAGAAAGAGCACCAGCAGGAGAGGGGCAGAGAGAGAGACACACACAGAACCTGAAGCAGGCTTCAGGCTCTGAGTTGTCAGCACAGAGCCCAATGCGGGGCTCAGACCCATGAACCTTGAGATCGTGACCTGAGCTGAAGTCAGATGCTTAACTGACTGAGCCACCCAGGTGCCCCACAATTCTCTTAAAATTGGTTAATGTGAGTGTTAGAAGGGGTGAATCTTACAAAATTTCAGACTTCAGTCTTATGGGAGTTTATAGAAGAACTTTCACATAGAAAAATGGAATCCAAAATTCTTTTTTAAGAAATCATTTTCCTCCTCCCTCTTTTGATTTTTGAACTTTTTAATGTCATGTTTGACCTCTGAGGGAAAAAAAATAGGAAATTAAATCAAAACAAGAGTCAGTTTCAGTTATTTTGATGGCGTTGAGATTATTTTGGACTCTTTCTAACACTAAAATAGGATAAAAACTTAGAGGCTTCAGCTTCATTATAGTTTCTTTGGAATCAAATAGTTTTCCCTCCTACACCAGAGGGACTGAAAGGGTCCAGGTAGTATGCAAGGATCCAAGATAGGTATTGAATATGTCTTTTTTTGTGCAATTAACAGCACACTATGTGTAATGAAATTTAGGAATAAGGGGAGTGGGGATTGTAAAGACATTGCCCATTTTAGCCTGGATTGTTAATTTCATGAAGCATATATTACCGATGGGATCATTAACACCTTGTTTTATGTCTGACCCTAAAGCAAAGTAGAAACACATTTCCAGCCTATAGAACCTGACAGGCTGTTTTTAAAGAGCCAACTCCTAAAAGCAGGTAAAAATAGAGCCATCCTTTCATACCACCAAGATGGCAGCTGTGTGGGTGGAAGGTGCATTGTTAGTTGATGGCATACCGGGAGATAAAGTAACTGTTTCTTAAGAGGAAAAAGAAAGCAGACAGATACTGAGGGGAAAAAAAATCCAGGAGTTCTGTGTAAATACACTTTTACAGCTTTACTTCTCAAGCTGGCATGACAGGGCTTAGCTGGAATTTGAGGAAATAGAAACCACCTCCCCTCCCCCGACCCGGGAGATAAGAGAAAAACAAAGCTAGCCATTTTGACATTACCAGGTAAGACCTCTAAAATTCTGAGACTCTGGGGGCGCCTGGGTGGCGCAGTCGGTTAAGCGTCCGACTTCAGCCAGGTCACGATCTCGCGGTCCGTGAGTTCGAGCCCCGCGTCAGGCTCTGGGCTGATGGCTCGGAGCCTGGAGCCTGTTTCCGATTCTGTGTCTCCCTCTCTCTCTGCCCCTCCCCCATTCATGCTCTGTCTCTCTCTCTGTCCCAAAAATAAATAAAAAACGTTGAAAAAAAAAATTAAAAAAAAATAAAAAAATAAAAAAAATAAAATTCTGAGACTCTGGCTTCTGCATGTTTTCTGTGGAAAACTGTGTGAGTTATAATAACTTAGAATGAATAGCCATAATTTATCTGTTGCTAGCTTGCTGAGGGCTAGGCACCAAGTTAACCATCTAGCCATCTTCTTTAGCCTTCAAAATGACTAATGTTAATAGGTCGTACTCCCATTCTAGAAATGACAAACTCCTATCTGTTAAAAGTTTAGAGTAGTTAAATTATTTGCCTGAGGTTATATAGAACTAGGCTTGAGCCAAGATCTATTTATCTCTGAACTCTGTGTGTTTAAACATCCTGCCATATTGCCTATCACATTGCTTCTCAACCTTTCCAAATCTAATCCCTTAATAGTGGATATTTTAAATATTCCTTTATTATTCTAAAATAATGTCATAGATATTATTGTTGACTACTTTATAATTTTGAGAAACACCCAGAATTCTGAGTATAAAAAAAGAGAAGAAAGGAATAGATTTTACAATAATATGTTATTCAAATACCTAAATGAGCAAGCTTGACTACATTAGAAGGTACAGTAAAATCATCTGGTGCTTGTATGTATGTGGAGAATTATTATGAATACAAATATCATTAGCAGTGTTATAATGGGTAACATAGATTTTTGAAATAGAAACCATTTCTTGGTCAGACTCAGCAAAACTTAGTGCAACCTACCTTCAACTTATACAATAGCTGCATTCTTGGATAATTTAATAAAAATGAAAGTCTAAACTCTCCCCCCCGCCATGTTTTATGTTCATATGAAAAGCATATTTTGGTTATATAGGCTCAGCTGATGATAAACATGAATGCTGGGGTGCCTGGGAGGTTCAGTTGGTTAAGCATCTGACCAGCTCAGGTCATGATCTCACAGTTTGTGAGTTCAAGCCCCACATCAGGCACTGTGCTGACAGCTTGGAGCCTGGAGCCTGCTTCGGATTCTGTGTCTCCCTCTCTCTCTGTCCCATTTGTATTCTGTCTCTGTCTCAAAAATAAATAAACATTAAAACAAATTTAAAATAAGTAAACATGAATGCTAGTTGGGACATTTGAATGCCAAGAGATGCAGGACTCCTACCAGCTAAATGCCAAAAGCAAATCGAAAACCCCATAAAACATACCACCACAAATTTTTCACAACATTCCCTAAGCGGCAGTACCACCCTGTTGAAGAACTATTGGCAAACTTCAGACCAATTTTAGAGTTCAGACCACTTTGTTAAGACGAAGATTACTGCCATCCAGGGCTCTGTGAAAATACAGTGTAAGATTTCTAATTCAAGAAATTCAGATCCAAATATCTAATGCAACTCCTCAGATCCAAATCTCCCATCCTTTCTCACATTCATTAAGGTTAGGCAGACCAAGCAAGCACACTCACGTTCTCCTAAGACAGATGGACACCTGTGAAACACACACACACACATACACACACACACACACACACACACACACACACACACACACACACTTGCCCCTAATCAGCTTAGGTCTTTCCAGCTACTTGATTAAGGAACTAAAGGTATATTCACCCTAATACAAGTTTCCAGATCTAATTACATATACTCCCGAACCATTGATTATCTTTTTCCAACGTTTTTTTTTTTTTATTTATTTATTTTGGGACAGAGAGAGACAGAGCATGAACGGGGGAGGGGCAGAGAGAGAGGGAGACACAGAATCGGAAACAGGCTCCAGGCTCTGAGCCATCAGCCCAGAGCCTGACGCGGGGCTCGAACTCACGGACCGCGAGATCGTGACCTGGCTGAAGTCGGACGCTTAACCGACTGCGCCACCCAGGCGCCCCGATTATCTTAATGTCTACATTTACTGCAGCCCCTCTGACTGGTGTAGAAATGCGCTTTGTAAAAAGTCTAAAAGTAACAAATTAGTAAAAGATACACTTGTAAACACGCGTAAGTACTAGTCAAGGGCATACAGTGATTTCCATCCCACTCTTTTTTGTTCTTGGATAGCCTAGAAGATGGAGTTAGTTTCTGCTCACCAAATATTCCATGTGATTCACTATCATTTTTCAGCCTTCCTTGTAGCTAAAACAGGGGCTGCGTGACTAATTTTGCCTAAGGCTGGGAGTAGAAATGATGTATGTCACTTCTAGGGTGAGTCCTTAACAACAGCTCTGACTTCATCCTCTCGGATTCCTCTGCCACAGCAGATAAGGAAGCTCAGTTTTCTAGATGGCTCGGCTATAAGTTGGTGGGTGGAGCCCCCGGCCCTGAGTGACTGTATGAAGCAGAGTTCGTGACCCACACTGGACATTTAGCATGAGCAAAAAATAAAGCTGAACAAAAACAAAGCCCGCTGAAATTTGGGATTTTTGTTTTAACTTGCTGGCCTTCCGTGCCTGATATATGCACTTTGTTAATCATTAGAATGTGTATGAAGGAGCTAGTGTCCTGAACCCCTTCTTCCATACTGTACTTCTGCTCCCTCTGCTCCTTGCCTATCTTTTTTTTTTTTAATTTTTTTTTCAACGTTTTTTATTTATTTTTGGGACAGAGAGAGACAGAGCATGAACGGGGGAGGGGCAGAGAGAGAGGGAGACACAGAATCGGAAACAGGCTCCAGGCTCCGAGCCATCAGCCCAGAGCCTGACGCGGGGCTCGAACTCACGGACCGCGAGATCGTGACCTGGCTGAAGTCGGACGCTTAACCGACTGCGCCACCCAGGCGTCCCTCTCCTTGCCTATCTTTAGTATAATCTGTGCTTTCGCATCACATTCCATGGAGGTATGTTACAAATGCCAATAAATCTGATCTGAACTATTATCTTAAATAAATATGTTTTATATTTATGGACTAATTCTTATTTTTACAAAGCTTCTTCATTTATGTCATTGATGATTGGCTTTGATGAAGGAGGCATGTAGGATACATTCTTAAGGGGTAAATTGTTACTAATGTATAATCGACCATCTTGAGAAATTTCCCTGTAAGATTTTACAACCTTTTGAAGTAAATTACCTTGTGGCAAAGTTATTCAAATCTTCTCGAGCTCAAAATCTTTTCAGTGATCATAGTCATCAGTTTTACAGGAAAACTACAGAATATATCATAAAACCATGTATATAATTGTTACTATGTTAAATCATTTTCATTTCCTTCCGGAGGTAGTTTCTTCTCTGATGTTTAAAACAGTGTGACCCAATGGAAAGAACATGAGCTTTGGAGTCCATATTATATGGACTTTAGGAAGTAAAGAAATTAATTTTCTTATCTACCTGAAAAGTTCATGGATTTTCTGGGTTTAGGGATGTCTGGATTTAGACTCTTAGAAGATATCATTAAGACCAGTTTCTCTCCATCTCTTATCTCTGATTTCTACTCTCATCTTTGGCCTCATATTTAAGCAGGCTGTCTCCTTTTAGTAGCAAGAGGTTACCAGCTATGGGCATTTGCCTTCAAAATCCCAGTGCAGCAGAAAAAAAGAAAAAAAATTCCTTCCTCTCTTGTATTGTCTCCAGAAAAAGCCATGCATTTCTCTCTGATAGACTGTGGTCATGTCATCTGACACTTCTGGCCACTATGCCCAGGAGGACACTGTGACTTGATCAAGTGTGCCAGGGTCCCACAGGAACCCTGGGAGCGGCAGAGTCAACCCAGCCAAACCATGAGAGGCACGAATGCTGGACAAGCAAAGCCGACACACTTCCACTGCAGATGCAAACACATCTGAGTTTGCAACCTCTCAGGACAGTTCCTATGTCCCTGACCTTGTGTAGATCATTTCTCCTTTCTGATCCTGAGGTTTTCCATCTCTGAAGTCGTGGGTTCTTGTGATGATGTAATGGGTAGAACACTGAAAAGCCCCTCATTCAAGGCAAATGACAGAGGAATTCCACAAATGGCAGCCCAAAGTCAGTTCACTTGGTATTAAATAACTGCATGAAGCATCGCACTGTTACGATTGCCATCATTGTTGAAAACCTTTAGGGCCTGGTTTTCTTCCTGCTCCACCCACTCGGAGAGAGAATCTTCTTGCTGGCTCAGTGAACCAAGGCAAGGTCATTAACATTACTAAAATTCACACCTGCATTAGCTGCATCAAAGCAGCTGTGTTTATTATCATAACTCACCAATCTTTCCATGGTAATTTCTCACTTATTATCAAGAGGTGGGGAATTCTGTTTTACTTGATTATAAATATAACCTCTATAATTTCATCACGAAAAAAATTAATTTGACATCAGCCCTCCAGGGCATTCATTGTCTTTCTCTCTCTGGCTCTCATCAGCCTCTGGCTTTACGTTCAGCATTGTTTTGTTCTTCTACTGAATATACAATCTGAGACCTAACCAGAAACTGCCATTCCACTGGGCCTGATCCTTTATCAATAATAATGAGTCAATTTTTATAAAATAATCTCCATCACCAAGTTTTTAAAAATAGGACTTGAGCAGCTCCTCATTAATCTTTGTAGGGTAGATTAGAGTTTCTTCTGAAACTTCATAGTTAGTCAACAAAATACACATTTAACATCTAACTACAGCCATTGCTTTTTAGGAACTTGGTTCCATCTCTTCCTACTGGGGTGGATAAAAGGGTAAGGAGAAAGCTAATGTCTACCTCCCCCAGATTTCTTCACAGCAAAGCTTCTGGATGTGATTTAGGTGCCAGTCAGCCACACTCATGAACGACTTGGGATGTGGCAATGAAGAGAACGCTACATTTCTGCCTCTCTTGTGGCAAAAGCTCAGGATGGAGGGCTCATGGTCCCTGTGACCATGCAACTTGTGTGCATGGTCACGGTGGCAGCCTCATGATTTTAGATTGCCACCTGACTGTGGCAGCGCTGCTCTGGAGCTGGTGGCTTTCTGGTTGCAGGAGAGGCAGCAGATCTCTGAGTAGCCCAGATTCTACTGCATGATTTGGAGTCATCCCTGAAAACCCATCCAAGAGTCTTAGTTAACCATCTCAGTGATTCTGAAGCCGTTTAATAAATTGTAATAAATTTCATCCTGCTCGAACTAGTAACAGTGGATGCTGTTCTCTGCACCTTAACTCAAATTTCATTAAAAATTTGTCTTCGATTCTCTAGATCCTTCATCAATCTATCAAATTGCAGTTTGAGGCAGGAATTGATATATCTCTTTCCTAAAAACTAAGGAAAATTCTCATGTAATTCTCATCACAGGGCCCATGATTCCCTTCTAATTCAAAATTCTGATCTCTGTAGACTTCTTAATGATAATATGAATGTAAAGGAGCTTTTGAAGGAAAAGAAACAAACAAACAAGCAAATCAGTATGTGAGAAAGTGTTTGTGAACCAGCATTAATTGAAAGTGATAATTTCAGGGGGTGCCTGGGTGGCTCAGTTAGTTGAGGATCTGACTTTGGCTCAGGTTATGATCTCATAGTTTGTGGGTTTGAGCCCCATGTTGGGCTCTGTGCTGACAGCTTCGAGCCTGCTTCACATTATTTATCTCCCTCTCTCTCCACTCCTCTCCCGCTTGCACTCTGTCACTCTCTTTCTTTCAAAAATAAACATTTAAAAAGTTTTAATAAAAAAGTGATAGTGTCAGATACAACTAAGATATTTGAACCTTTATTTTTTTAACTTTTTTTAATGTTTATTTATTTTTGACAGAGAGAGAGAGAGAGAGAGAGAGCATGAGCAGGGGAGGGGCAGAGAGAGGGAGACAGAATCCAAAGCAGGCTTCAGGCTCTGAGCTGTCGGCACAGAGCCTGATGCAGGCTCGAACTCACAGACTGTGAAATCATGACCTGAGCCAAAGTCGGATGCTCAATTGACTGAGCCACCGAGGTGCCCCTTGAACTTTCAAGTCCAAATTCTACAACATGTAAATCACTGAGAATGAATCTATCATTTTTTGGTCCAATAGTTAACTTTCTAATAATGTGTCAATTATAATAAGATACTTCCCTAAAATTGGTTATTCTAATTAATTAAATATGGCAAAGGTCAGAAGGAGGAAGTTCAGGGAAGACTGTTAAAGAAATATACTGTATTGAAATGTCAGTTTTTGCAAGAACTCAGACTATTAGTTCAGAGGAGAAATCCTATTTGTACATCAACCCTAAGAAGCCTCAGAACTGATAAATAATGCCCCAAAGACCAGATAAAGCTTCACAAATAAACTGGAGAGAGAAAACTAGTGCCATTCATTGCATAGTGCTGTGTAGACAGCTCACTCTGAAATAGGAAAAGGTTGAGGATTCTGAGCACTCTTATGGATTTCTGATCTATAGCAGAGATCCTCTTTAGCGTGGTGTCAGGAGGTGTCTCTTGATCACTTTCTCACCTACTTCTGGGGAATTTGTCCCAATTTCCCTGAGGGTATGGAGAGTAATAAAAAGAGAAGCAATTACCATTTGAGAAAAATCTAATCAATAGCTGGATCACTGTGTCAGCTGTGGAACAAGAGGAAGAAAGAGAAGCCAGAATGAGGGTTCTAGAAGTCAAGAAGAAAAGTGAATGTAGCAATTTGCTGGCCATTCAGTGATTCTGCAGGAATTTCAATAGACATGTGAGGGCAGAAGCTGTATTGCAGTAGCTTGAGAAGTAAATGGAGTGTGAGAAATGGAGACATAAATACATGCCCTCTGTTCAGGAAGATGACAGTTAGAGAATGAAGGGACAGTAAGGCATTGTGTTGAGTAAATTCGAGTATGTTCCTTCAGGGAGAAGAAGCAGGAAGAAAGAGATAACAAACTTACAAGTGCAATGAGAATAAAAATATTTCTATGAGAGTACTACTCTCCTCTTTTCCTTCACTCTACCTCCAGTGTCAAATGTGAGTGTTACCTGTTTCGTGTCCCTACCACTGCCACATACCTGGACCTTATTATATAGGTTGTACAAATTGGGTAAGAAAACTCAAGAAACCAGGATGAGGGATTTGTGTCTTGTGTGCATGAATGAAAGGAAAAAAAAAGAGAATAGAAGAAGGCTGTACAAATGGGGAAAACTGAAAGAATATTGTAAAGAGAGGAAGCTAAGGAACAGAGTTTACAACACAGTATAGTATGGGGGAAAGAGAAAGAGATTTTGAGAAACATTGCCATGGATTGTATGTCCTTGCAAATTGTTTGATGGGTACAAGTAAATAGTGGAATTACTCTAAGATTTTAGTGATAGACTCTAGGACACAGGATGTATGAGCCATGTCACTGAACTAAGTCTCTGGCAGTGTTCCAGTTACTAAGGCAAAATAACAGCCCCAAACTTAGTGGTATAAAATAGTCAAAAGTCCACTAAGGTTTTGTGGAAACTGTTTTGCTGAAAAAACTGTGAGCTCAGAATAAAAAGTCTTTGACTATTACAGTTTTAAAAACACTTTTTGAGGGGCGCCTGGGTGGCGCAGTCGGTTAAGCATCCGACTTCGGCCGGGTCACGATCTCGCGGTCCGTGAGTTCGAGCCCCGCGTCAGGCTCTGGGCTGATGGCTCGGAGCCTGGAGCCTGTTTCCGATTCTGTGTCTCCCTCTCTCTCTGCCCCTCCCCCGTTCATGCTCTGTCTCTCTCTGTCCCAAAAATAAAAAAATAAAAAAAAAAAAAACAACACTTTTTGAGTCCCTAAGCTTATATTAGCTCAACATAGGCTGTATGGCTCTCTAGGAGGTTATAGTCCTTGATGCCTATTTCAGATGCGGCCATAGCAGATGACAGTCAAGAAAGAACTTCCTAAAGGGAAGATCCAGGGGCCATGAAGAATCATGAGTATAGGAGTGCTGGCAATACTGACTCCACCATTGTCCCTTCATCTTACTTGTTTTCTCTGGATGACCTCTTTTGGGACTACATATTCCCGGACCCTTGGAGATTAATATAGGTACCTTAAAAGTGCCCACGAAGGCTGGGATGGGGGGATACTTGCTCTGGCCTTCCACGAATCTGTTAGAGATAACATGGGCTTTCCACTTCCTAACACAGAGGTGGTACCACAAGCTGTAATTAAAGGTTCACTGTCAGGTGCATGCAAACCCTTTGATCTCACTAAATTTGCCCCCACTCTATAATCTGAGGACTAAGGTCTGGACTTTGTAGACCTTTGAGAATAACCACAGCTACTGTGGATTGTCCTCCCTCAGATCCCCCCTCAATAAGTTACCCTGAATAAAACTCTGTGTGTACTGTATGGAGTCACCTGCTCTGTTTTCCTGTCTCAAAGCGCCTTCTCCATTTGGGGGACACTTTACCATGCCTCCCTCACCTTCTAACAATGGGCAAGGGAGTTCCTTCCAGAATGTAGAATCTAGGTCAAATCAAGGGAAATATACTAAGTCACAAGATACCTCACAAATATTGTAGGATTTTGTTATTGCTATGGATCAGAGACCACTGCATATTTTCCATACCTCATTTTTCTTTTCTGGATAGGAGTTTTATTAAAGCTGTTCTGTCTCTGATCAACCATTACATTTTGGGGTGGGGGCGTGAAGTGGCAGAAACTCTGTCTTACTGGTTGAAAGGCAACCACGAAGCAGGAAAAATAATACTGGACTGGAAAGTGAGGAAGAAATAAAATTTTAATGTGTCAGGTCACTACAATTTTAGGATTTATTTGCTCCACAGCTAATGTTAATATGAGGAGTATGGTAGATACATGAAGAAATCATTGGTCTGTTTCAGTGACTGGTTTGGTTTCCCACCTAATGGTTTAAGCTTTTGATTGGGTATCTGGCCAAAAAAGACAGCAGTGTCTTTTTATTTTTATAAGATTAATATGAAGATTAATTAGATTTCTGTGTTTGCAAGCTTTATTTACCCCAGGAAACAATGATGCAACTTAAGTTGTTAAATTCTTGCATTCATATATTTAACATGAATACTTACTGACTTAATTTGTTATATTTTATGGCACTTGAGTATGTGAATTATATGAGCTTAAGCAACATTTCCAAGCACAGAAAGAAGAAAATGCTTGATCGTAACAAATGAGTGTTCATCCTAGAAACAAATCGCATTCTGTTATTAGTAGCATCGTTTCTACTCATTTACCACGATACAGATTGATTTTTATCGATCCCTTTAGCTGCCTTCCTGGAAACTCTAATGTCTCATTTCTAATGTTTCACGTTTATCTCACTAGTGCCCAGCGAGATGCTTAACATATAGGAAGAGCCTAACTGATATTTGGGAAACTGAACTTAAATTTGAAAACTAGGAAATTACAAGTGATAGAGGAGAAGTCAAAATCCTTTAGGTATTTATTTGTCCTAGAAATATCAGTTTTATTGATTTCCTGGAAAAGTCATTTTATAATTGAAAAGACATTTTTGCCAATGATTCATTTGAAACTTCATTTCGTCCCGTTAATCCCTTGGAGGTTTTTAGTTTTATGATTTAATATTCACAAGCACATGGATACTGAACCACAATGAAAGCTTTTAACTGGCTTTTCATTGTGTAAAGATCTTGTAGGTGACTAAAAGTTATTTGATCTTAAAATTAAAAAAATCATGGGGCACCTGGGTGGCTCAGTTGGTGAAGCATCCAACTTCGGCTCAGGTCATGATCTCACAGTTTGTGGGTTCTTGCCCCACATCGGGCTCTGTACTGACAGCTCAGAGCCTGGAGCCTGCTTTGGATTCTGTGTCTCCCTCTCTCTCTGCTCCTCCCCGACTTACATTCTGTCTCTCTCTCTCTCAAAAATAAACATTAAAAACATTAAAAAAAATTTTTTTTTAAAAATCATTAAAATCATTGAAAACATAAATGCCATGTTTTGTCTTCTTAAGCCATTTTGGGATCATTTCTAGTCCTCATTCTTCAAGGCAACCATTAACAATCCCATTGAACACAACAGGGAGCCAAGGTTAAAATGATTTATTCCATGCCATTTTGCAGCTGTGGCAAGGCTAGGCTAAGAGATTGAAGCTCGCAGCAGCTCTCCTCTGCCTCCCACTCTCTCCCTGGCGCCTAATGCCTAACAGCTGCATTAACTCACTGGTGTCATTTAGTGCATTGAAGGATGATTTGCTTTTCTCAGCATGCCTAGTGCATCAACAGATGCCCTTTTGACCTTAAGATTTCACAGTACCTTTGCAGGTACCTGACTTCCTGTGAGTGACAGGTGCTAGAAGAACAGAACAGCACGCACCTCAGTAGTACAAAGCCTGGTCTCCGACCCACCTGCTCTGTATTTTCTTTCACCCAAGCCATCTCACATATTACAACAAATTGAGTTGCCATTGCAGAGTGTTTTCACTATGTCACCTGCTAGGATTATTCCAAAACAACCCCTGTCTCTCCTTTATACCAGCCGAAATAGAATATTCTGCTGCAAAACTTCATCTTCCCTCAGAAGGCAAAGGCATGACGTAATTGGCCATCACAAGGCCATTGCCATAAACTAAATGTTTGTGTCCTTCCCGAGTTCTTGTATTGAAGCCCTAGTCTCCAGTGTGGTGGTATTTGTAGGTGGGGCTGTTGACAGGTAATTAAGGATTTGGAAGAGGTCATGGGAGTAGAGCCCCTGTAATAGATTTGGTGCCCTAATAAAGGGAAAAAGGGACCAGAGCTTGCGTTCTCTCTGCCGTGTGAGGGTATAATGAGATTCTGTCAGGTCACTTCTATTAGCATTGTTCCCAGTTTAGGCTACTATATTTTCCCCCCGAACAGTATTTTGCCATCAAAATAAAGTAATTGAGAGAGCCCCCATGGCAAGAAATACTTTGTAAAGACTTAAGTAGAAAGCAGCTCCCTCTTTTTAAGGGGCACTTTTGAGGGTAAAACTCAAAAGCTTTTGCAATTTTTAGATCCATGGTGTTTGGTTCAAGAAATCTGGACTATGATCAGGAAATACAAATATTTCAAAAGTATCCCATATGATTCTGATCAGCCGTCCCAAAACTGCAGTATAAGAACTCATGTGTGTCTGTGTTTTCCCAGTGTTAGCAGTTTGGTATAAATAACTTCCATGCTTTATACCATGCTCATGGAAAAATATATTTATACTTGTTTAGAATTGTTTCATAATATTTTTAAATATTTTTTTAATGTTTACTTTTAGAGAGAGAGAGAGAGAGTGTGTGTGTGTGTGTGTGTGTGTGAGCAGGGAGGGGCAGAGAGGGGGTGGGGGACACAGAATCTGAAGCAGGCTCCAGGCTCTGAACTGTCAGCACAGAGCCCGACACAGGGCTGGAACTCACAAACTGCACAATCATGACCTGGGCCGAAGTCGGACACTTAACCGACTGAGCCACCCAGGCGCCCCTAAAAGTGTATTTTTTAAAAATACTATGCAACAAGTAGGGGCACCTGGGTGGCTCAGTCGGCTAAGCGTCCAACTTCAGCTCATGCTGTGATCTCCCGGTTCGTGGGTTCGAACCCCATGTCTGGCTCTGTGCTGACAGCTTGGGGCCTGGAGCCTCCTTCAGATTCTGTGTCTCTCTCTCGCCCTTCCCCACTCATGCTCTGCCTTTCTCTATCTCTCAAAGATGAATGAAGGTTACAAAAATTTTTTTAAATACAATGTTATAGTCTAACTTTTCCTTTAACTTAGTATTTTCTCAGGGACTCGCTTTCAGCATGCTTATATACACATACAAATAGGCTTCTCAGTATCAGCATTATTGATATTTTGGGCCAGATAATTCCATGTTTGGGGTGGCTGTCCTGTGCACTGTAGGATATTTAGTGATATCCATGACCTCTACCCACTAGATGCCAGTAGAACTCAGCCCGCTGTTGTGACAACCAAAAATATCTGCAGAAATCTATCCCCAATGTCCTTTAGCGAACAAAATCATTCCTGGTTGAGAACCTCGGATAGGGAGTAATCTATTCAACCATTCCTCTACCAATGGCAATACAGGCTATTTTCTGGACTTCTTCTCCCACTCTGCAATAAAACCCCCCATACATGTATCTTTAAACAACATTGTTTCTGTTTCCATAGGGTAGATGCCCACGAACGAGGTTACTGCAAAGTTGATGGCCGTCCTCAGATAACTTTCCTAGGAGCCTGCAGCAATTCACATTCCCAAAACAGTGTCTGAAAGGGTCCCTCTGCTCTCCCCACCAGTGGATATTGACTGTCTTTTTTTTTTGTTTCCTATTTGCTAGTCAGATGCATGAAAACATGGTGTTCCAATATTGATTTGATTTTTAGTGACATGGTCACTTATTTATTGGCCCTTTGCTTTTCATGCTTCGTGAAACCTATCAAGTCCTTTGACTATTTTTATGGGTTATCTGTGTCTTTAATTTTCATCAGTTTGTTGGAACTATTTGTTAGGGATATTCGTTCTTTTTTTTTTAAGTTTATTTATTCATTGAGAGAGAGACAAAGAGAGAGAGAGCATGAGGAGGGGAGGGGCAGAGAGAGAAGGAGAAAGAATCCCAAGTAGGCTCTGCACTGTCAGTGAGTGGAGCCTGATTCAGGGCTTGAACTCAAAACCGAGAGATCATGACCTGAGCCGAAACCAAGAGTGGGGCACTTACCTGACTGAGCCACCCAGGAATATGAGTTCTTTTCCATAACTCTTAGAAATGGTTTGTTTGGTTGGTTTTTTGTTTTCAGTCAATAATTTGTCTTTTGATGCAAAAAAGGAGAGCAAAAAGTGGAAATGACTTGCTCAAGATGGCACCTTCAGTTAAAGGTAGAGCAGGGACAGTTCAAGGATCTCTGCTCAGGGTGTTCCCCTTACCCAGTGCTGCTCTGGGGGAGTTGCTCTTCTCTCCCTCCCTTCTCCCCTCCTCCTCCTCCATCTGTGCATGTTTACAGCCACTACTAGAATCAATTTGCAAACACAGGGCAGCCAAAGTATAACAAAATACCATAACACAGAGTAACAGCCCTCGTGCCCCGAGCACATAATAATTTTCCTAGGTTGCCCTTTTATAGTAGTCCAAACACCTAAGCAGTACCTGGGGAGAGATTGCTCCCCCCTGGCACGTAGGCAGGGTACCAGAGATAGAGCAGATGGGGCTTTCCTGGCTGGGAATTCTGCCAGCTAACATTCAGGAAGGAGGTTCACAGACAGTATGAGCACGACAGCCAAGAGACTAATATGTTCAGATGGCATAATGCCTTTTCACAAACTGCTGGGCCATTTATCCATGGCAGATGGAAGTTTTTAGAAGCACTGCCTGCCACCTTAAGCATCATATCATTTTGAAATCCATTCCCTATAAGAGAATGAATGTATTAGTAAAACATTCCCTGAAATATCATCACATTTGGTAAAACTCTGTGTTTTTGGAAACAAACAACAACAACAAATTCCAAGGCTTTATTCTCTGTATTGAGACATTGAGCCTGACCATTGCTACAGACACGATTTGCAACACTGTTGAATATATCCTTGCAGCTGGGTACCCAGGGAAATGCAGTATGGTGACCAAGAGTTTGTGTATTTAATAACACATTGGGAGGACTGGAAGTCAGATGGCCCATCTCTGTTGTGTCACTCCATTAGGCTTCAGTATGGCTGTGGAGAAGCCAGTCAGGGCATTAATGCTTGTTCATGCATGTGTCGATGCAATGGGAAATGTTAGCTTAGATGAGATGTGCTTTTTAGAAATGTGTGTGGATGATTAGGCAGTGATTTTCAACCAGGATGGTGGGAGGTGGGTGGAGAAGGAATTTTAAAACTACACCTGTTGCCCAGGATTCATCCTGGTACATCCTTTTGCGAGGCATCCCATCCACCCCCACCTACGGTGACAATGAGGTAAGCCACCTATAGTTGGAAATGACGGTGTACCTCAGGTGAGTGGGCATGGAAAAAGATTGAAAACTACTGATCTAAAAATTCAAAGATATTTCTTCAAGTGGGAATCAGCTCAGCAAATTCCACCCCCCAATCCCGGTCTCTCTCTCTCTCTCTCTCTCTCTCTCTCTCTCTCTCTCACACACACACACACACACACACACCAGTGCTGCTATTAAAAGGAGGCTGTAGGTGGTACTGTGCTAAGTGCACTGAAGTGTACAAATGAAGTTTTTTTCCCCCATATACTTTTAGTCAACCTCCAGCCAACAAACATTAATAAGCCCAGCATTGTACCATTCACGACACAAATAATTACTGAGGCTCTATTAGGTGGGAGGTTGTGTGCTGAAAAGGGTAAGACAGGATCCCTGTCCTGTGGAGGCTTCCAGTCTAGCAGAGGCACTTAGCCAAGGACACAAAGAGTAACCAGACAAAGCAGACTCTACAGCTGTACCTCCCACAGAAATTTCTGTGGAAACACCGAAATACTGGCGAAGTGGTAACGAAGAAAATATTCTTATAGACAGCTGAATCCAAAAGAGATGAAGAGAAATCTATGGCAGAAAAGTAAAGCAAGACCTCAAAGTGATTGCAGTACACAGGTACCTCAGGACAGGAAGGTGGACCTGGATGAGAGATCTGATGGCTGGGGCTTGGGTTAAGGACAGCTCTTTAACAAGTGCGTGGGAAGGAGAGGATGGGCTTGGGCCTCTGCCAGGGATCAAACCGCACCCAAGGCTGTTAGCAGAAAGTGGGGACTCTGGACAGCATCGCCTCAGAGATAAAGAGCAATTCACCTTCCCACTCAGAGAAAAGAGAATGAATTATGTCTTTTTCTAGGGCTTTCAGAGGAGGAAAAAGGTTCTGTGAGAAACCAAAACGTCATTTCTGTGCCTCTAAAAACAAAACTTGGGGCACCTGAGTGGCTCAGCCGGTTAAGCATCCAACTTCAGCTCAGGTCATGATCTCGTGGTTTGTGAGCTCCAGCCCCGCGTTGGGCTCTGTGCTGAGAGCTCAGAGCCTGCAGCCTGCTTCCTGTGTCTCCCTGCCTCTCTGTCCCTCCCCTGTTCATACTCTGTCTATCTCTCTCTCTCAAAAATAAACATTAAAAAAATAAAAACCTTATTTCTAGGTAGGTGAACCCCTCTGTAGCACTCAGCAGAATCAGAACAAAAACTACTTTCACAATTTAGAGTAAATTTGACTCTTAAAGAAAAAAAAAAAAAGAAAGTAAGTGAACTCCTAAACCAAAACTACAAACTACACAAAATAACTATCCATCAAAAGTGAGACTCAACAGAAACAAGAGATCAGAGGATTACAACCCCCAAGAGCTGAGATAAAGAACATTTGGAAGGAGACCTCTTCAGAGAAGGGAGAAGTGAGACGGTACCTTGGGATGATCAGAGAAGACCTGAGCTTGGAGAAGGGGTGATTGTGGTGGGCAGAGTTAAAAAAGACAGCATTTTTCCAGATGAGAGACTCAAGTGAAATCTGGAAAACTTAAGGCATTTTCAACGATGATAACTCCAGCATGAGGGAGAAATAGTGTTCTCGTATTTAGCAGACAAAAATGCCGGCTACCCAGATACCTTTGAATTTCAGGTAAACAACAATTTTTTTTAGTATAAGTATGCTCCATGAAATATTTGGGACATACTTACACGAAACATTCGTTGTTGACCTGTGATCCAACGCTAACTACATGTTCTGCATATTAACCTGGCAGCCTAAGTAGAAAGCACCTTGACAAGTTTTAAGCATTAGGATTTGGCCATCCAAGTTCTATTTGAGGGTATGACTCATGTGTAGTACGTAAAGAGGAAACCCATAAATTGCACACATTGAAGAATACAAGAGGAACGAGTAACACTGTGGTAGCGTCCCCTCCCTAAGGAAAGAAAACCTCAAGGCAACCAGGCTATATGCATAGGTGACATTCCTCATGACCTGTAACATAAGACCACTTAATCAGACTGCCTGTTTGTGCATTACCATATATGGGAGACAAAGAAGTAAAAAATATATTAAAAACTATGCCATGTGGAGTTTGGGACTCAGTTCTTTGGGTACAAACGCAACTGTGGTGCCGGCAGGAATGAAGTTGCTTCCTGGAAGCAATGAAGTTGCTTCCTGTGTGTCACCACTCTCTGCAAGAATCCTGCTACAATACCAGAATGGTGATTTGCTTGGACCCACTGGGGAGGCAAATAACGTTATCAAAACGCAGATCAAGAATGGAAACCATAACCAAGAGATAAGGACTTAGAAAAGGCCGTTTGCTTTTGGAGATGGGAAAGATAATGGTAACTGTAAAAAAAAATTTTTTTTTAATGTTTATTTATTTTTGAGACAGAGAGCATGAACGGGGGAGGGTCAGAGAGAGAGGGAGACACAGAATCCAAAACAGGCTCCAGGCTCTGAGCTGTCAGCACAGAGCCCGACACGGGGCTCGAACTCACGGACCGTGAGATCATGACCTGAGCCGAAGTCAGACACTCAACGGACTGAGCCACCCAGGCGCCCCAATAATGGTAACTTTTGAGGAATTAATGAGTGACAACTGCAGGTAGGAAGCCAAATCACAGGTATTTCAAGAATCAAAGAAAAGAAGGGGGGGTAATAAGGCCAAGTAATGTATTTATTTTGAAAGCTCAAAATAAAAATAAAGATGATGTCTAGGAGAGAGCAGGAGATGTTCATAGAAAGAGTGAAAGGCCCTACAGAGGGCAAGATGGAGGACGTCCCTGGGGAGGTGGGACTGGCTGTCGCAGGCGGTGAATGAAGAGCACAGGTGGACAAGCACTTCTGTTAGAGGGCAGCCATCCAGACACTTGCTTTCAGCCCAGGTTACAAAAAAAAGTTTCAGTGATGCATAATTAGCATACAATAAACTGAACCTATTTAAAAGCATATCATTTGATACATTATAACATATGTCACAGCCTTGACCACCCATCACCACAGGTAAAGATCAAATCTGTTGACCCCCAAACTTTTCTTGTGCCCCTTTG
Organism: Neofelis nebulosa; assembly: GCF_028018385.1. Classification (NCBI taxonomy): domain Eukaryota; kingdom Metazoa; phylum Chordata; class Mammalia; order Carnivora; family Felidae; genus Neofelis; species Neofelis nebulosa. The sequence goes on along the minus strand of NC_080782.1, from coordinate 99,865,683 downwards.
TAATCACTCTCTCCTACCTCTATCTGCATCACTCATCCCCAGGTAACCCCTGATCTCCTTTTTATAGGTTGGTTTGCATTTTTAAAATTTTATATAAATGGCATTATACAGTATTTACACCTTTTTCAAATCTCGCTTATTTCACTCAGAATAATTATTTTAAGATTTATGTGTATTGTAATGTTTACCAGCAGTCCATTCATTCCTTTTATTGTTGGGTGCTGTTGCATTGTATGGACACACTGAAGTTTGGTTATCCATTCACGTCTTGGTGGATATTTTTATTACTTCCAGAATTTTCCTTATACAAGCAAAGCTGCTATACACATTCGTGTACAGGTCTTTCTTTGCATGGCATATACTTTCATTGTGTAAATAATACCAGGGCACTTGGGTGGCTTAGTTGATTAAGTGTTTGACTTTGTCCCAAGTCATGATCTCACGGTTTGTGGGCTCAAGCCCCATGTCGGGCTCTGTGCTGACAGCTCAGAGCCTGAAGCCTGCTTCAGATTCTGTCTCTCCCTCTCTCTCTCTCCCTCTGCCCCTCCCCTGCTCACGCTCTGTGTGTGTCTCTCACTCAAAAATAAATAATTTTAAAATACATACATACATACATACATACATACCAAAGAGGGGAATGACTAGATCATCTGATGTGTACAACTCAAAAAAAAAAAAAAAAAAAGAAAAAAAAAAGAAAAAAAGAAAGAAAGAGCCAACTGCAAACAGACACATGGGAAGATGATCAACATCACTCATCATCAGGGAAATGCAAATCAAAACCCAATGAGATATCACCTCACACCTGCCAGAATGGCTAAAATTAATGGATAAGAAATAACAAGTGTTGGTGAGGATGTGGATTGAAAGGAGCCCTTGCCTTCTTGGGAAATAAATTTCTTCTTTAGTAAAGGCTTCTTAAATCTTTTGCCCTCCACCTTTTTTTTTTTCTTTTTTGAGAGAAAGAGTGACGGCACAAGTGAGCAAGGGGCCAAGAGAGAGTATCCCATGAGGGGCAGAGAGAGAGAGAGACGGAGAAAGAGAAACGGGGCTCATGCTCACGAATAACCGTGAGATCATGACCTGAGCCAAAGTCAAATGCTTAACTGACTGAGCTACCCAGGCACCCAAATCTTTTGCCCTTAAGTAAAAAAAAAAAAAACAAAAAAAACCCAAAAGAACAACTGAGTTCTTTGCTTCCTTATTGAGTTTTGAAAATTCTTTGTGTATTCTAGATACAAGTCCCTCATGAAATCTATGATTTTAAAATATTTTTCTGCCAGCTTGTCATTTGCTTTTTCATTCTCTTAATAGTACATTCTAAAAGCCTAAGGTTTTAATTTTGATGAAACCCAACTTACTGATTTCTTCTTTAATGAATCCTATTTTTGGTGTCATATGTAAGAAGACTTTGACCCAAGGTCACAAAACATTTGACCTATGTTTCTTCAAGAATATTCATAACTTTTGGGGCACCTGGGTGGCTCAGTCCGTTAACCATTCAAGTTCAGCTCAGGTCATGATCTCATGGTTCATGGGTTCAAGCCCCATGTGGGGCTCTGTGCTGACAGCTCACAGCCTGGAGCCTGCTTCAGATTCTGTCTCTGTCTCCCCCGATTGTTATCTCTCTCTCAAAAATAAAATAAACATTAAAAATATTTAAGAAAATAATATTTATAACTTGAGGTTTTACATTTAGGTCTATGATCCATTTTGTGTTATGTGTTATATATGGCATAAGATATGGATTCAAATTGATCTTTTTGCACGTAGATAACCAATTGATCTTGCACTAGACTGTCAGCTTTTCTAGGCAATCTTTTCTCCACTGATTTGCCTCTATGCCTTTTTCTAGGATGTTTTCCATATCTGGGTAAGTCTATTTCCAGGCTCTATTACATTTATTTATTTGTCTATCTTGACATCAATACCACACTGTCTTGAATATCATAGCTTTATAATAAGTCTTACAGTCAGGGAGTGTTCTCAAACTTTGGATAGTCTATACATAGATAATTACATAGATACATGTCCTTCTTTTCTAATCTGAGTACATTTTATTTATTTTGTTTTCTTTTTCATTCACTGGCTAGAACTTTCAGTGCACTGTTGAACAGAAGTGGTGAGAATTGACCCGTTCCTCATCTTAGGGAGGAAACATTCATTGAGTATGATGTTAGCTGTATGTTTTTCATAGATGTCCTTTATATGGAGTTGAGCAAGTTCCCTTCTAATCCTAGTTTGTTGAAAGTTATATTCCTAAACAGATGGTGGATTTTGTTAAATGCTTTCGTTTGGGTGAATTGAAATAATTGCTTTTTTTAATATGAAAATTTTAGTTTTTTTTTTAATATGAAATTTATTGTCAAATTGGTTTCCATACAACGCCCAGTGCTCATCCCAGCAGGTGCCCTCCTCAATGCCCATCACCCACTTTCCCCTCCCTCCCACCCCCCATCAACCCTGTTTATTCTCAGTTTTTAAGAGTTGTTTTTAATTTGTGAATATGATGAATTGATTGATTTTAAAATGATAAGCCCATCTTGCTTTCCTACAATAAACTCCACTTGGTCTTAATAGATTTCCTTTAATATATTATTGTATAATTTCACTTATATCACCCATAGCTCTTCTTAACTCTTTGAACATCCAAATCAGAGCTTTAAGACCTCTTTGTATTTTCTTGTCTATTAATTACTACATCAGTGGGTATTCTTTTTTTTTCTTTTTTCTTTTTTTAACATTTTATTTATTTTTGAGACAGGGAGAGACAGAGCATGAACAGGGGAGGGTCAAAGAGAGGGAGACACAGAATCTGAAACAGGCTCCAGGCTCTGAGCTGTCAGCACAGAGCCCGACATGGGGCTTGAACTCATGGACTGCGAGATCATGACCTGAGCCGAAGTTAGTCGCTTAACCAACTGAGCCACCCAGGTTCCCCCATCAGTGGGTATTCTTGGGCTTTGTTCTGGGATGCTGTTAAGTTCTTAGAAACAGTTTGATCCTTTTTGGACGTTGCTTTTAAGATCTTGTATGTGGGACTAGTCCAGTGCTCATCTAGGATTGATTATTCTTCGATACGAAGGCAGGATCCCCTGTATGCACCCCCCCATCTCTTCCCCCCCCCGCCTCCCAGGAGGCTTTCCATCTGGCTGGTGGGAATAGGCATTGTTTCCTGTGGCTTGTGAGCCTCGTGTGCTCTTACCTCTAATCCTCTCAGGTGGTTCTCTCCCTGGCCTCAGGTGGTTTCCCACACACATGTAGTGCTCAACTGAGTATTTAAGGGAATTCCTTTGCAGGTGTCTGTAGCTTTTCTGGTACTCTTTCCTGCAAAAGCAACGAGTCCTCAGTTCAGGAAATCTGCCAGTGTCACGTGCAGTTCCCTACCCTGCATCACACCTTAGCAATTCTCCAGGCAGCTGGCTGGAGACGGGGCTCTCCCCATGTTTGTTTTTGTCCCCCAGGATCAACTGTCCTTCATGGCCTAATGGTCACTCTCTTGAAAACTGTCTTTTTCATATATTTTGTGTGGGTTTTTGTTGTTGTTTCAGAAGGGAAGGTAAATCTAATTCCTGTTATGCCATCTTGGCTGGAAGTGGAAGTCCACAGTATTTTTTTTTTTTTGAGAAAGAGAATGAGAGAGAGAGAGAGAGAGAGAGAGAGTGCGTGCGAGCAGGTGAGGGGCAGATAGCGAGGGGGATAGCGGATCTGAAGTGGGCTCTGTGCTGACAGCAGACAGTCCATTGTGGGGTTTGAACTCAGGAACGGTGAGATCATGACCCGAACCAGAGTCCAGAGCTTAAACGATTGAGCCACCCAAATGCCTGCATAGCATTTTTTTTAAGGATGGTAAATTGTTTATTAAATACCATCTGGGGATGTGTGGGTGGCTTTCTTGGTTTTGGGTCAGGTCATGATCTCAAAGTTCATGAGTTTAAGCTTTGAATCGGGCTCCATGCTAGTGGTGTGGGAGTCACTCCCTCTCTCTCTGCCCCTCCCCTGCTCTCTCTCTCTCTCTCTCTCTCAAAAATAAATACATAAACTTTAAAAAAATTTAAATAAAATAAGTATCATCTGGACTATTGGTTAATCGAACAATGTAGAGATAATCCCCAAACAGGCAATATATCTTTATGAAATCAGGTCAGTAGGGTAACCATATTATGTTGCTAAGTCTTGTGATGGCACAGGTGAAAGTTCCTTCTGTTGTTCACACTATAAATCAGGATTTGTTTACCTCTAGCTTCTAATTATCATGGCCCACATGTTTATGTTTCAGTCACACTTTTGAATATAGATGCACATTTGTGACACAAAAATTTGGTAGGTGTGGGTATTTGCAAAGTTTCCAGATGATTCCAATGATTGGCCTGGCTGAACAAATCAGTACAGTGCAAAACAGAGATTCTCACCCTAAGCACTACCAACATTTTGGGGTAGATTATTTTTGTTTTGCTTGGGAGAGAACTTCCATCCACTGTAGGATGTATAACAGCTTCCTAGACTGTACTCAGTAGATGCCTCCGCCCATCCCCAAACATGACGACCAAAAATGTTTCCAGAAATTGCCAACTGTCCCCAGGGGGGCAATATTGCCTCCAGTTGAGAAACACTCATGGAAATTAAATCCAGACCTTAAAACTGCTAGAGAACATAAACTATGTTTTATTTATTCCTACATTTCTAGCACTCAGGAGAATGCACTTAGTAAATGCCTGTGGTGTGAACAAATGGATGACTAACATGAATGAATGAATGTCATCAGTCCCTGTCTTATAGAACAAATATTCTCAAATCTCACTGCTCTTGTTAAAATGCAGATTCTCCAATTACACTCCCAGAGAGTCGTTTTGTACAGGCGGTGGGGCACAGGAATTTGCATTTAACTGGCATCACAGTGATTTCCCAACCAGAATCTGAGGAACCCCTGACTCTAAATACAATGATAAAAAGTATTTATTAGAGTGAAAACACCCACTCTCTTCCTGTAATTGTAATGCCAATTACAAAGCTCTCACCATTTTTATCCACCCTACGCAATAAGCATATGTAATTTCAGAGACAGGTAAACAAATATTTGGCCCTTCCACCGGTTCACGAAGAATTTGCTTTAAAAATATTCTGCTTAACCTGCAACTGTCCATTACATTACCATTTACCATGTGATGTTTACTTTAGGATAAAAACCTGAGTGTCGGTTTGGTATTCAATCTGACATCTTTACTGAAGGAGATCTCTGGGTAGAACCATCAACCACGGCCTCTAATCAGAGCAAGTTCTTGAACAGGTTCAGTCTCTGCATCAGTCACTTCTGTTCAGAATTTGATTGAACAGAGCCCTTCAGTCCCAGAGGCAGATTTCAATCCAGACCTCTGACCCAGTTTCTATGCTGACTATATCAAAAGGTTGAAGGGTCAGGGAAAGCATATGAAAGGTAAAGATTTTAAAGATTATCTGTTTCTTTTTAAAATTCAAGTGAATTCCAACAGACTAAAAAAAAAAAAAAAAGACTATTTCTTAATACCTGCAACTGTCAAGAGACCCTATATACGAAAGAATATTTACATATTTTGGCTTGGTTTAATAATTTTCCAGCAACACAGATAGCTTTGATCAGAGGCTTGGTTTACTTTATTCCTGTAAAGTTCTTTTTGGAAAAAATTTGCATCTTAGGAGTTGTTTGCCCACCCATCTAAGAGCTTTTAGAGAAGAAAGGGGCCTTGGGGCACTTCATAGACTCACTAGGAACAGAGCATTCTACAAGTAATGGATTGCGGATTCAAAGAGGTAGATCCCTTCTGGGCATGGATTACTTTAGCAATGAAAGGGACCCATAGGATGGGGCACCTGGGTGGCTCAGTTGGTTGAGCTTCTGACTTTGGTCAGGTCATGATCTCACAGTTCATGAGTTCAAGCCCCGCGTCAGGCTCTGTGCTGACAGCTCAGAGCCTGGAGCCTGCTTCAGATTCTGTGTCTCCCTCTCCTTACCCCTTCCCCGCTCATGCTCTGTCTCTCTTTCTGTCTCTCAAAGATTAATAAATGTTAAAAAAATTTAAAAAATGAAAGGGACCCATAGGAGTAAGCACCACTAATTTACTCAAATAATGATGTAATACACATCAAAAAAGGATGCATTCTTGGTACATATATGGCTCAGAGCAATCACTTTGCACCCTTCTAGGAGGTACCTTGCAGGTGGTGAGAGCACCCTGCTGGTTGGCCCTCTCAGGGTAGTCTAGCTTAGAAATGTGCCTCCTGGAGTGGAGAGAGCCCCTGGACCATTTGCTGGCTCCACTCTGGAGCCTTTCCAGGGGGAATATTCAAAATACTTAACAATACTGAATAATCAGCATAGAAATATACATTAGTAAATAAATCAAACATTTAAAAATTCTCTTCTGTTCCCTAATTCATCTAAACAATATAGCATACAACTGCACACCATGCAGTTTTGCAAATTATTCACTGTATCATTCTAATAGTTTGGAAATGTTTTGTTGAATTTTAAATATTGCAAGTGTGGTCTTCTGTCTGACCTGGCTGTCACAGGCTAAGTGATGCCCCCGTCAGAGCCACCCTTTGGTGAAAGGTTTGTATCAAACTCTGCTAAGAGCTTCCCTGTTAAATTGGTCATCTTTTGGTCCCTGCCTCTGGGGCTCTCTTGTAGTGTGCTATGCGCACTGCCCACACATCACAGCTAGGCACACGCTTGATTCCAGCGCTTTCCAGACAATGCAGACTCAGAGAAACTGTGTCCCAGGTTCTGTCGACAGTGGCACCCCGCTTCCCATGTCACCTACGCCTCTGGCTGGGCTGCCACTCCAACAATGCTGGCTGGCTCCCAGGTGGCAGGCAAGCCCTCATTGTCCCCGGCTGCCACTGTCACCTTGATCTCCATGCCACCAGGGCTGCCATCAGGTCCTGTCACCCAACTCTGCAGCTCGACACTGTCTCGGGTGAATCCCAGTTTCTATAAGTATGAAACTGTACTCCTCTTTCACGGTGCTGAATCCTCTCCACATGTCTGTTGATCAAATAGCAATTACATTCCAAAATTGCCTAACCCATAAAAGACCACCTCAGATATTAATATATTCCATATCTCTGTTATTACCTAGGTCACACTCCAACAGCAGGCCCATTTGTTAGTGGTCAAAGTGACATTCTACAGCAATCAGCATGAATTATTGAGTTGACATTAGAAATTATATTATTAATTACATCTGCTGCTCAGTTCAGCCTCTGTTCTATTCTTTAAAAAATTTTTGAAACGTTTATTTAATTTTGAGAAACAGAGCGAGAACAGGGGAGGGGCAGAGAGAGAGGGAGACACAGAGACCAAAGCAGGCGCCAGGCTCTGAACTGTCAGCACAGAGCCCAAAGCGGGGCTGGAACTCACAAACCCTAAGATCATGACCTGAAGCAAAGTCAGAGGCTCAACCAACTGAGCCACCCAGGTGCCCCTATTCTTTACAGGAGGTGTAGAAGTACTTCAGTAATTTAGCAGCTTACCCAGGGCCTTTCCCAACTATTGCTTTTCAGCCTCTCAAAAGGGGACTTGCTGCCCTGAATTCCCTGAGGTACTATATGGAATCTGTCCTCATAGCCCGGCCTGAGTAAGATAAAAGGTAGTTTATTCATCAGGTCATAAGACCCAAAGCAAATCTAGTCAGAAGTCTCTAAGTATATTTGTTTCTGGTTTCTAAAGTCTTTCCTTTGGGACAAGATGGAATATAAGTACATATTATTAAGTGACATGATTAATTATGTATATTTAAAGAACACATTTTTTATTAACGATAAACTTGCACAAAAGAAAATACTATGATTTCTCTAGGGGTAGGGACCATATCTTCTTATTTACTCCTCTTCTTGCACTGTGTATAAGGCCTGCTATACTAATTGTGCAAACCAGATGTTTGAGTGAATGAAGGAATACATAAATAAAAGGCTCTTCCTTAAGCTGGAAGCAGGGGGCTTGAGGATTATAGGAGAGTGCTCCATGGTGGAAATCGCCTGGGTTTTGGAGCCAGGAAGTTCTTGGCCAGAATCCCAGATTTAGTACTTACCTGTTATATAGCTTAACTTCTATGGAGCCTCAGTTTCAATATCTGGAAAATGAAGGTTATGTAGGTGTAATAATATTTATATTGCAGAGTTGTCATATAAATGATAAATAAGGTACAAAAAACTCCAGGCACATAGTGAGTGATAACACTGTGGAAACTATCGTGTCACTCACATCATTCACTGAAAACATGAATCTGAAAGAGCAAGTGAAACTATCTTAGTATCTAAAGGAAGAGTATTCTCAGTATACTCTGAACTAATGGCAGAAACTGAGATGGAATTAAATGCTTTTATATTTCGCATAATTCTTGGGTAGCTTGTGAATTCTCTGTGAGAAGGGTAAACTTTCGGCAAGGCAGCTCAGACTACATCTATCATCTCCCTTTTTTTTTTTTTTTTAAATTTTTTTCAACGTTTTTATTTTATTTTTTGGGACAGAGAGAGACAGAGCATGAATGGGGGAGGGGCAGAGAGAGAGGGAGACACAGAATCGGAAACAGGCTCCAGGCTCCGAGCCATCAGCCCAGAGCCTGACGCGGGGCTCGAACTCACGGACCGCGAGATCGTGACCTGGCTGAAGTCGGACGCTTAACCGACTGCGCCACCCAGGCGCCCCTATCATCTCCCTTTTTTATTAATGAAGAACCCTGTAACAGCTAAGACGAATCCCATAATTGAGTCAATATGCACCTTTGCTTTGTAAACGCTCAGATAAGGGTGTGTGAAACTTCACTTTGGTCTCCTCTTTTGCAGAAGAAACAGTAGCACAGCTCAACATAGTATGTAAAGCTTCATTTCTCAACAGCTCACATTTTAGTGTGTCTAAAATGATATTGACTATTTATTATTATTATCAATATTTTTAGCAAGTGCTTTACACAGGGCTAGACATTCAGGCCAGCAGAAGAAATAGCCACACCCTGTCAAATGGGATGAGACTGATGATGCCCTAAGTCTACTTACCCAAGTGTGGTCAGCATGGGCTTCCTCCCCTGTCCTTCATTTCCTGATTAGTGTTCAACAATGGTCAGGGCACCTGGGTGGCTCGGTTGAATAAGCGTCCAACTCTTGACTTCGGCTCAGGTCATGATCTCCCAGTTTGTGAGTTCGAGCCCCACATGGGGCTCTGCGCTGACAGTGTGGAGCTTGCTTGGAATTCCTTCTCTCTTCCTCTCTCTCTCTGCCCCCCGCCCCCACTCACACTCTCTAAATAAATAAATAAACTTAAAAAATATATATTGGTGACTGGTTGCTGCCTATGACATGGCTCAGTTCGGAAGCTCTGATGGTCCCAGTCCTGGAGTTGCTCAGGTCTCTTCCATAGGAAGGTTGACTCTCCTGGAGCATGTCAGATGACCAAGCAGGAAAACCAGAGGTCATCTCATTTACGTGCAGGTTATTACCTCTAGTTGGTTAAGTTTCAATGCATGGAATAGAAAACATTACAACTGGAAGGGATCTTAACTGGTCCAACACCCTCCTTGTATATATAAGCAACTCAGGGCTAACTACTTATGCAGGATGGTGTCAGTGGTTAGAAGTGTAGCCAATCCCTCTGCCATATCATGTGAGTATATGCCTATTCTTCTATAGACTTTTATAACTTAAAAGGAGAGAGAAAGAGAAAATGGGTATCACTGTCTAACTCACTGCTACCGATATTCAAGATACATATTCCCATACTAGTTATCAATAGTGATGGCATCTTTTATACAAAAAAACAGCATAATAAAATAATTAGGCATGTACTTATAAGTTTATTTACTTATAATAAGCTATATACATCCACCTCCCTCCAAAAAAAATTAACATTTGATGGGAAAAACACACATAAAACACATATCCAGTAGAATAGTTAAAAATAAAGGTGAAATAACTGAGGTTAGTATCATATTGACACAGAGACACAGGAGATAATTGAATCGGAAAACTGGAATTAGGCAATTACTAAGAATATTACATTTTATTCTGAGATTCTTAGCAGCCAACACAAAAAGGAAACATAAGGGGTTAAAAAGTCAATGGTTTAAAGGAATCATTCCAGTAAAACAAACTGTTTTCTGGTTCTGAATTATAAAACGGATGTATTGCATAGGATTTTCTTCAAAGGCTACTGAATAGTGTGCAACAGAAAATGTCTTTGATATAACCCAGTAGAAGATGCAGAAGGGGTCTTTGTGCGCAGATTATTCACTTGCCTAGAAGTATAATATTAAATTCTGTGAAGACTTGTTTTGAATGACATTTGTAGGCTGATATAGGGAGTTGGCACTAGGAAAGCAACCCTGGAGAGAAAGAATATGGTGGAGAGGTAGCATTTTAAATCCTGGATGCTTCTTTCAAGCACATTTGCACCTGTCGAGTGTGGAAAACAAGTCTCCCTTCGCCTCTGGTAAGTTGGAGAGGTAGGAGAGGTGTGGTGGAAACAGCTCAATCCTCGTTCACAGTGTGTAACCTTGCAGTGCTGGCTGCCTTGAAAGGTTGCAGGGATTATTGTGAATGCTACTCTTCTTGACATGTTTTCAAACTGAGAAACTAGGGAGACAGTACAGTTAAAAATCATCTGCTTTGGGAAGTAGAGGAAGTTACGGCAGCATAGCCTTTAGCCTAAGCAGCATTCTGCCTGTCTCAAAGCACATGGCTGAGAACTGCCATCGTCAGGCCTGGGGAATGGAGTGTGGGGACTGTCAGGCAGAGTGACCTCTGAGTCCAGCTGACTGGGAGGAGCAGAGGCAAGAGAGCAGGTGTACTAACATCCCCTTCAAGCTTGTGCCCAAGTCAGGTTTCATAGGCCCCCTCTGAGTATCTTGGGCGAGAATACCAACAGGGGCTCACACTCTGCACATCTAAATATTTAACATTATAGATCCTAACTGATGTTAGGTAAAATATGCTCCATCCTCCTACCTTTTGTAAGTATACCTTCAGGATCAAACTGGAAGTCCAGGTTCAAATTTAGAACCTCAAATTTTGTGAATTCTGCTCCAGTCCCTATCAGACCCTTTCTCTTCTTCATCTGGTTTTATCATCATTGCAAATGGCACCGTGCAGATGCATATGGACATTCTAACTTCACATCCAAGCTGCTTTTATATACCATTTAATGGCATATCAAATGACAGTTTCTCAGGCTATCCCTCAGCTCTAGGGGGGCATAGAGGAGTGGCAGAGTTTACCCTAGGAAGGAAAGACCCAGATAAGAGGACTGTGGAGACCCTGAAAGTAAGTTCAAGACATTTGAGCAGGGAATTCTGGGATGCCAGATATTTAGAGATGGAGAATGGGTTCCAGGTGGACAGATCTCTTTGGTCGGGTTGACTCATCATCTCATGAAGAGGAGCATAGCCAAAAGAGGGTCACAACAGAGCCATCTAGTCTTGGTCTAAAGGTGAAAGTGAGCAACTGAACCCTAGTTGTAAGGGCAGTCTGGATGCAATATTTGTCACCAACACCTGCCTCTTGACCTCCATTCGGCACCAGAGTTGATCAGCTGACTGACTCTCTGGTGGGATGTTGTCCTCCCTCACTGCCCTATACAAGTTCTTCCTAAAGCTGCAATATGAGTCAAAGCAGGAAACATTGACAGAGAGGGTCTAGGGTCCTCCTCTACAAGAACTCCCCGAAATCTAGAGACTTGCTCTGCTTTGCCTTCTCACCCAGGGCGGCTTCTCTGGCTATGTCTACCAGATCCCTCAGCCCATGTGTATTCAGGTCCTCTGCCCATTTCTTAATCAGATTATTTGTTTTTTGATGTTGAGTTGTTTAAGTTCTTTATATATTTTGGATATTAGCCCCTTATCAGGTGTATCATTTAATCAAATATCTTCTCCTATTATGTAGGTTGCCTTTTTGTTTTGTTGAGTTTCCTTTGCTGTGCAAAAGCTTCTGATTTTGGTGCAGTCCCAGTAGTTTATTCTTGCTTTTGTTTCCCTTGCCTCAGGAGATATATGGAAAAAATGTTGCTACAACTTATAGCAGAAATTATTGCCCATATTTTCTTCTAGGAGTTTTATGGCTTCAGGTCTCACATTAGGTCTTTAATTTATCTTATTTTTGTGTATGGCATGAGAAAGTGGTCCAATTTCACTCTTTTGCATGTAGCAGTCCGGTTTCCCCAGCACCATTAAAAAAATTTTTTTTAATGCTTATTTATTTTTGAGAGAGAGAGAGAGAGAGAGCAAGCAAAGGAGGGGCAGAGAGAGAGGGAGACACAGAATCTGAAGCAGGCTCCAGGTTCTGAGCTGTCAGCACAGAACCTGACACAGGGCTTGAACTCACAAACCGTGAGATCATTACCTGGGCCAAAGTTGGCTGCTTAACTGACTGAGCCACCCAGGCACCCCTTTCCAGTGCCATTTTTGAAGAAGACTATCTTTTACCCATTTTATGTTCTTGTGTCCTTTGCCATAGATTAATTGACCATATAAGCATGGGTTTATTTCAGGGCTTTCTTTTCTGTTCTGTTGATCTTTGTGTCTATTTTTGTGCCAGTGCTATACGGTTTTAATTACTACAGCTTTGTAGTATGTATTGAAATCTGGGGTTTTGATACCTTCAGCTTTGTTCTTCTTTCTCAGAATTGCTTTGGCTATTTGGGTGTTTTGTGGTTCCATACAAATTGTAGGATTATTTCTTCTAGTTCTGTGAAAAATGCTGTTGGTATTTTGATACAGATTGCATTGAATCTGTAGATTGCTTTGGGTAGTATGGACATTCGAACAATGTTTCTTCTTCTAATCCACAAACATGGAATATCTTCCATTTATTTGTGTCATTTTCAATTTCTTTCATCAATGTTTTATAGTTTTCAGAGTACAAGTCTCTTACCTCTTTTGTTAAGTTTATTCCTAAGTATTTTATTATTTTTAGTATAATTATAAATGGAATTATTTTCTTAATTTCTCTTCCTGCTAGTTCATTTTTAGTGTATAATTTGGCAACTGATTTCTGTGTATTAATTTTGTATTCTGCAATTTTACTGAATACATTTATTATTTCTAATAGTTTTTTCCTCAGCTCATGTTTGCACAGGCTCCTCTGTCCCATCTTGTGTCTTTGGATAGTCATACCAATTCTGTGACACGTAGCCCACCCATTCACAGCATTGCTTGCTTCTGTCCACAGTGCTGCTCAACATGGTCTTGTTACTCTGAATGTCATGACAGTCTTGACTACAAGCCAGTCCCCTGGAAAGATTTCTTTCTCGTGAGATTTTATAATGGCAACGCTAGAATGAATTGAGATTATGAGGTTTCCAATAGACCTGATTCAAAACCCAGATTTGCCACTTGCTAGCTTTGAAAACTTTGGCAAGTTATTCAAATTCCCTAAGATTCAATTTCTTCATCTAAAAAAATGAGGAAGATGTATTTACCTTGCAGGCTTGCTGTAAGAATTGGATAAACTGATATATGTAAAATCTTAGCCATGTATCTGGTACCTGGTAAATGTTTCATAAATGTTAAGATCCTCACTTCAAACGTATTTCTAAGGGCATCATTTCCTACAGAACCTATACAGGCTCCTTTTAAGGGTAGGTTCTCAGTTTAGCATTCAGGGCCCTTTGGCAGTTGTCTTTGTCTACATCTCTTGTCTGTCCCTGATGTGACTTTCCTGTTCCTGCCAAGTAAATTTCCATACGTCCCACAAGTGACTCATACTTTCTGGCCTCCATGGCTCTTCTGTTATTACAACTGCATTGCATTTAGTCTTTAAACAGCTTCAGCATTGGACCTCCTCTCTACAACGTTTGATCTCATTCTGTGTCAAAGCCTAGTTTGGTATTAACTTCTTCCAAAAACCCAGTGCCACTCTCTTCTTTACACTCTCCTTTACCACATATGGTAGATTATTTCTAACAACACCTGTGACTGACCTCTCTAATCCAACACCTTCTCTTACAGTGTAACCTTGCCAAGAGATAGTCTGTTTCTCCTACCCTTGAAAGTGGGTGGACTCTGTGACTTCTTGGGCCAATAAGATGTTGTCAGATGTCATTTCCAGTATTTCTGAGCCCAGGACTTAGGAAGACTGGCAGCTTCCATGTTATACCTTAGAATGCTCACTCTTGGTAAGACAAATCACTTTGTCAGAAACCTGGTTACTTTGAGACTTCCATGCAATAAGGAAGCCCAAGCTAGCTAGTTACATGGAGAGCCCATTTGATGAGAGAGACAGAGAGAGAGAGAGAGAGAGAGAGAGAGAGAGACCCACCAGCCCCCAGATGTTTTAGCCATTGATAGTAGCCAGCCTCCAAGATGACTACTACCTGCTAGTGCTCATACTCTTGTGTAGTCTTCCTGTACTGTGCTAAGATTGGTCTGTGTGACCAACAACAATATGGCAGATGTACTTGTTGGTACATCACTTTGGAGATTACGATGTAAAAAATTGCAGCTTCCATCCCCCAATGTCTCTCATAACTTGCTCTAGAGAAAACCAGCTCTCATGGAGCTCAGGTAAATTGGAAAAAAATCATTCAGAGCTAGCAAGTGAAGGAACCCAGATTCAAGTTCAGGCTGCAGGATTTTGAAGCCCAGGTAATTAACCACTCTCCATTCTACTTTTTCTATAATTCAGGAGAGCCCAAAATATACTTCTAATTCCTTAGTAACAATCTTGAAACCCCACCCCACTTCCACACATAAGTCAATGCATTTTTCATTTTCTAAGTGAAACAGCATTAGATTTATTATACTGTAGAACTTCACTTAGTGTAAGCCAAATACCACAGTGTATAATCATTTTAATTATTTATTTGTATAGTTTCCAGTACTTTGTCCAAGTATTTTGTTTCATTTCTTTATATATATAAATATTTCTTTATTTTATATATATAATGAATAATGAATATATATATTCATTTCTTTATATCTTTCTATCTATCTGCAGGTCATTCCTTCTTCGGTAGTATAAAATAAGCAAACGAATACAAAAAGAAAGAAAGGTTCATTTAATACCAAACCAGTTCCCTCTTATGGATTTGATTTATTTCCTCTCCTCTTCCTTTTCTGTACTGATATGTACTGAGTGGGTTGGCTGCAATCTTAAACCAAACAACACATTAATCTGTGGTGACCCAGGATGCTGCTGGGGGCTAAGGTGTTGATGCTCTTTTGTGCTGCTAATGCCAAGGTTTTGTTACACTTAACTTTATTGTTTAAATTTATTTTATGTTGCTTTTCCATATGAGCGTTAATTACATGCTGGCTTGCTGTTGACTTCTCAATATCCTTCTTCTGTTTGCAAAGCACTGTATTATGCTCTGTGGAGGCTGATAGAAGCTGCATTAAGGAGGGTTCCTTCCCTCAAAAAGTTTAAAGCTAGTGACGGTTAAGAAGTCTACCAGGGTTTCCGGGTGGCACAGCAGGAGTAGTAAAAAGGAATTCATTCATTCTCCATGTATTTTTAGAGCATTCTACAATACTATAGGCATTGTTTTAGGCATCTGGAATTCATCACAGAATCCAGACATCAAGTGTATAGAGCTTATACTATTGCATATCAGATGGTGATACATGTTATCTAAGACAAATATGGCAGGGTGAGGTGAAAGTGAGCATCTTCTTTTCGATTTCTTCTACATGCCAGATGTGTTACAGATGCTCTTGATCATCAAAATAACCCAATACTGGAAAAATAAGAATATTTGAACTCAGAGAAATTAGGAAACTTTGATCTTTATAATACAAAGGCCACCATACCACTGTACCATGTTATCTCCCTTTAAAAATGTTAAAACACACACACACACACACACACACACACACACACAAAGTTCAGTGGAAGAAAATGAGAGAGCAGTGAATTCTCAAGGGGCTTTGTGGAAGTCTTCACGGAGGAGGTGGCCTTTGAGAGGGCCATTAACAAATAAGCAGAAAGAGGAGGGGAGAGCATGATCAAAGAGGGAACTCTGAATACATGAGTATATATCTATTCTAGTATACATCTATTCAACTTAAATCCATGTAATTGTATAAAGGTTTTGCTATCTCAAATGTAAAACTCAAAAGGTTTTCCTACTGCATGAGAACTTATTTTCTAAAAGCCAGCTTGCACTCCACAGCCCTGTAGCATTCAAATAAAATGAAAAGAATGTAAAGCAATGCTCTCGTAATAGGAAAAGGAGCTTCCAGGTCAGTGTTTTAAAACAAAAACAAAAAAAACCCAAAATAAATAAATAAAACCCAAACCTTTTCTGGTTCTGAGCCAGAAAGACCTTTCCCAAAGAGGAGGCAGCCCAACCCAAAGCCTCCCCCAGGGGTGCTCTCTCTGATGGCCTCTTGCTAGCCTAAGTCCTCAGATCCTTGGGAAGGTCTGAATGTGACCGTCCTTGTTCATTCATTTTATGTCACAGAGTGCTGCCAGTAGATTTTCCCATTACGGAAATTGGGGCTATTTTTTTCCAGGACGTATTTATTAACGGCAGTGCTTTGGCTTTCTTCCATCTATTGAACAGAGTACTTATATGCGTTCCACTGAAGAATGGGAATTGAGTTTTTTCCATTATCTGACCCATGTTCTTCTTAAATCTGATGGCGTTCTTTCCTAATGCTTCCAATAATGGTTTTCTCTTTGTGTACTTTTGATTGAAGTGTAATATACATATAAAGAAGTACAAAAGTCTTGATTATTCAGATTGATGAATTCTCACAAAGTGAACACACCTGAGTAACCAGTACCCAGATTAAGAAAGAGAACCTTCCCAACACCCCCAGAAGACTCCCCATCACTACTCCCCAAGGGTGACCACCATCTGACTTCTAATAATAGTGAATACCTTTGCCAGATTTGCACTTAATATAATTATAAATAGAATTATGTGTTATGTACTTTTTCTTGCTGGGCTGTTTTTACTCAGTGAGATCCATCTATGTGGTTGCTGGTGGTTAGAGTTTGTGTGTTCTCGGGTGGTATAGTACTCCATAGTGTGTCTATAGAGTGAACAGACAACACTGTGTCCATCCATTCTGTTGTTGATGGCATCTAGGTTGTTCCCAATATGGGGACCACAGCTATAAAAATTGCTATAAAAATAACTTATGGAACTTGCATGTGATCGATAAGAAAAAAATTGTTATGTTTATATGTTAATGGATACCCTAATTACAAGCAAAATTCTAAGTTAAAAAGAAAATTGTGCTAGACAGCAAGTTCCTTGAAAATAAGGTATATACCTTAGTCCCTGGTGGATTCCCAGAGCCTGCTTCGTGGTGGACGCAGATAGCAGAGGGGTTCAGCAAACATTTGATGAACATATAAATGAACTTTAGAATTAGGAAAATTTTATCTTTAGGGAAGAAGACTGACACCTAAGAGGCCATCTTACTAATTGGTGAGCTACATTAATGTGAGTGTCCCATTAACCACCGAATGATCATTAGCAGGACTATTATTGTAAAAGAATTTCTGCAGTGGGTAGAAGGCAGTTGAGACTAGATGGCCTTAATCCTAAATGGCTAGGATTCTACTTAACATGTTGTAATTACACAAATAATGTCATTCTGGGTATAAGGAAGAACAGGGGGAAACAAATTATTTTGTTTTATTTTTTGTTTTGGGGTTATTGACTTTGTGGGTTTTTTGTTTGTTTGTTTTTGTTTTCTGGGGTTTTTTGTTTTTTGTTTCCTATGCTAAATACTTCCCTGTGAGCACCAGAGGAAGCTGGTGTTGCAGCAAGTAGCAGTTTTCATTATACATTTATTTTGCTTAATTTTCATGTTTATTTTGTAAAAGGGCCTCAATAGTTATGTCACATGGCTTTAGTGGTATCATCACTTTTACTCAAGGCAGAACAGAGTTCTTATGACAAACAGGACATCATACCATAAAAAGCAGAAATTCAGGGGCCAGATAACTGATGATGAATCCTGCCTAATTCCACCATTTATTAACTGTGTAACTTTGAGCCATTTATCCAACCTTTCATTTCCTTATCTGCAAAATGTGGCCAATAATGGTACCAACCTCACAGTCATCATAGGGATGAATATATGTAAGGCACTTGAAATAATGCATGACATACTAAGCAATCAATTATTATTTGCTTTATTTGTAAGAACCATCACTCATATTGTAGATATTGGTTAAATGCAGCCCAACTTATTTAGTTAATATTCATTAAAATGTTTAGGATTGACGAGATGCTATAAGTGTTATTTATTTGGTCTTGACACAAGGCAATGACGTGATTTTTCTTCCATGATTAAATACGGGGACCTTTGAAGATGGAGGTTAGGGAGGAGTGCGCACATCCAGCAGGCAGACTTCACTGACAAGCAGGAGAAAAAGTGTACAGAAAACTCCTCGGGATCTCCTTGGTCAGAGCCTTGGAGAACTGGAAGAGATGAGTCCCAAGTAAAAATGCAATTCACCCCTGAGGGCTGGTGATGACTAAAGTTGGCATAGATAAGGCTGTGTGCCTTCACTTGTTTGTTCATTAGTCATTTATCCATTTCTGTACTCTTCTTTTTTTCCCCTAAAAAAGGATTTCCACATTAGCATTTCTCCCCCAATTCCTTTTATTTTATTTTTTTATTCTCAAGTTAGTTAACATACAGTGTAGTCTTGGCTTCAGGAGTGTAGAACCCAGTGATTCATCTCATATATATGACACACAGTGCTAATCCCGAAAAGTGCCCTCCTTAATGCCCATCACCCATTTAACCCACCTTCATCAACTCTTGGTTTGTTCTCTGTATTTAAGAGTCTCTTATGGTTTGTCGCCCCTCTGTTTTTATCTTATTTTTCCTTCCCTTCCCCTATGTTCATCTGTTTTGTTTTCTTAAATTCCACATATGAGTGAGATCATATGATGTCTGTCTTTCTCTGACTGACTTATTTCACTTAGCATAATAACCTCCAGTTCCATCCACCTTGTTGCAAATGGCAAGATTTTATTCTTTTTCATCGCTGACAAGTCCATTGTATCTATATACTACATCTTCTCTATCCATTCATCAGTTGATGGACATATGGGTTCCTTCCATAATTTAGCTATTGTTGATCGTGCTACTATAAACATGGGGGTGCCTGTGCCCCTTTGAAAGAGCACACCTGTATCCTGTGGATAAATGCCTAGTAGTGCAATTGCTGGGACATAGGGTAGATCTATTTTTAATTTTTTGAGGAACCTCCATATTGTTTTCCATAGTGGCTGCAGCAGTTTGCATTCCCACCAACCATGCAGGAGGGTTCCCCTTTCTCCACATTCTCGCCAGCATCTGTTGTTTCCTGAGTTGTTAATTTTAGCCACTCTGACTGGTGTGAGGTTGTATCTCATTGTAATTTTGATATATATTTCCCTGATGATGAGTGATATAAGCATCTTTTCATGTGTCTGTTTGCCATTTGTATGTCTCCTTTGGAAAAGTGTCGTTCATGTCTTCTGCCTATTTCTTCACTGGATTATTTAGGTTTTTTTAGTGTTGAGTTTGGTAAATTCTTTGTA
The DNA here is from genome assembly GCF_028018385.1 of Neofelis nebulosa. Taxonomy (NCBI): domain Eukaryota; kingdom Metazoa; phylum Chordata; class Mammalia; order Carnivora; family Felidae; genus Neofelis; species Neofelis nebulosa. The sequence goes on along the minus strand of NC_080782.1, from coordinate 99,846,164 downwards.
GATTTTGGATACTAACCCTTTATCTGATATGTCTTTTGCAAATATCTTCTCCCATTCCATTGGTTGCCTTTTAGTTTTGTTGACTCTTTCCTTTGCTGTGCAGAAGCTTTTTATATTGATGAGGTCCCAATAGTTCATTTTTGCTTTTATTTGCCTTGCCTTCTGAGACATGTCAAGTAAGAAGTTGCTGCGACTGAGGTCAGAGAGGTTGCTGCCTGTTCTCCCCAGTAGGATTTTGATGACTTCCTGTCTCACGTTAAGGTCTTCCATCTATTTTGAATTTATATTTGTGTTTGGTGTAAGAAAGTGGTCCAGGTTCATTCTTCTGCATGTTGCTGTCCAGGTCTCCCAGCACCATTTGCTAAAGAGGCTCTCTTTTCTCCATTGGATCCTCCTTCCTACTTTGTTGTAGATTTGGTCATATATTTGTGGGTCCCTTTCTGGGTTCTCTATTGTATTCCATTGATCTCTGTGTCTGTTTTTGTGCCAATACCATACTGTCTTGATGATTATAGCTTTGTAATATAGGTTAAAGTCCAGGACTGTGATGCCTCCAGCTTTGGAATCTGGGATCTTTTTGGTCTCATACAAATTTCAGGATTGTCTCTTCTAGCTCTACAAAGAATACTGGTGCTATTTTGATTGGGATCACATTGAATGTGTAGATTGCTTCGGGTATTATTGACATTTTAACAATATTTGTTCTTCCAGTCTATGAGCATGGAATTTTTTTCCATTTCTTTGTGTCTTCTTCAATTTCTTTCATAAGTTTTCTATAGTTTTTAGGGTACAGATCTTTTACCTCTTTGGTTAGGTTTATTCCTAGGTATTTTATGGTTTTGGGTGCAGTTGTAAATGGTATCAATTCCCTGATAACTCTTTCTGTTGCTTCCTTGTTATTGTATAGAAATGTGACCAGTTTCTGCACATTGATTTTATATCCTGCAACTTTGATTAATTCCTGTATTAGTTCTAGCAGCTTTTTGGTGGAGTCATCTGTGAGAAGTGAAAGTTTGACTTCTTCTTTGCCAATTTGGATGCCTTTTATTTCATTTTGTTGTCTGATTGCTGAGGTTAGGACTTCCAACACTATGTTAAACAACTGTGGTGAGAGTGGATATCCTTGTCGTGTTCCTGATCTCAGGGGGAAAGCTTTCAGTTTTTCCCATTGAGGATGATATTAACTATGGGCCTTTCATCTGTGGCTTTTATGATGTTAAGGTATGTTCCTTCTATGCCTACTTTCCTTTTTAGTAGGGACTTTTCTGGGTTTGGCAGGAAAGGCGGTCTTAAGAGGAATATACACTGAGGGGCGCCTAGGTGGCTCAGTCAGTTAAGCGTCCGACTTCGGCTCAGGTCATGATCTCACAACTGTGTGAGTTTGTGCGTTTGAACCCCATGTCGGGCTCTGTGCTGACAGCTCAGAGCCTGGAGCCTGCTTCAGATTCTGTGTCTCCCTCTCTCTCTTCCTCTCCCTGGCTCTCAGTCTGTCTCTCTCTCTCAAAAGTAAATAAATATTAAAAAAATTTTAAGAGGAATATACACTGAAATTCACTGAAATCCAGGCCTGTCTCAAGAGGCAAGAAAGTCTCAAATAAACAACCTAACCTTATACCTAACGGAGCTGGAAAAGCAGCAGCAAAGAAAGCCCAAAGCCAGCAGAAGAAGGGCAATAATAAAGATTAGAACAGAAATGAATGATACAAAATCAAAAAACAAACAAACAAAACAAAAACAAAACAGTAGAACAGATCAGTGAAACTTAGAGCTATTTTTTGAAAGAATAAACAAAATGGATAAACCCCTAGCCAGACTTCTCAAAGAGAAAGAGAGAGAGGACCCAAATAGATAAAGTCATGAATGAAAGAGGAGAGATCACAACCAATACCACAGAAATACAAACAATTATTAGAGAATACTATGAAAAAGTATATGCCAACAAACTGGACAATCTGGAAGAAATGGAGAAATTCCTAGACACTCATACACTACCAAAACTCAAAGGGGAAGAAATAGAAAATTTGAACTGACCCATAACCAGCAAAGAAATTGAATTGGTTATCAAAAATCTCCCAACAAATGAGTCCTGGGCCAGATGGCTTCCCTGGGGAATTCTACCAGACATTTAAAGCAGAGTTAACACCTATTCTTAGCAAACTATTCCAAAAAATAGAAATGGAAGGAAAGCTTCTAAACTCATTTCTCCCCCAATTCTTGATCAGAACCTTCCAGAGCATTTAAAACTGTGGCATTTTAATCTGTTTGTAAGAAGACCCTGCTCTCATTGAGGGCTTTTTAACTGTTTATGCACTGGAGTTAAAGCATCAAAATAAAGTGATCCCTAAGAATTCAGAACTGTACCAAGTAATAAACCTCAGATGAATCCTAAGTTTAGAAACGTGATTTTCTTCCTGATCATCAAATTTTGGTAAAGTGCCTCCCTAAGGGAAAGCCACAGTGAAGAGAGCATCTAAACTTCCTTGCCACACGTCTGGGTTAAAAAATAACAATAAGCAAACCAGATCACAAATTAAAGTATAGATGCATATTTCCGCATGCAGGTTTAAAATGTTTATAGTTTTAAAAATTAAAAGCATAGTCAACACAAAGATAAATTAAACAATGGAAATTTGCAGCAACTAAAATAATATGTTCTTATGAAAATAATCTCACAAATCACTGAGAAACAATGTAGACTTTAATATTTGATGTGAATAAGAAACTCACAAAATGCCCTATAATTACTTAGCTAATACACCAAGAAAATGTTCAGCTGCACTAGTAATAAATAAATGCCAATAAAAACAACAAAATAACATTTCTCTTTATCAAAATAGCAAATGTTTAAATGATAAAACCCAGAGATATTTAAGATGAAGGAGGTAAAAGTATCTATGGGAGACTAAATTGGTCTTTAGGTTTTAGGTTAACAATAGGTGTCACGTAGATATTTATTCCTTTAGTTCCAATAACCCCACTTCTGAAAGTCCATTTTAAGTGTTTAAAAATCTGACAAAGCTTAGTGAACAACGATATCCATCACAGCAATACTTAGTGAAACGTTTAAAATCACTGAAAACTAGAAGACTAGTTATGTATTCCATTCACTACAGCAGTGAAAAATAATGCTTATGTAATTTGCAATATAAAAGAGTTCTGCGATAATGTTAAGTGAGGGAAGCTAGTCATAAAATACAGTGTGATTGCAATTATGTAAATACCATCTTAAAAAAAAGTTTAAAAAATCTATAAAAGTCTAGGCATCATGCAAAAAGACAAATGAAATATATTGAAATAGCACATAAATGGTTGTTTCTGGGTGGTAGAGCTATGTATAAGGCTTTCCTCCTTTTGATTTATCCATAGTTGTATGCATTATCCACATAATCTGTAATAAGGATATTTATTATATTGGAAACAATTTTTGGCAATTGAAAAAATAAACAAATGAGGAAAAGAAAATATGGGAACTTTCATTTTCTTTTCCCAGCAGAGTAATAGAACAATTTATTTTATCTGACTGTGGCTACCTGTTCCATTCGTGGAGTATAGATGCTAAATCCAGTGTCCTCCTAGCCAAGGCTTTCCCCTGCTATCGCTCCTTGGCCTGCAAGATCAAGTCTTAAAGCCATTCGAGGTCTTATTAAAAACTAAAGGGATACCCCAAACATTTAGTGCTCGATTTCTTTGGAAATTTAATCTTCTCCTAATCAAGTCTGAGAAATGTTTTAAATTCATTTTCTTAAAACATTAAATCCAACTTTAGTTATATTGCTGATTAAACACCTTTTGATTTTTGAGATCACCATGCTTGAGAAAGCTTTAAGCATATTCATGTTCAGGGATTGTGGGCGTAAGTAAGATTCAACTCCTTTCTCATTTGTTATGTGAACTGCCCTCATGAAGAAAGCACTGCAGTATTAAAACTTATAAAAGGTTGATGACTCCCTTACAGAAGGCTCCAGGCTGACTTCTATGGTCTCATGGGCTCTGTGTGTCATCAAGACCTCCTAAGATTCTGAAGCCCCAGTTCCGTGGCTATGAGGAACTTGGGACCTGTCATTAGGAACAATGCGTGTCTATTATGTTTCATCCTCAGGAACCCATCTGACAGCACTCATCAGGTCACATGTTGTCTGTGCTCAGCATACTATGCTGCTGACTTCTTGGACTCTAAGTAGGGACCCAACCAAGGTTGGGCTCCTTACTAGGAGAGGTCCTCATTAAGACTCAAACCCTACAATTTCTCCCCTTTGAAATCTTTCTTCCAACAGCGTCTGATTCTAAAGTAGCTGTTATTTTAAGATAAAATATAAGAAATAAATTCTGGCCAGCATAATAATGCTTATTTACCTCTCTTGGAGGGTTTATATTATTATAAGTTATATATTATACATAATATAGTGCTATACTATTATATACTCATATATATAGTCTATAATATAATTATATATTAGTATATGTTAACACTATACCAAACTATTATAATCATAGGTTTAATGTTATACAAATTTTATTTTTTTTTATTTTATTTTTACTTTTTTTTAATTAATTTATTTTTTTTTTATTTTTTAATATATGAAATTTACTGTCAAATTGGTTTCCATACAACACCCAGTGCTCATCCCAAAAGGTGCCCTCCTCAATACCCATCACCCACCCTCCCCTCCCTCCCACCCCCCATCAACCCTCAGTTTGTTCTCAGTTTTTAACAGTCTCTTATGCTTTGGCTCTCTCCCACTCTAACCTCTTTTTTTTTTTTTTTTCCTTCCCCTCCCCCATGGGTTTCTGTTACCTTTCTCAGGATCCACATAAGAGTGAAACCATATGGTATCTGTCTTTCTCTGTATGGCTTATTTCACTTAGCATCACACTCTCCAGTTCCATCCACATTGCTACAAAAGGCCATATTTCATTCTTTCTCATTGCCATGTAGTATTCCATTGTGTATATAAACCACAATTTCTTTATCCATTCATCAGTTGATGGACATTTAGGCTCTTTCCATAATTTGGCTATTGTTGAGAGTGCTGCTATAAACATTGGGGTACAAGTGCCCCTATGCATCAGTACTCCTGTATCCCTTGGATAAATTCCTAGCAGTGCTATTGCTGGGTCATAGGGTAGGTCTATTTTTAATTTTCTGAGGAACCTCCACACTGCTTTCCAGAGCGGCTGCACCAATTTGCATTCCCACCAACAGTGCAAGAGGGTTCCTGTTTCTCCACATCCTCTCCAGCATCTATAGTCTCCTGATTTCTTCATTTTGGCCACTCTGACTGGCATGAGGTGGTATCTGAGTGTGGTTTTGATTTGTATTTCCCTGATGAGGAGCGACGTTGAGCATCTTTTCATGTGCCTGCTGGCCATCCAGAAGTCTTCTTTAGAGAAGTGTCTATTCATGTTTTCTGCCCATTTCTTCACTGGGTTATTTGTTTTTCGGGTGTGGAGTTTGATGAGCTCTTTATAGATTTTGGATACTAGCCCTTTGTCCGATGTGTCATTTGCAAATATCTTTTCCCATTCCGTTGGTTGCCTTTTAGTTTTGTTGGTTGTTTCCTTTGCTGTGCAGAAGCTTTTTATCTTCATAAGGTCCCAGTAATTCACTTTTGCTTTTAATTCCCTTGCCTTTGGGGATGTGCCGAGTAAGAGATTGCTACGGCTGAGGTCAGAGAGGTCTTTTCCTGCTTTCTCCTCTAAGGTTTTGATGGTTTCCTGTCTCACATTCAGGTCCTTTATCCATTTTGAGTTTATTTTTGTGAATGGTGTGAGAAAGTGGTCTAGTTTCAACCTTCTGCATGTTGCTGTCCGGTTCTCCCAGCACCATTTGTTAAACAGACTGTCTTTTTTCCATTGGATGTTCTTTCCTGCTTTGTCAAAGATGAGTTGGCCATACGTTTGTGGGTCTAGTTCTGGGGTTTCTATTCTATTCCATTGGTCTATGTGTCTGTTTTTATGCCAATACCATGCTGTCTTGATGATGACAGCTTTGTAGTAGAGGCTAAAGTCTGGGATTGTGATGCCTCCTGCTTTGGTCTTCTTCTTCAAAATGACTTTGGCTATTCGGGGCCTTTTGTGGTTCCATATGAATTTTAGGATTGCTTGTTCTAGTTTCGAGAAGAATGCTGGTGCAATTTTGATTGGGATTGCATTGAATGTGTAGATAGCTTTGGGTAGTATTGACATTTTGACAATATTTATTCTTCCAATCCATGAGCAGGGAATGTCTTTCCATTTCTTTATATCTTCTTCAATTACCTGCATAAGCTTTCTATAGTTTTCAGCATACAGATCTTTTACATCTTTGGTTAGATTTATTCCTAGGTATTTTATGCTTCTTGGTGCAGTTGTGAATGGGATCAGTTTCTTTATTTGTCTTTCTGTTGCTTCATTGTTAGTGCATAAGAATGCAACTGATTTCTGTACATTGATTTTGTATCCTGCAACTTTGCTGAATTCATGAATCAGTTCTAGCAGACTTTTGGTGGAGTCTATCGGATTTTCCATGTATAATATCATGTCATCTGCAAAAAGCGAAAGCGTGACTTCATCTTTGCCAATTTTGATGCCTGTGATTTCCTTTTGTTGTCTGATTGCTGATGCTAGAACTTCCAGCACTATATTAAACAACAGCGGTGAGAGTGGGCATCCCTGTCGTGTTCCTGATCTCAGGGAAAAAGCTCTCAGTTTTTCCCCGTTGAGGATGATGTTAGCTGTGGGCTTTTCATAAATGGCTTTTATGATCTTTAAGTATGTTCCTTCTATCCCGACTTTCTCCAGGGTTTTTATTAAGAAAGGGTGCTGGATTTTGTCAAAGGCCTTTTCTGCATCGATTGACAGGATCATATGGTTCTTCTCTTTTTTTTTGTTAATGTGATGTATTACATTGATCAATTTACAAATGTTGAACCAGCCCTGCATCCCAGGAATGAATCCCACTTGATCATGGTGAATAATTCTTTTTATATGCTGTTGAATTCGATTTGCTAGTATCTTATTGAGAATTTTTGCATCCATATTCATCAGGGATATTGGCCTGTAGTTCTCTTTTTTTACTGGGTCTCTCTCTGGCTTAGGAATCAAAGTAATACTGGCTTCATAGAATGAGTCTGGAAGTTTTCCTTCCCTTTCTATTTCTTGGAATAGCTTGAGAAGGATAGGTATTATCTCTGCTTTAAACGTCTGGTAGAACTCCCCTGGGAAGCCATCTGGTCCTGGACTCTTATTTTTTGGGAGATTTTTGATAACCGATTCAATTTCTTCGCTGGTTATGGGTCTGTTCAAGCTTTCTATTTCCTCCTGATTGAGTTTTGGAAGCGTGTGGGTGTTTAGGAATTTGTCCATTTCTTCCAGGTTGTCCAATTTGTTGGCATATAATTTTTCATAGTATTCCCTGATAATTGTTTGTATCGTGAGGGATTGGTTGTAATAATTCCATTTTCATTCACGATTTTATCTATTTGGGTCATCTCCCTTTTCTTTTTGAGAAGCCTGGCTAGAGGGTTGTCAATTTTGTTTATTTTTTCAAAAAACCAACTCTTGGTTTTGTTGATCTGCTCTACAGTTTTTTTAGATTCTATATTGTTTATTTCTGCTCTGATCTTTATGATTTCTCTTCTTCTGCTGGGTTTAGGCTGCCTTGCTGTTCTGCTTCTAGTTCCTTTAGGTGTGCTGTTAGATTTTGTATTTGGGATTTTTCTTGTTTCTTGAGATAGGCCTGGATGGCAATGTCTTTTCCTCTCAGGACTGCCTTCGCTGCGTCCCAAAGCGTTTGGATTGTTGTATTTTCATTTTCGTTTGTTTCCATATATTTTTAAATTTCTTCTCTAATTGCCTGGTTGACCCACTCATTCGTTAGTAGGGTGTTCTTTAACCTCCATGCTTTTGGAGGTTTTCCAGACTTTTTCCTGTGGTTGATTTCAAGCTTCATAGCATTGTGGTCTGAAAGTATGCATGGTATAATTTCAATTCTTGTAAACTTATGAAGGGCTGTTTTGTGACCCAGTATATGATCTATCTTGGAGAATGTTCCGTGTGCAGTTGAGAAGAAAGTATATTCTGTTGCTTTGGGATGCAGAGTTCTAAATATATCTGTCAAGTCCATCTGATCCAATGTATCATTCAGGGCCCTTGTTTCTTTATTGACTGTGTGTCTAGATGATCTATCCATTTCTGTAAGTGGGGTGTTAAAGTCCCCTGCAATGACCACATTCTTATCAATAAGGTTGCTTATGTTTATGAGTAATTGTTTTATATATCTGGGGGCTCCGGTATTTGGCACATAGACATTTATAATTGTTAGCTCTTCCTGATGGATAGACCCTGTAATTATTATATAATGCCCTTCTTCATCTCTTGTTACAGACTTTAATTTAAAGTCTAGTTTGTCTGATATAAGTATGTCTACTCCAGCTTTCTTTTGGCTTCCAGTAGCATGAAAAATAGTTCTCCATCCCCTCACTCTCAATCTAAAGGTGTCCTCAGATCTAAAATGAGTCTCTTGGGGCGCCTGGGTGGCGCAGTCGGTTAAGCGTCCGACTTCAGCCAGGTCACGATCTCGCGGTCCGTGAGTTCGAGCCCCGCGTCAGGCTCTGGGCTGATGGCTCGGAGCCTGGAGCCTGTTTCCGATTCTGTGTCTCCCTCTCTCTCTGCCCCTCCCCCGTTCATGCTCTGTCTCTCTCTGTCCCAAAAATAAATAAAAAATGTTGAAAAAAAAAAATTTAAAAAAAATAAAAAATAAAAAATAAAATGAGTCTCTTGTAGACAGCAAATAGATGGGTCTTGTTTTTTTATCCATTCTGATACCCTATGTCTTTTGGTTGGCGCATTTAATCCATTTACATTCAGTGTTATTATAGAAAGATACGGGTTTAGAGTCATTGTGATGTCTGTATGTTTTATGCTTGTAGTGATGTCTCTGGTACTTTGTCTCACAGGATCCCCCTTAGGATCTCTTGTAGGGCTGGTTTCATGGTGACAAATTCCTTCAGTTTTTGTTTGTTTGGGAAGACCTTTATCTCTCCTTCTATTCTAAATGACAGACTTGCTGGATAAAGGATTCTCGGCTGCATATTTTTTCTGTTTAGCACACTGAAGATATCGTGCCAAGCCTTTCTGGCCTGCCAAGTTTCAAAGGAGAGATCAGTCACGAGTCTTATAGGTCTCCCTTTATATGTGAGGGCACGTTTATCCCTTGCTGCTTTCAGAATTTTCTCTTTATCCTTGTATTTTGCCAGTTTCACTATGATATGTCGTGCAGAAGATCGATTCAAGTTACGTCTGAAGGGAGTTCTCTGTGCCTCTTGGATTTCAATGCCTTTTTCCTTCCCCAGTTCAGGGAAGTTCTCAGCTATAATTTCTTCAAGTACCCCTTCAGCACCTTTCCCTCTCTCTTCCTCTTCTGGGATACCAATTATGCGTATATTATTTCTTTTTAGTGTATCACTTAGTTCTCTAATTTTCCCCTCATACTCCTGGATTTTTTTATCTCTCTTTCTTTCAGCTTCCTCTTTCTCCATAACTTTATCTTCTAGTTCACCTATTCTCTCCTCTGCCTCTTCAATCCGAGCCCTCGTGGTTTCCATTTTGTTTTGCATTTCGTTTAAAGCATTTTTCAGCTCCTCGTGACTGTTCCTTAGTCCCTTGATCTCTGTGGCAAGAGATTCTCTGCTGTCCTGTATACTGTTTTCAAGCCCAGCGATTAATTTTATGACTATTATTCTAAATTCACTTTCTGTTATATTATTTAAATGCTTTTTGATCAGTTCATTAGCTGTTGTTATTTCCTGGAGATTCTTCTGAGGGGAATGCTTCCTTTTGGTCATTTTGGATAGTCCCTGGAGGGGTGAGGACCCACAGGGCACTTCCCCCGTGCTGTGGTGTATAACTGGAGTTGGTGGGCGGGGCCGCAGTCCGACCTGATGTCTGCCCCCAGCCCACCGCTGGGGCCACAGTCAGACTGGTGTGTGCCTTCTCGTCCCCTCTCCTAGGGGCGGGATTCACTGTGGGGTGGCGTGGCCCGTCTGGGCTACTTGCACACTGCCAGGCTTGTGGTGCTGGGGATCTGGCGTATTAGCTGGGGTGGGTAGGCAAGGTGCACGGGGGCAGGAGGGGCAGGCTTAGCTCGCTTCTCCTTAGGTGATCCACTTCAGGAGGGGCCCTGTGGCAGCGGGAGGGAGTCAGATCCGCTGCCGGAGGTTTGGCTCCGCAGAAGCACAGAGTTGGGTGTTTGCGCGGAGCGAGCAAGTTCCCTGGCAGGAACTGGTTCTCTTTGGGATTTTGGCTGGAGGATGGGCGGGGGAGATGGCGCTGGCGAGCGCCTTTGTTCCCCGCCAAGCTGAGCTCTGCCGTCCGGGGGCTCAGCAGCTCTCCCTCCCTTTGTCCTCCAGCCTTCCTGCTTTCTGAGCAGAGCTATTAACTTATCACCTTCCAGACGCTAAGTTGCTTCCGACTTGCTGTCGGAACACAGTCCGTCCAGCCCCTCCGCTTTTGCCAGCCAGACTCCGGGGCTCTGCTTGGCCGGCGAGCCGCCCCTCCGCCCCGGCTCCCTCCCGCCAGTCCGTGGAGCGCGCACCGCCTCGCCGCCCTTCCTACCCTCTTCCGTGGGCCTCTCGTCTGCGCTTGGCTCCCAGACTCCGTTCTGCTAATCCTCTGGTGGTTTTCTGGGTTCTTTAGGCAGGTGTAGGTGGAATCTAAGTGATCAGCAGGACGCGCGGTGAGCCCAGCGTCCTCCTACGCCGCCATCTTCCGGAACTCTCCACAAATTTTAAATATTAGTCCCAGAAAAATAAAAAATTTCAGTGGAATTTCAGATATTGTTACTAACCAACGAGGGAGATATTTCAGGAGTCTGTACTTTCCATATATTCCATATCACACTCCACTGACTTAAAAGGCTGGCTTAGACTGAAGGCTGTACAAGATATCTCAATTCCTAATTTTTCAATATGGGCCAAAAAAAGAAAGGAACACTCAACAATTTCAGGTAACTATTGTGTGGATTTCTAAAATCTCTAACAAGAATCCATGCCTCAAGAGAGCTGACCTTTCTTTGTTTCAGGTGTCATGTGTCTTTTTCGCTCAACAGTTAAGGTCATGAGTATATGTCACATTGCTCAACAAAACCCACTGATTGACACAAACTCTGTGACACAACGCTAGTCTCTTGAATTGAAATGCGAAAAATATAGTTTTAGTCTGAACCATACCAGCCATCAGATCAAAATAGCAGGTATTTTGATTCTTCAGTTCAGAGGTCACGTATGATAATTCAGCCCTTGGTTATGGACTGGGAGAAAGTTAAAGATTAGTATGTGATGGTTGACCTCTTCTTATCTGAGCTCATCTAGTCAAAAACCAAAGGGGACGTTTTCATTATCCAGAATCATTTTGCAGGAAATAATTTTTTAATAGATTGGTCTTTCACAATATGAAAAAAAAAGGTTTCTATCTCTAGTTCTGCTCCACGATTATCATTTTGTTGAACATCCACAATGTTTTTTGTTTTGCTTTGCATTTTAGGCAATTCGAATGTGTTTCTGTAATACTTACTTTCTGTTAACTTTGAGCTATGCTTTAAGGAAGTAGTGTGCGTAATGGAAAGATTACTGGATGCTGGGTCCATACCAGCTTTGTGACTCTGGCAAGTCAAAACTTCTAAGCTGCAATTTCCCTTGTCCATAAAGAGAAGATTCCACCATCTGCCCTACAAATCTCATAGTGGATGGTGATAATACATTAACACAATAATACATGTTAAGGTACTATACAGATAGTACCTTATCTCTATAGTAATTAGATAATTAATTAGGAAAAAAAATGAAGGAATTTTTATATAAAATTAGCTTTAGAATATAACCAGAACTGTAATCCTTCACTCATATGTTAAATATAGTAGGTTTCAATTTTGTTTCTGCTGCTGACTAGACACATAACCTTAGACAAGCTATTTAACCTCTCTGACTCAGTTTCTTCACCTGTAGTGCCTACTTACTTAGGGTTTTTGTGGGTATTAAGGACTATAATGCATGTAAAGTATAGAGCAATGCGACTGGCTACAATTATTATTATCACTCATCTGGGTTAAATTCTCACCAACCAGTCTAAAAATTTTGATCAAGGTTCATGGCCATTTTGGAAACTTATGGTAAACAACAACAACGAAATATTTTTTCCTTGAAACGGGGTTAATGTTGATGAGCATTTGAACTATTCAGTAATTATTTTTGCTGTATCCTTTATTTGACTAGAGAAATATTTATAGGGACTATTTAATGGTCATATCTTTATTTTAGAGAGAACATTTCTTTTAGGTATGGTTAAAGTTTGTTCCACACAGAAGTAGCATTACAGTGTATTTGATTTTTCCTCTTGTTTGCATTTATCTATTTGATAAATCTACCATGAGCCAGGCATTATGTCTGGATTAATACCAGGGGTGCTGGTGCAGATGGGAAACTGGCTATGGCAAGAGAAAATCTACCAAGGAGAGCCCTCAAAATGTCTCCTTCCTAAGCTACTTCAATTGCATGACCAGAAATAACTCAGGCGCAGTCTTGGTTGGAGGTGGGGATTATGCCCTGTTCCAAGGACAGCCCTGTTTCAGGTTTTTGATCTCCCTAGGGGAGATCCTTCATCAGATCTTCCCCCCACCTCCATCAACCTGAGCTCCTTGCAACATTTGGGCAGTCTACCGCCAGGACAACTCCAACCTAACTGCCTCCTGCCCAATCCCACCTACACACCGGAAGCCAACCCAGAACCAAGTCAGGTGTATTTGTTCCAACTGTCATGATGGATTAAATTCTCATTTCTATGCAGCAGCAGCTTGGAGTGAAGAGAAATAAATGTTGGCGAAGATACACTTGTAAGGGCTCATTAGAATATAGACACAGACTAGGAACTTCCTAAGAGCTGAAGGAGAATATTACAAGTACTGAACGTTCTATTTTTTCATTACTATAAAATTAAATATGGAACAGAATAAATTGGGAGATGATTCGCTTCATAATATGAGTGTGACTAGAAGTTGAAATGTGAAATTAGTATTGTAAAGCAAATCTAATCATAGTTTGAAATATAAATAAGAATATTTCAAGATCACTTCAGAATACTAAGATAAGTACATGTAGATTTTATAAAACTCTACTGTAATATTCTTTTATAATATTCTACCATGATCTTGTACATCTATTCAAATTTAGAGGGCTTAGTATGAATGTATTAAATCATTTCCAAAGTTCTGAAAGTGATCACACTGAGGTACAGTAAAGAATGGAATGTTGGGTTCCATTGTTTTCTATTACTAACCAAGTGTTTTTTATTGTTTCTATTACCAGAAACAAATAACTAAAATACATATTTGCTATTTTAAATAGCATGTTATTTTCTAATATTTTTCTAATTATTCTAAATATTTTAATAATTATTATTCTGATAATATTTCAATATCATTTTCTAATAATTCCTCAAAGGCTAGATTTGTCATCTTTATTCCAGCAAAGAACCTGGTTTGGCTCAGGAGATATTCATGTCAGAAAGAAGGAGGTAAAACACTGCCCTCAGCCCACCTCAAGTTGTATTCTGGGTAAGAGTTACATCTGAATGTGTGGGATCATAGAACAAACCTTCTCCTCTTTGTACCCTTATTTTTGGGATAGAGAATCACACATGATTATTCTCATCAGCTGATACATACTGAGGCCCTGCTATATGCAGGATTGTATAAAATGCACAAAGACACAGAAACCTGCCCTCTAAAATTTATGCAACTGTGTTGATTCCCTTGAAACTTTGTTTCTAAAATGGACATTTTGAAATAAAGGTACATCAAGAGAATTGTAAAAAGGCTCAAGTAATGTACAGAATGATATTCATGTCAAATGCAAAGCAAAGACATTATTTTCTTTACTGGGACTTGTGTACATTTTGGTTCTTTTTTTTTTTTTTTTTTATTGTCTTAGTATACAAAACTGGGAAGGGATGTTTAACTGAAATAGTTCTAATGTTCCCGAGTTTTCTTTATCCATGAGGCTAGGAGCTTAGTGGCCCCTAAAATATTTATTAAAACTGCTGTCATCTTTGTCTAATAAAAGCGGGGTGGGTTTTTTATTTGATGCAATTTTTAGAGTATGGGAAAAGGGGAAGGAGGGAGAGATCTGATGGCTGGTTATGCGAATTTAGGTATCAGGATTTTATTATACCTGAGAAAAAAAGCCACGTCCTTTCCTATGTTCGATTGCTATTATTGCTTTATAGCTCTTTACTCTGGTGAATTGGAAAAAAAATATTGAGAAATAGGAAAGGCTTTTTAAGACCATGTCACATGCTGGGGTCAATTTGAAGATCAAAGTATCAGAAGTAATATTACATTTCTTACCACGGCAGTCAGCCAAGTCATTGGAGTTGCTTTTAATTAAACCCTAATAAGCTCTCACAGAGGTACACAGACCAAAGCCATATCTCTTTTGAATTGAATGGACTTTTTTGACCACAAAGCAAGTGTTCGCAAGTACACGCTATGGAGAAGCAGAGAGAGTCATCCCCCTTATCCACCATGTTGCCCTGCCTCCCAGCACGGCAAGCACTTCCTTCACACTGTGTAGTTTCCTTAAGTGTCTGAACACCTTATGCAGCACAGTGTGACGATGTGCTTTACCCCACATGATGATAAAATTAGTCCACGCATCATCAGCTGCAATTGCCTGCATCTAACCAGAAGGTGATTGGCCCTCCACAGCGCTCCTCTCCTTCTGGGAGCTGATGGATTGTTTACCCCCGTGGAATGGTCTTGCTCTGTTGCTCCAAATGTGTGTAAGAGCCCCTGTAGTTTGTGTTCCACCTCCCCTAGGAAGGAGCTAAAAAACCCTTTGCCAGATTTCTTTGCAGCAAAGGCCCAGGCGTGCGTCCCAGGTTCTGCCAATCCTTTACAATCCTGTAATTTCTTCACAATCTTTTGTAAAGAAAGTGGGAAAGCAGCACCAGCAAGGCCATGTCCTAGCAAAGGCAGTGGTGGAGGCGGCGGCGGTGAAGTTCTGGCCTCCCATCGGTGGTAGAATTAGAGTTGGTGGCTATGATATCTTCTCTGGAACATCCCACACTGTAGTTTGGATGTTAACTTCCACCCAGTTGGGCTCTAAGCCTGTTCCTTTGGTCTTCTCGGAGTTACTGGGAACTACTTAATAACGTTTAATAGAATCCTTTTCTGACTGAATGGTCTCATACTCTTTTGTTTACAACTAAGAATGCTGAGAGTTTTACAGATGGAGAATTTTTTTTTAAACAAACATTTTTATTCAGTACCACCGTTTTGTAACTTTACCTGTGCCAGAGATTTGCATTTAATTCTTAAAGGACTTACTCTTTTTTTTTTTCCTCTGTGTGTTTCTAAAACACATTTGAGGAGATTTAAACAACTTTAAACAGTTTGACATGCTATCTGGAGAGTGATTCAGAAAGGCAGATGTACCCTGGGTGCCCATGAGCATTGTGAATCAACGCTCATAAAATTTTTTTAAAAAAAGAATAAAGTGAATAGTAACAATAAAGTAGAGGAAGGCTGAGGAAGGAGAGCCAACAGAAGAACATGAAGAGTGTTGTAGCACGAATATAAAACTGTGCTTACTCTAGACTTGTATTTTGTATACAGAGCAAGGAGCCCAAAGTACTGCACAGTGTGGAGGGGAGATTAAAGTTAATACTGAAGGACAAGGGAGGATAACATGGAATGAACATCTGAGAAAGGACTGGAGGAAAAAGCAGATTGCAAGTCTCAAGGTAGAGGCCTTCTTCAGAGAAACCACGGAGCTCAGGCCCTGGATGCGAGAGGGAACAGGACCACACCCTCTCGCAGGAGTGAATTTCCCAGGGTGCAGGAGCCTTCCTTGAAGTGTAATCTTGCCAAAGCCAAAACACACACAAACAGAAATCAACAATATGTGCATTACACCTGTTATGTAAGCATTTGGGGTTTTTCCTGGAGTGAGTCCCTTGGTTGAAGAATTTGTGTTTTAGTTTTGCACATTAGTTTTGCATGTTGCATATCATTTTCTTCATTATTATCCCCCAAGCATTTGTCCAGTGCTCCTCTTTATGGGATATTTCACTAGGTCCTAGTCACATGAAATCAGGGAGAAACTATTCTTGCCTACCAGGAATTTATAATTCAGATCTCGAGGAAGGCAGGAACTGGACTGAGACAGTCGGAAGGTTGAGATCAACCCTTCCCTAACCTTTCCTTTCTTAAATACCAGTGTTCTGAGAACATCAGAGTGCTCTTTAACTGTTAATATTTTCTTGTTGTTAAAGTGATTTTAAGATCAAACACAACAAAATTTTAAGAATGACATGCTTATGAATAATCAAAGGGACAACATGGAAAGCTTTTTTCACCTCTTGCTTTTTCTCATAAGCATTATATCTAACAGAAACTTAAAAAGGAAAACAAACCTTGTAATTTATTACTATCTTTGATATGCAACAGGTCGGTTTTGATGTTATTAATAGGTCTAATTTAATGCTAAACTTTAAACTTTCCCTGGAAGCAAAGTTCTCTGAATGCTTTATTCCCCCTCAGATTGTTGCATAGAATAGAAAAACAAGATCTCAAGGAAGAACACAATACTGATCTGAACATTCAGTATATATAGCTTTAGAACATGAAAACATTTATGGTTTTTAAAATATGTTATCTCTTGCCTGGCAAAATTTTCTTAGACTACATTACCCAACAGCAACCTGTGACTAAAATTTGTCTTTCTCTGAGACTGGCTTATTTCACTTATTTCACTCTCCAGATCCATCCATGTTTTTGCAAATGGCAAGATTTCATTCTTTTTTAAGTCTGAAATATCCCATTGTGTATGTATATACCACATCTTCTTTATCATTCATCTATTATTAGACACTTGGGCTGCATCCATAATTTGACTATTGTAAATAATGCTGCAATAAACATAGGGGTGCATCTATCTTTTTAAATGAGTGTTTTCATATTCTTTGGGTAAATAACCAGTGGAATTACTGGATTGATCATATGGTGATTCTATTTTTAATTTTTTGAGGAGTCTCCATAGTCTTTTCCATAGTGGCTGCACCAATTTGCATTCCTATCAGCAGTGCACAAGGGTTCCCTTTTCTCCACATCCTTAATGACCCTTGTTCCTTATGTTGTTGATTTTAGCCATTCTGCAGGTATGAAGTGATAATTACATTGTGGTTTTGATTTGCATTTCCCTGTTGATGAGTGATGTTGAGCATCTTTTCCTGTGTCTGTTGGCCATCTGTGTCTTCTGTGGAGAGATGTCTGTTCATGTCTTGTGCCCATCTTTTAATTGTATTACTTATGTTTTTGGTGTTGAGTTGTATAAGTTCTTTATATATTTTAGATACTAACCCTTTATTGGGTATGCCATTTGCAACCATCTTCTCCCATTCCATAGGTTGCCTTTTAGTTTTCTTGACTGTTTCCTTTGCTCTACAGAAGGTTTCTATTTTGATTTAGTGTCAGTAGTTTATTTTTTAGAAGGCTTATTCTTTGAACTTATTTTGGTTTTGATTTGATTTCCTTACATTAAAAATAATTTTTATGTTATTAATTGTATTTAAAAAAAAATTTTTAATGTGTATTTTTGAGAGAGAGACAGAGTGTGAGTGGGGGAGGGGCAGAGAGAGAAGGAGACACAGAATCTGAAACAGGCTCTAGGCTCTGAGCTGTCAGTGCAGAGCCCAATGCAGGGCTTGAACCCATGAACTATGAGATCATGACCTGAGCCAAAGTCGGAAGTTTAACCAAGTGAGCCACCCAGGCACCCCTATTAATGGTATTTTTAAACTGCATTAAATTATTAAAGAAAATAGATGTGATCTAAGTTAATTATTTTTTTAAATGTTTGTTTATTTTTGAGAGAGAGAGCATGTGCACATGTGCACCCGAGTTGGGGAGGGGCAGAGAGAGAGGGAGGCAGAATCCAAAGCAGCCTCCAGGCTCTGAGCTGTCAGCACTTGCGGGGCTCAAACCCACCAACCACGAGATCATGACCTGAGCCGAGGGGGATGCTCAACCAACTGAGCCACCCAGGAGCCCCTAAGTTAATTATTAAATAATTTTCACTTAAGATATTTTTTGATGATGAAAATATATTGTTACTTTAAATTGTATTTTATTGAATATTTATCAACTATTTGTAGTTCTTCCTTATCAGTTTCCAATTTATTTTCTTTGCCCATTTGTCTCCTGAGGCCTTATTTTTTCCTTGATAATTTGTGTGTTTTGTGTAATAAGGCTATCAAGGCTATCAGTCTTTTTCATAATTTGTTGCAAATATTTGCTAGTTTTATGATTTTATATCATTTTTAACTTTAAAAAGTTCCCTTGTGGGGCGCCTGGGTGGCTCAGTCGGTTAAGCGGCCAACTTCGGCTCAGGTCATGATCTCGCAGTCCGTGAGTTCGAGCCCCGCGTCAGGCTCTGTGCTGACAGCTCAGAGCCTGGAGCCTGTTTCAGATTCTGTGTCTCCCTCTCTCTGACCCTCCCCCGTTCATGCTGTGTCTCTCTCTGTCCCAAAAATAAATAAATGTTAAAAAAAAAAAAAGTTCCCTTGTTATTTAGTCAGGTTCTCCACAGCAGGCTTTAGAACTACTGTCCATGTATCAATAGTAGCATTATTCGTGATTTCTTTAAAACCATTTAGGGTCTGTATTAGTCATGTGTTATACTCCATTGGCTTTACAAGCTATTGTATGCCAATGCCAAACTGAATGATTACATCTTACTATGTTTGGGGAAGGGGTTCTTAGTATTGTCCTTTTTCCAAAACTGCCTAAGCAATCTGTACTTACTTTATTTGCCTGGATACACTTACAGTTGTTTTGATAACATCTTCCCAAATTCCTTAAGCATTATGTATTTTATTAAATCTGTAAATTGACTTTGGAAGAATAGACATCTTTCCAGTACTTAGCTTTTCTATTTAACAATGTGTCTCCATGTATTCAAATTTTCTTTTCAGTATTTTAGCAAACTTGGTGATTTTATTCATATAGTTCCCACAATTTTCTGGCCAAGTTTACTCTTGGGTATTTTATATTTTCTCTTGCTTTTGTGAATAGGAGCTTTTGCCCTTATTGTTTGTAATGATTATTGCCAATATATAGGGTAGCTATGGATCTTTGGACATTTAAATTCAGCCATTTTTCTTAATTTTTTTCTTTATGTTTATATATATAGGGTCTTAACAACTACATGTAATGATAGTTCCTTCTACTTTTTTCCTATGATTATTTTTCAGATCTTTGGTCTATATTTTTATTCCATTGGCCAGTGCTTATAAAACCAAGATAAGTGACGTTGATGATAATAGGCCTTTTTATTTCATTCCTGATTTTAATGGGAATGTCCCCAGTGTATCCCCAATAATAATATGACTGTTGGCTTGATATAAATATATTTTTGGGAATGTATTTTCCTATACCTAGATTTCTAATGAGTCAAGAGTGAGTGTGGGGATTAACATTTCATCATATATTGAGATAAAGCCATAGGACTTACTTTTGTGACCATATGATTATTATTAAGACACTTCTTAATACTAAACTATGCTTTCATCCTGATAAAACCAATGAGATTATGGTGTACTCTTTTTCTTTTCATTGTGTCAAACTCTCCTTGCTGGCATTTTATTCAAGATTTTTGTATCTATATTCGTGATTGAGATTGGTCTGTAGTTTTTGTACTTTTTGTATTACTGCTCTGAGGTTTTTATATCATGGTTTTCTATTTTCATAATTCATTGGCTCGCTTCCAATGGTTTTTTTTAATGCTTCAAAATGGTTAACATAGTAGCAATTATCTGATCTTAAAAAGGTTGAGAAAATAGTATTGTTTCTAGTTCTATTTATTTATACCCTGAAACACTCCAAGAAGATCTGGAGTGTTTTCCAAAACCTATTTGAGGGGATAAAGTATAACTAGGATGAAATAAACCATTTGTAGAGAAGGATCACAACTTCTGATAGTAAAAATGGAAAGAAAAATTCCCTTGGGATTACTGAAAGACTGTGCTGCTTGACCTAGTCATCAAAGCCCTCGCCACCACCCCACAAATGAAGCTGTTTTTTTAAAATAATGTTCTGATATGCCAGCTTATGGCATAATACCAAAGTACAATTAATAAAATTGACAAAGTACAAAAAAAGTAAAGTGAAAAATAAAAAAAAGGAAAACCATCACAGGTACATAGCACTCTCCCAGAAGGTCTGCCACAATATGGGAGGTAAAACATTCGAAGTATCAGATAGATGCATTGCCTGGTATTTGGGCCCTTCATTAACACTATTTTAGTAACCACTGAGCTTTTGATGAGGAATGAGGTATAGAAGGTTTGAAGTTATAACCACTCTGCCAAGAAGCTGGGGTGCAGCTTTTCTGTATTGATGCCATATGCTTTGAAACTCAACCAAGGAGGAGAGGTACTGCCTTCTTGTGCCAAGCCACCTCCCTGACCATTAGCTGCTCTGTGGGTCTGAGCAGTGCCCTTCATTACTGCATCCTCATACCCAGCTGCAGCCATGAGAATCTGTAGAATGACTCTTGCCTCAGATGGCCTTCTACCTTGTACTCTCTAACTTCTATTCAAGTCCTAGACTTTGTCAAGCCCTTGGTCATTCAGCTGCCCTGAACTGGATATTTCTTGTTTTGACTTGCACAGAACCACACAACCCTTGCCCTAAGAATCACACCCTACTCTCCTGTTGCCAAGTGGCCCTTTCTCACATTCCCTGAGGTCCTGGTGGGCGTGTCCATCAGGGTGTCCTTGGTCCTCCCCTCCACTTGTCAAGTGCCCCAGGCTGGACCCTTCAGACTCTCCCAAGAATACCAGGCTAGTGACACAAGGGCTAAAGGCAGAGGCAGCTGAATCAATCAGAAGACAGAGCCCTAAAAGAGGCTACTCAGAGTTCAGCAATTTCCTGGCTCCTATCTTTCCCCAGCCTGGCTCTTCACTTCTTCCTGTGGTTCTGACTGAAACTGTGGTTCACTTTTCTTCCAATCTCTCACCTTTTTTAGTCCAAGTTAGTCTCAGCTTCATTTTCTGTTGTTTGCAGACCCTACACCATTACCATCACAAGTCTCAGAATCATCTCACTGGATTCAAGCTTTGTATAGCCCCTTTGGATTGTTGTCTCAGTCTGCTGGCTTGTCACCTTGGCTACATCCCTGGAAGCTGTTGCTCAGGTCACTCTCCATGCTCTACAGTTTGGAATCCAGTCCTGCCTCACATCCAAGACCAGCCCATGGCCCTAGGGCCCCAGCACACATTGAGGATGCTAGACTTCTTTCATCCTGGCGAAAAAGACCAGGCATGGTGCCCTGAGTTCCTGGGGGATTTCAGCAACCTGAACTCTTGTCAGATCTCTGCTGCCCACCTGCCTGTGTTCTAAGCAGAGTTTTGTCAACTTGTTGTCCTTGTTCTAAGGATCATCAACAAGTGCCTTTCTTTATATGCAGATGTGTCCAGGTAAGATGACTAGGAGGTGCCCACCATAGAGACAACTGCACCTTTGGTATCCTACCTAGGCTTTATTCTACCAGGCTCTCTGCAAGAATACATGTGGCAACTTCTGATGGTGGCACTTCAGTATCCTTTTTTCCTGATGAGAATCCTTATATTTTCTGTAAGTAAGATTATGGAGCCCTGCCTTCTCCAGGACTCTGAGGTCTCAGCATGGTAGCCTCTAAGACCACTGCCCATTCCCACTGATCTCTGAGTTCTTTGTCCTAGGGTGTCTGGATCTTGTCTTCTCCTGGAAAGGTGATGCATGGAAGGTGGCCTTGAAAATTGTATTTTACCAAGATGACATTTAGCCTGTGTGTTAAGTTGCAGCCATCTTCTGGTATCTTGTGAAAACTGTGTTCTGTGACTTCTGGTCTTAACCTATCAGGATGATATGCCAAGGAAATCTCTTCATGGAGCATTCTGAGAACCAATGATCTGGAATATCCTCTACATACTTCTGTGCCATTCCTGCATTGCCTCTGAGAAAACCTAAAGAAATGTGATTTTGGGGATCTCTTTAATGGAAATCCTGGTCCAATTTCTGTTCTCCCAAGGGACTCTCAGAACCTACATCTCCAGAAAGCCTTTAGAAATAAGCTGCTTCTTTTGGAAACAGGAATTTCACAGCATTGAGGTGACCTCTGAGGTGGTGAGTCAGAGGGACAAGATGAAGCCCACCATACTTTTAAGGCACTCTGTAGGAACCTGACTCTGACTCTTGCGGGATGAATGAAAAGGAAGTGAAAATATGGTAAAAAGCTTCTTTCTCAGCATGTCAGAGAGCACACAAATGCCTCATAGCCCCAAACACTGAACTTTTGGTAAACTATAGCTTAGTCCTTATGTCAAAATGAGACTTCCTACTCCCTCCCTTGGACTTACCAATAGCCTGGGATGAGCTTGATTTGAATTTTCATCAATAGTAAAGGTGGGAAGCTGCTGTCTTGGGATTTAAAGAGAACCCCTGGCAAGTATGTGGGGAAGAGACACTAAGCTTCCCCTAATCCATCAAGCCCCATTGTTAAAGAACCTTTAATTCTGGACTGCCACTGAATACAGAAATGAACTTCAGTTTTAGTAAGGGAGATCTAGTGCCCACATAGGATGTCTTATTATGCAGGAATTGGTTAATATGGCACACAGGAAACTCTTGTTGGGGTTGGGAGTGTAGCAAAGACATGGGTAGCTCAAAAATATTTTTATCAGCAAGGAATAGCTTTAGTTTAGGTGTAAAGCAAGAGAAAACATGAATTAGACTATTAATACTAAGTGTTTCCATTATTAACATTCATGGTGTTGCTACCTCTTAGCAGAAAAAAACAATTTGTGGCCCAAAAGTTGGTCAGCACCAATACTTATGGATAATGCCCAAACGAGATGTGAGTCTAACTTCCTGAGAGCTTACTACATGCATTTTTAATAGTTAGATCATATGAGGAAATAAGCATGTCTATTATTAAAATAGAAAAACTGAGTGTTAGAACACTAATTTGGAGAGGAAGATTTTACAAGACAAATTCTGAACATGGGAACAATAATTCTCCCTTGAGCAGGAGAATAATTTAATATAATTTAATATATTAACAAACCTGTGGTAGAATGTTAAAAAGGAAAATCTAGCTAGTGATAATGTGAGAGACCCAATGGGAATATTCAGATTTGAGCAATAAATCATTTAGATATAGATGATCCATAAAGTTATTAGAGAGCTCCGAGCAGCAACAGAAATCACTGAAAGAAAAAGAGCAGGAAAAGTTTCAGAGAGATTACTTTTGCCACAAAAAGTGTGGTGTGTGCGTGTGTGTGTGTGTGTGTGTGTGTGTGTGTGTGTGTGTTTTAATCTAAATCCACTTAAAACTCTAGCGATGCTGGAAGTTTCTTAAGGTATTGTACTATTACCCCTCCAAATAAAGCACTGCAAAATTTGGAGCTGTAAGTCCCTCATATAGAAAGACCCTTGATGAGTCTCATTTTGGACAGAGAAGTTCAAGAGAAATGTAGAACCTTAATTAAATGTTTGAACAATTACTCAAAATGTGTTTAGCACCTCTCACGTGGAAAGCATCACATTAGGGAGTTTATGGGCTTTCAAAGGCTGTGGCACTTCAAGAAGTGAGACAGAATACTTATAACCAAGCTGATAAAGTGATGAAGCTATAGACAAAGTAGAACCTAAAAGCTATTAGAGTGCAGATTGGAGCTGACTATGTCCGGCTTTGCACAGTGGTTGTCTCACTTTGGGGTTAGGGTTTGATTACATGTGGTTTACTGGAGACTCAGTCCTGTGAAGTACAGTAAGCAGGTGAGGAGGTGAGATAAGGAAAGGAGGAAAGTCTGTAGCTTGTTGGCTAAATAAGTTGGTTACCACTATGGCCTCCTGGGTACTATCCTACCGAAAACCCCCTTCATTGGTTGATGGTTCCCTAGGCCCATTGTGCAAGTGGTGGGATGGCTGAGGTCAGAGAATGGCCAAGTCATCCTGGCCATGTGATGATTCAATGCTTCCTCTGTGCTGAGTCTCTCTGGTGGGGAATGGCATGAGACATATGGACAGGCTGAAGCATTTACACTTTTTTCAGAGACACTACACAGCCACTTAAAGATTTGGAGCCGGCAAGTTGCCTACTCACAGCTGTGCTTTCTCCTGAGCATCTCTAAACTAATGGCTGGGACACCACATGTTGTGTAAGGTGGCTCCAGTTTTCTCTGCCACTCAGGTATCAGGGGCTCCTCTTCTTGGAACTGAGACCTCAGGACCACAACCTTCCCTCTGTGTCTTATCGATAGTCATGTGCACTGAGGTTAGACATTTTCTTTTTTTTTTAAACGTTTTTTTATTTATTTCTGAGACAGGGAGAGACAGAGCATGAACAGGGGAGGGTCAGAGAGAGGGAGACAAAGAATCCGAAACAGGCTCCAGGCTCTGAGCTGTCAGCACAGAGCCTGATGCGGGGCTCGAACTCACGGACCGCGAGATCATGACCTGAGCCGAAGTTGGCCGCTTAACCGACTGAGCCACCCAGGCGCCCCAAGGTTAGACATTTTCTAAATGACAAATCTACTTTATTCTAGACATGCAGATAAGGGAGCAAACTATACAGAGAGAGACAGTTACGGGCCCACAGAGTATACCCAAGGCGCCCTGAACAGATTAGTTTCCTTTAATTCATCTCTCCTTCTGAACAAGAATGTTTTCCAGACATCAAAGTCTGCTTCTTTTTTTACCAACGAACGTCTCTTGTGGACATTTCTATTCTCTACCCTGTCTCTGCCCTAGCACAGACTTCTAAGTGACATGTTACCATTCCCTCTGAGCCACAAGTGGAAGCTAGAAACCTATTCAGGTTCTTATTTCTTGACCCTGCCTGGGGCAGCTTCTTCCCTGGCAGTTTGAGCAGAAAGATTCTTCCTGGATCTGAGTTTTCACTGAGCTCATTTTTTTTTTTTTCATTCTCAGTCTTCCATCTGGACTCTGAAAGCTTCCCATTTGCTTATGAAGATCCTGAAGCCATTCTGGCTTTAAGCAAATATTTGCTAAACACCTCCAAGATCTAGGGACCAACAGATGAAGACATCCTTCTTGATTTCTCAACAGAAATGAACTCGACACACAGTTCAGTTTAAATCAGTAGACATTTGTGGAGAATCTGTTATGTGCCAGATACTCTTTTAGACTTGGGGAGAGTGGAAGTATAAGAATGCTTTGAGCCGTGAGGAAAGGAAGTCTATCCAGAAGCTAGAAAGAAAAGTGTACACTTCAATTATATATATATATATATATATATATATATATATATATATATATAGATCATATATATGATCTATATATTTATAGATCTTAAAAGACCTGGCCAGTGACTAAAGGAGATTGGTAGCATGCATGATGTCTGGCAGACAGTCTGAATCAGACTAATGATTCATGACCCCAGAGTCACAGAAGTTCCAAAGAGGACGTTATTTGGACATAGCAAAAATTCCTCCAAATCATAATCATACACCACCTCCTTCAGGGCATTTGAGACTATATTAAATTTAATTTTAATTCACTATTTTTTAAATTTTTTTTCAGAAGGCTTTATTTTATTTAAGGTTGATTTTTTGAGGGGTGGGGGGAGACACAGAATCCAAAGCAGGATCCAGGCTCTGAGCTGTCAGCACAGAGCCTGGTGCAGGGCTCGAACTCACAGAGAGTGAGATCATAGCCTGAGCTGAAGTCGAATGCTTAACCAACTGAGCCACCCAAGTGCCCCACCATTAAGGAAGGCTTTAAACTCTCACCAAAAATGTAATCCATCTAGTCAGGAGTTAGATTTGGTTGTGCAATGGTATGAATTTCAAGACCTTCAGTAAGATATAAAGGAATGTGTTTTTAGCATTCTGTGTAAAACTTTGTTAAATATGTGTGTACAAGAAAAGAGATTGATTCCTAAATAAAATCAAGGTTTTTAAAGGAAGGAGGAAGGTGTGTATATGTGTGTGGAAGTTGGATTGGATGTTGGTAGGACAACTGGTAGAGTTGGACAGAGGTTGATTTGGTACATTTCAAATGTGATTGGCTATTCCTTATAGTTTTATATTACCTGAAAATATTTATGTTTGTCTTTTATTTTTCTTTAAGTAAAGAAAGAATCATGACTAATAATTCCAACATCTGAAGTCTTTTTTTTGAGGAAGGACGTTTTCTTCTCTTATATCTGCTGACTCTCCTTCATGGTGCCATTCTTCCTTGTGCATTTGGTTGTTTTGTGTGCTTCATCATTTGCTAGCTTTCACTAAAAACTTATTTGAGGGATTTTTTTTGAAGCTTGGGATGAAGGAGAGCTCCTTCAGAAAGTATTTGCCTTTCCTTCTTCCAGGGCCCTGGGAAATTACCAGCCCAACATTAAGCTGAATTTATAGTTGCATGAAAATTTGGGGCTGAAAACCCAGCCACCAAAGGGGGGACTTAAAATTTTTTTAAGTAAGACATTTTAAAGCAAGGGGCCCCCTCAGGCCCAGAGCCTTACTTGTCCAGGACTAAAGGTGGTACTGGTTGGAATGAACATCTTTGTGTGCATTAAATTTGTGAGGATTAAGGTAGGATTAATGTTTAGGGAATGACCTTGAAGTAGGAGCTAAACTTATCAGGAAAGGTGCTGAATGACTTGGAGGTCTGAGCATGACAGCACCATTTAAAGTGTAAAATAACCCGATGACATGAGATTCAAAGCTATAGGTTTAAGGAGAAGGGATGTACGATGTTCTGGAAGCAGCAATGAGGAATGAGAAGGACACCACCTTCTTACCTCCTGACACAGTGATATAAGAGCTGGAGAAGAAAAAAACCAGTCATCACTTGAGAAGTTTGTGGAAGCAGCATCTCTAGGGAGAGGATCAGAGCAGGAAGTAAAGGGAAACTTCAGAGAAGAGGCTGGACATATAGAGCATTTTGCTAGTGGTGGATTGTGCATTCCAGAAACAGACAGAAAGTTCCAGGAGCTGGATAGGGGAAAAGGGACATCTAGGATGTGCTAATAAGTCTTATGAACATTAAAATGTAGGAGATGAGAAACACACTTGAGGTGCCAGAGCTAATGTGGTAACCAATATAAATAGGCATTAAGGGCTTAATGAGATTAACATTGGTAGACTCAAGACCTAGAGTTTTGGGGAAGCTGTGAGCACTGGGGGTAAGAAGGGTGTCTGTGCCTCATTATGACCGCTGATGATGAAGGTGAGGAAAACGAGCTGTGTAGCCTTGGTTCAAGTTAATGAGGCTTTTTTCAAGGTCTCTGTTCTGGAAGCCAGCCAGCTGTTAGTTACTCTGAGCCTGTAGGAACATCTTCCAGGAGTAGCACTCCAAGGCACAGACTTGGGAAAACTTCACTCTGGCTATTTTTTTTTTAAATTTTTTTTTTAACGTTTATTTATTTTTGAGACAGAGAGAGACAGAGCATGAACGGGGGAGGGTCACAGAGAGAAGGAGACATGGAATCCGAAACAGGCTCCAGGCTCTGAGCTGTCAGCACAGAGCCCAACATGGGGCTCAAACCCACGGACCGTGAGATCATGACCTGAGCTGAAGTCGGACGCTTAACCGACTGAGCCACCCAGGCGCCCCTCACTCTGGCTATTGAAAGGGGAAGTGGTATTAACATTTATTCTGTGCCCACTATGTGCTAGGTACGGTGATAGTGCTTCTTGTATATGTTACCGAATTGAATCACCACAGCATCTGTACTTAGTATGAGTTATTTTTATTGAATCCACTTTGCGGATGTGAAGACAGATCTTTGATGTTCCTTGGGTGTGTTTAATGGCTTACTTTCTAGCATGATGAGCGGACACTGCACTGAGGAATAAAACTAGAGACAGGTAGGAGGGTAACAACTTCAGAGCACTGGGATTTTGTGGGGACAGGGCAGGTGTAACTTTACTTTCCATTAGCTCCTCCAAGACAGGTGTTTTTAGGAGGAGAAAAGAAACATGTCCTTATAAGAAAGGTGTGAAGAAGACTATACTGAATGCTGGCTCCAGTAGGCCTGGGGCCAAGGAGCACATCAAGTGGGACCCTAAAATGAGAGCAGCTTTGGGGGGCAAGCTGAAGAACTTACGCATCCCATCATCCAGAGAAAATACTTGCTGTCCTCCAAAGACACAGCATTAAAATACCCTCTCCCAACGCAAGCCAGTCTTTTTTAAATTTTTTTTTTTTAACGTTTATTTATTTTTGAGACAGAGAGAGACAGAGCATGAACGGGGGAGGGTCAGAGAGAGGGAGACACAGAATCTGAAACAGGCTCCAGGCTCTGAGCTGTCAGCACAGCTGACGTGGGGCTCGAACCCACGGACCGTGAGATCATGACCTGAGCCGAGGTCGGCCGCCCAACCGACTGAGCCACCCAGGTGCCCCCGCAAGCCAGTCTTAAATCGTACATTTCTTGAAAACACACAATCGGGGATTTTCCTGCAGGAGCTGCCATCTTCAACTGCATCAAGACATGAAAACTTGGCAGCTAAAAAATTTATACACTTCTTTGAATATCTTCCACAGGAAAATAATTGAAGGAAGAGATAGCATAGCACAAAGCATGTTGACCATTCATGGTTTTCTGAACTTCTCTCATTGGAGAAATAATCCATTATCGTGTGACATTTGGGGGAAGGTTCTCAAGAGGGAACTTGAGACCCATTTGGGAACTCAGTGAAATTACCAGCACATTCTGCATTGGAGAGCTCAAAGTTTTATAAATAATACATAGGCAGTCTGGATAAGAATTACAAATTTTTAAATTTCATAATTTCATTTCTAATGCTGGATTTATAGGCATTCCCGTGGGGTGTAGTTTCCTCCTCATGGTAACAACACAATACTTTTAGCCTAAATAATTATTTAATTTAAATAATTTGTCTATGTAGAAGGATTCATGAAATGCAAATAGCACACTCCCTAATTTTCATGTTTCCCCGACCACTTTACAACACCACATACGGTTTCAAACTACAAAGTCTTTAACCCAAACAAGACCCAGGCAGGTTTTCAAAGACCCATATAGCCAAGCAACTGTAGGTTTGACAGGGGAATCCCAACTTAGAGTTCTTGAGTGCTTGAGATGGAGAGAAGGGAGAGTTATCCGCCAAGGATTGTCTCTATTTCTCTCCAAAGTATCATGCACGGTGACACAAACCACGCCATAAAGCCCATGTAACAACACAGCTCAGGGTTGAACCATCATCTCATCCCCACCAACTCCCCTGGGCAGGAGGCTGCCCAAGATGCCTGGTATCTTTTCTTTCCGGCACAAGTACATGGAATATTTATATTTATATCCACAAACTGATCCATTCAATCATCCAGGCATATTTACACGAATAGAGCACATGGGCAGATAAACCGCGCGCGCGCGCGCGTGTGTGTGTGTGTGTGTGTG
Source organism: Neofelis nebulosa (assembly GCF_028018385.1). NCBI lineage: Eukaryota > Metazoa > Chordata > Mammalia > Carnivora > Felidae > Neofelis > Neofelis nebulosa. The sequence goes on along the minus strand of NC_080782.1, from coordinate 99,816,705 downwards.
TGTGTATGTGTGTGAATTCTACCCACTGCATCCTGCTCAGGCGCTGCGCTTTGTCTTGCTTGGGGTCACCCATCACGAGAGCAGTGATCCTAGGGAGGACACCGGCCAGTGCAGCCCCTTCCCACTCTGTATTGGTTCCACGTGAGTGCGGAGCTGGCAGGTCAGAGACTTGGGGAAGCCCAGCTTCTTGCAGTGTCTGGGTGGCAGTGCGCGAGATGCGGGGAGGGGGGTTGTTGGGAGGGCTGGGGAGTGTCGAGGCGCGGCCGCCCGAGGCCGGCGGAAGGCAACGCCCTCCTCTGTCGCCGCGGGGTGGCGGCGCCAGCCTCGGGCTTGGCTTCGCCAGGGTAGGTTTCCCGGAGCCGCCGAACCCCGCTGCCCCGAAATGGGGAAGCTCGAGGTGGGGTCTCCAGCACACCAGTGTTACTAAGAATACAAGCAGAATTCCCGTGCTTCCTCCCTCCTTTTAAAATATTCGGTAGTTTCCCCCAAAAGGGCCACTTTGAGTGTCTGCTTGTGGGTACAGATGTCTGGCTCCACCTGGCACTAGGGAGACCCCAGACACCCAGCAAAGTTTCCTCCTGTTTGCTCTCGCTGTGCCCCAAGTTTCCACTCGACTTGTATGCCAGCGTGGAGGCGGAGGATGAAGGGACTGGTCAATTTAAGCCCCAGGTAGCTCCCGGGAAGCCGAGTTGACGTTAACAGGTCAGTCCCAGGCCCAGAAATACCGGCAAACCCTCTCTCCCGTGGCACCACCTAGGTCCAGCACCTAGAATTCCTTGTTGTCTCGCGGGACCAGACTAGGGGCGCCGCCCCCAGTGCAGCACGCAGTCACACTCAGGGACTAATTCAGGACTGGAGCCCTTTCCTATCCCCCCCGTAGCAAACTCGAAGCCCTGCATCCTCCCAAAGTACTTGCCACTTGGGGGTGGCCCCTCCCCTCCCCCCAAGCTGCAGCAAAGCCTCAGCACCCGGACTTCCCGGAGCCAGGCAGCCCGCCCCGCACGGAGTCGTGAGCCGCTCCAGCCTCCCCCGCGCGCGGTGACTCCCTCCCTGCGCACCGCTCGTACTCTCACCACGCCGCCGCCCGGCACTGCAGCACCGCGGGGAGGAGGCGCAGGCGGAGGAGGGGGAGGAAGACCGCAGCGTGCAAGCCCAGAGCCACTTTCCCGCCCCTCCTTTCTTCGCTGACACGCTCAGAGGAGTCACCACTCCGCGCGCTGCAGGCGAGAGTGGCAGACGGAGGCGGCCCCAGGGAGAGAGCCCGAGCGACGCCCGCGTGGCGGCTGCTGCAGCGCTGACACCACCTAGGGCAAGGGGTCCCAGGCAGCTGGAGCGGTGAGTGAGGGACCCCGGCAGCGGTGGCGGGTTTTCCCACCGCCGCCTAATTTCCCTTCCCGACCCGGGAGCCGAGCGCTGGAGCGTAGGGGAACTTTTTGCAGCCTTGTAGAAGCGCAACTTCGCCCCGAGTGCCCCTGAGGAAGAGGTTGCAGGTGCCTGGTGCTACCCTGTCGGTCGCCTTTGCTGGAGCGGTACCGGGGAATTCGGGGTAAAGAAGATGGGGTGACCCCCGGTTGCCCAGGACAGATCAGCGGAGGCAGGCGCACTTTAGTCCGGATCCCCGGGGGAGGCGGGTGGGCGCCAGCGGGGATTCGAGAGCCGCGCCCGCCTTCCGTGGGGACCTCCACCGTAGTTGGCTTACGTGGTTGGACGGGGAAGGGGAGGCTGAATCCAAACAAGAGGGTTGGAGCCCCCAGCGGGATGTCCAGCCTGTACCCCGACCCCAGCTTTGGGCTCAACTTTTCGGCGGGGATCCCTCTGCAGGCGTGCGGGCGGAGGGAGAGCGGAGAGAGCCGCATTGGGCGCTGTGGGAGCCTGAAAGAAACACCCAGTCTTAAAAAAGCTATTCCACGGAAGTCCCCGAAGCCCCCGTGCGCGAGAACCTGAGAGAGATGGAGAACAGGGAATCCCACGGGGCTGTGGCTGTTTGTAAGTGCCGCACTTCATTACATACACTACGCCTTCATTCAGCAAAAACCTACCGAGCCTACTTTGCTCCAGGTGCGGCTAAATAGACCTACTGGCTTGAGGCTCATTGCGGGAGAGGGGCTATCACCCGTAAACAAGCTACCGGGGTCCGGGGTCATCTCAGGTGGTGGTGAGCGCTGTGGCGGCGATCACCCAACCCATTTGACTCTTTCAATTCGCAGACTCTTTCCCCTCCGCCTGGGTTCTAGAACTGGGAAGACTTTTCTCTGGCTTGTCGCGGGGACTCCTGGGGGCTGGGCCCACGAAGGTTGCGGAACATGGTGATGAACTTGTAGAGCAGCGGGCACCCCACGGGAGATGCACAACCCGGAGCCTTGCTGGGGGCGTGAGGGGAACTCAGGCGCCGGGCGCGCGGGGGTGCAGGGGGAGGGGCTGAGTCACAGGGGCGGAAGGGGCCGCCTGGATGGCGCGAGCGGGCGCGGGTGGGGGGAGGGCGCTCACGTCACCCACTACGTGTGCGAGTGATGCAAATGCAGACCCACTAGGGGCGGGCGGGGGTGGGGGCTGGAGGGCAGGCGGCCGAGTCTCGGTCTGGGAGCGCGCGTGTGTGCGTCAACGGCTCCCCGGTGAAGGATGCTCGGCAGTGTACCCGGCGCAGACAGCGCCCACCGGGCGGGGCAGCGGGGATGGCGGGGGGCACGGCGGCGGGGGCGGCGAGGAAAGCCCAGCAGGGCCGGGTCTGCGGGCGGCCCTCCGCTCCGCAGTGCGCCGCAGTGCCGGGAAGGCTCCGCAGCGGCCAGGCGCTCCCCGGGGGATCCAAAAGATGGGGCGTCTTTTGAGGAGCCGCAGCAGGGATGTCCCGATGGCCTCCTCTCTCGCTAGCCCTCCTTCCTAAATATTGAGTTGACTGTCAGCGCGAGAAAGTTGTTTCAGTTTAATTTTTAGCCTTAATCCTGGAAAAGAATTTGGCATTAATCTCTGTCGTTCACTCGTTTTTCTGTGGCAAGTTCCGGCAAGTTCCGAAAGGCCTCGTGCTCGTGGCAGGTTTTCCTCGGAAAGCTTCGATGCTGAGGTTCATGAGATTCGGTAGTGCGCACCCACTCCTTCACCGTTCTTCCGCAGTTTTGTCAGGAGACCAGGCCTCTAAGTGGGGCTTGAGAATGGCCTGCAAAACAGTGTGCCGCGTTCCTCTTTTATGACATAAAAATGTGTGTTAAAAGCAGTACTAGGAAAGCATAATCCCGGTAAAGAATAAAAAGCCCAATCCGTGTTTCATTTTATTACTATTTTTCAAAAAGACCCCACTTGCTGAAGACCTCATGGCAAAGGTGTTTCTGTTGGCTCTGCAGAATGAGTCCAAATCTGCAGTATGCTTGTCAAAAGGATTCAAAGCGCGGGAGGTGGAGGGAAGGAAGGGAGGAAAACAGAGAAGCAGTCACCAAAGAGCCCAGCGGCAGAAATCCTAGTCCCCACTTTCCCAAGTATCCTATCACCTGGGACTAGGGACTTACCCTCTTGGGTTCATCCTGCACATTTAGGAAGTGTGAAAAATAGCTCAGACTAGCTCTTCTTACAAAGTTGTTTTGAGGACAAAAGATGATGGTCTCTGAGAGATTTGGGCCTACAAATTATCTATGAATGGAAAATATTATGAAACACAGTCCATTTAATTTTATCTTTTTAAAAATTCTGGAGACATTCACCACTGCTGTTCCTTTAATGAAATTTAGCCTTCAATGTCTGCAAAGGCAGACAATAGACTTTTCCTAACAGTCTTATATAAAATCAGATGCCATTAGCTGCTGTCTGGAGGAGGAGGGGAAAAAAAAAGAAAGCTCTGGATTATATCTGCGTGTCTTTGGTAATGTAGTAGAGAAAGCAAATTTATGTTTCATGACCCAATGACAGTAAAAGTAGCGTCTTTGGTCCCAGCAGCAGACTAGCCTAAGAGCTTTTAGTTAAAAATTCTGCTCACAATTAACCCAATCATATTCCTTAAGTGTGGAAGGTGCCTCAGACAACAGGAAGCAGTTTCCACCCTTAGGAAGATTACCACAAAGAGTATCATAATGTGCAATATATCATGTGACCGCAAGTCCCAGAAAATCCATTTCCCATTATTAGGGATATTATCTGTTGCTCTAATGTAAATTTCCTGATGATATACTTCAAGAATAAAAACATCTGATTTGTCAAAATGCCGTTCTAGCCATTCACAATGCTGTTATTCATGTGACTCAGACGTAATGGTAGATAGCTATGAATGGTTAAAGTTAAAATGCCCTTTTTATTCTGTGCACTGTATCAAGGGAAAACCTATGATTCACCAGTGCCTCTTGATTCCTTATGCTGTGGGTTTTGTCTGTCCCATGGTTTACAACATGTATATCGTTACCCATTTAACACAAACTTGTCATTTAGATTAAGTCTGTCAGTAAACCTAAGAGAGGCAGGCCCCCATCTGTGTGCACCTTTGGTACAACATTGCTAAATTGTTTTTGGTTTTGATTTGCTTTTTTCAATTCCAGCCCTATTGAGCAACCAGTGTAAGTGTTGCAGTGAATTTGGAGCTTCTTTATTTGACACAGCTGAAATAACAACGGGGGGTCAAGTTACTATTTATCCTTGCTGGAAATATGTCTTAATGGGGCATAAAGACACCATTTGCTTTTATCACGAACACCCCTTGTAATCAGGGACACTTGGTGCGCGTTGCATATCATCATCTCTTCCTCTGTTGGGGAGAATTGAAGAATATGAAATAAATGGAGGGCAGTGAACAACATTGCTCCTCATCAGGAAAATACAAATCAAAACCACACTCGGATACCACCTCACGCCAGTCAGAGTGGCTAAAATGAACAAATCAGGAGACTATAGATGCTGAGGAGGATATGGAGAAACGGGAACCCTCTTGCACTGTTGGTGGGAATGCAAACTGGTGCAGCCGCTCTGGAAAACAGTGTGGAGGTTCCTCCAAAAATTAAAAATAGACCTACCCTATGACCCAGCAATAGCACTGCTAGGAATTTACCCAAGGGATACAGGAGTACTGAGGCATAGGGGCACTTGTACCCAAATGTTTATAGCAGCACTCTCAACAATAGCCAAATTATGGAAAGAGCCTAAATGTCCATCAACTGATGAATGGATAAAGAAATTGTGGTTTATATACACAATGGAGTACTACATGGCAATGAGAAAGAATGAAATATGGCCCTTTGTAGCAACGTGGACGGAACTGGAGAGTGTTATGCTAAGTGAAATAAGCCATACAGACAAAGACAGACACCATATGTTTTCACTCTTATGTGGATCCTGAGAAACTTAACAGAAGACCGTGGGGGAAGGAAAGGAAAAAAAATTAGAGAGGGAAGGAGCCAAACCATAAGGGACTCTTAAAAACTGAGAATAAACTGAGGGTTGAATGGGGGGGTGGGAGGGTTGATGGGGGGTGGGAGGGAGGGGAGGGTGGTTGATGGGTACTGAGGAGGACACTTGTTGGGATGAGCACTGGGTGTTGTATGGAAACCAATTTGACAATAAATTTCATATTAAAAATCAATAAATACAATTTTAAAAAAGGAGAGCAGTGGATTGGATGGTTTAGTACTTTCTGGTTCTAATATTTTTTCCCTCCATGAAATGCAGAAATATATGATGACTTTTGTTTTGAAAAAGTTTAATTCCAGTATAATTAACATAGTGTTATATTAGTTTCATGTGTACAATATAATGATTCAACAATTCTCTGCATTACTCAGTGCTCATCATGATAAATATACTTAAAAAAAAATTTTTTTTTAAGTCTATTTATTTATTTTGAGAGAGAGAGAGAGCAGAGGAGGGCCAGAGAGAGAGGGAGAGCGCAAGAATCCCAAGCAGGTTCCACACCATGAGCATGGAGCCTGACACGAGGCTGGAACTCATGAACCGTGAGATTATGACCTGAGCTGAAACCGAGTCTGGCACTTAATTGACTGAGCCACCCACGCACCCCAGGATAAGTGTACCCTTAATCCCCTTCACCTCTCTCACCCATCCCTCTACCCACCTCTCTTCTGGTAACCACCAGTTCGCTATATTTAAGAGTCTGCTTTCTGTCTCTTGTTCATTTATTTTGTTTCTTAAATTCCACATTTGAGTGAAATCAGGTAGTATTTGTCTTTCTCTGACTTATTTCACTTAGCATTATGCCAGTTGGATCCATCCATGTTGTTGCAAATGGTGCGATTTCATTCTTTTTTATGGCTGAGTGATATCCCATTGTTTATATATACCACATCTTCTTTATCCATTGATGAGTTATATTTTAAATTTGAACTTTGCTTAAAAGTAGAATATAAGAAGTGTTTTTTATTAACTCATGTTTCAATTTTACATGGAGACGTGGGCTCTGTTTTTGTAGAATAATTGATCTGTTAGAGTTTGTATTATGCCATTATGGTTATGGGCTAAAACATTTTTAAAAGGCCAATTTTGAAAAATAGTAATCTCAGTTCACTAATCTCAGTAGAGCAGATATTCAGTTGAATTTAATATGAGAAATTTATTTTATTTAAAGATTTTATTTTTAAGTAGTCTCTACACCCAGCGTGGTGCTCGAACTCACAACCCTGAGACAGAGTCACACGCTCTACCCACCCAGCTACGTGCCCCTAACATGACACATTTTAAATGCTTTCTGTTGAGTACCTAGTGCATACCATGCCTGCTGTGTCATTTCCAGTGGACACTTTGTACTACAAATGATTACGACTGGCAACTAAGAACTATACTAATGAGCTTTAGTCTTCTCATAGCACTGTGCCCTCTTATAATTCCGGAGCACAGTGAGATTTATGACTAATTAGACCAAGTGCTTTTTCTTGTTATTTGCTACTCTTTAAAAATCCTATGAATTGGGGCGCCTGGGTGGTTCAGTCAGTTAAGCGGCCGACTTCGGCTCAGGTCATGATCTCGGGGTCCGTGAGTTCGAGCCCCGCGTCAGGCTCTGTGCTGACAGCTCAGAGCCTGGAGCCTGTTTCAGATTCTGTGTCTCCCTCTCTCAGACCCTCCCCCATTCATGCTCTGTCTCTCTCTGTTTCAAAAATAAATAAATATAAAATAAAAAAAAATCCTATGAATTAGAATCCTAGTATAGCCAAATAGACCGATGGTTCTCAGTTGCCCTGTGTATCATACTTTCCTGAGACGCTTATTCAAATGGAGAGGTCCGAGCTTCATCCTAGATATTCTAAGCGAGTAGTTTAGGGTGAGCCCAGAATATGCTGTTTATCAAGCTTTGACAAGTGGGTTATATGTCATCACCAGGGATCTACACTTGCAGGGGTAATGGAATGAGTACCTGACAATATGGCAGGGACCCAGAACACGTGGGCTTTGTAAGTTGTGTTGTTCTCTTCAGTATTTATTGAGTCTCTACTCGAAGCTCTGAGAGAAGTCGCCTTCTGGCTAGCAAGACAGACTTAGAGATGACTAACTTCTGTGGTAGGGGTCAGAGGCGGAGTGAGCAAGATGGGTGGTTGGAAAGAACTCTGTGGAGACGGTTACGCAGATGGCATCAGAAGAAAGAGCATAGGCAGAGGGAGCAGCATATTTGAAAGGTTGGTCTGGTGGCAGAAGGCTGACAACCTTAGCATGGCCTTCAAGGCTCTGGATGGTCTGGCCCCTGCTCAAGTCTGTAGCCTCATTTTGCTTGACCTCCAAACCTCTCCCAATCTAGCAACCTTCAGACATCAGCCTCCCAATGACCTACTCTACCCTACCTTCACCCTATTGACTCCTTATGCTCTTCAGACCTTAGTCATCTTCCCTTTCTGGGGCAGCCTCCCAACACTCTCTTGAGAGGTGAAAATTCTCTCTTCTCTCATGGTTCTCTTTTCTTTCTAGATAAGACTGTTGGAGAAAAACAGGATACTCAGTGAATTTGAATTCAGATTAACAAACAATTTCTTAATCAAATGTTGCTTGGGGCATATTTACATTAAAATGTTATCTGTTGTTTATATAAAGTTTACATTTATCTGAGCATCCTGTATTTTTACTTGCTGAATCTGGCAACTCTGTTTATAAAGCTCATTAATTTTACCCTTTCTTTTTTTAAAGTGAGGTTGTTTCATTAATGCTTGTCTCTCCCAACTGAACTCTACACTCCAGGAGGCCAAGGACAGGATCATGGATAGGTTGTGGTTTTGTCTTGTTGTTTATCCCTAGTGTCTAAGCCAGTGTCTGGAGCTTAGTAAGAGCTTGGGAAATATTATCAGATGACTTAATGAACTGTTTAACAAAACTGGTGTAGCTGTGGACAAATGTCTTAACCTCTTTAGAGCCTTGATTTCTTAAGCTGTGAAAAGTTGATGTTTATATCTCTTTCTTAGGATTGTGTGAAAAGGTTAAGTAGGGAAAACATACGTACAGTTCCTAGCATGTTACTTTGCAGGCACTGTACCGTAAAAGTTTTTTCTCTTCAATCAGTGTTTGTTTTTTGTTTTTTGTAAAATGAAAGTATTCCTTCTTAATGTGTGAGATCCCACAACCTTTTTATTATAATGTGATTCTGTAAGTCATCAAATGTTTCCTGAATATTTACCAAATTCAAGGTACTCTGGAGATTCTGCTGTGCAGTTACAAAGGTCCTGTTCTCAAGAAGAACACATCTCTGGAACGGTAACACCCAAGGGCTGGCTTCATTGGCCTTTGACCTACATGGTCACATGGTGCCTCATGTTCAGAAAGGCCCTGTGTTTGGTTTATGTTCTGCCATCACCTCTTGAAATTTTTTGAATACAAGGTCATTATGTAGCTAATACTGGTAACCTATGCATGTTTGTATTTAGCACATGCATGGGGAGCATTATAGTCTTCATAATGACCCTTGGCCTCAGGGAACTTGTGATTTTCCTCACGTACATGGTTTATAATTGGCTGAACCAAGATCAATGTCTGTTCTAGTACACCATGACTGTCTTCACATTTACAACCATCCAGTGTGGTCTAAACCTTTGAGTGAGCATCAAGAGCCTTTAAAGAATTAGCTTTAGTTCTCCCATTCTTTGGTCATTTCCATGGACATTCCCTCCCTGTCACTGCTCGGGCAGTTGCTGAGGGATCGCAGCTTCAAGTTCTAGGTCTGCCTTTGTGGGAACACCAGGAACAATGTGCTTTAGACTTCATCTCTACCTATATTCAAGTTTTTAAATCTGCAGATCCACACAAAATAGTGATCATGGTGGGGGGAAGGTTAAAATTTTTCTAAGAGAAATATCAGAGATGTATGTTCTTTGCTTTAAATCACCCAGCTGAGTCACACAGCCCGGGAGCCTTTGCAGCAGGGAACGGCCATGCATTTTGGCAGTGGGTAGAGAAGGTGACCCACTTTGTCATTTCAAGCTCTGACTAGCTTGTTTTAAAATATACTCATTTAAATATTACTTTTTAGTAGCTCTAACCATGCCATTTTTTCTTTTTTTTTTTTTTTTTTTTTTTACAATTTTTGTGCTTACGTGTGTTTGTATTTGAGAAGTGACATTCTAATAATTCCACTGGGCTCCTGTCGTGTTTGCCTTCACACTATTACTGTTTTCACCATGTGACAGCATGCTCCAGTTAATGCACATGAAACACATTATGAGCTGTGTTGAACCCAAAAGTAATTTAAATAGAAAGTTTATTGTTTTTGAAGTATCCAGTTAAATCTGTCACTGGGGTTTCCTCTTGGCCACATCAACGTGGAGGCAGAAATACAGATCCACGCTAGCAGCCACAGTCATTTCCCTGGCTCTATTCCTATCCCAATTGTGGATTCCCAGTCTGCTGTAAAGATTCTTCACTATTTCTTGGAGTCATCAGGGATCATTCCTGGGGTCCTTGTCCCTATTTCCCTGCAGTAGCATCACCGCAGTGTTGTGCCGCATACTCCCCACTGCCCAGTGCCCTGGCTCCAGTGTTGTAGAAGCTGCTGACACTACATGTGCTCTTTACGTCCCTGGAGAGTTTAGAGAATGTGTGAATATATGGGGCTGGTGAGAAACACTGCAGAGGACATGGCATCCTGTATTCACAATCAACTGTCCTTTCCCACTCCAGCCCATTGTCCTGAGACCATGACTAGTGGGTCTCAGATTGCTTTCAGTTTGGACTGAGCTCTTTCCTGGGAATTTCTTAGTCCCTCCCTTTCAGACATGCTCAGAAGTATCAGAATATTAAGGTAAATGGTCAGCATTTTGCACAGGATGTTTTATGCATTTTATTTGTGGTAGTGAAAAATCAGAAACAATTGAATTACTTGAGTTTTTAGCAATAATTACATATTACTCTGTAAGTAAGGCATTAGTAAAGTTGGTAAAAATTAATTTCGAGATGCCTCCGTGATGATGTTTCTTAAATAGGTCTAGTTATTAATCTTTTAGTGGCTAAAACACAGTGCCACATTTGTTTTGTTCTTTTTTTTTTTTTTTTTTTTAGTTCATAATACAAGAAGGTAGTTGAAGTTGTGAGGACAGGGATTATTTTGGTGCTCAATAAAGCTGTTTTCATTTTGAATGAAAAAAGGGAACTCACCTATAAACATCAGTACACTGGCCACTGAGAAGAACTGCTCTTTGCTGACTTAGGTTATTAAAGCTGAGGACCTCTCCTCCATCCCCCCACCTCCATTCTCAATAAATCTTATGTGTCTAATAGCTGTCAAAAGCCAGTATTACTACTCAAATGTTTTGCTTTTAGGGACATTTCTCATCTTACTGTGGTTGTATATTTGATGAGATTGGAGATGGACAATTTTTGTCTTCCCTTCCATGGGTTTGGAATGTCCTAATGTACCTCCCCCCCCATCCAACATATACCCACTCATGGAAAAGACTCCTACCTGCCCTTCAAGCCTCAGCTTAAAACTTCATCCATCTCCCTCCATGACAGAATTCAGGCCACTTTCTTTGTTTCTTCCAGTCCCTTTGCAGCCACGTCTCTCGAGTGCTTCTCAAATTTTGTCATTGTAGCCTCTCTACACGTGTTTTCCTAGATTCTGGGCCCCTTGAATCTTAAGAGGCCAAGTCATTGAGATCTTTGTAACTCCAGGTGCTGGACACATAGGGACTGAACATATTTTAAATAATTATTAAGCCTTTTAAATTCAAGTATAATATACACAGACAAAAGTCTACATATTAAAATTGTATAGCTGAATTGATTTTTACAAACTGAACACATCTCTTTAACCAACACCCAGATCATGATAGGGATGGCTCCCACACCCCAGAAACTCCTTGCATGTCCTTTCCAATCATAAGCCTCTTCCACTATCCTGACCTCAGTCCTCTGGAGGTGCTTAAATGCAGCTCTCCCTGTCCTGCTCAGATACCCATTTTTTTTTTTTCATGCCCAGCGTCTGGGAAACTGCTTGGCAGAGCCTAATCACTGCTGATGGGCATGGGAATGTCCTGACACTATCCCCAGATGCCCAAAGTCTCAGTCCACAAGATGCCAGAGGCAGAGAAAACAGTCCCTGATTTGCTCCCCACTCTTCTGGGGAACAAAATAATTTCTTTTTAATAGATAAAGCCTCCAGATTTCTATTTCTTCTTATGTCAGTTTTAGTAAACTGCATTTAAGTAAAAAGAAATTTGTCAATTTTATCCAGATTGTCAAATTTATTGCATAGTTATTTATGAATCACTGGTTTGTTTTTATTTTGTGAACTCTGTGATTCTTGTATTTAATTGTATTTTCTTCATTGCTTTGGATACTCCTATCATTTTTTTGTATAGATTCTGGAAACTTCAGGGTCATGTGGCATTATTGTAGATTATTAAAAATGCATATAAATTATTTAAAATGCATTCTTATATTATTTGAACATGGAATCATTGCCTGTAGTTATTCACAAATTTTAGAACTCATTATTTCTTTTATTTACTATTAAATAACAGCCCTGATAATATCAGAATATTAGTAACTAGATAGAATTACTGATACACTTAGGTAATTTTTAAAATATCTAAATTATATAAGCCAGGTTTAGGGGAGATTCCAATTTTGTTGAAAGCAAAAATGTTGATAAAAATGAAATACCCATGGGCTTGATGTGCATCTACTGGTTATTTAGCGTGTATGTGTTTAGAATCTGAACAGATAAATGAGCCATGGTTTGAATTTTGATGACAAGGGTTTTATTTAGTGAAAACTTAAACCTTATTCAATCCTTATTCCATCCCTGCCTGCCTGTACATGGATCTGTCAGGCAATGGCCGACTGCAGATTTCATCCTTTGAAGGTGATTGTAGGGGAGAAAACTCATGAAATACACATTGGCATGGTTTGTTGGAGGGTTTTTCTATATCCCAGCAACTCATGTAGCTAGTGGTTCAATATCATGTATTTATACAGTGCTGTTTAACTTTTACCTTTTCCCTGGATGGCACCCATTCCTTCTTTTTCCTATTATCCATATACTCCCTGTCCAACATTATAAATTTAATTTTTTTAAGTTTATTTATTTTGAGAGAGAGCACAGAGACTGACTCTGGGCTTGATACCACAAACCATGATATCATGACCTGAGCTGAAATCAAGAGTTGGATGCTTAACCGAATGAGCCATCCAGGCACCCCAACATTATGAATTTCTTACTAATTTTTCTATTCCTCCTTTAACCATACTTGCCTCACTTATGCTGGGGAGAATAAAAAAGAAAATCTCATTTGACAAATCAGACATTTATTGCTACATCATGGTACCTAACTGACTACTCCAAAAGTTAGTAACTTAAAGCAGTATCTTTTTGCCTGTGCATCTGTGGATTGGCAGGCTAATTTCTGTTGAGCTTTGCTAGATTTTACCCAAGGTACAGGTTAGGTTCAGGTCTTTAATTCTACTTGGAGTAATTGGCTATCCAGTTCATATTTTTTGCATGGGGATGATAGAAGTACAAGAAAAATGAACGGAAACATGTGATGCCTCTTAAGTCTAGGCTCAGAAACAGTGCATGTCACTTCAACCCATGTTCCACTGACCAAAAACATGTAATGCATAGGACAGTTCCACTTAACAGAGCATTGTCTCACATACTGCACAACTTCCCCGTGTTCCTTCAGACAGCCATTTAAGTGAAAATTGCATTTCTAATAACTTAGGTCTAGAACGTCTTCTGTTAAACACAAGTATTTTTTGCATAATTTTTTATATAACATATTTTCCTTGAGTGAAACTACTTATAAATCAAGGGAAGACTACAATTCGTTTTATTTAAAATCTTACCAAGCGTTGGGGTGCCTGGGTGGCTCAGGTCATAATCTCATGGTCCGTGAGTTCAAGCCCCTGTCAGACTGTGCTGACAACGTAGAGCCTGGAGCCTGTTTTTGATTCTGTGTCTTCCTCTCTCTCTGTGCCTCCCCCGTCACGTTCTGTCCCCTTCTCTCGCAAGAATAAACATTAAATACATACATACATACGAATAAAAAATAAAATCATACCAAGAGTTGCTCATCATTTCCAACAATCATGTCACCAGTAGTAATACACACTAGTTGTGATATTTAAGTTGCTACTAAGCACACCTGTATTTGTCTCCATGGGTGTTTGTTACATTCATGGTGATTACACATTTTTTTAAATTATTATTTTTTTATATTTTGTTGTTATTTTATTTTCTAAATTTACATTCAAGTTAGTTAGCATATAGTGCAACAATGATTCCAGGAGTAGATTCCTTAATGCCCCTTATCCATTTAGACCATCCCCCCTCCCACAATCCCTCCAATAACCCACTGTTTGTTCTCCATATTTAAGAGTCTCTTATATTTTGTCCCCCTCCCTGTTTTTATATTATTTTTGCTTCCCTTCCCTTGTGTTCATCTGTTCTGTCTCTTAAAGTCCTCATATGAGTGAAGTCATATGATATTTGTCTTTCTCTAATTTCGCTTAGCATAATACCCTCCAGTTCCATCCGCATAGTTGCAAATGGCAAGATTTCCTTCTTTTTGATTGCCGAGTCATACTCCATTGTATATATGTACCACATCTTCTTTATCCATTCATCCATTGATGGACATTTGGGCTCTTTCCATACTTTGGCTATTGTTGATAATGCTGCTATAAACATTGGGGTGCATGTGGCCGTTTGAAACAGCATACCTGTATCCCTTGGATAAATACCTAGTTGCAGTTACTGGGCTGTAGGGTAGTTCTATTTTTAGTTTTTTGAGGAACCTCCATACTGTTTTCCAGAGTGGCTGCACCAGTTTGCATTCCCACCAACAATGCAAAAGAGATCCTCTTTCTCCGCATCTTCGCCAACATCTGTTGTTGCCTGAGTTGTTAATGTTAGCCATTCTGACAGGTGTGAGGTGGCATCTCATTGTGGTTTTGATTTGTGTTTCCTTGATGATGAGTGAAGTTGAGCATTTTTTCATGTGTTGGTTGGCCATCTGGATGTCTTCTTTGGAGAAGTGTCTATTCATGTCTTTTGCCCATTTCTTCACAGGATTATTTGTTTTTTTTGGTGTTGAGTTTGTTAAATTCTTGATAGGTTTTGGATACTAACCCTGTATCTGATATGTCGTTTGCAAATATCTTCTCCCATTCTGTCGGTTGCCTTTTAGTTTTGCTGATTGTTTCCTTTGCTGTGCATAAGCTTTTTATCTTGTTGGGGTCCCAATAGTTCATTTTTGCTTTTGTTTCCCTTGCCTCTGGAGACATGTTGAGTAAGAAGTTGCTGTGGCCAAGATCAAAGAGGTTTTGCCTGTTTTCTCCTCAAGGATTTTGATGGCTTCTTGTCTTACATTTAGGTCTTTCATCCATGTTGAGTTTTTTTGTGTGTGTATGGTGTAAGAAAGTGGTCCAGATTCATTTTTCTGCATGTTGCTGTCCAGTTTTCCCAGCACCACTTGCTGAAGAGACTGTCTTTATTCCATTGGATTCTTTACTGCTTTGTCAAAGATTAGTTGGCCATACGTTTGTGGGTCCATTTCTGGGTTCTCTATTCTGTTCCATTGGTCTGAGTGTCTGTTTTTGTGCCAGTACCATACTGTCTTGATTATTACAGCTTTTAAATTATTTTTTTAATGTTTATTTATTTATTTATTTATTTTTTTAATGTTTATTTATTTTTGAGACATAGAGAGACAGAGCATGAATGGGGGAGGGGCAGAGATAGAGGGAGACACAGAATCGGAAGCAGGCTCCAGGCTCTGAGCCATCAGCCCAGAGCCTGATGCGGGGCTCGAACTCACGAACTGTGAGATCGTGACCTGAGCTGAAGTCGGACGTTCAACCCACTGAGCCACCCAGGCGCCCCAATGTTTATTTATTTTTGAGAGAGAGACAGGATGTGGGTGGGAGAGGGGTGGAGAGAGAGGGAGACAGAATCCGAAGCAGGCTCTAGGCTCTGAGCTGTCAGCACAGAGTCCAACAGGGAGGCTTGAACCCACAAACCCTGAGATCATGACCTGAGCCAAAGTTGGACACTTTACCGACTTAGCCACCCAGGCACCCCTATACATTTTTTAAAGTTTATTCATTTATTTTGAGAGAGAGAGAGAGAGAGAGAGAGAGAGAGAGAGAGAGAGAGAGAGAGAAGAGAGAGATCAGGGAAGGGGCAGAGAGAGAGGGAGAGAGAAAAACCCAAGCAGGCTCCACGCTGTCAGCACAGAGCTGGACATGGGCTCAAACTCACAAATTGTGAGATTATGACCTGAGCCAAGATCAAGAGTTGGACACTTGACTGACTGAGCCACCCAGGCCCCCTGGTGATTATACATTTAGAAGCAAGCATTTCATGTCTTTATTCTGTATTCTAGAATTGTTACAGTGGAACATTTCATATTTAAAAACCTATTTTATTATTTCGTCTATTTCTCCTTGTCACTGTTAGGGCATTACATAGTTATTTTAAGTTTATGTGTGCAAGTGGGTTATTTTATCTATGAAAATTATTTAACAAGGCATTGAAAACATATGTTATTGCTAGGTGTTGTTGGACTGCTCTAGATTCTCTACATTTTAGTGTCACGTGTAGTAAGCAGATTTCTATTTCTGGACTAGAAGGGAGGGGCAAGTTGTAACAGAGAGGGCTCTTCCATTTTGGCATTGTTTCTGAAGGGAGCATGCTCTTTTTTTGAAGATTACCACATTCTTCTCTCTCTAGCAGTAGTTGTGAAGAGGGTCATGTATGACCTGGACTTGCTTACAGAAATGGTGTGTCTATAGAAAATATACAAGCCTCTATCATAATTCTACTTCCAAGGCTTCCCCAAAATGCAAGCTGTGTGAAGACTTGGGTTTTTACCATGCTCTCTAATCTCGATTCATGATGGGTAGGAACAGGAGAATCTTAGAAGAAAGAAGAAACAGACATTTTCAAAAATGGCTGCTCTAACAACTGGGGGAGATGCCCAGTTAGGAGTCTGGTGGTTTCTTTCTGATCCTGCTTTTTAAGTCTTGTTATTCTCTGAGGTCACTGCTGGACAATGTTTCCTATGGGATTCCGTTGCCAGTCTTCTGTGTGTGAAGGTGGGAGCCATCTGAATTGCTTCCACAAGAGACTCTGATAAAAGAGGGAGTGAAAACTTGGTGACCTGTCTTGGTCTGTAGTTCAAGGATAAGAATATTTTTCTATCAACAGAAATTGATACAAGGGTAATTCAGAAGGAATACATCAGAAGACATGGAATGAGTGACCCAGGACTGAATAGGGTTTGTGTGCCTTTTAATCTAAAATTGGAGTATTGATAAGGGCATCATACTCTTTATCTATGGCACACAGAGGACATTGTTATTGGAGCAGAGCTCTAAACATTCATTACTGGGAACCTGAATATGTAATGATTGTGCCTGCTATTTGGGATACAGATGTGAGTGCACAAGAAGGTTTGATTATATTCAAAGGCAGTGACTAAAAAAAAAAAATAATCCAAACCCATAAAGGTTAACATCCACTTCCCAGGAAGCCTGAGGAGAAAAGCCATTGATTAATATAATTGAATGTGAGACAGCAATACAGGCCATCTTATACTTCCAACTTTATTTAATATCATGAGAATGACATGATTCTTCTTTAGGGGTGACACCAATGAAACCTACTGGCCATGGAAGATTTGGAAGCGTCTGAGCTCTGTCTAAATTATACACTGATGGGGCCTGGGCCAAAGTTAAAGGGATATTTTGCAATAGACAACTAATTCATTTACTCCGACGTTTTGATGTTATGCAAACTCTTATTATTACCATACTACAGACTTGCTGTGTTGATTACCACATCAGACATTTGGTGTAACATCATATTGCATTTAACAAACCTCCTAAATAAGAGTTCATGCTATGTCCAATTGTTGGGTCAGGAATTTTTTTCACTCCGTAAATGATTTAAAAATCATACAATGAACTGTCTTTGCCTAAAATTGAAGTGTAGTAAAGTGTGACCCTGAGTTCTTGGGGCTCCCAGTGATGCTTTTGACGTTACTTCTGCACCTCCTCCTAGCCATATTAGTGCTTTCTTTTGATGGTATTTATGTGTTTTTTGGGTACTGTGTGTGTGTGTGTGTGTGTGTGTGTGTGTGTGTGTGTGTATCTTATCTTGCCTTCATTTACTCTTCTGGTAGTGATGGGTTGTGACATC
This sequence comes from Neofelis nebulosa, assembly GCF_028018385.1. NCBI lineage: Eukaryota > Metazoa > Chordata > Mammalia > Carnivora > Felidae > Neofelis > Neofelis nebulosa. Next base: position 99,799,106 of record NC_080782.1, on the reverse strand, counting down.
TTCACTCGGGAAACACTGTTAAGTGCTTCTTAGGGTCTTCTGATTGCATTGTACTTTTCTGCTTGGAGGGGTTTCCTCCTTCTCTCAAAGGATAACTGGCCATTGATTTCTGGTCTGGCTGGAATATGACAACACAAAACTCTTCCATAATGGTTTTCATTATCTCTGGCTGACAGCACTGGGAATCAGGATGTCTAGCTTCTCAGGTTAGCCACTGCACGTGTCCGAAGGCTGAAGGCCACTTGGGTTTAACCCTCAGATTCAGCCTACCTTCTAGTAATGGTGAAGGGATATATGATGATCTTTTCAGATTGTATCAGATTTTCTTTCTTTTACCAAGTTGAATTTTTTGTTCAAAATTCCCAACTTAATTCTAAGAACTAGTGTGTGTCTGTGTCTGTATATTGCTTATGCTAATAGATTTCTTATATCTCAGAAGATATGAAATTAGGAGTTGGTAGTCCGATGTGAATTTTTGCTCTTAGTTGAATTTTGTAAATGTGCCCAAAGCCTCTACATATATAGTCCTGTCAGCAAAATGGCCACAATATTTTATTTGTAAAATGCTTAGAACATATTTATCATGTTGAACTATAAAATTAGCAAATATTTATTAACTTTGTTAAGTATTAGGATAATAAGAAAAGGAGGGATTTTAAATGAATCATGGCCTGTATTATTTAGTCCTGGCTCATGTAAAGCCACTTTTTAACTCAGCTGAAGTTCAAGGTTGGCTGTTTATCTACTTCTTTATTAGCTTAAAAGCTACAGGTATGTTAAATGAAAAAAAAAATACAGCTTCACAGTATGTAATGAAAACTAGCATCCAAACTACAGTTAATCCAAAGAGCACTGGCTATTGCCCTAAAAGGGCACTCATTCCTATGAGAGCATAAAAGGCACCAGAATTTATCTGGATTTGAGAAGGCAGAGAAGTTATTTTAATAACAGTCTTAAGTATTTGAAAGTTAAATGCACAAGAGCATGCCTACCTTTTCTTTTCTTCTTAATGGGAAACAGGAGAAAATGGACTTGAGTCGATAATTGAAATATTTAAAAAAATGAAATCAAAGTTTCAATTCAGTTTCAGTTAACAAATGGATCGTCTCCTTTATGCAAGGGACATGCTATGCTCCTTAGGAAAGATGAGATGGGTAGGATTCAGCCTGTGATCTTAAGCACACAGACGTGTGTGGAAGGGCTCAGATGAATTATATCCAGAGATACTGTACAACGGGGAGTGGGCATTCAGTATAAGCGGCCCAAAACTCTACAGTGGTTTGAAGATGGCAATGGCTCATTTCTTAAGGCAGAGCTTCTCAATCCCAGCACTACTGACATTTGGGCAAGATAAGTCTTTGTAGAGGCTGTGCTGTGCTTTGTAAGGTAGTTAACAGCATCCCTGACTGATACTAGATGCCAGTACTATTTACCCCTCCAGTCGTCACATCCAAAAATGTCTCAAATAATGCCTAATGTTCCCAGGGTAGGAGTAGAGGTAGGAGTAGAGTGCAAGATTGCCCCCAGCTGAGAACCACTGACCTAAGGAATAAAGAAAAACCTCAAAAGCCAGACGGGATTTTATCAGGCAGACAGAGCGATGCAGGATATTTGAGGCAGAGGTGGAGCATCCGGGGGGCGGGTGGGAAGAGAAGAGGTGTGAGCACTGGAACTTGGCAGTGGTGGGAGGCTGAGCTGCTGGGGGGGATGGGAATTCTTGAATTTGGGTGCAGCAGTTTAGGCTCAGTTTGAGCAGGGGATTATCTTTATCAAAACTACACATTCACAAAGATGAATTTGAAATCAGGTGTACCATGGGTTAGGGTAGGGAGAGCCTTGAGGTAAAGATAGCAGTCAGGAGTGACCAGTTTCAGTTACTTCACATAGATGGCCGCTCATTCTGCATTCTGTGAAGCACTTGGCCCACACATATTTATTGTGCCTCTATTGAGGACCAGGCACTGCTCCAGCTGTTGGAGGTAGAACAAAGAACAAGACAGATTAATTCCCTGGGGTACCTGGGTGGCTCAGTTGGCTGAGCGACTGACTTTGGCTCAGGTCATGATCTTGATTTTGGCTCAGGTCATGATCTCATGGTTCTTGGGATTGAGTCCCACGATGGGCGCTGCCCTGACAGTGAAGAGCCTGCTTGGAATTCTGTCTCCCTCTTTCTTTGCCCCTCCCTCACCCCCTCTTCCCTACTTGCACTTGAGCTCTCTCTTAAAACATATAAATAAACTTTTTAAAAAAAGAGATAAAGTCCCTGTTCTCATAGAGATTACATTTAGAGGGGGAGGAAATAAACAATACCCAAGTAAAAATGAAACTGTCAAAATAATTTTAAATGGTGCTTAAAGTCTATGAAGACAGTATAACAGGTAATGTGATCTTCGGTGACCAGAGAGGCTGCTAATATTAGCAGGAAAACTTACTGTAATTAACTAAAACATTGTAACAATTTGGTACAAAGAAACTGCATTTTTATCAACATTTATTAGAAATCTCATCACTAGGTGACCAAAAATAAAGAGGTAAAATAATAGAACGTATTTTTTCCCTGTTGATGTATGAAAGTATCTGCTATGAAGAATATTTCTTTTTTTTTTTTTAATTTTTAATGTTTACTTATTTGAGAGAGAGAGAGAGAGAGACAGAGTGTGAGCTGGGAAGAGTAGAGAGAAGAAGGAGACACAGTATCTGGAGCAGGCTCTAGGCTCTGAGCTATCAGCCCAGAGCTGGATGTGGGGTCAAATCCAGGAACCATGAGATCATGACCTGAGCCTAAGTCAGACACTTAACCAACTGAGCCACCCAGGTGCCCCAAGAATATTTCATTGTAAAATTATTCATCAGAAAGACGTTTTACTTGTATGGCTCCTGGGACTTTTGGGCGATTCCTTTTAAAATAATGGGACTGATTACAAGAGAAGAAGAAAAGAAGGCATCTAACATGTACTGGGTTCTTAGCACATGCCAGCCGTGCTTCTAGGCAACCTGTTACTAGTTTTTATCACACCTGAGTCCAGACCACCGTCTTCACTTGACTGGAATAATGCAATAGCTTTATTACAGAGCCTTGGCTTTCACTTTTGTCTCTCTTCAATACATTATAGGTTTGTAAAACAAAAAGACTGCATCTATTTTCATGTTGAACATCAGCAGTGGCTCCGCATTGCCTTAAGATCAATGAGCAATTCCTTACTAAGGCCACAGTGATTTTCCTCAGTTCCTTGATGGCAGGGTCCTCTCCTCTGCCTCCTCTGAGCCTTTTCATCTGCCTCAAGGCTCTCCCCTTCATCCTTCCCTCCACAGCTCACCTAGCTAACTCCCACTCATCCTTCAGAATTTACCTAGCAGTAGTCTCCTTAGGGAAGTCTCCCATTCCCATGGGCAGCTGGTGCACCTTCTACTTACATAGTGATAACACTTGTTACTCTCTTTTGTGAATGCTCATTTCCTTGTTTGTGTTCTTGAAGGTCTGCCCTGGTGGATTCAGCAGGTGACACGAGGTCTACCATAATCTAGAAATGTTTGTGGGGTAGATCAGGAGGCAGTAATGCATTTTAGAAATTAAAAAGCTCATGCCTAAAGAACGTATGTTACTTGCTCAAGGTCACAGAACTATAAATAGTGGATTTATAGTGGAAAAACCCAGGTTTTCTCCATATACCAAGGGAATCTGTGTGTTCCATGGAGCTGTGTGAGAGCATTACATAGACTTGTTTGACTTGACAGTTTCCTTATAGCCTTGCTGAGAGATGTTCAATAAATGTTCATTATTAATCCAACAGGAAACAAGACTCTGACTTTAGCAGTCTCTTTCATTAATGTAGTTCTGTGATGATCAGCAGCCTAGGATTGCCAAGGCTCGAGTCCTCTCTGTTCATAGCCAGCGAAACCTTAGCATTTGAAAGATCTAGATTTTGTTTTTTATTAGTTTGATTCATTAATATTCCATTAGACATTTCCACAAGTGCTTTTGGTATGCTTCACTGCCTCCCTCCACCCCCATTCTGTTATAATGTCAGGCTGCAAAACCATATAGGGATGTATAAAAAACTATGGAGTGTGTAATAATGCATCATTGAAACTGCTGAAATATTCAGTATGTTGTCTAATGGATTTGTAAAATTACACCACCTTTGATTTATTATTTACCATTCATTTAGTCCTCATGTGTTTTTTGTAGTCACTGAAATGCAAAGTGGACATAGAGAGGAATTTTGTTATATTATTTATCTGCATACCTAATTTTAAGTTCATTCCTAATTTCATGACTTGGTAGATAGCAACACATTTTTTTCTTGGGCATATAGAAATTAAAAAAAAAATTTAATGTTTATTTATTTTTGAGAGAGAGAAAGAGAGAGCGTGAACAAGGGAGCAGCAGAGAGAGAGGAAACACAGGACCCAAAGCAGGCTGCAGGCTCTGAGCTGTCAGCATAGAGCCTGATAGGGGGCTCGAACCCACAAACCGGGAGATCATGACCTGAGCGGAAGTCGGATGTCTGACAGCCACCCACGCGCCCCTGGGCATAGAGCAATTTAAAGGAAAATTATGAAACAAACTGTTTCAGATAGTATAATGCTGAAATTTTTTAAAAATATTATTGGCCCTTCACTATGTATCTTAAATGGGTATATCATGATTGTAGCAAAGAAAGCTGAAGTTTTGTTTTTTCCTTCAGATCCTTTACTGTTATCAGTTATGGCCAATGTAGCTGGTTTGCATGCCTGCCTGTGGCATATAATCTTCACTGGGCAGGTGCATGCTCTTATACTATCTATATTAAGTTGGATTAACAAACTATTAATAATAGCAAATATTTGTTATTGTGTGGGTTCTGTTATAGCAAGCACCTAAGCTATTTTCATACACTGTCTCATTTACTCTTCACAATTCTGTGTTAGTACAATTAAATTTTAATGTGTTTTCTGGTGAATTCTACTAAACATTTGAAAAGAAATAATACTGACTCTACATAAGCTCTTTTAGAATATAGCAAAGATGGATACACTTTCCAACTCCTTTTATGAGGGCAAAATTACCCTACTCCTAAAACTAGATAAAGATGTTACAAGGAAACAAAGCTTCAACCAGTATCCTTCCTGAACATAGACAAAAACAATACAATACTAGCAAACTGAATCCAGAAATTTATAAAAAGCATAATATATAAGAGTCAACTTTATCCTGGGAATACAAAGCTGTTTCAACATTTGAAAATCAGTCAATGTAATTTATCATATGTCCAGTCTAATAGATGCAGAAAATCCATTTGATAAAATTTAGCGTTCATTTATGACTTTTTTAAGTTTATTTATTTATTTTTGAGAGAGAGAAAGAGAGCACAAGTGGGGAATGAACAGAGAAGAGAGAGAGAGAATCCAAAGCAGGCTCTGCACTACCAGCAAAGAGCCTGATGTGGGGCTCGAACTCATGAACTGTGAGTTTATGACCTGAGCTGAAATCAAGAGTCGGACACTTAACCAACTGAGCCACCCAGATGCCCGTCATGTATGCTTTTTAACAAACTCTCAGCAGGGTCAGAATAAAAGGGAACTTCTTATAAGGGGCATTTACAAAAACCTTATAGTTAAAATAATATTTAATGATGAATGGTCAGGTGCCTGCATGGCTCAGTTGGTTAAGCATCCGACTCTTGATTTCGGCTCAGGTCGTGATCTCACCATTTGTGAGATTGAGCCCCATGTAAGGCTCTGCGCTGACAGCATAGAGCCTGCTTGGGATTCTCTCTCTCCCTCTCTCTCTCGCTGCCTCTTCCTCTCTGTTTCCAAATAAATAAAAATTAAAAAAATTTTAAAATATTTAATGATGAATGGTTGAATGCGTTTCTATTAATTCTAGGAACTAGGCAAGGATTTCTACTTTAACCATTCCTATTCAAAATTATGCTAGAAACCATAACCAATGAATAAAGCAAGAAAAAGAAGTAAAAGGATTGCAGATTAAAAAGAAAAAAACAGAACTGTCTTTACTAACAGATTATGTAGTTATACAGCTGGAAAGTCCCAAATAATCCACATAAAAAGTTACTAAAACTAGTTTACAAAAATCAGTCATATTCTTAGATGCTAGCAATAGACACTTGGAATTCAAATTTTTTAAAAATTACTAAATTTTTATAGCTCACAAAAAGAAATACTTCTAAATCTAGGAAAATGTAGAGTATTTTTATGCTGAAGGTATAAATTACTGATGAAGGAAATCAAAGATCTAAATAAATGGAGAGCTTTCCTGTGTTTATAGATTGGAACCCTCAATGTTGTAAAGACATCAGTTGCCCTCAAACTGATTTATAGATTCAGTACATCCCAATCAAAATCCTAGCTGATTTTTAAAAATATATATGAATCAACAAACTGACTCTAAAATGTATATAGAAAGACAAGGGAACTAGAATAACCAGAACTTTGAAAAAGAAGAGACTGGGAGGATTCACATTACTTGACTTCAAGATTGACTCTAAAGCTACAGGAATCAAAACTGTTGTATTGGCAAGAGGATAGACATACAGGAAATGGGGAGGGTGGAGGCTGGGGTGGAGTGTTTGAGTGGCTCAGTTGGTTAAGCATCCAACTCTTGATTTCAGCTCAGGTCATGATCTCACAGTTGGTGAGTCGAGCCCCACATGGGCTCTGCACTGACAGCCCAGAGCCTGCCTGGAATTCTCTCTTCCTCTCTCTCTGCCCTTGCCCTGCTTGTGCACGCTCTCTGTGTCTCCAAATAAATAAATAAACATTAAAAAAAAAAAAGAAAATGGAAAAGAATAGAGATCCTAGAAATAGACCCATATGTATATGACCAATTGATTTTCAAAAAAGGTGCAGAGGCAAGTCAATGAAGAAAGAACAGTCCTTTATTTAAAAAAAAAAAAAAATTTTTTTTAACGTTTTATTTATTTTTGAGACAGAGAGAGACAGAGCATGAATGGGGGAGGGTCAGAGAGAGAGGGAGACACAAAATCCGAAACAGGCTCCAGGCTCCGAGCCGTCAGCACAGAGCCCGACGTGGGGCTCGAACCCACGGACCGCGAGATCATGATCTGAGCTGAAGTCAGACGCTTAGCCGACTGAGCCACCCAGGTGCCCCAAGAACAGTCTTTTAGACAAATGGTACTCAAATCTTTGGATATCCAAGTGCAAAAGACAAAACCAACAAAAAACAACTCCCCCAAAACAAAACTACATCTTGATCCATACCTTTACACTGTATGCAAAAATTAACTCCAAATGTATTATAGAGGTAATTGTAAAACATTAAACTATAAATCTCCTGGAAGAAAATATAAGAGAAAATACTTGGGATTTGAGGAAGTATTTCTTTAAAAAATATATTTTTAAAAATTTATTTATTTTTGAAAGTGAGACAGAGTGTAAGTGGAGGAGGGGCAGAGAAAGAGGAGGACACAGAATTTGAAGCAGGCTCCAGGCTCTGAGCTGTCAGCCTAGAACCCGACGCGGGTTTCCAACTCATGAACTGTGACATCATGACCTGAGCCGAAATCAGATGCTTAACTGACTGAGCCACCCATACGCCCCTAGGAAAAGGTTTCTTAAATGTGAAATCAAAAGGATGGTCCATAAAAGAAAAACTTGACAAATTAGACTTGGTCAAAATTAAGACCTTACATTTGAACCCTTTTAAGAAAATGAAAATCAAGCCATACACTGGGAGACGTATTTGCAAAATCCTTATTGAATAAGGGACTTGCATGCATAATATATAAATAACTTTAAAAACTCACAAAGTAGAAAACAACCCAGTAAAAAATGGGCAAGGTATTTGAATAGACACTTCACTAGAGAAGATACGTGAACCGCAAATGAGCACAAGAAAAGATGTTCAGCACCATTTCTCTTTAGGGCAATGCACATTAAAGCTACAGGTGTGTTTGTTGTCCACCTCATTTATATACATGGGAATTTATTATATAGTATTTTCATTTATGAAATAAATTTTCATTTATTTTCATTTATGGGAGGTTAATACAGGGGTAGATTGAGGTTTACTCCCACTAGAGTAAAAAAATAAAAAATAAAAACTGACAATACCAAATGCTAACAAATACCCAGAACCCTGGAACTTATACATTGCTGGTGGAAATGCAAAATGGTACTTAGGATTAGCAGTTTCTTATAAAGTTTAATATCTATTCATTATATGGTCCATTGGGTCCTCATCCTAGATATTTGTCCAAGTGAAGTGAAAACTCATGTTTACCCAGAAGCCTCTATGTGAATGTTTCTATAGGCCTTATTCATATCTCCAAAAGTTGGAAGCATCCCAAATATCTCTCAACTGGTAAATGAATAAGCAAATTTTGGTTCATTTATATAATGGAATTCTACTCAATAATAAAAAAGGAACAAACTAATGATCAGTGCAACAAGGATTAATCTTAAATGCATGATGCTAAGTGAAAGCAGCCAGATAAGAATCTACATACTATATGATTGTATTTATATGACATTGTGGAAATAGCAAAATAAAATAAAAGTTCCTGGGCCTGAAGTCAAGGGAAAGTTGACGGCAGATGGACCTGGGAGGTTTTTGGGGTGAGAGAAACTGTTCCATATCCTGACTGTGATGTGTTGATATTTATCAAACTTGCAGAAGTATACACCAAAAGGGGTGAATTTTACCGCATGAAAATTATACCTTAACAAAAGATTTTAAAACAATTTAATGTGTTGCCTCTCCAGGTTACTTTTCCACATCATCAAAATTTGTTTCTGACTTGGTTTCCCTGCCTTTGGCGACCCCTATCCTTCTTTTAAGTAACTGGCTCTTTTCCCAGTTGCCCCCCAGTGCTCTCTTAATGGACTCTAGCTCCTGCTAATTGACTCTGGCTCCACTAGGCACTGTCCTCCTCTGATCAAATGGGCACAATTCACTTCCCCAGAGCCAACCTGTAGCAAACCCTGTGTTTTGATCTCATTATACTCTGCACCACACCAGTGAATGGTAGTTTCTTATTCTTCACCTGTTTACCAGAAGAGGGTAGATGCCTTTCCCCTTTCTCCTTTCGTGTGTTTGCTTCCACAGGCTCACCTGTGCCACTGAATGATGATGTCCAGTTTTCTTGTTCTTTATCTAGGTTTTTAGTATACATACAGTGTGCCTATTGTCCATTTAGTGCATGAAGATGGGAACTTATTGAGTGGTGTTTTCACTCATGGGAGACTAAAGTTGCGATTCTCCAAACACTTTTTTTGAGAGAGGGAGAGAGAGAGAGAGAGAGAGAGAGAACATTTACTCGTGAGCAGGGGAGGGGCAGAGGGAGAGAAAGAATCTCAAGCAGGCTCCACGCCCAGCATGGAGCCTACACAGGGCTTGATCTCACAACTGTGAGATCATGACCTGAGACAAAATCCAGAGATTGAGACACCCAAGTGCCCCTAAACAGTTCTGATAGTTGGAAGTCACGGTGCTCTTCCTGCAACACTGTAAACATATTGATATATTAAGCTTAACATAAATAAACCTGTGGTTTGGTTCTAAGTCAGACCCTATACCAGATTCTAGTAATGATAAGCCATATTAAATGCTAGTGGTATAAGAAAAGATTAATAAAGAAAAAGTTAAAATGAGAAGATTACAGCCACCACTTTTCTTCTTTTGTGAAATGAAAAATGGTTGCCTTTTGTTGTAGTAGCAGAATGTCTCTGTCCAGTGCATCAGTATTTAAATAGGAGAAGAATCTGGTGAGTAGTGGAGCCTGAATACCAGGTATTCTTATAATTAATCTTTTTTTGGGGGGAGTTGCAGCAGATTATGATTAGGGCCAACATATAATTTATTGTCCAGATGAGGACGTTTTTAGTTTAAAAGAGGTTAGGGTACTATTGACAATTATTCCAGGGTATCAGGTATAAACTAGGACTGTCTCAGGAATGTGGGATATATGGTGATCCTAAGTACACGGCAGAAGTATACTATACAGATATTCAATAATTATTCATGTTCACTTTTAAGATGGTTAAAAGTGGGTATAGAAGCAGTTCTTCGTCTGTTTTTCTTCATGAATTTCATGGCACACTGCTATGAGCATTCTCACCTATAATTCCTGGACAACACTATAATTCTGCTCTTTTTTTCCTATTCAAGCTATAACAGAATGCAAATGAATATGAGTTGATACTTCTCAAATTTTACTGTGCATGCAAATCACCTGAGGATCTTGTTAAAATGCAAATTCTGATTCAGTAGGTCTAGGGTGGGACCTGAGCTTGTGCATTTCTTTCTTTTTTGTGTGTGTGTGGTTACATTTTTTTTAATTTTCATTTTTTTTTATAATTTACCTCCAAATTAGTTAGCATATAGTGCAACACTATAGGAGTAGATTCCTTAGTACTCCCTACCCATTTAGCCCATCCCCCCTCCCACAACCCCTCCAGTAACCCTCAGTTTGTTCTCCATATTTGAGTCTCTTCTGTTTTGTGTCCCTCCCTGTTTTTATATTATTTTTGTGTCCTTTCCCTTATGTTCATCTGTTTTGTCTCTTAAAAGTCCTCATATTGAAGTCATATGATGTTTGCCTTTCTCTGACTAATTTCACTTAGCATAATACCCTCCAGTTCCGTCCACATAGTTGCAAATGGCAAGATTTCATTCTTTTTGATTGCTGAGTCATACTCCATTGTATATAGGTACCACATCTTCTTTATCCATTCATCCATTGATGGACATTTGGGCTCTTTCCATACTTTGGTTATTGTTGATAGTGTTGCTGTAAACATGGGGGTGCATGTGTCCCTTTGAAACAGCACACCTGTATCCCCATGGATAAATGCCTAGTAGTGCAATTGCTGGGCCGTAGGGTAGTTCTATTTTAGTTTTTTGAGGAACCTCCATACTGTTTTCCAGAGTGGCTGCACCAGCTTGCATTCCCACCAACAATGTAAAAGAGATCCTCTTTCTCCACATCCTTGCCAACATCTGGTTTTGCCTGAGCTGTGAATCTTAGCCATTCTGACAGGTGTGAGGTGGTATCTCATTGTGGTTTTGATTTGTATTTCCCTGATGATGAGTGAAGTTGAGCATTTTTTCATGTGTTGGTTGGCCATCTGGATGTCTTCTTCGGAGAAGTGTCTATTCATGTCTTTTGCCCATTTCTTCATAGGATTATTTGTTTCTTGGTTGTTGAGTTTAACAAGTTCTGTATAGATTTTAGATACTAACCCTTTATCTGATATGTCGTTTGCAAATATCTTCTCCCATTCTGTCAGTTGCTTTTTAGTTTTGCTGATTGTTTCCTTTGCTGTGCATAAGCTTTTTATCTTGATGCGGTCCCAATAGTTCATTTTTGCTTTTGTTTCTCTTGCCTTTGGAGACATCTTGAGTAAGAAGTTGCTGTGGCCAAGATCATAGAGGTTTTTGCCTGCTTTCTCCTCAAGGATTTTGATGGCTTCTTGTCTTACATTTATGTCTTTCATCCATTTTGAGTTTATTTTTGTGTTTGGTGTAAGAAAATGGTCCAGGTTCATTCTTCTGCATGTCGCTGTCCAGTTTTCCCAGCACCACTTGCTGAAGAGACTGTCTTTATTCCATTGGATATTCTTTCCTGCTTTGTCAAAGATTAGTTGGCCATACGTTTGTGGGTCCTTTTCTGGGTTCTCTGTTCTGTTCCATTGATCTGAGTGTCTGTTCTTGTGCCAGTACCATACTGTCTTGATGATTACAGCTTTGTAGTAGAGCTTGAAGTCCAGGATTGTGATGCCTCCTGCTTTGGTTTTCTTTTTCAAGATCGCTTTGGCTATTCAGGGTCGTTTCTGGTTTCAGACAAATTTTAGGATTGTTTGTTCTAGCTCTGTGAAGAATACTGGTGTTATTTTGATAGGGATTGCATTGAATATGTGGATTTCTTTGGGTAGTATTGACATTTTAACAATATTTGTTCTTCCTATCCAGGAGCATAGAATCTTTTTCCATTTTTTTGGTGTCTTTTTCAATTTCTTTCATAAGCTTTCTATAGTTTTCAGTGCATAGATTTTTCACCTCTTTGATTAGATTTATTCCTGGGTATTTTATGGTTTTTGGTGCAATTGTAAATGGGATTGATTCCTTGATTTCTCTTTCTTTTGCTTCATTGTTTGACCTCCTCCTGGCCGATTTGGATGCCTTTTATTTCTTTGTGTTGTCTGATTGCAGAGGTGAAGACTTCCAATACTATGTTGAATAACAGTGGTGAGAGTGGACATCTCTGTCTTGTTCCTGACCTCAGGGGGAAAGCTCTGTTATTCCCCAATGAGGATGATATTAACATTGGGTCATTTATGTATGGCTTCATGATCTCAAGGTGTGCTCCTTCTATCCCTACTTTCTTGAGGGTTTTTATCAAGACAAGATGTTATATTTTGTCAAATGCTTTCTCTGCATCTATTGAGAGGACCCTATGGTTCTTGTCCTTTCTTTTATTGATGTGATGAATCACGTTAATTGTTTTGCGGATATTGAACCAGCCCTGCATCCCAGGATAAATCCCACTTGGTCATGGTGAATAATTTTTTTAATGTATTGTTGGATCTGGTTGGCTAATATCTTGTTGAGGATTTTTGCATCCATGTTCATCAGGGAAATTGGTCTATAGTTCTCCCTTTTCGTGGGGTCTCTGTCTGGTTTTGGAATCAAGGTAATGCTGGCTTCATAGCAAGAGTTTGGAAGTTTTCCCTCCATTTCTATTTTTTGGAACAGCTGCAAGAGAATAGGTGTTAACTCTTCCTTAAATGTTTGGTAGAATTCCCCCGGAAAGCCATCTGGCCCTGGACTCTTGTTTTTTGGGAGATTTTTGATTACTAATTCGATTTCCTTACTGGCTATGGGTCTGTTCATATTTTCTATTTCTTCCTGTTTCAGTGTTGGTAGTATATATGTTTCTAGGAATTTGTGCATTTCTTCCAGGTTTCCCATTTTATTGGCATATAATTACTCATAATATTCTCTTATTATTGTTTTTATTTCTTCTGTGTTGGTTGTGATCTCTCTTCTTTCATTCTTGATTTTTATTTGGGTCCTTTCCTTTTTCTTTTTGATCAAACTGGCTAGTGGTTTATCAGTTTTATTAATCCTTTCAAAGAACCAGCTTCTGGTTTCATTGATCTGTTCTACTGTTTCTTTGGTTTTGACTGGTTTCTTTGCTCTAATCTTTATTATTTCCTGTCTTCTGCTGGTTTTGGGTTTTATTTGTTGTTATTTTTCCAGCTCCTTAAGGCATAAGGTTAGGTTATGTATCTGAGATCTTTCTTCCTTCTTTAGGAAGGCCTGGATTGCTATATACTTTCCTCTTATGACCACCTTTGCTGCATCCCAGAGGTTTTGGGTTGTGGTGTTACCATTTTCATTGGCTTCCATATACTTTTTAATTTCCTCTTTAACTTCTTGGTTAACTTCATTCATTCTTTAGTAGGATGTTCTTCAGTCTCCAAGTATTTGTTACCTTTCCAAATTTTTTCTTGTGGTTGATTTCGAGTTTCATAGCATTGTGGTTTGAAAATATGCAGGATATCATCTCGATCTTTTTGTACTTGATGAGGGCTGATTTGTGTCCCAGTATATGGTCTATTCTGGATAACGTTCCATGTGCACTGGAGAAGAATGTATATTCTGCTGCTTTAGGATGAAATGTTCTGAATATATCTGTTAAGTCCATCTGGTCCAATGTGTCATTCAAAGCCATTGGTTTCCTTGTTGATTTTTTGACTAGATGATCTGTCCATTGCTGTGAGTGGGGTGTTGAAGTCTGCTACTATTATGGTATTACTATCAATGAGTTTCTTTATGTTTGTGATTAATGGATTTATATATTTGGGTGCTTCCACTTTTGGCACATAAATGTTTACAATTGTTAGGTCTTCTTGGTCTATAGACCCCTTGATTATGATATAATGCCCTTCTGCATCTCTTGATACAGTCTTTATTTTAAAGTCTAGATTGTCTGATATAAGTATGGCTACTCTGGCTTTCTTTTGTTGACCATTAGCATGATAGATGGTTCTCCATCCCCTTATTTTCAATCTGTAGGTGTCTTTAGGTCTAAAGTGGGTCTCTTGTAAACAGCATATAGATGGATCTTGTTTTCTTATACATTCTGTTACCTTATGTCTTTTGATTGGAGCATGGAGTCCATTGACATTTAGGGTAAGTACTGAAAGATATGAATTTATTGCCATTATGATGCTTGTAGAGTTGGAGTTTCTGGTGGTATTCTCTGGTCCTTTCTAATCTTTGTTGCTTTTGGTATGTGTGAATGTATGTATGTATGTATTTATATTTTCATCTTTTCTCCCCTCAGAGAGTCTCCCTTAAAATTTCTTGCAGGGATGGTTTAGTGGTCTGAACTTGTGCATTTCTAACAAGTTCCCAGGTAATGCTGATACTGCTGGACCAGTCTTTGAGAAGCAAGCCTTGAAGGGAAGCCTTTGAAAGTCACTAGCCAGTTTGGGATCTTGGATTGTTGGTAACACAAAGCACCCGATTGTTCATATGATGGCTAGATACTCAAGTACTGAGACATTCCAATGGAGATCTGTTGATTCATGGTAATTGAATGTTTTGGTCCAATAAAAAGAGTGGGAAAAAATTCACTCTACACTTCTTGATGAGCTCTATGTAGCCAAAGGCAGATAAGACCATTCACTGCTTCTCTTCAGTATAAGAAAACTTGAAGGAAATATGTATATTCTCCACAAAAAAGAGAAAATGAATGGGTTATTGTGAGAAGTTTCTCTTAAAGTGATTTTAAAGAAAATGTTTTTCTGTTTCAGATATTAAATGAGATGTGACTTCTGGTGTAACCTTACATTGCAGGTTGCTAACTCTCACCAAATGGAAGTGGTTACTTTCAACACACAAACACACACACACACACACACACACACACACACACACACACACTCTGAACAGATTCTACTACAAGTCCTTTCTCTCCCTTTAGATTATTTTCCAGTGTTACCAAATTTAGTGAATTTCTTCTGTGATATTTATCAGCGGACAGCATACTATTCCAAATTAAGATATTTAATACCCAACCTTATTGTTCTTATTGTTTCTAACAGGTTTGTTTGTTTTGTTTTGTTTTGTTTTGTTTTGTTTTGTTTTTTACCAGAAATATGTTCTAGAGGAATTCTAGTTAGATGAAATGTCCCCACATCTTATTTAGCACAGTGTAGAGGAAGTTCTGCTGCATGGTTTTGGAATCTGAAAAATAAATCACAAATGTAAAAAGTCAAATTGCTGAACATATAGAAACCCAAGACAAAGAAGTTAGGACTCTATATTTCCTCCTAGAGCTAAATTAGATTAATGGCCTGTCTAAAACTGAATTATTATGTGCATTATTCATATTATTATTCCCTTCTATCAGTTTTGGACACATGAAGATATACACTAAGTGCTTTCTGATTCTGTTTTACTGTTTCTTTTGGACACACTGACTAGTTAATTTCTAATAAATAAATTTGACATCAAATAAATAACAAGCAACAGTGAAAGACAACTGAGGCATTTTCTTGCAAATTTGACTTTCTGTGTTTTAGTTTTCTATTAGTTTATACATTTGTTTAGCACTGTCACTTTTCTGTGAAAAATACAAACTCTTTTATAGAGCACAAAAGGAGTGATTCTGGTATTGAAGTAAAATCTTCAACTAATTTCCATGATCAAAATTCATAGTAATTGCACAATAACACTGATAAGCATACGTGCTAGTTCTAGTAGTTAGGTAATATAAGTAAAAAGCTGACAGTTTTTAAAAGATTTTTTATGTCAGCATTTTAATTAATAGATGAAGAAAACAAATCAAAGCTGTTAAAACACTTGCCTAACTATACAAGTAGTTATTGACAAAGATGGTCTTGGAATTCAAACTTCTTTCATAGTTCAGTACTGTTTTTATATTGCCTCCTCATTATTTTTATTTTGTATTTTATATTTTTTAAATAGTCAGGACATCAGCAAATTTTTATAAATTTTAGTTAAAGAAGCGCAGAAAGTATTTCCAAACTAATCACTGAGGTATCAAGGATGCATCTAGGTGTCTAAAATGTGCGTTGTGTTTGCTCCAGATTTACCAAAACAATTTCTTTTTTTTTTCTGTGTACAACTTGGAATTCAATAATTAAAAACATTTTGAAATACTCACCATGATAGGTATAGTTGCCATCTGTCACCATACAAACTTATTACCATATTATTGACTATATTCCTTATATATATATACAGTATATGCTGTACTTTCATCCTTGTGATTTATTTATTGTATAAATGGAAGTTTGTACCTTTCAACCCCATTCACCTATTTCACTCATCTCCCCCATTCCCTTCCCTTAGGCAACCACCAGTTTGTTTTCTGTATTTATGCGTCTGTTTCTGTTTGTTTGTTCATTTATATTGTTTTTTAGATTCCACATATAAGTGAAATTATACGGTATTTGTCTTTTTCTGATTTATTTTATTTAGCATAATACTCTCTAGTTTCATCCATATTTTTGCAAATGGCAATATTTCATTTTTTTAGGCTGAATAATATTCCATTGTGTGTGTAGATATATGTCACCGTCTTTATCCATTCCTCTATCGATGGACATGTGGGTACATTCTTCCAAATCTTGCCTATTGTAAATAATGGTGCAGTAGACATAAGGGTGGATATATGTTTTCAAAATAATATTTTCAATTTCTTTTGATAAATATCTAAAGTGGAATTACTGGATCATATGGTATTTCTATTTTTAATTTTTTGACGAACCTCCATACTGTTGTCCATAATGGCTGCACCAATTTACATTCCACCAACAATGTGCAAGGTTTCCCCTTTCTCCACATCCCACCAACACTTGTTATTTCTTGTCTTTTGATGCTAGCTCTTCTGACAAAGTGATTTCTTTCTACTACTTTGAATTGCTCTGTCACCCTCCAAAGAAGTAGACAAGGGAATGTAAATACCTGCTTTCAATCATCCATGGACTTTTTACTGAAACTACAGAAGTCAAGTAAAGAGGAAGGGAGGTGAATTTTCATTTTACTCTAGGTCTGTTGCCTGATTTTATTTGATAGGCTCTGTATGTGATCTATGGACAACCCTACGACTATATTCATTTCCAAAGTTACTTTAACTCACGTGCAAATGTCGAAATACAATTCAGCAGAGGGGAATGATGGGATATGTGGTGGCTGTGGGTAGCACTGTGAGCCTTTTGTAGATCATTACCTGTGCATGATGTGTATATAACTGTTCCAATTATATGGGTCATAATTGGCTGAATCCTTTTAAAAAGGAGCTGGCCAGAGTTCTGAAATGCCTGGCTAGTCTAACAAAAAAACATTAGAACAGCACTTCTTGAACTTATTTGGCCATGGAACAATTGAAACTAAATCCAGTGAACAAGGACAAATTCTCATCTTTTGTTACCTGTTAGCAAGTTTTTGACACAGTTGATTATTACCTCCTTGTGCTAGTTGCTCAGGTATTGTGTCTCTCAACTATAAGACTACCATTGTATATTCTGTTTGTGATGATAGTGATGGGACACTTACAAACTAGATTTCTGACATGGCTCCATGTTAAATTCTGCCAGTAGGAGGTGCTAGAGGGAGATTGAGAGTCTGGAGAAGGAAGAACAGCCTTGCTCCTTCTCAGTCACTTCCCACTGGCTTTCTGTCTACATGTGATTTTTGTGAGTGTCATAGCTGAGAAAAATGTCTTCACTCCAGAAGGGACAGTTCATTCCTGTTGCCACATAGGATTCCAGTTTACAGTTTTTCCAATACTTGCAGGACCTGCCTGTACTGGGTTAAGCAGTGTCCCTTTAAAATTCATATCTTTCCAGAGCCTCAGTATGTGACTTTATTTGAAAAGAGAATTTTTGCAGGTCTAATTAGTCACGATGAGGTTCTACTGGATTAGCCCTCGACCTAATGGGTGGTGTCTTTATAAGAAGATCCTGTGAAGATGGAGGCTGAGATTGGAATGATGCATCTTCAAACCAAGGGATGGCAAGGATTCCTGGGAATCACCAGAAATTAGGAGAAAGGCATGGGATAGGTCTCCTCAAGAGCCTTCACAGGGAGCATGGCTATGCTGACCCCTTGATTTCAGGCTTCAAGCCTCCAGACTTGAGAGGATACATTTCTGCTGTCTTAGGCCACCAGGTTTGTGATAGTTTGTATGGCATCCCTGGGATACTAATGCACTGCTTCGTCATAGCCTCCTCAGAGACATAAGCACCAGGTGGCTGACAGCCTGTTGTTAGGAAAAGGTTCCCAGACCCACGAGGTCCCTCCTTTGAGCTCAGAAACAGCAATGCCATTTGAGAAGCACCTGCTTCTCAGGGGTCTGAGTTTTAGGTTTGTGGGACCCTTTCTCTAAGCTTATTTAATACTTCAAACACCATTCCTTTGGTTCCCTCAGCCCTAGAGGCCATAGTTTTTTCTTGCAATTCCTTAAAGTTCTACTTTTGCCCTTTTGTTACCTGGTTAACAGTTTCAAACTTGATAAATATTTACATTAAATTCTCTCAATTGAGTCTCCTTACTGGATCCTGACTGATACTCTCATCATTAAATCTCATTGAAATCAGACTCTCTTGGGCCTCCTTCTGCCGCATAGATCACTCCTCAATCTATTCTGCTGGTTTATCTTCTTTTCTAACACGTCTTAACCTTTCAGTCACCCAGGGTTCAATCCTCTCCTCTCCTACCCTCCTCTCTCTTTTCTTCTCTACCTATACTCACTCTCTTGGTGATCTCATCCATTCTTAGGGCTTGAGGATCCTCTATGCTGTTGACCCTTAAATGCTTGTAACTTTGACCCAGACTGCTGTACCCTGAACTTCAACTACATACTCAGCATCTCCACTGGATGTCTAATCTGTAGGTAAAATTTAATATGTCCAAAACCAGAACTCTCAATCCTTTCTCCCCACCCCCCACCCAAGCCTGTTGCTTCTGCACCCTACCCCATCACAGTTAATGGAAAATCCCTCCTTCTCCTCCCTCTCTGTCCTCTCACACTCCACATCAGAAAGTCTTTGTGTCTCCACTTTTAAATTATGTCTGGAAACTGACCATTTCTCACCACCTCCATTGCTGCCCCCCAACCCCTATCTGAACCATCTGAATTACTGAAGTAGTTTCCTACCTGGTTTCTGGTTCTCTAGAGTTTATGTCAGCATAGCAGCCAGACACATATCTTAAACCAAAGTCAGATTATGTCCCTTCTCTGCTCAGATCCCTGCAGCAGCTCCTGTCATACTCAGAATAAAAGCCGAAGTCCTTACAGATGTCCACAAGGCTTTACCTTATCTGATCCTTGTTACATTTCTGAGTTTATCTCCTACTTTTCCCTGTTATCAGTCTGTTCCAAGCTCCTTGCTGTTCTTCTAATATGCTGAGAACAATCGTGACTAGGGATTGAGTTCTGTCTGCTACCCTGAAAATTCTTTCCCCATATATATCCTCTTGGATGGCTCTCACCCCCTTTAAGTCATTGCCCCAATCTTATCTCAATGAGGCCTAATGTGAATTCCCTAATTATTACTACAACCCACCCCCTTCCCACTCACAAGCCTCCATGCCTTACTATTTATTTTTCATAGCATAGATTATCTTCTAATAACGAGCTGATTTATTTTAGTGTGTTTATTATTTATTGTCTTTCTCCCCATGCTAGCATGGAAACTCCATAAGGCACGGATCTTGCTTGTCATTGTTGCATTCTGGGTGCCTAGAATAGTGTCTGACATAGCAGAGAGGCGATAAATATCTGCCGAATGTGAAAAGAATGTTCACAGATCACTCACAGAAGCTCAAGAAAAGTGCTAAACATTTGGGTTAAAGTAGACCACAAAAATGAGTACACAAAGGAACTGAATACTGCCAGAAATAACCAAATAATCCAATGAAAAAACAAACACTTCCAACAGTAGGTTTCTTATGAAAATCAGCAAGTGATCCAAAAATGGAATAATTAAGGGTTTGAAGTATTCTAATTTGAGCACAACAGAGTGTTGCAAAATGTGAGTATTATAAACTTTTTGTTTATTTCCAACAGTCTGAGAACAATGAGACCTTGTTGCTTTTGTGAATTCTAAATGTTTAATATACAATAACACCTGTTACTATTTCTTCAACCTCTTTTCTGCCCAGCATAGTTTAAGAAATGCTGCCATAGAATAATGGGCTGGCACAAAAGCTGGCTTTTGCACACACACAATTCAGATCTAACAAGCAAGCAACACTTCTGAGATTTCAGTTTGCAGTTACATTTTCATTCAATACTGAGTTTGAGAGTTAAGAATTGATTACCTAGGATATGTGAGGAGTATTTGAAGATCCATAAAGGAAGCAATGTTCTCAAAAGAATTAATTTTTACAGTGTTTTGTTAAGATTGACCATTTAAAAATAATGTTTAATTCTTGAAAAACAGAAAATATCTACAGATCCCCTTAAACTTTACATTACACCTAAGTATGCAAAAAAAAAAACCACCACATTTTAAGAAAAGGTCACTTGCATTTAGTCTACACAACACAGTGGGCAAATGTTGAAGATATTTGTTTTCCAGGATAGTTTTTTAGAGTTATTTGTCTACACTGAACCCCCCCCCCTTTTTTTTTAGAGCCAGTGACCCATGGTCAGCACAGGGAAGAGAACCAACAGAAGATCATATGATGTGAAAGCAACTTAAAGATCTTTTAAAAGTATTAGGAAAGCTTTTTATAGAAATCTTGCATTTTAAAAATTAATAGCAAAGACATGAAATCAGACAGTAATATGAAAATCGCCAGTTAACTTCTGTTCTATAATGTGGTCAATTAAAAGAGTTAACATGAGAGTGAGGTCTTCTATGTAGGTATAAAGAAGAACACAAGGAGAGGTATTGAGGCAAAAGAATTTAGAAAAGTCACAGAGAAGGGCAGTGATAGGAATATGAGAACAGAGTATGTTCAGACACTAATTTTGTCAGGAATTAGAGACATGGGCAACATTTGCAGAATTTGCTCTAAAGACATGTTTTAATTTCTGTATTTTTACATAAAATTTTTAAGCACAAGTGTCCTTGAAATTTTGTTCATCACCATATTAGAGAAGAAAATACCTTTCCTCTCTGGAAAAAAATGCTGTATCTATATCCTGTAGAGGAAAAAATATTTCTTTGCATTGGATAAACTTAAAATCCTAAAAGGCCATATTTTGATTTCAAGCTGAGGCTTTAAACTGTCTGTTGCTACTTGACCTAGGAATCATATGGGGAAAAAAAATGTGAGTTTGGTTTTCCATCCTAAAGCAAATACAGGCAACTTGTTAATTTGGTTAATTGCAGTGAAAAAAAATGATTTAGTTGTTTGGCATTGTGTGGACAAAGAAGAGGTTGACTAACTGATGAGCTATATGCTTGTATTGGTTTCTTGTTTTCACCATTGTCCTGTTGATTCTAGAGGCAAAGTGGTAAGCCCTGGGAAATTACTATACTTCTGAACTTAGTGATTCATTTTAATTGCTTTTTTATGGGGCTCTTAGGGTTTTCTATATCTAATATTAAGGAAACTAATACAATGATTTGTATCTAGAAAAGATATTTCAAGACAGGATGTTAAGCCAACTCTGATTTTCCATAGAACTAGAATAACAATTAAAGGTGGGGCTCCTGGGTGGCTCAGTCAGTTGGTTATGCATCTGACTTTGATTTCAGCTCAGGTCATGATCTCATGGTCCTGAGATCAAGCCCTGAGTGGGGCTCCATGCTGGGTGTGGAGCCTGCTTAAGATTTCTCTCTGCCCCTCCCTTGCTCAAGCACTCGTCCTCTCTCTCAAACACAGACACACACACACACACACACACACACCAAAAAACAAATAACAATTAGAGGTTACATGTTGTCACCAACTGTTCTTCAGGGGAGACTACCCACAGTATTTGGAATCACCTAACAACTGTAAATGGTGTCTCTACCAAGTAGTGAAGTGTTTTTCTAACGTGCATGCCACAAAAGGACTTTCTTTTTATGTTTCTTGAGATCTTTCGGCAAAGAATGCTGCTGAACAGGAGAGAAGCTGTGAGAGCATGTCCACATAGTTGGACGAGCCAGGCAGGGATGGAGTAGAGGAGGAAATCAAGGGCATGGAGTATCACCGGTAGACCCCCTCTGCTCCTACAGGAAGTGGGGGCATGAGCTCTATCCGTGGCAGTGCAGCCTGTGTAGGAACAAACTTGAGTTGGATTGCTCTATTTGTATGTGGAGTGAGTAGGCATGGTGCTGTCTCAAGCCAAGGCGTGATCCTGAAGGAGCTATTAATCTAACTCGGCAGACCTTCAGGGTTTGTGGACTTAGTATTTGGGATTGTACAGTCAAAGGCAGTCTGGTGAGCCTTTGACTTATAGTAATAATTGCTGGTGGATCGCAGGGTGCAAAGCTGGCGTGCAGAAGGGTACTATGCAGGTGTGGGCAGCCTGGCAGCCCATTGGCACTGACGCTTTGTGGAAGCTCTGTTGATCTCTGTTTGCCTCCTTATATGCATCAAATGGAGAAATTAGAAACTGAATTCTGGAATTCAAGATAGGATGAAACACATCAGAAAGCAGGTACAGTGTTGCCTGCCTGCCGTAGCGATGCTAGGACCACGAGTGTTTGAAGTTCATGCGGCTGGGCAGCTGAAAGAGAGCAAGATTCAGACATGGCTGGGCTTCACATGTGTTAGAACGGGACTTCCATGGAGCATTGGGGTGGCTCAGTCTACTGAGTGTCTGACTCTTGATTTTGACTCAGGTCATGATCCCAGGGTCATGGGATTTGAGCCCCACATTGACCTCTATGCAGAATGCGAAGCTGTTTAAGATTCTCTCTCCCTCTGCCCTTCCACCCCAGTCACACACTCTGTTTATAGAATAGAATAGAATAGAATAGAATAGAATAGAATAGAATAGAATAAAAAATAAACATAACATAACATAACATAACATAACATAACATAACATAACATAACATAACAACACTAGTCTTCTGTGACTCTGGACCATCCCAATACATCACTCAGTATCCATTTCTCTATGAAATCCTTTCTGAGTACAAATTAAGATCATATGAGATAATATATGTGAAATTGTTTACAAATGTTAATATACTACATAGATGATGCAGCATAAATGCATATCCCTGAACACCAGGGGTGAGGGGTTGAATATTACCTGTATTGCAGTTTCTGTATTATGCACCAAGTGGGGAAACAAACATTTGGGGGAGAGGTGTGAAGGGAGCAGATAAGCCTTATTGATTCTGCTTACATTTAGAAAACCTTTTAGGACCTTTTAAATCATTAGGACCGAAAGTTCTCACTTATTTAAAAAAAAATCAATTTATAACATGAAACCATTTTCAGCCAGTAGGAACATAATCCACTTACTGTGTTGTTTTTTGTAGTTATCGTTATTTTTCCTTGCAGACATGGTGGGCTAGTCCTCAAAGCACAGATGTCCCAGGTACTCTGTTAAAGCACTGGTCATTTCATAATGAGTCTTTCAAAATCTGGTTCACACACCACTGGCATTGCTTGAAAATAGAATCAAGTGTAAGGTAGAGCCCACACTCAGCCTCTGGACCTTTCTGCCTTTGAGCAAGCTTGTGGAATGGACCCTTTCCGTCCTCCTCCTGTCCTGGCCTCTTGTGTGTACAGCATGTCCCATAGTGGTATGTATTCCAGCTTGTTATAATGAAGCTGGAATCCCACCAGAGAGTGAATTCAGAGGGAACAGGCTATTCTTTCTTCTCTCTGGCCTCCCACTCCTCTCCTCCCACCCATTCTCACACCCCTTAGTTCTGTAAGCCTGGGCACTCAGAAATATGGACTGGATTAAATACTACCATGGCCCACGAGTTATTTTTGTTAATGTAATGAAAGACTATAAGTTCTTTCACTATTTCTCTTTTTTATCTAGACCTTTCTTTTTTTATATATTAAATATAATTTGTCAAATTGGTTTCCATATAACGCCCAGTGCTCATCCCAACAGGTGCCCTCCTCAACGCCCATCACCCTATCTAGACCTTTCTTAATGAATCACATGTAATTTCCTTATGACTATAGCATTAATGGTGACTACTTACAATTACTACATGTGAATTGTGCGAGAGAGACTGGGAGCAGGTGAAGGAAGGCACATTTCCAGCGAGGAAATATATTTGTCCTCCTCCCTCTACCCTCAGTATTTCCAGTATGTATTTCCATTTGGAGAGTGGCCTGAGAAACTGTTACCATTAGATTCCATTCTGCTGATGGAGACTGAAGACAAAAGGAACATCATTCTGTAGACCATACTAGCCATGACAGAAACAGCTGACTACCCAGTGGTAACATCAAATAATTTGCCGCCCCAAGGTTGGACCAAGAAACATCAGAATTCATTTGCTTCTCTGAGATCATATTGAGAGGCACCGGTGGTCCTCCTGCTCCTATACTGTGGCGGTTGCATCGATTGAAGAGAGGGCCGGTCTTTCTTGAGAGGGCCTTCTCTTGTTGGCAGAACCAGGAAAACGTTTTCACCCCTGTTGCATCTCACTCCTGATGAGGGTACCCTGACACTCATCCTGAGAATGCTTGTTCTGTAAGATATTCTGGCGTCAGGTAAGTCTGGGTGACGTTGTTTTTTTCCCCTTCATAGAGGAAAGACACACACACAGCATGGGTAGCAAGCGTAGCAAAGGTCTTGAGAAGGTCTGTAAAATCAGTAACCACAAAAAAGATTCAGTTTTGCTTAATTTAGTGTTCCATTCAGGCATTTGTTTTATAAAAAATGTTAGAAAGTGTTAGGCATTTTTCTAGGTGCTGGGAATTTAGCCAAGAACAATATAAAAGTTCCTTTTTTCATGGAGTTCATAGTTTGTGGGAATAGTCACATAATAAACAAGTCAAAATATGTAATATATTTTCAGATAATGAAAGATGAAAAGAAAAACATCATAAAGGGTCAGAGAGTGATGATGTGGGGACACAGTCTTAGTATGCTCTAGGGCTCTATGTGGGGGCAACATTTGAGAAGGGACTAAAAGGAAATAAGGGAGGGAGGCCAACAGTTATGAGGGAGGGGGAAGAGCATTCTAAGCAGAGGAAAGAGCAAGTGCAAAGGTCCTGAGGCAGAAGAGTGTTTGGCATATTGGAGTAGGCTGCGATGGGGTGATGGGGTGTAGTAGAAGTTGAGACAAGAGAGGAGATTGGCCAGGCTCTGTAGGGGCAAAGGGAGTCGGAAGAAGCCATTAGAGGGCTCTTAGCACTGGAGTGATATTTTCTGCCCTATCTTTGGAAAGGATTTCTCTGCTTTCTATGTGGAGAAGAGCCTCTAAGGTCAAAGGTAGAACCAGGAAGACCACTGCACTGTCCAGGTGAGACAAGATGGTGGCTTGGACCAGGTGATGAGCAGTGGAGGTGGTGAGAAAGTAACATGTGTATTCCCATCTTAATTGTCCATAAACTTTCTTTTTGAGGAATGCTTTTTAATATCTCTTGGAGTGCATTTTAGAAAACATTGCTGTATGTCATCAGATGTCAATCATGTATTCCTGTCAGTTGTGGAAGGCTTTTATACCTTCCTCCTTGGTGCTAAACTGTAATGGATAACAATGTCAGAAAGGTGAGACACCAAAAAGCTAAAGGAAGAAACTGAACATTTCAGTTTTAGCAACTGTGGTCAAGGTTGAGTTTGACTCTTGGCCCCAGTGGTGTGACAGTCACAGAACACATTGGAAGTCCATTTTTGTTTTTATTTTTGCTTATTTTTTTTCTGACACAGGTACAATTGTGCAAAAGACTCTCACGCATGACATATTTATTTTTATTTCGATGTATACTGAGTTCCTACTATAGCCTTAATAAGCTAATACCTTAGTCTGTTAATACTTTACTTGGCCACCTTTGCCTGATCAAATCAGATTAGATCTCACTCTATCCAAGCTTATCACAATAACATGTGCCAGCACATAGCTTTTATCACATTGTAAGACACTTATCTGTCTAGTGGTTGGCTGTTCCACTAAATGGGAAATTCCCTGCTGGTGAGGATCCATGCCTTTAATTTCTGTCTGCATAGAGCCTAGGTAGAGTCCAGACCCTACTATTGAGTAGGTGACAAGAGCTGTTGGTTGAATGGGTGTCCAGGATTGCCTTGGGGACTAAGGATATGAGATGAACCCAAACACAGTCTCTTCCTTTAAAGAACTAGTAGTCTGGTGGGGTGGATGGATGAATTCTGGCTTCCCTGCGATGGTTGCTATAGGCCAAGATCTGTTCTCATACAGATAGAATATTCAGTAGTCCACTTGAAGGGTTTTCAACCAAGAAATTCCTCTCGTCCCACAATATCTAACTTATCAACCCCATTTGTGAGGTCAGAATTCCATAATTTACACGTTTCCTTGGACTAAGGAGTTCAAAGCCAAACACCTCAGAGAAGGGAGAAGTACTTGAGGCACTCCTTAGCCATTTATTTATATGTTGTGTGTGAATTATTGAGCAGCTCCATTTGCCCAGTGGTAGTAAAGGAAAAGGTTTTGTTGGAAGAGAGAGGAGGGCACCCATTCTTAACTAGACTCTTAACTATGGAGAACAAACTGATGGCTGCCAAAGGGAAAGTGGGTGGGGAGGATGGGTTCCATAGGTCATGGGAATTAAGGAAGACCCTTGTAATGAGCACCAGGTGATGTATGTAAGTGCTGAATCTCTGCATTGTACACTTGAAATGAATATTACACTGTATGTTAACTGACTAGAATTTCAATAAAAACTTTAAAAAGAAAAAAATAACCAGTTGGGGGGACAAAAGGAGAGAGAGAGAGAGAGAGGGAGCGAGCAAGCCCTGGGCAGGTTATGGCGCACTGAGTCAATGAACACTCCATTCTGTTGCTTTGCAGATCACACTTTGTGCCATGAAAACACCTTGGTCTCAAAGCTGCACCTGCATTTAGCCACAGCTCACTGGTTGAAGTGTCAAAGAAGTCTCTGGTGTCTTCCTTGTACAGGCCACAAGGAAAGGGAACAATGAGTAGAGCACCCCTGGGGGATAAAGCTCTAGGGGTTTTATCATGGCTCAGACTGTGCTGAAGTAAACAAAGGCAGCTGCTTTTGTAGCTACGCCCTAGGCAAGCTTGCAAAAGGAAATATTTACTAAGTAAGACATGGACAAAGCAGAAAGAGAAAATAGGCCATTTCCAGAAATTAAGGGGAGACTAGGGCAAGCCTGGGGGAGTCTGTTTCTTTCTCCTGTTGGCTCTGCTTTTAAATTGCATTAAAACTGCAAGTATGCTAATCATATTGCCTGACTAGCTTAGAAAAGACAAGCAGAAAAATAGACATTCTTCTTGGAGCCTTCCTGCAGCCAGACCTCAGGTTGTGTATCTCAGCAACAGCCATGAATACCTCTTCTGCAAGAGCGCTGTGCTTCGTGACTCTCTACCCTGGCTCCTGGCTAGAGAAGCGCACTGCCAGCCTGCATTTCATTGTCATTTTTTCCTTTCAAAAAAGGAAAAGTGCCAGCCAGCATTATCGCTGCTGGACTGTGAATTATATTTATAAATGACATCTTTTATTCTTTAATTTCAAGTAAACTTGCGCTTACTGAGTAGGTACCATGTGCCACGTGTTGTCTTGGATGTTATTTTATTTAATCCTTCAAACAGGGCTTTTATTTTCCATTTCACAGATAATGTGATTGATGATTGAAGGCCATGAATAACTTGCCTAGCATCACAAAGCTGGCAAGTGGCAAAAAGCAGTATTGGAACCCAGGTGTGCATTTGGCTTATAATCAAGACCACTGTGTGTCTAATGATTCAGGGCATTTAATGTGTCAAGGACACCTGTTTGCTCTTGGGATGTTGTGGAGTTTCTGTTCGTGTTTAAGAATAACCAGGTGTTTATTCCCCTGAGATAGTGTGTGCGTTACATGACTCTGTTAGTGTTCTGTCTTTGGATTTAAGTAATTGCCTGATACCAGTGTTTGGCTCCATAGCCAACTTTGAAATATGCAAGATGTGACTATCTAAGTTATAAATTGCCTGCGTCCACTTCTTTCTCTTCCAATTCCAATGATGGGCAAACAGAGGACATGGAAACTAGTCTCATTCTGTACTAGCTCTGACGTGATACTGAGTGAATGTGGAGAAGAAGGGTGACTGATCACAGGTCCTTATTAAGTGTCTACTTGGTACATTGGAGGTTGGCTTTTTCTCTTGATTGCTTCCTATACTGAGGGACTTTTCTTCCAACTGTGCTCCTCCTTCCTCAACCCTGTTCTTAAAAACACTTAATAAATGCAGTCTTTATTTTAAAGTTGTCCTATTCATTATCAGATGATTATTGTCAGACAAAGATTGGAACAAATGTGAAAAGCAAGGCTAATAAGATACACTAAAAGAAAAGACATTTCCAATGTTTACGTAAATAAGGTTTTATTAAGCTACACTCTCTCAGATTTCCTACCTTAAACCCATCCCACTTAGAGCAAAACCCAAAGCCCTTACTGTGGCCTCATAGCCCCTGATGATCTGCCTGTAGTCACTTCCCTTGTTACCCCTTCCTGATTCCACTCAGTCACCTGGCCTCCTTGCCACTCTCCACGTGACACCTTTTTCTTGCTGCTTTCTCTGTGTGGAAAGCTCTGAGCCCCTGGGGAGCATGGGGCTTATGCCATGGCCTTAATCAGGCTTCTATTCAAATTCCCTCTGTTACGAGGTTCTCACCTGGACCACTCCTCTTAGAATAGCAGCCCCTCCTGCACACTGTAACCCTACACTGTCCAACAGGGTAGCTACTAGACAGGCTTGGTTATTTAGATTTAAATTTTGCCCTATATTTATTGGACAGCACAGATCTAGAACATCTCTGTCATCACAGAGAGCTCTGTGGGGCAGCGTTGCTCCAGCCTCCTACCCTGCTTTATTTTTATTTGTAGCCCTTACCATTACATGAAATCATGTATTTATTTGTTTTGTTTTCTGTCTTGGCACTAGAAAGAAAGCCCCATACCGTCAGGAGCTTTGTGTGTTTTTGTTTAATCTCTTATCTTCAGCTCAAGTATCTGGCATATAGTAGGTGCTTAATAAATCCTTCTTGAATGGATGATTGGATCTTTGGGGGAACGTTTTTTAATCCCAGAGGAGATAAGGAGAATTGTCGAGGGAGGTCGCTACTTTCCTTCTGCCCTTCCCAGCCCTCGAGAGCCTTTGTGATAACCCATATGCTTTTGGGAAGGAATTCAGTTCCTGGCTTTGTTTCTCTTCAGGCTCCCTTCACATGATTCATACATCCCAGCGAAAGAAGCAGAACTGACCGCACTCACTCTGAGTGGTTATTACCACATCCACAGATGGTCCCTTTCGAATCTGGCAGCCTCTGTTTAATGCCAGGGGACTCCTCTGCCAGAAGTCTTTGGTCATTTCGTGGAAGAGAGTATCTCGCTTTTACTGAAGAGTAGGAATTGTGTGCGACAGTTTTATAATGACTATGCCTAATAACACAGATTGTTTTGATGCTCCTCAGGCATCTGGTTTCCCCAAAGGCTGACATCATCCTGGTGGCTCCTTAGGGACAGGAATCCAGAACACTGTACTCCTTCTGGGCTCCATTGAAGACACTCTGAGTCTGCTGGCCAGTTCTCCCTCAGTGTTGCTCCTTGTAACACTTGACCTGAGTTAGGCCCAGTACATAGAAGGGTCTAGAAAGCTGAGCTAGAACTGTCAGCATGGTTCAGAGACTCCCCTTTCTGAAGCCTCCGTAAACGAACTTGACTCAGCACTTGCATCACATGTGCTCTACTCCCTGAGTGACATTTGGTGAGTTCCTTTCCCACTGAGGCCAATGTTTTACTGTGGGAGAGAGCACACTTCCTGGCCCACCAAATGCATCTGACAGACACTAAACTTCACGGCCAGAGTCTATGTCATGATTCTGAGAAGCTAGTAAACAAATATGCAAAGGAATATAAATTAAAAAAAAAAATTGTTTTGTCTTTGTGTGTATGCATCTTGTTCATTAAATAACTGACACAATAAGAAGAAAATGTCTCAACGTCACTCAGTTACATAAAAGAAGACTTGACTAAATACCAAGATATATTTTTGGACAAGATGACCGCTTTAAGGCTTAGTTCTTCTGAAATTAATTTGCAAACGTAGTACAATTCTAGTTAAAATTCTAATGAAAATTTTCTTAGAAAATGGGTAAGCAATTCTCAAGTCCATTTGGAAGACAAATTAGATGGGATGCAAATAAATATTTGCAAAGGATGAGTCCTGAGAGGCACAAGCACTGATAGATATTAAACTTATAACAAAGTGATAAAAATTAAAGTAAAATGGTTTGAGGGCAACAGGAGATAAGCATATCAATGTAGCAGAGTTCAAAACTGAAGAGAGACTATTATATATAGGAATTTTGTCTCATGAAAGGGGCATTTTAATAAATGTTTGTTTATTTATTTGAAAAAAACCCTTCCTTGTACAAGATGGCAAAATAAATTCAAGAACTAAACATTGAACAATGAAACTAGTATTAGAATTAGAACAAATATAGATGAATATTTTGGAACTTCAGGAGGGCCTGAATAAACTACTCACGGCAGGAAACATGAAAGAAGAACATTTTGAACAGACTATAAAAATAGTCATTAACTTTTCATGGCAAAAATACCATAAATGAGGCCATCTGAGAAAAGTATTTACAACCTGTATGACAAAGGAGTTTATATATAAACCATTTTTAAAATTCAATAAGAAAAAGATCTTGGGGCACCTGGGTGGCTCAGTCACTTAAGCATCTGACTTTGGCTCGGGTCATGATCTCGCAGTTCGTGGGTTCGGGCCTCGCATCGGGCTCTGTGCCCACAGCTCAGAGCCTGGTGCCTGCTTTGGATTCTGTGTCTCCCTCTCTGTCTCTGTCTCTCAAAAATAAATAAACGTTAAAAATTTTTTTTTAAAAAAATGATCTTGTATTCCTTTCTTGTGGCTGCTTAACAAATTACCACACTGCGTGGCTTAAAACACAGAAACTTATTTTCTCACAGTTCAAGATGTTACAGGGTGGCACTCTCTACAAAGGGGAGGATCCCTCCTTGCCACTCCCAGGTTCTGGTAGTTTCAGTGTTCCTTGGCTTGTGACCGCATAGTCTCAGCCTCTATTTTCTCATGGCTTTACCTCTGCGTCAGAGTCTTTTCTGTGTCTTATTAGGAAACTTACCATTGGATTTAGGGCCCACCTAGATAATCCAACTTGATCTCCTTTTAAGATCCTCAACTTAGTTATTCTTGTTTCCAAAAAGGTCACATTCATAGGTTTTGGGAGTTAGGACATGGTCATATCTTTTGGGGGTCTACATTAAAACCACTGCAAACCTCAATACAAAAATGGGCAAAATATAAAAGATTTCGCAAGGAAAGAGATATTCAATTTCACAGGTAATCACATGCAACTTAAAATGATAAAACATTTTTCTGTAATTTGGCAGAAATCTCAACTAATTTCTAGTATAGGTGAGAACACAAGGAAATCAGGGCTCTCCTACATGCTTCTGGAAGTTATAAATTGCCACAGTCTTTATGAAGAACAATGTGATATTATATATAAAAATCATCCAAACTAGGTTCCTCCTTTGACCTCTCAAGTTCTCAATAAGATCTACCACAAGGCTGGGCATCACCACATTATTAATAATACTCAAATAGTAGAAATAACCTGGATGCCCAATGATAGGAGACAGGTTAAATGAATTAAGGTATATAATAAATAAAAATGGTACTAGAATATTTAAAACTGTGAGAAAATTTAAATATAAAATGTATGATTAAAACATATCACGAAAGTGCCAACCTCTGGGTCACGATGGTGGATTATGCATATGCTAAACCCTGTTTCACATATGTGGATGATACATCATTATTATTTTAATAATAAATGGCTCACCTCAAAAGAAGAAAATTGTCAGGTCCCAGAAATGGAAAGGGCAGACTTAGTGTATAGGAGATGGCACTGTGCCTTCCAAGTTGTGACCAGGACATGGCCAGCAAGTAATCTGGGATCCAGGAGCACACTGCCCATCTCCACCTGGAAGGGAAGACAGTCCACAACTGCCTGCCACAGACAAGGCTAGGAAAATGTCACCCACCTGAGATGGAAACCCTGAGCTCATTGGCATCTGCAAATATGGAAATCCAGGACTGAGCTACCGATAAAAAAAGTAGTTCAGACTTTTGGGAACCATTTGGAACTCAAGCAGGGGCAAACTCAAAACTCTATTGGAAAAAATTAAGTAAACCCCAAAGGAAAATCTGTATAAATCCAGGTTCAAGCAGCAGATGATTCCTTTAGAACCATAATTCTGAATTTTTGGTCTGGCCTCATTAACCACTTTTCACTCTTAAAAATAGTTAAGAACAAAAGAATTTTCATTTTTGTTGGTTATACCTATCGATATTTACCATATTAGAAACTAAATCTGAGGAACTTATAAGACACAAGAATCTCCAAGTACACATTTCATTAACCATTAGAGCAATGATGTTACCACATATGTAGCCTCTGGAAAATGCGATTATAAAGTCATGAAAAAATGAGAGTGAAAACATCAAATAACATTATGAAAATTATTTTGACCTCAGATTCCTGGACTGGTCTTGGGGGTTTCCTGGGGAACCCCAGACCACTCTCTGAGAACCACTGCTAAAGAAGATATGCTCATAGCCAAGGATTACTAAACCTATAATGAAAGCCTGTACTATTTGAGATAGTCTACTACTCCAGTGAATGGGAAAATTCATACCTGAAGACTTAGAGATAAGAGAGTAATCTGAGAAGGGCTTCAAATTCTAATGTACAGTATGATCTAAAGTAATCATATGCAGAAGCATTTGCATAGCTTAAAGATTGGAATTAGAATTGCTAATCGCTAAGAGTAGGGATCTCTGGGTGGTAGAAATACATATGGTTTTTATTTTATTCTTTGTAACTTCTGAATTTTCCAATTATTTCTTAAACATGTTTTAGTTTTGTAATCAGAAAGAATATTGCTGTACATACTAAATTGAATTTAGATGTTTGTTCATTAGAATAACGCTCACTTTGACTCACTTGAGAATATTCTTCTATCAGGAGGTCTAGGACCTTCAAAAACCTTCATGGATGTAAATAGTTCTGTTATTTGAATAAGGCCTTTATGCTTTACTAACGTGTAGTTTGTAGAAATTTCAACAACTACCGAGGCCAGTTTAACTTGGTTTAGGAGAATTGTTCTTCACAGAGCAAATTAATTTGTCAAAATTGCATAAAAAAAGAATGTTAATATACTTAAAATCAAAATTTCCAGGCTCTTTGAATGACTTATTACTTAAAAATATGCAGATATGTTAAATACTCTATTTTTATAGCAAATGTGTCACAAGATTATATTTTGTAAGCTTAATTTCTGTTTTTGATAGATTTGAAAGAAATAATGTAGACTTTCTGCCTTGCTTCCTGCTTCTCTCACTTGATTCTAATTAGTGAGTTTTATGGTATTTCTTAATAGACATGTTAGAATTTGAAAGGATGTTGCATTTATTTTAATACAGGACTGCCCGTCGGTGTCATGTTGAGAGTGGGGACATTCTGTTAGGAAAGCTTGGGAATTGGTTGGATAACACAGTTAAACAGGGTCTTTATAAAAAGCTTGAATTGTGATCCTTCCCTGCCCCCAGGGAAAGACCTATTCAATATGAGACAGAAACTTCCCAAATTTATATGACAATAGAGCTTTTTCCACTCAGCACATATTGCAGATTGCACTTTGGGGAAACGTTGATCCAGATAAGTCCCTCATGAAGAAAGGGGGTTATTGGAGGGTTGGCCCCCCTATGGTGCTTGTGTCCTCTTTTAATAACACTGCTTTATAGCATTTTATTTTACAAAGTTCCTATTTTCAGGGAGCTTACATTCCAGTAGGGAAGACCATCACATTCTTGGATAACCATAATGAAAGACATGATTGAATGCCCAAAGGGAACCAGCTGGGCTTAACTGAGCAGGTGTGATTAGATTAAGTAATAATAAAAAGAAATCACTTGAAGAATGGGAATTTACACGTATTTACACAGAAGTTTAAAGGTTCTGAGGACAAGCAGCATCCTTAAACTATAAAAGTCTGATTTCAAAGATTTGGATAGGCTGGGATGATGGGTCAGTGTGTATTTCTTTATCTCAGATGTCTTCTCCTCCCTCCCAAAAACTTCTTTTCAGAATGCTGTCTCCCGGTAGGTATGCATTTCTGCATTTTAAGTCTGTTCACCTTCAAATAGTATGTCTATTGCATAAGGTTAGGCTATAATGAAGTAGCAGTGTGGACATTCTTACATAGTACTTAGAGTTCCTACAAGGCTATGCCTATTGTCTCATCTTTCTGCTGTCTCCAGACCACCAAAGTCTAGGGCTCAGATATGTTGACCTCTTTTTGTTGACAGTGTAAGGTCCAGAGGTTTCAAACTTTTGTTGAGTAAACATTTCAAACAATGTTTCAATCAATGTTTTCTGCCAGAATAAGAGAATAAGCATATTCATAATCTAGATGGTGTACCACACCATCTCTCGTGGACTATGTTCTTTTAATGATCACCAGAGCATTTTATTCGATGTAAATTATACCTCAATAAAATTGATCATAAGCTTTTTTAAAAAGCCATTATCAGGGCACCTGGGTGGCTCATTCGGTTAAGTGTCTGACTTCGGCTCAGGTCATGATCTCACAGTTCATGAGTTTGAGCCTCACATCAAGCTTTGTGCTGACAGCTCAGAACCTGGAACCTGCTTCAGATTCTGTGTCTCCCTCTCTCTCTGCCCCTCCTCTGTTAGTACACTCGCTCTCTCTCTCTCTCTCTCTCTCTCTCTCTCTCAGAAATAAATAAAAACATTAAAAATTTTTTTAAAGTCATTATATATATTTTTTATGTACAACTTTTTTATTATAATAAAATAAAATATATTGTGTATGAAATATACATTTTAAACTATTTTTAAATTATTTTCTTATTTTTAAATTTACATCCAAGTTAGTTAGCATGTAGTGCAATAATGATTTCAAGAGTAGATTCTAGTGATTCATCCCCTATGTATAAAACCCAGTGCTCGGGGCCCCTGGGTGGCGCAGTCGGTTAAGCATCCGACTTCAGCCAGGTCACGATCTCGCGGTCCGTGAGTTGGAGCCCCGCGTCAGGGTCTGGGCTGATGGTTCGGAGCCTGGAGCCAGTTTCCGATTCTGTGTCTCCCTCTCTCTGCCCCTCCCCCGTTCATGCTCTGTCTCTCTCTGTCCCAAAAATAAAAATAAAAAACGTTGAAAAAAAAAAAAAAAACAACCCAGTGCTCATCCCCAAAAATGTCCTCCTTAATGCCCCTCACCCATTTAGCCCATCCCCCACTCCCACTCCTCCAGCAGTTTGTTCTCCATTTTTAAGAGTCTCTGTTTTGTCCCCCTCCCTGTTTTTATATTATTTTTGCTTCCCTCCCCTATGTTCATTTGTTTTGTATCTTAAATTCCACATATGAGTGAAGTCATATATTTGTCTTTCTCTGACTGACTTATTTCGCTTAGTGTAATACCGTCTTAGTTCCATCCACATAGTTGCAAATGGCAAGATTTCATTCTTTTTGACTGCTGAGTAATACTCCATTGTGTGTGTGTGTGTGTGTGTGTGTGTGTGTGTGTGTGTGTGTGTGTATACCACAACTTCTTTATCCATTCATTTGCCAATGGACATTTGGGCTCTTTCCATTCTTTGACTATTGTCGATAGCACTGCTATAAACATTGGGGTGCATGTGCCCCTTCGAACCAGCACACCTGTATCTCTGGTGTAAATACCCAGTAGTGCAATTGCTGGGTCATAGGGTAGTTCTATTTTTAACTTTATGAGGAACCTCCATACAGTTTTCCAGAGTGGCTGCAACAGTTTGCATTCCCACCAGCAGTGCAAAAGAGATCCTCTTTCTCCGCATCCTCGCCAGCATCTGTTGTTGCCTGAGTTGTTAATGTTAGCCATTCTGACAGGTGTGAGGTGGTATCTCACTGTGATTTTGATTTGTATTTCCCTGATGATGAGTGATATTGAGCATTTTTTCATGTGTCTGTTAACCATCTGGATGCCTTCTTTGGAAAAGTGTCTATTCATGTCTTTTGCCCATTTCTTCACTGGATTATTTGGTTTTTTGGCTGTTGAGTTTGATAAGTTCTTTATGGATTTTGGATACTAACGTTTTATCTTCTTTATCATTTGCAAATATCTTCTCCCATTCCCTCGGTTGCCTTTTAGTTTTGCTGATTGTTTCCTTCACTGTGCAGAAGGTTTTTATCTTGATGAGGTCCCAATAGTTCATTTTTGCTTTTGTTTCCCTTGCCTCTGG
This sequence comes from Neofelis nebulosa, assembly GCF_028018385.1. NCBI lineage: Eukaryota > Metazoa > Chordata > Mammalia > Carnivora > Felidae > Neofelis > Neofelis nebulosa. The sequence continues at coordinate 99,762,683 of NC_080782.1, read as the reverse complement.
AGACGTGTTGAGTGAGAAGTTGCTGCAACTGAGGTCACAGTGGTTTTGGTCTGCTTTCTCCCCTAGGATTTTGATGGCTTTCTGTCTTACATTTAGGTCTTTCATCCATTTTGAATTTATTTTTGTGTATGGTGTCAGAAAGTGGTCCAGTTTCATTTTTCTGCATGTTGCTGTCCAGTTTTCCCAGCACCATTTGCTGAAGAGACCGTCTTTAGTGTATTGGATGTTCTTTCCTGCTTTGTCAAAGATTAGCTGGCCATACGTTTGTGGGTCCATTTCTGGGTTCTCTATTCTGTTTCATTGATCTAAGTGTCTGTTTTTGTTCCAGTACCATACTGTCTTGATGATTACAGCTAAAAAGCCACTATCTTTCGATGTGTGAAACAACCTTAAGAAAGAGGTATCTAGTTGCAACATGGATGGTGAATACTACATGTTGCCTTTCTTTCTGACGTTGATCATAAACTAAAATGTATATTAGTTTGGACTAATGCATTACACAGTCTCTCAAAATATTTCTGGACTTGTTGCAAATGTTAATGTTCACATCATTGTCTTTTTATTTTAATGAAGCTATTTTTTGGCATTACTATAATGTCATCACATATAATTAGTTTTATGTTCTATCTCATAAGAGATGGAAAGTGATAAGGCTCTCATTGGGGTGGCTGGTGTGCTCTGTTATGGTCTTGACCAAGATGATATAGCACTGAGTTAAGGTGACGTTCCCCACTTTTCAACTTCCATTCAGGTACAGGGATTTCCACTGCTCCTCAGGAGAGACAGATATGGGGAAAACACTTGAAGCTTCTCGTTTTACTACCCATGCACATACCCTCACTTGTCCCCAGGAAAGAAGGAGCAACTTCTCTGATAAATTGGGTGAAAGATCTTGGCCTGCTGGCCTCAGCCCCATGGAGATGCTTACCCAGGTCTGCTAATCCTGTGGCCTGGAAAACTCCCTGGACAGCCTTCCCTCCTGGAAGGAGCCCTGTGTGGTCCAGAATCCTAGGACTGGGAAGAAGGTGTGGCATCGGAGATGAAGTGTGTGCATGATTTTCCATCAGCTGGCAACTGCTCACCATTTACCTTCTCTTGTTGAATGTCTCCATTAGGTCCAAACTTAGGAGGGAAAGATGGCTGTTAGATAATGAGTCCCTTCTCCCAATCCCAACAGGCTGGAATTCTGCAAGTACTTTGAAGGGTTTCTACCTACCCAGGCAATGGGAGGTGGGTCTGTCTTCTGCCCCAATTTGGTGGAAACTCTGTTTCCCTCACGGGCTTCCGTTTCTACTAAGAACTGGTAGATGTAGTATAGGCGGTTGAGCTCTGGAGTAAGTTCATGTAAGTGTGAATTCTTACCGGGCAGATTTCAGTTTTCCCATCTGTCAAATGGAGATTTAAAAAGCATATGGTTATTGTCAAGATTCTTGTTGTGTGATAATTCCTCTGAAGTACTTATCACAGGGCCAACATAAGAATGAGTGAGCTATTATTATTGCTGTCATTACTGTGTGCGTGCACAATGGCTTCAAAGCTGCATAAATACAGTTATTACAATGATGGACTCTCCCAGCATCCAGAAGATTCCAGAATGTTTTGGTGAGGAGGAACTATCCCAGATCTTTTGATGATGGTGGTGATGAAGGGTACAGCAGAAGGAAGGACTGGAAGTTTGGGGACAGTGTGGTGAAACGGAGATAAACATCTGTGTGTGTGTTGGGGAGAGTTGTGCATGATGGGAACATGTGTAGGATGGTTTTGATATAATATGTGGTGTTACTGAATATACGATGTTTGGCATGAACCATCAAAGAAAAAAAAAAGAACTGAAACTGTTTTGCCAGAATAACTTCCATTTATGTGTACAAATTATTATTTGTGCAAAGTGCCACACATAGAAATAGAGCTGATTTGTGCATGTCATTTCATATATCAGATAAACGGTGCTGTAAATATTACTCGGTTGTAACAGCCACTTCTATAAATACACTTGTTAACGGGGCGCCTGGGTGGCTCAGTCGGTTGAGTGTCCGACTACAGCCCAGGTCATGATCTCGCAGTCCGTGGGTTCGAGCCCTGCATCGGGCTCTGTGCTGACAGCTCAGAGCCTGGAGCATGTTTCAGATTCTGTGTCTCCCTCTCTCTCTGACCCTCCCCTGTTCATGCTCTGTCTCTCTCTGTCTCAAAAATAAATAAACATTAAAAAAATTTTTTTTAAAAATAAATAAATACAGTTGTTAATCAGCTGTGATAAGCAGGGCATCTAAACACGTAGCTATTAAAAACTTATTATAGGAGATACTGTTAGTGCTCTGCCCAGATACTCTTGGATCCCCTTCATTTTCTCCGCTCTCTTCCTCTGGCTCCATTCTTTGCTTCCACCAGCCACACCTGCACCTTGTCAGGGGACTGTGCGTGGGTCTCTGGAACTGCCTTGCCTTTTGGTACAGAAAGCTGGAAGTGCCTCTAGTCCATCCTCACCCCGGGTGGCCCTTGGCCAACAACAGATGGGAGTGGGAGTGTGAAAGGCCAGCACCTTTGCCTTGAGTGGGAATAACTCTGGGGGGGAGACTGTGGCTTGCCCCCCAGTACACTGCCTAAAACCGCAGTCCTCCCTCAGTCATCCTCTTAATAAATGATTCGCACCTGATTCCTTATCACAGGTTCTGTTTCTGGGGAACCTGAATTAAAATCACTTAATGTACGTCAACTTTTCTCCTGGGCACGGTGTAAATGTCAGCTTATTAATCCTCACAACACTGTATGGCAGTTGTTATTACGCTTACTTCATGGAGAAGCACGCTGACTTGAATTAAAGAGTACTGGCAGCTGCACGTCACTGGAGGTGGTTGGAGGTTCGTTGCTTTGCCTTCTTTCCTGCCCTTCTGGCCCCTGGCGTCTTATTTAGCGTGACCGCTGTGTTATCTTTTGAAGTATAGCCACCATGTTGGGATGGTTTATCTGAACAAACAAGACTGCATTTGGGAATTATCTACATAAAGCCCATCACTGATGAAGATATCACAATAATTCTCCTTGATTCAGAACCCACAGGATGATTTAGCCAAGAGACCATAAAATAAGTTTTATGTAGAGAAAACAAGTTATCAGAATGACCAGGAAGAATGCTACTGCATTGACTAAGACCTCAGCAAGAGCACTGGGTGAATCAGATAGGGGGTGAGGGGCAAGCCTCTGGGGTCAGGTTCATCTGGGCTGGAGTCCCAGCGTCTCTTCTGACAAGCTTTGTGATCTTGGGCTACTTATGTAATCTCATCCTTAATCTTCTCATCTGTAAAATGGAGACTGCAAGATCTATTTTGGAGGATTGAAATAAGGATTAAATAAAAGAACATATATAAAGTTCTTAGCATAATGTCTGGCTTAGAGTATGCTCTAAATCAACTCAGTTTTTATTAAAACGATGTCTGGAGCATATTATGTGGTCTGACTCAGTGATTCACCCTAAACAGAGGTGTATCATTTGCAGACATCGATGATGCAATATGCAGCTGCCCGTGGACCTCCTCATAGGCCATAACTGGTGTGCGGGCCACACCTTGAGAACCTTCCAGTACAGGTACCAATATGCCATTTTCCTGGTGGAGTCTGCAGTGAGCCAGGCTTTTTGCATTTTCCATTTACCAGAGAGAGGAATGGCCACAGGCCACTCTGCCCCTGAATAATCTGCCTGCCAGCAATATGAAGATTGCTTCATAAAGGCGGTACAGACTTGTTCTCTTGTTTGACATTTTATGGTGGGATCATTGTAGATTCACATGTTGTTAGAGATAATACATACCCCCATGCCTTTCACCCAGTGTCCCCCAGTGACAACATCTGCAGACATCTGATTTTAAACATATTTTTGAGTAAGTATTCGTGCCGTCCCTTACATGTGCGAAAACGCTAAAAAAAAATCTTTGTTTTAGTGAGACTGCAAACCACAAGACCCAGTCTCTTCTGTCAAGAATCTGAAAATCACCTGGAGCCTTGAGTGAGGAACCTTGAATCAAAAAGGAGCCCTTATATATACACATTCCTTTATTTGCCCCAGAATGAAAACTAAGACTTTTACATGCAGCACTTTTTTTTTAAACCTATAATGTTTGATTGCAAAGTTTTTCTTTTTTTTTTTTCCTCATTGTGCATATGATTAGATTACATAGAGGGTTAGAATTGTTGACTTTGCAGTCATAACCATGCCATTCAAGACCCCTTGTGTGTTTCCTCTTCTAGAGGTGGGTGGGCCCCACACAAAGACCTTTTTGGGGGTCCTTAAAGCATGTGGTAAGAACATTTGTGGCTTGGAACAAAAGCAGAAACGCCAAATCCGGTCAGCTTAGGTAGCATTTCTTTAAAAGAGCCATTGTAGAAGCTCTCGGTTACTAAGAAGCACGGCTGCTCCCATGGTGGTACCGCCATGGCCCAGGCTCTGCTTCCCCCTCAGCACATTGTTCCTCACGTACCAGTGTATCCGGTGCCTGTACTGGTCATGCAGGGGAAGCAGCTCGTGTGCAGTGTCTGATATGATCATCAGTCTATGGATAGTAGAGCAGTTGGCTTTATTTACTGGGTGAACTGTCTTAATTTTGCTTTTAATTTTTAAAAAAAATTTTAATGTTCATTTTCGGGAGAGAGAGAGTGAGAGAGTATGAGTGGGGGAGGGTCAGAGAGAGAGGGAGACACAGAATCTGAAGAAGGCTCCAAGCTGTGAGCCGTCAGCACAGAGCCCGACACGGGGCTCGAGCTCGTGAACTGTGAGATCATGGCCTGAGCCGAAGTCAGACGCTTAGCTGACTGAGCCACCCAGGTGCCCCTTTACTTTTAATTTTTAAAGTAGGAAGTATCTCTCTGTCCCCAATATTGCCTTCTCCTTCTCTCTTCTTTCCTGCCTCCTTCTTGAGTCTCTGAGCCTCCAGCCTCAACCTCTTCCAACTGCCTTCCCATCTTTTCTTACTCTCCTCATGGATCCTCCCATCTCTTGCTTCCCCTTACTGTCAGCCCTCCAAAAGAAAAAAAAAACAGAAAGAGAGAAAGAAAAAGGAGAATAAACAGAAAAACCCTCCATTATGACATTTGGCAAAAACCTTATAATCATATGTTTATTTTAATTTCATTTTACTGTCTTCCAAAACACAGGGCTGTGCAGAACCAGGCTTCTGTTTGCCTCGCGGGCATTTACAGTTATTCGGTGGTAATGATGCACAGTCCATTTATAAACAAACATCTTTTTGTCTTTATTACTGGGTTTGTTTCTGATGTCTGAACGAGCAGTTTAAGTGTATGTTTGTAAGCCATTCACCAAGTATCTTACACTAGGTACAAAGAGGAGGTAGAAATTAGTATTACATAACTCATGGTTTGCAACACTGCCACAGAGTAGGGCTTGGGGATTTAATGATAGGGGGAGTGACTTTCTCACCGTTATATTCTCTATGTACAACCGTGGGCCACCAGAGGAGACAGCTCAGTGGACCAGTGAACCATCTATTACCATGGGTTCAGCCCGAATGTAAGCCAAGCCTTTTGTCTCAGTGATATAGAAAACCAAACAGTGGGCCATGGGAGACCCATGACAGGTATCCAGGACAGCAGTCAACTGGAATAACAGTAGGATGAGGGGGGTGTGTGTGTCCAGAGATGAAGGACATAGAGACAAAGCCTGGAGTACTTATAAGGTGGGGTTGTGACGGGACATTGCATGTGGCTTACCTGTCACTGCTGGCCTGGGGGTGACTTCTGAAAGGACAGACCCCAACTAGACAAGCCTATTGTTCTAATTCAATGTTTATCAAAGGCATCTGTGGAATCATTTGATGAACTCTACCCATTTCCTACCGACATGACCGTTATACTAGGGCAAATACTCAATTGTAGTTTGGGGGCACTGCGTGAGTCTTTGTTGAAGGAAATACAATGAAAGGAGAGGGAAAATGCATTTTACAAATATATATATGACTCAATAGCATTGTATATGGGGCTGCTTGCCTGCTTTTTTTTTTAATACTAGGAAATAAGTTCAGACAGGATTCTTCTCATATTCTGGTTTTGACTTTGCAGTGTGTGTATATGCCTGTGAGCAATACTATTTTTCTCAATCCAAATGTGTTGGATGTACTTTTTGAGGTTCCAGATGTCCTGTTTTATCCTCAGGGAATTCCTGTGCATTCCATGCAAAGCTAATTCTGTGTCTTAGTCTGAGGGGGACGGTGAAAAGAGACCAGAGACCAAGGGATAGATGGTGAAAAAGACAAGAAAGGAATACTAAGTATCTTGTGTGGCTTTTCTTCTTTTGCAGTTCTGTTTTGAAGCCAAAGTGGATGATGCCGTCAGGGCTGAAGCACTGATCAGAGTCTGAAAACTTCCCATCTTCGCATTTGCCATCAGTTGAGATAAGATGGAAGACTGTTACAAGGATAGGACTTCACTGATGAAGGGCGCCAAGGACATTGCCCGGGAGGTGAAGAAACAAACTGTAAAGAAGGTGAACCAGGCAGTGGACCGGGCCCAGGATGAATACACCCAGCGGTCCTATAGTCGGTTCCAAGATGAAGAAGAGGACGATGACTATTATCCACCTGGAGAGACCTATAATGGGGAGGCCAATGATGATGAAGGCTCCAGTGAGGCTACCGAGGGCCACGATGAAGATGATGAAATCTATGAAGGGGAGTATCAGGGCATCCCCAGTATGAACCAAGGGAAGGACAGCATTGTGTCAGTGGGGCAGCCTAAGGGCGATGTGCACAAGGACCGCCAGGAGCTGGAGTCAGAGAGGAAAGCTGATGAGGAAGAACTAGCCCAGCAGTACGAGCTGATAATCCAAGAGTGTGGTCATGGCCGTTTCCAGTGGGCCCTTTTCTTTGTGCTGGGCATGGCCCTTATGGCGGATGGTGTGGAGGTGTTTGTTGTTGGCTTCGTGTTGCCCAGCGCTGAGACAGACCTGTGCATTCCAAATTCAGGATCCGGATGGCTAGGTGAGTGCATCATGCCTGTGACACAGATTCTGAAACTGGCTTATTTGTGGAGCACCGTTAACAAATAGAATACTTACTTTTCATCCAGAGCACTGCTTCCCCCCTCACCACTACTTTATTAGGAACAGCTTTAAACATGCAAAAGAATCAAAAACATTGTACAGTGATGCTTGTATATATCCACTACCTAGATCCTATAATTAACAATTACCATATTTTCTCTATCATCTATTCATCCATCAATCCAACTTATGTGTTTATGCATTTCAAATTAAGAGCACTATGTTTTATATTATTATAAATGTTTTATCGGTTTCTCCTTTATTAACTTCTAAAGATATGTCCTTGGAAGTTAATAAGACTACTATATGAAAACATATTTGGTACTTTTCTAAATATAGAGGTTAATTCTACAAAACTCTGACAAATGTGATTTAAAATTCTGAATTTCAAATTTTATGTATAATACTATGATTTAAATACTTTTGGGACCCCGCTAGTTTTTTTTTTCCTATAATCTATGTGTATGTTTGCTTGTTTATTTTTTCAGTTAGTTTTATTCATAGAATTTTCTCTAGATGACTTTTTCTTTTTCAAAGCTTGTACCTTTGTGCCTAAACTGGAAGAACTTCCTCATTGCTTTAAAAATCTATTTCAAATTGGGCAGCTGGGTGGCTGAGTCAGTTAAGCGTCCAACTCTTGATCTCAGCTCAGGTCATAATCTCACATTTTGTGAGTTCAAGCCCCACATAAGGCTCTGCACTGATAGTGTGGAGCCTGCTTGGGATTCTCTCTGCCCCTTCTGTCTCTGTTCCTCCCCTGCTTGTGCTCACTCACGTGCACGCTCTCTCTCTCAAAATAAATAAATGAACTAAAAATTTTTTTAAAAATCTATTTCAAGTCGTATTAATATCTAAATTATATGTGTAAAAATAATGCGACTTCTCTATCAAATATCTAGATAGCAGAAGTTACCATGACCTTGAGGTTCAAAGAAACCCTCCGTTGTGGAAGGGAAAACAAGAAGGCCAAGAAACATGCACACAGAAACATAGCCCCAACAATTTAAGTCCATGTCAAGCATTCAGTAGATTAAGGTAGGAGGACTTTCAAACCCCTTTTGCTAAGCATACCCCAGACAACATGTTTATGTGCATATGAAATCTATATGTGTCTCAGAGTCTGTGAGAGTAAGAGTACTTGGTATCTATATTTTCAAGGGACTTTTTAAAACTAAAGTTTGATAAACAAAAGTCTGCAAGTCTTTTTATGGAAACTGAGTAATTTTATTGAGTAATGTTATAATCATTGATGCTGAGAAGTTTTCTGTGTGAAAAAAATTAAATGCCATTTTCTAACCTGCTCTGTGACAGTGAAAGAGAGAAAATCATGAGAAAAAGATTTACATCTCATTTCTTTAACACTTGTTTCTTTATATGACCCCGTCCTAGCATCTATTTTTTTATTTACTTAGCTGAAAGAGATAGATTCTTGGAAGCAGACTGTGAGGGAGAGAGGGTGGGGGTGGGACATATTTTGCCTGTTTTTGCTGGTAGACTCATCTCTGTGTTCAGCCATCAAAATACAGAACATAATTTTGAGGAGGGTCCTTAGTCGTTTGTCAAATTGATCATTTCAGTGTACCTCGTATGTATCCACTGTATTTTGCCTTTGTGTGTGTGTTTTTTTTTTCTTTTGGTGAGCAGCTATATCTACTATAAGGCTGGGAATCAAAATATTTATCAAGATGTTGCAAAAGGAGTGCATCAGCAGAACTTTTTAAGGAGATAGATACTTAGAAATATAATGGCACACATATTTAATAATTGCAAGCTTCATTTTAGGATAAAAAGCATTTCACATTATAATCCTAGCTTTTATATTGGAAACGTTTCAGAAAACTCTAAACTAAGCTTGCTTTTATCTTCTTGGTGCTGAATGGAAACACAGTATGACACCTGGTTCTCTTATCAGTTTATTCCATACACCTTTAAACCCTGCTGATGTTATACACCCCTAGGTGACATTCAGAAGTTCAGATAATGCTGTGGAACAATTGGAGCAGTGATATTTTCCTCTTTCCATAAGTGTGACTGCTTTAGTGAATTAAAACTGTGTCCCCAAGAGTGTATGGTTTCACTCAACATTGTGAGTCCCCAACAGAAGCATTTTAATGGTTTCATAACTGTACCTTCCAGACTTGCATTTCAATTCTTTTGCCACTGTAATTTCACTTATAATTGCATTCTAATGGAGTTTTTTTAGACAAGCATTTAAATTGTTTTGCCATTTTCATTCCATCGAATAATAGCTTTGTAATATAATTACCGCTCTAAGTCACAGCAATGGGATCAAAATGCGAGAAAGATGCATGACCCATGTTTGGTGGTATTTGAGGGATATAGATTTGCAAAGTAATTTCTCATTTGGCACTAAGCATTGTGTTGTTCTCTCAAGGAAGACCAGGAACAAAAAATATGAACCAATTTATGTCTCATTTATTTGGGAGATAGAGCCTCTCTTGATGTTTGCTAGAAGGTTGACTTAAAGATGGTGACTGTGTGCAGGTGTCTATGTGTATGGCCTGTGTGTATATATAACATTGTTAATTGGGCTGGGAAAAAGAGTAAATATTTAATTATCTAACGAGCTGTTCTTTGGGGGAATAAGGTGCAGTCTTATTTAAGATAATCCATGCTCCATTGCCAAAGTCTATTATTGAGCATTTATTATGTGCAAAGCATAGTGTTACCACTGGGGATAACAGGACAAATAAGGATGAGGTTTCTGTATCCAAGGAAGTTATAGTCTAGTATGGAGAAATCACAAATGTCTGCATGTTGCTAGCACGAAGAAACAAATATCAACAGCTGGAAGAGAAGCAAAAATAGACTTGAGGCTGAGAGACCACGTAAGGTGTCGCGACCTGACCGAGGCAGTGGGGGGAAAAGCCAGGATTTGGGAGCTGTTCCAGAGGTAGGGTCAGCAAGGATTGGTCCTCGATGAATTCAGATGGCGGAACAAGTGGACAGTTGATGAAAAGAAGGTGATTCATCAAATAAAGTAATGCGGAGTACAGATTTGAACCTGAGGCAGAAGGATGAAGAGTTTGTTTTAGACTTCTCCCTTTGAGATCCTGGGGGGCGTCCCAGGAGTCCAGTGAGCCACTGTCCTTTTGGACTGAAGCACAGTTGGTTTGTGAGCAGTCTCATTTAAGATGACGCTGCCAGTGACCTCAACCAGGGGGACAGTGGTTTCCCGCGGAAAGCTCTATTATGGGGCTGCTGATGAGGAGGATGGCAGAAGAGGAGCAACCAGGAGAGTGGGGAGGCCTGGATGTCGCTGAGAAAAGGAAGAGATCTGTCACCCTCAGGTGCTGCAGTCTTTTTTTTTTTTTTGAGTTTTGAGAGATGGAGAGAGAGAGCAGTACGCGCACAAGAGCAGGGGAGGGGCAGAGAAGGAGAAAGAGAATCCCCAGCAGGCCCCGTGCTGTGAGCGCAGCCGAGCACGACGTGGCACTCCATGATCTCTGTGAGATCAAGACCTGAGCCAAAAGCAAGAGTCGGACGCTTAACCGACTGAGCCATGCAGGTGCCCTGGTGGCTGCAGGGTCCTGCAGGAAGGATTCCAAACAGTCTCTCAGTTCTGGCATTTAAGAAGTTACCGGCAGTGCAAAAGACCATTGAGACGAAAACAGCGAGCAAAGCTCGTGAATAAAGGGTTTAATAGCTGAAGAACAACGCAATTTTTTTTTTAAGGTTTGTCTTGTTTTGTTTCGTTTTGAGAGAAAGAGAGACAGAGCACAAGTGGGGGAGGGGCTGAGAGAGAGGGAGACACAGAATCCGAAGCGGGCTCCAGGCTCTGAGCTGTCAGCACAGAGCCCCAGGCAGGGTTCAAACCCACAAACTCTTGAGATCATGACCTGAGCCGAAGTCGGACGCTTAACCGACTGAGCCACCCAGGCATCCCAACAGAAATTTTTATACATCTTTTTGCGACTTCAGCTGCCCCTCTGGTGTTACAATAGGTTCTGTGTTTGATAAAGCACTATTTGTGCAGTAACTTTTGTGTGTGGGGCATGGCCCAGGGCCCTGTAAGGGAGACTGCGAATAAGGATTGGTTCCTAATTATCAAGGGAGATCATGGTATTTCCCAGCTGCCGGTGTCTTAGTGTTTTAGGCAGACCGTCACCTTAAAAATGAGGGGGGGACTTGGGAGTGTACCTGACTTGCCTAATGCATCGCTGCCTGTTGGGAGAGCCAGACTGCCACCCATCCCAGCTCCTCATCCCATCTGCCTTTCCAGTTCTCCAACATTTTCATTTAAAGGCCTCTGGACTGGGGTTACTTCTAGGAGACTACAGTATTCTCAATTGTTGGCAGAAATATACCACTCCGGTATCTCAAGGGGGGGAGGGCAGATCTAAAAATTCACTTTTTGTTCATGGATTCCAACAGTGTAGTCACCTATTGATATTACATCTTTTTCTCCCTTTCCTAAGCCCTAATAGAGGATATGCCCTGGTTGTTGTTGTTGTTGTCTTTATTTATACACAGTACATAAGGGCAACAGTCACAAATGAGAAATACAATTTCCTCAAAAATAAAGGGGACATGAGCCCCATGGGACCAGGGGTTTTTGTCAGTGTTGTGAACTACTGTTTCCCCACCGCCCACATCAGTGCCTAGTACATGACGGAATCTCAACAAATATTTGAGATGACAGTCCCTGCGATCATTAACACTTTGAGACCTCACTGAGGATGTGGACATATCGAAAGTAAGAATGTGTTATTTTGAGTGGGCATTCATCAGTAGTAGAGGACCAACAGGAGGGAAAGTCATAGATGCAGATGTTGTCAGTGCCCTTCTGGTTGCTGGTCAGGGTTGCGGTGCCCTGACCTAAAAATCTTAACCGATGTGGTTTGGGGGCCACATGTATCACTATTGTAAGGAAGGCTGCCTGAGGCCTGGGGTCTGTAAAGACATGAATCCTGTAGCAAAGGCCTCTCGCTCTAATTCCACGCTCCAAAGCCCTTTAAAGATTTCAAATTCAGCTTGCTTTAGAGCTTGCCCGTCAGGAATGCGCCTGCCAGAGGATGCCAGTCTTTGTGGAAATTCTGTGTTTCGTTTAAATTAACCAATTGGCGTTCTGATTTTTCCGTCTGTCTTGGTGAGCTTCACTCCTGGGAGTCTGCTTCTGAGAGATGGATGTGTTCAGGGTGTGCTGACACATCTAGTTGGGGAACACGTGGGAACCAGGTCCAGACCAGGACTGGGTGGAAGTAGCCAGCACCCTGGAAGGCCCACCTGGGTGTCCCAGAGTAATACCCTATTGTAGCACAGACTAATTTTCCTTTAGAACCTCTATAGCATTAGCTGGTTGATTGGCATGTTGGGCAAAAACAGAGGTGGACCATGAACATCAAAGCATCAAGAATGTATTGGTACATATGAATGGAATTTTTCTTGACTTTTTTTCATTTTTGGACATGTCAGTTTGGAAACTATTCAATACTTGCCTATCAAGTCAGAGTGTTTGGAATTCGTATACCTTCTCTTGACAACTACGATGCTCATTCAACAAAAATTTGTTGAGCACTGACTATGTGATTGGCATGGTTTTAGACTCTAGAGATACAATGGTAAATAAAACAAAATCGCTAGTAGACCTTAAGCATGTCTTTTAACTGTTCTTTCCGTAGTTTCTACCTAGGTGGTAGAATTTCTTGGAACATACCGAGTTCTCTCTCTGTCTCTCTCTCCCCTGCTACTTCATTTGCCACTTATAGAAATGGTGGTTTCCTTGAAGGCTGGGCTGGATGGATATGACCTGAACTATCCCTAATTTCTGTACATCTCTCCATATGCTCCCTTATTCTTTTAGGTATTACCAAAAGAAGACATATTCTTTTGGGATTTCTAGCCCCTTATCTTTAGCTGTCCGTGTTTAAAAAACAAAATAAAACAAGCTTCAAGTTTCTGAGATATCTTTTTCTTTCCTCCTGTTGACTGCTCGTTGCCACTAGATTGCAGGCAGAATACAGTAACTGGCTCAGTGTGTGTCGAACCAGTCGTTTCATTCAGTGTGTGTATTACCTGTTCCCAGTGCTTCCAGGTAGACCAGTATATCTGAGCTGATACCAAAATGATGCGGTCTTAGCTTTATTCCAAGTTTTGATCATCGGGAATCTGGATATACTCTGTATATCTTTCTCAGTTTGAGAAATAACTGGTATATATCACTGTGTAATTTTAAGATGTACAGCATGATGGTTTGTGTATATTGTGAAATGATTGCCATACTAGGTTCAGCTAATCTCCATCTTCTCATAAATGCAATAAAAAGATAAGAGAGAAAAAAAGGAAAAAAATTGTTTCCTTATCACGAGAACTCTTAGGATTACGAACTCCCTTTTTCTTTCTTTTTTTTCCCCCAGGGGAATTGTACCAAACTCTCTTAGCAGCTTTCCAACGTACTTGATTCTTGAACCACTTAGGGGTTACAGGCGCTGTGACCCTCTGCACGGGTGAAAACTCCAGTGTAACTTCCACTCCCCCAAAAGTTAACTACTGATAGCCTGTTCTCAGTAGGAAGCCTAACTGATTCACATAAACAGTCTTATTAACACATAGTGTGTACGTTACATGTATTATATATTATATTCTTATAATAAAGTGACCTAGAAAAAAGGAAATCGTAACAAAGAAAAATACACTTATTGTACTATATTTATATTTAAAAATCCATGTATAAATGGACCCATGTAGTTCAAACCTTTGTTGTTGAAGGGTCAACTGCGTATCATACTCCAGTATTAGCTACAGTCATCATGTTATAGATTATACTAGTACTTATAACTGGAGGCTTATACCTTTTGACCATCTTCCTCCATTTATCCCTCCTCTCCCCCCCCCCACTGCCTCTGATAACCACAAGTCTGATCTCTTTTTTCTATGATTTTTTTTAGGTTTTGGGGTGTTTGTTGTTGTTGTTATTGTTCTGCATATAAGTGGGATCATACAGTGTTTGTTTGTCTTTCTCCATCTGACTTATTTCACTGAATATAATGCCTTCAAGGTCCATCCATGATGTTGCAAATGGTTGACTTTCCTTGTTTTGTTTTTTTAATGGCTGAAAAATATTCCAGTGTGTGCGTGTGTGTGTGTGTGTGTGTGTGTACGTGCATACACACCATACCTTCTTTATCCATTCACCCATCAATAGACATTTAGGTTGTTTCCACGTCTTGCCTATTGCAATAATGCTGCTATGAACATGGTGGTGCAGGTGTCTTTCTGAGTCGGAGTTTTTATTTCCTTCAGATATAATCCCAGGAGAGTTGCAGTATCATGATCATAATGGATTAAGTCTTTAATCCATTTTGAGTTCATTTCTGTGGGTGCTTTAAGATATGGGTCCGGTTTCATTCTCTTACATGTATTTACATGTAATTAAATACAATCCAATTATCCCAGCACTGTTTATTAAAGCACTTTTTTCCATTGAGTATTCTTGGCTCTTTTGTCAAATATTAGTTACTGTCTATGCTTTACTTCTGGGCTCTTGATTCTGTTCCATTGGTCTATTTGTCTGTTTTTATGCCAGTACTATACTGTTTTGATGACTGTAGCTGCATAGTATATCTTGAAATCAGGCGGTGTGATGCCTCCTGTTTTGTTCTTCTTTCTGAGGAAATCTTTGGCTATTAAGGGTGTTTTGTGGTTTCATATGAATTTTAGGAGTGTTTTTTTCTACTTCGGTAAATGTGTTCTAAATTTTAAGATGAGTGGCTTTGTACCCTAAAAGTGTAGGCTGCAGATTTCAGGATCAGCAACTATATACCCTGCCCAATCCCTTTGTTACTGACATCTGCCTCGGTATCTTGAAGGGAGGTTTGATCTCCATTGTGTGTGTGTGTGTGTGTGTGTGTGTGTGTGTGTGTGTGTGTGCCCTCTGCTTCTGTTTAGCCTCTCAGCTGTCACAGTGATTCTAATTGGAATTAAAAAGTTATTGGCTTCTAGAGAACATCCTGTTCACCAACACTAGCAAAATCTTATTTGGATTCATTATTGCCAAATTGGAAAAGAAGACTCAATAATTTGTTGCCATTATATTCTTGGGTCTTATTTCCTCTGGTCATTCATTCTAACCTCCTAGTGGATTTGGCCTATGTAGCCTGAAACAATTCCTCCATCCAGGAAGTCTGTGATACATTTTCACAGGATAGGAGTGAACAGAAACCCCATGCCACATTCCAGAATCTTGCCAATTAGCAGCAATCTGAGGCTTTGAGAGTGTGATAGTAAATGCCTTTCTGTCACCCGGAGGATCATTGGGGGTTTTCCTACAATATAGCTTTGAACCTAAAGGCTGATCCTTGCATCCTGAACCCCTATATCTCTGCATCCTAGAACACTTCTGGATGAGGATTCTGATTCCAGTGGTGGTACATATTACATTACAGTACAGTACAGTACAGTACATTATTCTGATTCAATCTGGGACTCTCCCTGAAGTCACTATAGAACTTGCTGCTCTGTTGTTAGTTTAGAGACTTTGTTAATTGCATGTTGGTTTAAATAACGCAGTTTGAAATGTTAATCACCTAATAACTGTATCAAGCCAAATTCAAATAATTTGGGCTTGTAGGTTTGAATTCCAACCAGAAAGATGAAGTCACCCCTTTTCATGGGAAATCTAATCTCTCAATATTCTCACGTAACAAGAGCTTGTATAGGAACTAAGGTTCCTGCAAAATGCTTCGGGGAGTAGGAAATGGTTTAATTACATTCATCTTGAAGAGTTATTCTGATAAATGACTGAAGCAAGTATTCCCAACCCACATATTCGCAAACTGACATTCTTACCTTACACTTAGAAATTTCTTATTGGCCATTTTAAGGTTGTGACAGAAAAAGTAAAAGAGGTCCTTGGGTATAGTTCTTACCTTCAATTTCAAAACTGAGATCTCTAATGAAATATAAAATGATGAGGACACAATGAGTTTTTCCAACTAAAAATTTCTGATGTAAGGAATTTGCTTAAAAATAGAATATAATGATCTTTAAATTATTTTCACATCTCTCTTATCTCTTATCTCTCTTCTCTCTAAATGCGAAAGATGATAAATTTTGTCATGTGTATTTTCCTACATTAAAAATGCAATCTTCCTATACCTATTAGAAACGAGCAAATATTTCTAAATATTGGAATATTGTTTATCTCTGCCATTAAGTTTATTTTTTCACTCTCAAGACAAAGCCTGGAAACAGAGAAGCTGACAGCTGAGAAACTGCTGAAAATCCACCTTAACCAATTGACGTTGTAGGGCTGCTATGTACAGTTTTGCAGGTTGTAAACTGCACCAAGGCACCTGGCTAGTGATGAAAAGGTGGTAGTATCTTGCCACCACTGTCCTTAATAACTGACATCAATATAATTACCATATTAAAAAAAAAAGAAAGAAAGGCCCTGCTTTAAGACAAAGGACTCTATTAGTTATGTCACTGACAAGGGAGTTCTCAACCAAGCGTAAGACCTACCAGCCTGCACTGTGGCCAGCCTGGGGCTTGATGGAAGGAGCAGTCGGCATCCATCTGCACCATCAGGTCAGCCAAGCAACATCAGAGCAAGTTGGGGTGGGAGGGAAGGAAGAGTGTCTTCTTTCCTAACACCCCAGGAAGAGCTACAGAGAGCAGAATGGAGCCACACCACCTGGCACTTTTGTAGGGCAGATTGCCTCAGTGCTGCTAGGATATAGCTTGCATCTGCCCAGCACCCTTGGTTTGTGCCTGGGAGGAGAGTTCTGTTCAGGGGCATAGCATGGAACAAGCTCTTAGAGGGGAAGTTAAGGGGCCTGCTTAACATTTGGTATGCCCTTTGTGAAGTCAGGAAAAGAAGCTGAGAAAGTTGGGCACAGGTCTACTTAATACAGGATATTCATAAGGTGCTTTCAAGTAAGTGCTGGAACATGGCTTTCTTCTAAGAGAATATGATTGCTATTGTTCTGCAGAGAAGCAAACATTTTGGGAATAGTTTTGCAGCATTTGAATTACCAAAGATCAATATACAAAATAGGTTACATTCTTGAAGTCTTTTGGTATTTAAATTTAGGTATTTGTGATGTTTAAAGAGAAAGAGTTGTGTTGAGTAAATTCATTGCCAAGAGTATCTTAGTCCTTGAGAGGGATTTGCATGAACCTAAGTGAGAATGAAATGTGTGTGCCCTTTTCTGCAAAGAGTACCCTTTGCAGGTAGTATTTGCAGGTACACAGGTACTATTCTACCTGTGATGCCAGGTAGCATAGACACCCAGTTAATATTGACAATGTGCCTACCAGAAAGGAGGGAACCTGTGGTGAGAGGCCAAGTTTTTGCCCCCAGGTAATATTTTAGGATGCAGGAGTCTCTTTACCCTTCCCAATGACTGAGTAAAAATCAAATCTACCCATGGGTAGTACCACTGTCAGGAGGGGGAGAGTAAGGACTGGGGCATACTTGGGAGGAGTTTGGGGACACTGCTTTTACCTCCAGAATCAAGAATCCAGTTTACCTCTGTGACCTTATGTTTGAGATTTCCTCCCAACACTCTGAGACCATATTATCATATCTTGCCATACTTCTGTAGGCTCATTCATGACAGCGTAGCAAAGATAGTTCGACTGCATGCGCGCGGGCACGCGCGCGCGCGCGCGCGCACACACACACACACACACACACACACACACCCTTTCTCCTAGGGATTCAGCTGGTACATGAAAACACAGTGTGTTCCAGCAGTGTGGAAAGCAAGGATGCCCTCCCTCAGGGACTGTGCTTCCTGACTAGTAATGAGCTGAAGTGTAAGGAAGATAACACCCTGAGGAGGAGTCAGCGTCTCCAACTTTGTCAAGTTAAGGAAGGAAATGGATGGACAGGAGGAAGCCCGTTAGTGGTTAGCAATGTTCAAAGTTGGAAAGAAGGATGGAATTAAATAATGGGAAATGGGTACCTGGGTGGCTCAGTCGGTTGAGCAAGTGACTTCAGCTCAGGTCATGATCTCACAGTTTGTGGGTTCAAGCTCCTCATCGGGCTCTGTGCTGACAGCTCAGAGCCTGGAGCCTGCTTCGGATTCTGTGTCTCCCTCTCTGTGCCCCTGCCCTGCGGACGCACCCTCTCTCCCTCAAAAATAAATAAACATTAAAAAAAATTTTTAAATAATAATAGGAAGAAACAAAACGTAGAATCAAGCGAGGGAAAAGAAATAGAAGGTAAACCAAAAGAGAAACATTTTAAAGAAAGAAGATAAAGCTTTGATAGAAGCTACAACATGGACGAGTCTTGAAAACGTTATGCTAGGTGAAATAAGGCAGGCACAAAAGGACAAATGGTTGTATGATTGCACTTATATGAATTATCTAGAATAGACAAATTCACCAAGACAGAGAGTAGATTAGAATTACCAGGGGCTGGGAGGGAGAGGGAATGAGGAGTTACTGCTCAGAAGTTCGAGTTTCTGTTTGGAACGATGAAAAACTTTGGGAAAAGATGGTCGTGATGGTTGCACAACATCGTGAATGTAGTTGGTGGCACTGAATTATATGCTTAAAATAGTTAAGCTGTCAAATTTTATGTTCTATAAATTTAACACAATTCAAAAAGAAAAAAAAACAATTAGAAATAAGTCGTTTTGGAGGTGGTTGGGTGCTCGTAGCACAGATGGCTGGAGTTCACTGTCCCCTGTGTTTGGGGAGATGCTGGGCTGGCAGTGAGTCCTGGACAGATACAAATGTATTAGCAGAGCAGCATCTCCTGCCCTGTTTCCTGCACTGTCGCAGGAATTGGAGTCCTGATGTGGCTCCCGTTCTTTGTCAATAGCAGCTATTCCTATAGGTACCTTTCTTCCTGAGGGAATCCAGACTAATTCTGATCATGGAGTTTGCCATAATGGCCTCTCCTGGAAGAATATTCTAGGGGCACCTGGGTGGCTCAGTAAGTTAAGCGTCTGACTTTGGCTTAGGTCATGATCTCGCGGTTCATAGGTTCGAGCCCCGTGTCCAGCTCTGTGCTGACAGCTCAGAGCCTACTTCGGATTCTGTGTGTCCCTCTCTCTCCATTCCTGCCCTGCTCACACTCTGCCTCTCTCTCTCAAAAATAAATAAAAACATTTTAAAAAAGGATATTCTAGACTGCTGAACTCTTGTTGAGCTTCTTGGGAATATTTAAGAGTGAAGGGAGGGATTTGGGTGTGGACCAAGTATGCTACTTGAAAATCAGAGGGGAACAAATAATATAACCTAGAATATTCTGTAGGCAATTTTCTAGTAAACTTGGAGTCAAGGTAATCATTAGATTAAAATGTATGACTTTACTATGTAACTTGTTTGAAAAGTGAGATATTTATTTTAAGTAAATAAAGTTTACCTTATTAAGAGTCAAAGCCTCTTCTTGTTTAAGCCTATTTCTTTTTATTTAGAAAAAAAATTTCTTTAATGTTGATTTATTTTTGACAGAGAGAAAGAGAGACAGAGCATGAGTGGGGGAGGGGCAGAGAGAGGGAGACACAGAATCCGAAGCAGGCTCCAGGCTCTGAGTTGTCAGCACAGAGCCCGATGTGGGGCTCAAACCCGCAAACTGCAAGATCATGACCTGAGCCAAAGTCGGACACTCAACCAACTGAGCCACCCAGGTGCCCCTGTTTAAGCCTATTTCTTAAACGGAAATCAAAAGTGTTTTATATTATTTCTAAATTTATCTTCTAGAATTTAAATGTGTCCTGATAGTTCAGGGCATCCATTTTCATTCTTTATGTAATACTTTGGTTTTTCTTCACCCCTTTCTACCATCCTGTTACTGCTGCCACTTAACTGTCTGTCACTCATCCCCTGATGCTTCTGTGCTGTGGATTAGGAAACTTGATAACTAAGGTTGTTAAGAATTATCTGCTAAATAAGAGTAAATAGACTACGTGAAGGAACTGAGAGTTGCTGAGTAATTGCTTGACTTTATAAGTGAGGGCTTTATAACGGATACATGGGATGTCCAGAAACCAAGTTCAAGATTTTGGCAAAGTAGGCATTAGAAGGACATTGGAAGTTTGGCTTTTGGTGTATTACTGTATCTCCTTTTGTTCCCAGTTGCAAATAGCTCTCTGTAAATCAAGCTAGGGCTAGGCTGTGCACAAGTTATTGTGGTGAAAAGTCAAGTAGCTGGCTTAAATTATTTTTTATGAGTCAGGGCAGGGCTTAAATAATTGCTTGAAGAATTTAGAGTTAATACAAAATAAACTTAAGGTTTTGAAATTTTAACTTTCCTATTCTTTGTGATGTGGTCACTGGCCATGACTATGACCCCTTCAATCTCTGTGTTTCCATCCTGAAGGGTCTTTGGGATAGAGACTCTTGTCACAGTAAGACTCTTCCCATTGCTTTTCAGATCATTCCTGGGGGAAGTGGGTGAAGGATGCAGGTCACATCACATCCCTGATCAAAATGTTTGCTGGTTAGTATACAGATTGCTTTAAACTCCTGAGTATGGTATTCAAAGCTCTTCATGAGCTGGGCCAGATCTATTTTTCCCATTTTTTTCCTGCCACTCATCCCCCTCCCCTAGATATTCCAAAATCAGGGTATAGAGTTGCCAGATAAAATACAGGGTGCCCAGGTAGATTTGAATTTCAGATAAATAACAAGCAAATAATATTTTAATATAAGTATATGCCAAGCAACATTTGCGATATGCTTAAAATATTTGTTTACCTGAAATTCAAATTTAACTGGGCATCATGTGTTTTTATTTGCTAAATCTGGCAACCCTCCTGGTAGTGGAGATAACAGCATGGGATGGAGGGATTAGTTTGTTCTTTGCCTTCTGTAAGTGAGGCATCCAATCAGTCATTAATTTCACTATCTCACTTAATCGCAATCACATCCCATCTCAGACTTCGTGAATCATTGCTAGGGGATGGGCCTGGGAACTGTATATATGTTTTATAAGCATCCCAAATGATTCTTGTTTAGAGGGAGGTTCCAGAAACACTGTTCTCGACCACTGTTTCTCAGCCTAAAGATGTAGGCTTTGATATAGCAGACCTGGGTTGGGCCTGGGATTCTTCCTGCTAAAATGAGCTGGGATCCCAGTGAGGCTGAAGCTGGTGGTTCTGAACCCCACTGTGAGTAGCCCTGTCATAGATCCCCCCCCCTCCACCCCCAGCCAAGAAGCAGCAGCATCCCCAACAGTTGTGATAATGAAGGTTATACGTGATGTTGTAATTTTAAACAATGGAGCATGTGATCCTGTAAGTAGAAGCGTTTTCCTTATTTACCAATGTACAGCAACACATGTTACAAGGTAGCCTTATGTGCCATTTTTGAGGAAAGGTTTTCTTTTCAAGAAGTAAATCTCTTATTGACAGCTGAGGGGTGCGTATGTGTTGTTTTCTCCGCTGAAATGGGTATTGACTTCTTTACACTGGTCTTTCTTCTACACCGCGGGGGACATCATGGTCTCTAACCACATTTATGGCCACGCATCCCAGAATGGTCCCAGCACAGTGTGACTTTGCTTTGTGGCAATAGTTTCTCAGTGCCAGAGGCATGGTGATAAAACTATACTGTGAATCCTTCAGGCTTTTTTCCCCTCCTATGTAACGTGAAATTAAATGACTTTTCTGAGTGTTAGCTTAGTTTTCTCTGAAGAATCTAGTTAAATCAGAAATATTAAAAGTACTGTGTCAAAAGAACTGATCAGAAACTGGTAAAAGGTAACCAGACTGCTCAGGGAACGAAGGAAAGTCCTGCGGTGGGAATCGATTTGGATGTGAACACACACATCCAAAAGGAGGCAGATTATACTTGTGAGAAGTGGATGGCTTCTCAGTGTTCTACGTCTGTTTAGTTACCTACTTATTTCTTTTTAAGTTTATTTATTTTGAGAGAGAGAGAGAAAGAGAATGAAAGCAGGAGAGGGGCAAGAGAGAGAGGAAGAGAGAGAGATTCCCAAGCAGGCTCTGCACTGTCGGCACAGAACCTGATGTGGGGCTTGAACCCACGAACTGTGGGATCATGACCTGAGCTGAAATCAAGAGTCCGTTGCTTAATTGACTGAGCCACCCAGGCACCACTACTTAGTTTTCTAACTAATAGAAAGGGTTCAGAGACCACTTTGTGGAATGTTACCTTTCAAAATTCAGCAGTTCTCACACAGAAGGTCACCAGCAGGGGGTCCTCCATGCATTCACTCCTCAAATTCTTATTGAGTTGGTTTAAGGTATTTGCGCTATTTTGTGACAAGTACAGAGGTCAAGCAGACAAAACTCTGTGCCCAAGACATTTCCTGTCAAAACGGTATGGGGGCCAGAGGACTGAAGATTGATTCTGTTTGAGGGAAGCCTGGTTTTAAAAAAAAGATTTCAGGAGACTGTAGTATTTGACCAGGTTTTCCACTGCAGGTAGAATTAGGATTTGCAGAGACGGGGTGCAGAAAGGAGAGAGTTTTTGGGAGAGCAAACACACTGACCAAAGGCACTAAGGCAGGAAACCCGTGGATTGAGTGTTGTGAGGAAATTGTGGTTCAGCTTTGTTGAAGTGGAACACACATAAAAGGGAGCACTTGGAAAGGTGGGTGGGGACCTGCCTGTTCATGGAGACTAAATGAGTTTATTCTGGTGCGGGTGGGGATCGGTGGAGGTGTGAGCAGAGACATGATGGGGTGAGAAGTCTCCTTTGGGAGACTGCTGTGTCTGGAACGGGTCGGAGAGGAGTCAACGGGATCAGTTAAGATTCATTTGCATAGAGTGTTCCAGCCAGTAGATGCCAAGGGCCTGATGTGGGTGATGCAGAGGGACTGTTAGAGGACAACCCACTAACTATGGGAGCACAGGAGAGGAACATACCAGAGACACTAAGGACTCATGCCCTGGTGTTGTGTTGGGTAGGAGTGTATAAAATATAGACGGGACTTCTGGGATTGGTGGGGAAGTGGGGGGGCCCTTGTGTAGGAGGGAAGATGAATTTAGTTACTGTAAGTGCAAGAATGGAGTGCCTTATTCACAGACTACCCTCAGCCTGGAGCACAGAGCCTGGTAAGTGGTCCCCACTGAGTTTTTGTTGAGTTTGAGGTGCCAACCAGGCTGCTCAGGAGAAACTGTCCAGGAGGGCATTTGTCCTGAGACTTCACAGGGAAACTAGCCCCCAGAGATGGACTTTGGAGAGATCTTTGAATAGAGATGCAGAACCCACAGAGAGAGGAGAGCCTGAGGAAGAAAGGGGGGCTAACAACAGATCTTCAGTGAATGCTTAGGTGTGGGAGGAGAAAAGTCATAAATATATGGTGAAAGGTAGGAAAAGTCTCAGCTGCCTGGAGGCCAAGAGCAGCAAGGTTTCGGGAGGGAAGAGGTGGCCATGACTGAGAGTGCTTTGGGGGGTGGGGTGCATGGCAAAGAAAACGACATTGCCTGCGGCGATGAGAAATCTGTTCCAGAGAGTGGAAAGGGCACATGTCAGATCAACCACTAAATTGAGTTTTAATGTATATTTTTAAAGGAAGGAAAACAAGTCAGTATTTAAAAATTGGTTACAAGGTACTGTGGTATATTTGTTTTGGATAGTACTTCCAGTAACATAATTATACCATAGATTGGAGCAGCTGAAAAATTATTAATCCTCTTCTGCAAGGGTAAATTGCACATTTGTAGCCGTTATCTAGTACTTCTGCGTCATTATGTGCCAGTAATCACATCCAGAATATATAGAGGAGATAAACTGGCAAACCAGGAGAGAAGTGGGTTAGCTGCTGCTATCTCATTTTATTTATTTTTCCAAATTGAAAACCATCTCAGTTACCAGTACTTCTGGATTTAACAACAAAGTAAACTTTGTTGAAATGTTCATATTTAAGTAGTCAATAGGAATGATAAATGGTATAACTCCCCAGGGAAAAGACAGCTCCAAGATGACCATTCATTCCCTTGGTGTGAGCCGACTCCATCAGAGGGTCCCTCTATGACCATACAGTACAACTTTGTCCCCTGGGTTTCTGCTGGGTCAGTAAAGAAGCCTCCCGGCCCCCACCTCCCTCCCCACACTGGGCACACTACATTTGTAGAGTGATGGTGTCTCCTCCAGACTTCTACTGTACCTCACATGGTGAGTAGGAGCCTTGATCATATTTTCTCAGAGTCAAAAGGGATGGGTTGTTCCCCCAGAGATGCTGCTTGCCTCCTCAGGGACAAATACATTCTTATAGTTCTGACATGGAAATGTATCCTGGGTAGACTGCTGTAAAGCCAGGGGAGACGAGGAACTCCAGGGGATTGCCAGGTTCTTCCCAGTGTGAGGAAGGTGCTTCCTCTCACCTCTGGGCATCCTGAGCTGTTCCTGTCCTAAGCTGTTCATGTTTGGTAGAGACCCCAGCACTTCCCCCAGCTTGGAGCCTGAAAGGCGTTCCCAGGAATAGCCGCTTTCCCTAAGCCTCCTCACATCACATGAATTGAATCTGGAGGCGGAACCTAATAAAATGTTAACCACCCCCTCCTCCCTGAAAATGCGTCTGCCTTTGGTTCCTCCTGGAGTCTCAGTTCTCCATACTCATTCTACATTCTTCTCTCCACTCCCTACAGGGTCTTCCCAAGACTTAGCCCTTGGGGCTTTGGTGTCTGTGTATGTGTTGTGATCACATTGCCTTTCTTTACATAATCATCCAGCAAACAGTTAGTGACTTCCCTACCTGGGTCCCAGACTGGATCCTGGAGTCATAAAGACATGCTTCCTGCTCTTGAGTGCTTACAGGCCAGAGAGGGAGACAGACACATGGCAGATGAGTGCACCTAATTGTTGCAGATGCTGTAACAGGGAGATTCAAAGGAAAGAATGGCTAGTGCTTTGTGAAAACAGGGCTGGAATGATTTAATACAGGCAGCATCAGGCATTTTCTGATGACTTCTGGCCTGTGGCTTCCATTGTCTACTCTATATTCCCATTAGGCTATGCAGGAAAGAAGCAAAGAAGCACAGGATAGACACAGGCTTCAAGGCAAAGCTGGTCTTAAATCCTAAATCTCTCATGTGGGAGTTGTATGATTTTGGGCAAGTTGTATGATTTTGAACTTCAGTAAGCTAATCTAGAAAAAGAAAATAAACAGTATCTTTATCTTGTAGATTTTAACTGTGATCATCACTTTTCCAGAGCCTCTCATTCTCTATTCCCAACAGCTTACAGCCAGTTGTAATTACAAACATCACCTATAGAGTAGCAGGGAGGATTGGAGACAATGTATTAAAACCCTTGTACCAGAACAATACTAATAAATACATCCCCTGTCATTGTCAACCTCTGTCTTAACAAGCTTTTAAATATGCATTACAATATTGTTAACTGTATGCACCATGCCTTGCAGTAGAGCTCTAGGATTTACTCCTCTTGTGTAACTGAAATTTTGTACCCTTTGATTGACACCTCTTTGTTTCCCTGTCTACAGCTGCTAGGATCCACTGTTCTACTCTCTGATTCTCACCCTTCTCTGGCAATTTTAGGTTCATGAAATAGTGGGGTCAGATAGTATTTGATTTTTTGTGTCTGATTTAGCATAATGTCTTTCAAGTTCATCCATGTTGTAGCAAATGACATGACTGTCTTCTTTATTAAAGCTGAATGAAACTTCATTTATACCACATGTTAAGAATCCATTCATCTATCAATGGACATTTAGATTATTCTATGGCTTTGCCACTGTAAATAATGCTGCAGTGAATGTCAGAGTGCAGATATCTCTTAGAAATACTGATTTCAGTTCTTTGGGGTATATGCCAAGAAGTAGGATTCCTGTATTTACCCAAAGGATACAAAAATACTAATTTGAAGAGACACATGCACCCTGATGTTTATAGCAGCATTATCTATAATAGCCAAATTATGGAAAGAGCCCACATGTCCATCAACTGATGAATGGATAAAGAAGAGTTGGTATATATATATATATATATATATATATATATATATATATATATAGTATACATACACACACACTATACTATATATATACTATATATATATGGCTGGATATTACTCAGTGATAAAAGAATAATGTAATCTTGCCATTTGCACTGATGTGGATGGAGCTAGTGTGTATTATGCTAAGCAAAATAAGTCAGCGAAAGACAAATACCACATGATTTCACTTATTTAAGAAACAAAACAGATGAATATATGGGAAAGAAAAAAAGAGAGACAGGGAAACAAAGCATAAAAGACACTCTGAACTACAGAGAACAAACTGAGGGTTGCTGGAAAGGAGATGGGTAGGAGGATGGGCTAAATTGGTGATGGATATTAAGGAGGGGACTTGTTTGTGATGAGCACTGGGTGTTACAGGTAAGTGATGAATCACTAAATTCTACTCCTGAGACTAATATAACACTTTACGTTAAATAACTAGAATTTAACTAAAAACTTGAAACATTAAAAGAAGAAGAAGTAGGATTCCTGGATCATACATATTGTTGGAATTTTGAAGAACTTACATTATGTTTTGCATAATGGCTATATGAATTACATTCCCACAAACAGTGTACAAGGCTTCCTTCTTCTCTACATCCTTACCAACATTTGTTATCTTTTTGTTGTTGTTGTTGTTAATAGCCATGCTAACAGGTGTGATATAATATCTCATTGTGGTTTTGATTTTCAGTGCCCTCATAATTTGTGATGTTGAACACCATTTTGTGTACCTATGGCCATTTGTATGTCTTTTTGGGTAAATGTCTCTTCAGGTCTCTTGTGCATTTTTTTAAAAAAAATCAGCTTACTTAATTTTTTTGCTACTGAGTTTTTGGAGTTCCTTATATATTTTGGAAATGAACCCTTTCTCAGATATATGATTTGTAAACATTTGAAAAAATCTTGAAAGCAGCAAGAAAAAAAATGACTCACCACTTACAAGGGAGAAGTCACTAAGGAAATGATTTTAAAATGTAGTGAGAAATCACTAAAGAAATTTAAATGCTACATTAGAATATATTAAGTCAATGAAAAAGAAAACAATGAAAGTGGAATGGGGGCAGAGACACGATACATAGAAAACAAAAAGTAAAATGGAAGATGTAAGTTCAACTATATCAATGACATTAAATATTTATGAATTAAACAGTCTAATCAAAAGGTAGAGATGGTCAGACTTGATAATAAAACAAGATCCATATATAGCTGACTTTATATTAGAAACAGTAGAGGCCAGAGACAGTGGAATAACATATTCAAAGAGCAGAAAAGAAGAAAAAAAACACTGTTAACCGAAAATCTTATAGCCAGCAAAGCTATCTTTCAGAAATGAAAGCAAAATAATGATAACCCTGGGTAAACAAAAATACAGAGACGATTTATTGATAACAGGTCTGCTTTTCAAGAAATACTAAAGGAAATTCTTCAGGCTGTAAGCAAGTGACCTCACCCAGTCATTTGAATCCACAGGGAAAAAAGAGCATTATAAAATTATAAAAGATGGTATAATGAATGCATCTTTTCCCTTTCTCTTTAAACTGATTTAGAAAGCAATTGTATAAAACTATATATATGTGTGTGTGTGTGTGTGTGTGTGTGTGTATGTATGTATACACACACACACACACATATATATATGTGTGTATATATAATCCAATATAATGTTGGACCTGTAACTCATAAAAACATAACATATTTGCCAGTAATAGCCCAAAAGATGTACATGGAGCAAAACTGTATTGGGCTAAGAAAATAACTCCAGATAGTAACAAATTCACAAAACAAACAATTTTTATAAAACAAATTCTTCTTTTCAAAAACAAAACAAAATTCTTCTTTAAATATTTGGTAGAATTTAGTAGTGAAGGCATCTGAACCTGGGACTTTCTTTGTGGGTGGTTTTTTTTTTTTTTGATTACTAATTTATTTTATTTTTTAAAATTTATTTATTTATTTTAAGAGAGAGAGAGAGAGAGAGAGTGCATGAGCAGGGGAGGGGCAGGGAAAGAGACGGAGAGAAAGAATCTCAAGCAGGCTCTGTGCTGCCAGCATGGCACTCGATCCCACCAACTCTGAGATCATGACCTGAGCCAAAACCAAGCCAAATTTCCAAGCCTTAACCAATGAGCCACCCAGGGGCCCCTGATTACTAATTAGTAATTACTAATTTAGTACCTTTTTTTTTAAGACGTATTCATGGTGTCTATTGCTTCTTGAGTCAGTTTTGGTAATTTGTCCTAGAATTAACTTCAGGTTTACGCTAACTTAATTCCAGTGAGACAGAACTGTTACTCCCACATAACTCTATACCTTTCCCCACCTTGTTGTGATGTGGTTAAAGGTATTGCAAGTATAACAAACCCAACATTACCTTTTTACAGTTTTCACAGTATAGAAATTTATGCTAACTAAGGTGATTAAACTAGAAACAGAGATAAAAGACCTCCATATTGGAAAGTAGTAAAACTATTTGCAGATGATACGATCTTGTATATAGAAAGTCTTAAGTATTTCACTAAAAAACTATTAAAACTATAAGCAAATTTAGCAAGTATATTAGTTTGTAAGAGCTGCTCGAACAAAGTACCACAATCTTAGTGGCTTAAAACAATAGAAATGTATTTTCTCACAGTTAACGGAGGCTAAAAATCCTAAATCAAGGTGTTGACAGTCCCTCTGAGACTCAGTAGTGTCCTTCCTTGCTTCTGCCAGTTTCTTATGTTTGTTGGTAGTCCTTGGTATTTCTTGGTTTGTAAATGCATCATGCCAATCTCTACCTTAATCATCACGTGGCTATCTTTGTCTTGTGTGTCTCTCTCCTTTTCTTGTAATGACACTAATCATATGGGATCAAGAGCCTACCCTTCTCCAGTATGATGTCACATTAACTCATTACATCTGCAATGACCCTATTTCTAAAGAAGATCATATTTTGAGGTATTAAGGGCCTTCAACATATCCTTTTTTCAATATATCTTTCTTTCTTTTTTTTTTTAGAGGGGGGGGGACACAATTCAACCCAAAATAGCAAGATTGCAGGATATAAGATTCATATACTAAAATTAATTTTATTTCTATACACTAGCTATGAACAATCTAAAAATGATATTAAGAAAACAATTCTAGTTATATAATTTCACCAAAAAGAATAAAATACTTAGGGATGCGTTAAACAAGTGTAAAACTTATACTCTAAGAACTAAAAAAAAAAATGCTGAAAAAAAATGAAAGAAGACCTAAACAAATGGAAAGACATCCAATGTTCATGGATATGGATTGGAAGACACAGTTATTAAGATGGGAATATTCTAAAATCTATTCTACAGATTCAACAACAAAAAAATCCAGCTAACTTCCCTATAGAAATTGACATAGCAATTTCTAAACTCTAAAATTCATATGGAATTTCCAAGAACCCAGAATAGCCAAACCATCTCAAAAAAAGGACAACAAATTAATTAATAAACTATTACTTAAAATCTAGGAGGACTTACAACTCCTAATTTCAAGACTTTCTACAAAGCAGTAGTGATCAAGATATTGTGGTACTGGCACAAGTTTAGGCATATATATCAGTGAAACAGAGTTCAGAGTCTAAAAACAAACATATATCTACGGCTAAGTGATTTTCAACAAATGGCCAAGACCATCTGGTGTGGAAAGAATGGTCATTTCAACAGATGGCACTAGGACAACTGGATAGCTGCATGCAGTAGGTTGAAATAGAACTTCTTACCTCATGCCAAGTGCAAAGATTAACACTAAATTCATCAAGGAGTTAAATATAAGAGGTATAGCTATAGAACTCTTAGAAGAAAATGAAACCTTCAAGACATGACACCAAAACACATGCAACAAAAGAGAAAAAATAAATAAATTAGACCATCAAAATTTAAAAAAAAATTGTGCTTCCAAGCACACGGGCATGAAAGTGAAAAAGACAACCCATAAAATGGAGGAAAATATTTTAACCCATATATCTGATAAAGGACTCAGGTCCACAATGTATAAATAACTCTTACAACTCAATAATGAAGGGACAATGCAATTAAGAAATGGGCAAAGCACTTGAATTGACATTTCTCCAAAAAAGATTTCCAGATGGCCAATAAGCACATAAAAAGATGCTCAACATCATTAGTCCTAAGAAAATGCAAGTCAAAACAAGATGAGATACCATTTCACACCCACTAGGATGGCTAGAATCAAAAGATCAGAGAATAATAAGTGTTGACAAGAATTTGGAGAAATCAGAACCCTCATTGCTGGTGGGAATGCAAATGCAGCCACTTTGGTAAAAGGTCTGGCAGTTCCTCACATGGCTTAAGAGAGTTCTTATATGATCCAGCAAGTCTACTTTTAAGTATATACCCAAGAGAAATGAAAACCCAAGTCTGTACAAAAGCTACATGAATGTTGATAGCAATGTGATTGATTATAACTAAAAGGTGGACACAGCTCAAATATCTATAAAGTGATGAATGGATAAATAAAATTTGATGTATGCATACAATGGAATATTATTTGACCATAAAAGGGAATGAAGTATTATTACAAGCTACATTCTGGATGAGCCTTGGAAATATTATGCTAAATTGAATCAGCTGGTCACAAAGACCACATATTCTACCATTCAATTTATATGAAACATCCAGAATAGGAAAATAGACACAGAAAGTAGACATCTATTGTTTAGGGCTAAGGGAGAGGAGGATGGGGCAATAGCAAAAGGATGCTAGGGTTTGTTTGAGAGAAAGTCATGCTCTAAAATTGGCTGTGGTGATGGTTGCACAACCTTGTGAATATACCCAAAACCATTGGATTTTGTACTTTAAATAGAAGAGTTGGATAGTATGTGAATCACATCCCAATAAAGCTGTTTTTAAAAAAGAATGACACGTAAGGCTGCTTGGCAAATTGACTGGCTTGCTTTGTAAAGTTAGGCCAAGTATGTGTGCCATGCCATTTTAATGACTATATAAAATGCAGGACAGAAACAAGAAACTGGTGAGATCTTATCACCTGGTTCTTCAATTTTAAATTAAACCTGTTGCTCAGCTCTCTTGGCTATAGCCTACATTTTCATGTCATTGATCATCTTATTTAAGCTGTTTGCAGTCTAGATGGATGCAGTTGAAGAATTTGGTTTTGAAGCAGGGAAAGAAGACTCTTTTCAGAGTAATAAGCTCCATGAGCTAGTAGGTTAATAAGCTTATAGCAACAGTGAAGATATAAGAAATTCTCACTGACGTGGTGCTGGGAAGAAGCACCATCAGATGATGATACTTTTGAGGCCCTGCTAACCCTTTAGCCTTATTCGAACTTTGTCTTTTTTACCTGAAATGTTTAATGAATGCTTCTAAGGCAATCGCTATGCATTTTATTATTCTTTTTATTTTCATATAGTGACTTAGTAATTGTTTTTTAGCACCCATAGTACACTTCCTGCTATACTGAGCACACAAGAGGCGGGTACTTATTTATTAGGGCCTTTGGGCTGGGAATCAGAGCCCATGGTTTCTTCAGAGTCGAGCCATTGATTAGTTTTGTCTAGACCTGTCTGTGGAATGATAGGATTGTGCCAGAGGTTTCCTAACAACCTTATTACCTCCAACCTTCTAAGGTACTGAGATTCTATGGATGATGGATTATCTCATTGTATCTTAAGCAGAAGAAAGTTGGTAAAAAATACTGCATGTATGTTACATGGAATCCTATCAGATAATTGGATAGCAGGGACATTTCTGGAGTGTTAGCTGATTTATGTGCATTGAGTCTCAGAACATTTCATGGGTCACAAAGTATGACTTGCTTGATCCTGTCTTTTCACCATGGATGCCTGTGCTCCCCTACTTCTTTGCCAGTCTGTAGTCCCAACAGCAGTGTTTCCCAAGCTGGATCCTGTGAAGTATTGAAGTCTTTACCATAGGACTTCTCAGAGCCTTTAATATGCAAAACTGAGACAATTCATACAACATTTCCAAAGTGATTTGGCTGTGAAACCCTTTGTTTCATGGAGCACACATTCATACTTCAGTGAACTGGACTTCAGAAGAATCCAGTTTTGAGACTTGTGCCTTGGACACCTGTGAACCAGTGACAAAATTCATTCCTTGGTTGCTCTGTGTTTCTTCATCCTTGGGTCACCAGTGCCTAACACATGGTTATTATCCAAAAAAAACTTGTGTGGAGTTAATGATTGAAAGAACAAATAAATATGTACATGAATATGTATGTGGACCATACCCAGGTATTCCCCCATCTGTCTAGTCCATATCTATGTATTAAGCTTGCATAATATGAATGAGCTTTGCTTGCTAATGATTTTCCCCCTGAGTTTGGTGTTTGAGATCTGAAGGATGCTGTCATCCCAGCTAGTTCATAACCTTCTTTAATGATACCATGTACACCATTAGTGTTGTTGGCCCGAACCTGCCCCAGCCCTGTCTTGGCTCTTCATTAGCTCTGCAGTCCTTGGGAGCAGAGCTTCTCCCCTTTGAGCCCTTTCTTTCACAGATCAAATGCTAAGAATTTCATAATGAAAAGCAAATAAGACCTATGATGACCACCAATGTAAATGTTCTACTGCAAGTCTAGCAGCTTCTTTTGGACTCTTGAACCTCATACTTTGTCCCTTTCCTAAGAAGGAATGAACTCTTAGGTACTCATTTTGATTTCCTGTAAACTCACACTTCGAGCATATGAAAGCAACTTCTGCAAATACAAAGAAAAATTCCAGAGCCCTTGGATTAGTAAAGTAGGACAGACACTTATGGAGGAAAGTGTCCCAACTGGCACATCCCTCCGACAGTCTTCACAGTCGTTCGGTGTGCCATAAATACTTGTACCTTACTATCTTTTGAGAACTGGGAAGATGTGTTTACCCGTAGTTACCTTTTCTCAGCAGACAAAGATGGAGATTGTGAACACCTTGACTCATTTGTCAAGTCAAAGTAAAAAAATCCAACCACTTCCTTTCTTCATGCCCTCAAAGTGCTCAAGTCACATGAGAACAACTATTGTTTTAAGGTGCCATCACAAAAATTTTTTTTCTAATGTTTATTTATTTTTGAGACAGAGAGAGACAGAGCATGAGCAGGGGAGGCTCCTGAGGGAGAGGAGACAGAAATAGAGGGAGACACAGAACCCAAAGCAGGCTCCAGGCTCTGAGCTGTCAGCATAGAGCCGATGTGGGGCTCGAACTTGTCAACTGCGAGATCATGACCTGTGCCAAAGTCGGATGCTCAACCGACTGAGCCACTCAGGAGCCCCAGGTGCCATTTTTAAAAATAATCTTAAGAATTATTTTACTGCCTTCTTTGATACTTTTCAGGAATTCGTGAATCACCCTGTTCCTTTTTCACATAGCCTCAAGATCACTTTCTATGCAGCAGTCATGTATGCCAGGGACTGCTGTTCATGTGAAGAAGAAATTATAATCTGCACAGGAGAATTAGAACTATATGGTAGAAAACAATTGCCAGAAAAGAAAAGCCAGCCAGATTTGAATGATGTGGCATGTTTAGTTTGAAGGTCACCTCCATTTTATGTGCCCCCTCTTTGAGTTCTGCCACTTGAAGATGTAGCACAGAATAAATCACATGACTCAGCCAGTTTTGTTTTGTTTTTTCAATACCAAGGCTTTGTAAACTTGACACTAAATTCCACATGATACTTTCATTTTAAGAATGTGATGGAAGGGGCAACTGGGTGGCTCAGTGTGTTAAGTGTCCAATATCAGCTCAGGTCATGATCTCACAGTTTGTGAGTTCGAGCCCCACGTAGGGCTGTCTACTGTCAGCATGGAGCCTTCTTGGGATCCTCTGTCTTTCCCCCCCACCATCTCTGTCCCTCCCCTGCTCACACTCTCTGTCTCTCTCAAAATAAATAAACTTTAAAAAAGTGATAGAAAAAAATGGGATGGAAATGAGTTAGGGTTTTGGTACTCTACATGTCTTTTTTTTTTTTTTTTTGTCCTTTCCTGGGACATGCTGTGGAATGCAAGTCATGACTTTACTAGTGACAAGTTATACATATTTATAAATAATTTTTTTTAATTTTTAAAAAATGTTTTTATTTATTTTTGAGACAGAAAGAGACAGAGCATGAGCAGGGGAGGGGCAGAAAGAGGGGGAGACACAGAATCTGAAGTGGGCCCCAGGCTCTGAGCTGTTAGCACAGAGCCCAACACGGGGCTCAAACGCACAGAGTGTAAGATCATGACCTGAGCTGAAGTCAGATGCTGAACCGACTGAGCCACCCAGGCGCCCCTATAAATAATTTTTAAAGTAGTTTATGATTTGCAAGAAGTTGCAAAAATAGTACAAAGAGTTTCTGTTTACCCTTCATCCAGCTACCCTCACAGACATCATACAAAACCTTAATATCTTGTCAAAACAGGAAATTGATATTGCTGCGGTAATGTACTCAGATACAGACCTTCTTTAGGCTTTTACCAGGTTTCTCTTTTTACATCTGTTCTCTACATTGTGTTTGTGGGGGGGGTATAGTTCTAAGAAATGTTGTCGCACGTATAGATTTTTATAACCTCAGCACACAGTAAGGTCCAGAACTGTTCTTTCACCACAACCAAACTACCTCGTGCTACCCCTTTATAGTCAGTCCTACCATCTCCCCAACCCAGCTCCTGGCAACTGCTCATCTGTTCTGCACGTCTATCATTTTGTCATTTTGAGAATGTGATAGAAATGGAACCACACAGCATGTAACCTTTTGAGATTCCCCTTTTTCTTTCTGCTTTTGTGTAATGCCCTTGATATCTCTCAGTGGTTATGTGTATCAAACATTTGTGCCTTTTATTGCTGAGTAGTATGAGTAATATCTGTTGACCTGAGGGAAGGCAGGGGGGTTGTGGGTCTTTTGTTAGATTAAAACCAAAGTCAAAGAGACCAAGTCAGTAGCTGAGTGGATTCAGGAACTGGGAGCCAAGGCAGGGAGGCTTAGGTCAGGCAAGAGGCAGCAGCACAGACTGGGGCAGAAAGCGGGGATGGAATGAAGATCCAGAGTGAGAGGAGTAAGGCCCTGTTGCCAAGCCCTGACCAGGAAAGTGATACCTACAGCAGAGATGTGCCAAGAATTCAATCACAGGCTAGAATCAGGGGTGACCAGAAAGAAAGATTAGTTGGGGGCAGGGTGGGTATGGGTAATAAATGCCCACTGTTTCCTCCACCTGTCCTTGGCTAACCCCATGCCTCACGGCCGCTATTCCCCCAAGTCTCCTGATTTCATTTCTGCCCTGTGGTATCTTGTGTTGATATCATACCCAGAATAGTAATGAAGATAAGGGGTAGGGTACAAATACCCACATGGGTCAGAGTTTTAGGCTGTTTTCAAAATAAAGGGAATTCTAATCAGTTGACCTAGCACATAGTAACAGCAGAATTCCACATCCCTGCAGTATGAAATCTGAGGTGATTTGGCTTAAATTCAAAACCTTTTAAAGGCAGAGAAGGGGAAAGAAGTAGAAACTGGGCTTCTTAATTCCAAGTTTATAATTAGAATCCACAAACTCCTATTTGAGCCATTAAATGTCTTTGCTTAGTCCAGATCTGATTGTAAAGTAATAAGAGAAATGGGACCTGGCAACAAATGAAAATAAAAGGCATCTTTGTAGAAATCATTATTTGATATTATGGTAAATAAATCCTGCAAATATCTGTGAGCTTGGGTCAGACCAGTTGACAGCTATTATTATTAGATGCTGCCTTAGAAAATGTTTCATTAAGTTATTTTCCCCCTCACTTTCAATTTGGGAATGTGGCAGTATATGTGCCCCCATGTATGTTCCTTGTATAGAATGATAGAAATGATAGAAATGATTTGGATTACATTGGTGAACCACAGAGCCCTTGTTTTAGGCATCCACAAACCTTGTTCTCTTCAACATTACAGGCTCGAGCCTTCTACAATGGGAGCTCTTTTCCCACTTAAATAGAATCCAGTGTTCAAGATCAAGTTTGCCAGTATAAAGGGTTCTTCTCCTAAGAGAGGATGATGGGGCATGGGGTTCCATGACACGGAAGGTCTCCTCTCTACTTGATATCCATGATGCAGAATTAGTACATTGAAAGGAAGTCAAGCCATGTCAATTTTATTTGAAGGAGTTATGCATCATGGCTGTGTCCCATGCTTAGCCAGCCTCTACATAATTATGTAGTGACCCTCTTTTGTAAGGCTTAAGACATTTTCACATTTGATCCTGCTACAAGAAGGAAGACAGACTGGGCTGATAATAAACCATGGTAATAATTTACCTGATAGGTGCCTACTATTAATACATGAACCTATACCTTCAAATACTGACAAATTTACTTTATTGAATTCTATTCCTGGTTCTGTTGCCAAACTGACCCTAGGACCATAGAAAGTTTTGGCCATAAGTTTTCATTCGTGATAACCCTATGAGGAGCCTACTGTCATTATCCCTATATTACAAACAATGAAACCGATGCCGAGAGAGGTTAGTTTGTTCAAGGTCACATAGCTAGTAAGTGCCAGAGTCTGGATATAACACACACAGTCCTTCCTGCTCCCTTGAGTGGCTGGTGGTAAAGAATCTTCAGACACAAAAATTGGAATCAGAATCTTTATCAACTGAGTTATTCTTAGCCTTTAAAAAAAAAAAAAACCCAATCTGGAGGATGGACTTCATGCCACTTTTTGGCCCTAAAATGATACAGGAAAGATAGGAGCTTTGTGTGAGACAAAGATATCTGCTTCTACATTTGACACAGAATTCATGGGATCCACATTCATGGTATCCAGACCATGATCTGTGTATGCCTGTTATCTAGTCTTTAATTGCTTTCTCCTTGCAGTGAAAGGCAATCGTTTGCAAGTCCTGGTTAGGACATTAGTGGTGAAGTTTCCTAAGTTTCCTGCATTAATACATGTATCCAAACACTCCTGGCCCTCTTGACCCTGTACATAAACCATGGAATTCTGCACTAAAATCTATGGGTCCAGAGTCACCCACACCCAGTCCTGACCATCTTTGCTGGAGGGTTCCTGCCAGTACAATCATTGCTGCTTCCCCACCCCTGACCTCCAAGACTCTGTATCCTGTAGCCCTACCTGATGCTCTCTGCTTTAGCTGACTCACCCCTTTGCCTGCCAAGCTGCTGGATCCCTCCTGCCCACCAGAACTACTCACCCTGCATCTCATCCGCACCTTGGATCCAGCTCAGACAATAATAGGTAAAATGCTTTTACCACCTATCATCACATTCACCAAACACAAAAGCAGGCAAGTGAAAAAGCAGAAAGTGTGAGATGATTCTATAAAACTTTAGAAATGTTCATGTGTGACAGATCTATAAACAGTAATTAAGTGAAAAAGTATTTACTAAAATTCCTAATCTCTTTTTGGAGATGGTATCATAAAGGGTAATGACACTCTCTGAGCAAATGCCATAACACCTCGGGACCCTGTCAGCAGATCTCCCTAGGAGGCAGTCAGCTCTCTGTACCACTGCTCTGTGCCCCTGCTTTTGCTTTCTCGGTGCCTGAGGTGAGTGTATCTTCCCTTCCTTGGCAGCCCTCACCTTTCTCTCCTAAATTACATTCTAGTAAGTGTGCATTGTAAAATGCAGAGATCAAAGGGTCTCACTGGTTTCCCCATAAAATACAAAACAATTTCCCTTTTGTGAAAATATGTAGGCTCTGGAGGTTAGTAGTTCTGAGATGATGTTCCAGGGGTGCTGCAGTGATGAATTTAACCCTGAGGAGAAAACTGCCCCCCCTCCCCGTTCTTTTGTTGCTAAGAATGCCCTATAGACACCATTGCTCAATGGATTCTTCCTGTTTAACATTCAGCTTAAGGAATTCATTTGGTGCTAATGTAGCTGTGGCAATTACTCTAGCAAGCATCCCCCTATTTTTTCGCGATTAACTATTTCACTATTTAAAGTATTGCTGACTTCTCTGGGTTTCCCATGTCAGGCATTTCTACTGACTGGACATGAAAAAAACAAAACAAATAAAAGCATAAAATATATTTCATTGGACAGAGTAGTTGAATAAACAACTGTCCCATCAAATTTTGAATGCTTGGGGGAGAATTTTGAATGTATGTTAAAAATGCATTAATCCAGGAACACTGGGTGGTCAATAGTTGGTGACATTCAGTTAGTGATTCCATTGAAAAGCACTCTGATCCCCAGAATTACTGTGGAAACATTGTGGCTATCACTCTGATTTACCAGTGTGACAAGATTGGTTCAGATCTCCGTGACTCATGCACTGTACTTAGCATCTAAACATGACGTGATATTCCAAGAAGGCTTCCTAGTTGTGGCTGAAAAGTGTGGCAGCATGGTGGAAAACTAGGAATTAGAGGTGTTACAAAGACTAAAGTAGGTGTAGTTGATCTCAAGCTTCTCTGTTAAGATGATTTTGTTTCTAAAGCTGAGAAAAGAACTGAATCAAAGAAGATAGAACAAAACTGATGGAGACCCTCAGTCACACCAGGGGAATCCATCCCCTGCATCACACCATTGCCTGGTTAGCAGAGATTTGGGTAAATCTGTGTCGACTGAAAGTTGGCAATGGTAATGTTCTTAATTGGTTCCTTTACGTGAAACCCATGGGCAAAGCTACCAGACACTCTGATACTGCTTGGAAACCACTCTTAGCAACAAGAGCACATGGCATTTGAGGGGCTTGAGAAAGATGGCACTAGGTGAACCCACCTGCGAGGTAGTGAGACAATTTGGCTGGCTACAAAAACCCATGCTGGTGGAATAGTAGTGGAGAAATGTGGTGGTTGGTAGGAAGAAGTCATCTCCCGAAAGAAAATCAGGTTTGTTCTAAGGACTGGGTGGCAACTGTTGGAAATTAACTGCACAAGAAGGATGCTGGTCACCAAAAGTGTTGACGTGACAATCAGTCATCATCTCTACCCCATCTTCTGAAATCCACCTGCCTCTGGCATTTATGCTAGGGATGGGAGGTAATAATGAAAGAGCAAGATCATCTCATAATGCCCCTGTTCCATCAGGCCTGCCATTGGTGCCTCTGATGGAACAAGAAAGAGGAGAAAGAGGAAAGAGAGAAGAAAGAGAAGAGAGAGAGAGAGAGATCCTGAATCTTCTGTTTGGCATACCGCCCCCCTCCCCCATACCCTGACAGGGACCCAAATACAGAGGATGCTAGAGAGCAGGGATCAGCAAACTTTGTCTACAAAGGGTCAGACAGCAAATACTTTCGGCTTCTTGGGCCACCTGTGATCTCTGGCACATTGTTGTTATAACCCTTTTAAAATGGAAAAAAACTCTCCCTCTCTCTCTGCCCCTCCCCCGTTCATGCTATGTCTCTCTCTGTCCCAAAAATAAAATAAAAAACGTTGAAAAAAAAAAAAAGAATTTAAAATGGAAAAAAACATCCTTAGCCCACCCTTCTTAGCTACACAAAAACATAATTTGTTGATCCCTTCTACAGACCTGTACACATTTTGTTACTAGATAAGAGTGTCTTCAAATGTGGATGTGGTCTCCTAGCCTGAT
Source organism: Neofelis nebulosa (assembly GCF_028018385.1). Lineage (NCBI taxonomy): Eukaryota > Metazoa > Chordata > Mammalia > Carnivora > Felidae > Neofelis > Neofelis nebulosa. The sequence continues at coordinate 99,723,203 of NC_080782.1, read as the reverse complement.
GAGCCGGGCTCCCCTTTGTTCGGCATGACACCAAGGCTAGAGGCAGGCTAGAGGGGTCTGTTCCATTCCTTCTTGGTCAGCACACAAGCTGACCCCGGTGATTACTGTTGCTGTGAGCATGAAAGTCTTTGTCTCTTACCTGGAGCTTTTTGTCCTTTACCTGCATCCATGAAACTGGTAGGCTAGCTTACCAGCTTTCAAGCAAGGTGAAATCTCTCAGTTGCTGAGAGAAGCTAGAGGCAGAGCAAGAGGAAGGGAAGGGGGTGTTGGGGCAGGAGATGATACGGAAGAATACTGTACATGGAACAGAGATGGTCCAAATGAGAAATCATTTTCCACCTGGACTACACTGGCCTCATTTTTAAGTGTCCAAAGTTTCCATTTTGTGCTTCGCAGAATCAGAGGTCTCCTTCCTTGGTGGGTGAAAAGAGGGGGGAGTCTTTGGCTCCCTCTAGAGGTGAGAGTTTGCTAACAACGGTAGGGTGTCTAAAACACTAATCTCTAGCATTCTTCGTTATAAAACAAAAGGAAATCTTGGGGCGCCTGGGTGGCTTGGTCTGTTAAGTATCCAACTTCAGCTCAGGTCGTGATGTAGCAGTCTGAGTTTGAGCCCTGCATTGGGCTCTGTGCTGACAGCTCAGAGCCTGGAGCCTGCTTCCTATTCTGTGTCTCCCTCTCTCTCTGCCCTTCCCGGCTTCATGTCTCTGTCTCTCTCTCACTTTCTCTCAAAAGTAAAAATAAACATTTAAAAAAAATTTAAAACAAAAGGAAATCTGACCACGACTAGATTTTACTTACATGTTCTAGAGATTGAGTATAATTCAATTAAAAAGAGCATTAATCCTTTAAAGTAGGAGGATGGCGTATACACACACACACACACATATTTGTATATGTGTATATATATGTGTGTATGTGTTTAGAGGCACGTGTATATATGTATCTCTTTTAGTTATGCATGTTTAGACATTAATAACAGTTATAATTGTTGAACTGTAGAGAGGAAATTGTATTTAACACCAAAGGCTTAAATAGTGCTAAAATTTTGCCCACATTCTTAGGCAGCTTTGTGTGCAAAGCTAATTCTGAGTGTGGTGAACACTAATTCTGAGTGTGGTGAACTTTACAAGAATTATCTGTAATTGATTTTTAGATTGCTAAACAATTAAGACAAGAGACCTAGAAACCTACACAAAATTATTTCCAAAAGCTGAGCTTGGAAGCTTTGAAATGAAAACTCACCATACAACCTGGGTGTTTCTTGAATCAGATTCTCTTTGGGAAAGTCAGTGTGTGGGATATTGAGAGACAGGGTTGGAATCAGTAAGTAATAAAGGCAATAGTGAAAGCCTGTGAGATTTGTCGGACAGCATCCCTGCTCCTCTGTCAGCCTGTCTCCACTGGGGTGGGGCAGGTCTCCAGTGAGTGCAGGACAGCATTGTCCTAAGGTGTGAATGAGAACAGGAGCATAGCACAATCTGATCCCTGAACACTGCACTGTTCCGCTTATCTGCCAACACAGCTGTGAGGCCCCAGCATGGCCCCAAGAAGCAGTTTGTTATCTGCAACAATGCTGTGTGCGCGGTGCTCCCCCCTCCTCCTCGCAGTGAGTCCAAGTTTAACATGCTTAGGCAAATTTGTGCTGTGAGATTTAAGTGATCACAGATTTACCGCGTTGTGGAGCCTCAAGATGGGGAAAGTGGAGAGGCCTGAGAATCTCAGTTTAGCTGAGGGCAGGTGTATAGAAAGAAACTTGGTAGCAAATCTGTTACCTAGTTTCCCAAGGAGAGCTGTGGTTCTGTCTCTTCCTGCTGCTGAGGTTTATGAATCAGCCACATTGTGGTTGGCATGCTCCGGAGCACATGGAATTTATGTCCCGGAGTTCTTCCCTCCAGGAGCTAATTAATATACTTCTGCTGGGGAGAGGGTGCTCACTCTGTGTTCCTTCTCCTTGGAGTCATGGCCAGAACTCCCATGGTAAATCCAAACCACGTACAACCACCACCACCCATAAAACACCCTCTGCTTCGATCCTGCTTGACATGTACTTCATTCCTCTCTCCCTTCTACTTCAAAAATTTTCTCGCTAAAACAAAATAAAACCCCCAAAATCTCTTCTTGAGTTTCCTGGAAAAAAGACTTGACAGGAGCCGGAGGGAGAATTTCCTAGCTTGATTTCTGGTCCTCTCACTCGCTGTTTAGTTTATGGTAGGAAGTAAGCGGGGGAGGGGAGTTTCCCTTAATGAGTTTGCTTATTATGTTCTTCTTTTGAATGATTTGCAGTAAGAAAAGAAATATTAACAAATTAAATCATTTTGATCTTCCTTAAAACTAAAAGTGAGAAACTGTTTGGGGATCCCAGTGAAGCAATGTGTTTAGAAGTGTCGTAGGGACTGTGCTATTCCAGGTATGTGTTATTGTGTAACAAACTACCAAAAACATAATGGCTTTTGAACAATATCCATTTTATTAGATATGACATTTCTAATTATATTTTATTTATGGGTTAGGAATTTGGACAGGGGTTGGCTGGGTGATCCTTCTGTTCTCACTGCCATCAGGGGTCACTCAGTGGTGTTTATCTGGCAGATGGACTGTTCTGGAGGGTCCAAGATGGCCGGCCCTTTGTCAGGGCTCAGCTGGGACTGTAGAGGCTGGTGCTGGCATGGTGTTCTCAGGGGAGCCAGACTTCTTGGATGGTAGCTCAGGGATCCTGTCCTAAGTGAGCAAGGTAGAAGCTACATGGCCTTTTATGACCCAGGCTTGGAAATGAAATAGCATCACTTCTGTCATATTCTGTTGGTCAAGTAGTTGCCCAGAATCAAGGAAAGTCAACATAGACTCCAGCTCCTTGTGGGAAGAGTGCTGAGGAATTTGAAGCCACATTGCATAATCATTTTACATGCGTGAAGAGACATCCCTTTTGTTACATGTTAGAATTTCATTTTATGAGCCACGGTTTAGTGCATTAATTTTCCTATTAGCCTTTTTTCAGAGTGCAAGATTTCCAAAACATTGTTCTGACCATTTTGAGTTTTATACTAGTGACACTTGGTTTTTTAGGATTTTAAATTCTAATTTTTTTTAAAAAAATGAGGATTGGCCAACTTTTTATTTTACTAAGAAAGGCCATTTAAAAATAATAATTGCAACAAAACACACCACTTTTGATGCTCACTGTCATTTCACAGAATAAAAGACACATTTCCATTAAAATAATAGGAAAGACATGTCCTTAGAATAAAAGATCTTTAAGCCAAATAAATTAATCTTTACAAAATGGCATATATTATTTTTCTTGGGTTTTTTTTTTGTTTGTTTGTTTTTGCATTTCACTATTGGCTGGTAGAAACTTTTTTTTGAAGTCTGTTCTGTAGATGTGTGTATCTGGGTATCATTCTTCTAGACAAAAGGTCTCAAGTAGGCTATTTATCACACTTACTTGGGACACTCAAGATCTTGTGGTCAGGACTTCAGATTTATATTAGTTCCTCAATTGCATAGCTGTATGTGAGTGGTACAAGGGTTTAGGTTAAATCACCTATGTTAAATTCAAATTACGTTAGCTAGGTTTTCCTGATTGTTTGAAATGTGCCTAGAACAATATGGTGTGATGGAGTTTCAGAGTAAGATGTACACAATATAGTGCCTACCGGGGGTCAAATTACAACTAAGCTGTAGAGATAAGACCGATGCACATGAAATACTGACAAAGAATACAAATCAGAATGTGGGTGAGAACATATAGAAGTTCCTCATGAAAACTAGAGTAGTCTGGGGTGTGCTCCCAAAAATTGTGGAGGTGAAATTCAAGGTACACGGTTTGGGTGAAAGGCAAGAGAAAGATGTTTCTGGTAAGGCTGACTGGATAAAGGTTCAAAGAAAAGAATGACTATAATGTGTTTAAGGAACATTGAAGGATTTAGGGATGGGTTGATTTTTAGCATAGCTGGTCTTAGGTTCTAGAGGACAAAACAAAATGGATTCAACGTTCTTTTTTGTTTTGTTTTTGAGCTATAATATAATAATTGATTAAAGTTTCTATTTTTTTGTTACTCTCAAAGCAGTCCCATCTTTTCCTTCCTAATCCAAGCAGATGGCTACCTGCTCATGCTAGACACAAATCATTTATAATCATACTAAGAATAATGAGCCGCTGAATAACAGCTTCAGTACTGTGGGTCATTACCTGCATATTTGGGTGACCTTCCCCGAAATACCTAAGTGTCCTTCTGATAGTTTGGGATTGGGAGCCCTTGCATGATGTTTCATCACTAATGACAAAATAAATCTCAAGTGTCAAGAAGGGCTGCCCTGAATTCACCTCGGCTTCGCGAGCAGTAATGGATTAGGACCAATATCCATTAGTGCAAGGCCGATCCTGATTATTTATTCACTCAGTGCTCTGGGCTGACGGCTTAGGTAGCTGCCTATTTGGGGAAACAAAAGGTCATGTTGGAGCATCAGAAATGGATTATGGAATTCTCTCTTTAGACATTTCCTGGAATCGATGACGACCTAGTCTGGTTTTCATTATGATACCTCACACCTAAAGTTAAAAAAACAAAAAACCCCAACAGCAAAAAGAAACTTCCGCATAATTTTCTGAAAGGGGTCATGGAGGACTTGTGTAATCATTTTGTAGTCAGTATTGATCAAGCACGGTGTGATCTTTGAGTCTATTTTCAGACCTGTTTTCCTACCACACAGTCACATCCCCAGTGTCTGGAAATGGCCTGAGTTAAGCTGCGGGAGCCCTTCACCTTCAGGCATTTTTCAGTTGCTTAAAATATCAAAAGGTATGATACGGACACAGCTCCAAGATTATTTGCCCGTCTGGTCCTCTAAAGTACCCTTGCTTTTAGATTTCTGTGCTTTGTTTGTTCACTGTGCTCATATAAAAGAGGCTCCGTTGGGGGGGGGGGGATCCTTTCATTGCTGGCAGGTATACTTGAGAGTAAGGAATTTCTCTTAAGCCTGTTTCTCATGCATTTTCCGGAAATGAGACGCGTGATAGCACCTTTCTTCCAGAATAGCCCACTCTTCCAGGAGCAGAAGCCCTTTGCTGGACTCCACAGTATCCGAGGAGAAACCACCTTTCCTGTTGTCCTTTTCTTCTGAGGTGTTCTCTGCTCCATCCAGACCTTCTGCCCATTTTCCTTGACCACACCTTCTTACCTCTGACTTCTTTTACTTCTCTTCCTGTGGCTGTTCCTCAGGGGTTGATCCTTGGGTCTCTGTCCTCTCTTTCCTTCTTCATCTTTGCAGAGAAATCCCACATTTCACAAGGCTCTAAACTGCCCGCTATGCTGCAGCCACTCCAGCCTTGGTGTTAGGGTTTCTCTGGTCTCTCAGATACTTCCTCCGGCCAGCTCCGTCCTCACACACCTGCCCTCAGCACTGCTCCAGGCAAACTTTTCCTCGAAGTGGGGGTTTGCAAACTACAGCCTACAGGCTAAGTCCCACTCTTTGCTTGTCTATGTAAATAGTTTCACTGGAACATAGCCATGCCCGTTTGCTTACGTTATTTTCTGTGGCTGCTTTCATGCTGCAACCGCACAGTTGATCCGTTGTGACAGAACACGCAGAGGCTGCAAAGTCTAAAACATAGTCTTTGCTGTCTGGACCTTTACAGAACAAGTTTGCCCATGCTGCTCTAAATGTCCTGATCTTTTCACATTAGGGCTTTGATTGCCTGAATTCCACATTCAGGAACCCATCAGTGGCTCCCCATTGTCTATGTAATTAATCAAAAAAAATTTGGGGGGGCTTGTTATCTAAGGTTTTTCTCTCACTTATCCCGCTTAATCGTACTTGTCCACACACCCAAGCCAGCCACTTTCACCAGGCTGCATACCCTCGCTTACCTGTCCAGCCTTCTGCTTCTGCTCTTTCCCACTCCACACCTTCCCCCTGCTGTTGTGTATGTCTGAGGGGTTGCAAAAGGCCATCCTGCCTATCTTCGTACTCACGGTCTCCTTCTTTTGACATTCAACTCAAGCCCTGCTCCCTTCATGAAGCATTCCTGAAGATGAGCTATACTGATCATGGCCTTATTGATTCACCTGTGTCACCTGTGCTGCTCTATTTGGCCCTGTTCTCATGCACTGTAGTGAAGGTTACCAATGTGGACTTCCTTCACGCTTGTTTAAGACACTGGCCTGTCAGGCCTGCTCTCCTCTTGTATTCTCTCTCTTTATGAATTTTGTTATGATTCTTCCCAAGCTATTCTACTCTTCCTTGTGTCGCTCTTCGGTTTACAACAACTATGGTCTCTGACCACTGAAAATACATCCAGCCTTGTGAATCTCCTCCAAGCCCAAGGCCCCTGCCTTAGGTCAGGTTGCCCTCATTCCTTCCCAGGGCATTCCTAAAGGCAGTCTTTTTTTCCCCTGGGCGGGGCCTGGAGCACAAATTTAAGGAAGCACTTACTTTCAGGGCTTCACAAGTGCAGAGTTGACACCTGAGAGTTACTACTTCCTTATAGGTTGTGCTCCAGGCCCCTCGGGCCTCAGTTGCCTTACCCTAGATGTTCCCCTCCATCCTTCCCCACTTCCTACAGTTGATGAATGATCTCTTCAGGCTCCAGTGATATCCAGCCTGTTTCTTAGTTTCCCAATGGATAAAAGCTATCTCCTTGGGTTGACTCTAGGCTGTCTTCCATCCCAGTCTCCTGCCACTCTTGTCCCCAAGTATGAACTCTGCACCCCATGCATCCCCAACTATCTGGAGTCCCCTTAGTGTGCTGTGCTCTCACACACTCCCAAACCATTTAACTGAGTCCTCTTCTTTCCCTTGGAAGTTCCCTGGCTAACTCGGAGCATTCTTACTCTTTGGTCTAAACTCAGCATGACGAACCATTATTCACTGGGAAGCTTTTCAGAATTCCGCGGAACTAATTAAGTCACTCCTTCCTTTTTTTCCCCTTAAGCATAATGTACTCACCTTAATTACAGCATGTGTTTCATTTAATGGTAATTAATTTTTTGCATGTGTTTAATCTCTTAGGAAACCAAAGGTTCAAAGCCCCAGCTTCATATTGGAATCATTTGGCAAGTTTTTAAAGTACCATTGCCTAAAATAATATAAAAACAGAGGGGAAGACAAATCATAAGACTCTTAAATACAGAGAACAAACTGAGGGTTGCTGGCAGGGTGTAGGATGGGGGGGATGGGGGGATGGGTGATGGTCATTAAGGAGGGCACCTACTGGGTTGAGCACTGGGGGTTATATATAAGTGATGAATCATGAAATTCTATTCCTGAAATCATTATTACACTATATGTTAACTAACTTGGATTTATGAAGGAAGGAAGGAAAGGAAGGAAGGAAGGAAGGAAGGAAGGAAGGAAGGAAGGAAGGAAAGAAAGAAAGAAAGAAAGAAAGAAAGAAAGAAAGAAAGAAAGAAAGAAAGAAAGAAAGAACGAGAAAGAAAGAAAGGAAGACCTAAGCCCTATCCCAGAACCAGAATCCCTGGGTATGGCCTGGGCATCACTGTTCTTTTTCTTGAAGTTCCCCAGATGATTCTGATGTGCACCCATTGTCTGAAACCACTGCAAAAGACTGTGAGCTGCTCAAGCGTAGGGTCCATGCCAGTTTCATTTTTGTGGACCTCTCCTCACTGTTCCTCACTCTTCTTCCCTTCCCCTATCCTCACAGCTCAAAGGATGCCTGACTTACAGCAGGAGCTCAACTAAGAGCTATGAATTAATGACCACCTGCTCATTATTGACTCATTGATTGGGATTTTTGAAACAAGTGTTCGGTTACCACTTCTCTCCCCTAGCACAAGCCTGGAGTAGGGGAAGTTTGCAGAGAGAGAGGTCCTATTGGTATGGAACCAATAGGTGATCTCATGGCATACCACAAAATGACTCTCTGTAATGCTCTTCATTCCCAAGACTTGTGTCTTTTAATGCTTTGAATAGCAAGGGGGCTGAAATAGCTCTTTTGGGGCCTCCAGAGCTATATATGTAAAATATATTTGAATATCTCTTCCTCTGTCCAGTGGGCATGCTAGATACTAGCCATTTGGGGAAGGGTGTTAGAGAAGACTGGGCTTCCTCATAAGGTCTCTCCTTCTGCGTTTGGTTCTCTGGATTCAGTGAGAGTGTCTTGGGGCCTTTGGAAGCTGTTCAGTTCCCAGGTAGACTTAGGGAACAAGTAGTAATGCTGTTTGATGCAGTGTTCCCTGCCTGTGCAAGCAGCCGGCTGCATCGGTCTCTGCCTGCACCACAGGACTTAAATGTCAGACTTCCCAAAGGTAAGTCAGAAATGTGCTGTAGACTACATCTGATATTTACAGTTCTTTCCAGCAAAGGTGAGCCGACTTTTGTTGCAGATGTTCTCCATTGCAAATTAGAAGGGTTTTTCTTTTTCATCTGTACATATGCCTTGGATATTTTCACTTTCCATACTTGCATTTGATTTTGTGAAAGTCCACAGGTGCATTTGGACACATAATGGCCCTTACCTGTGGCTACCAAAAACGGTAATTAGAAAAAGGGAGAGGTTGGTTAAGAGAAGGCTATTAATCATTTATTAATTATTTAAATTAATTGATTTGAATTTACTCAGTTTATTATTTATTTATTCAAATCGTTTCAAAATGCAAATGAATAAATAAATACATCAAGTCTTCCAGACATAAAAATTAGATAACTCTTCCAGTACTGTTTCAGGTGGTGTCTTTTCAGAACTCAAGCTAAGGGAGGCCAAAAGCTGTAATTGCACTTTCTACACCATCCCCGAGCCCCCCTTTTTCCTCCTCTTGTCTCTTTTCCATAACCGTTCCCTTCTCTTCTGTTCTCTCTTTACTTCACACCAATAGTACTATTAGCATTTCAGGACCTTACACAAAGAGGAATCATGCTCAAAGTCCCAAAGGATTGTTCACCTTGCCAGAATAGAGAAGGTTCGTATGTCTCCTCATCTTGAGTGCACCTTTCAGTTGTACAGGCCGCAGACCCTTCCCCTTAACTTCCCCTAGCCAGACAGGATGTAAAGATTTCTCAGTGTAAGAAATATTAGGCCAAGGGGTGCCTGGGTGGCTAAGTCGGTTGAGTGTCCGACTTCAGCCCAGGTCATGATCCTGTGCTTGGTGGGTTCGAGTCCCACATCAGGCTCTGTCCTGACCGGCTCAGAACCTGGAGGCTGCTTCAGATTCTGTGTCTCCAGCTCTCTGCCCCTCCTCCACTCTGTCTCTGTCTCCCCCAAATAAATAAACATTAAACAAAAATTTTAAAAAGAAAAAAGAAATATTAGGCCAAATACTGCTGTATGAACAAGGTCCTCTTTGATAAGTGATACCTTGTGGAGATAGACTCCTGCATGAAAAAGTTAATGTATCTGCCAAAGGCTAAGTTTATGTCCAGTACTATATCCAGTCCAAGTGTGGCAGGCAAAAAAAACACAACAATTCTAAAATTTGATCATAGCCTTTAGAAAAAGCAGCACTTATCTGCATGTGTATTCAAATAACAACAGTCTGAAATCTGGCTTTTTCACATGTATCACTATAGATCCTATCACAGGGGTGTGGCTATGGCCCAAGTCTGACTTCTCTTGCAGCATAGCCATATTTGTTTTTAGTTGAAGTGTAGTTGACATACGATGTTACATTTGTTTCAGGTGCACGACTTGGCGATCTGATGGTTCTTTATATTGTGCTACATTCACCACAGGTTTAGCTACCATGCATCACTATACAACACTAATACAATACCCTGACTATACTTCCTCTGCTGTACCTTTCATCCCCAGGATTTATTCATTCCATAACTGGAAGCCTGTATCTTTGACTTCTCTACACCCATTTTGCCTATCCAGTCACCTCCCTGTCCTCTGGCGATCACCACTTTGTTCTCTGTATTTATGGATCTGTTTCTGTTTTCTTTTTGTTTTGTTTTGTTTTGTATTCCACATATGAGTGAAATCATACAGGATTTGTCTTTGTCTGACTTATTTCACTTAGAATTATACCCTCTAGTTCCATCCACGTTGTCACAAATGGCACAATCTTATCCTTCTATGGCTGCATAATATTCCTGTGTGTGTGTGTGTGTGTGTGTGTGTGTGTGACATCTTCCTTATCTATTCATATATCAACGGACACCTCCGTGGCTTCCATATCTTGGTTATTGTAAATAGTGCTGCAATAAACATAAGGGGTCTGTATATCTTTTCAAATTAGGCTTATTTTTATTTTTCTTTGACTTGAAAATTTGTTTTATCCTAAGAAAATTCCCTTTTTTTTTTTAACGTTTATTTATTTTTGAGACAGAGAGAGACAGAGCATGAACGGGGTAGGGGCAGAGAGAGAGGGAGACACAGAATCGGAAGCAGGCTCCAGGCTCTGAGCCATCAGCCCAGAGCCCGACGCGGGGCTCGAACTCACGGACCGTGAGATCGTGACCTGAGCTGAAGTCAGATGCTTAACCGACTGAGCCACCCAGGTGCCCCAAAAATTCCCTTTTAAAAGGTGAATGTGATCATTGCCTCATGGAGATTATTTATCATTGAATTCAGAATACTGCCACAGAATGATTTTTGCAGAAATCCAATTTGTAAATAAATGCTGCAATGAATTATAGAGTAATGCATTAGCCCTGGATAACTGAAGTGCTTAAAACAATGTTTAAAAACCTGGTTAAACATTTCTATGAGAAAAACTACTATATACATTTCTTAAAATTGTTCTGCTTAGTTTAAATGTGGTTTAAAATGGTGCTGGGGGAGAAGATGTGGCCCTTAGGTATTGTCATAAAGAATCAAAAGCAGCTTATTAGAAAAGAGACAGAAATGGAAATGTGATATTCATCAGGGGAAATGAGGGTATGATTAAATAAATGGACTCAGCCCCCATGTTAGAAAATGCTTTAGTGAGGAAGTCATGCCTGAGGCCTCTTTTGGTCTTCTGAAGGAATGAGAGGCTGGGTCGGGTGCACTGAGCCTGAGCTGTGGTAAGAGTAGAGTGAGCCTCAGGTCAGGTTGAGCCTCCTGGAAGCCCAGCTGAACTAGAATCTTCATTCAATTCCAGAAAGGATCTGAGAGTCACAGCCTGGCCTCTCACATTGGAGTTCTGCCTCTAGCTAGTCCTGGGCAGGCAGGTCCTAGCGGAGGCACAAGGTTTCTCCTTGCCCTTGACACATCTGCAGCTTGTGTAGGGAGATCTTGCTTGTTCTGTGTGTTTGGAATTAAAATATGCGATAGCCCGCATCTCCTCCTGTCAAATATGTATTACACGAATACAAACTTTAAGTAAAAAAGAAAAAAAAAATGTTAGAAAGGTTAAGTGTTTTAATGGAAAGCACACCAGCCTAGGTTTAACATTCACAAATCGATCAACGTGATACATCACATTAACAAAAAAAAAAGAGAAGAACCATATGATCCTGTCAATCGATGCAGAAAAGGCCTTTGACAAAATCCAGCACCCTTAATAAAAACCCTGGAGAAAGTCGGGATACAAGGAACATACTTAAAGATCATAAAAGCCATTTATGAAAAGCCCACAGCTAATATCATCCTCAACGGGGAAAAACTGAGAGCTTTTTCCCTGAGATCAGGAACACGACAGGGATGCCCACTCTCACCGCTATTGTCTAATATAGTGCTGGAAGTTCTAGCATCAGCAATCAGACAACAAAAGGAAATCAAAGGCATCCAAATTGGCAAAGATGAAGTCAAGCTTTCGCTTTTTGCAGATGACATGATATTATACGTGGAAAATCCGACAGACTCCACCAAAAGTCTGCTAGAACTGATACATGATCAGCAAAGTTGCAGGATACAAAATCAATGTACAGAAATCAGTTGCATTCTTATACACTAACAATGAAGCAACAGAAAGACAAATAAAGAAACTGATCCCATTCACAACTGCACCAAGAAGCATAAAATACCTAGGAATAAATCTAACCAAAGATGTAAAAGATCTGTATGCTGAAAACTATAGAAAGCTTATGCAGGTAATTGAAGAAGATATAAAGAAATGGAAAGACATTCCCTGCTCATGGATTGGAAGAATAAATATTGTCAAAATGTCAATACTACCCAAAGCTATCTACACATTCAATGCAATCCCAATCAAAATTGCACCAGCATTCTTCTCGAAACTAGAACAAGCAATCCTAAAATTCATATGGAACCACAAAAGGCCCCGAATAGCCAAAGTCATTTTGAAGAAGAAGACCAAAGCAGGAGGCATCACAATCCCAGACTTTAGCCTCTACTACAAAGCTGTCATCATCAAGACAGCATGGTATTGGCATAAAAACAGACACATAGACCAATGGAATCGAATAGAAACCCCAGAACTAGACCCACAAACATATGGCCAACTCATCTTTGACAAAGCAGGAAAGAACATCCAATGGAAAAAAGACAGTCTCTTTAACAAATGGTGCTGGGAGAACTGGACAGCAACATGCAGAAGGTTGAAACTAGACCACTTTCTCACACCATTCACAAAAATAAACTCAAAATGGATAAAGGACCTGAATGTGAGACAGGAAACCATCAAAACCTTAGAGGAGAAAGCAGGAAAAGACCTCTCTGACCTCAGCCGTAGCAATCTCTTACTCGGCACATCCCCAAAGGCAAGGGAATTAAAAGCAAAAGTGAATTACTGGGACCTTATGAAGATAAAAAGCTTCTGCACAGCAAAGGAAACAACCAACAAAACTAAAAGGCAACCAACGGAATGGGAAAAGATATTTGCAAATGACATATCGGACAAAGGGCTAGTATCCAAAATCTATAAAGAGCTCATCAAACTCCACACCCGAAAAACAAATAACCCAGTGAAGAAATGGGCAGAAAACATGAATAGACACTTCTCTAAAGAAGACATCCGGATGGCCAACAGGCACATGAAAAGATGTTCAACGTTGCTCCTCATCAGGGAAATACAAATCAAAACCACACTCAGATACCACCTCACGCCTGTCAGAGTGGCCAAAATGAAGAAATCAGGAGACTATAGATGCTGGAGAGGATGTGGAGAAACAGGAACCCTCTTGCACTGTTGGTGGGAATGCAAATTGGTGCAGCCGCTCTGGAAAGCAGTGTGGAGGTTCCTCAGAAAATTAAAAATAGACCTACCCTATGACCCAGCAATAGCACTGCTAGGAATTTATCCAAGGGATACAGGAGTACTGATGCATAGGGGCACTTGTACCCCAATGTTTATAGCAGCACTCTCAACAATAGCCAAATTATGGAAAGAGCCTAAATGTCCATCAACTGATGAATGGATAAAGAAATTGTGGTTTATATACACAATGGAATACTACGTGGCAATGAGAAAAAATGAAATATGGCCTTTTGTAGCAACGTGGATGGAACTGGAGAGTGTGATGCTAAGTGAAATAAGCCATACAGAGAAAGACAGATACCATATGGTTTCACTCTTATGTGGATCCTGAGAAACGTAACAGAAACCCATGGGGGAGGGGAAGGAAAAAAAAAAAAAAGAGGTTAGAGTGGGAGAGAGCCAAAGCATAAGAGACTGTTAAAAACTGAGAACAAACTGAGGGTTGATGGGGGGTGGGAGGGAGGGCAGGGTGGGTGATGGGTATTGAGGAGGGCACCTTTTGGGATGAGCACTGGGTGTTGTATGGAAACCAATTTGACAGTAAATTTCATATATTAAAAAATAAAAAAAAATAAAAAAAAATTAAAAAAAAATAAAAATAAACTTGTTTCTTTCAATAAAAAAAAAAAAAGAAAGAAAGAAAGCACACCAGCCTACAAGTGCTTTCAGATTCTTAAGTGTGCACAGATCTGTGGGAATCGTGTTCAGATGTAGCTTCTGACTTCTGTAGGGGTGGAGTGGAGCCTTAAGAGTCCCCATTTCTAGCATGTGCCTCCAGGGTGCTGGTGCTGTTGGTTCAGAGGTCATACTCTGAGGAGCAAGGATCTAGAAGATTTGATTTCAGGTACTGGCTTCTCACGGCATCAGTTTTCCCGTCCGTAAGATAAGGGACCTCTGAACTCTGACCATTAGCAGCATCATGAAGTGTGGAGAGCAGGAGGCTGGTTTGTGTCAAAAGCACATCCCTGCTCTGCGTTTTCAGAGAATCCTCATCATCATACAGAGAAGACAAAATAGAAATATGAAAACAAGCCAGGAAATACAATTTGGATTCTGACAGTCCCAGAGTGTTTCCAGTTTTATTCACTTCGTGCCCTTGCTAACATCAAAGGTTTGTCTTATAATTAGGTCGTAAAATCCACAAATAAATCCTCTAACTGTGCTGTTTGTCTCCAATAAGCTACTGGAGAGGCTGAATCCTGTCCATGGCGTACCCAGAGGGACAGTCTAATTACTAATAATATGCAACGTATGATCAAAAGATTGTTATCTTTAGATCTGAAACATTTTCTTTCTTTAATATTTTAAATGTTTATGTATTTTTGAGAGAGAGACACGCACACAGTTTAAGCGGGGGAGGGGCAGACACACACACACACACACACACACACACAGAATCCCAAGTAGGCTCCAGGCTCCAGGCTCCAAGCTGTCAGCACAGAGCCCCATGCAGGGCCCAAACTCACCAGCCATGAGATCATGAGCTGAGCTGAAGTCGGAACCTTAACAGACTGAGCCACCCAGGCGCCCCTAGATGTGAAACATATTTTTAGCCAGAATAGAAGTGAAGATTCAACTTGACACTACATTTCATTTTGCTAAACCTATCAGTTGTGGAGGAATTTAATGCCATCTTGAAATCTTTCTTATCCTTCAGAATCCTCCCAAATATTGTGTTCTCAGTGAACCCTTTCCAGATGCCACAGTCAGAATTAGTAGCCACCTCTCGTCCCCCAGCCCCAGTTACGCCTCCACTGGAGCACACACTTCATGGCTGGGCTCATTCTGTTATGTGCCTGATGTCTCCCTCACTGAATTATGAGCTCCTTAAGCCATTTGGATGGAATAGAAAGAGTTCAGCGACTTGGAACCCAGGTCCCTGAGGGTGCACTTCAGCACTGTTTTGTCCTGGTCATATGTCCCCAGGAAGCCATGGAAGGTTTTGGCCTGGATGCTCCACTCATCAGTGGCCACGATCAGATGGGGTTGTTGGAGGGTTGTGTAAAATAATGGGTGTGTAACTGTCTGCCTCTTTTCCTGGCTCCAAGTAGGCATCAGATAAAGGTTTGCTAAGTTTTTCTTTTGTAAGTTCAGGGATCAGGACTTATAAATCCTTATATTTCTAGCACTTCAGGAAAAATCAGGCATAGTGGGTGCTCAATAAGTTCTTTAAAATTGAATTTAATATTCTCTCTTTTAAGGAGATTGAGGCATATTTATTTTAGGCATATAAAAAAATACAAGACAGAAAAATAACTGTTTGATTTTCCCCTAGTAGTTATAGTGAGTGCTTTTCTGAAATATATTAAATGTATCTTGAAGTATAGTTATTAAATTTCTGACAGAGATTTATTTCTGGTTTGCTAAGTTTGGAAATCCCAAACACAAGAGAAAAGATAAATATTATGCAGGAACAAAAAAATGTTCCTGAAGGCTATCCATTTTTCTATATTTATAGGTATAAACTTTCTGGAAGAAGAAAAATTGATAATAGTTACCTCTGGGAAGAAGGTCAAGAGCAGGAGAGAATATACAATATATAATATATTATATAAAATAATATAGAAAATATATGTAATATAATATAATATAATATAGTATATAAAATATATTATATATAATATGTTATATAAAATAAAAAATATTATATTTTATTATGTAAAATATAATTTATTTAAAATATATATTTTATTTTAGAATTGCATAAAATTATATTATATAAAATATATTATATTTAAATTATTATATAAAATATATTTTATAATACAAAATATAAATAGTATATATATTATATATTTTTATAAATAAGGAAAGAGGAATTGAAGGATGGGCCATTTTTATTTTACTCTTTTATATATTAAAATCTCTAATGAGTATTATTTTGGGGTTGCTTAAGTACACAGTGCTAACGATAAATGAGGGTGTTCTGCCCCTTGTCAAATCACTGAGCTATCTCCATTCCAGAAGTCAAGGGCAAGCCCAGCTCATGCAGCCTTTACTGTACCTGAGCTTTAAGAAGCTCCCATGGTGGGGCCGTGTTCTCATACTACTGCCAGGTGGGAAAATCTAGCAACGAGTTATGAGTTCTTAAAGTGCTGGAATCATGACTTCATAAATCTGTGGTCTGGCTTAGTGAAGATGAGGCAACAGGTGACCGACTTAAGAATAAGGAGCATGCTAGGATATAGAGCCCAGTCCAGCAGGAGCATCATGCCTCCTACAACCAGACAATGGAAGGAGTTGCCCTCCTTTGAAACACTGCATGTCATTTTTAGCAAGAACACTAGATTTTCATTTTTCCTTGGCACCACTGAGCTATTTTCAGCATTGACCCCCTTACCTCCCATCAATGGCTGGGGACATGCCCATTTGGAATGTCATAGAACAAGGGGTGCACCCCTTGTCATATGCTTGGGAAGAATGAGGCAGCATTTGCCCCTCGCTCCTGTCTATCATACTCTGCTACCCTGGACTTAACTCTAAATCTGTGAGTTAAGGAGAAGACACCTCAGAGACATGTGAAATAGTGCTTTCAGTTCTAGATGGTACCCCCACAGAGGGGCCTGGACGAACTGTGATGTTTTCACAGGAGGGCAGCTAGGATTGTTAAAGGAGTCGTTAACAACATTACACAAAGAACTGCTGATGGGCTGGGACGTAGTCACCACTAACTTTTCGATGGTCAAATCATTAACTTCTCTGTGCCAGTGACTGGGTTCCGCAGTATTAACCTCAAAGGATTGCTGTGAGGAGTAAACACATTAATTCATGGACTTAGAGCTGGTAAGGGTTCAGCAATTGCTGGTGACTGGTTTTTGTCTTTGGGGCTGGGACTACAAGAGAGACTGCCACATCTTTAGGCTGCAGCAGCCATAGGCCCCTCCTGATCTATGGGAGCTCACCTTCTGGTCTGTAGGCATTTTTAAAGAAACAGGTGTTATGAAAAGCTTTGCTACTGATTATTCTTCTGAGAGGCATGAGTAGCCACCTTGAGCCTCTTATGCTATAAATAAGAGATTGCTTCATATGCATTTCCCTAGGTGAATCTGTCTCCTTTGGGAATTCTTTTGCCTGGTGCTGATACAGTCTTTAAACTGTCTGGTGACCATGCACTGGGCTTCGTGATTTGAGTATCTTTTTTTTTTTTTTTTTTTTTTTTTGAGAAGGATGATCTCTATATCGTTAGCCCCATAGTATAGGGAAAAACATGTCATTCCCACCAAGGCAGAGGATGACCACTCACCCCTTTGCAGTACCCCCGTCTAAATGAAAATGGCTTTTGTTTTGTCTTCCTGCACATTTGTTCCAAAATTTGCCATCCATTGTAGCTGCTCATACTCAGCTATCTGCAAAGCAGCATCCACAGGTCATTGATGTCAAGGTCATCAGCCTTTACCAGATGTTCTCCTTCTGGGTCTCATATTGATCCATTAGCTGTGTATTAAGCAAATGAATTCAGGGTGAGTTTTTAAATAGGATATTTCCCAAACTAATCTGAAGCAATAAATTGTGTTTTTTTAACTTGTTACTTTAATGCTGCTGAGTATCTTGAATGTGCCTTTGAAAAGGAACTGTTCAAGAGGTGGTTTGGTGAAGTGGGGGAAAAGCAGAAATGGTTGTGAGATGTTGTAGCAGCTTTTTAAATGCCACATCCAGATAGAATAGACTTTCATTTATGAACTATGTCGTTTCCCCTAGACATTGGCACACCCTTTTAGAAACTTCCCTGAAGTAACTTTTCCATACCTCATATTATTTCATCCTGAGAAAGATTCGGGACAGGGCTTCTGGGGGCCTGGTTTTTTAGAAGAAGCAAAGTGAGTTAGAAAATTCACGTGTGGGGCGCCTGGGTGGCGCAGTCGGTTAAGCGTCCGACTTCAGCCAGGTCACGATCTCACGGTCTGTGAGTTCGAGCCCCGCGTCAGGCTCTGGGCTGATGGCTCAGAGCCTGGAGCCTGTTTCCGATTCTGTGTCTCCCTCTCTCTCTGTCCCTCCCCCGTTCATGCTCTGTCTCTCTCTGTCCCAAAAAATAAAATAAACGTTGAAAAAAAAAATTAAAAAAAAAAAAAAAAAAAAAAAAAAAAAAGAAAATTCACGTGTGTATTCGCAATGACACCAAGAGGGACATCGATATAACTCTTAATTTTGCATCTGTTTCCACTATGGAAGTAAAGCCAACCATGATAAGTTTAACAGTTCCCAAACTACAACAGCTGTTTTTCTTCTCCTTAGACTCCTTAAGCTTCCGATCCAAGAGAATATTTTCTCTTATGAGCAAAGTTTGAGACTATTTTAAGATTAATTCTTATAATCTCTAAACCTACCTTCCCCAGGAAGGGCCAGGACTTTCAGGGGAAATCAGAGAGAAAGATACATGGAATCCTCTAGAGAGTCCATAAGAGTCTGGCCTTGGTCCATTCATCTGCTAAAGGCAGAGATTTGAAGCAGGCTGAGGGACCCATTTGATCAGGGACCCCTTGACTCAGTCTCCCATCTTGACCTTGTCATGGTGCTAAGCTGGGCATTTGGACCAAAGGTGACATGCCTGAGAGTCAAACTCCAGGATTGTTCTGGGCGGAGCCTCCTTGTGCCTGTGCAATATGTACCCATTATCACGAGGTTGGTGAGAACATTGCAGTTTTGTCTTTTGCCTTTGTCATTGATCATGACAGCTAAAGGTAGCCCACAGAGAGCTTACTTTCCAACTTGAAAGATGATTTGTGTATCCTGAAGGGTATAAATATATATATATATTTTGAGAGAGAGAGATAGAGAGCAAGGAGGGGAGGGGCAGAGAGAGAGAGAGAGAGAGAGAGAGAGAGAGAGAGAGAATCCCAAGCAGGGTCTGCACTGTCAGTGAGGAACCTGACACAGGGCTCAATCCCACGAACAATGAGATCATGACCTGAGCCAAAATCAGGAGTTAGGCACTTAACCGACTGACCCACCCAGACACCCCTGAAGGATATATTTTTTAAAGGAAATTTTTTCCCATACAAATGCTGAAATGTATTTTGTCTCTTGTTCATTTGCTCTTACATGTGTCATTTGCTCCCAATCTCTGACATGTTTCTTTGTTTTCTGTGTGTTGCAGGCAGCATAGTGTACCTCGGGATGATGGCAGGGGCTTTCTTCTGGGGAGGACTGGCAGACAAAGTGGGGAGGAAGCAGTCTCTTTTGATCTGCATGTCTATCAACGGATTTTTTGCCTTCCTTTCATCCTTTGTCCAAGGTTATGGATTTTTTCTCTTCTGTCGCTTACTTTCTGGATTCGGGTAAGGTTTTTTCCTTCATATTTTATAGCAATATGTTTATTCTTCATAATTGTGTATGTTTTCCACTCTAGAGGACCTCATGACTGAAAAATTATCTCTTAAGAACTGCAGTATTGGTTCTTAGAAATATAATTATCGACCCGTAAGTACAGGAGAGAAGAGAGAATACATCTATGTTCTAGTGGCTGATTCTTTTAGTATTTTACTTCCAGGAAATGGTTTTACTTTAAATGGAATCTATGTCAGAATGCATTCACAAGTGCTTTTTCTTCTGAAAATTTAATTTAAGCAAGAAATAGCTAAGGTCCTACCTATTATGAGCTAGTTAAAGGTTCAAACCATTCAGGCTTGCTCTTAAATCCAGTATGAGTGTGTCTCAAGCAAATGTTATTTTATTGATCTATGCTAACAACGTATTTAACTTGGTAGGAAGCCTTACTTCTTGAGATGTAATACATTCTTTTTATAAGTTCCTGATTTTTACTGAATTAACAGAAGTTGTATTGTTAGCCAAGTGCAATGGCATAGTATCATGGCTCCCCCTTCTCCACGGGGGATACGTTCCAAAATCCCCAGGTGATGCCTGAAACTGCAAATAGTACTGAACCCTGTATGTGCTAGGTTATTTTTTTATGCATGTATGTATGTATGTATGTATGTGTATGTGTGTGTGTATATATATGTGTGTGTGTGTGTGTGTGTATATATATATATATATATATGGTAAAGTTTAACTTACCAATTAGGCACAGTAAGAGATTAACAACAATACTAATAAAAATAGAACAATTATAACAATATACTGTAATGAAAGTTATGTGAATATACTCTCTGAAAATATCCTATTGTACCGTACTCTCTCCTCTTCTTGTGATGATGTGAGATGATAAAATGCTCACATGATGAGATGAGGTGAGGTGAATGATGTAGCCATTGTGATGTAGTGTTAGGCTACTATTGACCTTCTGATGATGAGTCAGAAGGAAGATTGTCTGCTTCTGGACTGCAGTTGACCACGAGGAACTGATAGCACAAGTAACTGAAACTGGGGAAAGTGAAATTGCAGATAATGGGGGATAGCTGTATAGCCAATGGTGGAGCCATTTTCTTTAAAGAGCTTGAAGCACTTGTTACTACCCTACTACCTAGCTGTGAATCCACAGCTTAGGAAAACCCAACAGCTTAATTAGGAGAGTCCAAGATACTCTGCTTCAACAAGGAAAATAATAGTAAAAATACAAAGTTTCCGTTTGAGAACTTTATTTTCGCCAGAGACGTTCTTTCTGAGGTATCTGTCACAAGATGAATCTATAGGAATAACATAAAATAAAAGTAAATAACTGAATAAAGGAAAGGAGACAGTCCTGGGTTATGAATTTGAGAAGCATATTGGTTGTGGTTGTTGATGAGAGTGGTACCCACACAGCAAAACACAGTTTTGCCAAAAGAGAAGATCAAAGAACTACATCAGGTCTTCCTTAATTACATAAAGTAGTGCTTTAAAATCACAGCTAAAATAAAGAGAAACATAAGGCATCAGAGGGAAAGACTGTATAACTGGTTACTTCAAGAGTTCAAAGATTTCCACATGTAGACTAATGCATCACTTTTATAACTCATTCAAAATATTTGACTTTTACATCACTTTATGCCACAAGATGTGTGTGCATATTGAGATTGGTGGGTTATCCACAGATTTTTCTAATGTGCTTTTTCATCTTCTTATAGACCTTCACATGCTATGCTCTGCACACAGTGGGCACTTTGCAAATATGTGAATAAGTTGCCCAAATTTCAAGAGCTCTCCTTAGAGTGAAGACATTCCAGTAGATCATTGCAATAAACCAAGAAAATTGGAAAGTTTGGGAAAGTGTAAGAATATTTTTTCCTTGAGAAACAAATTATCAGAATCAGTAATTTGCTTTTTAATGATAGAGCAAGAAGGCCTTTCCTCAGCAGAGGGGACCCTTGGCGTTCAGAGCTCTGTATGATATTGGCGATACACAGGGCAACCTGGGGAGGTAATTTGGATCATGGATTCAAGGGGCTGCAGCAGACCTAATGCTGAGTGAGCCGGGGTACCTGAGGAAGAACAGGTGTTGTCTGGGGCTATTTGTTTAAAGGACCTTCTCGGGGTCCATAGGATAAGGCATTCTTGCCACCAGGAAAGGCTAAGTCTCCTTTCTACTTTTTCTTAGCGACGTAATACCACAAGCCTTCCGCGAAAAGGCTAACACCTAAGTTCTGTATGTATGTATGTATGTGTATGTGTGTGTATATATACACACACACATAAGTTCTGAAGTTCTAAGTTCTGAACCTTCTGGTCCTTTCCATTTACAATCGTATCCAGGAAATTGCAGTGATATCCATGGACTCAAAAGTCCCCGACTGTGGTCAAATCATTATAGCAGTTTTAATTGCCAGTTCTGGATTATGACGTGGTCAACCCAATTGACTGCAGAGAAAAGGGCTATTATGGTGGTTGCAAAATACTCCAGGCTAATGGACTGCCTAGAAGTTAATTCAAGGGCAGTACAGAAGCAGACACTGCCTGGATATATTCAGGATATCATCCACTTCCCTGTCGCAGACAAATCATTCCTCAGCCAGCAGTTCAGGGCTGCTGACTTCTAAATAACATAATCTACCTGGCAAAGCACAGTCTGTGTATTGCTAACTCAGCTAGGCTCCATAAATTGTGATACCAGAGGCTAACACACTGTGCCTTCGCCAAGTTGGCACAGTGCTGGGAGTCCAGAAATCCAAGTTCACCACACCCTTGCCCTTTACTGGGGACCTTAGGAGAGTCATTCAGGCTTTCCAGCCTGATTCTTCTTTTGTGAAAAGAGATGGAGATTCCCTAGGCTGGGGGTGGGGGGCTGAAGGGGAAGTTCAGGTGCAAAACACCCAGAGTTTTGTGGGATCCAGCTGCTGAGGGGACTGGAGAAATGAAATTGTTAAGGAAAATGAAGAAAGTTATCTTTGTTCCTTGGCTGAGTTTATGAGCCATGTCACCTACACACAACATGTGAGACGCTCTCTCTGTGATAGAGGGCTTTTCTCGGCATCTCTCAAGTTCCATCTGGACACCCTGATTCACTCTCTGAATCTCTGGGCCAGTTCAGCCAAGGCTCTGCTTTCTCCAGAGATCTTGTTGTTTGTACTTAGTTAAGAGCTCCTGTCATCCCCATCTGATCTGAGTTCTAAACTGAGTAAAACTAGATGACCAAGGAAATAAGGTTTCAGAAGGTTGGTGTTTTTCTGTCATGGGCCTCTGATGCTCACACCTGTCAATGCTCCATGTGTTTCCCAGGACTATGGCTCATGCCATCTTTTCTGCTATCAGAAGTTCTCCCAGAACTCTTAGAGCTCAGGGCATCAGAAAGACCAGGGCATCCTGAGACCAGCCCTTCCAGTGGCTCTCACTACAGAACCTGCAAAATATTTGCTTTTCATGTGTTAATTTCTCTCCTCCTCCAGCTTGTAAATTCCAAGAGGATGGGGCCTGTCTGCTCAAGGCAAGGTGGGCATCGTTACCTGTAAAGGACACCAGTCCCACGGGTGGTTAGACCTGTTGTATTGGCCACTTGATTGTGGTGTTGCCAGAAGTGAAATAGACAGGAAGCTTGCTATAGTCTTAGTTGGTCTGGATAAGCAGAAGAATTCTAGGTCAAGTGAAAGAAAGCTTAACTTGAATCATAAAAGGCATGAGGCTCATGAGAGAGTCATGGCCCATCAGTGAATTCCCTGACTTGAGCCAGTTTACAGACCCAGAATGCCTCAAATAAAGGGGAGACGGTCTCTTCAGGACATTAGTATACTACTGAAACTATGCATTGTTAATCTTTCATTCAGCCTTCCCCAAGAGACTTATGGCCTTTTGCCAGGGTTACACTGCTGAGGGGAAAGGAGATAATCAGACTTTGGGGGGAGGGGGCTTACTAGGCACTGGCTCTGAAGTGACACTAATTCCAGGAGATCCAAACTGTCACTGAGGTTCACCAGTCAGAGTAGGGGCTTATGGTGCTTGGGAGATCATAGAGCTGTAGCTCAGGTCCGTCTCAAAGCGGGACCCACGGTACCCACTGAATCCATCCTATGGTCATTTCCCAGTTCCAGAATGCATAATTGGAATAGACATCGTTACTGAAAGAATCTCCACATTGGTCTAGCACCTGTCCACCAGTTCCACACACTAGGGATTGCAGAGGAGGAAGAGAATTTCTGGGTCATAGGCAGAGCCTTCATTTTGCAGATTTTGGTTCAGTGATGGAACCAGGAAGACACAGCTAGGACTGAAGTTACAACTTAGTCCTTTTGAACTAGCAACTCTGTACATAAGTAAACTGCATTCTGAATCCAAGGTCAAGATACCTTCATGTTGATTTTATTGCAAATGCCACTGGTTGCCAGCTGTTCTGTCTTATTTCATTGCTGAAGCATCGACAGCACTGTGTTATATTCCTATCTCTGCAGATGAGGGAGACTGGGAAGGATTACTTCACTTAGCCTGCGGTCTACCTGAGTTTGTGGTTTTATTGCCTTTAAATGTGTTTTCCTCTTAATTTCCCACACCAAGTCACGAGTATATTTTGTTAGAAACATAAATATGTCCAGCTGCTGTATTTTGTGTGCCTTTAAATATTTATTCGGTACAAAGAATGATTTTCTAGCTGGAGACAACAGTGAGAATGAGGAATAGGGCATCACCAATTATTCATCTGTCTCTCACTTTCCTAAGTGAATCTCACACCAGGGAATAGACACTTCCCTCTCCTCTTTTGTTACAGAAAATTAGGAAGAGAGGAAATGGAGTTGACACCACTGATTCATTTTCATTTGCCCCAGAATTAAATTATTTGTTTCCAGTCACTGTTAATTATGGGAATTGTAATGCTTCAAATGCTGGGCAACGTCAGAGTTGGAAGCTTCTCACCGAGGGCCTGGCATAAAGGTCAGGAGGAAAATATAACAGCAACAGAATCAAAATGAAATTTCTGTGTGTCTGTATATCAGACTGAACAAATAGCCATTACTCCTTCTGCAAACGGAGCCTCACAAATGCATACTTCAGAGCTACTTTCAATATCCCTCTATTAACTGCATTAGAACCAGAATACCTTCGCTTTGTAGAAATGATCCCCACTAACTGGAATTCCTCAGTGTTTTATACTGAGCATCTCATTTATTCCCACAACATTTTTAATAAGTAGGTATGCAAAAATATTATGCTTTTTTTTTTTTTTAATTAGAAGCTAGTGGCACAGATAGATTAAGCAGCTTCCAAATGTTCACTAGATCCTCAGGTCTGAGTTTTAGTCTCATTCTGAACTATATAAGGTTCTCCCCTTAAAGTAGTCTTTCTCTTAAGATACATTTTATTTCCTTATCATATTTGAAAAATGCAGACTCATTTCAAAATTTGCGAAACTCTTAAAATGTGTTTTATCAAATGCCTGTATGTGCTTGCCCTACAAGAGATGCTATGTTAAGCACTTATAATATTGACTCCCTTAAACCTCATGGTGACCCTATGAAGAAGATACCCTTTATTCTACCCATTTTCTACATAGGGAAATTGAGGCACAGAGAGGTTAAATAACCGTCCAAGGTCACATAGCAAGTTATGTAGTCGTACACAGGCAGTCTGGCTCCAGAATCCATGTTTATACCACCAGGCTGTGCTGTCTCGGATTCAATGAGAAGTATCTCTGATTTCATATGACACAGTGCCCAATACATGATAGACACTAAATAAACATTTTGAACAAATCAATTCAGAAAGGTTTCTGACCCAGAGAATCAGTACGGAGAACTGTGGTACTGTGAAAGATGAGGCAACAGATTAAATTATTTTTGATCCAAAAGTAATCACACACCTGAATTGTGAACAGTAAGTCATTGTTTTCTTAGGCCTGTGTTGACCAACGGGCAGCATGTAACTACCAAGCACTTGAAATGCAGCCAGATTGAGATGTGCTGTAAATGCAAAATACATAACACTGGTTTCAAAGACTTAGCACATATAAAAGGGTGCAAATACCTCATTAAAAATTTGTATATGGATTACATGTTAAAATGATAATATTTGAACATATATTGAGTTAAATGAATATATATTAAAACTAACTTCAGCTGATTGTTTTCCTCTTTGTCTTAATATCTTTTCTAGAAAATTTAAGGTTATATATGTGGCTCACATGATACTTCTTTCAGAAAGCACTATCTTAGACAATGGCTTATATGAGAATTTCCAACATAAAGGTTGACCTTTTGGACACTTATTTCCCAGTTGCTCTTTGGCAAAGGTTCTGTTGATCCCAAGAAAGATGTAACAGAGCAAAAGACCTTCCAGACTTATAGTGTATAATTGTGAGAAATTAGCCATATGTGCTCTTTTTTTTTTAATTTTTTTTTAACGTTTATTTATTTTTGAGACAGGGAGAGACAGAGCCTGAACAGGGGAGGGTCAGAGAGACGGACACAGAATCTGAAGCAAGCTCCAGGCTCTGAGCTGTCAGCACAGAGCCCAACGCGGGGCTCGAACTCACAGACCGCGAGATCATGACCTGAGCCAAAGTCGGCCACTTAACCGACTGAGCCACCCAGGTGCCCCCCCCCCCATATCTCCCCCCATATGTGCTCTTTAGAAAAGACTCTGTCAGCTCCTTGAGGGCAGGGACTTGTGTTCTTCACACCTGTACCTCCAGCAACCGTGATGTGCTTCGCTCAGAGTCTGGCTGGAGGGGGTGGCGTGGAGGACAGGTAAAATGGTAGCTCGGGGAGAGGGTGAGTGGAGGAGTGGATGACTGGATGCACACAGCACGTGACTGGAGAAGTCCACGTGTTTTGTCATCACTTCTTACAGATCATGGTAGTGTTCATCACCGCCTTTATTCATGACACTGTTTAGGTGGTCCTGGAATGCGTTCTTCCAGTTCTTTCCAGAACTAGATTAATTTTGTTTTTCAAGACAGCATTAGAATCCTGATCTACGGCTACACCTCCCCGCCCCCACCTCCCCCCCCCCCCCCCCCCGGCATAGTATCTGTGCTGCTGTGGATGCTATAGATTCGGGGGCTTAGGGTAGCAACCTGATTGCAAACGAGGGCTAAGAGAGTTGTACTGAAGCTGTTTTCTTAGAAACACATCTTTTAGGGGCGCCTGGGTGGCGCAGTCGGTTAAGCGTCCGACTTCAGCCAGGTCACGATCTCGCGGTCCGTGAGTTCGAGCCCCGCGTCAGGCTCTGGGCTGATGGCTCGGAGCCTGGAGCCTGTTTCCGATTCTGTGTTTCCCTCTCTCTCTGTCCCTCCCCCGTTCATGCTCTGTCTCTCTCTGTCCCAAAAATAAATTTAAAACGTTGAAAAAAAATTAAAAAAAAAAAAAGAAACACATCTTTTATCCAAATTAGATATTTACATCTCAATATTTTTTAAAATAGTCAAGTTTTCTACCAGTTATTCTATCCATACTTTACCTAATATTGAGAAAATAACAACTGCCCATATCAAAGAATATGAGTTTTTGTTTAAATCTGTGGCTTTGGAGAGTGGAAAACTAGAGGTACCCAAACCACACATCCTTTAGCACTGCCCCTGGGTATGGGAGATTCCCACTCTTGATTTGATGACTGGTTCGGTTACCAGTAAGTGTTCTCCTGTTTCTATCTTGAGTACTGTAATGAACAGGTGCTTTCTAATCAATGCAGCAATCTCATTTTCTGTGTGAACCCAGCCCATTCAGAAACCATTAGATCTGTACTCTTTAAGCCTCTGCAGTAGTCTGTTTGCTTTCATGAAAAGGAAGTCACTGAAAAGTCCTTCTTCAGGACTGCTGCTTTAATTGTTTATTTCTGGGTCCAATTCAATAAAGCATAATGAATTGGTTCTGAATTGCTGTGTAATTTGCCTGGCAGTTCAGTGTCGTTGATTTTCATTTTTTGTTGATTCTGAGTGAGGATTAAAAGGATATTTTCATGCAACTTTCTTGTAATTGTACAGACTATACCCAGTATAGACTTCACCATTCAGTATTCTTTTTATAAGCCTATAATACCCATCTTAGTAAAAGCTGTCAGAGTCAGCTCGGGTAGACTTCGCCCTCTGCATATTATCAGTATGGAGCATGTGACTTTACAGTGCATATTAAACTTCCTCCTGAATTCTGTCCTCACCTAATGCCCCATTTCCCAGTGGAAATGGAAGATGGAAGATTGAGGTGAAGGACCATTTGACAATCACATGGTGAAATAAATTAGAATGAAATTATTCTTTGTTACATGCTTACTGGGGAATTAGAGCAGAACAGAATTACTCAATAGAATCCCTCCTCAGGACAAGAACTCACCAAACATTCCATAATTTTTCCTCTAAATTGTCATATTTCAAGCCATTTTAAGTACAATTACTGTTTTTATCCATAGCCTCCCTCTTTTATTGCAAAACCCTGAACTCTTCCCTATCTTTGCCTCAGTAGCCAGCCTAAGCCAGTATGATGAGGTACAGGGACCAACATAATCTACCATAGCTGCCGTCTGAACTGGACTAGTATGAGGTAAGGCTGTGAAATTTGCAGCCTTAAGATCATCAGTCTTCTCAGTTTCTCAGTGAAGTTTGTGCAGACATTAATATTTGGCATTCTCTTTCATCCTGCTGTGCTAAACTGACTTAACTTATGTGTCTCATATTCCCGACAGAGGAGATATTTTGTCTGTAAAGCTGACACACCCTTTGCCGTATACAATATCCCGCTCATGAATTTGCCTTAGATTATTGAGGAAAATAAATATGTTTCATGATATTCACAAGATGCCTGGTATTGAGTCATATGTAGACCTTTTGAGGTGGGGTGCGTGTGTATGTGTGTGTGTACGCTCACAGATGGGGGCGCACGTGCGTGTAGAATGGGGTTGGAGAGTGGTCCCAACTTATTCTAGAATGTGTTTTAACACAGTTTTTTTTTAGCTTCTTTATACTTCTTTTTTTTTTTTTAATTTTTGAGTGTTTATTTTTGAGATAGAGAGAGACAGAGACAGAGCACAAATGAGGGAAGGGCAGAGAGAGAGGGAGACACAGAATCCAAAGCAGGCTCCAGGCTCCAAGCTGTCAACACAGAGCCCCACGTGGGGCTAGAACCCAAGAACCATGAGATCATGACCCGAGCCAAAGTCGGACGCCTAGCTGACTGAGCCACCCAGGTGCCCCAGTTTCTTTATATTTCTATAATTAAAGTTGTAAAAACCCAACATTAATTACTATTTCTTAAGAATAACTCCAACTCTGAAATTCCAAATATCAACTCTTTCAGCTGTGTCAATTCAATTTTGTTTTAATCTGGCTAATATTCCACCTATATAGAGTGTGGATGTGAATTATTATTCCCTCTAAGCCTCCCATTACCAAATATAATTAAGATTTGACCCTTTTTGACAGCTAATAAAATAGATTCAATATCTGATCCTGAGAAAAAGTCTTTATAAACCATCTTGATCTGATTGCTTCATTTATGTAAACATGCCATCAAATATGAATTTGAGAAAACTTCAGCAGTAGTTAATTGACCATTATATAATGAACAATACAAAGGGGGCATCTGGGTGACTCAGTTGGTTGAACGTCTGACTCTTAATTTCAGCTCAGGTCATCATCTCACAGTTCGTGGGATTGAGCTATGGATCAGGCTCCGCACTGACAAGCACAGAGCATGCTTGGGATTCTCTCTGCCCCTCCCCTGCTCATGCTTACGTGCTCAAGTGTGCACGTGCTCTCTGTCTCTCTCTCAAAAAAAAAAAAAAAAAAAAGGTCTCCATGCTAACTGGATTTAGAAATGTATTGCACATCAGATAATGTAAAAGATAACCATTTCATGCCTTATCTTATGGATTTTTAGTATAAAACAAGTTATCATTTCATTAAATCCCCATTACGAGAGTTTCTCAACCTCAACACTATTAATATTTTGGAATGGATAATTCTTTGTTGTGAATAACTGGCTTGTGTATTTTAGGATTCTTAGCAGCATCCCTGGCCTCTACTTACTATATGCCAATAGCACCTCCTGAGTTGTGAACAACTAGAAATGTATCCAGACATTGCCGAATGTCTGTTGAGAGACTGGTGAACACAACCAACTGTATTTAACAGCGGCTGATACATGGGAATTTGAGAACTTCCATTTAAATATTTGTTATCTTCTCACGTATTCTCAGAAATTTTATCTTGATACAATAAACCAATTAAAGAAACACATTAGCCCCTCACACAAAATATTGAACTATTGATAGAGTAATAATGAAAAATTTTCTTTCTTTTCTTTATTTTTTTTTTTTACTTATAAAAAAGGAGGGGGACAGCTTTTTCTTATCCTCAACACTTCCAGGAACAAAATCATATTGTAAGACATGAACACTTGTGCTTTCTCTCTTACCTAAACTTGTATTGTTGTTGGTAAGTCTAGCATTCTGCAGCCCTTTTCTGAAAGGTACCAAGGTATTTTAGAAGCTCCCAGAGTGCCCGAGAGGGTTGCACAGTGTTTCTTATGCCCAGAGGTTCCAAGCGACTCTTTTCACCAGGGAACCTGATCAAGAGGTGACTGTGGAAACTCAAATATGCAGTAATTTCAGGAGCTCTGTGGGGACTTTATTGCTATCAGAACTTCCATCCCAGCACCCACAACTTCTCTTATGGTTGTACTGACCCAAAACATAAGATGTATCTTTTAATTCATGGGAGATGTTTAGGTCATCAGAACAAGTTTCTCCAGAAGGTTTGGAGTGGCACCTCCATCAGCAGAGAGGCTTCATGAAATATAGCTCTTCTGAGGAACACTTAGTGCATGTCCAGTGGGCCAGGTAATGGGGATTCAAAGATGAATGGAATATAGTCCTCACCTTTAAGGAACCTTCACTCTGATGTGAATAATGTTTAAGACCTCTGATGGAGTATGAAGTACGAGTAATAGTTAACATTACCACATGCTCTAATGGGTTTTTTTTCTGCTTAAAGGACATGATAGTAACAGGAGGAGTGATATTTTCCCTAAAATGGATGATCAGCCCACAGTAGGAAGTGTGAATGCTTGGATTGTTTTGTAGGTCTCTGAATCTGAAGAACTTTGCAAAGGATTTGAATAGACTCCCTCTCTCATTCTTCAGACTCATCTATCTATTGATATTAGAGTTCCTTGCAGTCTGCTTTGCATACAGATATTGAGAGACATCCATGCAAAAATAACCACCTTAAAAAGAGGCATTGAATCAAAAGCACCTGGAATGCTCATGTGCCCCTAAAAGTTGGTATTCTCTTACGCAACAGTAATTTGTTTAAAACTAACAGGCAAGTTTACTGTTTTCCGCTTGCCATTTTAGTCACCCTGGAGTACATTTATCTTGGTTCAGAGTGGCCTGGCATATCTTAACATTCAGTTGTTCCTTCATGAAATGTGAGTTATAGCTCTTCCATATGGAATGTCCAGAATCCTGATGAAACATTAATTAGGATGTGAAAAGTCAATAAAAACCGAGACTCTTTATGCATTGCGAAGTGGAGGCATAGATTAGGGGCCTGGGACTTTATGGTGCAGAGAAACGGATCCTTCACATCAAATTTAAAAGGAGTAGTGTTAAGTGATTGATGACACGGCCATTTTACTTCCTACGAAACTGTGTGTTATAATGAAACCACTTTAAATCTGTTCAGAAACTTTGTTGAATTTTTAAAATTCAGGGAAGGCTCCCTGAGAAAGTGATTGTTAAATCGAATCTTCAAATAAGTACTCCCCAAAAAGTAATACAGTCCAGGCAGGAGCAACAGCCTGTGGAAAGCAAGGAAGTAGGGGGGAAATCCAGCAACTTCTGGATAGTTCAGAATACGTTTCTTTTTTTGCATAGAAACATTCTTTTATTTATTCGTTAATTTGTTTTTCATCCTTTTGATTTTTTTTAAATGAGAATGTTAATTATAAAAGCAGTGCATGCTCTTTTTTTAAAAAAAAAGTATTTCAGGGGCTCCTGGGTCGCTCAGTTGGTTAAGCGGCCGACTTCAGCTCAGGTCACGATCTCGCGGTCCGTGAGTTCGAGCCCCGCGTCGGGCTCTGGGCTGATGGCTCAGAGCCTGGAGCATGCTTCCGATTCTGTGTCTCCTCTCTCTCTGCCCCTCCCCCGTTCATGCTCTGTCTCTCTCTGTCTCAAAAATAAATAAAACATTAAAAAAAATTTAAAAAAATAAGTATTTCAGGTAATGAGGAAGTGTTTAAAATAGAAAGTGGAAGTCCACCATTCAACAACTTCCCTGCTTCCAGCATCGAATTTCTTTTTCCTTTTTTTGATTTAACTTTTGGTTAGTTAACATACAGTGCAATATTGGTTTCAAGAGTAGAATTCAGTGATACATCACTTACATATAACACCCAGTGCTCATCACAATAAATGCCTCCTTAGTTCCCATCACCCATCTAGCCCATCCCCCACCCACTTCCCTCCATCAACCCTCAGTTTGTTCTCTATCATTAAGCGTCTCATGTGGTTTATTTCCCTTTCTTCTCTTCCCCCTCCTTCCCATGTGCTTATCTGTTTTGTTTCTTAAATTCTGCACGTGAGTGAAATCATGGTATTTTTCTTTCTCTGATGGACTTACTTCACTTAGCGTAATACATTCCAACTCCATCCATATCATAGCAATGGCAATATTTCATTCTTTTGGATGTCTGAGTAATATTCCCTTGTAAATACATACCACCCTCGTCTTTATCCATCCATCAGTCGAAGGACATTCGGGCTCTGTCTATAGTTTGGCTATTGTTGACAATGCTGCTGTAAACACTGGGGTGCAGATTCAAATACCCCTTTGAATCTGTATTTTTGTATCCTTTGGGTAAATACATAATAGTACAATTGCTGGATCACAGGGTAGTTCTGTTTAAACTAGTGATTTTTAAGCCATTTGAATAAGAGTTCCCACTAAGAAACACATTGCAGCCCATTATACACTTATATACATATATATTTATTTTATATATAAATGTATATGTAGGCACACACACACATATATATATATGCATAAATGTATATACATTCTACATTATAAACATGTTCATAATGAAGAAAGAGTTTCATGAAATGATACTTATCCTTATTACTTGAGTTGCCCTTAACTATTTTCATCTCTGTTGTAATTTTTAAACGTTAGTAGCTTATAGCTACTGAGTTGATTCTGTAGCCCACACACTGAAAAGCACTGACCTGAGTGGTCTGCCCATATCTAACAGTAGATAACTTCCACGTCACTTTAAGCAGGGACAAATGCATGAAGCAGTGCCATATTTTGACCTACTGTTTGATGCAATGACATTATGAATCTTGCGATTTGTTTGGTACATCCAGTTTGCTACAGATAAGGCCTTTCTCTAAATTTCATTTGCTAAAGTCATTGCCAATACTTCTTTATCATATCAAAGGCTCTGAGGAAATCAGTTACTGCTAAATGGATAAATGCATGTTCTCTTCCTTGATGTGAAATGTCAATAGCAATTTACCTTACAGAAATCTGAGCATAAAGGAATCAGCACATATTTTTTAAACTATATTGCTGTTTTCTCTACAATTTGTTTATATCTATTATTGTACATCATTTAAAAAATATTGATTTTAAGAATTCATAGGGGTGCCACCTGGGTGGCTCAGTCGGTCGAGTGTCTGACTCTTGATTTCACCTCAGGTCATGATCCTCGGGTGGTGGGATCGAGCCCTGTATTAGGGTCCATGCTGAGCATTGTGCCTGCATGGGATTCTCTCTCTCTCTCTCTCTCTCTCTCTCTCTCTCTCTCTCTCTCCATCTCTCCCCTGCTTACATGCTCTCTCTTTCTAAAATAAAATAAAATAATAAAATAAAATAAAATAAAAGAGTTAATATTACTGTTTAGAATGATAGTAATGTTTTCCCATAACCCTACTTTCTGAGGCAGTGGTTTTAAAACTTAGGGGGTCAAGACCTATTTGAAACTCTGATGAGATTTATGGCCTATCTTCCTAAAATGAACAAAATATTTATTCCATATATACTCACTAGAGAACACTTAGCCTGAATGGAAGTCACTGCTCATGTCATCTCTCTAGAGCTCAGTCAGCATCTCTTATAATTGCCCCACTGGAAGGAAGCATTGTACTCCTTTCTATTAGTATTGAAACCAGCAGCACCTTATTTGATTCTACCAGTGCACCTACACGTGTACTCACGCGGCAGTGACATCTATCTACTGGGTTCTACTGAAATCTGAAACCTACTGAGACCAGAACAGTCTAGGAAGCAACCCCATTGAGCCTGTGTCCATCAACACAGCAGCCTGATTGGGCTGCAGTACCAGCTGCCACAGGGTAGCAGTGACCAAGTGCAGTTACAGACAGCCTCCCAGAAGTGTTTGAAGCTCTTTCCAAAGTCACCACGTCATGGGTAGAACTTATCATAGTATCTCTTTTTTTAAATGTGTTAATTAAAATACTCACTAGATAGTACCAAATGCTGTAATTCTGGCAAATATGTAGAACGTTCAACCCTGAGCAGAAAACCCGTCATAACCTTAAACAAGGGAAGCTCTAGAAACCACATGACTAGGGCACCACTGCCACCTTTTGGTGACATTACTTAATTGCAGGTTCTGGAGGGATAATAAACCTATATTAAACAGAGATTATAGTGTTAAAATTACAAAATGATAGAAAATATACATTGCTTGATATGCTGGGATAGAGAGAGAGCATGTGCTGTCAGAGCTTGCTTTGGTTCTGCACTTTGCATCTCACGTGGCTGTACTGGCTCTGATTTCTTGTATTTTCTGTACCTGTTGGCAGGATTGGAGGAGCCATTCCCACTGTGTTCTCCTACTTTGCTGAAGTGCTGGCCCGAGAGAAGCGGGGTGAGCATCTGAGCTGGCTCTGCATGTTCTGGATGATTGGTGGGATCTACGCCTCTGCCATGGCTTGGGCTATCATCCCGCATTACGGTAAGAGGCTGGCCTTACGTGGGCTGGGCAGGCACCTTATTTTACTTCAGACTCCATTCCATCCCTTCCCTCTCTTGTAGATGCTGGTTTGAGGACAACACTGTCATAATCAAGTCTTTCCCTTTTGTGATACCTAGGATTTTTTCCCCCCGTACAGAGTCCTGTATAAGGGAGGACTATGCATTTTGCTGTTTTTAAAGTAATCACTTTCATTTGCTTTCTATGTGCTATCAACTCTGGCATCCCCACCCCAATGGACGTGTAAGGAGACACAGATCTCAATCAGCATATAAGGCAACATGACTTCAATTGTTTTGGGGACTGTCATATACCTCAGGCACATACAACTACCTTTATTCGTCCCCTCTGGGTCCAGTCCAAAGCTTAACCCCATGTTATCCCTGCCTCTTCTGGCAGCTCATAACTCAGATGAGAACAGGAAGAATCCTGTCTTCTCATGGACCCTCTGAGAATTTAAGATGTGATTCTCCTGTCCTTGCTGCCAGGATCCCCTCCACAGTTTATCCCTAAGCACTTCTTCCTACCACCTCTGAATACCTGAAGGCCTCATGTTTCTGAGCAGTGTTGTCCTGCTTGAAAGCCAGAAACTTCCAGTTGCTTCATCTACAAACAGTGAAATGCAGGGAGAGGTTCACAGAATCCAGGAATCAAATTCCATATATAAGGAAAAGAGGAAGGGAGGTGTTCTGGTTATGTGTGTGTGTGTGTGTGTGTGTGTGTGTGCGTGTGTGTGTAAGAGAGCAAACAGGTTGAAGTTTGCAAAATATGAATACTGTATAAAATAAATGGCATGTGACTTCAAAAGCTCACTCTTTTGTTCAACCTAAAATTGAATCGATCATCAGTTAAAAATTAGATTTCAAAAATTCACTTTTTGATCATTTTCTTTTTTTCTGCTTTTGTTTTAGAACAGAGCAATTTTTCATTATAAAGCATAGTTCTGTTAGGGAACAACCTTCTGTGAATTTAATTCATTGCTAAAATCAAAGACAAGATGTAGATTTTAGTATTAAAATGCGTTGTAATTTATTTTAATATACTGCATTACAAAATTCAGGTTTATCACACTCTTTATTTTAATAAACCTAAAAACTTACATGCAAATCAAAATTGTATATAACAATGACAGCAAAAACATAAAACCTTCCTACAAAAGCATGTCTGTAGTTCCCTGTCTTTGGACACGTAAGAACTGGAGGAAAAGAAATGTGGACTTGGAGAAGTCTGGGGCCAGCTTGCTCCCTGCAGGCTCAACATCAACCATCCAACAGAGAAGGAAAAAAAAGGAGGAGGAGGAGGAGGAGGAGGAGGAGGAGGAGGAGGAGGAGGAAGAGGAAGAGGAAGAAGAAGAAGAAGAAGAAGAAGAAGAAGAAGAAGAAGAAGAAGAAGAAAGAAAGAGAAGAGGAAGAAGAAGAAGAAAATAGAAAGAGAAGGAGAAGAAGAAGAAGAAGAAGAAGAAGAAGAAGAAGAAGAAGAAGAAGAAGAAGAAAGAAAGGGAAGAGGAAGAAGAAGAAGAAAATAGAAAGAGAAGAAGAAGAAGAAGAAGAAAATAGAAAGAGAAGAAGAAGAAGAAGAAGAAGAAGAAGAAGAAGAAGAAGAAGAAGAAGAAGAAGAAGAAGAAAGAAAGAAAGGGAAGAGGAAGAAGAAGAAGAAAATAGAAAGAGAAGAAGAAGAAGAAGAAGAAAATAGAAAGAGAAGAAGAAGAAGAAGAAGAAGAAGAAGAAGAAGAAGAAGAAGAAGAAGAAGAAGAAGAAGAAAGAAAGAAAGAAAGGGAAGAGGAAGAAGAAGAAAATAGAAAGAGAAGAAGAAGATGAAGAAGAAGAAGAAGAAGAAGAAGAAGAAGAAGAAGAAGAAGAAGAAGAAGAAGAAGAAGAAGAAAACAGAAAAAGAAAAAAGAAAAGAAAACGGAAAAAGAAATCAAAGGAAAAAAAGATGTAAGGAATTGGTTACTTGGCCAAAGAGAACTTTTCTTTGCCGCACACTTAAGTTGAGTGTGGCCTGCCAAGCTCAAGTGATGAGTTTTCCTTTCTTACACTCTGGTTGCTTCTGGGCCAGAAATACCCTCATACAGGTAGTTACCCAGGTCCACCCGAAGGCTCGTTTTCTGCCACCATCCAAGGAATTCTAGGTGATTCTCCTCCTTTGTCTGGGCCCTGAAGACCTCAGCCACCCCCAGAACTTGCCCCTGTAGGAAGACATCTAGCTCCCGCCCCACTCAGCTGGCTGTTTGGAAAGGAAAAGCCGCTTCACTGCCACATAAAGAATTGCTTCTTAGGAACTATGTGTAAGGAGATAAAAAGGAGATACAGAGCCTGTGCAGGGTCCAGCTTTACCCAGCCTTGCTCCTTCAGCCTCTCTATGCATATGCAGCCTTTGTACCAATTTTTAAAAAGTGCCTCATTCAGGTGGACTTGGTTGCAACCCTACTGCTTGGCCTCTCCAGTTGCTCACGCAGAGAATTACTGCTGGTGATTTCACTCTGCAGCTGGATTCCTTCCAAGGCCGGCCTTGCATCTCAGCCTCTGATGGCAGCACAGCTCCTTGACTCCTGGGTTTTTGGTGTCTCCTTCCTGGTCCCCTTCCCCCTCGTATGGCAGAATTTCTCCTGCTGGCCTTTCTAAACTCGCAAGTCAGTAGGGCTTCTGTAGTTCCCATATTTCCACCAGACCTGGGCATGATTGCTTTTGTTTGTTTTTCCTCACTAGGTATTTAGTTGCTCAGACTTTTGCCTTTCACGGATCCCAACCCTTAAGCCATGGAGGGCTCCAGATTTTGCCTCCAGCCTTGCCAACCATCAGTTAGTGGCTACCCTACAGAAAATGGGTATAATCCCACCTTTATTTTTCTCAAGCACACATAAGATATTCTTTTTTATAGCAAAAAAGGCTACCTAGTCCATACATAACTGGAAAGAGCTGAAGAGGTGAATCATAAACAATTGATAAAAAAATTACCAAAAAAACCAATCACAATACAACAAAATCAAATGTATCTGAGGCTGAAATTAATTTATATGTTAAAGGAACCTTGAGAAATAATGACCTGGTTAAGAAATCAGAAACAGAATATTAAAATCTTATGCCCATGCTTTATTGAAGGCTTTCCATGGCCAGAAATGTGGCAAAAACAATTATTGCAATCAAGCTGTCTGTATATTAGAATCAACAGGGGAGATTTTTAAATATGCTTGCTGAGTTCATTGTTGTATGCCTGCAATTTGAAGAGTTTTCATTATTTAAAAATAAAAGAACTTAGTTTTAAAAATTCTGTGCTCCTAGGGGATGATGATGTTTTGTATCTTGATGTGGGGGACGGTGTTTCAGGGGTATTCATTTATAAAAATGCATTAGGCTGGGTACTTAAGATTTGTGTACATCACTATATGGATGTTACAGGTTTTTTTTTTTTTTATAAAAATGCTTAACTAAAAGTTTACCTCTTCCCTAACCCCCTGAAAATACCCATGCTTGGGTCCTACACCAGATCATTTGAATTCAGTTGTCTGGGCTGGGGACTCAGCGTGGGTGGTTTTCAAAGCCCCCAGGTGGTTCTCTGCAGTCACGTTTGAGATTCTGCAGCTCCCTGCCTCTCCCTGTGGATGATCTCGGAAGCCCCTGGGACTTCATCATGTATGTATAGGGAGGGCTGCACATGGGAGGAAAAAGAAGAGTGAGCCTGACCGGCATGGTTGACTTATTCAGTGGGTGTTTAGGTTTCCGTGTTGTTGGTTTCATCCAAGCTGAAGGCCTTTCCTATCCCTGAGGCTTAGAATCACTTAAAAAGCAACTTTGACATCTTGGTATGTCTTCTTCTCAATGCCACATCTTTTTATTTTACTTCAAATAGACAAGGGGTGTTAAGTCATCTATTTCCCTTGAAGATTCTGAAAAAATAAAAAGGTTTCTCTTTTCCCTGTGAAATTCTGCATTGCATAAAATGATGTCGCAGCCCATAGGGAAATGAGAGCATGTGGGTCCTGCCCCTCCATCATCCTTCATTTAGGAGACCTCTGAGCACCACCACCTGTGTGCTGTAAGGAGTTTTCACCCAGCAGGGGAGGAATTTGGGAGCAAAATAACATGACTCAGAGCCAGATTCTGGCCCTTCTCACACCAGTAATAGGATTTGCGCTAGAGGGAAGGAATCAAAACCTGGCGTCCACACTGCAAGTAATTCAAATAATAAATGATGGAGATAAGAAGGTGTCTGTGGTGTTGCCTTTCTGCTTTTTTTTTTGGCAGAGGGGTCGCTGCACAAAGCCCTGCACCTGATGCCAGGAGACTTGAACTCTGACTCCAGACAAGCCTCTTATGCAAAGCAGGACTTGACTAGATGGGAAAGGAAATCTGGAAAGATTCTTATGAAGTTAAACAACACCAGGAAGGGGGGTTGGACTGCTGCTAGGGCTGATGATTACCATGTGGGCTGTGGCCAGGGTTTGGTGATGGACAGAGGAATCCACCTAGTTTCTGTACTGGCATCGGATAATGATGGTGCTTGAACTTCACGTCACTGCTGGCAGGTTGAAGATTTCCCTGCAGACAGTCACCACCATCTGAAGTTTCCCAACATAAAATTACCTTGCCCACTCTGACAAGGCCCTGAGAAGGCAGAGTGCTTGGATGTCATCACCTTTCCTGCCGGCCACCTCCCCTGTGACCAGCTCCTTCCACTCAGTAGCTTCGGGGCTCTCCATGAGAGAAAAAATAGCACAAGTATGAGATTTTTCCTTCAGCCTCCCCCCTCTCAGTAATCAGGACACCTAAGCATTTAATGGAAGCCTCAAGTGCCTTTGGGGAAAATTGGGCAGGTTGCTGAATCACAGCACTTTCCCTCTCAGGCTGAGAGCTCGCATTGAGGCCCGGGCTTTGGAGTTGCTGTGGGATTGCAGCGCTGTCTGCTCCATTAAACCCTCTGTCATCTTTTTCTCTTTTAAATTTGCGTGCACATCAGATGAGGTTTGTCCCCTGCTGAGCCGCCTGACAGTGTGCAGCAAGGACATTCAATTAGCTAAGTGGGAAGGCTCTCTGTTCAGCACAAAATGCCTCAGTACTTAAAGCCTGGAGCACGTGGGCTGCACTCAGCACTGGAACAGCCCCATAGCCTCCGTCTCACCACCTTCCCTGCACACCCCCCAGAGCCAAGCTGGGGGCTCCGTAATGCCCAGGCCCACTCCTTCTCCCCACCCCCACAGCCACAGTGAGATGTCTGGGCTTAAAAACACATATTCCTGACGTTCTGACTACCGAGGTGTCCCTACTTCCTTTAGTTAAGAGATATGTGAAGCGAATCCATTTCTTCTCCTTAACAATGAAACTGGGTGAAGGGGGCACAGTATAGTTGAATGGCTGTCTGCCTGAAGAAGGAAACAGGCGAGGGTATGTATGTTTTGTTCACAAGCGGAAAGGCACTGTGGCCAAGGGAAAGGTGGAGAGTGAGTGCTGATCTGGAGCCTCTCAGCTGTACTGCTTCTGGGTGTGAGCTTTGTCAAGCTGTTGAGTCTCTTCCCGCCCCATTTTCTGGTCAGCATCATGGTAGGGGTCAAGGTTGATGATCATGTTAGAACCCCATGTTAGAGCATGATTAGTGCTCAAAAAGTGGTAGCTCTGGGGCACCTGGGTGGCTCAGTCGGTTAAAAGTCTGACTCTTGGTTTTGGCTCAAGTCATGATCTCACGGTTCATGAGTTCAA
The DNA here is from genome assembly GCF_028018385.1 of Neofelis nebulosa. Lineage (NCBI taxonomy): Eukaryota > Metazoa > Chordata > Mammalia > Carnivora > Felidae > Neofelis > Neofelis nebulosa. The sequence goes on along the minus strand of NC_080782.1, from coordinate 99,683,123 downwards.
GACCCACATTGGGCTCTGTGCTGACAGTGTGGAGTTTGCTTGGGATTCTCTCTCTCTCTCTCTCTCTCTCTCTCTCTCTCTCTCTCTCTTTCTCTCTCTCTCTCTCTCAAAATAAATAAATAAACATTGAAAAAAAGGTAGCTCTTATTGCTGTCAGGTTCATCTACATTGGATACCCAGACTCTGTCAACACATCCTGGCAAGAACTCAGAGCTACAAGAAAAGAGGGAGAGTAGGTAGTAAAGTATGTGAAACAAATAAACCTCACCTAGAGGGTGAGGAGATCAGAGGAGTCAGAGGAAAGAAAAAATAGGAAAAAAATTAAGATAGAATCAAGGAAAAAATAATACTGGAAAACCTACATTACCTGGAATCCAATGAATCCAAATCTTCCATTCATTCACTTGTTGGATGATTTAATATTTGAAGAACATACACTATACAAAGATCCACCTTAAAGCCTTGGGGCCACTCTCACCAGGTAGGAAGAACAAGAGCCTGACTGTCCTAATTTTCTGGCATAAATGCCAGCCAGCCCTGTGGGTTACAGGGACTGCAGTGGACCCCAGCTCCACCTCGGTGCCAAGGTGTCCTACACTCTGCTCACCGGCAGTCAGCAGAGTGGTTACCGCCATGGGGTTAGATATAAGACATGCCCTGGTTCCAAGCAGGCTGTGCCATTCTCTAGTTTTGTCACTTTTAGGACAGTTAGTTGGGCTGTCTGGTCCTCAGTTTCTTTATCTCTAAAGCAGGCCTAATACCCCATAGTGTTGCTCTATTCAAGGACTATGTACAAAAAGTGATTACCACACAGTGCCTGATACACATGTTCATTAAATGGAAATGGGGCTTTTTTTCTTCTTTTCCACAGGTGGGGCTAACGTTGAGGGAAGGGTATGAAGAAGGAACTAGAATAGTAAAAGGAGCTTGCTCCCCTTTCCTAACCATAGTTTCTCACTCTGCTTATGATTTGAAGGCTGTAGAGGTGGATAAGAAGGGGAAGTGTACAGGAACAGAGCTTGAGAGGCATGCCAAGTATTCTGCACCCACTCCAGGGTGGCAGGGGAGGGCTACAGTGACAGCCGGGTCCCACTTTCCAGCCCAGCCAGAACAGGTAGGTGCCGAGTGGCCCCAAGCCCTGCTGCCTACCTTTGCCAAACTTCATTGAATGTCACAGGGCTAAAGATTTTATGCTCAAATGTGTGAGTAGGACATGTAGGAGGAATCAACCTGGTACATCAATGGATACCAGTAGCATTTCTTAATTTGTCCAATTTAGAATCCATCTGATCTTTGATTTCAACAAAATGACTTTTGAGCTTGGATTTCCTTCACTCTGTGGCTCAGTTTTCCCTATGCATTAGAGGCATACATCAACCCCCATAATAATAAAGTCTTTATTTAAGAGCTTAAGAAATGGACATGAGGCAGTCTCATAGTTTAAGCATATGACCATGTATAGACTATGACATGACTAAGTATGTTTCATTGCTTATGGGTTTCAGAAGCCTTCTTAGACATAACCACAGGCTCTCCCATCCTCAGCCCTCCTGTCTCTCTCCTCATGCTCAGTGCATCACCTGGGGAAACATGTTTGTCAGGTAGGGCCAGCTCCCCCACCTGCCACCCACCCCAGCCCCTGCTGCAGATCCAAAAGATATGTCTCCATCCTTGAGTGATGGAGAATTCTGCACAGTCTCACTCTGCCCTTTGAGGTATGCGTGGTGAACTCACAGGAGCCACCTCTTCTGTTGTGCATTAAGCCAGTTACCATGGTGCTCAGGTCTTCATGCTTCCATTCAAGCTCCTTAGAAAGGGAAGGGACAGCAGTCACTTGTTGAGAGCCTTCTATGTACCAGACATTATGCCAGGCACATTGATCTTACACACAGAGTCTTAGAGAAATGGGCTTTAAACCTATGACGGTTTTCCTGCTCATGTGTTGGCGTGAAGAACCGTGGGGGTGCATCCTGCTGAGGCTGCTGGGTGAAGACTCAGGCAGTCAGGTGAAGCCTGAAGAATGTTCCTCTCAGAGTGATGCTTTTAAACGCAGAAAATGAAGTAAGTAGGATTGTAAATGAAACCAATTGTTATCAAAATGTATTAGCATATTAAGTAACAACACCTGGTACCAGGTCTAATAGCTACCATAATTTTTAAGTAGATATGCACATAGAAGCTGGAAGTCAACTCATTCTTTCTCTTGAATCCTAGGAAACCATTGGACTATGGGTTCTTCCAGAATCCCACATTCCATTCTTTACCGCCTATGTTAGTTAAGATTAGGATTGACTGGAGGGGGAAGAAAGATGAGGATTGACTGGATAGAAAAGAAAAAAAAAAAAAAAACAGAGGTACCTGGGTGGCTCAGTCAGTTAAGTGTCCAACTTCGGCTCAGGTCATGATCTCGCAGTTGGTGAGTTCGAACACCGCATTGGGCTCTGTGCTGACAGCTTGGAGCCTGGAGCCTGCTTGGGATTCTGTGTCTCCCTCTCTCTCTACCCCTCCCGCGCTTGCGCTGTCTCTCTCTCTCAAAAATAAATAAACATTAAAAAAAATTTTTTTAAGAAAAAACAAATTAACACAGGCATGAACAAGATGTAAGCTTGTTTTATATTAAAAGAAGACCGGATTGGAGCTGTCCAGTGCTGGGATGGTAGTTGCATCCATCAAAGGCCCAATTCTTCTTATCTCAAAATTCCCTTTATCTGCCATTCTTAGCACATTCCAGCTAGTAGGTCCACATTCTAGGCAGCACAAATCAGGAAGGATCTATAGGCTATACCTGTGCTACCATTAAAAATCTCCCTGGGTCAGGGGCACCTGTGTGGCTTAGTTGGTTAAGTGTCCAACTCTTGATCTCAGCCCAGGTCTTGATCTCAGAGTCATGAGTTCACACCCCTCATTGTGTTCTGCACTGGTTGTGAAGCCTACTTTACAAAACAATTCTCCCTGGAAGTCCCACACAAATCCACTTAAATCTCATTAGCCAGAACTTCAGCACATAACCATTCCTAGCTGCAAGAGAGTCTTGGAAATGTATAGTAGTCTTCTGTACCAAGCAGCAGAGAGAACACAGATCAGATAGAGTGGATTTGGGGAGACAACTAGCCATCTCTGCTGTACCATTTCATTCTTTCTCTGGAAAATCCTTTAGAAATATCCATGTGGTTCATAATCTAAAATTTTTGTATGGCCCTTCTGTATTGGTTTTGAGATGCAAATAATGGAAAGCAACTCTGGCTAACTTAACCAGAACAGGAATTTATTAGAAGGCTATTGAGTAGCTCACAGAATGGTCAGGAAGGCTAGAGCACCAGGCTCAGGAAATGGCAGGAGCCAAGAGTATTGTTCCTTAGTGGCTGGCATGGTCAGTCAACAAACTCAAAATTTTAGCACCCAGACCCAAAAACCCCAGCTAATTTCTAAGAGAAATTAGCTCAAAGTACACAGCTTCAGTTTCCACTGCACCAAGGAGCTTTGATAGCGGTTTAATTGCTTTTCAAAGATCATGGAGATTTCTATGCAAGATAGAATCCTCAGGGGCACCACCTGCTGTTAGAAAGTCATGACTATCAAAAAGTGACATTATAGACAAGGTATCTTAAGGCCCTAATTCAGTTAAGGCACTTAGCATACAATCATGTGTGCCAGAGAGGAGAATCTGCGTCCATATGAGGGTGGGTACAGTTTGGGCTAGTGTGGCCTTTACATGTTGGTTACAAGAAAATTAGGTACAAAACTAGAGAGAGCCCTACCCAATGTGAATCCTCTGAGGTATTTTAGTAGACCAGACATCTTCATCCTCAGATTACAGTTGACTAAACCTCTGGGTCCTTCCCAAAGCAAATGTGAATCCCAGCCTAATCACTGGACTAGATCCTCCATGAATCCTGGAGTACTTGATCTCCAGTAGAGAAAAAAGCACCTATATCTATAATAAATAAAACCAGAAAAGTTGGTTTCACTTACTATAGGTATGGATAACCTACTCCAAGAGCTGTTGACTTTAAGGTGTGCCTTGAGAACAAACAGTGGAAACATTTGCTAGTATAAAAAATGTATGTCACAAATGAATGGCAATACCAGATTCTGGTGAGCATGTAGAGACACTACATGTTTCATGCATTGCTGGTGGGAACGCAAAATAGTGCAGCCTCTCTGGAATATAGTTGGGCAGTTTCTTAACAATAACAACAACAACACTTAAACACACCTAACATATGACCCACAATTGCACTCCTAGGCATTTACCCCAGAGAAATGAACATTTATATCCACACAAAAACTTATATATAATTGCTCATAACACGTTTTTTTTTGGCAATAGCTCCAAACCAGAACAACCAAAATGTCCTAGATTACCACAGAATGCTACTATTCAGCAACAAAAGGAACTTGATACGAGAGCTTAAATAGGACTCGGGCATTTTGCTGAGTTAAAAATTAGCTAACCTCAAAAGGTATACATACGTAATGTTCTGGAAATGACAAATATCAAACTGGAGAAAAAGTTAATGGTTAGAAGGGGTGAGGAGAAGGGGAGCAGGGGTGATTACATAGGGTAGCCCCTGCGGGATCTTTGAGTTGATGGAATAGTGTTTGTCTTGATTGTGGAGGTGGTTATATAAATCCACACGTATGACAAAATGACATAGAACTACACACACACATGATCCCGCTGTCAGTTTTCCTGCTTTTGATATTATCCTATAGTTATGTGAGTTCTAAGCATTTCTAACCATTGAGGGAAATTGGGTGAAGAGTACACGGGATCTCTCTGTATTATCTTGCAAGTTTCTGTAACCACAGTTACTTCAAAAGAAAAAAGTAAAACAAAATTAGTAATGCTTTTTTTTTGAAAGGTGTTTATATATATCATCTTATTTATTACAATAATTTTAGGAACAAAAGCAACAGTGTTATTCCCATTTGTTGAATGGTGAACCTGCTGCATAGAAAGTTTCTCATCTCCCAAAGTGACAAAGAAAATGGAATATTAGAAATTAGAACCAGTCTTCTGATTCTCTCTTCTTCAAAATGTCCTCCAGACACAACAAAGCTAAGAAATGTACTCAAAGAGCAGAGGGTTGTTTGGAAGTCTTCTGATGGTCTCTACAGTGCGCATATGCAGTCCACCCTTCACCTATCTGGATAATGCTGTCATAACCCCTTGGCAAGCATTGAAAGACCTATGCCTCCAGCCTTTGCCATAAGAAAAACCATTTGCACTCAGAATGCAGTCATCTAAAAACTACCTTACTGAAAATGTCATAAAAGACAGAAGAGGTTGTGCATCATGTGTCTCATAACCCACAACTTCATCAGTCTTTATCTGATATTTGTGTTTCTTTCAAAGACTGCATTAAGTCTTCTCTCTCCCCCTCCTCCACAGCATGCTACTTCAATGGCTTGTCTCCTTCCTCCAGGAATCCAACTGCCTTGCCCACCCCGTTTTCCTTGCCAAAATTTATATTCTCACAGTTCTCAAGGTTGGGAAGTCCGAGATCAAGGTGGCAGCTGGTTTGGTTTCTGGTTGAGGGCTCTCTTCCTGGCCATCTTCTTGTTGTGTCATCAATGTGGCAGAGAGACAGAGATTTCTTTTTTCTTGTGTTCGATTGGAGATGAACCGTTATTACCTCAGTTACTTCCTAGAAACCTTTTCTCCAGATATGGTCACATTGGGCATTAGGGCTTTAATATATGAATTTGGGGACACAGTTCATTTCATAGCACCATCCACTGTGGTTTTAGCAAACAGAGGACCTTCCAATCATCAGAAACATATCCTTACCCACTTACCCTTTGAAGGCATTGAAAGTTATGAATTTCCTCTAGAGTTTTTCTTGTTAGATACCTATTAGAAATTTAACTCTGCAACACTGATCTCTTTTCTCTCTTAAATAAGATCTTATAATATCCTTATGGTTTCATAAGAACTGCCCATCTCATTTCCCTAAACATTTGAATGTTCTGAGCTAGAGAAAATGCATGTGCATGTGTATTTCCTTTTAAAGAACCGTCCCAAAAATACCCTTGCTGGGCTGAATTCATCATTAACCTAATTAGATCCTTTATCCAAGACTCACAATTAACACCATTACCAAGTCTTAATAACTGATTGCAGTGCTTCTAAATTAACTTTCACCTGGAAGGACATAAAATGTTCCTTGTTTGAGCATGTGACCATTTCCTGGATTTCCATCAATAATATTGAACTGGCATAGAGGGCAAGAGATATTTACAGTGTTGTGGAGAGAAGGAGTAGGCTTCCCTGATATCTTAGGGTACAAGCTACAGAACCTGGACATAATTTATCTTCGTATGCATAGCGAGGTCCCCAAAAGGTATGTTCCCTCCCCTTGCCCAGATGGTTAAGATGAAAGGGTGTAGAGCTGCCCATCTGTTTTTTATAAGTGCAATATTCTTTCATTTGTAAGAAGTAAACCAAACTTTAATCTTCACATCAGAGGCATTCGTGCTGAATGACCTGGAAGTTCCTATTCTCTTATGGGCTGACTTAGTATCTACATTTTATATAGCTGTCTCTGTCAAAATTGAGCTTACATACGGTCTGAGTTGCTTTTAGAGGGTCCCAAGACAATCCCTGTTAAAGACCCATAGTGTGGCATCTGTGGTCATTCAGCGCAACTGGACCACACTTAGGATACCTATATAATTCCATTAGATGCACAATTAATGCCTAGAATGGAGACTCAGAAGCATAGATGGTTAAATAAGACAGAGTTTGAGGTTGAAAGCATAATGGGGGGAATCTAATTAGGCAACTGAGTGATTCTTAAAGGGTTCCTTCTCAGGTTTGGAAGGTGCTGCTTCTTTAGGAAGTGTCTGGTCTTTTACGTAACATTGGAACATATCTGCACCTGAGGACCAATTGAATTATATTGCCCACTATTCTTCCTTCTCGTGCTCACTCTTCAGTGAGCTCTTTGGCTGTGCTGCCCATCACAGTGTGTAATGTACAAGACAAACAGCGGTCATGAGGCTGGGGCAGGACACCCACAAAGAGGTTGGAAAACAGCCTGAGAACTGTGTGCCAGGAGATGGCAGTGGCCAAGCTCTAAGTTTGGCAGAATTAAAGGAGGCAAAGTATGGCAACAGAGAACACCGTGGGCCAGAGCAGAGTGAGCTGGTTATCATAGATCTGCATCAAATGAACTGTCCTGCTGACAAGAAGATGCTCTAGCGTGTTGTGTGATTCAGTCATAGTGAAGAGATGAGCTGTCTCAGCCATTTGCACATTCCCTCACCCAGTCTTCTAAACAACTGGAAGCACATCTTCATGAGGTGACTGGCTGGCAAGGGTTGGGAAATTGGTTGAAGGTCATGGAACCAATATATTTTTTCCTGTCTAAGTCTAAATTATCCCACAACGAAGTGGATCCTAGGATGTTGCCCTCATTACTGTTAAACTAATAGATATTGGCATTCATTTAAATTATTTGATGAGGTGTAGCACTATACTTTGGATGTAGCAACATTTTTGCAGGGCATCTACTCTGTGAATGGCCCTTAGCTTCTAGGCTAAGGTGGGAATATAAAGAAACATCTGGTTTGGGGTAACAATGAAGACCCCCCAAATCAAGTGTGGCTTCTCATCGTTCTTGCTTCAGCCTACAGGTTCAAAGTGCCCCTTTCTGAAATACTGTGGCGGATTTGGCAGTTCAGCCTTGCTAGGGCCGCTTTGAATTCCAACTGTTCTTTAACATACAAATGTTACAAGTTAGTTGGAGGGAACACACCAGCCCCATGGGTTAGGCAGAGGGTTGGGGAAAACCCAGGCAAGAAGGGAGGCTGAGTCATGAAAAGTCAGAGTCCTGGTTTCATTTGACTTAACAGTTCAAGACTGAGGTGGCCAATAGTGACCAGGCAGGTAATGTGAATGGATGAAACAGACAACAGAGGAAACTGAGGCAAATGAGAGCGTCCATGCTGTCTGTAAAGGCTGGCAGCCATTCAGCTGCAACAGATGTAGCCATGTAACTACTGAGGCCAGATCTGACTGACCAGGAGAAAGCGGAATTCTGGAGAGTGATATGAAGTATCTCCAATTTTTAATTACCAATTTTTAAATTTATTTTTATAGAGGTATAATTTTCATGTGTGGTACACCAAATAGCGGCCTCCAAAGATGTCCACACTCTAACCCTCGGAACCTGGGAATATAAGAGTTTACGTGGTAAAGGTGAATCAAGGTTGCAGATGGAATTAAGGCTGCTAATCAGCTGTCCTTCAAATAGGATGATTACCCTGCATTTTCCGGCAGGCCCTACCTAATCACAAGGGCCTTTGAAAGCAGAAGCTGGATTGGGGAAGAGAGCATCAGAGAAGTGGCAGCATGGGCAGTACTCGGTTTGATGTTATTTGCTTTAAAGATAGAGGAAGGGGGCCGTGAGCTAAGGAATGTGGGAGGTCTCAGGAAACTGGAAAAGGTAAGGAAACATTCTCATCCAGAGTCTCTGTAGGAAAGGCAGGCCTGCGGACACTGCCTTGAGGGCAGATGAGATCCATTTTGGACTTCTGACCTGCAGGACTGTAAGATAATACATTTGTGTGGCTTTTAAGCTGGTGAGTGTGTGGTAACTTTTTCCAGAACAGTAGCAAATGAATATAACATACAATGAAATAAGTCAATTTTAAGTGATGAGATTTGACAAAGTAGGTAACGACCACCTTAATCAAGATACAAAAAACTTCCATCACCAAAAAGATCCCTTGTATTTTGCAGTGAATTTCCTCACACCATCCCTGGTCTCTGGTAAGCAATGATATGCTCTCTGTCTTTTGTAAAATTTCTTATAAGTGGAATTCATAGGATTCATAATTTTTGTGTCTGAATTCGGTGGGCTTATTGCCTTTGAGAGTCTTCCTTGTAGTTGGGTGTTTTGGGGGTTCATTCCTTATTGTTACTGAGTAGTATCCCATGGTATGGATGGGTCACAGCTTGTTGATCTACTCACCAGGTGATGGACGTTTTGGTTGTTTACAGTTTGACTATTATGATTAATTACATACATTTGGGTACAAGTCATTGTATGGTTGAAGTTTTCATTTCTCTTGGGTAAATATCCAAAGGGGAATTGCTGGGGCCTTTTGGTCAGTGTATGTTTAACTTCATGAGAAATTGCCAAGTTGTTTTCCTAACTGGCTTTATCATAATCATGTAATCTTTTCAAAAAATTTTCATAACACTGGATGGACCGAATAGAACATACTTGTAGCCCAGGTGCTAAATTTGGTACAGGACGTTCCAGGTTTAAGATAAAAGTAGCTAAACTGGCCCGGAGGAGAGAAGACCAGTAATCAGCTTTTGCTGCTAGAGAGATGGTCCTTTGCTGGGAGCCTGAGTGAGGGAAGGAGCTCATATTTAGGAGAAAGGCAGGTGGGGTTTCTGGTCATCAAGTACGTATGGGGCAGCTGTGCTCTTAAACCAAAGGGAATGGAGCTGTGCCTGGGAGGAAGAGACCCAGTGACAGGGAGAGCAAGAGCTTAGGTTTGACATGAACCAGTGGCCCCAGAAGGGCAGGGTCTGAGCACTGGCCTGCTGAAGGCAAAGCACCTCAAGGACTTCTGAGAAGTAGTGGGAGGCAACGTGACAGGTGTCCTCATCCTATGTGAGAATTCCCATTGGTGGTTTATGAAGATTTTCAAAACATCATCTCATAACCTAGATGAAAGCCAAACTACATGACAACCTGTTCTGCACAGGAGCTGGCCAGGTAGAAGGCACCAGATAAGCAAGCAGTGGGGGCAGCTCCTCCTGTGACCTTCTTCTGTCTGCCATGGGTGGTTTGTGCCCGAGGATGCCCCAGGCCAGAGGTAAAGTCTCTTTCTTGCAGTGGACAGAGGGCAGAGGACCACTAGAGAAGAGAAAGGAAAGAAAGATTGTGGACAAGGGCATTTCCCCCCTTCTGACCCAGGGCTGATACCAGTAGAACCAAGTAGGAGGAACCATGAACCCGGGACCTCACTGGGGCCTCACAGTCCCTTTGTGCCCCAGGCACAGCTCTGCCTTATTTTATGGCCATAATTTGCAGTATTTTCTTCACAGGTTCAGTAAAAAATAAATGTTTGTTAAGTATTCTATGAAACTTCTGGACTCTGAAGCCAGAGATCAAATCATCATCTTTATAATCTCCATGGCACTAAAACACAGTGCCTGATCCAGACCGGCTCACAATGAGTGCTTTGTTAAACTGAGTCACCAACTGACCTGGACACAGATGTTAGACCCCTCCACACATCTGATCCAACATAATAGCTCCCAGTTCTGATTAGTTTTATTATATAAGCTGGTGCTCTGAAGTTATTTTTTCCTTCATGAATGAACATTTTCAAGAGAGAGTTTCCAGCCTGGTGATAGTTGGGGCTGATGGGGCTTAAAGGGAAGGACCTGGTTGATTTCATCACGGTCCACTTAGCTCAAGTCTCTGCCTGAACAGTGACTTAGAACAGCAGAATTGCAAGTAGCTCTCCATTGCCCGAGGTTTTGTCATTGCCAAGCGGCTGCTACATTACTGTAATTTAAAGTGGTTTTCAAGCTTCCGGGTTGTTTCTGTCCTCCCCAGTCTCTTTTATCTTCTGGCCTGTGACTCACATTTGGATTCTAAAGCATTGTATCAGTGGCCTTTGCAGGCTGCTCAGGGGATCCAGACCGTTGCATTTATTTACAGTGTCAGGCATTCATTAGGCACTGCGCCAGCAAGGAGATGTTCCCTGCTATTAACAATACACTCCGGTCAAATCAGGTCCACTTGGGCATTTCTCAAAGAAAGGCCTGTCCACATGGTCATGGTTTGAAGAGCAGGGAGAGCCTGAGTGAAGAGAGGGCGGAAGATGGGCTACGCTGACCTGGGAGTTTGTGGCTTTCAGCAGAGGAAACTCACAGTGGAGAGGCTTTGGAAAATGAGAAATTTGATTGTCACACTGAGGAAAGCTGTCTTGTTCTATGCTCCAGGAAGACTTGGCAGGAGAGTGGGAAGGGTGGAAAAATCCAGAACGGAGCAGCTAGAAAGTTTGGCTACAAAACTCTACAGTTGCCCTCTAAATTTCCCTGGTTTTATGTTAGAGGCTGAGATGGCTCTCCGGGGGAACAGGAGGAACTGAGGGTGGGAGAGGAGGGGAAACAGCCCCCACTCAGCTCCTTAGAAGATATGTGTGTCGGTACCTCACTACCACTTATTGAGCACTTACTATGTACTGTACGCTGTTGTGACCCCTGAACATTTACTAATTCTTTAATTTTTACTGCTATCCTGTAAAGAGATACTAGTACTTTCTACATTTCATGGGTGAGGATATGGAGACCCAGAGAAGTTAAGTGACTTGTGTAGTGTTGCCCAGCTAGTAAAGTGCAGGAATGGAGAGCCATGCAGCATGTCTCCAGACCCCACCCTGTCAATGGCTTCAAAGTATTGCTTCCCATTCTACCAGGCTGATACCTAAGAAGCCTCTTGGGCCCCCTCAATCCCATACCCACTTGTCCATCAAAGACTCTCCAAGTTCAGGGGGAATGTCCTTCCTCTTCATCCAGGATAGGTATTCCAAATGGGTGGGTGTCTTCTAGCCAGGAGAGCAGAGAAGTTTCTAGAACCTATATATATGTAAATGGACTGACAAGAGAAGTCCCACTGATATCCACCTTGCCTAACTTTCCCTCTATGTCTGCCCCCTATTTTGGTGAGAGAAGTCAATTCAGTCATTCAGAGGTCTTTGTACCCCATCCGACTTGGAAGAACTATGTGTTGCTTCAGAGCCCGAGAATCTACTCTGGACAGATGAGGTTTGCTCCTAGCTTCCTTCCTTCCTTACAACTTGACAACGGGGAATGGATAGGAAGGTAGTGCAATAGACAAAGACCAGCTGCTCCTTTCAGGCAATCAGCCAAGCTCTTGACCTCTTATTTCCATTTGGACTTGGGATCCAAGCCCTCCAGTAGTATTAGTTACTAGGAGCTATGCCAGATGACCCTCACCCTTTTGAGATTGTTTCCCACCTGCACACTTAACTGCATACAAGTCCTTTCCTCAATTCTGAGCTTCCAAGTTCCAAAACTAATGAGTAATTCACCCCAACATTTTCCTGTTAAGAGAGGATGAAATGATGCCCACTAAATGAGAGAAGATATATGTTGAGTAGTGATGCATGTGCAAAGTGCCCATATTTCCATGGGGGTCAAATGGCAGGAGACATAACCCTCATTCCACTTCGAAGTCATGCTGACGGAAAACAGCCCCCATTCAGCTCCTGAGAAAACATTCGCATCCGTATCTTCACTACCATTAATTGAGCGCTTATTATGTACCAGTGGGGCCTCAATGATTAAAAGCTGAAAGCAAGGGGGAAGATGAGGTTAGGGGTAGGAGGGCCTTGAACTGGGAGTCTTTTGACCTACATAGGGAAGCATACACTTATGTAGTCATTCTGGAGAGAATTCAGATGATGCTTATCAAAATGTGTAAATATATACATTCTAACCTCACACACTCTGTCCCTGGTATATACCCAGAAGAATGCATACGTACATCCATAAGGGGCCATACCTAAAGATGTTCACAGCAATGCTGTTTTGTGAAAGGAATTAGTTGGGACAATCTGCCCATCTGTCACTAGGGGAATAGGTATGCAAAAGGTGGTAGAATACTTTTCATCAATTAGGAACAGCAATGGCAACGTGATAGGTCATTAAAACCATGTGGAATAAAAAGTAAAAAAGTAAAGACCCTAGCATGTTGCCATTTTGTAAGTCAAGAGGTGTACTACTTATATTACAAGGGTTTTATTCAAATCTGAGTCGATAGTTAAAACACATTGGCTATATCTTTTTGAATTGGTGTTTTCAAGGTTTGTCTGCTTGTTTGTTTTGCAAATACCCAGTAGTGGAATTACTGGATCATTTAGTATATTTATTTTTAATTGATTAAGGAGCCTCCATATTGTTTTTTACAGTGGATGTACCATTTACATTAATGGATAAAGAAGATAAAATGTATGTATGAATGTATGTGTATATAGATATATATATACACACACACACACACACACACAATTCAATATTATTCAGCAGTAGGAAAGAAAGAATGATATCTTGCTATTTGGGACAATGTGGATGGATCTAGAGGCTATTATGCTAAGTGAAATAAGTCAGACAGAGAAGGATAGACCCCATATGATTTCACTGATGTGTGGAATATAAAAAACGAAACAAATGAACAAACAAAAATGGAAGCAGACTCAAATACAGAGAACAAACTGGTGGTTGCCAGAGGGAAAGGGGGTGGGGGGTGAGTGAATTAGGTGAAGGGTATTAACAGGCACAAACCTCCAGTTATAAAATAAAGAAGGCACAGAGATGAAAAGTCCAGCATAGGGAATATAGTGAATAATACTGTAGTAACATTGTACAGTGTTGGATGGTAACCACACTCATTGTGGTGAGCATTGCATAATGTACAGAATTATCGAATGACTATGTTATGCTCCTGGAGCTGATGTAGCATGGCATGTCACCTCTACTTTTTTTTTTTTAATTTTTATTTATGTATTTGTTTATTTTTTTTTTATTGTTTAGTGTTTTTATTTATTTTTGAGACAGAGACAGAGCCTGAGCAGGGGAGGGGCAGAGAGAGAGGGAGACACAGAATCTGAAGCAGGCGCCAGGCTCTGAGCTGTCAGCACAGAGCCCGACATGAGGCTCAAACCCATGAACTGTGGGATCATGACCTGAGCCGAAGTCAGATGCTTAGCCAACTGAGCCACCCAGGTGTCCCTATTTATTTATTTTTATTTTTTTTTATTTATTTTTTTTTTAAGAGAAACACAGAGTGCAAGTAAGGGTGGGCAGAGAGAGAGGGAGAAAAAGTATCTGAAGCAGGCTGCAGGCTCCAAGCTGTCAGCACAGAGCCTGCTGTGAAGTTTGAACTCACGAACTGCAGGATCATGGCGTGAGCCAAAGTTGGATGCTTAACCAACTGAGCCACCCAGGTGCCCTGTCAACTCTACTTTAGTAATAACAATTTCTAAAAAGCCACAGTGTCTATGGGGGTGTTGGTGGGTCACGAAGATAGTGGGGAATGTTGATTAAAAGGGGGGAAGAAGGCGCCTGGGTGGCTCAGTCGGTTAAGCATCCGACTTCGGCTTGGGTCATGATCTCGCGGTCCGTGAGTTCGAGCCCCGCGTCGGGCTCTGTGCGGACAGCTCAGAGCCTGGAGCCTGTTTCAGATTCTGTGTCTCCCTCTCTCTGACCCTCCCCTGTTCATGCTCTGTCTCTCTCTGTCTCAAAAACAAATAAACGTTAAACAAAAAAATTTTTAAAGGGGGAAGAAAATATGGACATTATTTGTGCCGTGCTGTTGATTGTGTGGTGGTTGGAGGGTAATTAATTCAACCCCCTACACCTAAGGTTGAAAAGAAAATGTGAAGAGCTTTATCGACATTTGTTTTCATTTATTTACTAAATATTTTCTGAGCATAAGATATGCAAGGAGCAGAGCTAAATTAGTACAGAGAGTCCTGGAATAAGAATCAGATGACATCTTTTCTTACTTAAACTCCCATGCCTCCGGTTGTCCAGGCCGCAGGCCGTAACACACGTGCACTGGAAGACATGTACTTCCATTTTCATTCCAACATAACATTCTGAGGTCCTGTGGCAAGTAATTTGTGAAGGCCGGGGAATGGGTAAGGAGGTCTCCGAGGGAAGTTTCTGTCCAGTGCAGGAATCTGCAGGGTTAATTAGCACCTGTGACTTTAGTATAGCCAGAACTATTGCCCAGGTCCCAAAACACCTGCCTTCAGTTCTGCTGTTTGCCTGCAGGCCTGCAAAGACAAACGTGTTAATGTGGTAGTGCTGTTGCAGCTAGGGCTGATCTTCTGGTCTTGAGAAGTTCACAGCAGTGAAACTGCATTAATTCACAATATGGAGGGACAAGTTCTATTAGGAAGGCTTCTGTATGCATAATTCTTCTACAGAAATGCTGTTTTGTTTAAAGTGTTGTGCGTTGTTATAAGCCGAGATGTAAATGGGGCAGTTTGATTTGTATGACAGTAACAAGTTAGTAAATGCTTACATTGAATGGAGCTAGTAATTTAGAAGCACCTACCCTATGTTTCCAGAACTAGTAATTCAATGTGTGTCCTTTTTGCCACCCACAAACTTAAGTGTATGTATCAAAAATTGACAGTGACATAGTCCTCCATTATACCAGTCTATACATGGTTCTGAAGAAAATCGTTGCAATTTTAAAGCACAATTCCAAATAACTTACCCATTTTATCAAACCCAATCCAGCATATTCAAGGTTTGCCTGCAGTGGCCTTCTATAAAAGGTTACAGTCCATTTTCAGAGGAAAACTAATTTGGGTTTTTTAACTCAAAGAATCAAACGTTCGGTGTCTGTGGTGCTATGATTTCCAAACCAGGGGGATCAGAAGAGACAAGGTTGTAATGATCCGTCCTCCGCTTCCTCAGTAAGGCAGTGGTTTGGGCAGCAAGTAGCAACCTCATTTCAGGCTTCTGTTTTCATGGGTTGCCCCCAGCGTCGCTGCCACTCTGTGAGAGCATTATAAATCAGTTTCATTTGAGGGAAAAGATTATTGATTTGCTCATTTTTTTCTCTTCTCCCTCTGGTTCAGACTTTAGTAGGAAATTGAAGCTTCCTTTATGCAGTATATTATAGCCAATCAAAAGGGCGCCCTGTGCTTGCTTGATTTGTAATGAAAGGTGATACGGGCGAGTGATTTCACCCTGCTCATCCTGCAGTAGCTGTAATCAGGAGCTGGAAGCTGGAGCAGCTACACATGCTGGCCAGACTTGCTCGGAATTATATTACATTTCCTAAGACCGAGTTGTTAGATCAGTTTAGATGGAAGAACTAACATAGGTAAATGGCAAGACTTTCATTTTTCATTTTTCACTTTTCACTTTGCTTCCAAAGCCAGCTAACATTCTGATTTTCCTGTGGTTTATTAATTTGGCCTTTCAGGATCAAATCACCTAAATGAGATTTAACTTAAGTGATATTCTTCCACCAAAGGGTCAGAAAAACAAGACAAAGGGAGATTTATCTAAGGAGAAAGGGCCAAAAAAAAAAAAAAAAAAAGAAGAAGAAGAAAATGATAATAAGACATTTTGTGATACTTTAAGAGACACAAAGTCAATGAATAAGTGGATATTCTTACGAAAATACAGAGATGCTATGAAATGTTTTGGCAAGGCAAACAAGGCTTTGGTAGATTTTTTTTTTTTTTCCTGTTAAATTACAGATTTCCCTAAGGCACGATATACGTATTTGGTAAAGGAAAACACAGCAAAGCTTTCTGTGTATAGTACTGAGAGAAAACATTTTTTGAAATATGAGGTAGCGTGCAAGCAGGGGAGAGGCAGAGGGAGGGAGAGAGAGAGTCCCAGCAGGCTCTATGCTCAGTGCAGAGCCCAACTCAGGGCTCAATCTTAAAACGCTGGGATCATGACCTGAGGTGAAATGAAGAGTGGGACACTCAATAGACTGAGCCACCCAGGTGCCCCGAGAGAAGACATTTCCAAGTTGGGACAATTGTAATATGTTAAACATATATTGAAGGAAAGATAGAAATTAAAAAGAAAAATAGTAAAAATCCAATCAGTGTAAAATCTTACATACAAATAGTACTACAATGCAACTGTTGGCAACATGGCAGAAACTCAGGACATAAAATCTTGTCTTTGAAGTGTATTGTGGATGCTTATACTGGATATCTCAAGCTATCAAATTTCACATGGAATTTGCTTTGTATAAAAGATAAATAAACAATAAAATATCATCTGACCCATTTTCAAATCCAGAGAAAACCATCATTTTACAAGTTCACATTTGTTTCTTTTGTACTTAGCTTACACATACATTTAGTATATTTTATTAATTGTGTCTGCTCTAGATCATTCCTCTGGCATCTAATTTGATGAATATGGGGAAGAAACAGTGGGTGACGTGAGCTATCTCTTGCAGCACCATCCTTTACAAAATTAAAGGATTCGTGTATTTTAAAAGACAGAAAGATTTTAATCTAGAAATGGTATACTGCAGAGTTGAGCGGTGAGACCCATGTTTTCCTGCAGAGAAACAAATCCCTTGTCTCAGCTGAGCTATTTTTCCTCTAGGATGAAATGGATCACTTCTGTGTAGCAGATGTTCCGCTCACCATGTCAGCAAGCAGGCCTAAAGATGTTTAATATAACACCTGGTAATCCAACAAACAGGTGATTGGGCACTATGGATAGCACACAAAAGTTACTTCTGAGCTTCAGAATACATTTTATTTTTTAGATAATTTTTAAAAAAGTAACATTTGCCCATTGTCCTAAAAAATCAAATGCCACTAAGAGATTATAATTAAGATTAGCAGTTCTATGTCTTGCCCTTCCCCACCCTCCATTCCTTCCCTTCAGGAACAATTGCTTTCAACAATCAGAATTGTTTACTCTGTATTTACCTCATTTTTTCTACATTATGTAGATACGCTGATTTTCCTTTAATGTGTCTGTTACACATTATCTGTTGACTGGCATGGAAATGGAGAATTAATGTTTTTAGCCCTATGCCCAACTTCTTGTTCTTCTATGCTCTCGATACAATAAACTCTTAATGTTTGCTTAAATCAGTAATCAGAATTTAGATCATTATGATTTCTGCCCAGCCAAGTAGTATTCTTTTATGATTTCTTTCTTACATAACTTTTGCTTTTCATGGAGTTGATAATTGCAATGTATTTTCATTTGCCTGGCTTTCTTTGTGTTTGATGAAGTCTTTCCACATGTACAGCCTCTCAGTATAGTTTTCAGCATGATGAAACATACTAAATGACTTATCATTTCCACTACTTACTACTGAAGACCTTTCTCCCAGAGTTCTTTGGTCATTTGTTTCTTGGGTTTGCTATGTACTTGGCATCCTGGGACTCTGCTTCACTGCTCTCCTGGGTTGACTCCCTATTTCTGGGACCCATAGACTTTTTGACTTAAACCCTCTTTTTTTTTTTTTTTTTTTTTTTTTTTTTTGGTCCTTGTACAATATACCAAGCTGGATATAGAATTCTAGGTTGAAAATCATTTTACCTCAGGATGTTTGAGGGTACTGCTCCACTATCATCCAGCATCCAGTATGGTTGACAAATCTGCTTTTCTGATTCCCTTTGCTCTATGTACAACCTGTATTTTCTCTCTGTAAGTTCTCTCTGTCCATGGTCATGGTCATAAAATGCCTTCATCTGTCTCTTTTTTCCCTTTTTCTCACTTTCCTGGGACTTAATGAGCCATTTCAACTTGAACACTTATGTCCTTCAGTTTTAAGAAATTCCTTCCTAAAAAGTTTGCCCCCAGTGATTACTTTCCACTACTTTTTCTGTTCTAACATTCTAGAATGTCTGTGTACTGGGTGTTGAACTACCTAGCTTGATTGATAATTTAATTTCCTCTTTTGTTAATCTTTTTGTCTTTTTAGTCTACTTTCTAGGCACTTTGTTCATCTCTATCTTCCAACCGTTCTATTGAGTTTTCATGTCTTCTCTTACTATTCTTAAAACAACTAAGAGATTTTTGTGTTCTTGGCCTTTTCTATGCAACCTTTTCTTGTTTTATGACTATTTTATGTGGTCTTAAATCTCAGAGGGTATTGCCATTGGGATTTGAGAGTTTGGAGTGGGCAGTGGTTTTTCTTTGGACTATGTTTATCTGAGTTTCTTCTGTTTTGGTCTCTTTGATGTTGGACACTTTTCTTAGGTATCTGGATATCTTTAGCTATCTTTTCATAGTCAAGAGTGAAGCACCAGAAATCTGACTGAAAGGTTTGTAAGCAAGAGAAGCTTGTTGACTAGGGGTGATGAGTGTAGGTGGCTTGGAGTAGCATTTCCTGGAAATAAGCAGTCTCTTTCATCAAAAGACCCTTTAAATGTTAGAATCCATTTCTTTTTTCTTAAAGACTATTTTCTGCAGAGATGCTTTGATAGACCCGCCACAGCATAAAAGTGTGGCATGTGTGGGGAAGAATATACAGTTGTTTCTGAGCCAGCCAATGTATTCCCTGATTCTCCACCCCAAATTGAGCAATTAAGCAGCAATTGTGTGATGAATTCTGCCTGAAGTAGATGTTATTTTGTTCCCTGGTTCACATTCCCAGTACCCTGATATTAGTGCAATGTAGACAGTAGTGTATATGTTACCAATATTATGCCTCAAGCACTTGCTATGGGGCTTTTTGGTTTGGGGGCTCAGGGCTCTTTCCAAAGACTGCTAAACCTCACACAGATTCAATGCTAAAATGCAAGAGAATTTACTCCCAGGGGTCAGCCTTCAGCTAGTAGGTAAAAAGAGGTCATGAATAATAGACTTAGCCTCACCTCCTATGGAGGAACTGTGCTGTGACACATTCTACATGGTGCTTTAAAGATCCCCTGGTGGGACTGAGCTCCTATTGCCCCTAGAAGAAACTGCTTCAGTACGGCATCCTTTATACATGTTTTCCCTCCTCTCTTTCACACTATGCCTGTTCCTTCACACCTGTGTGAAGGCACACACTATGCCTTACCTCCCAATCCATGACATCATGGCCTGACCTAAAGTCAGACGCTTAACCAGCTGAGCCACCCAGGCAACTGTCTCTACTGCTTATCAAAAATGCAGAGTCCCAGGGGCGCCTGGGTGGCGCAGTCGGTTAAGCGTCCGACTTCAGCCAGGTCACGATCTCACGGTCCGTGAGTTCGAGCCCTGCGTCAGGCTCTGGGCTGATGGCTCAGAGCCTGGAGCCTGTTTCAGATTCTGTGTCTCCCTCTCTCTCTGTCCCTCCCCCGTTCATGCTCTGTCTCTCTCTGTCCCAAAAATAAATAAACGTTGAAAAAAATAATAATAAAAAAAAAAAAAAATGCAGACTCCCAGACCTGATCTCAGTTGTTGCTTTTAATAAGGATCCCTAGAGATTCTGATATAGGTCTACCCTAGACCATACTTGAAGAAACACTGCCTTGGGGCTTCAAGTTGGACACACTTTAAAAAAAATTTTTTTTAATGTTTATTTTCTGAGAGAGACAGAGCACAAGTAGGAGAGGGGCAGAGAGAGATGGAGACACAGAATCTGAAGCAGGTTCCAGCCTCTGAGCTGTCAGCACAAAGCCCAATGCAGGGCTCAAACCCATAAACTGTGAGATCATGACCTGAGCTGAAGTCAGACACTTAACCAACTGAGCCACCCAGGTGTCCCACACTTTATTATTTTTTTTATTGATGAAAAAACAAAATACTCTGAGGTCAAGCAGATAGTCAGTGTGGAGCTGGAATTCAAATCCAGGCGTAACTGACTTGAAGCCAGTCTCTGCACTGACCATCTGCAATACCTTGAGGATTTTGTTTCTTCAAGAAAATGAAGGTGGTGGCATCTGCTCATTGGGTAACTAGTAGAATTAAATAAGATGACTCCTATAAAATTCTTGGTACAGAGCAAGGCACCATAGCAAGTGTTCAATACATGGTAGCGATGTGTGTATGTGTAGACGTATGTTTGCACCACAGAAATGCACTGAACTAGAAAAAAACCACACACTTTCTAAAACCATAATTCATCTCTCCACCAATGAAGGATTCTGCAAGTTTTCTCAAGTCACTTGTACAGTCAATAAATACTTACTGAAGGGATCACACTACTCTAGCTGAAAGACTCCCTCTATTGGCTCCTCAGGTGAGTCTAAGACAAGACTAGGAGCAAAGAGATAGTCCTGCATGAACACACTGTGGACTTGCTGTGACACCGTTAACTGAAGAGTGACTTGTTAAAAAGATGGCTTTTTAAGTGATGATTGTTTTTATTGTGTAGTAAGATGCACAGCAGAGTTCCAGATTTAACTTGTCCTCATTTCCTGCTGTGTGTACCCTGAGATGTTCAATAAACTGTTATTGATCAGTGCCAAAGCCTCCTAACTGGCTCTGATTCCCTTTGTGCTCTCCAGTCTATTCTCAATAAGATAACCAGAATGATGCTAAAAATGTACGTCCACCCCGCCATTTCCTATTTTCAGCCTGCAGTATCTTCTCCTCACGCTTGGAAGTCCTTGCTTTGGCCTCCCTGGCCCTACCTGACAGGGTCCCTGGCTTACCTCATATCCTACTGTTGTCTATCACTCATCGTGCTCCAGCCATACTGGGCTTGGTCTGGTCTGTACATGCCACACATGTTTCCTTTTCAGTATGTTTGTATGTGCAGTCCCATCTTCTAGAATGTTCTTCTCTCACATAGGGAAGGTTCTCTCCACACTCATAAGGTTTACAGTTGAAAAAATAGATTCACACTCAAGTTGTTTGAATCCTACTTAACATACTTGTAGTAACAGAGTCAAGTGTCAGTTGCTACCTTTACATTTAATAAAATTAAGTAAAACTGATTAAGTTCCTCAGGCACAGTAGCCACGTCTCAAGGCCCCAACAATCCACATGTGGTTCCTGGCAGCCATATTGGCCAGCATAGATCGAGTGGGATAGGTAGGGCATATAAACACATATCATGAACATACCCATGAAGAGACCCAAGGTCTGAATATTGTGTTTGCGCATAAACTTTCCCTGACAAGAATTTGTCATTTTCAGGACTTAACGGATAGATCAACTTTTCCAGGAAGCCTTTTCTGATACCCTCAAAATTGAAATGGGTCCTCTCCCTGTAGGTCCTCCATCTTCAGTGTGTCATACTTTGTTCCAATTTCTATCCATATTTTTTTTTGTATTTCCCTAATTTATAAATTCCATATGGCCAAAAAACTGGAATTATTGATTCTCCAGTGCTTGGCCCTCAATACATATTTGTGGAATGAATAAATTATGTGTGAATTAATTGAATAGCCAGAACCTGGAAGAAAAGGAAGCAGGAATAACCCCAGTAGAACAGAGATGCCACTGGGGTACCTGGGTGGCTCAGTTGGTTTAGCACCCAACTTTGGCTCAGGTCATGATCTCACAGTTTGTGGGTTCGAGCACCGCATTGGGCTCTGTGCTGACAACTCAGAGCCTGGAGCCTGCTTCCAATTCTGTGTCTCCCTCTCTCTGTGCCCCTCCCCCACTCACACTTTGTCTCTCTCAAAAATAAATAAACATTAAAATTTACAAAAAAAAAAAAAATTAGAAGAAGAACAGAGATGCCAGGGTATCAAAGGGGAACCAGGATGCCACGGTGATGGGGCAAAGACAGAAGCTTAGTTCGTGCAGGACACCGAGCCCCTCATGTTAGATGGGTCTGGGGAGTCAAAAAGGATAAGTTAAGAAAAGCAGCCAGATTTAGTAACCAGGAGACCATTTTTACAGGAGTCCACAGAAGCCCTCAGACCGACCTAAATATAACACGTTTTTTCATAAGTTCATGAACATCTCTGATTTAAGAATGGTAGATACTTTAAATGTTGTGAGTAGATTGGGTTCTGGGGCCGTTGCCCAGGCTTAAATGTTGGGTCAGCTGTGCACCTTCCAGTTACTACAGTCCCCACTCAGGGCAGCTATTAAATCTGGGTGCTTATTGAAAATGTGAGTGATTCATAGTGGGCTTGGGGCGCTATGTGATTTATGGGCATCTGATTTAAAGATACTTAAAGGATGGAATTATTGGATCCAGGAAGAGAGATGTGATTAATCAAAGAAGACAATTTACTAAATGGCCCACTAAAACACTGAAGTGAAAAGAAAAACAAGGAACTCTGGTTCCATCCGTGAACGAGGGGTGTGTGTGTGTGTTGAAGTGTATACACAGGATGTTAAAGGATGATTTTCTGGCATATAAGAGATTGTGGTTGGGGAATTTTTAAGGACATATATTTATTATTGAAGTTTGCTCAAGCTTCCACTCCCCATTAGTGGATGTCAAGCTCCTGACTTCTTGTGTGTATCACAAGAGCTCCTGTGTGTTTGGAGAAGGGCTACACACACACACACACACACAGTAGTTCCTCTTATTTATATTCTGAAGGCCCCAGTGTGAGTCTACACCTTTGTATTTCCTTGAGGATTCCTTTACTTTGGTTGCACTCTGAGGGCTGTGGTTCTCTCTGCCAAAATGACCGGCACTAAGAAACCAGGATGCAAGGGAAATTTTGCTAGTATTTATCTAAATAAAAAGTGACAGGGCTGCCTGGGTGGCTCAGTCAGTTGATCGTCCAACTTCAGCTCAGATCATGATCTCATGGTCCATGGGTTCGAGCCCCGCATCAGGCTCTGTGCTGACAGCTCACAGCCTGGAGCCTGCTTTGGATTCTGTGTCTCCCTCTCTCTCTGCCCCTCCCCTGCTCACGCTCTATCTCTGTCTCTTTGAAAAATAAATGAACATTAAAATTCTTTTTAAATAGGAAAGTGACAATGACATAAGCAATTGTCTTGAATAATTGTTGGTTTATTAACATCAGAGTTCAGTGAGTCTTGTGTTCATCCTATCCGGTGGACTGTCTTATTTATTGTTGAACACTTGAATCTGGCAGGCACCTAGACAAATTTTTTCATTTGCTACAGGCGGTCAAAACAGCTGGTCAGGATCAGTCCTCTCAGGAGAAAAATCTATCCGACTCATTGTTGAGACTGCATAAATAGACATCTGGGTGCATGCTCCATGAGTCCTAAAGAGTAACCCCCTGTTCACCCCTTTCCTCTGTACCTTACCTGCAACACTGGGAGAGTGGGAATGCTCCGCTTTCAAAATCAGAGTAGAAGGGGAAGGGAGCAAGGGAGTGCTTTGAAGTACTTTGTAGGAAGCCCATACACCCCACCGAGCAAGCCTTAGTGGTGCTGCCTCCTCTCACTAAGACTCAGCATCCCTACCATTGTCTCTCTTCCTCACCCCTAGTGTATAAACATGTATGAACAAACACTTGTGTTTTCTGCTCTCATGCCACCTGCCTATGCAAGAAAAGTGGTTTTAAAAATTGGATCCTGAGTTAGTGAAATTCTCAACAGAATTAGGACCCGTGGATGGATGGCAAGGACAGAGGCTACAGGGAGAGCCAAGTAACATCCTTACTTTTCCTTTGAGACTATCCAGCAAGGAAAGGATTTGAAATGATTTATTTGCTGAGAGGTGCATCAGTGACCTTTTACAGAATGGAAATTGAAGTGACAGACTTTAAAAACCATAAACTCAGAATCTTTTATGTGCTACTGTCCCAGTTTCCTCATGGGGAAGACCAGAGCCAAAGATGATGTTACATCCTGAAAAGGGATTTGCTCATTGCTGAGTGACCTAAGAACATGGAAATGTGAGAGGAAACAGCCAAGTCAGAACAATGATTGTGTCTTACGACCCGCTGTGTGCAACAGATGTAACCCTGAAATTTTGCAGATAAATATTCTGATGGAGTCATGTCCCGTGGGCATATGCTGTGATTATCTGTATGCTCCTTTTCCCTCACCATGATCACTCCTTATCAATCTGTAATTGTCACTCAAAACCAGCTTTCCTTTTCACATTTAGAAATAGAAGTGGAGCCCCACGTTGTTGGGCTCTGTGCTGACAGCCCGGAGCCTGCTTGGGATTCTCTCTCTGCCCCTCCTCTGCTCACTCCCACATGCACTCTCCTTCCCTCTTTCTCTCTCTCTCTCTCAAAATAAGTAAATAAACTTATTTTGAGAGCTGGAGAGAGAGAGAGAGAGGGAGAGAGAGAGAGAGCACAAGTGGGAAGTGGCAGAGAGAAGGAGAGACAGAATCCCAAGCAAGCTCTGAGCCATCAGGCACAGCCTGATACGGGGCTCAAACTCACGACTTGAACCATGAGATCATGACCTGAGCCGAGATCGAGAATCGATCCTCAACCTATTGTGCCACCAAGGCACCCCAATAAATTTTTTAAATTTTTAAAAAGGAATAGGGGTGGCTGGGTTACTGCTGGTAATGCCTTTTCCTTCTTCCAATTGCTGTGCACTGGCATACAGAAGTTGATTTTTTAAATTGCTAAATACCAAGAGGGAGATAGGAACAGCATCTGAGAACTAGTTCTAGTCTAACAATTTGTGGAGAATAAAAAGTACGTTTGAATTTTAAATGTAAGTTTGAGTTTTATGAAATCTAAAGTGTTTTTTTTTGTATTAAAACTGAAAACTGTTAAACTACCTAAAGTTCCAACAATGTCATTATCATTAGCCGTTAAGATTAAACTTGAAAATAGAAGACTACATGTATATTGGTACTTTATAAATAAGTGGACAGTAAAGCAATAAATTCAAGGCAGGTCTCAACCAGTCCCTCCCCACCTGCAGAGGCTTTTGATGACAGTGATTATTTGATTTATTTTGTTAACATTTATTTATTATTGAGAGACAGAGACAGACCGTTAGCAGGGGAGGGGTCAAGAGAGAGGGAGACACAGAATCTGAAGCAGGCTCCAGGCTCTGAGCTGTCAGCACAGTCCCTGATGCGGGGCTCAAACTCACCAAGAAATCAAGACCTGAGCCGAAGTCAAATGCTTAACTGACTGAGCCACCTAGGCACCCCTTGATGACAGTGACTATTAAGCACCTGGAAGAAGAGAAGCAAGGCCACATTGAAGAGAGAAAATTGCCCAAAGCCTGGAAAGTTCTGGGTTCAGGACTTCTGATGACCAAGTTACACACATGTTGTATTGGCTGTAAAAGTGCTGCAGAGCTAATAATATTCTTTTTTTTTTAAGTTTATTTATATTTTTTTTGGGAGGGAGAGACACAGCGAGTAGGAGAGGGGCATAGAGAGAGAGAGAGAAAGAAGGAGAGAGAATCCCATGCAGGCTCCATGCTACCAGTGCAGAGCCCGACACAGGGCTTGAACCCACAAAACCTGATCATGACCTGAGATGAAACCAGGAGTTGGATGCTTAACAGACTAAGCCACTCAGGCGCCCCAGAATTAGTAATATTCTTAATGGAAGAACACATCATTCTGTACTTTGGTCTTCCACATTCATATTTTACCAAGTGATCATCTGCAACCATTCAGCTCCATAGCACATGGGCATAAAGCAGCTCTATTAGTTTGCTAGGGCTGCCGTAACAAAATGCCACAGCCTGGGTGGCTTAAAAAATGGAAAGTTAACTTTCTCACAATTCTGGAAGCTAAAAGTCTGAGGTCAAGGTCTCAAGCAGTTTGGTTTCTTCTGAGGCCTCCTTCCTTGGCTTCTAGATGGCCATCTTCTGTCTGTGTCCTCACATGATCATCACTCTGTGTTGCCCATCCCAATCTCCTTTTCTTCTAAGGTCATAAGTCCTATTGGATTAGGGCCCAGCTCATTGACCCCTTTTTAACTCAGTTACCTCTTTAAAGGTCCTGTGTCCAAATACAGTCACATTCTGGGGTTCTGGGTGCTAGGGCTTCAACATTGGAATGGGGAGGCGGGGGGAGCTGACACACTTTGGCCCATAACAGCAGCCATCTTTCCAGCCCTGGACCCTGTGCATGGCAGGTGTTCAGTCAATAATTGTTGAATGACTGAAATAAAGAAGTATTAGCCACAAGCCCCTGTGCTGAGAGGAAGGAACAGGTATTAGGAGAAAAAGTGAGACTAGGTATTTATCCAAGGGATACAAGAGTGCTGATTCAAAGGGGCACATGCACCCCAATGTTTACAGCATCACTTTCAACAACAGCCAAAGTATGGAAAGAGCCCAAATGTCCATCACTGGATGAATGGATAAAGAAGATGTGGTATCTATATACAATGGAGCATTACTCGGCGATCATAAAGAATGAAATCTTGCCATTTGCAACTACGTGGATGGAACTGGAGGGTATTATGCTAAACGAAATCAGTCAGAGAAAGACAAATACATGAATTCACTCATATAAGGAATTTAAGACATAGAACAGCTAAACACAAGGGAAGGGAAGCAAAAATAATACAAAAACAGGGAGGGTGACAAAACAGAAGAGACTCTTAAATATGGAGAACAAACAAAGGGTTACTGGAGGGGTTGTGGGGGAGGATGGGCTAAATGGGTAAGGGGCACTAAGGAATCTACTACTGAAATCATTGTTGCACCATATGCTAAGTTGGATGTAAATTAAACAATAAATTTTAAAAAGACAAAAAAAAAGTTTCCTTAAACAGAAAAAAGAAAAACAAAAACAAAAGGAGAAAAAGTGAGGTGGCATTGTGGCTACAATTGGGCCACTCAGTCAATAGCGATCAGTTTTTTAAAATAGTTACATCATTATTAAACCTGAAAAAAATAAAATTCTGGATCAGCTATGAGGAGACAAGGAGAAGGGACCTCAAAAGCCTCTCATTAAGGGACGCAGGAAATCTTTAAGATGACTTCCATCATGCATTATGATTCCACACTGCTGCAAGCAATTAACAGCTGTTCCGAGTTGATGAAACATTAGGTTGGAAGCCCCTTTAGTGGATTTTGTCTACTCTAGAGTCCTTTGTTATTTTTAATGCACTCACACAAACAGGAAATGTCTTATGTCAGACGCAAAACATTTATCAATTTTACGTTCCCCTCATAGTCATCAAGTAAAAAAAAAAAAAAGGCATGGAAATAAATTGAAAAGATGCATGAGGCAGTCCTGTTAGCCATTCAATATTCAATGCTGGGTTTGAAAAATATTGTAACATTATACCGTAAAGCTGATTTGGGTAGCATTTTAATATGATCTGAGGCTTTTAAATAATTGTGTTAATACCACCGGCTGCTTTTATTTGGCTGGTTGGAAACATGACTCATTTTATAAATAATATCTTTAATGAAAATACACTAAAAATGTATGCATATGGTTATTAAGATGTCTGTACAGATTTCTCTTGGATGTGATGAGACTGTGCCAGGATGTTACTGTTTCCCTCTGCTGTCATGAAAATGATGACAGGTGTGTCGCCGATGTGCACAGCTCTGTTTTTTGTGGTGGTAGTGGTCGCATTGTGCGAGACCCGATCGAACACACTGCAGAACGTTGGGATATATAAATCTCTGCAGTCTCCACTCAGCCATACAGCAGCTCAATTTTTTGCTACAATACTCATAGTGAGATTTTTTTTTCCCAGTAGTATCGACTTCATGTTAACCCTCAGTGGGTTACTGTGGCATTTGCTACACGACTGGAATCTTTTATTCTGAATACTCGGTTTGTGGTGTGGTCTCTCCATTTTCCTTTAAAGTCACTTTGTCTGAAAGGCAGAAATCAGGTGTGAAAACCAAATGGTTGAGGACTTTAATCCTGCTTGTGTACCCATGTCTTAGAGGTTCCCTCGATTGGTGAAGAAAAATCAACAGATGCCCTTCTCACTGTCCACTCCATGTTATTGGGGCTGGGCTGTTGTTTCAGATCCTGCTTTTCTTCAAACATCATTAGGACAAATCCAAACCTAACTGGTATTAAAAATAAATGCCTAACACGCTGTTTAACTTGATTTCTGTTTTTTTACATATGCTGTCAACAAAAACACTCTTTGTATTTTAAAAACCCTACGTTAAAGTCAACCCATCAGAGATGCTGTAACTGAAAGCTTGAGAACTTCTCGAGTACCCTGTGTTGTAGAGTTGTTCTATTTTGCTTGATTTCATTTGTGCTAAATAAGCGTCCTGTGGGAGCAGCATCCAAACCGCATTAGCATCAGTATTTCTGAACCACCCCTTTCCATCCTTTTCTAGATGCCTTAATTACACTGTATTGGACAAAGGGGGTTATTTACCCACTTGTCCAGCTGCATTTTTCTTACATGAGCTATCTTGGATTGGGTTCCATGCCTGCCCCTACTGAAGGCAACCTGTTCTGCATGTGATTGAGGTTGTCTGGTGGCAGATTTCCTAGGTCAGTGTTAGAAGCCTCAGACTGCTGGAGGAGGACCCCGCTGTCCTGGCACAGCCCTGAAATGGAAAACAGTATTGTTGAGAGCAAGACCCAGTTCTTTGTAGCCAGGTGGGCACAGCTACATCTCCCTTGAAATCTCCGTGATTCTGTTTCTCTCTTTATAAAAGGGAAGACCGAAAGGACTTCTTGTCCTTGCCCACAAGAGGAGCATCCATTAGCTTATGTAGTTTGAAGAGTGTTAAGTTATACTCTGAAAACCGTGTAGACATCAAGTCCCCTTTCCTGAGGGTCCTTTTGTTTACCTTGACCAATTAGAGCATATGCATCACCTGGAAAATGAAAGAAAGAGCACCTCCTACCCCTGCGAAATTTGGTGGTATGTTGATACAGAGCTAATTCACTCTAAATGTTTCTTCCTGACTTCTTATTTTGCCACCTACCGC
This sequence comes from Neofelis nebulosa, assembly GCF_028018385.1. Lineage (NCBI taxonomy): Eukaryota > Metazoa > Chordata > Mammalia > Carnivora > Felidae > Neofelis > Neofelis nebulosa. The sequence goes on along the minus strand of NC_080782.1, from coordinate 99,653,890 downwards.
GCCAGGTCACCCATTACGGTTTCTCACATATAAATCATCCTGAACAGCAGTGTTCTCAAACTTTAGCATGTAACCGAGTCACCTCGAGGGCCTAAGAAAATACGGTAACTGGGTCCCAGCCCCAGAGTTTCTGATTCAATACCTCTATGGAGCCAGAGAATGTGCATCTGTAAGAAGTTCCCAGATGCTGCTCAGGCTGCTGATTCAGAGACCCCACTGTGAGAACCAGTGCTATCCAGTGTTAGAACTAACCATGTTCCTGTTCATTATCATTACAGGTCCAGGAGTCTGGTGTTTTGAACTTATTAACAACGTTTTCTTATTGCTGGGATTGACATTACTTGTGTACCTGACCCTTGGTCCTATTTTGTTACACTTGAATCACTGGTATCAAAAATAGTCCTGAAAACAGTATCTAACATTGACATAAAATTCGATGTCTTTACTTCCATTATCCCATTCAAGCCTCCAAACAACTCTAAGGCTGCTTAGTAGGAGAAGTAGTAGTAGAAGAAAGACGTCTGCAATGATAGTTTTTAAAAAGCCAATTTTAAGGGGCACTTGGGTGGTTGGGCTCAGTTAGCTGAGCTTTCAGTTCTTGGTTTCAGCTCAGATCACGATCTCTGGGTCGTGGGATTGAGCCCCACGTCAGGCTCTGCACTGAGCATGCAGCTTGCCTAAGATTCTCTGTCTCTGTCTCTGTCTCTCTTTCTCTCTCAAATAAATAAATAAATAAATAAATAAATAGCCAATTTTAAGAAGTTGGTCTTCCATAAGCAGCCCTCCCTTAAACTGATTAATGTACCTGTTAACACACCCTTCTCCTACTCTACAAGAGAGGTGTAATGTAATGCTCACTCGTGTCCTCAGCTAGTAACCTCTAGATTCTGAAGAAGGGGTGATTCTAAATGTTGGTGTAGGAGTTTGGCAAATGAGTCTAATGAGCAAGTAACAAATCCTTTTGCAGTCCAGTGGTTTCTAATTCTTTGCTTTCAACAAAACTGAAGAAGGATCTAATCCAATAATCTGGTATGTCATTAATAATGTTTGATGCAAACTGAGAGAACTGAGTGTTCAGAGAATTGAACCATGTAGTTGTAAGTAAAACTCTCTCCATTCACATTTACTTATTTACATGAATAAGAATTAATGATAAACTCTGTCTCACTTTAGCAATAAGTATTATCTTTGTATGGATGCATGAACCATTTGAGGGGAAAAAAGCCCTCCATTTTGTGTTATCAAAAGATAAACTCTCAATAAAACTTTATTTTTTAATGTCAATATTGTCAAACTTAAAAACTATATTTTGTTATATTGATCAATTGTGTAGCAATAGCTGAGTCAGTATAATGTTCAGTATCATTTAGAAAGCTTGCGATCAGGATATTGTTTTATATTTTAAATTTAGGACATATGCTTGCAGAGAAGTATAATAGATTGGTCAATAAAATCATAAACACATGATTTATGCATAACAATACACTTAAATTAGGTTAGAACTCTGTAAGTAGAATGGAATGTCCAGTTCAAGGAGAAAAGAGGATCATGTAAAATTTTCTTTTACTCAAGAGCTTGACCCTGTGGTTAGTAAGTGACTGATGGCGGTTCCAAATGGCTGTGGCATTGAGATTCCATTGGTTCCATTTTGAGTGACATTCTGGTTTTATTTAAGGTTTCCATTATTTACATTATGCCAGAAATTTTACCCTTACTAACAGATACATCCAGACCTAAGATGAAAATGTAAACGTCAGTTTAGAAATGTTGGTGGCAGGGATGGTTTCTCAAAATTCTGTGGAATCAAATGAGCATGAAGTTCTGTTCCACATGCACCTCTGATTCTCTGAGAGAAGAGAGATGAATGTCCCTGGGACTGTTGGCTTTCATGCCCCTCTTCATCCCTTTTGACCCTCCCTGAAAATCTTACCGTTCTACCATGAAGATTTCATCTTTGTGAAATGAATATTTCTCATTTATAATGAGAAATATTTGGTCTTCCACCCAGGTCCTGGCACTGAGGTCCTAAGGCCCTTAAAATTTCCTAGGTGGTGACAGTTGTGGTTTTTGTTACATTAATGACGTGATTTGGAAAACACCTAAGTGTAAGGGCTGGTTGCCAGTAGAACCAATCTTGTGACTGGGATTTGGAGTCTCCTTACCTCCAGGGGACAGGAAGGGGCTGGATATTGAGTTGAATCACCAACAGCCAATGATTTACATAAGCAGTGATGCCCGTGTAATGAAGCCTTCATAAAAACCTGAAAGGAGGTAGTTTGGAGAGCTTCTGCATTGGTGCACATAAGGAGGTTTAGGAAGAGTGGGTCTCCTAGAGAGTATTGAAATTCCCATAACTTGCCCCATGCATCTCCTCCGTTAGGCTGTTCATGAATTATATCCTTTACAATAAACCAGCAATCCAGTAAGTAGAATGTTTCTCTGAGTTCTGTGAGCCACTCCTGCAAAATATTTGAACCCAAGGAAGGGGCTACTTGGGACCTCTAATCTCTGGCCTAGGTCAGAAACACAGGTGACAATCTGGGCTTGCAACTGTCATCTGAAGAGGAGGGGCAGGTGGCTTGGATGTGTTTTCAAAACACCTTTTCCCCCATCGGAATGGTATCAGAATTTTTAACACGAAGTGGAAATCTTTAAGCTTTACCTACAGGCATGATTTAATGTAGAAACAGTTCTTTCCACATATTATAAGAAGTAAAAAACAACTTTCTTCCCATCTTAAGATGAGAAACTATTGCAGAATATTTTCACTGATTTTTTAAAAACCTGAACTTTCCTCATCAGACTTGGCAGGAAGTAGCAATGTAATGTGTTTACAGATCTACCCAGGTGGCTGCATAACGGCCGTAGCCGGCCCCCCTTCTTTCCCGCCTCTGGAGTATTGGTGGAAGCGGGTTTTGAGCAGCTCAACTGGAATGAGACCTAACAAAAGCTTTACTCCAACTTCCATATTCAGCTCTATGACATGTCTCTTGATCTCATTCTTCCAGCCCTTGTGAACTGCCTGTTTTCTACACAAATGTCCAGGTCTATAAGGTAATGTCTGATGCAGACAGGCCTGAATATTCATTGTGAAATACACAGATTGCCTCCAACATCCTATGAACCAAGACTCATATTTCAGAAATCTTATTGAATGCAACTCCTCGCTTCCCCCAAAACTTTCTTTAAATCTTCTCATGGCTTAATTAAATACTAAGAATTGTACTAAACCCAAAATGTTAATTATGTTTATCTCTGGGTGCTGAATCTTGAGGTGATTTGCTTTCTTTGAAATCATATTCTCTATTGCTTGAATTGCCACATAAGCATGTATGTTTTCATAGCTAGAAAACTGCAACAACAAAACTGTTATCCGAGGGTAAAGAAAATGATCAAAAGAATCCTAAGCAGGTGAGGTGAATCAAGTCCACCCCCTTTCCAGGTCTTTCCAGACAAATGAGATACTCAGAGTTGATGTTCCTCTTTTTATAAGACCATCCCCCAACCCAGTGGATTTTATTTTGTCTACAGTTTTTGATGCTCACTGTCAGGAAATTCTCAGCTAACCAAAACCTGCCTGTTATTCTAGTCTATGGCAAGAGGAAAAACAGCTGTTTGATATAATGCTTATCATTCGTAATAGCATTAAAGACCCTTCTTAAGTTCTGTGACACTCTACACTAATTCCTAATAGATCATATTGACCAGAGGTTTTTTTCCTAGATGCAAGAAAGTTTCTTTTTCTGCCAGAAATAATCAGAACCACTAATGTTTTACCTCCTCAGGTATGTGTCTAGCTGAATCTTTTCTGTTAGGTTTCTGGTTTTCCCAGACAAGGATTCAGGAGTGTTTTCTGCTGTACTCCATTGATAATTATATCAAGTGGTTTGGATACAGGACCAGGGAGGGGGTCTTGAGATCATCTTCCCACGTTGTCCATTCCTCCCATGCACTGGTCCCATCCTCCTCTGCCCCAACATGTCCCTGGTTCCCCTTTACCTCACCCCTGGTTTTTAAAGCCCTTTTCTCCTAACTGTCCTCACACACAAATACTTCTTTCTTTACTATGATCCCAGAGTTGCCCTCGAGAACCCAGTGTCCTAGCTTGGATCTGTGTTTGTGTAGTTGGGCATTCCTTTACTGTATCCAACTTTTCTTTTCCAAATCCCACAGTTTCAAATAACCCTTAGATCTGCAGCCCATGCCCATTAAAACCAAACACCCTCACCCTGTGAAATCTCTTGCGTGGGCATGCCAAGCCACCCCCAGGTCACCTCTCCAGTCTGCTGAGCCACAGGCCCACCAGAGGAGGGACTGCCTCATTTGAGCCCCTCATCCCTGAGGCCACCACCCACCGAACACCCAGAATCCTCTAGTCCTTCCTGCCTGTTTTTTGCCCTGGCTCCCATCTCTGGCCCTTCCAGGAGAAAAGAGGGCTCAGGTTCTCTTTAGAAGCTGGTATAAGAATGAAATTCTTGGGGCGCCTGGGTGGCGCAGCCGGTTAAGCGTCCGACTTCAGCCAGGTCACGATCTCGCGGTCCGTGAGTTCGAGCCCCGCGTCAGGCTCTGGGCTGATGGCTCGGAGCCTGGAGCCTGTTTCCGATTCTGTGTCTCCCTCTCTCTCTGCCCCTCCCCCGTTCATGCTCTGTCTCTCTCTGTCCCAAAAATAAAATAAAAAACGTTGAAAAAAAAAAAAAATTAAAAAAAAAAGAATGAAATTCTTTGCCAGATCGTTTTCCCCAATCCCTGTTTAAAAACTCAAAACCTGACAAAAAGGCACGGATACGGAATATGTTCTGAGATGTTTTTACAAAACGATGGGCAAAGATTTTCCCTTGAAACAATTTTGATCCTCTGCCCTTCCTTCTGAGACCTTGATCTTGTGTCATGACCCTCACAGAGTGTGTTTTGTGCTTCCGCTCCTTCTGACTGGTTGTCTGGCCCTCAGAATTGGAGGGCAGGGTACTGCCTTTCCATCTTTGCATCTATCCCCAAAGGGGTGCCTTGCCAGGTTGGGTTTAATAGCACAGCGGTTAAATTAGAATTTTAATGAGAAACGTGGAGGAAAAAGAAAACATAACAGCTTCTTAGCCTTGGTCTGAATTGCTTCTAGCTTCCTTTCAGTCTGGCAAGTTAACAGTCACCAGGGAAGAGGCTTTTCCGAGTGCCTCATCTTTGCGTAGCTTGTGAACTCAGGGTGCCCCCCAGTGTTGGTTAGGGTTCATCACAGTTAATCACAGTTCACCATTTCATAGAACACCTAGAATGGATGAGGGAGATGCATTTTGGTTTTGTGATTCGTGGTAATCCTCATTTTCTGCCAGACGCTTTTCTTGTGTTTGTGACCTTTGGAAGTTCAGTCTACCAGAGGGCTCATGAGGTATTTTGAAAAACTCAAAGGTATTTTGCCTATGTGCAAAATGGGCTCTTGATTGGAGAAGAGCAGTTTCCACACAAATTCATGTCCTAGCCAGAATCTCTCCTACTCCCAAATCTTTTGAAGGTGCCTCCTTTAAAAAACAAATAATGTTTTAGTCTTAATTTATTTTTGAGAGAGAGAGAGAAAGAGACAGAGTGCAAGTGGGTGAGGAACAGGGTGGGGGAGACAGAAAATTCAAAGCAGGCTTTAGGCTTCAAACCGTCAGCACAGAGCCCTTCGTGGGCCTCAAACTCCTGAACCACAAGTTTATGACCTGAGCAAAGTCGGACACTTAACCGACTGAGCTACTCAGGCGCTCCTGACATGCCTCCTTTTTCAAAATGTCATTATATTTTTTCTTTTTGAGACATCCATAGAACTAAAAAACCAACCAGTTCATATCTCTGCTTGGCTCTCAGAAGGAAAAAGCATTGATCCAACAGACTTGACCAACAAGTTTGTTCTTGTTGATCGGAATTTGAAGTCTTAAGGTTGTACTTGAACTTTTTCTACCAGCCTCTACCCAAATGAAAATGACTTCTAAGCTTCAGAATACCTTTTTTTCTTCCTTAAACTACCACTCTATCAAAGCACATGTCAATTTTGTTTATTCAAGCTGGTTGCTAGACTTCCCAGCACAGCTACCTCTAGGCACCTGCACTATATACTCCACAAGTGTTCTTTGCACCAGACTTTGAGAGCCACCGAGTTAAGCAAAGAAATTCCGTGCTTTTCCTACTTATTTATTAACCTTATTAATTAAAATATAATTTTATTCATGTCACGATTATTGCTGCCTTTGGGGCTAAATACTCTCTATAGCTCAAGTGTGTGTATGTGTGTGTGCGCGCGTGCACACGCACGCGTCAAGACTGTGGTTACAAGGGATATGGTGGGAGGTGAAGTACTCATGGAGATCTCAAAAGTCAGAACTACCTGTTTCTGTGGTTTGAACCCTTAGAAACAATAATTCTGCTGCCTCACCCTTTGGACTGGGTGGTGGTTAAGCAGGATGCAGTTTGTATTTTATTCATCTGGATGACTGCTAAACACCTGGTCAAAAGGGTAACAGCCTCAGGAATTCTCCCTTTGGCAAAGAGAAATGGCCTGAGCTTCCTGAGTTCTCCAGGTTTGGGAACTCCCTCTTCCGGTGTTTCCTGAGTAGGAGAGCCCAGCCAAGAGGCTAGAAGGAGCTTCAATATGGAACCTGAGCCCTCCCTGACTTTTAGTCACCTCTGCTGTGAAGAGCAAAAAGAATGTTGTCTATTAAAATGCAACCAGTTGAAACAGTACTAAGCCCAGAGCAATACAATTTGAATGCTTCCAAGTCAGATTAGTTGATAAAGTATCTAGTACTTTGCCTGGAGCTTTGATGTATCACCAGTATCGTATGTGATCTTACTGTGGTAGTCATCAGACCTACTCTTGTTTAAATTGAGGTTATAATTTATCTACAAAAAGATGCAAGAGTCTTAAATGTACAGTTCCATGGATTTTGATAATTGTATGTATCCATGTAACCACCACCCAAATCAAGATAACAGAACATTTCCACCTCCCCAAAAAGTTCTCTCACATTCATTGTCAGTCAGCCTCTTGACTGCCTACCCTAGAGGCAACCACTGTTTTGCTTTCTATCACCAAAGATTAGTTCTTCCCATTTTTGAACTTTATATAAATAAAGTGTGGAGCCTTCTGATTTCTTTCAGTCACCAATGTTTTAAAAATATATCCATGTTGCATGTATCAGTAATTCATTTTTTTATTATAAAATAGTACCATTATAAAGATACATCACAGTGTGTTCCTCCATTCTCCCACTGATGGATATTTGGGTTGCTTCCAGTTTTTGTTTTGTGTGTGTGTGTGTGTGTGTGTGTGTGCGCGTGTGTGTGTGCGTGCGTGTAGGGAGACGGGTCAATTTTAATTTTTTTAAAGACGGCTTTCTGGTCATTCTTATAGAAGACTTTTGAACAGCCTCAGCTCTGCTTATATTTTCATTTCTCTTGGATAAATACCCAGAAATAGGATTTCTGGGTCATCTGATAGATGTATGTTTAACTTAATAAGAAACTGCCAGTTCTCTAAAGTTGCACCATTTTACATTTTACGTGTGTGTGTGTGTGTGTGTGTGTGTGTGTGTAAGGAATGTGGTTGTGATTTTACGTTGCCACTGGTGATGTTTCAGAGTTCCGCTTGCCCCACATCCTTGCCAACACTTGGTGGGTGTGATATCTCCTTGTTTCAATTTGCATTTCTCTGAAGACAGTGATGTTGAACACTGGTAATTCAATGTTAAAGCTGATTTCTAAAGAAATCTTCACTTTTTTAATCTATGAAATGGGATGTAGCCATGTCCCCGTGGAACCTAAACTGAGTGTGTTATCTGAGCACATCTGAGACCCTGGTCAGTGTGTGCCTGTAAGGACCTGTAAGGACTCTGACTGTGTGGGGGATGGGGAGCCACCTGGGATAGAAGGACACTGAGGAGGGAGGGCCAAGGAGACAGACCCAGTCCAGGAACCCAGTCAGAGAGAGGGACCTTTGTTGATAGTGCAGTTTCTGTTGCCTCAGGTTTCTGTGCTTCCTTGTTCAGTATGAACACCAGTGAGAGGGAACTACAAATGAACTGAAAAAGATGTCCTCGAATGAGTCATTTGAACCCAATGGAGCTCAAGATAGGAAAAGGGAATCTCAATACTGGGTGAAGGAGGCTTTGGGTCCAGGCCTATGAATAATGATAGTAGGACCAAGTCTTGCCCACACAGCAGCCTCAGCACCGCACAGCCCTGGTTATAACTCTGTCACATTAATCCTTACGATAGCCCCATTATACAAAGAAATGGCAGTTCCTCAAAAAATTAAACACAGAATTGTCATACGATCCAGCCACTCCACTTTTAGGTATAATCCCAAAAGAATTGAGAGTAGGGACTTGAAGACATACGTGTACACCAGCGTTCCTAGCAGCTTTATTAACAGTAGCCAAAAGATGGAAACCACCTGTGCCCACTGATGGGTGAATGGATAAACAAATGCGCCCTATACACAGAGTGGGATATTATTCAGCCTCAGAAAGGAATGAAATTCTGACTTAAGATAGAACATGGGCAAACTTGAGGACATTAAGGTAAGTGAAATAAGCCAGATACAGAAGGACAAATACTGTATGATTCCACCTAGATCAGGTACCTTTAGTAGTGAAATTTGTAGGTATAGAAAGTGAAACGGTGGTTGCTAGGGACTGGGAGTGGAGGTGGGAAATGGGCAGTTACTGTTTCATGGGTATAGAACTTATGAGTTGAAAAGAGTTCTGGAGATGGATGGTACTAATGGTTGCACAACAATGGTGATGTATCTACTACCACTGAACTGTACGTTAACAATGGTTAAGGAGCACCCGTGGCTCATTGGGTGGAAGCATGCAACTCTTGGTCTCAGGGTTGTAAGTTTGAGCCCCAGGATGGGTACAGAGTTTACTTTAAAATCTTTAGATAGATAGATAGATAGATAGATAGATAGATAGATAGATAGATAGGCAAACAGATAGAATTATAAAAATGGTAAATTTGGGGGGTGCCTGGGTGGCTCAGTCAGTTAAGCGTCTGACTTTGGCTCAGGTCATGATCTAGCAGTCCATGGGTTCAAGCCCCTCATCAGGCTCTGTGCTGACAGCTCAGAGCCTGGAGCCAGCTTTGGATTCTGTGACTCCCTCTCTCTCTCTGCCTCTCCCCTGCTCGCACTCTGTCTCTGTTACCGTCAAAATAGATAAACATTAAAAATTTTTTTTAAATGGTAAATTTTTGTTATGTATATTTTATCACAAGAAAAACCCATTAAAACAAACAACAACAACAACAACAACAACAACAACAAAACAAGTAGCTTGCCCAAGGTCTCACAGCTAGTAACCAGCAGAATGAGGATTACAATTTAGGGGGTCCTATTCACAGCCTGAACTGTTCATTCCTTCCAGAGATGCTTCAAAGTTGGGATATGGCACAAGTGAGCAGGGCATCCTAGGGGTTTGTTGGGTATTGAAGGCCTATGTATCTGTCAGTAGATTCCCAGAAGAGAGAAACAAAAGACCCCTCAGGGTGATGGGAGGGGCAGCATTCATGTGTACATATGAGATGTTCCCTGGGCATCTCCAGCCATGGTAGCAGAGGAGCTAGACAGCTCTCAATAACAGGTAGGGATGAGTGGTTGATAAGGTTACAATAAGTAACCCAATTTAAAAAAAAATCTGGTGTAACAGAGAAATGATAGTTATGGACACAAAACCTTACAGATGTGTAATTTACAATTCTAGATGAAGTCCAGGTACAATATGACTTTTGAAATTACTTGGTGACCTACACCTTGCATACCTTTTGGGGTATAGAAGGTATACCCAAATCTAAAGTACCCTTTTGTTTTTTCCATTCTGCTTAACATGATTCAACAGACAAAATGTTTAGCCTCTAGCATTTAGCAGAGTACATACTCTAATCAAATGTGTGGAATATGTGATAAATGCTGGAAGAGACAGGACATAAAATCACTGTAGGAATTACTAAAGACAAAGCTGTTGATTCTCGGCAAGTCTGTTGTGTTCATGGAGGTGACATTGGATGTGGGCCTGGAAGTGTGAATAGGAATTTTGTAGGCCGATAACAAGGGTGAGAAGAAAAGAGCCTGAGCTGAGGCACAAAGGGCGTCACAGGGTGGTGAGAAGGTGGTGAGGAAGAGAAGGTAATAGGGTAAGACTGGAAGCTGGTTTTCTTGTGTACACATAGAACACTTGGATGAGAACCACCTGGGGTGGTTTTTAAGATGCAGGTTTGGGGACCCACTCCAGCCCTCCTAAATGTGGATTTTTCTGGTAGTGGAGGCTTGGAATGTGCATTTTCAACACTATTCCCTGCAATGCCATTGCGCACAGAAGTGCCATGGAGGGCATCGCTGGGCTGGAATGGGGAGGCGTGGATGGAGGTGGGCGAGGTTGAAAAGATTCTTTTAGTCCAGTCAGGTGTATTCAGCAGATAGACAGAAGATGGGGGAGGGAAGGAAACGTTGAGGCTGCAGTAAAGCATTTCATTGTTGATAAAGTTTCATGAAGCCCTTCTCCAGAGACTGGGAAATGCACTAACAGGAGTCAGAGAAGAGACTGTGCCGCAGAGAAAGGACGTGAGGTGTATGGATGGCGGGTATAAGTGCTGTGAGAAGACAGTGAACTTTGGTGATGATATTCCGGCACATGGTGATGGACAGGAATGGACAGGTGGACACCAGGAGGCACAAGCCAAGAGGGGCCTGAAGAGAATGAACACCTCACAGAGTTCTTCAAAGTCCAGGGCTTGTGAAACCCGGTGTGGGCCTCCCATCCCTGACTGCACTGGCTTTACTGGAATAACCTTGTGGGGACATGGGGACATGGGGTTGAAGCCAGATGCTTTTACTAAGGATGCTGTTTCTCCATTCCTGAAGATTAGCAGGAAATGTTAAGAGCAAACCTCCCCTACCCTTATGAAACAAGAATACAGATCCTTTAGGAAATATATGGTTATTACCTTCTTTGTAGTAATAACCATTTATAAGAAAGCTTTTGATGGAGAATGCTGCACTCTACCAAAACCCTCAGGGGTGAAAACATTTCTTTGCTTTTCTTACTGTGTGCCACCTATACTTGGTTTTTAGGGTGCATTTAAACACATGTAAGGAGAAAAGTGACAAGTCCTATAGATCAAATTTATTGCAAAAAGAGCTTATAACTTTATTTATTTTAGAGAAAGAAAGAATGTGAGTGGGGAGGAGCAGAGAGAGAGAGAGGAGAGAGAGAAACCCAAGCAGTCTCCACACGTCAGCAAAGAGCCTGATGAAGGGCTCAAACTCACTAACCGTGAGATCATGACCTGAGCCAAAATCAAGAGTCAGGCACTGAACAGACTGAGCCACCCAAGTGCCCCAAAAAGATCTAACTTAAAAACAAAGTGCCTTCATGCAGGAATGAAATCTAAAGTCTTCTGAAAGTCTGTTTCCAAATGTCTGTTTGAAGACCAACTTCAAACTACCTTCATTAGCTCTGTTTACTTTGAATGCTGGTAACACAGACAAAAACAATGACCGGTTTACAGCCAGATCTCTTGTCCTGGGCATTATTGACATTTCGAGCTGGATAATTCTTTGCGGGTGGGGGAACTGTCCTGTGCATTATAAGATATTTAGCAGCATCCCTGGCCTCTGCCCACTAGATGCCGGTAGTAGCTCCTCCTCCAAGCTCATGACAATCAAAAATGTTTCCAGACATTGCCAAATGTCTTCCGGCAGACGTTACCAAAAAAAATTGAGGGATCCTAGTTCAATGTGAGTTTCAGATAAACAAATAATTTATTTTAGTATAAGTATGCTCAAGTATTACATAGGACACACTTCTATTAAAACTTTTTAATGTGTATTTTATTTTTGAGAGAGAGAGAGCAAGAGAGAGAGACCCAGTGCGAGTGGGGGAGGGGCAGAAAGGGAGACACAATCTGTAACAGACTCCAGTGTGAGCTGTCAGCACAGAGACTGATGCGGGGCTCGAACTCACAAACTGTGAGATCATGACCTGAGCTGAAGTTGGACACTTAACCAATTGAGCCACCCAGGTGCCCCTAAAAAATCTTATTTAATCTTATTTAAAAATCTTTTTAAATTTTATTTGGTGGCCTGTGTTGTATCTATCTGTTCACCCTATGGGGCGGGGGGAGGCAACAGGATTGCTGATGTGTTAAACAAGATGATATGCTTGAGGTGCCTGGAGAGTGGTGGGGGTGCTATAAATATTCTAGGAATATGCTGCAGGCCTCGAATCCACTCCACCTGTATCCCTCTTGGAGGCTGCAGTTGATGCTCAAAGCTTCCTGTCTTTTACCAAAACTGTAATCAGAATGAATACACCATCATGAGCAGAAAGGGAGGCCACATGTGAATCTCTAAGTGCTGGGATCTAGCATTCCAGTCAAAGCTGGTTTTATGGCCTCCTCTGCTGGCACAGGAATCTCCTTCTGCCCTGGTACTTTGTCAGTGTGGACTCAGAGTTATTAGATCATGTCTCCTAAGCAGCAGCCACGGAAGGGGACACTGAATGAAAAACTGGTGCATTTGCCCCAGACCCGGTCACTCTGAGTTTGATTTTTCTGGCTCCATAGCCCTAGACAACCATTCCCTGGGATAGACCAGGACCAATCATTTCCACAGTCGGTAGCAGCCAGGAGCCTCTTTCTGGTCCAAGATTAATGACCCAAGCAGTCAGCCTTTCCAGGGAGCAAAGGTGAAATTTAACTCTAGGTAGATGCCTGACATTTTGAACAAAAGGGAACAGGCGAGTTAGGAGAGACAGCATTTGTACGTCTCCTGCAGGGTTATAAATCAAGGATGGGCAAAAGCGAATTGGGTCCCTGCCAATAGTTGAACTGATTTGGGCTCCTGTGTTTTGTTTTCAGACAGTCTGAATGAAACATGCTTTAAAGATGTATTGTCAGAAGGGTCCCTTTGAGTTAAGTACCAGCTTATTAATTCCTGAGAATTTTATGTTTCCAAAAGGAAATCCAGTTTGTGTGGGGGTTGTATTAAGTTTGTCCACGAGAAATTGCATTCTTTGCTCCAGAGGGAAGTCCCCTTTCCTGTCTGGCTATGGGTGAAATATATCATTAGAAGCTGGGTAAATGGGCCAAAGGGTGCAAGCTTTCAGTTATAAGATGAATAAATTCTGGGGATCTAATGTATCTATAGTTCTGTATGTATCATGGTGACTGTAGTTAATAATCCTGTATTTTTACAGTTGAAATTTGCAAAGAAATCGATCTTAAGTATTCCCTCCACAACCTGCCCCCAAAAGATGAGGTGAGCTATGTGTGATTTAACTTGTTTGTGGTAACCATTTCACCAGGCATGCATATGTCAAATCATCACATTGTACGCCTATAATAATACAGTTTTTATTTGTCACTCATACCTCAGTAAAGCTGGAAAACAAAAACAAAAGTAGACCACTCTGTGCACTAAAGCAAGTTCCAGCATATCTCAAAAAAAAAACCAAAACAAAACAAAACAAAAAAAAAACACGAAGCATATTCTCTTACCACAAGGAAATTAAGTTAGAAATCAATAACAAAACAAAAATTAAAAAAAAAAAACCTCCATATAGTTAAAAATTAGGAAATAGAGACATTTCCAGAAAGTTGCTTTGAAATGTAGGAGGCAAACTCTGATTATAAAGGAATCCAAGAGTGGGTTCTTCATTGGTAATTAAGTAAACATTTTCTGGATGACTACTCTTTGCCATTTTATACTAAAGATGAATAAGATGTGGCCCCCGGCTTCAAGGAACAGGCTTGGAGATAAATTAATCACTCTCTCATGGGGCTTTGCTCCCCATCACTGTGCTAAGCCCTGTGGGAATTTACAGAATATCCAGAAAACTCACTGGGAGGGGGAAGTGAATACCTTTTAATGTGTCCAGAAGAATTTATAGAGAACACTTCTCTCTACTTGGCTAATAGAAGACTAAAGTTTAGGAATTCTCCAAATTGACAAGGGTAAGGAATAGTGAAGCTGCAAAAGTATCTGCAGGTAATAAATGGTAGAAGGAGGGGTCCGTGAGGAATGAGGATGCAGACCGAGGCAGGAGCCAGGTGTTGGAGGGCCTGTGGTCACACTGAAAACTCTGGACTCTATCCTGAAGGGCCTACACAGAACCACTGGAAAGGTTTTATGTTGGTGAGTAATAGGATAGAAACATCTCTTGAAGTACTCAGAAAATAGACTAGACTAGGCAGATTGGAAGCTGGAGCCTATTAAAGGGAGAAGGTATTATAATTATTTAGCGACAGGGCTGTGACCAGTCAGAAGAGAGAAAACCAAAGCCCTGGAGCCAGGTTCCAAGGCCTGCTGCCAGGCTGGTGCTACCCCTTTGTGGCTTTACCATGAGAGGTCCACAGTGCAAGGGCTCTGAGCAACCCCCATGATGTGTGTCCTTCAGTATTTCAGCAGTGGGCACAGCTGTGAAGATCCATGCCAGCTGCAGATCAGCCCTATGAGGTTATGGAGGACAAGGGCCTCAAGGAAAGCAGGAATGGAGAGGAAGGGAGAGGCTTGGAAGATATACAGACAATAGGGTTGCATTTCTCAGTGGTCAACTGGACATAGAGAAGGAGGAGAGTAGAGGCTGACTCTCACATATCTGGTGTGGAAAGCTGTGAGGAAGGTTGAGTGCCCCCACTTGGGTTGGGGCCTTTGAAGAAACATCTGGCGTCAGTGAGTCTCAGGAACCTGAGATGATGTGAAAGTTGTTCTCTCAGTGGAGTTAAATTGGATACAAGTAAGCAATATCTGACGATGGGACCAATAGGGACCTCTCCAGAGTTGTATTGCCATCCACTGGACTTGGAAGGAGCGCTCAATATCCCTTTCCTTGAGGCAGAAGGCCTGGAAACCAGAGCCCCCAGGTCATGTGGTTGCATGTGTTTCCCAGCCCATTAGCATGGAATTTCTTTGACATAAATGACAAAGATCTAAGGGTCATTTTGGGCCTGAATCATGAGCTAAACAGCTGTTTAACTTGTCAAGTGTTAAATGATTTGTTCTGGATGAGAGACTACAGGCAAGAAAAGGGGCTAGAAAAAAGAAGCAGGTAGACAGGTCAACAGTTAGCAAAGATGTATGAGTATGACCTTTGGCATCAGCGACAAAGAGCACTCAGGCTGACCTCTGTTGTCATAACACTGGAAATATTATGGTCTTCTCCTTATCCCCACCCTGGGGAAAGATCTTTCACCTAAGAATGGATTCCATTAGTATTTTTGTGCCATATCATTGAAAATCTTCAGGGAATGGGCAGAGAGCTTTTGTTGATCATTAATTAGATCTTGCTGAGGCTATGTGCAAAGAACAAAAAGAAGTCCTGATCTGGAATAGAATAGGGGCCCTGAAGTTGTATGGAACACTGTTTAGGGAAAAAAAAAAGTATTTTACTTTTTTGGAGATAAATTAATCACTCTCTCATGGGGCTTTGCTCCCCGTCACTGTGCTAAGCCCTGTGGGAATTTACAGAATATCCAGAAAACTCACTGGGAGGGGGAAGTGAATACCCAAAAATAAACTCAAAATGGATTAAAGATTGAACTGTGCAACCTGAAACCATAAACTCTTAGAAGAAAACATAGGCAGTAATTTCTTTCACATGGAGCATAGAAATATTTTTGTAGATGTGTCTCTTGAGGCAAGGGAAACAAAAACAAATAACTGAGACTATACCAAAATAAAAAGCTTTTGCAAGCAAAGGAAATTGTCAATAAAACAAAAAGGCAACATGCTGATTGGGAGATGTTTGCAAATGATGTATCTAATAAGGGATTAATAACCAAAATACATAGAGAACTGACACAACTCAAAACCAAAAAAATAACCAATAAAAAAATGGGCAAAGGACCTGAAGAGACATTTTTCCCAAAGACATACAGATGGCCCACAGACACATGAAAAGATGGTCAACATCACTAATCATCAGGGAAATGCAAATCAAACTATAATGAGACATCATCTCACACCTGTCAGAATGGCCAAAATAAAAAAGACAAGAAACAAGTGTTGACAAGGATGTGGAGGAAAAGGAACGCTTGTGCTCTCTTGGTGCATGTGAAAATTGGCACAGCCACTGTGGAAAACTATATGGAGGTTCCTCAAAAAATTAAAAGTAGAGATCTCACATCCAATAATTCCACTATAGGCTATTTAACCAAAGAAAATGAAAACATTAATTCACAAAGATATATGCACCCCTGTTTTTATTGCAGCATTATTTACAATAGCCAAGATATGGAAACAACCCAAGTGTCCATCAATAGATGAATGAATAAAGATGTGGTATATATACAATGGAATATTACTCAGTCATAAAAAAGAATGAGATTGTGCCATTTGTGACAACATGGATGGACCTAGAGGGTGTTATGCTAAGTAAAATAAATCATAGAGATAAAATTCCATATGATTTCTTGTACCTGTAATCTAAAAACCAAAAAACATAAACAGACCCATATATACAGAGAACAAACTAATGGCTGCCAAAGGGGGTGAGGTACAGGGATGGGTCAAACAGGTGAAGGGGAGAGAGAGACATAGGCTTCCAGTTATTGAGTGACTACATCATGGGGATAAAAGACACAGCATAGGGAATGTAGTCAATGATGTCATAATAGCTTTGTAAAGTGACAGATGGCAGCTACACTAATGATGAGCACAGCATAAGGAACAGACTTGTCAAATCACTATGTTTCACACCTGAAACTAATGTATATAACATTGTGTGTTTACTGTACTTCGATTACAAAATAATTTAAAAGGATTTTTAAGGACAGCTACTTTAATAGCAGACTGAGTTACTGATATATCAAATAAGTATCATTATCTTGCCATGAGTCCTCTCCCAGCCTTTGGCATTTGTGTCCAAACTAACTGCAGTTTAAGTTTACAAGTTTGTTTAGTTTTATTTTTGTCAAGTTTGAAAGTGCTTCATTTCTTATCATGGATCTATACTCCAGAAAGAATTTCTTATGGCTTCATTTGTTCTAGGCACAAGATTTTAGAATCAGAAAGAAGCTTAGCCCTAGAATGAACTTTAGAGTCTGTTGGCTCAACTTTCTACCCAGTGTAAGACTTGCCAGTATTTGGTTTTATTTGTTCTTCAGTTTCCAAAGACTAGTCATCAGCTTCTGTACGAGTTTATATATTAATATAAACCTGCACACATATACAGTTAATTTTAAGTAAATATTTATGCGAGTAAAATAGAGAAGGAGTGTCAATGTGTGTTTAGAAGATATGCTATAATATATACGAATATATAACAATGTATATTTAAAAAGTAATGAGCTGCCTGTATATGCACTTACGATAGAAGCTTCATTTGCATGTGGTCAAAATTTGCCAGTTTTATAGGCTACTGTAGTAAATATTTACATAAAAATCTTTGATAAAATTTTAATTGACCTACATTATCATAATATTAATATTATATTACTGTCTACAAAAGAAAATACCCAAGGACCTTTGTTGAAATCAGAAACACACACAGCCACAAACATGCACACACACACACACACACACACACACACACACACACACAGAGTTTATGCTATCAGCTTTTTTCAAACCCTTGGACTCATTATTTCTTTCAGTGGAGCTTGGGAAACACCATGTTCAAATGAGTCATACATGCAGCAGGAATTCTTTCTGGAAAGGTCCTCTCATTCTCTCTTTTCATATTTGAAGCACTCACAGAAGATATAACAGAAAAAAGTAACCTTGGAAAACAAGCCCATGAACTTCTGACTTTCAGAAGCCACCAGGTAGGGGTACCTGACTGGCTCAGTTGGTCAAGTGTCTGACTCTTGATTTTGGCCGAGGTTATGATCTCACGGTTCTTGTGAGATGGAGCCTGCATTGAGCTCTGCGCTTAGTGTGGAGCCTGCTTGGGATTCTCTCTCTCTCCCTCTCTCTTTGCCCCTCCCTTGCTTGCTTTCTCTCTCTCTCTTTCTCAAAATAAATAACTTCCAAAAAAGCCACCAGGAAGTTTGTTTCTTTGAAAGCACGGTTAGGGTGACAAGCCACACTCAGGAACCAGAAGCGTAACATGACTTCCTTCTGCTGTTGACCACTCACTCTGTGCATTCCAAATAGTAGGACCAGAGCTCAGAGACAGAAATAGAGAAACTAATAGGGAAAATGAGCTTTTGCTTGGGCCTCCTCGTAGAGAAAGATGACTCCTGCAGTTAGTTGGACTTGGGCCCTCTCCCTGGAGTGCATAATTCCAGCTGAATTGGCTCGCACTTTTCAAAGGCGTGGTTATGTGCTGCAGGCAGATCCCTGCCAATTTGTGTGTGTGTGTGTGTGATTGCTTTGTGTATCAGTGTTGGCAGTAGTGCTGATTGCAGCTCAAGATGCAGCTGGCCTCTGCCCCAAGAATCCAAAATCAGAAAATGATTACAGTTACTGGTTCAAAGATCAAAGGTCTATGAGTGTTGTTTTCTCTCCCACCTGGAGACACCAAGGTAGTCGCTGGCACTTTGTCATTGCTATCCATAAATGAGCACTGTAGTGGCAATTTTTTTTAAATTTTTTTTTTAACGTTTATTTATTTTTGAGACAGAGAGAGACAGAGCATGAACAGGGGAGGGGCAGAGAGAAAGGGAGACACAGAATCTGAAACAGGCTCCAGGCTCTGAGCCGTCAGCCCAGAGCCCGATGCGGGGCTCGAACTCGCGGACCGCGAGATGGTGACCTGAGCTGAAGTCAGACGCCCAACCGACTGAGACACCCAGGCGCCCGTGTAGTGGCAATGTTTTGATTCGTCCCGATCAGAATCAACCTTGGTTTAGTTCCACAAGTTCTATGGATGCTGAGTAGTGTCACAGTTCTCATTCCACTTTCCTTATCCTTTCTCTCTTCCCATCATACCTTGTACTTGAGAAAAATCAAAGGCTTACAACTCT
Source organism: Neofelis nebulosa (assembly GCF_028018385.1). Taxonomy (NCBI): domain Eukaryota; kingdom Metazoa; phylum Chordata; class Mammalia; order Carnivora; family Felidae; genus Neofelis; species Neofelis nebulosa. The sequence continues at coordinate 99,634,957 of NC_080782.1, read as the reverse complement.
TTGAAAAGCTTTTTCTCCTTTTCTGAATAAAAAATATTACAAAGTAATATGATACTCAAATTAAACAAGTAATGCCGAAAGTGCAAGTCCCCTGTTAGCATCCACTCCGTACCTTGAGTTGCCGGTTAAAATAGCTTAGTCAAAATTTAAAAAATACAATAAAATAAAAATAAAGGGCTGCCTGGGTGGCTCGGTTGAGTGAGCATCTTAGTCTTGATTTTGGCTCAGGTCATGATCGATCCCAGGGTCGTGGGATTGAGCCCTGTGTTGGGCTCCACACTTAAGAGTCTCTTTCTCCTTCTGCCCTTCTCCTCTGCCCACATTCTCTCCCTAAAATAAAATTTTTAAAAATGAAATAAAAATAAAATAGTTTAGTCTATTCCCCCCCCCAGCTTGTTTTCTACATATGACATGTTTTATGTGTATATAAAATTGAAATCATTACTATTTACACTGTTTGGAAAAGAACTTTTTTTTTTTTTTCTGAACAGTGTAACTTGGACATATTCCATATCAGTTCAGAAAGATCCACCTCGTTCTTTGCAGTAGCTATATGGTGTGCTTTTGCATGGCTATACCATGGTTTATTTAACTTTTCCCCTCCCCCCTGCTTCTTTCTCCTCTTCTTTTTTTTCACAAATAAAGAGAAGGTGAAAATCTCTGCTATGAGCAACAGGGACTGTCCAGCTGTATCTGGCTGTAAAGCCACAGGTGACTTTAGATGCATGACAACCTGAGTTTCTAGCCAAGTGTTAATGTTTCATATTGATTAGATAGTATTTATATTGTAAACCAGTGACCTTTTGAGGGGATACGATTTTATTTCTGTAAGACTAAAATCAGAAATTCATCTGGTCATTGTTCCCTTCCTGTGTTTGTTGGCCACTTGAGAAAATGGATTTTCAGCTGCTTTTCTTTTTTTTTTTTAATTTTTTTTTAACGTTTTTATTTACTTTTGAAACAGACAGAGACAGAGCATGAACAGGGAGGGTCAGAGAGAGGGAGACACAGAATCCGAAACAGGCTCCAGGCTCTGAGCTGTCAGCACAGAGCCCGACGCGGGGCTCGAACTCACGGACCGTGAGATCATGACCTGAGCCGAAGTCGGCCGCCTAATCGACTGAGCCACCCAGGCGCCCCTCAGCTGCTTTTCTAAAGAGAATTTTAGTTGTCTGTATACCTTGTGAATGAAGACCAGTGACAAATAAATATAGGTGGTTTACTTCTTGGCTATTAAAAACTCATCTCACATAGAATATTTATTTATTTGTTATTAACATGGATTGTTTATGTTTTCGAACGCCGAATCTGTGTCTTGCATCTAAAATCTGCCTTCCTACCAAAGGCTGTGTCCTAATAATATCACATAACTGGCAACCAAATAGTGATCAGTAAAGTAGGTGTTCATTCCCCAGTGCATCAGAGACCAAGGCCAAAAAGGAACATGAAAGCCAGCATTCTTCTTCTGCATGCATCACATACCTCTGCCTTGGCACCCTGAAAGATTTCAGACAGTCACACCACTGGGGAGGCAGCTGGTTTCTGCAGTCCTAAAGTACATTGGCTTGAGGCTTGTAAATGGCCTTGATTATTATGCAGGACACATAATGCTTTTATTAGCATCACACTGATTAGTGCTATGCAGTAACTGCTTTCTGTAATACCCTAATTGAGGTCCTTCCTTGCATGGAATTTACATTATATGTAGATAAATCCCTCACTATGACATTTTAATGAGTATTTTTTTTTAAACAAAGTCCAAAGGATAATTAGAACTACCTCCCACACAAGCATCTTTTTTTTTTTTAAGACAAGAAAGGTGTGGGTACCAACAGAGAAGACTCATTTAAGAGAATCCATTTTGTAAGTGCAGATGAGTGTCCTAAAGCAACAACCCACTTTCCTAGTTGCATGTGGCTTGGTTTCTTTTTCCAGTCCTTCACTCCTGTGGATGTCTCCCCACTTCCTGATGTTTGTGGTTTAGGTTTTATATCATTTTCAAACTCAAATTTAAGCCGTCTTGAAATAGAGCTGGAGAGGAGTCCCAAGAATTCATGGCTAAATAGTTAGGGTGGTCAGTGTCTCACCACTTCATTCTTTTACTCGCTTTTGGTCCAGGTAACGGTGTTTTAGTTTAACAAAGCATCTGCACAGCCATTCCTGAAAACCTTCACTGTGTCTATCTCTCATTCAAGCCACAGAATATCATCCCTCAGTCTTTGACCCCGCCTCCTGCAGGGGCATGTCATAAAAGGGGAGTAGCAGTGGACTCCCTTCCTAGGATTCCCTCCTCTCACTTGAGAGCTGTCCTCCTTCTCTCCAGGTCAGATGGTTGAAATAAGGAAGAAAAGAGTTATTGACCAAGCATGGCACAACCTGTCTTGGCAGTTGTCATCCACTTCTTAAGTATCTTTTTTATTTTATTTTTTTAACGTTTATTCATTTTTGAGAGACAGAGAGAGAGAGAGAGAGAGCATGAGCTGGGGAGGGGCAGAGAGAGAGGGAGACACAGGATCCGAAGCAGGCTCCAGGCTCTGAGCAGTCAGCACAGAGCCCTACGCGGGGCTCAACTCCCTGACTGTGAGATCATGACCTGAACTGAAGTCTGATGGCCAACTGATTGAACCACCCAGGCACCCCCACTTCTTAAGTATTGATTTGAATTGTATCTCTAACTCAGATGTTAGAAACTGAAGAATTAGCTCTTTGTTCAGGACCCAAATCAGAAAAGAAATGTAGCTGAGGCTCTGAAGAAAATACTCCTTTGGGTAGATACCTCTGCTTCTTCTGTACTCCAACCACGCTTTCTTCATAACCTTTTCTAGCATGGGTGGTACTGTTTCTTGTGTCTGTTAACTAATATCTGCCTCTTCAACTAGACTGGAACTCCTTGAGGGCAGAAAATAAGTCTTATTAGCCTCCACACCGTGGAGCATTGTGACTAGCATTTACAGGCGCTCAGAGAAAGTATGAATGAATAAACAAAGTAAGTTAAGGTTATCACTAGGCAGTAAGGAAATGCAAATTAAAACTGTGGTGAAATACCACTATACACCTATTAGAATGGCCAATAAAAATGCCTAAACTGACAAAAAAAAAAAGTGGCAGGAAGGATGAGAAGCGGCTGGAGCTCTCACACACTACTGAGGGATATGTAAAGTGGTACAGGCATTGTGGAAAACAGTTCCGCAGTTTCTTATAAAACTAAATATAAATTTATCCTATGACTCAACTAACTCGCTCCTGGGTATTTACACAAGAAAAAAGGAAGTCTTAGGGATGCAAAAAAACCTGTCTGAAATGTTTGCAGCTGTTTCATTTATAATCACCTGAAATTGGAAACAGTCCAGCAGTCCTTCAGCTGGAGAGTGAATACACAAGCTGGGATCCATCCCATACACAAGGGAATTGTAGTCAGCCGTGAAAAGGGACAAAGTATTGATATGTGCGACAGTCTGCACGGGGGCATTATTCTAAGTGTATTAGGCCAGATTCAAAAAGCTGTGTACAGTATGATTCCATTCATATGACCTTCTGGAAAAAGCCAAACTAAAGACAACTATAAAAGCCAGTGGTTATCAGTGGTTAGGGAGGGAGGAAGGGGTGACTGTAAAAGGGCAGCAGGGAAGAATGTTTTAGGGGGATGGAACTGCTCTGCATCTTGATTATGGTGGTGGTTACGTGACTGTACATTGATCAAACTTGAACTATATAATGGAAAAGTAATCAATTTTACACTATATAAATTACTAATTTAATTTGAAAAAGTAAATCTGTTGTTTTGCTATTTAGGGTGCATTTTAAAAAATGCCAAAAGAGGGCCTCCTGGGTGGCTCAGTGGGTTAAGCATCTGAATCTTGATTTCAGCTCAGGTCATGATCTCAACGTTGATGAGTTGGAGCCCGACATTGGGCTCTGTGTTGACAGTGCAGAGCCTGCTTGGGATTCTCTCTCCCCTTCTCTCTGCCCCTCCCTGGCTCCCGTGCTCTCTCTCTCTATAAGTAAATAAGTACATTTTTTAAAATAACAATAGAAAATAAGTCTTACTAGCCTGCCGTGGTTTTTCATGTGTTCATCTACACACACGAACACTGTGAGAGAGTGTGTGTGTGTGCTTTCATTTAGCAGATGTTTAAAAACATTATTCTATGGACCAGGACTTGCTGTAGGCACTGAGAATATATTGGTGAGGAACAAAAGCCAAGTTCCTACTCTGATGACGGGGAGAGAGACAGATAGTAAACATGTCAACGAATCAATGCGGTTGACAGCTTTGTGCTGTGGAAACGATAAAACAGGCCTTGGTGATGGAGAGTGGGATTCAGTGATTGGCCTCTCTGAAGAGATAGATAACCTTAAACTGACCTGAAAGGTGTGAAGGAAGCATGAATGTATGCAAATATCCAGGCAGAGCAGTTCTGGCAGGGAAAATATCAAGCAAAGACCCCAAGGGAACTACACTGGTGATGAGACTGCCTGAAAGACCCTCTCACTTTCAAAACTCATAGAAAGGCCAGCTAAAACATAACAAACATTATTTTCAAATGTATGGCTGGGCTTCCAAGGAAATAAGGCAAAGCCCCTAAGATGGAATTAAGCTTTGTATGTTCAAAGAACTGGCAGCAGGAAGGTGGATCTGGACCAAGAGGGCAAGGAGACCAGCAGAAGGTGAGCTCAGGTAAGTAGGTAGGGATCTGTTTCTGTTGGCTCCAGAGGCCATGGCAAGGCATTTGGATTCAGTCCAAAGGTCTTGGGAGCCATTGGAGGCTTTCAGGAAGCAGAATGAAATGCTCTTGTTGACATTTCAACAGGATAAGTCTGGCTGCTGTCGGGAGAGTGGCCTGTGACACACCAGGAGAGGCAGGGAAAGGAGAGTGAGGCTCCTGCTGAAAGTCAGGGGTACAGTGTTGCCAGACAGGGGCTCTGTGGTACCAGGGAGAGGTGGAGACATGGGTGGCTTGGAGGTCTATTGGAGAGATAGAGTTTGCTGAGAGATTGGACCTTGAGTGTGGTGAGGGGAAAAGAAGAGTCAAGGATGCAGTCCTGGTTTTTGGCACAAATATCTGGGCGGCTGGCAGTGTATCATTTGCTGAAAGAGAAATACTGAAGGAAAAACAAGACTTTTCTTTGATAGCAGAGCAGGAAATCAGAAGTTCCATTTTGGACACAGTAACTTTGAGATGCTTAGACACCTCTGTAAAAATGTAAATAGGCAGATGGAGATGGGTTTCTGGAGCTCTAGAAAGAAAACAGTCTGTATTTCAGAGACAATGGCATATAGATGGTGCTTAAAGTCATGGGAATCCATGAGTCTTCCAAGAAAGAACCTGTAGCCAGAAAACAGGACTGACAGTCAATATTTGGTATATACCAACTTTGGGGAGCTAGTCAGAGAAAGAGCCATTACGAAAACTAAAGGTAAGTCATTGAGGTGGGAAGGAAACTAATACATGTAGTGATGAGGAAGATAAGGAGAATAGCTTCTTCCAAGAAAAGAGAATGGTCAACTATATGGAATGATTGAGAGAGTTCGAGTAAGAAGAGGATGGAGAAGTGACCATTAAATTTGGCAAGACAGATGACCTTGACTGGCACAATTTCTGTTGAATTTGGGGCAGAAGCCTATTTGAGGTGAGAATATTGGATGAGAAAGTGGATAGAGTTGCTATAGACCATTCTTTTGAGAACAATTGGCCGTGATGGGGATAGAGGAGTAGCTGTGCAACTGGAGAGGCCTGTGGGGGTCAAGATAGGGTTTTTTCTTAGATGGTGGAGATGGGTGTGCTGAGGAAATGACCCACTGAGTAAGGCAAGAGAACACCATGAGGAGGGCTGGAGAGGAGGGATAGATAACTACAGGAGTTCTGTCCTTGAGAGAGAGAGAAAGTTGGGCTCCAGAGCCACGTGGACAGGTTGACCTTGGATTGGTTTCCACAGACGAACTGCCCAAGATCCTAAGGGAAGGAAGAGGGTGTGGACAGGAGCGGGTGGGTAGGGGTATTCAGCAGCGAGAAGATGAGATGTATGTGGTTCTCTCTGTGTTTGTTTTCTCAAAGAAAACAGGAGGTAGGGTCAAGTGCACAGAGTGGAGTAGATGGCTAGAGATTTGAAGAGGTACCTAAAAAGGTTACAAAAGAGTTTTTGGAGCCTAGGGAAAGCATATTGCAAAAAAAAAAAAGGAGAGAGAAATGAGTGGACCACACACCCTTTATGTAAAGCAAGACCACAATGTATGTGTACGTGCACACCCCAATCACGGGGTCAGAAGACCAACCTCATGGCTAATGAAGTAGAGAATGACATGAAACACAATGAATAGGCTAAGCTTCGGCTGCTAGAGAGAAGAATCTACCTGAAAAAACTGAATTTTCAGCTGAGGAAAGCTGAACTCTGTGCCAGCTAGCTCTCCTCTGGGTTTAGATTCTATGTGTAGTCCAGTTTCCTCTGTAGGCTGAAAAGTGCTCAACTGGAATCACACTGCAATCAGTCTCTTCCCTATTGCTGTGAGGTTCAGGAGCAGGGGAAGTGAAGGGTGATACCAGGACCAGCTGTCGAGAAGGAGAGTGAAATCACCAGAGAAGCGTCTAGAGAAGTCCGAGCCAAAGCAAGGGGCCTGAGGTTTCATAGAGAAGAGCTGAAATTCTTTAATGTAATTGCTGTCAATCAAGAAAGCCCTAAAGCTGTAACTGCAAAGAGAAGCATATTGCTCTCTTCATGCTGCTGTAAGAAATCACCACAAACTGAGGTGCCTGGGTGGCTCAGTCGGTTGAGCGTCCGACTTCGGCTCAGGTCACAATCTTGTGGTCCATGAGTTCGAGCCCCGCGTCGGGCTCTGGGCTGATGGCTCAGAGCCTGGAGCCTGCTTCCGATTCTGTGTCTCCCTCTCTCTCTGCCCCTCCCCCATTCATGCTCTGTCTTTCTCTGTCTCAAAAATAAATAAACATTTAAAAAAAGAAAAGAAAAGAAATCACCACAAACTTACTGGTTTTAACCAGCACAAATTTATTATTCTCAAATTCTGGAAGTTGGAAGTCTAGATGAGTTGGCAGGGCTTCTTGGAGGCTCGAGGGGAAAATACATGGCCTTGCTTTTTCCAGCCTCTGCAAGCCACCTACGTTCCTTGGTGTGTGGCCCCTTCTACATCTTCAAAGCCAGAACTGTAGTATCTTCAGGTCTCTCCTCAAGCTCACCTCTGACTTTTGTCATCACATCTCTGTGTCTCTCTTTCTCTTACAAAAAGGCTCTTATGTTTATGTAAGCACGAGCCCAGCTTTATCACTTAATCATTGTACCTCAATATCCTTAATGGGATCACACCTGCAAGGCAACTTTGCCAATAGGGGAACATAGTCGCAGGTCTAGGCATGGGGATGAGGACATAGAGAGGGAGCATTATTCTATCACAAGATGTCTCCTGGTCTATCCACTAGTGTGACGTAGTTCTGTGCTGTAGCCTGACATTTAAAGCATTGCTTTTGCTTCATTCAGCCATGTGTAAAGCTTTTCTTTTTCATCCAGTGTGTAAAATAATAGGATCTAGATCTTTTTTAAAAAGACATTCTTTATGAGAAGCTCTCAGATCAAATGTGAAGTGAACATGGTATGTTTTCTCTGTTCCATCATAAAATTTCTTCTGTGTTTTTGGATATTTGAGGCTTTTGAATTTCTGCTACATAGAACAATGAGAGTAGACATCCTCTCCTGAAGTTTGTGATGTGGTTAATTTACCAGTTCATATAATCCTCATGTGTTAAATTCCCAGGTAATATTTATTAATCTAAGATTGATACAGCATGTCACTGATGTTTATGTCGTTTGTCAACAAATTCTGTTTATAAGTGAGTGTGCATAGACATGAAATTGAGTGTGGCCTCAAATCCTGGTGGAGAAGATTCTGATATGAAACTTCAGCTTTGTGGCTTTGAGGAAGTTGTCACCCTCAGAATCTCACTTGGCTCTTGTGTAAATAATGAATAATTACACTGCTCTCTTAGGGATGGCCTGACTTTTGTTCACAGAAGGACTTATAAATGCCAAGCAATGCCAAAAACTAAAATTTTGCCTAATATAATTCACCTATGCCTGTATACATTTCCTCTCTGTTTTCAATTAGATTTTTTTATCCTTCATTATTTCTCCTTTAGAATTATGTTTGAATGTAGCTTTTAACCATTCTATACTCATCCAAATATTGGCTTTTAGTTCTTAAAGAGTTTTCTGTTTGTATCCCATAATGCTTGTTTTTATTATATATATTATAGTAAAAATACTATTTAGAAATTTAAAATTCTCTTGATCTATTTTAGGACACGTGCATATGGAGAGATACCACAACTGCCGTTTCTTTTTTTTTTTTTTTTTTTTTTTTTTTAACATTTTTTATTTGTTTTTGGGACAGAGAGAGACAGAGCATGAACGGGGGAGGGGCAGAGAGAGAGGGAGACACAGAATCGGAAACAGGCTCCAGGCTCCGAGCCATCAGCCCAGAGCCTGACGCGGGGCTCGAACTCACGGACCGTGAGATCGTGACCTGGCTGAAGTCGGACGCTTAACCGACTGCGCCACCCAGGCGCCCCGACAACTGCCGTTTCTTAATAATTGTACTGGTCTGGGTGCTGGGCAGCAAACCAAAGACACCCTTTCAAGGGATCACTAAAGAGTCATGTGGAAACAGTTAAAAGAAACTGGTAGGGAATAATAAAGTACCCAGGAGCTTGTAGCAGGAGGACATCTTGTACCCACCTGGGCATCAAAGGGCAAGAAGAGGGAGGGACTGCCAGAAGTTGACAAGAGCTATGACTATAGAAGAAGGGCCCAGAGGGCAAGCATAACCAATGCCAAACCTCCACCCAGCCAGGGCAAGGCAGAAGGGAAGCAAGGGAAATAAGTGTCCTGTCCCCACTCTCTGCTCTCCTGCCCCTGCTTCCTTTATCCAAACCCAGTGGAAGCCAGTGGGCAAGGGAGCCAGTTGACTCCCTTCATAGTGGTCTGTTTCCTGGCACACAGCAGGGTGGAGAGGAGTGGGCAGTCAGCGACTGGAGGAGCAAACCAAAATGCCCATCACAGTGGTCTGTTGGAAAAAAGCATTCCAAATTCATCATGGCCTTTGGAATTTGGTTGTACAGAAGCACACATGCATCCCCATACTTAAGCCCTGACCCCTTTGGTTTTTCTTTCACCACTCCTATCAGTGGTTGTGTAGTTGAGCTGGTCACTGTGGCTAATCCCCACGTTGGGTCGTTCTTCTCTATTAAGACTTGATTAATAAATTTGCAGTGTGGACACCCACGATGATGGCGGGGTCCTCGCTTTCCCAGCAGGCAGTCTGAGGGTCACTCTCCTTCACTCTTCTCTTCTTCCTTTTCCAGGATGGAGCTTCAGCATGGGATCAGCCTACCAGTTTCATAGTTGGCGTGTGTTCGTGATAGTCTGTGCGCTCCCCTGTGTCTCCTCAGTGGTGGCCCTCACATTCATGCCTGAAAGCCCACGGTTCTTGTTAGAGGTAACACCTATAACTACAAATATTCAAGGAAGCTACATATGTTGGAAAGAGTTCCTTGCGAATTCTAGGAAAGTGTGTTTACCTCTTTAGGAGGTACGTTTTCCCTTGCTGCTATGGAACCATGGAGGGGTTGGCTTTATGGGGATATGCTTTTAAAGGATCAGTGTGTGAAAAAGCTTTCTCGTGGCCAGAAAGCACTAATGTTCCTCCCGAAGCAAGTAACTTTTCACTTAGTGAAGAGAAGATGTCTTATTTTTTTATACATGAAATTTTAGCAGCCGAAGATGCTATTTATAGTTACAGGTCCACCCATCCACTGAACTGCTAATGTCCTTAAGGATATCCAGTGGGATATCCCATTTGCACAGTTACACCCAATTTGATCTGACAACACAAGATGGTTATGGGAAAATCAGGGAGTATAAGTGTTTCATCTTTTCGCACCTCACTGTCTATTTGCATTTCTTAGGTTGGAAAACATGATGAAGCTTGGATGATTCTGAAGTTAATTCACGATACAAACATGAGAGCGCGGGGTCAGCCTGAGAAAGTATTCTCGGTGAGTACTTGCTTCTCAGAGAATCCTCTACGCCAGGGGCCAGGAAACCTTTCCTGAAAAGGCCAGATTGTGGACTTTTCTCTCTCTGCACCAGCTACGCTTATCTTTCAATTCCTCATATTTCTGTTTCACTGAGACGTGTTGCGCTTACTGCCCTTGCGAGTACTATTCACTCCGCATGGAATGCTCTTCCATCCTCTAGTTACAAAATTTACTCTCAATGGGGAATGCTCGTCTAAATTATTAAAAATTAGGGGTACCTGGGTGGGTCAGTTGGTTAAGTGCCAACTTCGGCTCAGGTCATGATCTCACGGTTTGTGGGTGCGAGCCCGCATCGGGCTGTGTACTGACAGCTTGGAGCCTGCAACCTGCTTCAGATTCTGTGCCTTCCTCTCTCTCCACCCCTCCCCTGCTCACACTGTGTGTGTGTGTCTCTCTCTCTCAAAAATAAACTAAAAAAAATTTTTTTAATTACTGAAAATTGGATGCATAGAATTTTTTGAAGGTACAATGGTTTTTAAATCTTTTTACATATGCAGTCATATACAATTTGACTAATAATGTTTTATCTGAAAGAGGTTTAGGCAGACATATCATAAGACATGAGGTGAACGTAAATAAGATCTTCAGTGTCTTATAAATGATGTCAACAATAGGTCTTTTGATGGCTTCCTGTCTTACATATAGGTCTTTCACCAATTTTGAGTTTATTTTTGTGTATGGTGTAAGAAAGTGGTCCAGATTAATTCTTCTGCATGTCGCTGTCCAGTTTTCCCAGTACCACTTGCTGAAGAGACTGTCTTTATTCCATTGGATATTCTTTCCTGCTTTGTCAAAGATTAGTTGGTCATACGTTTGTGGCTCCATTTCTGGGTTCTCTATTCTGTTCCATTGATCTGAGTGTCTGTTCTTGTGCCAGTACCATACTGTATTGATGATTACAGCTTTGTAGTAGAGCTTGAAGTTCGGGATTGTGATGCCTCCTGCTTTGGTTTTCTTTTTCTTTTTTTTTTTTTTTTTTTTTTTAAATTTTTTTTTCAACGTTTTTTATTTATTTTTGGGACAGAGAGAGACAGAGCATGAACGGGGGAGGGGCAGAGAGAGAGGGAGACACAGAATCGGAAACAGGCTCCAGGCTCTGAGCCATCAGCCCAGAGCCTGACGCGGGGCTCGAACTCACGGACCGCGAGATCGTGACCTGGCTGAAGTCGGACGCTTAACCGACTGCGCCACCCAGGCGCCCCTGGTTTTCTTTTTCAAGATCGCTTTGGCTATTCAGTGTCTTTTCTGGTTTCAGACAAATTTTAGGATTATTTGTTCTAGCTCTGTGAAGAATGCTGGTGTTATTTTGATAGGGATTGCATTGAATATGTAGATTGCTTTGGGTAGTATTGACATTTTAACAATATTTGTTCTTCCTATCCAGGAGCATGGAATCTTTTTCCATTTTTTTGGTGTCTTTTTTCAACTTCTTTCATAAGCTTTCTATAGTTTTCAGTGTATAGATTTTTCAACTCTTTGGTTAGATTTATTCTTGAGTTATGGTTTTGGGTGCAATTGTAAATGGGATCGATTCCTTGATTTCTCTTTCTGTTGCGTCATTGTTGGTGTAGAGGAATGCAACCAATTTCTGTGCGTTGATTTTATATCCTGCAACTTTGCTGAATTCATGAATCAATTCTAGCAGTTTTTTAGTGGAATCTTTTGGGTTTTCCATATAGAGTATCATGTCATCTGCGGAGAGTGAAAGTTTGACCTCCTCCTGGCTGATTTGAATGCCTTTTATTTCTTTATGTTGTCTGATTGCAGAGGCTAAGACTTCCAATACTATATTGAATAACAGTGACGAGAGTGGACATCCCTGTCTCGTTCCTGACCTTAGGGGGAAAGCTCTCTGTTTTTCCCCATTGAGTATGGTATTAGCATTGAGTCATTCATATATGGCTTTTATGATCTCGAGGTATGTTCCTTCTATCCCTACTTTCATGAGGGTTTTTATCAAGACAGGATGCTGTATTTTGTCCAATGCTTTCTCTGCATCTATTGAGAGGATTATATGGTTCTTGTCCTTTCTTTTATTGATGTGATGAATCACATTAATTATTTTGCGAATATTGAACCAGCCCTGCATCCCAGGTATAAATCCCACTTGGTCGTGGTGAATAACTTTTTAATGTACTGTTGGATCCGGTTGGCTAATATCTTGCTGAGGATTTTTGCATCCATGTTCATCAGGGAAATTGGTCTATAGTTCTCCTTTTTCGTGGGGTCTCTGTCTGGTTTTGGAATCAAGGTAATGCTGGCTTCATAGAAAGAGCTTAGGAGTTTTCCTTCCATTTCTATTTTTTGGAACAGCTTCAAGAGAATAGGTGTTAACTCTTCCTTAAATGTTTGGTAGAATTCCCCTGGAAAGCCATCTGGCCTGGACTCTTCCAAGCCAAATAATTCTTAATCCAGAAGCTATTCTCTCTGAATGTTTTATCTGCTAATGTGTGCCTTTGTGGTTAAGATTCAAAGAAGGGTATTTTGGTTTCATATTATTCCATTGCTACTTGTTCTTCCCCTTTACTCTTTGGTACTCCCTTTCATTCGCTTCTTTTAGGTGGTGTTGGGATCTGTATACTTGTGCCAATAGTCTCATATATGAATGGAGTGATTATATACTTTCTGTGGGAGTTGGGTTTTGCTCCTTTCAAAACAAATTATAAGCCTTCAGAGAAGAGAACTCAGCACTTACCCTGTGTCACTCTTTACAGGTAAACAGAATCAAAACCCCAAAACAAATAGATGAACTGATTGAAATTGAGAGTGACACAGGAACATGGTACCGGAGGTGTTTTGTTCGGATCCGGACAGAACTCTACGGAGTAAGTAAAAAGTGTGCCCTGACTTGCTGCCCAACCTGTTGCATTTGAGGTTGGTCAGAAGCAGGATTGATTACACTAGTTCCATGAGTAGGGCTGTGCCCGATTCTGCCCAGGTCACCTAATTCCCGCACTAGCACCAGGTAAAAGGATCCCCATGGGATAAGCAGGCTAGCTTAGGAAAGACATTCCATCTTTGGGAAGGAAAAGTGCTAGGCAAGGAGTCTTGGCTGGGATGGGGTGCCCTGAGGTCTTGGGTTACTTTGCCCACTGGCCTGCAGGAAGCTAAAAGGTGAAACTTGCAGTATTTGGTTCCCTACAGCCTTCAGGTTTTACATTTTAAGTTGGAATGAATCTGGCTGAAAGAAAACTCAGTGTTTTTGTAACTGGTGGAGGGGGTTGGGGAGTGGGCTGGATGGCTAACTGTAAAAGAAAACTAACTCTTGCATATTTCACAGATTTGGTTGACTTTTATGAGATGTTTCAACTACCCAGTCAGGGATAATACAATAAAGCTTACAATTGTTTGGTTCACCCTGTCCTTTGGGTAAGTAATATTTAAATTCTTCGTGAGTGAAATCTGTACATTTCCACCCTATAACTCCCAGTCACACTGCTTTCCTTTCTTATACTGTTTGATGCTGTTAATGTGCTAGGAAAGTTTTTTTTTTTTTTTCCAGTTTAGATTTGCTGACAATTACAGTTTTTATAAACGACTTACCTTTATTTGTCCTAAAGCTGGGTGGCAAAACCAGCAGTGCTTGAAAAGTCCGACGAGACCATGGGTGATTTGCTCCCCATGGCTTCTCCACCCTTCTCTCCTCATTTGCTCGGCATCAGCCGCACTGGTCTCTTTGCTTTTCCTCGAACATGCCAGAACTGCTCTCATCTTAGGGAACTGCCTTGGCACTGCCCCCACATACCGTCCAGCTCATTTTCTCGCCTCTTTTGGGACTTTGCTCAGAGGTCACCTTCTCAGGGTCACCTTCCCTAAGCACTTATCTTAATTGCAGCCTCTCAGTACCTCCTACCCCCTTCTCAGCCTTATTATCCCTCCCACCCCAAGCACCTTCCATTTCTAATATACAAAAAGTATCTTCATTCTGCACAGAATAAAGCTCATCTCCCTCTCTCTGGAAGCTCTGGGAGAACAGGGATTTTTAAGCTGTTTTGTTCACTGCCATATCCCCCTGGTACATAGTAAGCACTCAATAAATAGTTGCTAAATGAGTAAAACCACCATATATGTGTTCTAAGAAAAGAGGAGGTAGGAAGAAAATTCCAGAATTTTGTTTGCTAATAGTTTCAGAATATTTGTGTCCAACTCTATTTTGCCTAGTTTATTGTTTAAAAGAGGCAGTTAGAGAATGCCCTACACTTTTAGGTCAATAGGCTCTTAGTGCCTAGGGGAGCCCGACATGTATGCCCCAGGTTCTATCTCTAAACATCCCTGACTTAAAACAGTAAACCGCAAAATAACCAATCTTTTGCAGTGCCATGGCGTGTGGTAAAGGGAGACAGGAGGGAAGTGTGGATCCGGAGACCTAATATCTCATCCTGCTCTGTGACCTGAAGACACTCCCAAGTTTTATTTCCTTATTTCCAAGTTAGGAGGGTTGGTTCAGAATATGTAAAGTTACTCCCACTCAAGTTCTAAAAGGCACATTAATCTATGAAGGCAGAGAAGGCTGAAAAGTAACAGGTATTTTGTGCCTACTATGTGGTAAATACTTGGCTAGGTACAAAAATAAGCCTGTCGAAAGTTCTACTCTTAATGTGGAGATTTATATGGTAATATCGGGTTTGTTTATATTTTGTTACTTATGACTGACCACATTTTAAACTTTATGGTTCCCCTATTATACCCCTGAAATGTCAAATAGTGCCTAGCATTTAGTGGATATTCAGTAAATGTTTACTGAATAAATAAAATATTAGCTGAAATTCCTCCACGTCACTGATGATGTATGTTCCAGGGTAGTGTGCTTCCGTCACTGTTGCCATTTTTAAAGATTTTTGTCCCGTGTATATGAGTAAAAAGCATTGTGATAGATGGTGCATCCATGAGTCATTTCTGATTTAGTGGCCACCACTCTAAATCATTAGATTTACTAAGTAATTAATTCATGGTCTAAGAAGAGAAGGGCTTGGAATCTCTGGAATCCCAAGGCAGAGATGTTTGAGAAATCCTAATGACAGCGATGATGATAAAAACTAGTCTTTTGAGCACTCACTATGTGCTAGGTCCTTGGCATCCCATTTAACCTGAGTAACCACCAGGCGAGTACTGTCATCATTCGCAAATTAGAGATGGGGTCACTCACGCTTAGGTAAGTGTGCATCAGAAGAATCACCTAGAGGGCTCCCTGTCCAGAGTTTCTGATGCAGTCAGTCTGCATGACCCCTGAGAGTTTGCGTTTGCAACAAGTTTTCAGGCGATGCTGATGCCTGCTCCTGGTCCTCAGACCCTTCTTTGGGAACCACCATCTTAGAGCAGCACTGTCCAACAGCAATGAAATGCAAGTCACATGTGTGGTTTTAAATTTTCTAGCAGCCACACTAAAGAAAATAAAAGGAAACAGGTGAAATTAATTGTAATACTTTATTTAATTCATTATGCCCCAAATAGTGTAATTTCAATGTGCAATCAATATAAAAATGATTAATGGCTTAATTTTAAGTTCTTTTTTTCATAAGTCTCCAAATTTGGTATTTTGCACGTATAGCACATCTCATTCGATCTAGCCACATGTCTTGTTTTGTTTTATTTTTTTAAGTTTTTATTTCAAATTCCAGTTAGTTAACACACAGTGTAGTGTTAGTCTCAGGTGTACAATATAATGATTCAACACTTCTGTAAAACACCTGGTGCTCATCTCACCAAGTGCCCTCCTTAATCCCCATAACCCATTTCCCATATCCCCCCATCCACCTCCCCTCTGGTAACCGTCAGTTTGTTCTCTACAGTTATGAGTCTTTTTCTTGGTTTGCCTCTTTTTTTTTCCTTTATTCCTGTGTTTTGTTTCTTAAATTTCACATATGAGGGGAGTCATATGGTATCTTTCTTTGTCTGACTGACTTATTTCACTTATCATAATACTCTTTAGCTCTATCCACGACATTGCAAATGGCAAGATTTCATTCTTTTTTTAAGGCTGAGTAATGTTTTATTGTGTGTGTGTGTGTGTGTGTGTGTGTATGGCTTCTTAATCCATTCATCAGTCAATGGACTTGGGCTACTTCCATAATTTGTGTGTTGATAGTGCTGCTATAAATATCAGGCTGCATGTATCCCTTTGAATTAGTAGTTTTGTATTCTGTGGGTAAATACCTAGTAGTGAATTTGCTGGATCATAGACATTTTTCTAAAGAAGATATAGATATGGCCAACAGACACATGAAGAGGTACCATAACTGATCATCAGGGAAATACAAATCAAAACTACAATGAGATACCATCTCACACCTGTCAAAAGGGCTAAAATCAACGACACAAGAAACAAGGGTAAGGATGTGGAGAAGGGGGAATCTTCCTGCACTGTTGGTGGGAGTGCAAACTGGTGCAGCCACTCTCGAAAACAGTGTGAAGTTTCCTCAAGAAGTTAAAAATAGAACTACCCTATGACCCAGCAATTGCACTCGCCACATTTCAACTGCTCAGTACCCACATGTGGTTAGTAGCTGTTGTACTGAAGAACCCAGCCGCATGACTTAGTTGTCATATGCTAGCATAATACATTAGAAGGTAAGGCATAATACATTAGAGGGAAATAACCTGCATGTCCCTTTTCCCAGCCTCAAATCACTTGAGAAATGGTTCTCTGCCCTCAGACTAGCAGGATCACAGTAGTGTAGAAACCAAGAAATATTCCCCATTAGTAAGGAGGTCATTCTTTAAGGGTACTCACATTTTGGATCCTAGGAGTTAGTACAAGCAGACTGGGAGACAAGGTTGCTCATTGAAGCCTGGGGTGATGAGAAAAACTTCAGTAACAGGATGCCATGTGGTTGATATAGGCTGCATGTTCCTTTCCAAAGGAAGAGTGCAGAAATTATACATCTCAGGTTCCCTAGGTCAAGTCGTCTCTCTAGTTTGATTTTTGCAGATTTCACCATGGCGAGGAGGGGGCAATACAGATTACCGTTTAATGATTCCTAATGTTACAGGGAGACAGTCACAGTCAGAAGTGCTTCTCCAGGAACCACCACCTCTCTGAAAATGTCAGGGAGGCAGTCATTGCCACTGGTATGCTGGCACCTTTACAAACTCACTCTTGTTTTTGTCGTTGCAGATACTATGGATTATCTGTTTGGTTCCCTGATGTCATTAAACATCTGCAGTCGAATGTGTTGCCAATCGAAAAGATAGAGAGAGAAAAATTTTCAAATTTCACTGTTAACTTGACAATAGCAAATGAGTTGCATATTGGAGCGGAATACGACAATGGCAGGTCCAGAAACTTTGAAATAACTTAACTTTCTAAACGTAACTTTCTAAATGTATTTCTCATTGGCCTTCACTGCACTAAAGCATGCACAGTTTGTTTGTTTTAGTTTGTACTTAGTCGTTTTCAAATTGAACTTAAAAACTTCCAAATGGGCTTTAAAGATACGGTACATGTATATAAGTATTTTACTTAAAACTATTTCTGAAACAGCTGCTTTACATTTATTTAGGGGAATCGACTGGTACAAAAAGAAAATTTACAGAGACCCTGGAAAGCAACAAAAATAAGTTACGGAAGAGAAGAGCGTAGAGTGTGAGAAAATAATATGGGTTATAGTGTAATTTAATCCAGAGAAGAAATATCAAGTGTCATCTGATGCCTGTCTCCTATCCCTGAAAAAGGGGACCACTTTTCAGAACCCCTTCCTTCTCCCTATGCCAAATCAATAATTGGCATTAAATTGTATCAGGAAGACTCTCAGAGAACAGGAATCGTTTCCCAAAGTTAAGGGTTTTGAAAATATGGAATAAATTAGCAAAGGACATTTTTGAAGATGGAATCTGGAATGCATCTTGATAAGGGGAGAGAAATGGCTCAGGAAGGTGGCTCTGGTCCATTCTTTCAGGGAGGGAAAGATACAGACAAGGTCATTGTTTCCATCAGTTGTTGTCTGAGCCAATAATTGCCGGTATGAGCTCCTGTTGGTTAACATCATTCTTAGGAAGTTGTCCCAAATGCAGAAGTGGTAAAAGTAGGGGGCGCCTGGGTGGCGCAGTCGGTTAAGCGTCCGACTTCAGCCAGGTCACGATCTCGCGTTCCGTGAGTTCGAGCCCCGCGTCAGGCTCTGGGCTGATGGCTCGGAGCCTGGAGCCCGTTTCTGATTCTGTGTCTCCCTCTCTCTCTGCCCCTCCCCCGTTCATGCTCTGTCTCTCTCTGTCCCAAAAATAAATAAAAAACGTTGAAAAAAAAAATTTAAAAAAAAAAAAAAAAAAAGAAGTGGTAAAAGTAAAAGTAAAAATTTTAAATAACTGAACAAGGTCCTCCAGGGCATAACTAGTTTGGAAGGATAAGAAAGAATTCCATAGGATGTTTACGGTCTGTATAATGAAAGGGAGAATTATGAATTAGGAGATAATTGTTTAAATTGGCAATTCCATGAGGGGCCTAATCCTTAGCCAAGCCCTGTAGGATCACCTTCACTCTCCCACATAAAATACCAGCCCAAGTCAGCACTGGTTTTTCCACCAAAACCTTAGAGTCAAGTGCTCTCTAATTGAGGGTAAAAATTTACTTCATTTATTTTTTAAAGTATTGTTACTCTGTTAAGAATGTCTAGTATGTTTGTGTCTCTGACATATTTTAAATGATATTTGTTGAAGTTCTAAGCCAACTATTCAGTCATCACTAAGAAATGTTTTACATTAGCCATAGAGCGATTAGTAAGTTTAATAGTATTAAAATCCTTGTAGAACATACATATTTATTTTAGAAGATGATAGAATATTTATTTGTTTGTCCTTTAGGAAAAGTGAAATACCACCAGCTAACTCATTTTTCCCAAATAGCTTTCCTATTCAGTATCATAAAATGGCAACTCTTTTCCGTGCCATGGTACTGGTATGGAATAACTTCAGGGGTGTAGACTATCATGAAACAAAGCAAAAAGTGTAGAATAACTTGTCTGCTGGCAGTCCATATACAGAACCTGGAAGAGCGCACGAGAACCTTTGCTACACTGGTTATCTCTGGGCAAAAGAACTGGGTGGCTTGGGAATAGGTGGGGAAAGACTTATTTTATCCTTTTTTGATGTTTTGATCTTTGTACCTTGTGTACCCTATGTATATATTATCCACTCATAAAAAAAAAAACCTAAAAAATTGCTTCCCATTTCTAAATTCAGTTCTATTTCAGAAAATTGATAATATTCTTACTATGCGTCATTACTTACCCTTCTTTAATGGAAAAATTTATAGTTTAGATGGTTTTACTCTAGACCCCTGGAGTAGAGGTTCATATAAGATTACTTTTTAAGATGGCGATCTGTTAGGCCACAGTGCACTTTGAGCTGATGAATGCAATCAGGCATTAAGGTGAGAACAATTTTGAAAGTACTAAAGAATATATAGATCTTAAGTCAGTCAGCTTCCTTGCCTGGGCAGCTCAGACCCTTTCTGTTCCTACTAGGAGTGGTATTTGGTATAATAACTTCTTCTACAGTTGAACCAGCATTTTCTTCTCAGTGACTGGCTAAGTATACATTCATGGTCTCTTAATAACTTACCAAGACACATTGATAGCTATCAATCTATGTCTCCTAGAGGTCCTGACCAACACGGACATCTAAGATGTTAGGATCATCATAACTATTAGTCCTGTTCACCACCTATAATCCCTGCCCACAGCAGCACCCAGAAACATCTACAAGTTTTCAAAAATGAGCAGAGCTCTCTAGTCAGTCTGCTTGGCTCAAGGAATACCTGTTGGCTGTGAGAAGAAAAATATTCATGGAAATGAGTGTAACTTATGAGTTTCTTGAGCCTTGAGTCAATCATCCCTCACATAAATGAAGTAGAATTATTATGTCCTCTCTTCAGAATCACTGAAAATCCCTACACTAGAATGAATAAGTCTTGAGTTTTTAGCTTGGCAAACAGACTTTCATTAAAAGTGAGCATGAGAGCACATTCTCGTTAGAGCCTTTAACCCCAAAAGAGAGAGTTTTTGAATAAAGGCATATGAGCAGGAACGAAAGGATAGGATTGAAAAATAAGGAATCAGTAGCCACAGGTAAACTCCAAACACTGTACCGTCAATAGGATACTCCACAAAATCTTATGCCAACATTGCAAAGGCTTAATGAAGTTAGTTTGAATGCCATCTCTTCTGGTGGAAAATCATATTGGTGAGCAATGAGATAGCCGAAGGACAGGCTGTATGAGGAAAAGGTGGGAAAGCTAAGAGCCTAGAAAATTCAAAGGCCAGTGTCCTTTATGGAGAGTTTATAAATGGGGCATCAGATCTCTCAACCCATTTGACTTCACTTTGAACCCTGATGGACATAACCATTGATAAGAATTTTTTGTGTGTGTTGGGCAGATTTCTAGGGATCAAGTTCAAATCCGTAACTTTCAAAGATTCAGTTTTTAAGGAGTGCACCTTTAAGGATGTGACTTCAGTCAACACCTACTTCAAGAACTGCACATTTATTGACACTGTTTTTGATAACACAGGTAGGTGTGCTACTTAGCCCTGCCTAGGGCCTCTTCAAATGGCCCAGTTCTTGGCAGAAACGTGATACCCCTGTGTGGGCAGAGGCTTATGGGGAAAGTAGATGTTAAAGTGTAAAGGAATGAATTTCCTTAATCAGGTTAAGCTTACATTATTTGTCTCCCGTCAGATTTAATGCCGTTGGATTTGCTGAAGTTCAAAGTTGAAAAAAATCCTTTGAGCAGTTTTGAAGAGAAGAATTAACCTGTAGTTTGTTTGTTTTGATAATCCTGGTTTCATATTCTGATGTCCACTTAAGTGATCATGCCTGAACTTCAGTTAACAGAAACGGACCGCATATGGCCATGCTTAATCAGATAGCTTTTTAATGCAATCCATGTAATGGAGTCTGGAAAACTCTCCAGGACAAATAGGAGGGGGAGGTGGAAACACTGATAGAGCACCTACTGTATGCTGGTTCCTACTCACTATCATTAGATGTTCATTATCTCATTTGTTGAGATGATAGTGGAAACTTGGCAAAATTAAGTAATTTGGCTGCCTTCTTAGACCTAGTAACAGTTAACGTTTGGAACCAGTTTTATCTGATTGCAAGCTCATGCTTTCCCACTCCTACACTCTGGTCCATCTGTCCTATGAGTCCAAAATAACAGCCCCACACTGGCGGGAGTAAAGCGCTCCGCTCTTGGCAGCCCTGCCTTCTTGGTGCTCAGACAGGAGCCAATGCTGCCCGGCTCCAGATCAGAGTGGAATCAGGTGCCTTCGGGATTTTGTAAAGAGTGCTGTCACTGTCTTCTAACCCGATCAACCTCGGAAGACCAGCTTTTTAGGCAGATCTTGATGAGCAAGGACAGCAACAGTTTTGATTCCCACTGTCTTTTAGCAGAAGCCACCCCTCTGCACCCGCTCCTTGAACAGATCCAAGTTCAAGGCAAAAAAAAAAAAAAAAAAAAAAAAATTCAGCAGTGACCTTCCAACAAAGTTCCAGTAAGGAACTCTTGTTCCTTTGTATGTTCCTCCACTTTGACCTCAAGTTACAAATTCAGCCTAAGAAGCCCAACAAAAGTCCCGTTCCTTTTCTTTGCCTCAGAGCCCATAAAATAGCAACGACAAGACTGATTCATGCACATTCTGAAACAAATTGTTTTTGTAATTGTAGTAGGGAAGCTATTAGTACTGTAATGATAGTCCTTATGTAACATGATAATTAGAACGAAGTAACATTATAAAGAAGTAAGCAAGTAACATAATTAGCAATGGCCAACCAAAAGAAATCAGAAAATAAGTGGATTCTTTAAATTATTCCTTTATTCGACAAACATATCCTTCATTCAGGCTACTTTGTAATGTGACGTTCTAGACCAGTCCCTGTGCTTTGGCCAGACCTTGAAGCCCTCAAGGAGTTTACAATACCATGACTCTTTCCTGAATTCTTGACAGGCTTTTTTATACTGGTGTGGAACTGTAAAGAGCTTGATAAATTGTCTTTGTGTCCACAGATTTTGAGCCATATAAATTCATTGATAGCGAATTTCACAACTGCTTGTTTTTTCACAACAAGACGGGATGCCAGATTACCTTTGATGATGACTATAGTGCCTACTGGATTTACTTTGTCAACTTCCTGGGGACACTGGCAGTGTTGCCAGGGAACATCGTGTCTGCTCTCCTGATGGACAGAATTGGGCGCTTAACGATGCTGGGTATGTGCTTGGTTTCATATAAAATAAAGGAGCTGCCCCTGCAATCCACAGGGAGCCCGTTTCCCACTGTCCTCCCTATCCTCTTAGGGATTTGCATCCCACAGAGATGAGGAGAAATCCCTTAAGACCTTTCATTAAGACTAGAAATTATGTCTAATTACCTTTTATTTGAGCAGCTTCCATGAGTTAACAGCCTGAAAAACTAATTATGTGTGACTAATGTATATTTTTCCACTTAAGTAGCTGAGTAATTGATGATGTGCATTTCATGCTTGCTGTGTTTAGAAGGCTGTTAAAGAGGCAAACTTTTAATACAGGTGAACATACCTGTACCTGAGCTTTATGAAGTCAAGCCTACACCTTCCCCTTGGGATTCACTTTTGCTGAGAGATGTCAAAGACCCAAGGTTCTTGGTCTACTAAGATGATGAGAAACATTCCAGCCTTTTGTGTTCTTCATTGGCAGGTGGTTCTATGGTGCTTTCAGGGATCAGCTGTTTCTTCCTTTGGTTGGGCAGCAGTGAATCCATGATGGTAGGTGTGCTGTGTCTGTATAATGGATTGACCATCTCGGCCTGGAACTCTCTTGATGTGGTCACTGTGGAACTGTACCCCACAGACCGGAGGTATGTTAAAATGGGCCTCTAGGAAGAGGTGCTCTGAGCTTCATGGGACCACTGAAAAGTCATAGAATATAAGCCAAACTGTCATTTCCCAAAGGAAGTGAAAATCCAAAAATAGTATCTGGTTTATGAGGTTGTAGTTTTCACTCCTATCTCTTAAAAAGAAAATGTAGGGGAATATAGTTGCTAGTGGAAGAAATAATAAGGCAGTGAAACCGGTGAAGGGATTTAATTGTGTCTATGACTTAGTTTGGTGGCTAACAATAGGAGGAACCTTTAATGAAGCAGTGAGGGGCAGGATTTAACCCACATTTTGACCCACATTTTGAGTTGCTAATCAGTCCTGAGAGGGTCCTTACCTTCCTTTGCAAGTGTCTACATGAGCTCTGTATTAAGCAACCACGCAGAAGTCTCTAGACCATATCTCTTGACCTTCCTGGTCTGTTGGAGGGAAGCCCACCACATTCCAGTTACAACAACAACAGCAACAACACAGATTGCTATTAGAAGAAAAGTATGCATCAGACCCAAAGTGGAGACAAAAAGACTACACCTTTATCAGAGAAGGGGCTAAAAGGTAGAGTTTGGGGGTAGAGCTATAGCAGTTGAAAAACTGAAAGAATAGAAACCTGTTTTTCCATTTGACATAAGCAAAGACAAATGGCCTCTGCCTTTTTTAATTTCATGTATACTTTGTCACCACAGAAGCCCTTTCTGCTGGAGGATAGGGTCAGTAGTCTCTGGACTCCAAAGTGGAGAAGGGATTTTTCTAGGACTATGCAGACATTTGGGGTAAGAATTTTCAACTGATCCCAAGTCCCTCCTTTTGTTTACTGGCCCCAATGGGGTACATTCTCTGCCTGTCCAGACTCTCTAGCTTAGATTTCTTCTTCATGAACATCTATCACTGAGTGTATAGAACACTAGCGGAAGTATATACCCATCTCCTGAAGAACATCTCAAACTCTCATGGATGTCTAATCAAATATTATTCTAAGTAACCTCCTATTGAATATTGAGGCTCTGAAAGGAACCACGTACTCCACATAAAGCGTCTCCTTCATTCATTCAACAAACATTGATTCTCGTTTGTGAGTGAGCTCCTGGGGCAAATGCCAAAGGCCTTAGGATGAGGGTGCTGCCAAAAGAGAGAGAGAGAGATTAGGACTCATTAAGACTCTGCAGTATTAATTGAGTATTCTTTTATCAACCCTTCATCTTGCAAACAGGGCCCAGAGGTAGATTAAACTATACATTTAAAATAACACCCTGGGGTGCCTGGGTGGCTCAGTCAGTTGAGCATCTGACTCTTGATTTCGGCTCAAGTCATGATCCAGGGTCGTGGGATCAAACCCCACATTGGAGTCCACACTGGGCATAGAGCCTGCTTGGGATCTCTCTCCCTCCCTCTCCCTCTCCCTCTCCCTCTCCCTCTCCCTCTCCCTCTCCCTCGACCTCTCCCTCTCCCTCTCCCTCTCCCCCAAGTGTGTGCTCACACTCTCACTCTCTCTCTCTCAAAATAAAATAAAATTAACCCCTTAATGTTAAAGCAAGGCTATGGCATTGTCAGATGCCTTTTTGTTATGCATTTAAGAGTTTGAGGGGCGCCTGGGTGGCGCAGTCGGTTAAGCATACGACTTCAGCCAGGTCACTATCTCGCCTTCCGGTCCGTGAGTTCGAGCCCCGCGTCAGGCTCTGGGCTGATGGCTCGGAGCCTGGAGCCTGTTTCCGATTCTGTGTCTCCCTCTCTCTCTGCCCCTCCCCCGTTCATGTTCTGTCTCTCTCTGTCCCAAAAATAAATTTAAAACGTTGAAAAAAAAATTAAAAAAAAAAAGTTTGATACTCTTTTAGATGACTCAGGTGCTAATCCATCTACCATAAGGGATGGTACTCCTCTATGGCAAAATCTGGCTTCAAGAAAACCCATGAATTTGGCAGATCCCCCCCATGAGAAACATAGGCCAGCTCTAATTCTGTTGTTGAAAATGTTAAACATCAACTAAAGCAAGAACAGAAACATGCACAAATTTTATTAGGAGACACGCCTGTGTAAGAGAGAACAGAGAGGGAAGTGAAGTCTGGGAGAGTTGCCCCGAAGCCTGAGCCCCAGCAAAGGACCGAGGAAGGATATTTGGGTGGACTGCCCCAGACCTCCAGCAGTCTCAGGAAGGTTTGGCAAGGCTGTTGAAGGGGGCAGGGGGGGACGTCAGCTTCCAACAAGTCCTGTGTGTCCCGAGAACCAGCCTGCAGTAGCACTCCGGACATGCTCAGTTATTGGAACAGCAGAACGTGGGGATGGATTTGAGAGCACAGCAGCTGGGGCAGCAACTTGGATGTCCGAAAGGTGTGTTTACACCTCAGCCACACCTTTGCTGGAGGACACTCTCCAGCTCTTATACAGATGTAATTAGATACTGTGCAGCAAGTCAGTGTGTTCAGTGATCGAGAGATAACTGGCCCTCCAGCACTGTCAGGGCCCTGGTGAAGGAGCTAGTACTCCCAACTCTGTTTCCAGCTAAAACTGTCTCTTCCATCTCTGCCCATCTCTGTTCCTCTGGGTCACACAAAGAGGTCTCCATGGCTCTCTGGCTCATCTGTCATAGGAAAACGCCAACAGTTTTGCATGCAAGCATCCTATGGCCTCTTCTCCCCAAGAAGGCAGAAGAGTACATCTTGACAAGAATTCTGACTAGAGCCTGTGATATTTCATATTGGAACGTAAGCAGTTTCCCTGCCCAGTTTCTAGAATCTGCCCTTCATGATCACAATAGGACGCTCTGATTCCAGGTCCCAAGCTCAAAAAGTAACTTGATTCCCTATCAAAATCCCAGTCCAAATGATTCTATCTGGGGAACATAATGGAAGGTATAGTCTAAGTGCTATATGGCAGTTACTTAA